>NC_081303.1:71676409-73068909 GCF_030435805.1 Mustela lutreola | reverse complement strand
TTTAAATTTAAATTCAATTTAATGAACAAATACTGTATTAGTCATCTGAGAGATAGAATTCGGTAATCCATTGGTGGCATAGAACACTCAGTGCCCGTCGCTTCAATTGCCCTCCTCAATGCCCATCCCCCAGTGAGCCCATCCCCCCATCCTGCTCCCTTCCAGCAACCCTCAGTTTCTCTAGATGTTTCTAACCTGAGAACCACATCGGAGGGGGCTCATCTACCTTTGGACCTGATTGAGAGGATCGAATCTCTATCTGAATCTGTTACTGTGTTTGGATAGATCTTCGGGGGTCTCTGGAGGTGGTGGGCTTATTTTTCACATAAGAAGGATGTGCATGTTGTGGCTATAGGGTGGACGGTCTCCCAAGAGACAACTCTTCTCACATCTGCACGTGCGCCCTGCTCTTGCCATCAGAAAGTTCATTGTATGTCCTTCATGCTTGAATCTAGCTGGCCTGTGACTTGCCAATAGAACGTGGCAGAAGTAAAGCTAACCACGTTTTGAAACTGACCCTTCAGAGCCCTGGCAAGGTTTGTTTTATTGTCTTGGAGCCAGGCTCTATCGGTATGAAGTCTGAGTGCCCTACTGGAGAGTCCTACCACCGGCCACTGCCCCTGCCTCCCCAGGTGAGGCTCCAGACGTGTGAATGAAGCCATCTTGCCTGTTCCCACTGACTGCGTTCCTAGGTGAACGTAGATCCCTGAGGGACCCTAGCTGGCCCAGGTGCATGGACAACCCACAGCATCACTGCTATTTTAAGCCACAAGTTTTGGGGGTGGTTTTCTATGCACCAATAGGTAACTGAGATTGGCTTATTATATCTCTCTTAGGAATGGTAGTTTTTTCTTTTACCATTAAGTTATACTTCATTTATCCCTAATAATGCCTTTGTCTTCGAGTTTATTTTTCTAATTAATTCAAGCTTGTTAAACATGTCATTCAAATCTGCATTCTTACTAATTTTAGTCTGCCTCAGCTTCTGCTTTTTTATGCATGTATGCTTCAATTTTACCTTATTCTTTCCAATTTTTGTATTTTATTTCTCTTGGCCTTTAATCATCAGCCAGTGCTATAGGGCAGACATTTACTGCTCCGGGAATAGCCACATACTCCACATTTCCCAGCTCCCAAATAGCAGAGGACCGTGTGAGTAGGTGTATCTGGTGGACTGTGAGTGGAAGCGGCGCCTGCTTCTCCCAGGCTGACATAGACGAGAGCAGGTGTGTGTGTCCCAAAAGCCGGTGTGTCCCAGAGATCACAGGTACACAGTGGTGAAAGCCAGGTCATCTGCCCTTTTGTGCGGGGGAGGGGGGAGTTCCTGACTCATATTGGATGTGTAACTTGAAATAAAAAATTAACTTTTAAGGTACAGTAGGGAATATAGTCAAGAGTGTTACCAAAAAATCTAGCTGCGAAACTGTCTTGAACTGATTTTTGTTTTTTTCAATAAGATTGTTCCTTGGTAACAGTCTAAATTCCCACCATGGTGATTTATCTGTTCAGACTTTCTTCTTACCTCAGGACAACTTTTATTTTTATTTGATTTTCCTTATTTTTCCTGGGTTTTATTTCCTGGTGTTTATATCTTAATTTCAAAATAACCAGCTCCTGAATTTTATTACAGCTCTTTTTCCTGTTTTGTAATTTTTACATTTATGTGTTTCTTAGATGTACTGTTGTCTTCAAATTACTCAATAAAATGTTGATCTATTTTAATTTTTTCCTGTTTATCAATATGAATATTCAAAGCTATGAATTTTTTTCTGCGCTTTAGCCATATTTTGTAAGTTCTGATACAGTCTTTATTATAGCATGTCCTAGATAGTTTGCAATTTCAATTTTGAATTTCTCTTTGAAACTGGAATTTTTAGAATTTTCAAATATCTACATGGTAGATTTTTCTTTTTCTTTTTTTTTTTTTTTGCTATTAATAATGACGTTTTATTAATCATTCCATTTTAATCCAAGAATATGGTGTGTACATACCCTACTTTCTGGAATTTACCAGGAGTTTCTGTGACCTAACATGGTCTTTGTTGTTGTTAAGAATTCCCTGAAAAGGAGTGTCTACTCTTTATCTTCAGGAAAGAAAATTCTACACACACTGAGTGGAACCGGCTGATTCAATACGTTAAAGTAGATCTTTGCTGTTCTCTTGTACTGCTAACTTTTGGTTGACTTGTAAGTCATAAAATTATGTGATCTGACAGATGGAGATTCATGATCAACCTCAGGTTCTTTATCACTATATAGTACCCTTCTTTTGGTACAATTTAAATTTTTTAATTTTCTTTTTAGCTCGAATTAGGTTTGTTTGGTATTAATGTCAGGAATCCTGTTTGTGTGTCTACTGGGTATGCTTTTAGCATCGATTTACTTTGTTGTAGAATTATTTCTTGCATATAGGATAGGCAAAAGCCGATTGGGTCTTATTTTTAGATCCCAAATGTCTATCACTTTTATAACATTTGTTATACATTCATAGGGCAACTAACTGTGTTGGTCTTCGTTCTGTCGTTTAAGTCTGTGTCATCAAAGTTTCTCTTCTAGTCGTTTATTTTCCTTCAGCCCCCGGTCTGTATTTTCTTTAAGGGCTGTATTACGCTGCTCGTACTCCGAAGAGGCCCCGTGTAGCTGCCTCTTCCTTCTCTTAGTGGGTTAACTCTACGACTCTAGTGTTCTGAAAGCTCTTTTTCTTAATTGGACTCTATTTCCTGAGGAAAAAAGAAAGAAATCAGCCCACTTTACTTCTCCCCATGTTTTCGTCTCTTTCATCTCCTGGTTCGTAATAATATGATTTCCACATTTCCCAAGTTATACCCTTTGTGCCGAGAGCTACAACTGCAGAGTGTCGGCACCGTGTTCTTGTGGGTTGAGGGCTCACCTCCAACTCCACATTCTAGTTTGTCCTCAGTGCTCCCTGAGCTCCGGTCCCTATGCTCTTACATGTTAGAAAGAATCTGTCTTTGCCTTTATTCTGAGGATACCTGGGTTTGAAGTTCTTGGTTCAACATGCTTCTCTTGCAGCATTGTCCGGTCCTCTCCCAGTGTGGGTTCGAACCCTGCCTCTCCCCGCGGCGTTCCTGTCGCTCGACCCCTTCCTGTTCCCCCAGCTGGACTGGTCCTTCATCAGAATGTCTGCCTGCCGGTCCTATCTCTGTGCTCGGGATGCCCTCTTCTATTACAACTTTAGATATTTTCTATTTTCGTTTATTCCGTTGGCTTTGCTCAGCGTGCCATGAATGGGTGCGTTGGCTCTTCCGGCGTCACTCTTACCTGTTCTTTTCCCATAATAATTTTAACCTTCTAATTCCTCCCCATTTTAGTGTGCTTACTTTTCTCAAAGCCGTCTTTCATCGCGCAGTACATTGTAGCCGTCTTTAGTCTTTTTCTGTTTTCAAACGATTTGCATTTACCTCCAACCTTGTTTCTTCTTTTTGTTTTTCACTCCCAAAACGTTTATTATATAAAAAAGAGAACTTTTCAAAGAATTTTTCTGATTTCCCCTGCTTGACTTCGTGGCACGGGTCTACTTCTGGTCATACTCTTTGCCAAAATTACTCTTGTCCTTATGGTGAACCCAATGCTCGTAACATTCCAGCGCAGCTCATCTCTGCACGAGGCCCGGGCTCTCCCAGCTGTGTGTCGGCTGAAGAAGAGGTCTGGGTGGGCAAGACCAGGGATGTGAGCCGGGCAGCAGACAGCTCCCACCTACCCGTGTTGCTTTAGAGCATTTCCTCACCGTCTCTGCCACGGCCTCTGTCCTGGGGGCAGAGGGCAGTCCTCCTGGCTTGAAGCATGTCACGGCATTTCTTTGTGACGGGGTTGGCTTGTACTTCTCTCCAGCTGATGGCGTTTGCACCTGCAGAGACAAGACGGCCCACCATCCCCTCCTGTGTCTGCGTGGTGCTTTGTTCAGCCTTACCACCCCGTCCCAGCCCTCAAACCCCCGAATCTTGCCTTTTTAAAAAAATATATTTTTTTCAGTGTTCCAAAATTCATTTGTTTATGCACCACACCCAGTGTTCCACGCAATACACGCCTACTTAATACCCACCACCCGGCTCACCTAACCCCCACCCCCTCCTTCCAAAACCCCCAGTTTGTTTCTCAGAAAGGATGAAGGCCCGACTTTTGTGTCAACATGGACAGGACTGGAGGAGATGATGCTGAGTGAAGTGAGTCAAGCAGAGAAAGTCAATTATCATATGGTCTCACTTACTTGTGGAGCATAAGGAATAACATGGAAGATATTCGGAGAAGGAAAGGAAAAGTGAATTGGGGGAAATCAGAGGGGGACACAAACCATGAGAGACTGTGGACTCTGAGAAATCTTACCTTTTGAGTGAGGGTCATGGCTGAAGCTTTGACCTTGAGGGTTTTGCCAGCAATGTTTGGAGAAGCTGGACGTCTTCCTAGAGCTGTGTGTAGGGGTCTGTGTTCACAGACACCTTCTTTCTTCCCTTGGTTTGGTTTAAAATTTGAATTTCACTGAGATTAAGAGCTGTTCCTCCTAGCTTGTGAGTGGGGATGTGACTTTTCAAAAGTTTCATTCTTTTTGACAGTTGTGGTTGGTCTCAGAGAGTAAAATGTGGCAGATAAGCTTTATCTGGAACTGAACAAGATCCTTATCCTCAGGGTTCCCCATTGCTGGATGCTTACCATAGCAGAGCATCACACTAGGCACATTGTCTGGCTTCCCTGATTCAATCTTTGCCTCAACCCGAAGCGTGTTGAGTGGGGACCAAGACAGCATGCTCTCAGGCAGGTGTTATTACCCTTACTTCATGGCTGAGGGAAACCGAGGCTCAAGGACATTAAGGGCCTTAACTTCCAGTCCCTTGTGAACCCAGAGCCTCACAGCCAATAAGTGGTGGAGGCGGGACTGGAACCCCCAACCATCTGGGCAGGGGTCCCGCAAATTCAGTGAAAAATTCAATGGTCGTTGACGTTTGAGCAGGGTTCCAGATGCAACACTGCTAAAGCCGCAGTTTCTATGGTTAAATGATTTGCAAGACCAATTAAGGGCCTATTCTGAGTCCCTGGTGGCAGGAAAAGGAAGTCCTGAAACCCCGTGTTCTGAGTTCATAAATACATACTGTACTATTTCTGCATATGCCTACCATGGCTCTGGGTCCCTGCAGATCAAAGCCAAATGCTTGTGGGGGACCTTTAGTAGGAAGGGGGGATGAGCCACAGTCACCTGATCCTTGCAGGGCTCTGTGAGTCCCTCTGGGAAAAAGGTGGCACCTCCCATAATGATCCTCTGTCGTCGAGGAAACCACAGGGAACGCTCTCATGGAACGTAGTAGCAAGAGGGCGCACACAAGTGAGGGAAAAGTCTTTGCGGCGTGAACAAATCTGGACGAAAGGAGAGTTTAATTTCTTAAATGGCACTCTGAGGTCATTTTGAGGAGGGAAAATCTATGAGGCAGTGTTCTGTAGGGCCAGGCAGGGGACGGGGAGCAGGCTCTGTCCCCAGGGAGACGCGGGGCTTTGCCACTTACCAGCTGCATGACCTTAAACAAATAATTAAACTTGACCCCAAGTTGCTTTGTCTTTACAAACAGAGGCAGCAACACCGGTGCCCTTGGGTTGGAGAAACACAAAACCCGGCCGGCTTGCCCTGAAGCCTGCTGGTCTCTCAAGTTTCTACACCTCAGGGATGCTACCCAACTGCCCCGATGCGTGGTAATGAACGCTTAGGAAAAATCACTGAGCGAACGCTTATATATTGAATCACTCCACTGAAGCATAATTTTCGAAGAAAAAAGTCACTTGTCTTAGCACCACCGCCCAAGTCGTAAAAATTTCCACTACCCCAGATAGAACTTTCCATTCCCCTGCACAGGCCCAAGCAGCAGATTACTAATTTACTTTCTTTCTCTGTAGGTTTGCCTTTCTGACCACACCATGGACTCGCGTGATGGGGCTCTCCTGGGTCCGGCTGCTTTCACTTCGTGCGCATTTCTGAGGCTCACCTCTGTGTCTGCTTCAGTGTTCGGTGAAGGGGTGCCTTGAGGTTTGAGCGCTCTTGGCCAGGATGACCAGATTTGTTGAGAGTCTCAAGGAGGATTTCACAGCTTCCTTTCGGGTGGAGTCTGCAGCACCTTGAGTCTCGTAGGTGAGGGCAAGAGGCAGAAATAATGAAGAAAGGCCTTGTCTGCCGTCCGCCATCAGACTTTCCGGGGCTGGAGGCAACCCACCCACGCCCTTGGGGCACGTGCCTCCTTGCTACCGTCCTCCTGGCCGCGTCCAGAGTGGGTGTTCGGTCAGGCTACACTGGCCCTCAGCCTTGTCCTTGAATGCTGCCCCTTCTCCGTGAGCTCCGCCTGTCCACCTCGCACGGGGCTCCAGGACAGACGCCCCCGTCTCCCAGCTTATGGCTCGTCCTCCAGTCACGCCCCCGCCTCCCACAGTTCAGCCTCCGAATGTCTTCTGTAAGTCCGCTTCCATGGATTTTTGTTTCTCCTTGGCTCCCCGATTAGCCTGGTTCTCACTAGAAAAGCTAACGGAGGAAGGCAGCCATCCTGCGGTTTGCCAAGCACAACCTGCCCACCTTGGGGACGCGCCGAGGCGGACCCCCCCGAAACCTCCCCACAGAGGCCCTCTTCCCTGCGCACTTCCTCCCAGCGTGGCCGTCTCCACACACACCCGTCTCATCTGTTCAGACGCGGGTCGCTGGCCAGGGAGGAGGCTCGCTGCGTGGGAGGCCGGCGGGGCTGCCGGCGGACAGACATGGGGCCGGGTCTCAGGAGTTTGGGCCCCGGTTTCCTCGTGTAGGAAGCAGGTGTTACTGGTCCCTGCAGCCTGGTCGTCAGCACTGGATCCGCCGCTTGTAAAGTCTGGGCCGCCAGCACCGAGAAGGGCCACGCAAAAGGCAGGTGGGGAGCTCCCGAGCCCCCCTACCCTGGCCCCTGACCTCTGACCTTTCCACCTTCGTGGTAGCTGAGTCACGGGGCTGCCCTCAGCCTGGGGCCCGTGGGTGCAAGTGCTTTCTAACCCCAGCACTAACCCAATGATGAAGCCAACAGTGGTTCAAATAACCACGGAGAATCTAGAAAAAGAGAGCTTGAATTTTGGGGGGCCTGTTTATCTCAGGAGGTGGGTTCCCAGCGGTAGTCGGCCGCTGACCGGTGCCTCACGACGTGAAGCATCGAGCTGTAGCCGGCCCGGCGGGTGTCACGCAGGCCAGCACTCAGGAAGGCCCTGAGTCCGGCCACCGTCTCGAAATTCCTGATGGTTTTCTCTTTGAAACTGTGTTTTCTTTTTAGATTTTATTATTTTAATTTTATTTTTTTAAGAGAGGGAGAGGGGGAGAGAGAAGCAGACGCCCCTTTGAGCATGGAGCCGGACATGGGGCTCGACCTCATGACCCTGAGATCATGACCTGAGCCGACATCAAGAGTGGGCCACCTGGGCGCCCCGGACCCGTGTTTTGTGAATGAAGTCTGATGGGACTGTGGAGTGAACACGGGGGCAGAGGAAAGCCCTGCCTCACGTGTGCCCATTTTCCTCACTGCCCGTCTGCAAACACATTCCCAGGGCCCGTGAACACACAACTCCAGGCGGGCCCACAGGGCGTGCGAGTCAGTGAGGGAAAAGCAAGTGTTTTGTTGCATTGATGACCAACAGCTCTGAGAAGCCACGCTTTCCGTTTGACCCTGAACCTGGCTTCGAACACAGTAAGAGACTCGGACAGCAAGGAAATACGCTTGTCCCTCCGTATGCGGTGCCCCACGTTAGCTTATCGCTTAGGCTGGAAACGCCGTGTTGGAGAGAAGAAGGCCGAGCAGCCTGTGTGCGGTCACTTCCCTCCCAGCTTCCCCAGGGCGGACAGGGTGGGCAGGAGCCACACGTATGAAGAAATGGGTGCAAAATGCCGAGAGGTGGTTTTCCGCATTTCCGCCTCCCTCACAAGGACAGAACACATGTGTGTGCATTCGCTAGGAGATGTAAATTGTCTAACCTCCGAGACACCCCAGAGGCAGGAAGTGCTCTTGTGTTTGCAGTTAAAATATAAAGATGAACAAGAAGATTCACAGTAATATCTTAACATTTTATTTGTTCTCTTCTTAGGATGACTAAGAGCATCATGACAAGTCAAGGCAGAGACCACCACGGGAAAAAGGAAGAAGCTTTATATTTCTGTACTTGGAACCACACTTTTTTCCTTGCCTTTTGAGCAAGGGGTCTTACATTTCCCTTTTTCGCTGGTCCCCAACAGGTGTATATATTCCTGCCCCGCACCCTGCTCTGTCATCTGTGGTCCTGAGCGGCCCCCGGGGGAGCACTGGCTTCTTGTGCTCTCGGAGAAGGAGGGCCCCATGCAGGTGAGCTGACTTCCTAATGAAAACTCTCATTTTTTAAACCAGACAATAACAGAAGCCAACCGGTTCGAGGCCTTCCCCCGCCCTCCTGCTTATGTAAATCTCTGAGGTGTTATTTTTCCATGCCTCTGGGAAGTCCAAAGACCCAACACACTTTTGCATAAACATAAATGATAAATTTGTCTTGGGGTTCCTCTTTCTGAAACTCTTGACCTGACATTTGGCTGTTTTATATTTTACCTCCAGTTCACGCTCAGCCTTTTGGATTTTATTAAAAACGATATGCAAGAAATGGGGGTGGAACTCATGTGAGCGGAAGGCCGGAGGTGTGCCCCGTGGGGTCGCTGGAGACCCAGCTGGAAGGGGCATGGAGGTCATCCAGGTCAGCTTTCTACCTAGACTCAAGTGGAGAGGCAAGGGATTGTCAAAAGCACTCAAAATTCTTAAAAAAAAAAAAAAAAAAAAAGTTTAGGCTGAGGGAGAGAAAGCTAATGTGAATGTCAAACTTTCTAGAAGTTTCTGGGGGAGTAATCTGTGGAAAATTAAATCCTGATCCATGAACGCAACATGGAGGAGAACCAGAGGGGCAGCGAGCAGAGCAGCCTGTCCCCATCGGTGGCCCGGTCACCCCCGCTCCCCCTGGTTGTAGCAGCTCTCCCTGGAGCCCCAGACGCCCCTTGATGGTCAGTCAGCCGTGGGGGGCTGGGAGGGGGCTGCTCTCTTGCCCGCCCATGGGCAGGGTGCCCCCGGGAGCTGCTCAGCCCTAGAGGCTCACTTTTCAGCCGTCCCTTGATGCCCCGTATTGAAGCCCTCTCCCCATAAACCAGCCGCAGCGGATTCTGCTGTCCGCAGCAGAACCCTGGCTGATGTAGCAACGGGCACAGATTACAGGGTGGCGACGGCTCGCTTGTCTGAGCCAGGCTCTCAGACGTTTTCAGTGGCACAGATGTGGCTGCTTCTGTCTCCCGGTCCCATGCTCCAGAGTCCTGGTCAGCCGCGGTATTCTGATGACCATTCTGGCCTTGCTGGCTCTCCTGGGAGCCGTGCCCTCCGGGGGCTGCACACGCGCCTGGGGCTGCGCCTCCCCGGACCCGTGGGAATCCTCTTCCAAGGCCCCATCTTCACCTCCGTCCTGGGCCCATTTCTCTGATGCTTTTCAGGGAGGCTTGGGTTTCCTGTCGTGTATTTTTCAGCGCTGTGAGTGGAAAGCACTGTCCTCCGGGCCCTCTTGGGAGACGCAGTCAGGGTGAAACACGATAAATCCGCAGCCCCATCTACACAAACCTGGGATTCTTGCCCTGCCCGACACCCCGGGGTCACGTCAGCTTCGCTCCAGTCACAGTCCGCCCACCACAAACGCCGCTTGTCCAGACCACCGCGCGCGGCTCGTGCAGGTGCCGGGAACCCCGAGCCTGGCAAGTGCGCCAAATCCCACTGACCCAGCCCCAGGCCAAATCATCTTCGGGCTCCCTGGTCTCCCAGCGTCAGCAAAATAAGCAGGTTTGGCTGTTAAACTTCAGCAAATTCTTTTAATTCACGGGATACGCGGTCCCTCCGCTTCTGGGTTTTGCAGTGTCACTGGCCCCCGTGACTTGTTGAGCATGTCCCTGCACACGCAGACTGTGGCTGCTCGTATTTTCTTCAGAGAGAAGCCAACCCCGGGCAGGACCCTGGGCATCAGAGGCAAGGCGTGTCGCACTGGGCTGCCCAGCTCTGACTCCAGACCCTGATAACCCATGAAGTTGCCTCTGAGTGGGCCCTGGGCAGGCCGGGTGGCTCCCGCTGGTTCCGGCCAGGTGCAGCCCACCCCGGGGAGTCCTGGTGTTGCTAGAGCTTCCGGCCGTGCACCCCTCTGGACACGGGTCTCTAACCTGCCGGGCGTGCGTGTCAGTCTGCCTCTTCTCGCGACCCCCGGCTTGCTCGAGGGTCGCACCACGAATGAAGCGGCATTGATGGGGGTGCAGAGGTTCTAGAAACACCTGCTCGTGAGGCCAGACCGGTCACTGGCAGACACGGGGCCAAACTTGAGCTTTCCATCGAGTGGAAGACCCCTGTGGGGCCCGCTTGCTCCTTGGGCGGACTGTTAACCTCAATCCCTTCATCGCCAGGAGGACGGGATTTACTTCAATGAAACCGATCACTTATTCTCTAAAAAGTGTTTATTATGCACCCACTGTATGCCAGGCACGGTTGTAGGTTCTCGGGATCTATCTGTGAGCCAAAGAGACAGAAGGTGTTGTCCCTGTGAAACTTCATTTCTTTCTATTCTGAGAAGTGTAATAAGTAAATTTTGTCCTGTGCTTTGAAGTGATGGGCTAAGGGGGAAAAGTAAAGCAGAGCAGATATGGAGATTAGCCGCGCTGAAGACGGGGACAAGTTTCCGAAGTATGAGTGATTCAGGGTAGACCTCAAGGCCCTGATGGACGTCTGTGAGGACGTGCTCTCCATGCGAGCTTTAGGGGGCGATTGTCCTGGTGCAGGCAGTGTCGGTGGCTCAGTGATGAGGGGGAAGGAGCAGGAGATGGGGCCTCGGAGGCCCGGGAGGAAAGTCGGTGGGGCGTTGCTGGCACACAAGGGGCAGTGAGAACCCACTGCCAGGGTCTGACCACACGACCATAGTGCTAGGAACGGGGGGTGCGGAGCAAAGACACCAGCAAGGAGACGGCGAGCCAGAGCTTGAAGGAGGAGGGTCCTCGGCCAGGGTGGGGGTGCTGGCGGTCCAGACTGAGATGGTGTCGTGTAGGGACATTTTAGTACTTTATCGTGGAAAACTAAACACGTACAAAAGCAGAGACAAGTGCCAAACCCCTTTCCTCCTGCGATGTACCTGCCAGCCGGCTTCGGACACGGTGCACCCCCGACCAGCCCCGTTTCATCACACCCACCCGACTCTTACTGAGTTATTTCAAACACGCTTGTATCATTTGATCCACAAATGCCTCAGAATGAGTTCTTACAATTTTTTAAATACCTGTATTTTTAAAATGAAACGTAACTGTAACATGATCACGCATACCCCAAAGCATCCTTCCTTGATCAAAACTCTTCACAGTGTAGGGACAGAGGGTACACACCTCAATACCATCAAAACCATCTATGAAAACCCCACAGCGAATATCATTCTCAGTGGGGAACAACTGAGAGCTTTTCCCCTAAGGTCAGGAACACGGCAGGGATGTCCACTCTCATCGCTGCTGTTCAACACAGTACTAGAAGTCCTCGCCTCAGCAATCAGACAACAAAAAGAAATAAAAGGCATCTGAAACATACTAATTTCTTAACATTAGTATACACATTTCCTTTAGAATTTCCTAAGCGGGATTTTTCTTAACTCGGTTTGAGTCAGGATGCAAACGAGGCTGGCGGTCCCTTTGGTTGATGTGTGTCAAGTATCACTGAGCTTGTAGGTTTTCCCTCCCATTCCGGTCCTCCCCCACCCTCCCCCCCTGCTCCTCTCCCACCCTCCCCCCTCCTCCCGCCTCCTCCCCCCTCCCTCCTCCCTTCCACCCCGCCCGCATCATTTATCTGTTGGAGGAACCTGCTCATGTGTCCTGTGGACGTTTCCAGTGTGGGTTTCCTTCACTGCGCTCCTGGTACCGTCTCACGGCGCGGTGCTGTCGCTTCCTGTAGTTCCTGTGAGCTGGCGGTTTGATCTAGAAGCTTGACGGGATCCAGTTTTGATATTTTGGGCAGGAATACTTTGTAGGTGACATTGAATACTTCCATCAAGAGGCACAGAATATTAGGCTGTTTTAATGATAATCTAATCAGTAGGTGTCCCATGAAATATCTGGTCAAGATAGTGGTCTTCTGTTTCTTTTATTCCTTCTTCACGTATTGGAAGAATGATTTATTCCCACATCAACTATTTAACGGTGGGGAAATAGCATTTGGAGACTACAGTCCCTGGAAAGGTGCTCACTGCTGGCGTATTGCTAATTATTTCCACGCCTTTTCAGTGGACAAACCTAGGAAATAAATATCTTTTTTTTTTTTTAAAGCAGGGTTTCACATCAGCTTATGCTGATACTTCCAACTCAAATTTAGATTGGTACGGCTATTAGCTTTTTTAATTTCTCAAATTTCTTTTCTCTAATGTTAAAAATCTTTGTCTGAAATAACATAGACTTAGTTGCCTTTTGCTTTTGGAAGCTCCACTTAGAGGCTGCTTCTTTGGCTCTTCAGATGATTTTGTAAAGTACTTAATATCCTGCTTAAATTCCTGTTCCTGTAAAGCACTGGCGGGGATCCTTCTGTCTGCAACTGAAGCCTGGCAGTAAATGGTGTAGCAGGAAGGGTGGCTCTGGGCACCGTCTGGGAAGGATCCAGGTACCACTCAGTGTTAAGCTGACTGATGCAGATGGTCCCCAGTGGGACAGCTGTTGGAGACACGTTGAGCAGAGACCTGAGTCACTCAGTTGCGTCGACGTGCAAATTCCAATTCACCAAAATTTGTGCTTCTGGTTTTCAACAGGAGTACTTCTCCCCCCTTCATCATTTCCCCTAAATTTGAGCCTGAAGAACACAACAGGTTAGGCTCAGAGCAGGTGTGTGGGATTTTGTCTCACCCATGGACTCTGGTCACTTGAGCAAGTCTCTCGGTGGCCGCCCCATAACCACTTCAGAGCAGGTGAACTGGGAGTTTCGGATGTGAATGTGCACGGGCAAGAATGCTACACTGGGACCAGCTTGTCACTCCAGGGGCCCCAAGGACGGCCTTGAGCTGGGCTTTGGATCAGGGACAAGTCATGCGAATTGGACGTTCTCATAACTTTTCACGGCGTCTTCATCCTGAGACCTGAGCTCTCCAGCTGAGTCCTCTGGGAGTCGTGTCTTCACGGCAGAGTAGACAACTGAGTCATGCTGGGGTGAAAAGGAGATAGAAGAAGAACTGGAAAGAGAGAAGGGAGGATGGGGCTGGAGGCAACCACGGGACAGAACACAGTCAGGGACCGATACTCACCTTGTCCTCTAGAGACGTTCTGGAGGTGCGGGCTGTGGGGGGAAACAGTATCACTGAACTACGGGCACTATGACCCATTCAGAACAGCCGGAGAGCTTTCCTCCAGAGGCTGGAGCCACTGAAACTTTTCCATTCAAGGTTATGTTTCCCACCCCCCACCCCCCACCATGTCCTATGACACACGTGATTTTCTGTTTTACCATTTCTTGGTCCAGACTTCTGCAAGTTCTTTACAAGCACCACTGATGCGCGAGCTCCCTCCTGACCTCCACGCCAACAAGCCTTGTTCCCTTCCTTTACCAGATGTCGCCACAGAATGTCACTCGGTTTTAACTTTTGCCTCTCTTAGCGTACAGCACCGCCATCCCACTCCAGCCTCAGAGCACCGCCGTGATGGCTCGGCACGTCCCCATGAGACCCTCACATGTGTGCCCATGGAGAACTCTGTCTCACATTACGGGGTTCTAGTTCTTACTTTCTGTGTCTTCTAGAGGTGGAGCTGCAGTGAGAGGGAGAGCTAGCAGGAGGGATTTGGAGGATCCTACATGTTAGAAATTCAGAGTCTCAGTGAAGAGGATGAAAGTATCAGAGCCACGTAGTGATTTATGGAGACAGAGACCAAAAAAAAAAAAAAAAAATGCCTCTGGGACAATTGAGGCTCCTCTCTTTATCATCAAATTCTTTCCATTGAACTTTCAGGGTTATCGATATTTTAAATGATGTGATAGAAGCTATGTACTCACTTCCCAGAATGATAGTCCTGTATATGGACTTTACATTCTATTTTAGGGGCTTCACGCAAACCTCAAGGAACTGGGGAAGATATCTTGCTACAGATCATTAATATGTAAAGTTCGTGAACGACAACTAGTCCTGCCACAGAGTGCTTAGCTACAATCGTGCTCAGACAAGTACGTCAAAGGAAGAGAGTGGAGAACAGCAAGTGGCCAGGCTGGCTCCGCGAGATGCCATCGGTCAAGAGAAACAACTTGGAGGCAGCTCTAGTTCTACGATTCCGAAGGTCCCAGCTAGTGGGGATGGCCTGAGGAAGCAGAGTGACAGACAGAGCTGGTGATCTGGGTGGGTCAGATACAGCGATGGGCTCTGTGAGCACCAAATACAGCAAGACAGAAGAGCTCGTCTTAGCTTTGCCTTTTTCAGGATTTGTGATCATTGGGAGCAATGATGTTTGACACCATTTGTAAAAGAAGTTCAAGATCAGGTTACAATTGAAATTTCTACGAGACACAAAGATACTGGGGATTTTAAATTCCCAAGTGAGGTACCATCGTTGGAAAAGCCACCTATGAAATGGGAGAGAACATATTTGCAAACCATATATCTGATAAGGGGTTAATATCCAAAATACATAAGGAGTTCACACAAGTCAATAGCCAAAATACTACTACTAACTTAATTTAAAAAATGGGCAAAGAAAAGTCATTTCTCCAAGGATATACAGACGGCCAACACAGAAACTCGAGCGCATCACAGTAGGATTACGAAGCTTACTTCAGTGCCAACAGCACTGAAAAGGTGCTCAACGTCAGTTATCGTTAGGGCAATACAAACAAGACTACCATGAGATGTGACCTTACACCTGTTAAGATGGTGGTGTTAAAAAGGCATGGATGGCAAGTGCTGGTAAGGATGTGGAGAAAAGGGAACCCTCCTATACTGTTGGCGGGAGTGTAAGGCAGTGCCACCACTGTGGAAAAACCATATGGAGAGTCTTCAAGAAATTCAGAAGAAAACTACTGCATGATCCAGCAACCCCACTTTTGCGTATACACGCACAGAATCGAAGTCGGGGTCTTAAAGAGATGTCTGGATCCCATGTTTCCTGCCTCATTGTTCATGTAGCCAAGAAATGGGAACAACCTAGGTGTCCATTAACAGATGAATAAAGAATATGTGATACACACACACACACACACACACACACACAGTAGAGCATGATTCAGCCTTAAAAAAGAAGAAAATCCTGACATTTTGACAACAGGGATGGACCTGAAAGTTGCTGTGTGAAGTAAAATAATCCAGACACAGAAAGGAAAATACTGTATGTCCTCACTTCATATGTGTGATCTAAAATAGACAAGCTCATAGAAATAGACAGTAGAACAGTGGTACCCAAGGGCTGTGGGGAGGGGCAGCGGAAGTGACAGCCACAAGGCAAAAAGCTGAGTCACGCAAGATGGATGAGCTCCACACAGCGTCGTGCCTCTAGCTGACGACACCGTATTGTGCCTCTAGCTGATGACACTGTATCGCACACTTGCAATGTGCTAAGAGGCTAAATCTTACGTTGAGTGTTCTAACATGCACACATAATAATAGTACTAATGCGGGTGGAAGGAAACTCTAAGAGATGATACATATGCTTGTGGCCTTGATGATGCCGATGGGTTCGCTGGCGTATGCTTCTCCCTACATCACAAACTTTTATACATTAAATAGGTGCAGCCTTTTTCCATGTCAGAGAAAGTGGTGAGCTACTTACGCTATGCAAGAGTGTGGATGAGGGGCAGAGCGTTCTGTTAGGGGACAGAAGCTAGACAAAGAGACTACGTTCGTTACATAGGATTCTATTTACAGGAAATCGTAGAGAAGCAAAACTCTAGGGACAGAAAGAGGGTCAGTGGTGGTCAGCGTGGAGCTGGAAAGGTTATCTGCAAAGGAGCAGGAAGGGACTTTCTGGGGTGCTGGAAATGCCCCAGGTCTTGAAGATGGTGGTGGGGCTGGGCCTGCATACGTTGGTTAGCATTAATCAAATTGTGCATCTAAAATTAGTGAATTATACTTTGTATGCAGGTTATACCTCAATAAATCTAGTTAAAACAATAAATTTGAGTAGAAGAGAAACTCGAGCGCATCACAGTAGGATTACGAAGCTTACTTAATTCATTACTTAAAAGAAATTTTCAGGGGTGCCTGGGTGGCTGAGTTGGTTAAGCCTCTGCCTTCAGCTCAGGTCATGATTCTGCGGTCCTGCGATCGAGGCCTGCGTCAGATTCCCTGTTCCGTGGGGACTCTGCTTCTTCCTCTTCCCCCGCCCTCACGCTGGCTTGTGCATGCTTTCTCTCTCAAATAAATAAATAAATCTTAAACAAGGGGGAAAAATTCATACATACATTTTCATGATGATGGGAGATGTTCAGTTTTTGTTCTGGTCATCAGCAAAGATACATGCTGTAGTTTTTAGTGTCTTTTTTCTCTCTTTAGACGCTAACCACCACTGTAGGGGGTTTTACATGCCTTGTTTGTTGATCGACTCAGTGTACGTTCCGCGGTGCTCAGCACCCAGCACGTGTTGAATGAAGCAACAGAGTCCGCAGCTGGAATCTTCCCCAGGACTTACCGGCCCCTTCCTGTCCCAGCTGCATACACTGGATCTCGGAGTACACCAAGTCTCCCTCTCTGGCGTGCACTGCAAGGGACAAACAGCACTTTCCAGGCCACCCCCGTCAGAGGTACGCGCTACCCGTCTCCTCCTCCATTCCTCCCCATGCTTCTTGGACGCGGAGTGAGGCGATGGCTTCTTGCGGGTCTGGGTTTGGGATACCGTAGGACACCAGGCCTCCGCCAGGCCTCCGCCAGGCCTCCAGTTCATTACTTCTCCCTGGCTCCAGGGGGACGGCTTCCCTACCGGGCTCCTCACCTTTGTCATAAGACCACAGCAGCTCCCCTGGGGCAGGGCACCCGGCCTGGGGCGCCTCTTCCGGGCCTATGGCGGGAGGGCTCCTGAAAGACAGGAAACGCATGATCATCCCTGGAACGGCACACGGGGCCGGCAGTGGGATGGCCAGAGAGGAGGGGGCACGGGAGTACGTCAGCGGAAAGCAGGGGACCAGGGACGCAGAGAGGAAGAGGCATAGTGAGGCGGGGGGAACAGGAAGGGAGGGGTCAGCCGATGGCAGGGGACCGGGAGCAGGAATGCAGGTCCTTCAGCAGGTCCATATAGGGCCAGACTGTTCTTCTGAGAACGACCCAAGGACCACAGTATGGGCCGGCCGCCGGGGAACAAGGCTGGCCACTCTCTGACAGCTCAGCGAGAAGCATCTCACAGACCATGATCGGAGCTGTCAGAAAGTTCTAGAAGTTGTGATTTTGGTCATTTCCGGGGATGTGAAAATGTGGACATGTAGCCAGAGGGACAGAGAGACACGGCTTGACCTAACTGTGTGAACCCACAGTTCTGCATATTCTGTTCCTGGAAGACCCGGAAGGCGAAGCCCTCACCTGGCTGTGTTTCCGGGGAAACCACGTCCTGCAAAACAAAGCAAAGGCACGTTTGTGTCAGCAGAGGGAGCTCGTTCTCAGAGATCGCAGGGGAACCCGCCATAGAAAGGGGCAGAAGAAGTCAGTTCAGGAAGCGCGAGAGAGACTGGGGCCTCTGAGAGACAAAGTGAGGGTTTTGGAGGGAAGGGGTGGGGGTTGGGAGGGCCTGGTGCTGGGTATTACGGGGTGCGGACTGCACGGAGCACTGGGTGTGGGGCAGAAACAATGAATCTTGGAACACTGAAAAAATAAAATCAAATTAAACAAAAAAGCCTGCAGAAAGCAAGAGGGCGCCTGGGTGGCTCAGTGGGTTAAGCCTCTGCCTTCGGCTCAGGTCATGATCTCAGGGTCCTGGGATCCCATCGGGCTCTCTGATCAGCAGGGAGCCTGCTTCCCCCCTCTCTCTGCCTGCCTCTGTGTCTACTTGTGATCTCTCTGTCAAATAAATACATAAAATCTTTTTTTTTCTTATACATACATAACATCTTCAAAAAAAAAAAAAAAAGCAAAACAGAAAAAAAAAAAGAAAGAAAAAGTCAATTCAAACATGCACCCAGTCATGGATTTTTAGGAAAACGATGTGGAAAAGGATGGAGCAAAATGCATAACTGACTGAGGACAGGGCTACACACTCCTGGGTCAGACATGCTGGAGACTTGATTAAGGTTTAAGGCTGTGACGATGGACGACCCCAAGAAGCCCTGAGTAAGTACAGTCTGGCACAGAGCCGGGAGGGCTGCCGGAGGACTTTGGGGAGCCTCGGTGGTCACGCTCAGAGCTGGCTCGGGCTCCTGCTCCCGCTCTGGCCCTCAGAGAAGGCTTGTGTTCAAAGCAGCCCACACCGGGCACAGGGGCTGTGCTGAGAACCACAGAATGGGTTGATTAAAACCAAGAGACAGAGTTGGGGGGTGTGGGCAATTGTTCTAGAGCCCAAACAGCGTCTGTGTGCATCACCCACACGAGGCCTCTGGCCCCTGAAACTAGTCTGAGCGCGGCCTAGGCGAGAAGCCTGTGGGAGCGCGACTCTCCCCCAGGTAGGGGTGGAGCTGGCGGGCTGGCCCTCGGGGACACAGGGTGGAGGGTTCAGGCTTTGGCACCGGGAGGTCTCCAAGGAGGAGGAAGGCTATGGGGTAGCCAGCTCCCGCTCTCAGAGCCCTGTGACATACTGACTGCCCATTCGTGACGGATTTAGGATGCGCGGCAGTGTGTGGTTGACCCATCTGTAGGAGCCAAAAACCCGCCCAGGGAAACTGCTTGGATTAGGTTTTTGAAACAACATAAAAATTGGTGCTTCCTTCCTTAGCGAACCCAGCTAGTGCAAGCCGCCCTCCACCGCGGCATCTGCTCTGCACAGCTCCGTGAAGGGCGTAGGTCTGTGGGGTTGGGGGTGCGGAGGGGGAGACTGGGGGCCGTGCTGGGGACCCAGGTGCCTGGTGGGGATGCAGAGGGTAAGGGAGAGCACACACCCGAGTTCCGACGCCGCCGGGGGTAGATCCACAGGACCACTGCCAGAAGAAGGATGCTGAGCAGAACCCCAGCGGCTTTCGCAGCAATAAGGCCACTTCTGTTCCCTGGAGTGCCTGCAGGGAAGAGCCTGTGTCAGCCCCGGGGAAAGGGCCGTGATGCCCTGGCACCTTTCCTCAGCACAGCTGGGGTCCTGAGCCCTGGGGAGGGAGGAGTCTAACAGACGCGGGCAAGCCAGGGCTGGTGCACGCAGGAGGCAGCCGTCTGGACTGGGCAGCATGGCCTGAGCCTGAGCGGCAGGACAGGACTCTGTGCTCTGGTAGAGGGTGTAGGTTGAGGGGGGGGGCGTGCCAGAGGAGGAGAATGTAGCCAGCTCCCTCCACTGACCCACCGACATCGGTTCAGAATTAGCATTTAAGGGAAATTCCTCTCTTTCTCTGTATGTCCCATCTTCTAGTGATCTGGCCTCTTGGGAATTCCCCTAGGCCTCCTGGGAAGATATGACATGATGCTGGTGTGTCAGCCCCTCACGTAGCACTGGCACTGCCTACTGGACCCTCGGGGAACCAGCAGCACCATTACAAGACCACAGTGGGACCCCTCAGGGAAACAGCACGGTCTCCATCCTCATAGAAGCCCCAGAGGGGATGAGAGATGCTGGTGAGGCTTCTGACTTGCTGTTGGGTCCGTTCTATCTTCTCACTCAAAAGACTTCTTTTGGCAGATTCCTTCATTCACTGAGCAGACATCTACGGAGTCCTGCCTGGTGCCAGGCCTTGAGGACAGAGCAGTGAAGAGGACAGGGGGTCCCTGCCCTCCAGGGGCTTATTGTCCGGAGCGGAGGCAGACAATAAACGCTTATTGGAAGAGCAAACAGGAATAGAGGGGCAGAGAGTGGGGGGTAGAGGTGCTTTGCAGGCAGATACTTGGTCCCCAGGTAAACCCAATTCAGACTTCAGATGCCAGTGCCACAGACTTACACAGAAAACATCCATGGATCAGAACGACGCTACCACTGGCGATTTTGCCGTTTATGGCACGGTGTTCTGCCCCTGTGAGTCCTGCCACAAAGTAAGCACGCAGTACACGTGGCCACTGGCTATCCGTGACATTTCTGTCCCCATGTTTCCCTTCCTGACAAAGTCAACAAACCCAGCCTGACCTATGAATGGTTCTCCCTGCAGGCAGTAGCTCATGGGGGTCGTGAGCCCAGCCTCCCCACCATGACAGCCAAACCAGGGGGGGAGATCCGCGGACAGAGCAGCTGGGCTGCTGTGTCCTAGAGAGCAACTTTCCCCTGCTGGGTTGCCTGCTGGGGCAACCACGTGTGCAAAAATCAGAGTCAGTTAAGGTCTGACAGACCGGTGATGAGCAGGAGATTGACTCAGTAACAAACCCTCCCACCAAAGAAAGCCCAGGCCAGATGGTGTCACTGGTGGGTTCTTCCAAACACTTAGACAAGAGTTAACACTGAGTCTTCCACAAAACTGAGGAGGAATGAACATTTCCAAGCTCATTTTTTGAGGCCGGCGTCACCCTGACACCAAGGTCAGATACGGACAGCACGAGAGAGTACAGAGCAATATGGCGGATGAATACAGAAGCAAAGATTTCTGAAGATGTGTCAGTGGCCAATGGGCACATGACCAGGGGCTCGATGTCACTGGTCATCAGGGAAACACAAGCCTAAGCCACAGTGAGATATCGGCTCACATCTGTGAGAATGACCCTTATCAGAATGACAAGAAGTAACAAGTGTTGGTGAGGACAAGGAACAAGGAGCCCTTCGTGCTCCGTTGGTGGGAACGTAGGCTGGTGCAGCCACTGTGGGAAACAGGATGGAGGTTCCTCACAAAGTTAAAAATATGATCCGGCAATCTCTCTTCTGGGGATGTATTTGAAGAAAGTGAAATCACTATCTGGAAGCGAGCCCCCCCCCCCCAGACTCACTGATGGAATCAGGGTCCTTACAGGAAGGGACACCACAGACACCGCTCGGTCTCTCTCTGTCTCACCCCTGTCACACCTGCTCCAGGAAGGCAGCTGTCCGCAAGGAAGAGGGCCCCCCCAGAACCTGACCACACCACCCTGACCAGACTTCCGGCCTCCAGGGCTATGAGAAATGAATTTCTCTTGTTAAAACCGCATGAGCTCAGACAGCCCCCCCTTAGCCTGGTGCTCCCAGCAACTGCAGATTTTCTCTGTTGCTAGAAATTCTCCCGTTTCTGAGCACAGAGATTTTGCATAAGGTCCACGCATGAAAAAGATCTGGTGAGAAATTCCTGCTCTGCCATATGTCCCCGAATCCTTGACATCTGTTTCATCTCTGAGATCATCTGCTTCCTTAACAGAGGACGACGTCTGCCTTGCAGGGTCGTGCAAGCCGGCCCAGGGACTGTGTGAGCCGCTGGCTGGCCGCCCAGAGCACGGGGGGGGGGGGGGTCGATGCGTTTTACTGACCTTACATCCAAAGGGAAGGTGAACGCCTTCACACACGTGTGCATTTCCAACAGGTTCCTCACTGCCCTCTTCAGGGAGTGCAGCCTTGGGCTCCCCGAGGACATCTTTCAGGACAAGAGGCTTCCTGGAGAAGCAGGTCTCCCCCTGTCAGAGCCCCTGTGGGGTTCCAGGCCAGCACGTCTTGGTGGTGGTGGTGGTGGCCCTCAGCAGCTGGTCTCTCTGCTGGCTCTTCTCCCTCCTGGAAGGCCATCCGTATGACACGAGCCCCCATCTCTGCCCGTCTGTGCTGGGGATCTCAGCCACTCTCACTGTTGACTGAGAAATTTCCAGATCGAGAGGCAGACAGTCCCGTGGTATCCGCTGATGGGAAGACCTGCCTGGGGAGGTCCCCCTTGGTCACAGGACTTGCCTCGAGGGAGCTGAGGGGAAAAGGGCAGAGCAGCTGGGCCGCCCGTGTAGCACCCCTTCCCACAGTTGCTCCCCTGACAGTTCAGGGTCACAGTTCCGTCAGGGCTCAGCGCTCACAGACACAGCACCGTCCTCTGCCTGTTCAGTGTGGTGGATGGACAGCGGGACTTGCCTGGGCACCACTTCTTTGGAGGACGGATGCCCTCTGTCTCTCCGAGCTAAATGATTGCGTGGATGTGCTCTTTGTGACCTTGTGAACGATACCAAATCTTTCTGGGCTTTGTACTCCTTTTCTGTAGAATGGAGATACTGATATCCTGGTCTTCTGGGATGGATACTCTGGTTTCTAAAATGATGTGTGTAGAATTTGCTGACTCTGTACAGATTTATTGAATGCCTCATATGGGCTAAGCCCTAGTCCAGCCACTGGGGATACAATAATGGTCAAAAGAAAGACCTGCCTTCGTGAGGCGAGTATGGGGGAAGTGGGAGGGACAGAGACATGGCACGGAGGCCAGGGATATGTGCTTCGAGGAAGAATCCAGGGGGTTCTGGGGAAGGGGTGTCCGGACGAAGGGCTTCTGGGTTAAACAGGTGGTTTGGGAAGGTTGCACTAAAAAGGGAGTAGAACCTTGGGGGAGATGAGTGGTGAGCACGAGAGTATCATGGGAGAGAAGTGCAAAGGCCCTGAGGTGGGACCATGACTGGAAGGCTTGAGGAGGAGACAGGAGGTCACGGTGACCAGAGCGGAGGAGGGAAGGGGAGGGTGGATGGAGATCAGGGCAGAGCAACAGGACATCGGGGCCACTGAGGATGATGGCTGTCCCTCTGGAGCTGGCGGGGAAGCCAAGGGAGGATTTCGTACAGAAGAGCAACATGACTTAGAGGTTCCTTCTGATGCTGCACTGGGAGCAGACTGTGGGCAGCTGGGGTGATGCAGTCACCCAGGAAGGAGCCTAGGGGCTTGGGTCAGGAGGTGGCCGTGGAAGTGGGAGGAATCAGTCACCTCCGTGCTGTATCCTGAAGGTGGAGCCAGCAGGACTGGCAGTGGCTTCGACGTGGAAGAAAAAGTAAGAAGGCAAGTCAAGAATGAAGCCCAGAGCTTTGGCCTAAGCAAGGCGGGCAGTGGGTGGGGGGGTGTTTTGTTTACCCAGGGGCTGCGTCACACGGGATCGGATAGTCCCGAACACCAAGACTGTGTTTCTGGATGAGTCGCGTTTGCGATGGCGCTTAGCCACTCCCGGGGGGGCGTCTGATTTAAGCGCTTGGATGTGCGGGTTTTGAGCTCAGGCTAGAGGTCTGGGCTGTAGGTGGAGTCGGGAATCGTAAGTATACAGAAGTCAAACGTGCACTTGAGGTCAGGAGACAGGATGGCACGACGCAGACAGTGGGCACAGACGGGGAGAGGTCTGAGGGCGGAGACCCCCTGCCCCTGGTCCAGAGCTGGAGAGCCGGGGAGCACCTCGTGAGGGAGCCTGGCAGGAGAGTCTGACCGATGGGCAGGGGCCCAGAGCGAGCCACGTCTGAGAGGTCAGGGAGGAGCGCGGTCCAAGAAGGGAGGGAGGACCAGCTGCGTCAGGGGGTTACTTCTGACTTCAGCAGCGTGGAGGCCAGTAGACCTTCACCTGAGCGACTTCGGCGGCAGGAGGCAAGGCCGGTGCGGACAGGACGAGAGGGGGCAGAAGCGGAGGGAGTGAGCGGGGTGACTCTCCAGAGGAGTTCACTTTCCAGGAGCCCCTCCGTGAAAGCGTTATTGGAGGGCAGGGGTGTGACCGAGCCTGACGGAGAGGGACTGAAGGTCGGCAGGGCCGCGAGGGCTGCATGGGAGCCTGGCTTGTGTGGCTTCCTAGGGACAGAGTAGGGGAAAGCAGAGGCCAGAACCGTGGGACCCAGCGGAAGGCTTGTCCCCTCAGCGCAGGTGACTGGGCTCTGCGTCGGCTCCCCGTGCCCGTCGGTTTCTCGGCCTGCGAGGGGTCGGGCCCTGAGGCTGTCAGGCCTGTAGAACGGATGAAGCAGGGCCTGTGGCCGGCTGTGTTGGGTTTGTGGGGACGGTGGACGTGCTGTGATGACTCACAGAGAGACGAGGACCCCGAGGGCCCGTTAACCAGCTAATGCTGCTCTTGGACACCAGCCCGGGATGCAGCAGTGCACACACGGGCCATCGTCTCCTGCCCGTGCAAAGGCTCCGGTCAGCGCTCCCTCCCTGGAGAACCGCACCATGACCCGAGGGTTAGTATCTGTGTTTGGAAACTGCCTGTCGCGCTGTCTCACTAACAAAATGTGGATCATGTGTGTTCTGTTAGGTTCTAAGTTTAGCTGAGATGATATATGTAAAGCCTCCAGGAAATAGACAGGAAATACTTAACAACAATAACAAAAAAAGAAAGAAAGAAAGAAAGAAAGAAAGAGCCTGTCACCATGGAAAGTGGCAAAATGCAGCCAGAAAGAGGAGAATCACCAGGAGGGCTGGCGTGCCAGCCCATGGAGACTCAGCCTCACCTGTGACGGTGACGTTCAGGGCCCCGCTGCGGGAGAGGCCGAGGCCATTGTCCGCTGTGCAGTAGTACCACCCTGTGTGACTCCCCTCAGCAGCAGGGATCTCCAGCTCTGCTCTCTGGGAACGCTGACGTGTGCTCCCCAGACGCTCCCCCGTGTCCTCTCTGTGCCAGGAGAACGTGGTGTCCCCTGTGCCTTCAGCCACAGAGCAGACGAGGACCAGACGCTCCCCTGCAAGCACGTGGCCCCCCTGGGGCAGGGTCTCCAGGAGCACGGCAGACACTGGGACACCTGCGTGATCACGAGAGGACAGGTGAGGGCAGGTGAGGGCCACCGGGACATCTATGTGAGCACGAGAGGGCAGCTGAAGGCAGGTGAGGGCCGCCGGGACACCTGTGTGAGCAGGAGGGGGCCAGTGAGGGTCTGTGCGGGGAGGGCAGGGCCGGCATGTTGGATGGGGCTCTGTAGCCTGTAGTCTGTGGAGTTCGGAGCTAGAACATCACCCGATTTAATAGTTCCTGACACACGAAACTGCTGGAGAGAAAACCTGGCTGCCCCTGGAGAAGCCTTTGAGTTTTGTCTGAGGTCCTGGCTGGCTGGCTGGATTGTCTGCAGGGGCAGGGGGCAGAGAGAGAGGTCCCCCTGGAGCCGGGCTGGATCACACCCGTTTCCAGGAGTCGTGCTTGGTCCCTGAGACAAGGTGACACTCACCATATTTACCTCTCCCTGCGCATCCTTCTCTTGTGCATTGCACTCGGCGGGCACGCCCATCATTTGCTGCTGTTGATGAGGAAGAGGCTGAGGCTCATCTCCTCAATGGTTTGCCCAAGATCTGGCCTTCTAGAATGTGTCGGCTCAGAGCACCTTATTTCTTGGTTTTGTTTTCCCTAACTCTCGAATCTAACTTCACGAACCACCTCTATGATTTCGAGGTGCTGGAGTTCCAAAGGAAGTCTGAGTTTTCAGGCGGATAGTGGTGGAAATGAGCCGTGTGATTCTATTATAGTGCCTGACTCCAGGGCCAGCCTGTGTCCATCAGGATGACCAAATCCATCCGTGCTGGGTGGTCCCTCCCTGCACAGGGCCATGGAGAGCTGCAGGGGAGGGTGCCACAGCCCTGGCTCTCTGCCACTCGGACACTCACCGTGCACACGGACCTGCAGGGGGAGGCTGCGCTTGCGGATGCCGGAGACGGCTGCCGAGGCCTCACACCAGTACGACCCCGAGTCCTCCCTCCAGACGGCTGTGATCTGGAGTTCTGGAGAACTGCTCCAGTTCGATAACACGACCCCACGGTCCCTGAAGAAGCTGAAGGACAGCACGGCGTCCGACCGCTCGAGGGGCAGCTGCGTCCGACAGCTCAGGTTTACAGAGCCGCCCTCCATGGGCTGGGGGGGTATGACTTCCAGCTTTGGTTGTGGAAATAGTTCTGGAGAGAAGAGGGAAACCAAGTTCTCAGGATGTGTCACTTAGAGCCCTGGGATGGGCAGGCTTGGCTGCTTGGTTCTGGGAAACTTCAGACAGACACACGGCAAGACAGAGGCTCGCTGACCCCGCTATCCTGTTGTCCTTCGGCAGCTCCCAGGGCAGTGACCCCGCTGTGTCTGCGGGAGGACCCACGGCTGTCCTTATCCGGAGCTGGGGCGCTAACGTACGGGTCCCCCATCAGGCCCTCCCCGCCCTGACATGACTCAGCAACCGACACGAGACGAAGGGCGTACCTTGAATGTGAACATGTCTGGCACTTGACCTGTATGAGTAACGATTTCCCTGCAGAAATCCGGTGCATCCGTAAAAGCCACTGTTGTTCAGACTTGCTTGTGGTATCGCAAGGTCTCGGGCTTCCGGAGAGGAGAAGACCACTTTCCCCTTCCAGCTGTACGTTACAGGGCCCAGTTTCTCTCCCGCCCTCACTCTGCATCGCAGAACGAGCGTGTCACCTTCAAACACGGAGGCCGGAGCCTGAAGGACGAGCCGTCCTGGAAAGCACAGAGACCAGCGCCTGTCACTCAGGGACACCCTCCCTCCGCGCAGCTCGGCTCACGAGGCTCGACTGGCTCTCTTTTCTCTTCCACAGGATTTAGGCTCCGGCCCAGGCTCACTCGTTTCTTCCCGATCCTCATGACCTGTTTCGTAAATAAGCCCCAAACACTCCAGCTCGACCCCTGCTTCCTACTCAAGGACAGATTCATCGTATGAGGATTCTAACGCGGGGACGGAGAGCTGAGTGGGGTGTGAGCGACACTCCGACATAGCGGAACACAGTTAAGGATCGCCACCAGCCTGCTCCCAGGGTCCCAGAGCGAGCGTCACCGCAGAGGAAACAGACTAGGAAGGGTCACCGCCCTCGGGGGCTCGCCCGGCAGCAGGCTCGTTCTCAGACACAGACGCGGGGGGGAGGGATGGGGAATGGGGTCCCGTGAGGACGTTCTCCTGCTCTTCAGCTCTGCGTGACAGGCCCGTTCTGGCTCCTCTGTCTGCGGTGACTGAGGGACGGCCTCTTCCCGGAGCAGGGCTGTGCAGTGGCCCCAACCATTCTCTGGGAAGTAGGCAAAGCAGGACACGAGAGCGCAGGAAGAGAGCGGAGCCCCTGAGGCCGAAAGTGGGAGTAGAGAAGGGACAGGCGCGAGACAGGTGGGGACACAGGCCTGAGGCGGAGACTCCCTCCTCCGCACTCTTGTCCGAGGCCACTTTTCACACCTGCTTGGTGGTCAGTAAGCGCAGGTCCATGTCGTTCGTCCTGCCGGGGGCTGTGCCTCCCCGGAGGGCCGGCGCTAAGCTGGCTTCTGTTTTGAACCCCCTAAAATGAACTCCTTCCTCCACTGTGTAAGTGCACAGGGAGGGCCGCGGATGGCCGTCAGACGATGGCACTCTAACGTCAACAGAAGTTCGAAAAACACCTGTAGACACGAGGAACTCCAGGACAGCCGGCAGGGGTCAAGGGTTAGACACGCAAGAAGGACCTCGGGTCTGGCCGACTCCAGGGGACTAGGAGGCGTCAGAACCACTTCTATCGATTGAACTCACCCACCCTCCTGCTCACCTGAAGAAAAGATCAAGCTGACACCGTCACTTAGGAGTGAGCCCCGGGTCTGGCACCTGTACATTCCAGAGTTACGGGCCTTGAGGGTGTTTCCTGGGGTGTCACGTAGCACTGTTGCCCCGAGGAACCACCGGTACCATTTCCTGTTCTCTGCTGTGTGGACGCGAGATGCATTGCAAGTCAGAGTCACGGTCTCTCCTCTGAAGACGGTGGTCCATGGGGGATGGAGGGAGATCACGGGCTTGGCTGCAGCTGGAGGAGGGAAGAGACGGAGCCTGAGGAGGAGACCTCTGTGCCTCGCACGGCAGCTGGCTGCTTCACGGGTGCCTCAGTGATAAACTAAGAGGAAAGAGACGTTGTTCTTCCCTGAGATGTACTCCCTGTTGGAAACACACTCTCGCACCCCTGCCCCCCTGTTGCTGCTGCCGCTGCCGGCTGCGAGAGCCTTGTGTTGCTGGGCTAACCAGGCCGGCGCTGCTGTGCCAGGGAAGGGGAGTGGAACGTGTCCTCCCGGACTCCTGTGAGAGGCAGGAGTTCAGGACCCTGGGAGCAGTTAGCGGCCACAGGATCCAGTTCTGGGTCAGGGGATGTCAGGGGAAGAGAGCCAGAGGGGCCGGGAGTGGGGGTGCTGTGGGAGGCTTCACCCCTGCAGTAAAGGAGCAAAGCAAGGTCAAGGTGAGGACAGGGTGTGGGGGGAGCTCTCTTACAGTTTTACTTGCCTCCCTCCTCCCCCAGCTTTGCTCCCCGAGCCGTCAGGATGGCTGAAGTCGCAGCTACTCCCACATTTAAAAAATCAATATTCGATTCAATTTGTTCTGCAAATTGCCTACGGTAATCTAAATTCTACGAAGCAGAAAATAAGCCAGATTATTTCCATGTGCATTATTTTGTTTTTCAAAACCAACATTTCAATTATGGGGGTATGTAATTCACCATAAAATTTTAAGTGGAATCCCCTGAAGAGGGTTCCTTCTTCAGCACCTTGGCGCTCGGATAAGGAGCGCCTGCATCTAAGGACCGACAGACCGTGGTTGTTCTTAAAGCTTGAGACCTGGAGTCGTCTTGCCTTCGTCGACAAGAATGCCCGACTTGGTCTTTCAGTTACACCCGAGTGTAAAGGAAGTGCCTCCGCGGAGGAGGCAGACACCGTAGAGGAAGCCGAGCGCCAGTTTCAGACGAAGCAGCTCGGGGCTCTGTCTGGTCACACAGACATTCCTGGGTCTCTGCGGACCTTTTCTTTCTTAGAGGATTGTACAGATTATCCCGTGTTCCCAGTGAGCAGGGGTTGTGTTTCTCCTGGAGAGAAGAGAATCCCCACTGTCTGTGCTCCTGGGAAGCCTCCGGGAGGGGACATGGGGACCGGGCAGCAGATCTCGTGCCCGAGAGAGGGGAAACTTCTGCTGAGGGGAGCCACCTGCTTCCTCACCAGTCCCACTGCCCCTGCTGTGTGCTGCAGGACGGCTCCTCTCGTCGGGGCCTCGTCAGTGAGGCTGGGTCAGGGATCTCTAGCGTAAGCACGTCTAGCCGCTGATCTAAGACACTTCCTGTATTTTGCTTCTCCATCCTGGAGCTTTTAGCAAAGTCCTGTCAAGTCACAGTCTCTTCCCAGCTGGGCAGTGATGTGTGGGAGGGTCCGTGTCCACAGCACTGAGCAGGGGACTGCAGAACCCGGAGCCGCAGGGGAGGGCGTGCGCACCTGCTGGCTGGGGCCGGACCACAGCAAGCAGCCCCCAGGATGAACGCGGTGCTCTCGAAGGGATTTTCAGGGACGACCACAACACCTGGAGACCCTTCTGTTGGCCCGGGAAGGCGGGGGTCCCTGATGACCAGAGGACAGGCGCTCAAAGGCATCGCGATTTGAGCTCTTCACAGGAAAACGTCTACACAGCATGCTGGGGTGTCGGGTGGTTGCCTGTGGTTGTGGCCATGCTGGGCTGGGCCAGGGAGGGTGGGGGAGCAGAGCTCTTTATGCCCTGGGCCCCCCCGCTCCGACCGCCCTGGGGTCTCAGCCTATTCCCAGTGTCCCGCCAGGGTCTGTGTTCTCGGTGAGGTTGGCCAGCACCCCACATCAGGTGGGGGCACGCCCCTCCTTGACCTCTGTGTCCTGCGTCCCAGGCCCCCAGTTTCACCCGACACAATGGCGGGTTTGGCTCGAGAGTGGGACTCCCAGCTCCCAGGGTCCGGGTTGCAGGACAGGGTGACACTGCCCTGCCTGAAGTCCTCAGGACAAGGACACGGGGACCAAGCCCCCCTTACCAGCATTCCTTCCAGAAATGGTCACTAGAATATCTAGAAACAAAAGAAAGGAAAAGGGACCGACTTACCAAGCTCTCCAATGACCGGCGCTGCAAGAGAGGGGAGGGCCACGGTCAGCACAAAGCACAGAGCCGAGCGCTCCCGCCCAGAGAGCCCACTGCCCGCCCCCCTCCACCGAGGGTGGGAGAGGAGGGCCCGGCTCCACCCCTGGAGAAGCCGGGGCCACCGAGGCTTGAAGCGGAGTGGCGTGGTGCTGGGCAAGCTGCGGAAGGCTCCCCAGCCTCCCGCTCCTCATCTGTCACACAGGGACCATAAAAGTGACCTTATAGTCTTATTTCAATGAGTTGAATCGGTAAGTCTTCCATTGATGGCCCCTGTCACTGTCTGTCAGACCCGACCACGCTGTGGCTGCCGCTGCCCCTTGGCTTCCGTCTCCCTGCCTGGAGTGTCAGTCTCCTTCAGTACCAAGAAAAGCCAAGTCACACCCAAGCCCTCACACCCCGAGGAGAGCCACCTCCTCCATGAAGTGTTCTTGGATGCCTCGGGGCTGCGGTGCCCTCACGCTGCTCTAGGCTAAGAACACCGTGATCGCAGCTCTCCGGGACTGGCACTCAGACATGCGGCGCGGGACGGGGACTAGCAGTGCTAGTGTCACAGGTGGGTCTGCGTCCCGACCTGGCCACGGCACAGAGCTTAAGGCAAACGACGGTCTCTGTGCCTTGGCTCCCTTATCTGCAAAATGGGGTTTATAGCAGTTCCAGCTCATTGATTGTTAGATGCTTGGACAGATCAATACATGCAATGCTCCTAGAAGAGTGTCTGGTACATCAGGGCTCAGCATTTAATTATTAATTACTATCAGCAAGAATGAATAATTATCACACATTATCTTGACCCACAGTGTAATATTTTTGCGTGGGTTTTCAAGTCCAATGCTCTTGCATTTGTCCTTTGATTTCCTCACCGGAAGGTCAGCGTTTGGGGGGCAGAGACTGTCCTCTGCGTCCCTGTGTCCTCCCGCCGCCCAGCACTGCACTGGGCCCGGCGTCCCCCTTCATTCGCTTTTCACCGAGCTCCCCTGATGCGCAGCCACACGAATAACTCTCCCTTTAGTTGGGGTCTGGACGTGCCGCCGGGCAGAAGACAGACACACTTCTTAACCATGTAGTGTGCGACTGGCTGACAGGTCTTGTTTCCCTCGTTGGAGCTGCTAGGAAACCTGTGCCTCACTTAGACAAAGACTGAAAACTGGTACAGAAGCAGGGGAAATCATCCAGAGGAAACCACCTTATTTCTGCTGCGCTCATGCTTCCTGCAGTTATCGGAGCAGACCTGATCGTGGGCTACGGGGAAGGAACGACCATCCCCAGCAGAAGCTCAGTCCTACGTCAGCTCACAATCAGGGCACCCACCCAGACTCCACACACCCTTCAGCCTTCATGATCTGTGATTAGGGAGGTGACCTAATTAGGACCTAGTTAGGACCTAAAATCTAACTGTAGATTCTTTTTTTTTTTTAAAAAAAAGATTCTATTTTTTAAGTCATCTCGACACCCAACGTGGGGCTCACACTCATGACCCTGAGATCAAGAGTCAAACGCTCTACCGACTGAGCCAGCTAGGCAGCTCCTAACTGTAGTTTTTTTTTTTTACATGGAAAATAAGCCCACTTCTGGAGTAGGAGGGAGTCGTTGTGGGCAATTAAAAACAAGTGAGGGATGTGCTTTTGGAAATCAACTCTCCCAAGCCCTCAATATCTTCCTCTTTGCTCATTCCCTGTGGTCCTGAAGTAAGAGCGTAGCCCATTTGTGCCACAGCCCGCCGGGGACGGCGTTTGCTCATGGATTGGCCCGGTCTCCTCCCGGAGCAGAGGCTTCCCCTCCAGCACTTACCGAGGACGAGCAGAGACACCCACAGGAGCATGGGAGCGTGCCCCGGGATCCCGAGGAGCGGCAGCGCGCGCACAGAGGCCCGTCCTGGGCCCGCAGCCAGCGCAGCAGGTGCTTCTGAGAACAGCTCACAGCAGTCATGAAGTGAAAAGGGAAGCAGAAGAATGAGTGAAATAAGTCAGGCACGGAGAGTCAAGTATCATATGGTTTCACTTATGTGTGGAGCATAACAAATAGCATGGAGGACAAGGGGAGATGGAGAGGAGAAGGGAGTTGGGGTAAATTGGAAGGGGGAGGTGAACCATGAGAGACTATGGACTCTGAAAAACAATCTGAGGGTTTTGAAGGGGCGGGGGGTGGGAGGTTGGGGGAACCAGGTGGTGGGTATTAGGGAGGGCACGGATTGCATGGAGCACTGGGTGTGGTCCAAAAATAATGAATACTGTTACGCTGAAAATAAATTTAAAAAAAAGAAGAAGAATCTTTCTTAAAATACCGGTAGCATGGCACCCGATGTCAGAGACTCCCGGTGACTATTTAACAGAAATACTGCTCTGACTTCTTGGTGGGAAAAGCTTCTTAAAGCTTTAGTTACCGTATTTTCAGAAATTCCAGCCGCTTTCTCCCAAGGACGGCGCAACACATTCTCTCTGCTTCCAGATACCAGGCAAGACTGCAGCCCTTGCTCACATAATCCAAGGATGAACCTGAACCACCCCAGAGCTGGAGGAGTTCTCTTTCCTCTTCCTTCCCTTTCTTTCTTTCTTTCTTTCTTTCTTTCTTTGTTCCTTCCTTCTTTCTTTCAGATTTTATTTATTTGACAGTGAGAGAGGGAACACAAGCAGGGGGAATGGGAGAGGGAGAAGCAAGCTTCCTGCCAAGCAGGGAGCCCAATGTGGGGCTCGATCCCAGTACCCTTGGGATCATGACCTGAGCCGAAGGCAGATGCCCAACAGTCTGAGCCACCCAGGCACCCCAAGAGGTTCTCTTCCAGTGCAGAAAGACTCTCCTCTGACACTCAGGCCTCTGACACTTGGGCCTCTGCCAGACCACTTGTAGCCAACCGTCCATATGCGATGAAGCATCTGAATCACAAGACAGCTCATCGCCTGTCTGATGTATATGAAAATACCTTGACTCATTTGTCTTGGAGGAAGCAACCGACTTTAATCTGATTAGGAGGTAGAGTGCAGAATGAATTATAGCCCCATCTCGCTCTTCCTGGAGAATGGACTGTAACATTTTTGACTTAGTGTTCTAGAATCTAAAATCTGTTACAGGAACGTTTCGACACATGTGCAGGGATTCTAGAACGGTATGATATGCACGGGGCTGGGAGCTGGGAGTGTAGTGGTAAGCAAGACTCCGCACACTTTCACTCTGGTGGAGCAGGCAGAAGAGGGAGTTAGCTACAGAGTGGGAAGTGCTCTGATAGCTCAATAGGAGAGAAATCTAACCCAATTCTGGAAACCTAGGAGGACTTTTTCAGTGGAAGTGACACCTGACTTGAGAAGGAAGCATTCTGGGACACAGTGATGAGCATGAGCAAGGGTGGAAAGTGGTCACTGTCACCGTCACCGTCATCCTCACCCTTGAGATACCCATGAGTAAAAGACCCTTGATCTTTCCATGAGTGGAAGACATCAGAGGATGAGTTATGAGTGGTCGGTATTGCTCTAATAGGACAACGTGCTTCTGACCTGCCCTAGCTTCTTTCTCTATCGAGGGCTTACATGAACATTGATTATGTTGCAGGCAATGTCCAGAACCCGAGAAGCATAGGAAGATGATATTTTTTTGATATTTTTTTCAAGACTTATACAATGTGGTAAGAGCCACAGCAGCCACAGACATCAGGCGCTCTGGGGACATACAGGGTGTCAAGGCGGCATCTAGCCCTTCGTCACTCAGCCCTCTGACCTCTCTGCCCTGTCTCAGTGGCTCTCAGTTGTCTCAGGAAGGCTGAGATGAGATGCTTCTGGATGCAAATCCTGGCCCTGCACCTATTTGTTCATATGACCTTGGTCAAGTAGCCAATCAGCATCCGCGGGGCCCACTCTCAGCACTGGGACAAAAGAGGTGAAGGTGATAACCGCTGCGGGAGGATGCTGGTATCAAAGTATATGTGAGGGCAGTGATGCTGCAGAGCTCGTGGCCCAGAACCCGGCCCGCTGTGAACAGTGTCACTATGACTCTTTTAGGACCAGGAACTGGGACCGATACAGTTTCCAACCAACAAGAGTGGTTTACACAAGTGGGGAACTTGAACATTATTGGTTGACCAAGACCTGGGGAAGTCAAAGTCCTATCTTGTGCCCTTGTTTCTGGCATCAGTTTTGTTGAATGAGTGGATTTTAATTATCAAATGGAATTTTGCATTCTTGACATTGTATAAGATGTCCAAACACACAAGTCATGTTACAATCAACTTCCAAAGACGTAAATAGTTTACATAAGTCAAGTACTATTTTTCATTTTTGTGCTTGAGTCACTGAAATGGATGCTTCAGTTCCTGGCCCCGAAACTGTGGTTTCATTTCGAAATATCAGCCATGGGTTGCATATACCACAATTTACTAGGTTGTGTCTTGATTAATCAGGAACAGCATTTAGATTTTACACGAAGGGAGGACAGTGATACCTGTAGTCAGTAACTGTAAGAAACTGTGAAAATCCTGATCTTTTTCATATACAAAGAATAAAAAAGCATTTAAAACTCTGTACCTCCTAAGAATAAACCTTAAATTTTGGAGTGAATTTAGACTCACAAATAAGTTGCAAAAACAGGAGAGAAAGTGCCTTGTATCCCTCACCTGTTTCTGCTTCCCTGAACGATGTCATCTTACACTATCGCGGTTCACCTGTCAATTCTAAGAAACCAGGATGGGTCCCTTAGGATTAGCTCTACTCTTTATTCAGATTTCACCAGGTTTTTCATTATACCCCCTTTCCTTTTCTGGTATTCCATCCAAAATACCACATCTCATTTGTTTACCTCTCCTTAGTCTCCCCTGGTCTGTGACCGTCTCTTAGTCTTCCAGGGATTTTTTGGTGACATCGATGGTATTGAGGAACATTGGCCAAATATTTGGTAATGTCTCTGATCTGGGTTTGTCTGACTCTTTCCCATGAAAACATGAGCCTAGGGATATGGGATTTCAGAAAGGATGCCACAGGACTCGAGGGTACTTCTTGTCATGTCCTACCAGGGAATCTGTGGTAGTGACATGATTTCTTGCAGGGGTTGCTCATTGTGACCACGGGGTTCCAGTGGTCTCCCCAGGTCTCTTCAACGTGAAGATGCTGTTTGTCCCTTTCCACACTCGGCTGTTTGGAAACAAGCCCTGGGTCCTGTCCCTCAGGGGATGGGACAAGGAAGGGGTTAAATTCCAGCTCTGTGGGGAAGACTTGTCTCTTCTCCTTCATTTATTTATTTGTCGGTGTGTTCACTCATTCATTCAATCATTTGTTTCTATCTCCTCCGACTCATGTGCATTTATTTTGTGCGCTGGGCGACAATCCACACTACCTCATTTATTTCACTGTCCAAAAGTTCCAGCGTCAGCCACTGGGGGCTCTTTCAGATTAGCTCGTAGGTCCCTTGGACATGTCCTCATCCTTGTGCTTTTTCCTGAGCACTTCCAGAACTTCCTGGCACCATAAGGTTCTCTGGTCTTGTCTTGTGTTTTCCTGCCCCAGCTCTAGAATCAGCCATTCCTCCAAAGCTCCCTGACTTCTTCTGTGGAAAATGGCATTTAGAATGTAAGATCTGGGTGCTAGTATGTTCTTCATTACTGGGGGAAAGTTATGCATTTTTAAGTGAGGGACAGGAAATCTGTCATCTCGAGAGGACTTTATGAGTGGAAAAAAAAAAAACCTGAACAGATAAATTTGTTATAAATCTTGGTATTAACAGCCTCTGCTCTCAAACCAGCTGCTGTGGTTTGTGTGACCATCGTCCTGAGGCTGACTCACGAGTGATGGAGGAATAAATCCTTAGAACGGTCAACTTTGACCCTCAGAGAGAAGGCAGTGCGTCCGCTCCATGACACATCTTTGGAGGCCATTGCTATCTGCAAGAGTTCTTTCACGTTTCCTACATACACACATAGAGAGTTCTAACCTCCAATGGCAAAAGACACTCTTCTGGTATTAGAAAATTTTCCAAGATGGCTACCTGTTGTAAGTCTAGACTCTTCCATGTTCATGAACATATTAGATCTTTTTGTTCAAAAACTGGATCAACTGAGGGGTGCCTGGGGGGTTGAGTCGGTTAAATATCCATCTGTTGGTTTCGGCTCCATCTGTGGTCTCAGTGTTGTGAGATCAAGCCCCGCGTCAGGCTCTCCACTCAGCTCCGAGCCTGCTTGAGACTCTCTCCCTGTCCCTCTGTGTTTCTCAAATAAATACATAAATCTTTAAGAAAAAAAAAAAGCATGGGTCAATTGAGAAACACAGCTCTTTAGGGCCCTTTATTCCAGGCTCATGACTCACACACATGTGGTGGAGACTGTGCAAGTAGGTCTGCAGCCTAAGGCCTTCCTGTGGGTTTGCTCTGTCCCTTGTGAGCTTTACAGGTTAAAGTCAGTCCACTTCACAACTTGGAGATGTATTACCTTTTTAAAAGAAAATGCTAATTTTGTCCTGTATTTTATTATTATTTTTTTAATGGCAAGAATAGCACAATGAGCACTGGCTTGTCCTTTACCTAGATTCGTCAGCTGTTAACATTTTGGCACATTTGCTCATCTTTTTCTGAGGGATTGACACAGATGGTACCGTTTGCAGGATGTGTCAGAAGCTTGTGTGTGCAGGCTGGCTTGTTCGCATGTATTCTGCTGTGCCGTGGAGCTGGGCGTTGGGGCAGAAGGAGGACACTGCAGGGTTGGGGCCAGCCACCAGAAGCTTACTTTCCTTGCACTGCAGTTTCTGTAGGGAATCCGAAAGATCCAAGAATTTTCCATTTGAACCTAGACTCCCAGGTCAAGCTGGGAGCTGTATTTGTCAAGGCAGCAGGATAAAATCTGTGTTATTAGTTTACTAGATTGAGCTCTAACTTTTAAACCTCTAGATGTGTAGTGTGATGGCCTCCATTTGTCCCATCAATCGGGGCCAGATGTGGGGTGAGGGGACACTTGACACTTATTTGGAAGGGGAGAGGACATACTGCTTTACTCCACTGATTTCACTTATAGGGGCGTGGGGATTAGAATGAGTGGCCTCAAGATGAACCAATTTGTCATGCAGATTATTTCAAGATCAAAGCAGCCAAGGCCCAAAAGATTCAAGAAAGAAACTTTGATCTTCCCTTGTGACTGCCTCAAAGAATTTGGACAAAGGATCTACTCCAGGAAGGGAGTGCTCACCATAGATAACTACGGTATAATATGAACCAGAGGTGGAAGACAGGGAGGAACTTGGCCAAGTCTGTTGTGAGAATTTCTCTTTGCCTGTTGTTACTGTAGGGCAGACTGTTACTTTTCTATCTTCCTATGCATTGTTTTCCTTCCGTCTAAGTCTTAGACCCTTAGTTCTCCTTAGTTTGGGATGGCATAAATACCTCATTATGCCCAACATCTTTGGAATCTCATGCTTACGTGTCTTCCTCATATGGATGTAATCAAATTTTATTTTCTCTTGTTCATGTGTATCATGTCAGTTTAATTCTTAGACCAGGCAGAAGAGTCTTGAAGGGTAGGTAAGAATTTTTTCCTCTCCAACAGTAGGAACCAATTTCATTATTTCACCTCAACTGGCTAAAACATTTTGGAAAAAAAATCCGCAAAATAAAAATTGCTTTAAGCTATAATTTTTCATTCAATTTGGTGATTTTCCAAGCCTGGTAATTCACTGGAAGTCTGTGTATTAAAAAATTTAAAACTTAGATATCTATGTTGTACACTTGCAACTAGTATAACATTGTGTGTCGACTATACTCAAATCAAATGAATGAATGAATACATACATAAATAGAATAAAAAATAAAATTTAGATACGATAGGGGCAGAGGACGGGCTGCCCCTAGGTGGGCCGTTCTGGCATGAAGATTATTTTGAGCTGTAGGCATCAGAGACCCTGTGGGCTCAAAAGAAAGTTTCACCCCTCTCTTAACTACACAGAAGAATCTAAACTGGGGGTCTTTCCCAGAATAAGGGTTACTAGCAGAGATGAATTTTATCTGAGTGACCCTTCTGCACGGCAGGGCAAACCTCTAATTACTGTACGTCTGCTCTTCTCTGCATTACCCTGTGAAATACCCTCCTTCCCACGGAGGTCCCAGACCCCTGCCGCCTTCTCCTTAGTCTGGGATGACATAGATACCTCATTTTGCACCATGGTTTTTGGAATTTCTGTGTCTGTGTGGATTCCCCATATACATGCTATTAAATTTGATTTTTCCCCTTTAATCTGTCCCATGTCAGTTGGACTCTGAGTCTGGCTAGAAGGTCCTTGAAGGGGACGGAACATTCTTGCTCCCTGACAACACTAAAGTAAAATCACCCATCCACTGGCAAACAACATTAAACTATGCATTTGTCTTCCAGATTTCATCTGTGACTACTGATTTTTAGCTGGAATTGTACATGACAAAAACCTCAACAGAGAGAAGGTTTTAGAGAGGCATGATTTCCAAAACTGCACCGGAGAGTTCTCGCTCCTTGACGGGAGTGGGGCAAATTTACATTTTATCGATGTACTCTGCCTTACTTGCTTTTCATAGATTGGCGCCCCAGGCATCTGTTTTAATCTAACTCAGCCTATCTTAAGGGGTGTGAATTCAAAGCCTTGGGATCCTGGCAGGCGGTGTGGAGTGCAGAAAGTGAGGTGTGAGCAAAATCAACTGCCAGAATGAAACAAAAGTGTCATTGTTTTTACTGAGCTGTTGGAACTGTGTGCCGTGTAATATAAACAGGGGAAGTTGGAGATCACATTCTGAATCCAAGTTCGAAAAAACAAACTGGAATGTAGACATAATTAAATCATCACTTTTTCTTTCATTGTTCATCGTGTTCAAATTGGGAACTGGAAACCTGACGTCTTTACTTCTGCATCAAGAGATCCGGACCAGAATTGGCCTTTTGTAGTGTATGTGCAACATAAAATTCAGTTCTGCAAACTCTAAACGGTGACAATCTTCAGTTATTTTCTTACTGCTGTACAAGTTTACAAGCACTCCCAATCATGGGGAGAAACTCTGCACAGAGGTCCTTGTATTTAAGAGAGCTGCTGCTGAGGTGTGTACGGTTCTGGAGTTTCCACGCTGCCGAACTGGTTGTTCTGTGGGATATCGTCTTACTCGTCAATGATCATGCTGGCTGATGTTCCAAGTTTCATTTTCCACATTCACTTTTCAGTTCCATGATTTGGGACCCTGCATGGCTATCCACATCTTTATTTCTAGAAACTGACTTCAGTGACTAAAACCCCTCATTTGGGGCAATTCTGAATGAGTGCTTCTTGGAGAAATGGTTAGTGTTCAAATGGGATTGTATTAGCCACAGAAAGGCCCCGTATTTGATCTAATCTCTGGTGGGGAACTGAGGCCAGCTGCTCCTCAGATGATGGGAGCAAGTTATTTCATTTCTAGTCCCTTTGGTGTGACAATCAGGACTCCTCGATGACCACCATGCCCTGTGTCTTACTCTCAGGTAAAGAGCTAAACTCTGACCTGCTCATCTCAGGGGCATGTCTAGTTCATGGCTTTAACTACTGAGTTTGAGAAGCCTAACATTTTAGTGCAGACTGATTCCTAGTCAGTGATGTAATGCAGGATGTCAGTTCCTACCATTGGGAAGCAGTGCCAGCTTGAGCTTAGATTTCTTTCTCTGTTTCTTTTCTTTTCTTTTCTTTCTTTTTTTTCCTTTGGAGAGAGAGAGAGAATGGTGCGGGCAGAGGGAGAGGGAGGCTCCTCATCAGGCTCCACACCCCGTGTGAGCGTGATGCAGGGCCCAATTTCATGACCCTGAGATCATGACCTGACTGAAATGAAGACTGAGCCACCAGGCGCTCCTGAGCTTAAACTCCCCGTGAGCGTGATGTTAGCCGTGGCCACTGTGGAGGCCTGTCTACACTCCATTTGCTAAGTTTGTCCAGGCTCTGTTCAACTTACCAGCACTTACAGCAGATCACAAATTCTTCCCTTCCCTGTAGGAATGACCTTACACTGAGAATCCTCTCACAGAGTGGAGATCTTTTTCTGAACGTCTTGAGTATGGTCTGGACTTGTGACTGATTTGGGCCAATAGAAGGGGCAGGAGCGAAGTTGTGCGAGTTCTGGGTGGCGGACTGCAGGCATCTGCCTTCCCCATCTGGCAGACAGGAGCTGCCATGTGACCCGGCCTGGGCTAGCTCGCTGAGGATAAGAGACCATGGGGAGAGGACCCTGTCTGTCATCCCAGCCACGCTAAGTGAGGCCATCACAAACCAGGCAGCCCAAAGCCGTCCTTCCCCTGTAGCAGAAACACGTAAGAGCCCAGAAGAATCAGGCCAGCACTGCCCAGGTGGTAAGAACTGTCTTGCTGAACCTGGCCCCTGCTGCCAAACATAAGTAACTGGCCGCTGACTTGAGCCGTTAAGTCTTAGGTGGATGGGACAACTGGGCGGCTCCGCCGGTTACGCATCTGCCTTCCAATCAGGTCAAGATCCTGGGTCCTGGGATCAAACTCGCTCAGGTTTCTTGCTCCATGGGGAGCCTGCTGCTCGCCCTGCTTGTGTTATCTCTCTCTCATTCTCTCTCAAATAAGTAAAATCTTAAAAAAAATTAGGGTGGTTTGTTACATAGAATTAGTCTCTGATACGACTTATCTCCCCATATGCTGTTGACACCAGAGTCCTATCTTAATTCTTAATGCTATTGAAATGAATACAGTTACTCCAAGTGCTATTTTTAAAATTTTATTTTATTTCTTTCAGTGTTCCAAAATTTGTTGTTTATGCACCACACCCAGTGCTCCATGCAGTATGTGCCCTCCTTAATAACCACCACCAGGCTCACCCAACCCCGCTCCCTTTCCCCTTGGAAACCCTCAGTTTGTTTCTCAGAGTCCACAGTCTCTCATGGTTTGTCTCCCCTCCAATTTCCCCCCATTCACTTTTCCTTTCCTTCTCCTAATGTCCTTCATGTTACTCCTTATGCTCCACAAGTAAGTGAGACCATATGATAATTGGCTTTCTCTGCTTGACTTACTTCACTCAGCATAATCTCTTCCAGTCCCATCCATGTTGATACAAAAGTTGGGTATTCATCCTTTCTGATGGAGGCATCATACTCCATAGTGTATATGGACCACATCTTCCTTATCCATTCGTCTGTTGAAGGGCATCTTGGCTCTTTCCACAGTTTGGCAAGTGTGGCCATTGCTGCTATGAACATTGCAGTCCAAGTGATATTATTTATACTTATAATCTTACAAGTTGCCATAGAAAAATGCCATGAATTATTTGAAATTTTCATAGACTTAGTCTTTCAGTTCTAGGCGATATTTTCAGCTTCCTGAACATCTGCCAATGCTTGATTCTCTTCAGGAAACATAATATTTTTGCCCTCAACAGACATTCTTTCATAGATTTACCCTCTCTGAAAGTGTTTGTGCTTGGAAAGCCTTTTGTTTTTTATTAAACACATAGCTGCATTCCCTAGTGGCAATATTTAATTTAAGAACAAGAAAAAGAAGCCTGTTTAAAGTTCAGTTCTGTTTTTAGTTCATTGTGTTCTCTAGCATGCATCTTTTCTGAGCCTGCCATAATTCTTACTATAATTAATTTTATAATAGTATCTTTATGTGTATGTAATTGGCAAAGACCCACTTTATTTGCATACTTATCTAGGACCACTTTTTTTACTCTTCACAAAGGAATGATCTATTTTTTTCTTGAAACTACAAGTTTTTATTCTATCTTTTGTTTTCCCGCTTTTGGTAGAGACGTGGGTAAAAAGTCACTCTTCTCTTACATCTACTATAAATAAAATAACCAGATATTTGAGAGAATCATGGCAGCCTGTCGTCTGGCTTCAGATTCAGGTAAATGACAGGGATTAGTAGAGACTGTGGTTAAGTGGACGGTACACACTGCATCTGCAAACACAGATCTTCAACTACCCGTTTTGTTACCAAGTCCGAAAATCTGGCGTAATCTCATTTTCTAATTTTTATAAGAGAAGCTCCAGTTCCTGATTTCCTAACTGTAGCTAACTTAAACAATGCCTTTAAATACCATGTGAGTCAACAGTGTATACCAAATGAACATGTGTGCAGTAGAATTCTATATTTCCCCTGGGGTCAGCACATATTACTGGGAAAAGTGGCCAAAACGCAGACCAGGTAAGTGAATGCATGAGTGGATGAGAGAACAGTATTCTTCAGAAGTGCACCAAATAGGCAAGGGCAATGCCTTCACTGTCCTGGCCTTGGTTCTGCTTCAGGATGTGGTAGAGTAAGTCAGGGAGGAAAGGAGTGATGGAGCAGTGATGGAGGCCAATGAGGGAGGTTTTCTGAAGGAGGCTGGTCTCAGATAGAATGAAAAGAAGCTCCCAGACCTGTAGTGCCTTGTGCTCAGAGTGGTGAACCACTCTTCTCTTCGACAGAGAAGCTCTTCCTTATGGTGCTTGGTCTTGGCGAACTCCTTTTGCGGTAAGCCCTCTTGCATCGCTCTTGATTATGGGATGTCTTATCAGTCATACCAAAGAGATGAAGTAGAATAAACCATCTATTTTTCAAGGCAGAGTTCTGTTTGGGGGTCCAAGGGCTCTTTCTCGTCTCCCTTCCTAGCCATCCAGCGGCTTCTGAATACATAGCTCTTGGACTCCACGAAGACACTACTTAGTTTCAGGAAGTTGGAGGGTTTCCTAAACTCCTCATCTAATTCTTGGCCACTGGGTGGAGTTCCTACCTTAGAGAACTGCCGAATTTAAAAAAAAAAAAAAAGAAAAAAGAATCTTGCCATATATGTTGAGCAAGAGCTAGATTGGGGTCATTGACAGCTTGTGGAAGTTAACTATGGTTTTTTAAGAAAGACACAAGAAGAAATTGATTCTCCTGTATTAGGGTAAGTCACACCAGCAAGTGTATTGATTTTATAAAGATCACAGAACACATCTAATAAAAAAATCTCCCGTTTCAGAGTAGAAAGTAGAGTCAAGAAAATATTTCAACTGGTTAATGAGATAAATCTGTAGTTGGAACATATAGAATCTAGAACTTCTCAGACTCACGTTCTTTTAATGTTCAAGTTTTCCAGGCAGGGAAAGAACTGAGTTTGTGGGGCTGTGTGTGTTGTAGAGGGTGGGGGTGGGGCACAGGGGCAGGCAGGCCATCAGGAGATAATCACAGTTCCCTGTGGGTCTGGGACTATCTGGACCTTGGCACTTTCACGCAGATGTCCAGGGATAGAGATGGGATACACATGGTACCACTGACTTGGAGAACCTTGATGTCCTGAAACTAGTGTCAGAGTTGTGGTAATGGAGGTTTTCAAGGGTCAGGATGAAGAAGTTCAAAAAGGGGAAGTTCAAAGGATCTTATCACCAAGGGTGTTCTCTGAAATTTAAGAAGGGAAGTAGGGTTGGGGGTCAGGCAGTCAAATTCTCAGATGATCAAGTTACTGCCTTCAGCAGATTCTTGTTGCTTACTTACTTATCTGATGTCTCAGAGTACCCCCTTCCCACTGGTTCTTTGATTTTCCTTTAGATGGACTTACATGAAAGTTGAGTGTGGTAGAGGGCAGGGTAGCCTTCATTTGAAAAGCCTAAAGAAGAAGACTCTTCATCCTCCTTTGCCTGAGCTACCTTGGGGTGGGCTGTGACCCAGGCTCAACCAATCAGACCTCTACTCCAGGACTCTGCTGGTGGCACAGAGCTGTGGAGCCAAGACCGTGGAAGGGGCAGTGTGTGGGTCAGGTTTCTGCTGTGGCTCCTAACTCTTGGGCTTCCAGCTCCCATCTGTTTTCACTCATTTCTATGTCTCATTCTCCCATTTTCTGAGTCCTTGATATACTTCTAGTAAAGTACCCCCATTTTGAAAAGAGACCCAGAGTCATTCTTGCCAGAACCAAGAGTTCTGACTGAAATAACAGACTGGAGACTGGGTGAGTGTAGATGAATGCACGCAGGAGCCCATGTATGTGCCTGGGTTTGGGCACCCAGGATGGAGAATATCATGGCAACAACACAAGTAAGATTCACTGGAGACCTCCTGATGAGTTGTCTTTGGAGTATCTAAAAAAGGACATTATTTCCCATCATAAAAATGGTAGCAATGATCCAACATTAAATTTGCCATTGATGATATGCTTTCTTTGCAACAGGCATTGCTTAGAAGGTCTCATTTGGTCTTCTAACCACCCTACTAGATGGGGCAATTGCTTCCATTTGCAGATAGGAGGCCAAAGGCTCAGAGCAGACAACAAGCTCCCAAGGTCAGACAGTGTGCATGGTGGTTAGCACTCCCACCCAGCTCAAATCTCCTTCTTGTTCTGCCGTGTCACCTGTCTTCCAAAAACAGAGTGGGGAAGAGACTATTCTCAAATGTGTCCTGGGAACCAATGTTGTTATTCTTGAGTCTCTGCCGTGGTCTTTCCTATCCATGTGTCAACCAGATATTCTCACACCTCATCTCATTTTCGGATCTTACTGGTCTGTAACTTGCTCATGGGCGCCTGCCAGGACTGCCAGCTCCAAAGCACAGAGGTCATGCTGCTCTTGTCCCAAACACGTCCTCTTTTTTGTTGAACTAGATCATTCTTTGTGCTTTGTATCCCTCAGGGTTCCCCAGAGAAAAGAGATTTATTACGAGGGATTGCCTCATGCAATTATGGAAGCATAACACATACTATGTACTTCATTGTATGGAGAAGTCCCACAGACTGCCGTCTGCACCAGGGACGTCACTGGTGCAGTTCCAGTCCAAACCTGCAGGCCTGAGAACCACAGGGCCAGTGGTGTAAAAAAATTCCAGACATAATATTCATGCTCAAATCTCCTAGGAAAGTCAAATTTTTTTTTTCCTTTTAAATTGATGTGAAGTTAATCTAAAAAATGTATTAAGAATTAATTTGTTTCTTCGGAATGGGAAGTAGAGGATGCAGAGTGAGGAAGGGAATCCGTTAGCCAGGAACTTACTGGACTGATGGTGGTTTTTCACACGATTAACCTAATGCAGCGTGATGTAGTCTGTGCGCTCCACTGTGGCGGTAGGAATGGAAGTCTGCCACTGGGGCAGGGACATGTGGCGGGAGTTTGTTCTCACAACTGGTTTTCTCACTGCATCTGTCTACATTGCGTTATTCTGTTGTTTATTCATGTACACAGGCCTCCTGAGGTGGATGATGGAAATACGTGTGAGAGTCAAGATTCAAAAGTCAAGATTTAAATCATACTGGAAAGTCCTGCCCACATGTTCAAGTGGCCGGAAGCTCAGGTTTTGGTCTTCCTGGGACCAAAGTGAAGAGCTGTTGGTGAGTCTCTTTCTGGTACAGTGACTCACTGTTATGGACAGGGATGTGGTTTTGACTTGAGTGATGGAGTCCAAGTCTCCTCCCATGGTTAATGCAGTAGAGGCCCTCTGTCACCACAAAACCCAGGGACCATGGCAACACATGCCCCAGGGCTCTGCCATGCCAGCTATGGCCTGGTCCGAGGCTCTTGCTCTCCGTGTGCAGGAGCTGACTCTGCACAGCTGGCCCTTGGGGTTTGTTCAAAGCTCCTACTCGCCCAGGTCCCCTTGGCCTGTGTCCCTTCTATGTCCTGGCTGTCCTGGCTGAGGGCCCTGAGGCAGGGCTGGCTTCACTGTGGTGCAGATGAGATAGCCATGGGTGAGGGGATGGAGAGTACTGGGCTGACGGGTAGCTTGGCCAGGCAAACTCTGTTCCCTGAGGGTTTGGGTCTGGGTTATGAGCAGGTCGGGACCAGACAGCTCAGAAGCTTCTCTAGCATCCTCATGGGACACTTCTGAGTCACATGCTACCTGGCCAGCTCCCTGGTGAATATTTCTCCTTTTCCTTGAAGCAGTGGCTGAGGGCCCCAGGCAGGGGTGCACATGGCCATCCCGGTCGGCATCTGGAGACCCCGACAACTGAGTCAAGATCAAGACATGCTTGCAGGACATTCCTTGCTTACTGTAGTTCCCTCTAGGACCCCCTCCATGCTTGCGGCACTCCTCTGAGGCTGCCCTTTCTTCAGTGTGGAGAAGAGATCAGAGGGATCTTGAGCAGGAAAGTATTCATGAAGACAAAGGAAGATAAGGTTTGTTGAGGGCCTGCTGTGTCTAATACGCTGAACCACATACTCCATTTGGAGACTAAGTCCCTGGAAGAGAAAAGCCAGGAACTTGGATGCTGCTTGCCTCCCTGGGTATTCCTAGGGGTTCTGCCAGAAGAAATGAGAGAATCAGGAGTAGTAAAACAAAAAAACAAGCAAACAAACAAAAAAACCTGTGAGCCTCTTACAGCCCAGTCCTGAAACATGATAACCCAGGGCTTCAGCCTCTCTCCCCAGACAGGAAAGAGTCACAGGAGCTGCTGGCTTTGAAGGAAATCAGCAGCAGAGACCACACTCTTCCTGCATGCTGAGGAGTGATTGCTGTCTATGCAGAGGGGGGCAACAGGCACCGCTCGGCAGGGCTCTGCTGTGTCCTGAATCCCATCACCCCTCAGCTCCAGCAAAGACAGAGGCACTGCTCCAAAGCTCAACTTCACCTTCTTATCCCTGATGGGCAGGTGAGGGACCTGGACATAAGCTCCAGAGCTGGGCATAAGCATGTCCAGGAGGCTGGATGTTCTGAAAAAAGGACAAGGTTAGACAGGAGGCTGTGGGCAAGGACTCACACAAGCATTTTCCCCAACCACTTGCGGCATGCCTATCTTGATCCCCCAAGTGAGTCTCAGTAGGACCAGGTTCTCAAGGACATCCTTACAAGCCTTACCTCACAGAGGTGAGCCCCTCCTTTGGAAACCCTACCTGACAACAGTACTCACTCTGGCTCTACACAGGCTCCTGGTCCTTGGTTGGGAAGTGTGAGTTAGAGAGCAGGGCTGGGAAGTTCCATAGTGAATCAGAGGGAGAGGAGAAAGGCTGGCTTGTCTCAGAAGGCTGAGTTAGAGACTAGGGCTGGGGAGGTTCCACAGTGAATCAGAGGGGGGTAGAAAAGCTGGCATGGGAGCTAAACGGTAGACAGTGTCCAGCACCAAGAGAGGCACAGGGTCTGGCAAGATTGGTCACATGCTGCCTGATACACCTGTGCATGGGTAGTGCAGGTGGGGTCTGCCAGGAGCAGCCCCTGTGGCCTGGCGTGGCCGAGATGAATCTAAGCTGGGGATGTCTGAGTCAAGTTCAGAGAAAACTAATCACCTGATTGGAAATCTTTATCAATAGCATTGCTCATTGTCATTTCCTTCAAAGATCTAGGCTGTGTACATATCTTTCTATCATATTGGACTAGTGCCCCAGAAGATACTTAACTTATGGTATATCATGGTACAACACAGATAAAAAAATGAACTGAGGGTTGCCGGGGGGAGGGGGTTTGGGAGAAGGGGTTGGGATTATGGACATTGGGGAGGGCATGTGATTTGGTGAGTGCTGTGAAGTGTGTAAACCTGGTGATTCACAGACCTGTACCCCTGGGGATAAAAATATATGTTTATAAAAAATTAAAAAAAAAAAAAAAGAAACTTTGACTTAACTTTGTGCTTGGAAACTATATCTTTACATCTAAAAGTACCCACATATACTGCTGCCGGCTCAAGTGGTTCAGAAGATCCACACTCTGGGCAAGAGGGACTCTTGGACACAAGAGTCAAATGCAATGTCAAGGAAGAAATGGATACAATTATGTGGTTATAGATCAGTCATCATCAAGGCAGGGGTTTAGTACAAATATAATGCAGTGTTTCTTCTTTGTTTTCTGAAATGTGTCATAAAATTTTGTCTTAAATCTATGGCATCTTTGTATTGATTCTGGAGCCAGACTTCTGGGTTCAAAACTAGGCTTTATCGTTTGCTAGCTGTGTGACCTTGACTAACTTGCTTACCCTCTCTGTGGCTAAGTCCCTCGTATGTAAAGAATGCTATATACAACCAGTTAACATATGTCCAGCACTTAGAACAGTGTGGGGCTCTCGGTAAGTGCTATGTTAAGGACTAGCTATTATTATCTTTAGGAACTATCTTTCATCATTATTCCTAAAGGTGGAATTGGGAGAAAATGGGACTTCTCAGAGACAGGGGCATTGAGCTGACTGTGAAGAAGTAGGAGTTAAGCAGGGGTGGGGGTGGAGGTTGTTCCAGGACGTATGGCATTTGCCTAGTGCCAGAGAGGGCAAGAGATGTGGAATGCAGCATGTCCGTATTCCTACTTTGAAACTTTCCCCAAGTTCTCTGTTTTGAGTGTTAAATCAGAAGGAAAATTCTAGCATCTTTAGCACATGGTTCATGCACAATAAATTCTGACTAAGTGAACCAGCCCATAAGAGTGGACTAGACACGGCAGCCTCAGCGGCGGGTGTTGGCACTGGCACCCTTCCTACACAGCAGAGCACTAGTGTTGGCCAAAGGCACCTCTCTGGGGATGGATTGCACACAAGGGGTCCACTGGTTTTTGGCACCACAGAAGATGGTCTGGTAGGGTCCTTGCCCAGAAGGGCAGTCAGGGACCACCGCCCTATATAGTTCTTGGCTCTCAGTGCCTTAGTCCATCTCACTGTGTCTCTCCCTCCTGGCACCTGGCAGAGAGCTCGTGCTTCAAATGCATTAGTGGAATGAATGGAAAAGTGTGAGATCCCTATCTTCCCCAGGCCAGCCAGCTGGTGCTTCGCACCTGAAAATTTAGTGATTTGGTTACTGGTTGGTTAACCTGAGTAAATCACTTAGCTTCTGTGGGCTTTGGCGTAATTTTACGAGTAGCGTGTGTGCAACAGAGCAAGGCTCTGGAGCCATGCTCCCTCAGCCAGCAACTGGCTGGGCCACTTTGGGTAAGTTGCTCAACTTCCCTGTGCCTTGGTTTCTGCATCTGTGAAATGGGGAAAACAGTAATAATACCTCTCAAATGGAGATTAAATTCATTAATGTATGCTAAGTGATGGTCACAGTATCTGTTGCTCAATATTTCTTATGTTATTTTTAGTTCTGTTAATTACCCAAAGGGCCCAAACCTGGCCGGGCATCCGAGTTATGCAGGAGATTCAACCATAGGTAAAGGGACTGAGTGGCCAGGAAACTCATCAGCATCCCCGTCACTACACTAGGACCCGGCCATGGAGGGGTTTGCAGTGGGGGCTTGAGGAGGATGGGTGTCCACTGTGAATGTACTTCTGTAGGAAGCAGGACCTCTTCCTCCTCACCTGGGCTGTGTGCTTACCTCAGGAGCCTGATTTCCCTCAGCAGGGGCAGTTCTGGAGAAGAATGTGCTGGGCTGGTAATGGGAGCATCAGCCTTCCTCTGCAGGGACACTGCAGGAGGGAAAAACTACAGTCTGTGCCATGTGCTCAGACCTCTTCACACCCCCCGCTTCACCATCATCTTCTCTGACCCACATATGCCTCCCTGTGGGGTCAGTCCTGGCATTGGGCTGTCCTTTGGCTGACTGTTGGCTCCCTGCCTGTGGCGATTGCACCTCCCAGGCCACTGGTGTCCTGAATGACCTCCAGAGCACCATCATGGTCACCCAGTAGAGGAAGGGTAAAGGGAAGAGGAAGCTGGTGGTCATGCTGAAGCTGTGTAATGCTTGGTCTCTGGTCCTGCTGCACCAGCAGGAATTAGAGGGGTTCAGGATGGCTTTAAGACCTCTCTGGAATTGAGCCCTGTCCCACCTGATGGGAAGGAAGGAACTAATGTCCAAATGATGTTCTGCTCTATTGTCCTCTTTCCAGTCCCATTGTCCCTTTCACCAAACTCACTCCACACATGAATTTGGAAATCTCTGGCTCTGTTTCCAGACATGAGAACCCACGGCTTCTTCTGCTATGGATCCCTCATTCTTCCCCATAGTCCTGCCTTGTACACATACAAACATACGCAGGAAGTGAGGATGGAGGACACTTCCTATCATATTCTTGCTAAAAACCATAAAACAGTCTAGGGTTTCTGTGGAACATGCTGCTACATGTAGAAGGATTCAGACATCCAGTAGTTGTTTGAGCAGACATAAACTGGTTTCTTTCTTTCTTTTTAATTAATTAATTAATTATTTAATAAACCAGTTTCTTGAAATTGATAGTGGCTTTTTAAGGAGAGATGTGGCTCCTGTCATTTCCGTGTCAGACATTATCTCTGTTCCTCTGACCCAGCTGACTGCGGTATGCCAGGGCCAGGAGGGGAGAAGGAAGGTTTTCAGAGAACTAAAAATGTCTGGTCTGTGCAATCTTTCTTAAATGTCAAATCCAGCAACAATAATAAACGTGATCGGCGTCACCAACATCATCGTCAGAGCTAACCCGAGCACTTGCTCAATGCCATGTGCTGGTGCAAGTATCCCATGTGACAGAATTCCTGTAAGTTAGTTGATGTTAGTAACCCCATTTCAGGACATTGTCAATGTTAAAGCAAAATGCTGCCACTTACACCCCTTTGTTGCTAAAGAAGAGATACAACATTTGGCAGATATCTTTGGATTTTGGAAGCAACATAGTCCTCATTTAAGTGTATTGTTCTTACTCAATTGCCAAGTAGCCCATAAGGTGATTCGTTTTGAACCAGGCCCAGGGCAAGAGAAGGATCTGCAAGCTCAGATTGCTGCAAAAACTGCTCAACCACTGAAACAAGGGATACAGCAGATCTTGCGTTGTCCATGGTCAGATATTTGTGATCTCAAGTGACTACAGCCAATATTGGTGCTGTGTGGGTCCTCCAAGGAGCCAGGATGAGAGAATTAGGATATGGATCCTAGGGTTTTAGGGAAAGCTATACTCTTTTTTTTGAGAAAAAGCTTCCAATTCACCTCTGGGTCTTGGACATTTTATGCTCCATCATGGCACAAGCAGAGATGAGGCAGTCTGAGCTGCTGGTCATGAGCAAGTCTCCTGTGACCACAAGGCTGAGTGTGCACAGCAGTGTCCCTCCTCACTGGCTCACGCTGACATATGGGAAGTGTAGGAGCATGGAGCTTGACTTCTGCTGCCTGTCTTCTCCTGCAGTCCTCACCTATGGCCTCACGTAGATCTCCTTACAACCAGTTCACTAGAGATGAGGAACCAGGACTGGCTTCACAGGTGTTCTTGTACAATATGCTGGAAGGGGTCTGCTGTCACATGGCATCCCCAACCAGGATCATTCCTTAAAGCAGATGATGAAGGAAAACTTCTGGGGGCAGGACTTCAAGCGTTGCATGTGGTCATCTACTCCATCAGTGTGACTTGAAACAAATGAATTCTGATCAATCCATGGATACCGTCGAGGTTCACTGCATGTTCCTCCCTGGTTCTGGAAGTCCAGCCTTCCATGGGGAGCGAGAAACAGCCCAGGTATGCCAGAAAGTGATGTTTTCAGAGCAGAAATGTTCAGAGCATCAGTGAGAGCTAGCCTGAGTTCTCACCACCAGCATGGAGCACACAGTGGAGCAGCCCGTCCCTCTCCACAGAGGCTGTGAAGGAAGGCTGATGTCATACAACTGGACAGTTAAACAAAAAAGATGATTTTAGATGCTGGGACATTCTGTCAGAGAAACAAAATAGAAACTGATGTGTAGGCAGATAGAAGCAAAAGCAGACAGCAACAGAAACTGTTAGCATTTGAGTATTCCAGACATAGTTATAAGCCATTCACATGCATTAACTCATTTAATCCTCACAAGAGCTTACGAGCTGAACATTTGTTCTCATCTTAGGATAAGGAGATGGGGGCACAGAGAGGTTGAGTAGGACACCCATGGCAGGTGGAAGGGGCAGGTTCCTGCTAGCTTCTTATGGCATGCTGCCTTCTGATCCCAGTTTGTTCTTGACCTTCCTGATCAGTGTTCTAAAAGCCATTACCAATGGGAATAAATTCCCATTTCTACTTAAGGCCATATAACTAGGACCATGTTTCTGATTCCAAAAGAAACTTGTTGATATTTTATGAATAAAAGAGCAAGTCCTGCTTTCAGTATATTTAAGCTTGTGTGGAGAGCAAATGTCTTCTCTTTTCCAAACTAGTGCGGCAACCTTTCTAGTTCTACCAGGTACAGAGGGACAGAAGGAGTTTGTGCCAAGAAATACTCCAGACACCTAGTTAACCTGAAGCCGAAGCAAAGTGGCTGGGCTGGGTATTGAAAACAGAAACTGGTCACAGTGAGATCGCTTGATTTTGGCAGGAAGAAGGCACTTTTCAGTAAGACTCCCTTGGTGCATGTTTGTTTTCAGATCCATCTGACTGGATGGATCACTGTCAGCCGCTGAACTATGAGCAGATTTGTAGCTCAGACATTGTCTCATCGGTAGCCACCTGTAAAAGCTGCCCTTCTCTTTGGAGATCATATTTAATCCCTCATCGCCATTCCTCAGAAAACAGGATTCCCTGTAGGACAGGCCATGCTCACACAGAATGGCAGACAGGCAGGTGTGACTACACTTGTGGCCTTGGATGATGGGAGACCACACTCTTGTCATTGTTAAAAGGGGCTTAGGTAGACACATAGGAGCCTCTGGGCACTGACCAGGGAGCCAGACTTGCCTGGAGATCTTGAAGAAAGAACAGAAGAAGGGATAGATTTTTTTTTTCCATCTGCCTGGAATTGCCAAAAAGAAGAAACTAGAGACTTGCACAGAATTATTCATCTTCTCATCTTTGTGATTTATAGTCTTCTGAAAAGTCTCTCAGTAGACCACTAACCACTACTTCTTCCTTTTGTGTCTACTTCCCTCTGTTCCATTTTTACCCCACCCACCACATGTAAAGCAGCACTGACATTGCTCAGGGGTAGAAGAAATGCCAGTTGTGGAAAGAGAATCACATTGATCATCCACTGATAAGGAAGAGGGGAGAGATTGATTTCAGAGTGGCATGCATAGATAGATCCATTCACCTTCCTCCAATCCAAGGAAGGGAAAGAAGATTTACAGTTGTGAGGAGGAGACAGTTTATTAATATGATTTCATGTATAGAAAGGTTAGTCTCAAGAGGAAACAGATATCAAAGTGGTCTTTGAGAGGATACTGTGTTGAGTTATTACTCTTGACATACATGTCTCTTTATTCATCAATGAGCACTGTTTTGGTTTGCATATTCAGAATAACACCATCAAGACATTTTGCTTTGGAGAACACAATTGGAGAAGTGGCTTCTCTCCCACATTCACACAAATATTTCCTCTCTTGAGGCTAAGTCTGGATTTCGTGTTTAGAGAAACTTAGAGAGGTCTCAGGAGATGTCCTATGACCCACAACCAACAGCTAGAAGAGACCATCTTAGTGAGAAATATGTCTTCATAATCTATGAGAGGACTTGGGCATATTAAAATACCATAAACAAAACTATAAGGCAAATAGCATATCATGAATCTGCATCACACATTATAAATAAAGAATTAGTATCCCTAGTTCATAAAGTACTCCTACAACTCATTAGAAAAAGTCTGTTCCATGTCTTCTGCCCATTTCTTGGCTGGATTTTTTGGTATTTTGGGGCTTTGAGTTTGATAAGCTCTTTATAGATTTTGGATACCAGCCCTTTGTTTGATAAGTTATTTGCAAATATCTTCTCCCATTTCATAGGTTATCTTTTAGTTTTGTTAACTGTTTCCTTTGCTGTGCAAAAGCTTTTTATCTTGATGAAATCCCAATAGTTCATTTTTGCCTTTGTTTTCCTTGTCTTTGGAGACCTGCGTAGCAAAAAGTTGCTGCAGCTAAGGTTGAAGAAGTTGCTGTCTGTGTTGTCCTCTAGGGTTTTGATGTATTCCTGTCTCACATTTAGGTCTTTCATCCATTTTGAGTCTATTTTTGTGTGTGGTGTAAGAAAGTGGTTCAGTTTTATTCTTCAGACATTTCTCCATAGAAGACATACAAGAGGCTAACAGACACATGAAAAAATGCTCACATCACTCAGCATCAGGGAAATACAGATCAAAACTAAAATGAGATACCACCTCACACCAGTGAGAATGACTAAAATTAATAATTCAGGAAACCACAGATGTTGGTGAGGATGTGGAGAAGGAGGGACCCTCTTGCACTGTTGGTGAGAATAAAAACTGTTGCAGCCACTGTGGAAAAAAGTATGATGGTTCCTCAAAAAGTTGAAGATAGAGCTACCCTATGACCCAGCAATTGCACTACTAGGTACTTATCCAAAGGATGCAAACAGTGATTTGAAGGGGCACATGCACCCAAATGTTTATAGCAGCAATGTACTGTAGCCAGACTATGGGAAGAGCTCAAATGTCCCTTAACAGATGAATGGATAAAGAAGAAGTGGTGTTTACGTACACACACACACACACACACACACACACCAGAGCCATCAAAAAGAATTAACTCTTGCCATTTTCAGTGATGTGGATGGAGCTGGAGGATATTATGCTAAAGGAAATAAGACAGTAAGAGAAAGACAAATACCATATGATTTCACTCATATGTAGAAATTAGGAAACAAAACAGATGGACACAGGGGAGAAAACATAAAATGAGATAAAAATAAAGAGGGAGGCAAGCCATAAGAGAGGCTGAACTCGAGGAAACCACTGGAAGATTCTGGGATGGGGAAGGAATAATTGGGGGATGGGCATTAAGGAGGACACTTCATGTCACGGGCACTGGTGGAATAGGCAGCTAATGAATCCCTGAATTCTACACCCGAATCGAATAATACAGTATATGCCAACTAAACTGAATGTCAATAAAGAGTTTTAAAAATTTAAAAAAAGAAAAAAAGGGAAAGGACTATTCCTATTTCTAGAAAATGAGTAAAATTCCAATTCTAAAGTATTGATTAAAAGAAAAAACATTGCCCCAAACACACAAAATTACATTCAAATCCACTAATAACCAAATACATGAAACTTTAAGCAATAAAATATATTTTTTATCATTTTTGTAAAGAAAAAAGTGAACTACCTGATGTTGAAACTCATGAACAATGTTTCTAGGATCACAAACTGTGGTCCTGTGAACTGATTCACAAACTGTGAATCTTTTCTGTATTAAGAGCTGGAAAGTTCTTTCTATCCCTTTTCCCAATAAGAATTGATTGTGAGAAAAAAAATCAGAGATGCATACAAAAATTTCATCTCAAAGTTTTTATAAAAATAGAAAAAAGGAATCGTCAAAACTGACGGAATGGCAAGGGAGAATACATCTATAAAGTGTAATATTATCAAGCTATTAAATTGAAATTTTAGAAGAACACTTAAGTATGAAAATGTACTAATAAAAAATCAGTACCAGTAAAATACTTGGGAAAATCCCAAATACCTGGAAATCAACAACATTCTTTTAAATAATTATTGAATCATGGAAAAATCATAATGGCTATTAGAGACTATTTAGGACTGAATAAAATATTTAAAAAATATACCAATAATCCATAAGAAGGTAGGAGGAGTGAGCAGAGAAACACAAATCAGAGGAAAACAAAAACCAAAAAGCAGACGGCTTAAATCTAACCATATCAATAGTAACCAAACTTTGGGATTCAGCTCCACAAGTTTTAGAATCAAACCCCATAACTTTTAATGCTGCTGTTAGACAAGAAGAAGGGTTGAAATCGAATGACTCAATGTACCATTTTAAGAAGCAAGAAACTGGGGGAGCACCTGGTGACTCAGTCAGTTCACGGACTCTTGATTTTGGCTCAGGTCATGATGTCATGGTCGTGAGATTGAGCCCCAGCTCGGGCTCTGTACTGGGTGTGGAGCCTGCGTTGGACTCTCTGTCCTTCTTCAGTCCTTCCCCCTCATTCCCAATCTCTCTTTAAAAAAAAAAAAAAAAGGCAGCAAGAAACAGAGGAGCAGAGCAGAAAACATATTCATTGTCTATTGTTGTGTTTCTATTACAACAAATAAAGCACCTTAAACCAGCAAACATATATTTCTTGCAGTCTGAGTGGGGGAGGGGCCTGGAACTTCCACTGGGTATTTCGCTCAAAGGGGTCACAAGTCTGAAATCCAATGTCAGTTGACTGCATTCTCATCAGGAGGCCTAACAAGAGCAAGATACTCTCTTGAGTTCCCTTCATTTCCTTTCCGCTGTGTGGGTGAGGTCCTCTTGTTCTTGCTCCAGTGGCCTGGGGACCAGCCTCAGCTCCTGCACATGGTCCCTTTCTTCATGCACCTTTTCCAGCATGTGGCTTGCTTCTTTGAGGCCTGTAAGAGAATCTCTCTGATGCTTTATTTCTTTTTCAAGACATACCTGATTAGATAGCTTGGGAAAATCTCCCTTTTGATTAACCAGAGATCAATGATTAGAAGCCTATATATTGAGTGTTAGCTCATCATATTGACAAGTCTTCATCACATTCAAGAAGAGAAGATAAGAAAAGGATGAGGGTTTTGGGGGACAGGAAACTTAGGATCCATCTAAGAGTTCTGCTTACTATATACAAAATAAGTCAGAGGAATAAAACCATAAAGATAACAGAAGAAATCAACATACTGAAAAACAAAAAACCAGAATCAATTTACAAAGACCAAAGTCAATTCTTTGATAAACTGAGAAACTTAGCTAAATGGATCAAAAAGTAAAGGAGGAAAACCATCAGCAATACTAGGAATGAAAGAAAGTCAGCACTAAATTAGAAATTATTATGTAAAATTTTATGTTAATAAAACCGACAACTAAATGAAATGAGCAAATTTCTTGGAAAATACAACTTGCCAAAATTGATACAAAAAGAAAAAAAAAGTGAATAGTCCTCCATCAATTAAGAGCTTAAGTTCTTTATTGAAAAACTTTCCCATGAAGAGAAATCCAGGTCCAAACAGCCTGGCTGGTGTATTCTATCAAATATCCAAGGAGGAAACATTTCAATTCTATACCAACTCTTTCAGAAAATTGAGGAGTATTACCAAGGCATACTAGTAATAACTTTAAAAGGAAATGAAAGCTCCACTTGTATTGGCATACAGTATAAAACAATTAGGAATAAATTTAATTAAAAATGTGCAAAATAGAACTATAAAAATGGAAAGCTGTATGAAGTTCATGGATAGGAAGACAGAGTTTTTAAGATGGTGGCTTTCTTCAAATTCATCTATAGATTCAATGCAATCCTAATTGAAATTCTAAGAGGCTTCCTTGAATACATTGAAAAAATCCATGTAAAAGTTCATATGGAAAGGCAAAAAACCTGGGTTAGTTAAAACAATTTAGGAAAAAAAACCCAACATAGTTATGAGCTTATACCAACTGATCTCAAGACTTAACACAAGGCAACAGTAATCAGCAAAGTGCGGTTTTGGGCATAAGGACAGATGTGTAAGATCATCTATTGGTAACCCAGAGGTAGGCTAACATTGATATGGCCCATTGATTGCTGACAAGGTTATAAAGTAATTCTATGGGAAAGAGGTAGGGTTTTTGTTTTTGTTTTGTTTCTTGAGGAAATGGTGGCAAAATACCTGGATGTCTGTATGGGGAAAAATCAACATCAACTCTTACCTCATGCTGTATACAAAAATTAACTTTCTATGTACCACATATCTAAATATAAGATAAGTTAAACACTGTTACATTTCTAGAGGAAAATGTGAAAAAGATATTTATAATATTAAGTTAGGCAAATAGTTTTGAAACAGGCTATACAAAACATGAACTATAAGAGAAAAAATGGTAAATAATTTCTATTAAATTAAAAATCTTTTCTGTTTGAAAGACACAGTTAAAAGAATATAAACACAGGTCACAAATCAGGTGGAAATATTTGCCAAACATATATCTGACACAGGGATATATATCCTAAATACATAAATAACTCCAATAATTGGGTAAGAGATGAACAACTCAAATTAAAAAAGAAGCAAAAGGATGCTTATTCAGCAAATGGTGCTGGAACAAGTGGATATTCACAGGGAAAAAAAGAATACTTTCCCTATGCATATATCAAAAAAAGTCACTTTGAATGGTGCATAGACCTGAATGTACATGTGAAAACTGTAAAAATTCTAGCAAAAAGTAGAAGAGAATATTTTTGACCTCACTGTATACTTTCTTAGATAGGAAACACAAGTAGGCTCATAAAATTAAAAAGTTGATAAATTGTACTTTTTCAAAACTAAAATCTTGTGCTCTTCAAAAAATATCATTAAGAAAATGAACATCAAGCTACAGACATAGAGAAGATATTTACAATTTGTAAATCAGACCAGAATAAAAAACTAAAGATGCCAAACTCTTGCAGAAGTGGAAAGTGTGAACAGACCCTTCACAGAAGATATGCAGAGAGCCAATAAGGACATGAGAAGAGAATCAGCATCATGGATCAGCAGAGAAATTAAAGCCATAGTGAGATCACACTACACTACAATACATACTCTTTGCAGTGGCTAAAGTTCAAGACTGCCAATGCTAAGTGTTGACAAGGGTGTGGAACTACTGTAGCTATCAGTCAGTGCTCGTGGGCATGTGACATGGTGCAGATGTTTTGGAAAAGAGTATCAAGCCTCTTCAAACCTTAAACATAAATCTACATGTGAGTCAGCAATTCTACTCCCAGGTATTTACAAAGGAGCCATGGAAACATGTCCACACAAACACTTGTATGTGAATTTTCATAGTAATTTTATTTCAATTAATGATAAATGAAACAATGTAAATATCCATTTACAGATAGATGGATAATAAAAATATAGCACATCCAATGGAATATTATTTAGCAATAGAAAGGACTATGTTGTGGCTATTTGAAACAATGTGAATGAGTCTCAAATTCTTCTGCTTAGTGAGTGGCGCCAGGCACAAAAGAGTATATGCTGTATGGTGCTATTTACATAAAACTTTAGAAAATACACCCTAATCTATAGTGACAGAAAACATCTGGTGATGGCAGGAGATGGTGTGGAGGGAAAAATGTGTTCCTCAGGACAGGAGAACACTGGGGAATGAAGGAGATGTTTGGGATCTTGATTGTGGTGGTTTCTTATTTTCTTGGTTTCTTATCTGCCAAAACATGAAATGGTATACTTCAGATATATGTGATTTATTGTGTTTAAATTGTCCTTCCAGACATTTGTAAATATATAAATAAATATAATGTAAAGAAAGAAATTATAGTCATGTCTTAAATCTTGAGGTCTTAAATGTTACCTTCCTGACTAGCTGGAAACATGACGTCCTCTTGGATATTTTCCCAATTCTTCCTTAGCCTCTCCTTTGCTGCTGGGAAGAGGGTCTGCACCCCATCAGAACTGTTCTGAGCACCAGAGAGCCCCTTGCTGTCCCCATCTTTCACTGGCATCATGGACCTTGCCCACGTGAGAGGCTGCCATCCTGGTGTCTGACATGCCCTCCTGCAGAATGACTCTTACTGGCCCTGGGATGCTGCCTTGATGCTGCTTCTCTCCCTTGGGGACTTTGCCTTTTGTCACCACTCTTTTAGATGGGTTTCCCACAGCTGGGACCTTGTGGCATGTCCCTCTCCCCCCTATAAGGCTCTATTCTTCCTGGAACCCAAAGTTGGGAGGCATTTGGGGCCAAATTTAAGCATAAACACAGATTACACCTGGATTTTTTGCTGTCTCTAAAGGCCAGGTGTACATTCTGGAGAACATTTTGTACCTGTTAATATGGAAACAAGACATAGAAGTCACTCTTTCATAACAAAAATAAATATTCCCTCTTTAGGAAGGACAACACTCCCCCACCCCCTCAGCCAATTAGCTTGCCAGCCAAGCTCATGAGGCTAAGATTAACACCTCAAATTGGATTAAGCTTTGCTGTATGTTGCACTTCCCCTTACCCAGGATTCTGACATCCACAGGGAAAGGAATAATCTTTGAAACACACTTTGTTCTTTTTATCTTGCTATTCCAAAGGTTTGCAAAGCCTTGCTGTGTTATTTACTTGAAGTCCTAAACAGGGTAGGTAGGTGTAAAATCAACGTTGTCCATGGCGTGTATCAGCCGAAGCACACCAGTCCTCAGTGAAGGCACCAGCTGGCGACGGCCTATCGTTTTTACAGCGATCGAAAGTTCAGTCTCACCCCAGGTGACAAATCCCTTATTCACGTAAATAAAAGCCACTCCAAGCAACTCTGCCGCTTTTCTGGAGACCTAGGAACAGATGGCCTGCTTTTTAAATGCTTTCTCCCGTGGTGGAAGCTTAGTTCTTGAATTATTTGGGAATCGGTGGGCAATGGGAGGGGTCTGTCCCATAGGCCCACTGACTGCCTGCGTTGCTCCCTCCTCTGCTGGCTCAGGCCACGTGGGCTCCCAGAGACACGAGGCTTTGCCATCTGAGTCCTGAGAGTCACCGGCTCTCCTGGGCCTCCAGGGTTGGTGCTGATCCCTGGAGCCTCCAAATAGTGGGTGCTGAACAACCAAACCATGGAGCTTGACTGCACCAGGTATGGGAGAGTTTGATCTGGGGGAGAGGAAGACTGGTGATGGCCCCCAATTCTGAGCAGATTGGTGTGTGTCCTGTATCTGTAGTCATCTTCTTCATTAGTATCATCATCACCAGTCACTTACCACCTGTCCATCTAGAAGAGGAAACAAAGTGTTTCAATTGTTCATGCAGAAATGATGCGGTCAAAGCTTTCGGCACTCGGAGCACATGGTAGTGATAGCACTCTTGTGATCCTGGCTAGACCACTCGCCCTTCCTCCTTGTTCCATGGACATGAGAGGGGAAGGCCCACCTGCCCGCTTTCATGCGTCTCTACTGTGTAGAAATGCGGTGTTTACCAAAATGCTGCCCATTCTGTTCCCAGAGAACATGCAGACTCAGGTGCGGGGGGTGGGGGAGGGGGGGACAGGGACCTTCACCCAGTCTGCTGGATGGAAGGAGAAGCATGCTTGTGGAGAACAGGGGGAAGGTATCAGATGCTCCCAGGGTCTTCGAGGGCCCCTCTGGGTAGGGGGCTAGTGGTCCAGAGCTGATGGTGCACATGGGAGATTCTCATAGTTTTCTGCAGGATCTTCATGGGCCTGCCCTGCAGTGTCTTCTGGTTGTGCCTTCTTCAGCTCCGAATAGATGACTGCAGGTTCCTGGTGGAAATCCCACAAACAGTGAGCACCTAAGCACAGGTGAGGGAGGAGAGCTCTGCGAGAGGGAGGCGGAAAGCGTGACCCACCTCATTCCTCCGATGTGTCCTTGGTGAACGTGCTGTTGGATGGGAAGAGGGAAGACAGCATCAGTCTGTGGGTGACATATTCCAACTTACAACCCACTCACAACGCATTTCGAAATCTCCCTTCCGCAACTGGGCTCTTGATGGTTTGCTCTGTGGGGTTCTTCCACCCCCACACACTGATAAAGCCTTTCCCCTGCCCACCAAATGCCCAGAGTGACTCTCCTGATGATTTCCTTGTCTTTCCCCTGCTCATTGCCCCAGCCAAGCGGTCCCCCTGCTTCCATCCCACCCCTGTTCAGGACCTCTGTGTGTGCACTGATTGGGAGAAAGTGGAACACAGGCTTTGCTTCACACGGGGAAAGTGGTGGAGGCTGGAGAGGGGGTTGGCATTCTAAGACTACAGAACAAATTCCCAACGAAGATCTGCGGTGAAGCAGTGTGTGTGTTTCTTCTCTTTCCAAGGGTCCTCTGGATCTCTTTCATTCATTTATTAGTAAGTATTCAGTAAACAATGACCTTCTATTAAGCTACAAGGACAGAGGAACAACAAACAAACTCAGCCCGTGTACCCAAGGAGCCTATAATTTTTAAGAGGAACAATGGATGTGTAGATGTATGCAACAAGTAGGATGGGCGCCAGATGGAAATACGTAATGAGCTGTTGTTGCCAGAAGCTAACCCATCCTCCCAGGCTTGGACACAGGGACGGCTGGGGGGACGTTTCATGGAGGCACCTGAACTGTGTCTTAACATGTGAGCAGGGGTCACTGGGTAAACTAGGTGGGGGAAGGGCATTTCAGGCCGATGAGACACATGATCGCCAGAGCATGCAACAGCCCAGTGTGAGCAGGAAGATGGGGAGGGTCAGCTTGGCTGGAGTAAGGCCAGAGCTCTGGGAGGGCCTGAAGAGCAGGGGGAAGCGAGGGTCCAGCTTTGGAAGGAAGGGTCACCAAGGCCGTGAATCCAAGCCTGGGTGTGATAGGCAGGGCCTCTCAGAGGGATCGTGCTGGAAACCGTGTCTGGGGGCGAGAGGAGGATGAGATTAGAAATTAGACCATCTGGGAGAATTATGATCGTCTACACATTAGGTTATGCGAGGCTGACACTAGCAATTAGCAGTCATGCATTCTTTTAAAACGATATTTGAAGAGACCCATAGTTTCCTAAGTACCACACTGGGTGCTACTGGTAAGTTCGTGGAAACACTAGTGTCTGTCCTCAGAGAGTCTGTGGGGTCCAGTGGCAGTGCACAAGGGTCCAAGGGAAGGGACACAGACATAGGGTGGCAGTGTGGGAGCAGATGATGCCTTCCTTCCGTGGCCCACTCATACTTGAGAGGCCTGGTCAGAGGCCCCTCGTGGATCCCCTCACACATGGCTGCCTCATCTCCCCTGCCCTCATCTCCCCAATACATGCATCTATACATACATCTGGAAGGCCTCTCACCTGGATTCCCCTTTGTTTGCTGGCTGCTCCAGATCTGGGAATACACCAGGTTGTCATCTCCAGGATTCACTGTGGGAGAGGAGATGATAGCTCGCTCCAGCCAAGAGCCCACGTTCTAGACTCTTCTAAGCTACTAAGTTCATCTTCTGTCTCAGACATGGTGCCAGGAGTGTCATTTTCAAGTTGAGTGTGACTCAGTCTTGGGCAGTTGCTCAATCTCCCCTCCCACCTTGGTTCATCCCTGGGGCCCTGGGCTACTTAGGAAGTCTCACCATTGCTGTACACTGGCTGCGGCTCCATCACGGCTGGTGGCTCAGAGTGGGGGGGCGTGTGGGGGTCTGTGGAGCAGGGTCCAGACCAGGAAGGCTCCTGATGCTCCTTGGGACTGTAACTGGGACATACAGGGGGAGACACAGGGCGAGAAGGATTTGTGGATCACACCGAGTCTCAGGAAGACCAGTGTCCATGAGGAGCCCAGAGTGGTCCCTGTAAACAGGCTGGTTCTGTTGGTTAAGAGTCAGACTCTTGATTTTGGTATCAGTCATAATCTTAGGGTCTTGAAATTGAGCCTTGTGTCAGGCTCCATGCTCAGTGTGGAACCTGCTTGGGATTCTCTCTCTGATCATTCCCTCCTTCTCCCTCTGCCCTCTCCCTGCTTGTGCTCACTCACGCTCTCTCTCAAATAATAAGTAAATAAAATATTCTTTAAAATATCATGACTGCCTACCCTGAGTCTGCATGACTCTCTCAAGAGAACTCAGAAGGTGTGTGCAACGCGACGTGCAGCCCAAGACAGCGTGACAGTGAGGGACGACTGACACAAAGTCAGTGGGTCAAAGTGCAGAGTCTCAAGGTCTTTTTGGTAAACAGTTAGATCTGCCCTACTTCTTATTGTTCTCAAACACTTAAATGTTTAAACACTGATACACAAAGACTTTCGCACCCCCCCTGGAACGTGACCTTCATCTTTTTTAAAAGGTCCCTTTCAATATTCCAGCTTTTATCACAATCATTTACCTTTCCTGTAAGATTCCTTGACAGATCTCTGGGAAAAGAGTGTTTTTTAACCCCCACTTCTGTTTCCTTCTGCAGTCAATACTGTGAATTGAACATTGCCAGCATTTAATAATTATGTCCCGAATGAGTGTGTGGTGGAGGAATGAGGTCTGAGGTGGAGCCCTGTGACAGAGGACGCCACTAGGGTGGGCGTGGTCAGCTCTCCACCAGGCACATCTGAAGAAGTAGAGTGACAAGGAGAGCAAGTGACATGAGTCCTGGGTATGCCGAGGTCTGAGTGAGTATTATTCAAAGATATGGCTGGAAGTGGCTTTCTGAATCACATGTTTGGATTTTGTAAGAATTTAAAATGTTAATAGGAAATCCAGTCAAGTATTTTTTAATGTACATATAACCCTGTGGCCCTGTCTTGTGGGTATGAATAGATCATGACAATATTCTCAGCATACGAAATGAGACCTCACCTGGGTGTTCCAGTGGCAGGAAGTCTTCCTGAAAAACAGAAGATCAGTGATCATGAGTGAGCTGTGTAGGTAGTGGGCTCCACATCAGAATGCCCTTTCTGGGAAATCAGATTCATTTTAGGTCTCAGCCATGGCAGATCTTAGAGAACATCAGGCTCTACCCCGCCAATGGCATATTACTGATGAGGAGGGTGGGGTCTGGAAAGATGGTTGCCCAGAATCATACTTATTCAGTCAGTAAAAGCAGCATGCACTCTAAGGAGGTGTGGCTGAGTAGCACAAGAGGGACAACTTAGTACTTCACTCTGGGCCCAGTGCTTCCCCTCTTCCTCTTCTCTGCCCTGGCCACAGTCCCAGGAGATGGAGACCAGAGACAGAGTTCCTACACCATGTGAATAAATATGGCTCCCATAACCAGCTCGGATGTATCTGTACCTGTGGTCCTTGCGAACCCAATCAGCTGGGTACATACTGTTTTCTCGACACCCCTTCTCCTCTTCTCTTTCATCTGTCTGATTCCAACTGATCTTTCCTCCTCCAGGGCTTTCCCTGGGGCCAGTGAGCTCTAAAGTGACCTATCTACACATACATGGAAATCTGCAGTATTACAATCACCATACTGGATGGCAATTACCTATTTGTAGGTTTCCCTCCAACTCTCTCCATCATGAAAAAGGGTGTTACTTGAGGCTGCAACCTCGTCTCAATTATTTTTATTTGCCCAGTGGCTAGAATGTTGACAATATTCAGTAAAGTTTGGTTCAGCAACTGAACGGATTAAAGTATATACTTTGAGGACCAAAAAAGGGGGGGGCACGTTAACAATTGTATAATAGGTGATTACAGGTAAACCTAATCTGGAAGGCTCCTTCACCAGCCTTGAAAATATGGCAGTTTTCCATCATCAGTGAGACACTGAAATCCTTTTGGCCTGCCCCAATGCAGGACTCCTCCTAGATCCCACTACTGACCACTGCCTGTTTAACTGTGGCTCTGCATCTGTCTCACTGGGCTTAGACACCATGAAGTATTACCCCAAGTAAACATTCTCATCAAAAATTATTGATGTCTGCAAACCATGAATTAAACTAGAGTTGTGTGACAGCTCCTTAGAGAAATTGCTATTCGTATCAGTCAACAGCCACTGTCCTCCCTTGTGGGTGGGTGAGCTAAGTCCCAGGATGTGTCTGCAAGTCCGTTTATCTCTTCATTTGCAAAAGACAGAATAGACCCAGAAGGTGGCTATTTACAGGACATAGGTTAATATCACTGAAGAGGTATGGGTTGGTCTGGCACTGAGCAGTTTACATGGATACCACCAAATTGGTAAGTAGTATTGTTATGACCACAAAGAAACTTAGTACTTCACTCTGGGCTCAGTGCTTGGAGAGTTTAATTTGCCTGCCAGATATCAAGTATCTGGCAAATTACATTACTGGAATTTTCATCTTGGCAGTTCAGTCACAGAGTTAATACTGTGGTAATGGGTTGGATACACTCAGCCTTAAGGAGCAGACAGAATTCTCTTTTCAAAAAAAATGGAGTAAATACTTAGCAGTACAATTGATGGGTCACAGGGTAGCAACAAAACAGGGTTTTAGAGGGGAAGGTGGTGGGGTTGTTAGTCCCATGATGGGTATAAAGGAGGGCACGTGTTGCTTGCAGTATTGCGTGTTCTACAGAGACAGTGAATCATGGAACATTACATCAAAAACTAATGATGTACTATATGGTCACTAACATAACATAATTAAAAAAAAAAAAAAGAAAGACAGAAATAGTGGAAAGGGCTGAGCTCCTCCCTGAGCAGGCTGATGGACAATGAGAAGGAAGTTGGGAAGATTGTGAGATGAGGAAGTCGATACCCTCTGACTGGTAGACTGTCGGAGTTTCTTACTGAGTTTGCTGTTTAAAACAAGACTTCCTCTAGATTGAGAGGTCAGAACCGCCTGGGTTTCTGTTCTCATGGATCACATAAAATGACTGTTGCTTATCTTGACTTCCCTGTGCCAGTTGCTGTATGGCTGAACAATCTATTTTTTGACCATTATTAACTTCATTGGCAAGGTCTTAATGTCTGCACTTCCAGTATGTTTTTAATTAGTAAGTGACTCAAATACAGGTGATAAAACAGAAAAGTAGTTTTGAAAGTAGGGGATGTGACCAGTCTTCCTTAAGTCACAAAGGTACAGTGGAGAGAGTATGGAGTCAAAGGTACAGTGGAGAGAGTATGGGCTGGAGAAAGAACAAGAAAGAAACCCTAAACCCAGCAGGAGAAGAGAAATCATAAAGATCAGAGCAGAAATCAATGATATAGAAACCAAAAAAAACAAAAACCAAAAAACAAAAAACCAATAGAGCAAATCAATGAAACTAGGAGCTGGTTCTTTGAAAGAATAAATAAGATTGATAAACCCCTGGCCAGACTTATCAAAAAGAAAAGACAAAGGACCAGGACCCAAATAAATAAAATCTTGAATGAAATAGGAGATATCACAACTAACACCAAAGAAATACAAACAATTATAAGAACATACTATGAGCAACTCTATGCAAACAAATTTGACAATCTGGAAGAAATGGATGCATTCCTATAAACTACCACAACTGAGCCAGGAAGAAATAGAAAACCTGAACAGACCTATAACCAGTAAGGAGATTGAAACAGTCATCGAAAATCTCCAAACAAACAAAAGCCCAGGGCCAGACGGCTTCCCAGGGGAACTCTACCAAACATTTAAAGAAGAACTAATTCCTATTATCCTGAAACTGTTCCAAAAAATAGAAATGGAAGGAAAACTTCCAAACTCATTTTATGAGGCCAGCATCACCTTGATCCCCAAACCAGACAAGGATCCCATCAAAAAAGAGAACTACAGACCAATATCCTTGATGAACACAGATGTGAAAATTCTCACCAAAATACTAGCCAATAGGATTCAACAGTATATTAAAAGGATTATTCACCATGACCAAGTGGGATTTATTCCAGGGCTGCAAGGTTGGTTCAACATCTGCAAATCAATCAATGTGATTCAATACACTAATAAAAGAAAGAACAAGAACCATATGATACTCTCATTAGATGCTGAAAAAGCATTTGACAAAGTACAGCATCCCTTCCTGATCAAACTCTTCAAAGTGTAGGGATAAAGGGCGCATACCTCAATATTATCAAAACCATCTATGAAAAACCCACCACAAATATCATCCTCAATGGAGAAAAACTGAAAGCTTTTCCACTAAGGTCAGGAACATGGCAGGGATGTCCATTATCACCACTGCTATTCAACATAGTACTAGAAGCCCTAGCCTCAGCAATCAGACAACAAAAGGAAATTAAAGGCATCCAAATCGGCAAAGAAGAAGCCAAACTATCACTCTTCACAGATATGATACTATATGTGGAAAACCCAAAAGACTCCACTCCAAAACTGCTAGGACTTGTACAGGAATTCAGTAAAGTGTCAGGATATAATATCAATGCACAGAAATCGGTTGCATTTCTCTACACCAAAAACAAGACAGAAGAAAGAGAAATTAAGGAGTCAATCTCATTTATAATTGAACCCAAAACTATAAGATACCTAGGAATAAACCTAACCAAAGAGGCTAAGAATCTATACTCAGAAAACTATAAAGTACTCATGAAAGAAATTGAGGAAGACACAAAGAAATGGAAAAATGTTCCATGCTCCTGGATTGGAAGAACAAATATTTTGAAAATGTCTATGCTACCTAAAGCAATCTACACATTTAATGCAATTCCTATCAAAATACCATCCACTTTTTTCAAAGAAATGGAACAAATAATCCTAAAATTTATATGGAACCACAAAAGAACTCAAATAGCCAAAGGAATGTTGGAAAAGAAAGTCAAAGTTGGTGGCATCACAATCCCGGACTTCAAGCTCTATTACAAAGCTGTCATCATCAAGACAGCATGGTACTGGCACAAAAACAGACACAGAGATCAATGGAACAGAATAGAGAGCACAGAAATAGACCCTCAACTCTATGGTCAACTAATCTTTGACAAAGCAGGAAAGAATGTCCAATGGAAAAAAGACAGCCTCTTCAATAAATGGTGTTGGGAAAATTGGACAGCCACATGCAGAAATATGAAACTGGATCATTTCCTTACACCACACATGAAAATAGACTCAAAATGGATGAAGGACCTCAACGTGAGAAAGGAATCCATCAAAATCCTTGAGGAGAACACAGGCAGCAACATCTTCAACCTCAGTCGCAGCAACATCTTTCTAGGAACATTGCCAAAGGTAAGGGAAGCAAGGGCCAAAATGAACTATTGGGATTTCATCAAGATCAAAATCTTTTGCACAGCAAAGGAAACAGTTAACAAAACCAAAAAACAACCAACAGAATGGGAGAAGATATTTGCAAATGACCTATCAGATAAAGGGCTAGTGTCCAAAATCTATAAAGAAGTTATCAAACTCAACACCCAAAGAACAAATAATCCAATCAAGAAATGGGCAGAGGACATGAACAGACATTTCTGCAAAGAAGACATCCAGGTAGGCAACAGACACATGAAAAAGTGCTCCACATCACTCGGCATCCGGGAAATACAAATCAAAACCACAATGAGGTATCACCTCACACCAGTCAGAATAGCTAAAATTAACAAGTCAGGAAATGACAGATGCTGGCGAGGATGCAGAGAAAGGGGAACTCTCCTACACTGTTGGTGGGAATGCAAGCTGGTGCGACCACTCTGGAAAACAGCATGGAAGTTCCTCAAGATGTTGAAGATAGAACTGCCCTATGATCCAGCAATTGCACTACTGCGTATTTACCATAAAGATAGAAACATAGTGATCCGAAGGTACATGTGCACCCGAATGTTTATAGCAGCAATGTCTACAATAGCCAAACTATGGAAAGAACCTAGATGTACATCAACAGATGAATGGATAAAGAAGATGTGGTATATATACACAATGGAATACTATGCAGCCATCAAAAGAAATGAAATTTTGCCATTTGTGATGATGTGGATGGAACTAGAGGGTATCATGCTTAGTGAAATAAGTCAATCAGAGAAAGACAGCTATCATATGATCTCCCTGATATGAGGAAGTGGAGATGCAACATGGGGAGTTAAGGGGGTAGGAGAAGAATAAATGAAAACAAGATGGGATTGGGAGGGAGACAAACCATAAGTGAATCTTAATCTCACAAAACAAACTGAGGGTTGCTGGGGCAAGCAGGGTTGGGAGAGGAGGTAGGGTTTTGGGCATTGGGGAGGGTATGTGCTATGGTGAGTGCTGTGAAGAGTGTGAACCTGGCGATTCACAGACCTGTACCCCTGGGGATAAAAATATATTATACGTTTATAAAAAATAAAAAAATTAAAAAAATTAATAAAACAATGAACTAATAAAAATAAATCAGTTATAAAACGTTGGTGCCATTTTTCATGCAAAGAAATAGGACAGAGGCTCATTGATTGACCTGAAGACAAAAGAGTAAGGAGAAAATGCTTGATCAGCATCACTAAGAAAAATATATGTAAGTTTTTTCATTACATTGAGATGCAAATATTCTTTTTATTTCTTTGTTTGCTTGCTTGATTTTCAGTATAAGCCCTAAGAAAGGGAGAACAAAAGCATTTGGCCTGACAGAAAAGGAAGTGTCATGTTATGCCAAGTGAGAGATAGACAGAAAGAAAAGCTTTAGTAATTCCAAAATATAAAGTAGTGAAACCTTACAGGCACCCAAGACACTGAATTAAAAAGTCCATTAGTTCAAGAATCCCTGATCCATGAAAAACATTTAGAGAGGAAAAAAAACGCAGTCACAGAAGAACAAAGGATGATAGTGTATTTCTTGTCAGAAACAATGCACACAAGAAGATAGTAAAGCAGTATCTTTAAAATATGTAAAGAAGAAAAAATTTCTACCTATAATCCTATAACAGCAAAGGCATCTTTCACAATGAATGCAAAACAGAGACTTTTACAGACTATATAAAACCTGAAATAATTCATCAGCAGCAGACCCATCTATTAGAAATGTTAAAAGAAATCTTTGGGGCAGAAAGAAGGTAATACCAGATGGAATTTGAAGATACAAAAAGAAATAAAGGAAATCAGAAGTGGTAACTACTTAAGTAAGTATGCAAAATTCTTAAATTATACGTAAGTCTCTTAAATTATACTTAATAACTAACAGGTAAGTGACTGTATACAAAAGTAATAGCACTGTAGCTAGGAGGGAAGAAATGGAGTGCAGAGTGGAATATCCTTTTTTTAAAAATTTCACTTATTTCTTTATTTATTTACTCATTTAGAGAGAAAGCGAGTGGGAGGAGAGTCAGAGGGAGAGGGAGAAAGAATCTAATGAAGACTCTGCAGCTCAGTGTGGAGCCCAATGGGAGGCTTGATCCCATGACCCTGAGATCATGGCTTGAGCCAAAATCAAGAGCTGGATGCTTAACTGACCAAGCCACCCAGACGCCCTATAATAGTAATATTCTTTTTTTAAAAAAAGATTTTATTTATTTATTTGATAGAGAGAGAGAGAGATATCACAAGTAGGCAGAGAGGCAGGCAGAGAGAGAGGGGGAAGCAGGCTCCCCGCTGAGCAGAGAGCCCAATGCAGGGCTCAATCCCAGGACCCTGAGACCATGACCTGAGCCGAAGGCAGAGTCTTTAATCCACTGAGCCACCCAGGTGCCCCAGTAGTATTCTTATACTATATATGAAGTAACTGAATGCACCTGAAGATAGACTGTGGTAATTTAACTATCTATATTAGAAATGCTAAAACAACCAGTGAAATAAACAAAACAAAGAATTATATACCTAGTATGCCAACAGAGAGAAAAATGGAATCATAAAAAATACTCAGTTGGTCTAAAAGAAGGTAGGAAAAAAGGAAAAGGTAAACAAAGAACAGATGGAACAAATAGAAAATAAATAGCAAAATAATAGACTTTAAATCTAATCTTATCATCACATTAATATAAACGATCTAAATACCTTAGTTAAAAGATAGAGACTGTCATATTGGATAAAAAGCAACAATTAATTATATGCTATGCATTTATAAAAAAAATGCCTTAAATATAAGGGCCTATATAGGTTACAAGTGAAAAGATGGATAAAGAAATACCATGTTAGGGGAACCTGGGTTGCTCCATCGGTTAAGTATCTGCCTTCAGCTCTGATCACAATCCTGGAGTCCCAGAATCGAGTCCTCATCAGTCTCCTCATCCAGTGGGGAGTCTGCTTCTCCCTCTGACCCTCCCGCCTCTCATGCTATCTCTCTCACCCTCTTTCTCAAATAAATAAATAAAATATTTTTTTAAAAAGAATACATGTTAACAGTACTTTATTAATACATTAATATCAAAGAATACTTCAGAGTAAATGACACTAACAGGGATAAAAATATCATTTCACGAGGATAAGCTGATCATTTTACCAAAAACACAAACCATTACAAACATTTATGCACCTAATAAAAGAGCTTCAAAATACCAAAGGCAAAACTTGATGGAATTGTAAGAAGAGATGGCTAAATCCATAGTTAGCATTGGCAATTTCGATACCCCTCTTTCAATAGTTGATAGATCAAGTAGAAAATCATTACAGATATAATAGACTTTAGCAACACGACCAGTCAAGCTCACCAGCAGACCCATATTCTGAGAAATGTGAAATGTACTTCAGGCAGAAAGAAAATGATACCATATGGAAATATGGAGACACAAGAAGGAATGACAAATACTAGAAGTGGTAATTAAATGGGTGTTACCTTGACATCAAGTCTGATAAAGATATAATAAGAAAATAAGTCTACCAAGCAGTATCCCTCATGAATGTAGTTGTAAACATTCTTAACAAAATTTTACCACATCAAATTCAACAGTCATGACCAAGTGACGTTGACCTCAAAAATGCAAGGTTGTTTTGACATTCAATATTCAAAATCCGTATCAATCGACTAGAAAAGAGAATCATATGATCATCTCAATGTAGAAAAAACATTTGACAAAGATTTTCCTTATAAGAATCCTCAGCAAATTACAAATAGTAGGGACTTCCTTGGCCTAATAGAGAGCATCTACCAAAAAATCCAAAGCTAACATTACCATATTAAATGACGAGAGACAAATACTTTCCCTTAATATGAGCAACAAGACCTGCTATGCTGATATGCTATATGTGCTCTCACCACTTGTATTCAACATTGTACAGGAGGTTCTAGCCAGGGCAATAAGGCAAGAAAAAGAAATAAAAGTAACTCAGATGGGAAAGGAAGGAGCGGGGCTATCTTTTTTTTCAGATGACAGAATCACCTACGTAAAAAATCTGATGGAATGTATAAAAGGGAGACTGGAACTAATAAATATGTATATAGCAAGGTTGCAAGATATAAGATCAGCATAAAAAATAAATTGTATTTCTATGTACTTGAAATAATAAAAAACTGAAATTTTAATTTCTTTTTTTAAAATTTCTTTTCAGCGTAACAGAATTCATTGTTTATGCGCCACACCCAGTGCTCCATGTAATACGTGCCCTCCATAATGCCCACCACTTGGCTCCCCCAACCTCTCACCCCTCCCCTTCAAAATCCTCAGATTGCTTTTCAGAGTCCATTTCATTTCATTCTCAGCATCCATATTAATTTTCCAAATTTCACAATAATTGACTGGCACCCAAATATATTTCAGAATGTATGGTTTGCACCATGGCTATTACCCATCTTTTGTTGTTACAAATGAAAGACTTTTTAATATTATTCCTTTTGTTCTCAGTAAGCTTTGAACTGGGGGTGGATTGGCAAAGAAACACCTTTCTAATTTTTAATTAGAAGCAAAACTCTGCTACCTAGTTTAAATCTCAAATTAAACACATGGAGTGACAACTTCATTGAGAAATGTATTCTGCCTTTTTGTCACTGTTGCCTACAGGTGCCAGTGAGTAGAACTGAGGGTTTACTATTTGGAAGAGAATAATCATCTTAAGAGAATGCACTACACAAGTCCAAATTATGATAGCAATGGCAAAAGTCACAACATCAGAGGGTAACACATAGACACCCACCTGATTTCCTTTGGGTCCTGAAGTAACTCACCAAATAAGCAGTAGCAGCAAGGCCGGACACACTTAGCAGGCACCCAATGAAGCCCACAGTGATATGGATTACTTTGCTTGTGGAAAGCCCTAAATGGGAAGACCTGTATTTGAGTTCTGGTGGCAAGTCTTTTTGACCTAGACAACATGTAGGTGGGGAATAGAGATCTATCAGGACAGTTTTCTTCCAGGTTCTAATTCCTCCATTTGAATTATCTCCACTATAATTGGTAATTTTCAAAATAATGGCCCATGGTTGTTAGCATCTAAGATTGAAATCTATTCCCTTTCTTTCCCCCATGAAATCAACACAATCTCTGGAAGCCCCAAGCCTTTGTGTGCATGTTCAAAAACTCTTTGATGGTAGAATTTGCACAGTCTGTAGGAAAAATATTTTATTGATCTTAACTGTAATCTGAAACTCAGGTACCTCCAACATACCTGTGAAGTTGAGTGTCACCATGTAACTTCTCTGGACCCCCAGGCCATTGTCAGCCCCACAGGAGTAGTTTCCAGAATGTTCTGTGGTCAGAGAGAGATTAAAAGATGCTCCTCCTCCAGAGGGAGCCGATATGTTCCCCAGGATGACATCTTCATGATAAAACCAGTATAAGATTGGGGGAGAGCCTCTCTGGACCTCACAGCGAAGTTCTAACAAATCTCCCACCACAGCCTGGGGCCCGGCAGGGTTGAAGGTGAGGACAGGGCGAGACACTGGAACTGAAGGAGGAAACATAGTTCATTGGCAGTTTTAATTGAGAATGTATACCAGATAATAAAGGAGACATCCAGCATAATTTAGTAGTAGGAATATAGACCTGGGATCAAGACAAGCCCTACCTGTGACACTGAGCGTCACTGCCTCGCTGCGCTGGGCCCTCAGGCTGTTGTCAGCTTCACAGGCATAGTTTCCAGAATGTTCTGCTGTCAGAGAGAGGTTGAAGGAGGCTCCTCCTCCAGAGGGGGCCGAATTGGTCCCCAGGATGACGTCCTCATGGTAATACCGGTACAGGATCGGGGGAGAGCCCCTCTGGGCCTCACAGCGAAGCTCCACCACGTCCCCCACCACGGCCAGGGCTCTGGGTGTCTTGACAGTGAGGATGGGGTGGGACGCTGGAACTGAGTGAGACAGGAGCTGTCAGAGAGGGTCTCACCTTACCTTCCATCTTTGCCATTCCTTGGTTGGCATTTAAATCTTCACACCTCTTTTCCTTGCCTTCTTCAGAAGATCCTTCTGGCTGACAAAGAAACTAAACCTTGGCTTGGGAACAAGGTTGAGTGAAAAAGCAAGGAACTTACTTCTTGGTGTGACTCTGATCCGTTTACTGAGGATGGGGCCTTGAATATTGTCGGCTGAGCAGTAGTACCTCCCAGCGTCCTGCTCCCTCACTGCAGCTATCCGCAACTCTGCTGACAGGGCACGCACCATCTTCCTGCCCAAACTTCTCTTTGTGCCCTCCCGGTGCCAGGAAAATGCGATAGTCCCTGTACCCTTGGCTACTGAGCAGATAAGGACCATATCTCCTCCTTCAATCAGCTGGTCCCCAGGGGGCTGGATCTCTAGATTCACATCAGACACAGGGATCCCTAGGAGGACAGAGGAGAATTTGAGAAGGTCTCAAAGGCAGGTGCTACAGGGCCAAGGAGAAGGCTGGTGTTGCCATGTATAAGCCAATAGCAACAGGTACAGTAGGCAGGGGTCCAAAGTGGGAGATAGGGAATTGTACATTATTATGAAGGGAACATTACCTGTCCCCACACACAACAATTTCTGTCCTCGGGTAATGTCTATCTTCTTTTAAACCTAACGTTGACCACAGTCAAATTTTTACGGACCTTTATCTCTAAGGCACCTCTGTTGCATCAATGGACCATAAAGAAAGAGAACAGGGAAGGTTCTTTGTATCCTGAAGTGACTTGATTCAGAACCCAAACCCCTCTCCATCCTCCAAGCCTCCTCCAGTCTCAGCACCACCTCCCCACCTTCTTCTTTATTTCAGTTTGTGTTTACCTTTCTCTTTTCTGATTATTTTGGAACAACTTTTGATTGACACATGGACACCCCAAAGGGCCTCTACAGACAGACTGCATGTGGTCTTTGGTGCTTCTTGTTAACTGTTCACCCACTATAGAATGTACCCTGTATGTCTTTGTGGCCCTCACAGGTTAGACACCCAGCAAGTGATCAATAATGATTATTACCTAACTTAGATGGAAGAGAATGTTATAGGGAAGTTAGGCCAATGTTGAACCTAAGAGAAAGGGATAGTGGGATGGCTGGTAGCTCCTCTCTGCCATGTTCACTATCTCAGGGAGCAAGAGAGGTAATTCTCTGCTCTCTGCCCCCTCCCCTCTGCCCCACAGACACTCACGCTGTACATGTATCTGGGATCGCAGGCTTTGTTTAATGATATGGGGAGTCGCTGTCTTTGCCTGGCACCAGTAGGACTCTGAGTCTTCACTCCACATGGTGGGGATCTGGAGCTCTGAGGAGTTGCTCCAACCAGGTTCCAGGACCTTATCTTCTCTGAAGAAACAGAATCGAAGCCAAATGTATGACCTTGGTGGAGGGAGCCAGGTCTCACATTTCAGGTTCACTGGGTTTCCCTCAGTGGGCTGGGAAGGTCTGGCTCTCAACACAGGTTGTGGAAACAGCTCTATAGAGAAGCACAAAAACAGTTCCCAGGGCAATGAGACTCCGAGCTCCTGGAGAGGGACACCTGTGTTCTCAGCACAATGTCAGAAGGTGGGGACCCATGGAGATGGAACCACCTCTCACCTCCTTCCCATAGATGCTCAGAAGAGGCCTCTCATGAAGGCCCCTCTTTGATCCCCACACAGTTTCTCTGTCAAGACCTATTACCCACAGGAGTATAGCCATTACCTTGAACTTGGATCTTTAAAGCTTTTGAAGTTTCTGTCCATGAGCCCAAAACAGATTCCCCAGAAGCAGTACAATGATATTCGTTATTGTCCATGGAGACTGAATGTATTGTGACCTCTGACTGAGAATGATGTCTCATTTCTTCTTTATTTTTGTAGAAAGTCTTTTCATAAGTTTTTTTTTCTTTCTTCCCCAGGCATCTCAGAGTTACATCATCTCCTTCAAAGACAGGGTGTGAGGCCTGGAGGATCAGCCAGTCTGCAAAGAGTGAACAAACATACTCCATCTGTTTCTTTCTTCAAACTCTCTCTTCTGCCCTTGAGGGAAGAGCTATGGCCCTGCACACATTGGTGAATGTCCTCCACCACCATTTCCATGTGGCCCCACTACTAAGGCTCTCTTGCCCTAGATAGTGAACTGCTTTTCAGAAAATGTACTTAAGAGATCCTCATATGTATCATTAAAAGAGCAATTTGCTACCATATCTTCCTTTAGACCCGAGTCCCTTCTTGCCTGGTGGCTTCTGGGTTCCTGACATGTCTCTGGGTGGAGGAGATGGACAGTGTGCTGTCCTCCACAGCCCTATCTCCTCATTCTCCCAACTAGGATCAAATTCATCAAATAGCCTCATGTCTGCTTACAACAGTCTGTGTTCCCTGGGTTCACCCAGCCTTCAGACATGTGCCCAGCAGCTTGATTTCAGAGACTCGCCCCTTTCTTTCCTCACCAGATAAAAATTCCACATGCACAGGGTCACTTAAGGAAGATCTTGGGGTCTTGCATGTGTAATATCCAGACTTGTCTATTTGGATTGTTCCAGGTCTACTTCCCAAGGAAATCCCATTGTTATACCAAGATACATATCCCTGGACCCAAGAATGGTCATCCTTGCAGGTGAGTTTCACTTTTTCTCCCTTGAAGGTTCTGGACCATGGAGGTTCAAGGAGAAGAAAAGCTTTTGGAAGTGTTCCTAAACAGAAAAGAGAAAGGTGCAGGCAGGTGAAGGTGAATGGGAGGTAGGCTGAACCCAGGGGAGGTCCCAAACTGCTGGTGGCCGATTCCCATGGGGGAAGGAGCAGATACAACTGGGGGACATGCCTGGGGCAGAACCTGCTCTTCCTCACCCTTTTCATAGGCCAGAAGTGGGCCGGTGGGTGCCATAAGGGAGAGGTCTCAGGTCCCTGAGGTGGGTTCTGAAAAGCTTGGGAGATGGGATGTGTAGCTGGGCACGCACTATGAGGGCCTCTGAAGGTGGCTGATTCTAAAATGTTCTTGTCCTGTGCATTCCTGTCAAGGTACAGGTGGGCCTGGGATGTAGTCTCTAGACTCTGAACAATCACTTCCTACTTGGTTGCTCATAGGCAATGGACAACATATTTTTTCCTGCTTTCATTATTTTTAAACTTTGTTTGACTTGAGATTCTATGGAAAAGGCAACTTTTGTCTACACTCTAAGTCAGACACAATAAAATATGAAGGGACATAAAGAATTTGAATGGAGAGGCATGGGCTGCTTGAGAAATCCCCTTTGTACACAAAATTGCAAATGACAAATGGGACCCGAAATGGAAGCAGGACAGCAGCATGAGCTCCCTTCGGAGTGTATGAAGATTCGGGTGCAGCACTTCCTCTGTGAATAGGAGCTGCTTTTCTGTCCTTTGATGGTGGCTCTAGCTTGAACATACAGGTGTGGAGGATGGTCCTCAGGGGAAAAAAGGAGACAGATGGAAGGTTCTGGACATTAGCCTCCTGCCTCTGCAAATGCTTCCTTGCCCTGCACTGATGGGGAAAGGACTGAAGGCTGCAGAGATCACAGGAGGCTCTGCTCACTGGCCATGGTGACAGGTGTGACCCCAGAGTGGCAGCACCACTCATTCTGGCACAACCTCAGCCCCCATTTACAGGGACAGGCATGCTGGCTGGAAGAACCAATGCCCAGAGAGCAGGAGGGAGAAGGAAAGGAAGACTGACCTGATTGCTCTCGTCCGGGAGCTGTGAGAGAGCCAAAGGTTAAAGGTTAGCATGGGGTGACACTGTTCCAACCCTTGGTTAGACTCTGAGAAACTCCCAGCAACCCAGCCACAGTCCCTTCTTGGGCTTTCCCTCCCATTTATTTCTGCACATTCCATACCTCCCATGGCCCCCAAACAAAAATGCAGCCTCTGATTTCTGTGATGAGCGTGAATGGCTCGTATCCACACCCCTGGCCTCCTTGCTCTGCACGCAGTAGCTCATGCTCTCTTCTCTGGCCTGAACTGGGCAGAGCAGAGGCAGAGAAGGGCTTGGAGAAATGCTTTATCTCCCCCTTCCTCCTCACTTCTTGGGCACTGTTCCGCCTACTTTTCCTTTCTTTTATTTATTTATTTTTTTAAGATTTTATTTATTTGAGCATGAGAACAAGAGAGAGCACAAGCAGGGGGAAAGACAGAGGGGGAGAGAAGCAGATTCCCTGCTGAGCAGAAAGCCGGATGTGGGCTTGACCCCAGGACCTCCGGATCAAGACCTGAGCCAAAGGCAGAAGCTTAACGACTGAGCCACCTGGGCATCCCTCCCCCTACTTTTTCACTCTTTGGTTAAATATTGGCTTAAAATGTTAGGAAGGAGCCATGTTGCTCCGCAGACCTTCCTCCCCTCACCCGTGTGGGCAGTAACTGTTTCTCTGGGCGTTTAGAGGTGTGGTTTCGCAGAGAGAAAAATCCAAGCTTCCTATGAGGTGAGAAAGGAAACGGGCAGGAAGCCAAGGTGCCACAAAGGATGGCCAGGTCTCCAGAGTCTTTCGGTTTCCTGGAAACCCAGCTCTGTTCATTTTCCACCTCTTGCTACGTGTCTGAAGCCCAAGGGGAAGCGGAGATAGAAGCCCCCTGGCTTTCCCTCCACCTGCTGACATTAAGAACTTGGGCCCCTGTCCCAGTCTGACCCCTACTCACCCAGGATCAGCAGCAGCAGCCACAGAAGCACAGGGACCTGGTCCGGTCGATGGCAGAGAAAGCCCATCTTATCAGAAGCCAGGCTTCTCTCCCATCTGTGAAGGAGGGCCAGAGAGTAGTACTCAGATAAGGCCCACAGAATTAGAAAAAGGAAGTAAAATAATCAGGTCTTGCTGGTGTTCTCAAAACGTGAATGTGGCTACTTTCCTACATGGCCCTTGTCTTTCGGGCTGGTAGCTGTGCCATTTCCGATGTTGGTGGCCACCTTCTGGTGGTCCACGTCTGCCAGGACGTGCCTGGGTCCTCAGAAAATGCCAAGCTGTGCATTTGCTAGTATGCAAATAACATTTTCTTCATTTCTCAAATGGAAACCGCTTCCTTACCTTAAATTCATACAAGCTTCGGTGTCACATGAGGTCCTAGTACAGACACACTTGGTCAGTCTGGTGTCAAAGTGTGTTTTATGATGGGAGCTCCACAAAGTCAAAGGGTTAAAGCAGATGTAAAACCTTTTGAGCTTTATATAAGCTGGGCTGAAGTTGCTGAAGAGGAAGGCAAGAGAAGTTTGCAGAATGACTCAGCTGGTAGAGCATGCGACTCTCAATCTCAGGGACATGAGTTGCAGCTCCACGTTTGGTGCTGAGGCTACTTAAAAAACAAAAACAAAAACAAAAACAAAAACACATCCCTCTGCAGTTTAGCAAAATAAGCTTCCCTAAGTGCCCCTGGGACCTGCACAGATTGGGGGGTAAGTGAACAAGCAGACAAATGTGAACCTATGTTGTGAGGGTCTCAGCCTGTCAACAGCCACATTGTGCCTGGACCAGCCCCCGTGGTTCTCACCATTTCCCCCTGCAAAAACCATCAGGAAACACGGCAGCGGTGGGGCGGGGGAGATTGTTACTCACATGTCTTGGGAAGTACATGACATACCTGGGACCACACAGCGAGGCCACAAGACTGGGGTTCTTCTGCTTTATTGGGATCAAGGTGGAGGGCACTTAGGGTTTCATGGGCTTTCTCTTTATTGAAGAATTTAACATAAGAGCAGAAATTTAAGTTTGTGATGAAAAAACAACAACAAGAGATCCAAATGGTCAGTTAGTGAGATCAGCAAGATCTCTGAAACAAAGGAGGGTAGGGTGGAGGAAGCTGGCTGGGTTCCAGAGGTGAGGAGCTGCCACCTTGCAGTAGGTGCTCCAGGCACCACAAGCTTCAGGCAGGCCCTTGCTCTATAAAAGGAAACCCCCATCCTCTCACACAGAAACCCTGTGTCCAATGTGGACCGTCCCCAGAGGGGCCTTTTGCAGCCTCACGGTCCAAGTGTCTTTCCTAATTATTTCCTGTTTCAGCCCCACAAACACTTCTCATAGTTTGTCAATTTCCCTCCCCAGTTCCGGAGGGTTCTTGGCCATTATCTCCTTATCTTTCTGGTCCTCCCTTCCTTCTTCTGAAATCCTTAGAATGTGGATATTGATCTGCCTCATGGGCTTTTCTCCTTTTTGCTCCCCTAACTGAAGTATTTCTGGTGACCTGTTTTCAGCTCTCTGGTCCTTTCTTCTGTTGGGTCTCTATTGAGGAAAACAAAGGCAAGAGAAATCTAGCTTAAATTAAATCTCCTTACAGCTTGCATCTCACTGATAGATCCTTGAGACATGTAGAGAGTGACCTTCCTCGAGGAACTCATGGTGGCATTAATGTTGTTTTGCTAGAGAATAAGAGTAATCTTATCTTAATGGCAGCTAGACCCTCAACATCTCAAAAGGCTTGCTTCAAAATTCCTTTGAAACTTACTTTATCTCTACCCCACCTCTCTCCACAAACCTAAAAGTACAGAATGTCACCCATCACAATGCCAGTGCAGCTCTTTCTGCCCACAGGTCCTGTCCCTGTGTTATAATAAAATCACTTTTTGCACCAGAAATATTTCAAGAATTCTTCCTTGGTCATTCACTCAGAAGCCCAAAACTTCAAATCATATCATTTACATCATTCGGTGTCCAATCTGGGGCTTTGAATCCACTCATCTGGACTCTGATCCTTAATGCAAATTTGGTATTTCCTCTCCTGTCCCTTTACTTTCACTCCAGGAGCTTTTCAAGGAGTAGGGTCTTATTGAATACTTTCCTGTCTATTGCTCAGGCTCTAATCCTCTAGCCTGTGGCCACTCGAGGAAGAGGAGAAATCCTGTCTTTTGGCTAGAAGTTAGTACCCTGGCCAGAATGATAATAAGACCCAGAAACTTGAGGACCTCTCTTTATTTCTGTCCTTATACAAATTTGTCTGGTTTGGGCATAGGAAAGCTACTTAAGTGACTAGCAAAGCTGCTGATCATAAGACTCCCGTATGAGGTTTCCTCTTCTTTGGTCTAATGTGATCCCCTCCATACCCCTGGCCTAGCCCCTTCTAGCCAAGGAACCTCCACTAAGAACAGCCCCAAACCAGTTAGAATTAAAACCCAACCAAGGATGTTTCCTAGAGAAACTGGCTATAAAGTTTACATGTATTGGGATGTCACTTACATCATGATGGATTTTTATCTTTACTGTTTTTCATTAGTGTCCTCTACTGACAAAAATGGGTAATGTTCCCTAGTAAAGCTTTTCTGATGTTTTCCGTGGTTTAGAAATGGCAGGTTTCTCATGGCACAGCACAACATTTCAGTCCCTTCTCTGGTACCCGTTTGTAGTCTAGAATGCAATGGGGAATGAGGGGCTCTTGGCAGCCTTCCTGTGGGGCCCTTATGGGATCACCTTATGGTGATCAATACCAATTCCTTTGGAGGGTTCCTACAGTTGCTTTTGATACCTGGAACCTCTGACATCCTGGTGTGACACCATCCAGGAGTTGGTTGGGGGGATTTTTTGGTAATAGACTTTCTCTACTTTTCTAAGAACATGGGGTCTTCTTCTTCAGTCCCCAAGACTCCCCTTTGGAATAATTTTAACCCACTGGGATCAATTCAGATGGCAATATCTAAAAAAGACAAAAGCTGGAGAGTTAAGATGGTGGAGGAGTAGGGGTACCCTAAGCTTGTCTCTCCCCAACATAGCTAGATAGTCATCAAATCATTCTGAACATCAGAGAAGTCAATCAGAGTTCTGAGAGAACAAACACTGCAAGTCTACAAGTAGAAAACTGACTTCCTTCTGGAAGGTAGGAGGTATAGAGAGTTGACTTGGGGGGGATACAGCTGAGCTGTGGCAGCACGGAGTCATCCTGCTTTTGGAAGCTACTGCAAAGTGTTATAAGGAGCAGAGAGCACAATCTGAACTTGTAGACATCTGCTACTATGAGGGGCATGCCAGACTGACAGGTGCTCCGGGGGCGAATTGGGGCAGAGTGTCAGGAGTCACAGTACAGTTGGGTGAAGATCTCCTGGGTTCCAAGAAGAATATGTGGTGTCAGCATGCACGCTGTTCCCAGGCATAGGTGTGGGGAAGCTCGCTCAGAGCAGCGAGTCTTGGTGTTGGATTTCTGATCCACCCTGCTGTAAACTGCAAACAACTGTTTGTACAACTGCTTTCCTCGGATGGCCAGCAAACAACAAAAGCACAGTAAGACCCTCCCCCAGAGGAACAATGTGGGTCTGCACCACAGGTATTCCTAAAATTTGGAGTTCTGAAACTTGATTGCATGCCTAAGATAAAGCAGCTCAGACACAGGCAGGGCGAAAGCAGGATTCACACGGAAACCAGGGACACAAGAAGGGTGATTGATCGCACTTCTGTAAGGGTTCACTGAAGAGTGGGGGATGCAAACTTACAACTCCTGGACTAGAAAGCTGAGCACATCCCACCCATCAGCCCTGAAAAACATCAGGGAGCAAGGCAGGGCCACCTAGTGGAGTCCAGGGCCACTTACATTGAGTACTACCGCTTTGTGGTACACCTGTGCTCTAGAAATATATCTCCACTGAAAGAGGTCAGTGTGAGAATCAACTCATCAGGGAAGGCCACTGACATCAAAATCCAAGAAGCACAGAGAACCCCCATTGAAGTTAACAAAAGCTGACTATTTTCAAGGCATGTCATAGTCAAATTTGCAAAATACACAAAGAGAAAAATCCTAAAAGCAGGAAGAAGAAAAAAGGCCCTTAACCTACAAGGAAAGACCAATGAGGTTCATAGCAGATCTGTCCACAGAAACTTAACAGGCCAGAATAGAAGGACAGGGTATATACAATTTGCTGAATGGGAAAAATATGCAGCCAAGAATATTTTGTCTAGTGAGGTTGTCATTCAGAATAGAAGGAGAGATTAAAAGATTCCGAGGAAAAAGAAAAACTAAAGGAGTTTGTGACCACTAAACGAGCCCTGCAAGAAATTTTGAGGGGAACTTTTTGAGTGGGGAAAAGAAAAATCAAAAGCAACAAAGATTAGAAAGGAACAGAGGATATCACCAGAAAACCAACTCTGCAGATAACACAATGACACTAAATTAATATCTTTCAATAATCACTGTGAATGTAAATGGACTAGATGTTCCAATCAAAAGACCTAGGGTGTCAGAATGGATGAAAAAACAAGATCCCTCTATCTGCAGCCTACAAGAGGCTCATTTGAGACATACAGACACCTACAGACTGAAAGTGAGGGGATGGAGAACCATCTATCATGCTAATGGATGTCAAAAGAAAGCTGGAGTAGCCATACTTATATCAGACTAACTAGATTATAAAACAAAGACTGTAATAAATGTGAAGGGCATTATGTCATAATTAAGGGGTCTATCCATCAAGAAGATCTAATAATTATAAATATTTATGCTCCCAACTTGGGAGCACCCAAATGTGTAAGTCAGTTAAAAATAAACAAACCCATTTATAATAATACAATAATAGGAGACTTTAATACCCCACTTACAGCAATGGACAGATCATCTAAGCAGAAAATCAACAAGGAACAATGGCTTTGAATGACACACCAGACCAAATGGACTTAACATATTATTCAGAACATTTCATTGTAAAGCAGCAAAATACATATTCTTTTTGAGTATTCATGGAGCATTTGCAAGGAACAAATGGGGGTCACAAATCAGCCCTCAACAAGTACAAAAAGATTGAGATCATGCCATGCATATTTTCAGACCACTCGTCTATGAAGATTTAGGTCAACCACAAAAAAGGAAAAAAAAAATTGGAAAGACGTCAAATACATGGAAATTAAAGAACATCCTATTAAAGAATGAATAGGTTAACCAGGAAATTAAAGAATAAATAATTTTTTAAAAAGTCATGGAAGCAAATGCAAATGAAAACACGACAGTCCAAAACCTTTGCAATGCATCAAAGGCAGTCCTAAGAGGGAAATATGATGGAATACAGGCCTACCTCAAGAAGCAAGGAAAGTCTCAAATACACAAGTTAATCTTCCACCTAAAGGAGCTAGAAAAGGAACAGCAAATAAAGCCTAAAGCCAACAGAAGGGAAATAATAAAGATTAGAACAGAAATAAATGATATAGAAACAAAAAACCCCAGTAGAACAGATCAATGAAACTAAGAGTTGCTTCCTCAAAGGAATTCATAAAATTGATTACCTCCCTAGCCTGACTTATCAAAAAGAAAAAAGAAAGGACCCAAATAAATAGGTTGGGGTACCAGGTGGTGGGTATTATAGAGGGCACGGATTGCATGGAGCACTAGGTGTGGTTAAAAAATAATGAATACTGTTTTTCTGAAAATAAATAAATTAATTAAAAAAAAAAAAAAGAAAGGATGAATACCCAACTTTTGTAGCAACATGGACGGGACTGGAAGAGATTATGATGAGTGAAATAAGTCAAGCAGAGAGAGTCAATTATCATATGGTTTCACTTATTTGAGGAGCATAACAAATAACTCGGAGGACATGGGTTGATGGAGAGCAGAAGGGAGTTGAGGGAAATTGGAAGGGGAGTTGAACCATGAGAGACTATGGACTCTGAAAAACAACCTGAGGGTTTTGAAGAGGCGGGGGATGGGAGTTTGGGGGAGCCAGGTGGTGGGTATTAGGGAGGGAACATATTGCATGGAGCACTGGGTGTGGTGCAAAAACAATGAATTCGGGGCGCCTGGGTGGCTCAGTGGGTTAAGCCGCTGCCTTCGGCTCAGGTCATGATCTCAGGGTCCTGGGATCGAGTCCCGCATCGGGCTCTCTGCTCAGCAGGGAGCCTGCTTCCCTCTCTCTCTCTCTCTCTGCCTGCCTCTCCATCTACTTGTGATTTCTCTCTGTCAAATAAATAAATAAAATCTTTAAAAAAAAAAAAAAAAAAAAAAAAAAAAAAAAAAAACAATGAATTCCGTTATGCTGAAAATAAATTAAAAAAAAAAAAGAAAAAAAAAAAGAAAAAAGAGATATCACAACCAGCAATCATAAACAAAAGTCCTGGGCCAGATGGCTTCCCAGGGGAGTTCTGCCAAACATTTAAGGAAGAGTTAATACCCAGTCTTCTCAAACTCTTTCAAAAAATAGAAATGGGAATAAAATTTCCAAACTCATTCTACAAAGTCAGTATTATCTTGATTCCAAAAGCAAACAAAGACCCCACTAAAAAGGAGAATTATATGCCAATATCCATGATGAATATGGATGCAAAAATTATCAATAAAATACTAGAAAATCAAATTGAACAGTACATGAAAAGAATTATTCACCACAATCAAATGGGGTTTGTTCTTGAACCCAAGGTGTAGTTCAATATTCATAAATCAACGTGATACACTACATGAAAGGATAAAAACCATAGATCATCTCAATAGATGCAGAAAAATCATTTAACAAAACACAGCATCAATTCTTCATAAAAACCCTCAACAAAGTAGAGCTATTTGGAACATACCTCAATGTCATAAAGGCCATATATGAAAGACTCACAGCTAATATCATCTTCAAAGATGAGAGCTTTTCCTCTGTGGTCAACAATAAGACAGATGTTCACTCTCAACATTACTATTAAACATAGTACTGAAAGTATTAACCTCAGCAATCACACAACAAAAATAAATAAAAGGTACTCAAATCAACAAGAAAGAAATCAAACCCACTATATGCAGATGGCATGGTACTCTATATAGAAAACCTAAAAGACTTCACTAAAAAATTACTAGAATATGTGAATTTAGCAAAGTTGCAGGATATAAAATCAATGTGCAGAAATATATTGCATTTCTATACACCAATAGTGAAGCAGCAGCAAAAGAAATCAAGGACTCAATCCCATTTGCAGTTGCACCAGAAACAATAAGATACCTAGGAATTCTAATACCTAGGAATAAACCTAACTGAAGAGGTAAAATATCTGTAGTCTGCAAACTACAGAACATTTATGAAAGAAATTGAAGAGGACACAAAGAAATGGGAAAGCATTTCATGCTCATGAATTGGAGGAACAAACATTAGTAAAATTCTATATTACCCAAAGCAATCTACACATTTAATGTAATTCCTATCAAAATACCACCAGCATTTTTCACAGAGCTAGAACAAACAATCCTAAAATTTGTATGGAAACACAAATGACCCCAAATAGCCAAAGCAATCCTGACAAAGAAAAACAAGACTGGGGGCATCACAGTTCTGGATTTCAAGCTATATTACAAATCTGTAAGCGTCATAGAGCTACCACAAGACCCTGCAATTGCACTACTGCATATTTATACCAAAGATACAGATGTAATGAAAAGAAGGGCACCTGTACCCCAATGTTCATAGCAGCAATGGCCACAGTTGCCAAACTGTGGAAAGAGCCAAGATGCCCTTCAAGAGACGAATGGATAAAGAAGATATGGTCCATATATACAATGGAATATTATGCCTCCATCAGAAAGGATGAATACCCAACTTAAGTATCAACATGGACAGGACTGGAGAAGATTATGCTGAGTGAAATAAGTCAAGCAGAAAGAGTCAATTATCATATGGTTTCACTTACTTGTGGAGCATAAGGAATAACATGGAGGAAATGGGGAGATGGAGAGGAGAAGAGAGTTGGGGGAAATCGGAGGAGGAGATGAACCATGAGAGACTGTGGGCTCTGAGAAATAAAGGGTTTTGGAGGGGAGTGGGGTGAGGGGTTGAGTGATCCTGGTGGTGGTTATCATGGAGGGCACGGATTGCATGGAGCACTGGGTGTGGTGCATAACCATTGAGTCTTGGAACGGTGAAAAATAAAATAAAATTTAAACAATTTGAAAAGCTAAAAAAACAAAAGACAGTATGGTATTGGCACAAAAATAGACACATAGATCAATGTAACAGAGTAGAGAGCCCAGATATGGATCCTCAACTCTAGGTCAACTAATCTTTGACAAAGCAGGAAACGCATTCCAATGGAAAAAAGGCAGTCTCTTCAACAAATGATGTTGGGAAAATTGGACAGCCACATGTAGGAGAATGAAACTCGATCATTTTCTTACATCATACACAAAAATAAATTCAAAATGGATGAAAGACCTTAATGTGAGAAAGGAAACCATCAAAATCCTAGAGGAGAGCACAGGCAGAAATCTCTTTGACCTCATCCATAGACACATTGCCTGAGGCAAGGGAAACAAAAGCAAAAGTGAACTATTGGGACTTCATCAAGATAAAAAGCTTCTGAACAGCAAAGGTAACCATCGCAAAATTAAAAGGCAGTCTGTGGAATGAGAGAAGATATTGGCAAATGACATAGCTGAAAAAGGGCTAGTCTCCAAGATCTATAAAGAATTAATCAAACTCAACACCCAAAAGACATATTATCCATTTAAGACTTGGGCAGAAGACATGAATAGACACTTTTCCAAAGAAAATATCCAGATGGCCAAAAGACACATGAAAAGATGCTCAATATCCCTTATCATCAAGGAAATACAAATCAAAACCGTAATTAGATACCACCTCACACATGCCAGAATGGCTAAAATTAACGACACAGGAAACTTTACAGGGGACGGAGGGATGTAGAGGAAGGGGAACTCCTATGCACTGTTGGTAGAAATGGGAACTGGTGCAACAACTCTAGAAAACAGTTTGGAGGTTCCTCAAAATGTTAAAAATAGAACTACCCCATGACCCAGCAATTGCAATGCTAGGTATTTACCCAAACAATAAAAAATACAGACTTGAAGGGGAACATGTACCCCAATGCTTACAGCAGCATTACCATCAATAGGCAAACTACGGAGAAAGCTCAAATGTCCATTGACTGATGAGGGGATAAAGAAGTTTGGCGTATATATAATGGAAAAGTACCCCGGAAAAGTTTTATATAATGGAAAAATTTTGTCATTTGCAACGATGTAGATGCAGCTAGAGTGTATTATGCTCTGTGAAATACATCAGTCAGAGAAAGGCAAATACCATATGATCTCATTCGTATGTGGAATTTAAGAACAAGACAGATGAGCTCAGGGGAAGGGAGAAGAAAAAGGAGAGAGTAAGAAACTATAAGAGACTCTTGATGATAGACAACAAACTGTTGTTTGATGGAAGGAGGTAGGTGGAGGGTGGGCTAAAGGGGTGATGGACATTAAGGAGGGCACTTGTTGTGATGAGCACTGGGTGTTGCATGTAAGATGAATCGCTGGGTTCTACTTCAGAAACCAATATTGCACCATATGTTCAACAAACTGATCTTCTTATGCAACACTGCCTGGCCTCAGTACTCCTTAGGAGATGAGAAAAATGGCCCTTAATGGGACATTATACTTTATATGATCTATAAATTAGATCACTTATGTAAGAAACAGGGCAAATGGGCTGAGGTACCCTGTGTCCAGGCCTTCGTGGCCCTAAATCAGGACCCAGAACCAAGAGCCTCGTGCAGAATGTTTCTAACCAGCAGCCGGGTTAATAACGCCCCCTCTGGACATATAGGATGATGATTGTATAAAGAGACCCATTTCTCCTAACAAACCTGGGCCATTGGAGGGATCACCAGCCAGTCCAGACAGAGAGGACACTGGCTCTGTTGCTATCCCTCCTTGTTATAAATCCCAAGATCTGTCTGTTTCCAGCCCAAATGGACATACCAGGAGAGGAACTCCCTATCTTCCAGGAGCCCCACCTAAATTTGGGATGCATCCTTTTAGGGAAGTTACTAGTGGAAAAGTGGGTAGAGTTAGAGACCACGCCCTATTCTCTATGAAAGAGCTGGTTCAGATAAAACAACAATTAGGATGATATTAAAAAAAAAAAAAAAAAACCTCCTCTCAGTATATTGAGGACTTTCAACAGTTATCTATTATGTTTTGTTTGACCTGGGAAGATATAGACATCATATTAACTCGTACTTGCACCCCTGAGGAAAGGAACTATTTCTGGGCAGGAGCTCCTGGGCAGGAGTTTACTGATGAGCTATCAGGGATAGATAGGGAACATTATCTGGTAAGGAGACCTGCTGTCCTAAATACTGAGCCACATTGGAGTTACCAAGAGGATAGACAAGGCAGGGAAAGACAATCCTATTTGATCCCTTGTTCAATAGAAGAAATGAAAACAGGATTCTCCAAACCTGTACATTTTGATAAAAATCAAGAAGTTACTCAAGGAGCTGCTGAAAATCTAGCTCGACTTCAGGGTCATTTAGTAGGAACCATACAAACCTGGACCCAGCTTCACCTGAGGGAATGACGATACTAAACCTTTATACGTCAGTTGGCACCTGACACCCACCTGATACTGACTAAAATGGCTTCGGTTCTCCAACTCCCACCCAGCGCCTATTAGAGGTAGCTACTGGGGACTTTAATAACAGGGATGTGACTTGAGAGCAAGAAAGGCACCAGAGAGCTAACAGGCTCAAGTATTGGCCACCCCTATGTGGACTCCCCCAACACCAGACTAACCAGGGGTCCAAGATAGAGCCAGTATCCTACAAAGGATCAGGTAAGACACCATGCTATGGGTGTAGCCAGACCAGACATTGGAGCAAAGAGTGTCCAAACCAAGACTCTCCCCCAGGGCTATGTCCTATCTGTCAAAAAGAAAAAAAAATTAAAAAAGACGTCATTGGGAGAGAGACTGAACTCATCTCCAACAAGAACTGGAGGGTGAGCATTTGAGCATTATGAGGCTCTGAGGTTGGTCTCTCTCCCTGAGACAGCAAGATGATGGAGCCCTGGGTTACCCTGGATGTAGGACATAATTTTATTAATTTTCTTACTAATACAGGAGCCCCTTACTCTGTTTTTATTCAGCCCTACTTGTCTTTCGAAGCATAGAATGGTTGGCATAGGGAAACTAAAATGTGTCTCCAGACAATGCCTTTAACTGTAAATGTAGAAACCAGTTGGTTCCTCATTCCTTCCTAGTCTTTCCGTGTTGTCCCACTGCAGTAGTTGGATGAGATTTAATGTATAAACTAGGTAGCAGATTTGCTCATACTGAAGAAGAGAATGGCTTGTTCTCTTTAGCATCTAGGGAATTAAAACCTTACCCCAGTATCCCTTCTGACATCTGGAAGGAAGTAAACCCACAGGTCTGGGATTGCGATGTCCCAGGACGGTCTTTTAAGCCCAGCCAGTTAAAATAACCTTAAAGGACCAGCCACTATACCTCATACAAGACAATACCCCTTAAAATTTGAGGCAAAACCTGGGTTACAGCCACTATTCATAAGTTTCTCAAACATGGTATTTTATTTTACTTTATTTTAAAGATTTTATTTATTTATTTGAGGGAGAGAGAGAGCACATATGGTGGGGAGGGGCAGAGTGAGAGGGAGAAGCGGACTCCCTTCAGACTCACCTGCAGGGAGCCCCATGTGGGGCTTGATCCCAGGACCCTGAGATCATGACCTGAGCCGAAGGCAGACTGAGCCACCCGGGCGCCCCAAACACAGTATTTTTAAAGCCTTGTCCATTCCCTCAGGGCAGTTTGACCAGTAAAGAAGCCAAGTGGGGACTACCAGAGAGTGCAAGGTTAAAGAGCTCTAGACGAGGCGATGGTGCCTCTTCATCCCGTAGTGCCAAGTCCATAGACTATTCTGACCCAGGTCTCTGCAGGTGCCACCTGGTTGATAGCACTTGATTCAAAGGACGCCTTCTTTTGCATCCCTCTAAGTGCGGAAACACAGCTACTACTCGGTTTTGGATGAGCCTCGTTTTCAAGCCCACAGGCTGCTCGATGAACTTGGACAGTCTTGCCGCAGGGAGTGAGAGACGGTCCTCACTTGTTGGGGGCTGCACGTTGCAGAGATCTCTGTGATATCTCCTTGTCTCAAGGCGTTATAACTCAGTATATGATGGACTGCAATTTGTCAGTATACGATGACATTTTAATCTGTAGACCCACAGAGGAGACGTCAGATAGTAATTCTATAACTTCAATTTCTTGGCAGACAAACGGTATCATGTCTCCCCTAAAAAGGCACAAATATCTGGATAAAAAGAACAATATCTGAACAAACACCATGCCCTCTCTACCAGCAGAAAAATGGCTATATAAGATCTTGGACCCTCAGCTACAAAGAAACAACTCTGTGCTTTCCTAGGCATGGCCAGCTTTTGCCATGAGTGGACTCCTGGATTTGGGCTCTTAGCCAGACCCTTATATGATGCAATTAAAGGCCCTGATGAAGAAGAATCTTTGCTCTGGACTAAAGCCCAGGAGATGGCCTTTCAAACATTAAAAACTAAGCTTTCGTCAACCCGAGCTTTGGCTTTACTGTATTTAGAAAAACCTTTTTCTTCATATGTAACAGAAAAGCAGGGACAAGCGTTGGGAATTCTTACTTAAAAGTTAGGGAAAGAAACAAGTCTGGCGGGTTATTTTTCAAAGTCACCTGATTATGCAATGCGGGGTGGCCGGCTTGTCCTTGAGCTGGAGCTGCCACAGCCCTTCAGGTAGAAGCAGCTTTAAAGCTCATCTTGGGACAGTCCTTACCAGTAATATCATGTTCAGAGGGTCTTAGAGACCAAAGGCCACCAAAGGAGGATAGGAGGCTGACCTTCTAGATGCTGGCTATACTTTCAGACACACCTGAAATAATACTTAAAGCCCAACCGACTTAAAACCCAGCTGTCTGTACGCCTGGACCTGACCACCGTCCCTCTGTTGTAGAACATGACTGCCCAGAAATTATAGACCTTGTTTATTCCAGCAAAAGGGATTTGAAAGACGCCCCTATTGAAAATGCAGGTGACGGTTGATTTCCTGATGGCAGCAGTTTCCCGGATAACGGAGAAAGAAAAGCTGGATACCCTGTAGTTAGTTTAATTAGGACCACTGAGGCACAAGCCCTTCCAGCAAATACGTCTGCTCAAAGGCTGAATTAATAGCACCTACCCTTGCTGTTCAGTTGGCAACAGGCCTAAGGGTTAATACTTACACTGACTCCAAACATGCTTTCCTGGTACTATATGCTCATGGAGCAATTTGGAAAGAAAGGGGATTATTATCAGGCCAGAACTCCCCAATCAAATACGGGCCTGAAATAATTACTCTTCTCGAGACTGTAGACCTGCCCAGGGAGGCGAGAGAGGGCGGGAGGAGGGAGCTGTAATTCACCTAAGAGGACATCAAAAGGACGTAACTTCACAATAGAAAGAAAATAATTTGGCAGACCGTGTAGCCCAGCAAACAGCAATAAATAAATAAATATTCAATTTTATACCAGTCCTAACTCGAATAAAGTCCATAACTCCAGTGTATTTAGACCAAAAAGTTCACATAGCTCAGGAATGGGGATTAAAAAAAAAATAAGCAAAGGACTGGCTTGTTAATGATGAAGGAAAATCTTTATACCCAAAAATAACCAATGGAGGGTAATACAGGGTTTACACCAGATCACTCATGTGGGCAAAAATACTTTAGACTATTTAATTTAAAATATCTTTGGGTGCCTGAGTGGCTCAGTGGGTTAAGCCTCTGCCTTCAGCTCAGGTCACGATCTCAGGGTCCTGGGATCAAGCCCCGCATCCTGAGATCAAGCCCCGCATCCGGGCTCTCTGCTCAGCAGGGAGCCTGCTTCCTCCTCTCTCTCTGCCTGTCTCTCTGCCTGCTTGTGATCTCCCTCCATCAAATAAATAAATAAAATCTTTAAAATAATCTTTGATGGAGTAAATTTAACAACTACAATAAAACAAGTCTGTCAATGCTGTATCGTTTGCGCACGAGTAATTGAGAAGGCACAGTCCGCCCCTCCCCCACTTTTAAAACCAGTCCAAAGGCAGGGAACATATCCAGGAGAGGCCCGGCAGCTTGATTTCACAAAGATGTCTCCTTTCAAAGACTAAAAACTCCTACTGGTGTTTGTGGACAATTCCACTGGATGGATCAAGGTCTTTTCCTTGTAAAACCGAGAGAACCATGGAAGTAAGCAAAGCTGCCCTTTTAAAAAAAAAATATTTTTATTTGACAGAGAGCGAGAAAGAGAGCAAGAGAGCACAGAAAGGGGGATCTGCAGGCAGAGGGGGAGGGGGAGGCAGGCTCCCTGAGGAGCAGAGAGCCCGATGCGGGGCTCAATCCCAAGACCCTGGGATCATGACCTGAGCTGAAGGCAGACCTGTAACCCACTGAGGACACCCAGGTGTCCCTGTAGCAACAAAAGTTTTGTTGGGAGAAGTTGTTTCTGGATTTGGCCTTCCACAGTCCCTGCAAGTGATCATGGTTTTCTTTTTTCTCCACAAATAACAAATAGTGCAGCTTTAAAAATTAAACATTTCCTACAATCCTGTGGAAACGTAGAAAAAGCTAATAATGCTTTAATACGACCCTTTCCTAAGCTTAGCCTAGAGACCCAGAAAACTGGGTTACTGTCTTCCCAATAGGAATTCTCAGGAGGAGAACTACTCCAAAACAACCTGTAGGACTCAGCCGTTTTGAGTTCTTATATAGAAAGCCATTTCCTACAGTGGACCTGTTACTGGAAGGACATTATCCTACTCTATTAAACTACTCACTGAAGGCTTGTTTAACCCATACACCACGTAGTGATTATACTGATCATCTGCTTCCTGAAACCGACTCAGTATAACTGAAAGTCCACCTGAGGTCAGCCCGGGAGACAGGGTTTGTTTAAAAGACTGGAAATCAAGTTCAGTGGGGGACTTAAATCCAAAATGGAAAGGTCTATACTGGATCATATTATGTACTCCCCCTGCAGTAAAGTTAGAGGGACATTCTTCCTGGAATAAAACATATATCTGGAATAAAACCTGTCTCTCCTTCGTAGAAAACCCATGAGCAAGCTAGTGTGCCTTCTTACGCCTGTAAACCTGCAGAAGACCTCCAAGTCTTCTTCAGATGACAATGAAGGTTGCATAGTTTCTCTTTGTTCTCTGTTCACCCATCTCAACAGAGAGTTCCTTTCCACAATGGATGCAACATTATGCTGAACTTCCAAGTCGGACAGTTTGTTGGATATGTGGAACTTTGTCCAAGTGAAGGATCTCTGGGTTACTCTGGTGGGTTTCCCCTTTACAAGGCACTGATTGGCATTTGCTATATACTTACATTTCAAGGAATAACATATAATGATACCCTGTTTCATGATAAATCTATCACTAACCAGAATGTTTCTTCTTGGCCCATGATCAAGAGGACATGGAATTTACCAGGACATAACCAGACTCTTTTATACCCTCAAATTATTAATACATGAACTAGCTTTACAACTCCACAAATTGATGCCCATCAAGTGGCTAAGTTACAAAATCCTACTTATTATTATACTGAGAAGGGTATATATCAAATTTGGGATACATGAGTATGGCCCACACCCATCATTGGGCAGCTCAGTCAAAATGCAATTTTATGTTGGGAATAAAGGAGTCATACTTATGATACACAGCCAAATAGCAACAACATCTAAGGTAGCTATCATTAGAGACATGTCCCCAAACCATCCTGCTCCAGGCTGCTGACTGGCTTGCAGCTGATTAGACGAGGTGGCCTGGAATCAGACAGCTAGCTCCAAATTGAACCCTCTGGTTATGTGGAACTCATCAATAGCCCCCAGCTTCCTTCAGGGTGGATAGATCACTACACCTTAGGTTTTGCCTGGATTCGTGGGTGCATTACTAAAACCATCACCACCCTGGCTAATCGTCCCAACTTCAAAGAAGGAAAGATGGACTTGATCTATCTTTCTTTGGTATGACCATCTGACACCCATCTTTGTTACATCTGTAGGGTTAGAAAGCATAAATTGGCATGGGGAAGCCCTTAATAAATATACCATAAAGCACTCAATGATTCACAAACAAGCCTCTCCTTACTCAATATTGAAGTTGCACAGATGTGCAAAGTAGTTCTACAAAATGGAATGACTTTAGACGTTCTAACAGAAACACAGGAGGTGCTTGTGCCATCATTAAAAACAGAATGCAGTGTATACGTCCCAGGTTACCATAAAACTGTCACAGGGCAGCTAAAAAATATAAATACTCAAGTTGAGGGTCTACGAGATCCTTCCCTTTGTTTTTAACAATTTGTTAGGTGCCTGGTTTGGGGGGAGAATTATGGTCAAATATTAAAGGTTTCTTTGTTGGACTTCTCATTCTTATAGCCACATTAATTCTTGCCTGTACCCTCCAAGAATGTGACTGACAAATTTAGGAAATTAAAAGTGGGGAGAAGGTCAGGTTCTTGGGGTGCACCTGGGGGAAGAGTCGCGTCTTCCTGGACTGACTGCGTGAGGTGTAAGTTTCAGATTGGCACAGAGCCGTTCCATTTCCAGAATCTGCTGAGATACCTCTTCTGCTGGCAGTAAGGGTGGGGACCTGGTGAATCTGGCAGGCTTGTCAGGCCAGAGCCGTTCTCAGGAAGCAGCAGCAGCCTGCCTGCTTGCTGTAGACGCCGTGTCACACAGGCCCCCGCTCCGCCGGGAACCACAGTGCCACGTGCCTCAAGCAAGGGGAAGTGAAAGCTGAGAGAAGGTACAAAATAGGTGGTTTCCACCCATCCCCAAGATAGCGAATGTTGGGTGCCAGCATTTACCGTTGCTGGAAGGGTGTCTCACAGCTGAGTGTATGTGAATTGACGCCAACTAACTTACACCCTACTGAGGCCAACAGAGGACTCACTTCCCGTCCTTCCTCATATGTGATTGGGGCTCTGTTAGGGCCTTTGGAGACCTTACCCACGGGCTCCGGGGGGTAGGGGGCGTGAGTCTGCTCGGTGTATGTGCTCCAGGCTGGGGCTGGCCTCTTAAAATCCAGAGGGCGCGGGGCCGGGGGCTTGTGCTGGGGTCATCTCTGAATCCTGTTAATTCTTCAAAATCATTAAAACCAGGTGTGGCTCTCGAGAACCTTGGCACTGCGTTAATCCAATTTCTGCAGTCCTGGAAGGAAGTGCTTGGTTCTCCGGGAACAGCCCTGCTGCACTGGCCTCAGCTCCACCAGACCCTGAGAACCGCTTCTGAGCGGAGATCGAGTCAGAAGAGAAATCAGGGTAAAGGGTGATTTTCATTTCTTGAGAATTTTGACTCACAAAAGAGAATATAATGTCAGGGTTTGGTTTATTTTGATTTTTAACGTGTCTGGAATTTTTCTGACCTGGCAATTGAATCTTTGAACCTCACTTTCTTCCAGGGGACATTGACAAGAGAAGGAGTTTGGAGTGTAATTGATGGCACCTGGAGCTTGTAATTTTACTATTAGAGGATCTTAGGATACTCTTCAATCTCATCGTAGAATGTCTGAACAGCCTATTGGACTGGATGTCGGATGGAAATCGTAATTAGAAGCAAATTTTCACCCTGGGATGCCAAGTGACATTGGTGTTATTTAATTAGCACTTTTCCCCTGCATCTTGGGGGCAACTGCCCAGCACTGCCCAGAGTGCCTGGGACCTGCCCGGTGGTGCTAGGAGGATACACACGGGAGCAGGGCTGGTTCTGGTAAACCGTCTGTGAGCATGGCCACCAACCTCCAGGGACATCGCAGAGCTGCTCTTGGAGACACAAAGAGAAATGAGACAGGATCCCTAAACCCTGCAAAGCATTACATGAGTTTTTACAACAAAAGGGCAACAAGTGTGATAAAAAACTGCGCTTGCTTCATAAAATCACTCACAAAATACATTACCTTTTTCAAATATTTGCGGGCGTTTGGGTCCATTGGCATCATGTCTTTCAGAATACTTGGTAGAATTGCCAGGAATGCTCTCTGAGCCTGGAGTTTTCTTTGTTGCAAGTTTTAAACCGTTGTTTCAATTTATTTCATCACTGCAGCGCTGGTCGGGTGTTGTTTCTCTCCTGGTGTCTCCTTCAGTGTATATTTCACTATTTCTTCCTGGAAAAAAGTATGAATTTTCCTGGGAACTCTCTGTTTCATCGAATTTTCATTTTTACTAAAATGAAGTGTTATCGTCTTGTTTTAATTTTTAATAAGTTCAGAATATATGGCCATGGCATGTTCTTCATTGCAGACATTGGTTATTGGTGCTTTCTCTCTTCTTTTGTCTTGATCAGCCAACTGCGGGTGTGACCTGTCTCTCTACTTCTTCTGATGGTGACTCATGGTGATTCGTTTCCTTGTGGGACTGTTTTTATGCGCTCATTGCATTTGGAAATTAACTTATACAATTAATTTGAAGCCCAAGTTGAATTATTTTTTTCCCAAGAATATATATTCCCAAGAATAAATATTCCCAAGAATATTTAATTCATTTTGGAAAAGTCGGGGATCTGGAAGCACTAGCAGTACAAGATCAACTAACTTTCTTTCTTTCTTTCTTTCTTTCTTTCTTTCTTTCTTTCTTCCTTCCTTCCTTCCTTTCTTTCTTTCTAGATCTTATGTTTTATTTTTAGAGAGAGAGAGTGAGCATGAGCAGGGAAAAGGAGGCAGGGGCAAAGGGAGCTGGGAGCCCAATTTGGGGGCTCAATCCCAGGATCCCAGGATCACCACCTGAGCCGAAGGCAGAGGCTTAACCCACTGAGCCACCCAGGTGTCCCAGGACAAGATCATCTTAACCCACATCCAAGCATGGTGGTCTTCCAGCCACCAAATGAGCTGAAGCCAGGCACTCATTTGTAGGAGGGCTAGCTTACTTCCAATTCACCATTACATGGGCAGTGGAGCCCTTTGAGGTCCCAACCCTAAAAGGAGGGTTGTTCCCAGAGCTTCGCAGACATCAGATTTGGGTTTTTGTTGACAGCCTTACAAGGCTACCTCAGTCTCAGCTCAGTCCCTTCCCAACATTTTCACATGGGCTTTCCACCCCCTCCGCATATGGCCACAGAACATAACAGCCTCCAGAGCTGTTTGCATTCTGATCTTTATCCCAGATCCCCATAGCTAGTTGAAAGGACTTTCATTTATTTATTTTTTTTTTTGAATAGGAATTTTAGAATTGTACCTCTGAAAGGATGACAACACTGAGATGAAACATCTTTAACCCGGAGACCAACATTTCTGTTCACCTTCTGGTAAATGGAGCCAAACTCTGCCCCACTTTCACTTCTGTGTGAAGCTGGCCTTGACGAGTCTTGAAGCCAACAGGTTCTCTGGGTTACTCTGGATTTTGTAATTTCAGAATTCATTTGTCAGCCACCCCACCAGCCCTGCTTAATTCAACACCGAGCCCCCTGGAACCCAGCAAAGCCAGGATTCTCATCACAACCCCGGGCTGACGTGCTCCTGCTGGTTCCCTGACTTGAGTCTAGCTGTCCACACCGCCTCAGCGTGAGCCAAGAAGCATGAATCAGAAGTCGTCTTCCCTGCACATGCCGGCTCGCCTTCCCCGACAGGCTCTGTGCCCAGAGTGCTGCGGTGTCCGCTTCTCCCCAAATGTCAGAGTGCACCTGCTCGCGCGGTGCTTGCTTCCAAGCAGGCTTCCCTTCTCTGCAGCCATCTCAGTGTTGGCCGAGGCCAGGCTGGTAAATTTCAGTCCATTCTAAGATTTTGTTTCCAAACCAAATTTTATGAATAGCCCTTTTACTTACAGCCTTTGGTGAAGACATCCTGGTGGCTTTGTCCAGTCCAGCACATATGGGGGGGCACAGCCATGCTCCCTGCAGTGGCCGTGGCCCGGGGACGGGCTGCTCTGAAAGTCACACACTCTATTTCCTGGGGCCTGTGACTACTAAGATGAGTAACAACACTCATTTATATTTTTTGAAACAATTCCTCCCCACCCTTCCATGGTGCTATCAGAGTCTAGGGTTTAAGTAATAGAAATTAAAAATTTATTTTATTTTTCTTTCCAACATTTAACAGCTGCTTATTTAAGCAACAAAATTTCAGCCAGAACCACCATCTTCTAGTAATTCACCGAAATGACCAACACAAAGGGAAAAAGGAGAGGCACCAGCAAAAGCCTCCATAAGCCTCTCAGAACATGTGGAGTGGTCCCTTTGGCCACGTACGTGTGAATCCATGAGAAAGGTGACACTGGGACAGTTCTGGGAGACTCTGCATGTCACCCAGAAGGCTGTGAGCATTGCTATGAACACACAAGGGCCAGATTCCTGCCAAGAGAATTAATGTGCACAGTGAGTGTAGTAAGCACTGGAAGCCAAGCTGGCTTCCTGAAGCACATGAAGGAAAGTGATCAGAAAGAGAAAGAAGCCAAAGAGAGAGGTACTCAGGTCCCACTGCTTGTCCCACCCAGAGACGCATGAGAACCACGGAAAGGAGCCTGAGCCATGGGAACCCATTCCCTGTGGATTCATGGCAAGATGAGTGAAAAAACAAAAACAAAAACAAAACCCCCAAACAAAAAACCCCATGAAACCTCAAGACTATAAAACTGTTCCTCTTAGTTGAGGAGAAGTGTGGTGTCCCCTCCCCCAAAGAAATAGTTAAAACAAACTTTGGTTGTGTCCTAACTCATTGGGTGATGTCTTTATTCAAATTTAGTGGGATTTTCTTTTTTTCTTGCTGAAAGATGAGAAGTGGTTTATTTTGCAACAAAATATACTCAATTGGTTAGGAAACTGCTAGATATTACTTATAAAATATTTAAAGAAGTTTGAAAATAGTCCTCTAGATCACCAAGAAAAAAATAATTTAAAAAATAAACAATAGGTTATCTGCTGTATTAGGCTCAGAGAAAGCTGGGTACTCATAATTGGGTTCTGTCTTAAACAGCTGTGTTTTAAGGGTAAGGACCTTGCCTTTGAAGCCTGCTACTTAAAAACAGATCCTTCACACCACTTGGTTCCTCCTGCTCTTGTACATAGCTCTCTAGTGATGGGGAAAAATGTTTGTACTGGAAGGGCTCTTTCTGGCCCCAGTCCCTTTGCACTTGTCTTTGCCTAAAATACCTGCGTTTTCTTTGTTCTGTTGGCAAATCCCCGACTGTCCTGTGTCCATCCTCCGTGTCACAGGTGAAACTTCCCTGACACAAGTGTTTTTAGGAGAGGAATGAAAGTGCTTAGAATCAGAGGAGAGAGCTTATTCCTGGTTTGGGATGCAGTATAAAATCTCTTCTATCTGTTTCCCTGTCATGGGGACAAACACACGAGAGGCGTGTTTGTTTCTCCTATGGGTTTTATTTTAAAAACTTCTGTCTTCCACTCCCCTGAGGCTAGAGACTGTTTTAGTAACCTTTACACTCCTAGGGCCTGGCACACAGTAAGCATTTAATAAATGCACTTTAATAAATAATCAACAAAATTTTACTATTTAATTGCTCAAACTTACTTTCCATATCTCCTGTCATACCTCTGAGTATATTTTTTGGCTCCATAGAGCACTTCCTCTAAGGATGTCTTCAGGTGTGCGTGTGTTTGTGTGCATCTCTGTGTTTGTGTGTGTGTGGTGAGTGTCTAGTGTGTGGAGCGTCTGTGGGGTGTGTGCTGCGTGGTGTGTGTGTGTGTGTGTGTGTGTGTGTGTGTGTGGCATGTGTGTATGGTGTATGGTGTGTATAAAATACTGAGGCCTTTTATACCCCAGAAGATCATATTCATCCTCAGAGGTAAAGGAAAGGGCTGCTAGGTATGAAATTTTATAATTTCCACTTTGAAAATGCTATTTTCCATTGACGTCTCATGTTGTTTGTTATTGTAGGAAGCTGGAAATCCATCTAATTGCTGTGACTTACAGTGTTTTACTCTCTTGATATTGTCTCTTGGTCTCTGACACTCACCTGCTGAACTGTGATGTTTGGCTCTCACGATCTACTCAGCTCAGCAAATTAGGACACTTCCAACATGAAATCTTTCTTTTCTCTGCTCATGTAAGATCCTGGGTGATTTCCCCCTGGACTCTCCTTCTCTTTTTCTTGTGCCCATAGCACGGACATAACACACAGGGATGCCTGCACAGCCAGCACACAGACTGCCTTCCTTTGACTTTCTGTTTCTCTACCCCATTTTGGTATTTCCGGGGGAGATTTTCTGACCTTCCAGGTTACTCCCTGGTTCCTCAGTATTAATCCACGTGTGAACACGTCCACCTGCCAGTTACTTATTCTGACTTTGGTAATTTCCATGTTTAAGGTCTTGACTTGGTTATTCTTAAGCTGTGCATGGTTTGGTGTGTTCAGGTGGCGTGGAGGGGAGGACGTCCACCGTGTCCTTCCCTGCTCACCCATCCCCGGCTCATGTCTCTGTGCTCCTGCCATGGTCACTGTTCTGTCCCAAGCACGTCTCTGTCCCTCTCAGTGATGGCCACAGCCCTTGCACTGTGGGTAGAAGTGGGAGACGGGAATTCTCAGGGGCCCAGAAGCTCACCTCAACCTGCTGTTAAATTTGGGGCCCACAACAGCTGGGGTCCTGTGGATCCCAGACGCTGCTGGTGGGATAAGGGCCCTGGAGGGTCCAGCAGGGAACCCCTTTCGAACAATGTTGGGGAGCAAAGGTCTCATCCAGAGAGCACTCCATCCTCCACCTGCCTCTTCCTCTCTGAGCATCTCCTGCTTCCTTGCATCTGTGTGTCCCATGCTTGGGACAGTTCGTGTAAGGTTTTGATAGACACCCAATTTCCTGTTGTTCATGGATTTCCAAGGTGCAGAATATGTGGAACAGCCTGAAGCCATCTTGTCCACAAATGGAAAGTTTTTAATGGGGGAAAAAACCCCAAATGCTAGTGAAACAAAGAGATGTGTGAGCTAGAGCCAGGCCAGAGAGCACCAGTGATGAGTCCCTAAGAGAAAGGGTCAGTAACCAGAGAGCTTCAGATAGCCAATTGGCATCTGTCCACTTCACAGAGGCCATAAGCCAGCAGCGGCCTGGGGCCTGCACGGGGAGCAGGCCTCAACCTCCGGTGTCTGGGGCGGAGTCCGTGTGTTTCCTGAACTGGCCAGAAGGACAGCATTTCTGAGCACCCACGAGATGCAGCAGCGGGGAAACCACCCGGGAGCTCATGGCCCAGAGCAGCAGGTGCGCGGCCCAGGGGCCCGGGGCCTGGGCTCGGCTCCTGTGTGACGCCCAGGCCTCTGCCCCGTCCGCTCTGCCTCTCTTCCCCCTCCCTGTCCTCTCTGACCTCCTACTCTCTGCGTCTCCCCACAGACTGCACCTTCCTCACTGCTCGGCATCTCCTTCTCCACACCCACAAAGGAAGAAAGGAGGGTCTAGTACTGGAAAAAAATCCCAATTACATCACATACAAAGTTTCCCGAATAAACAGAACAGAAATGTATGACAAAGAGGGACTATCATTTTCCCTGATAGAAATGGAGAGGTACCATGTCTACGCACGCTTGGAAACTAGGCTCTTCCCGATGATCTCCGGATACTGGACTGGCTGTGGGCTCAGACGGCTTCTAGGCATTGGCCAGAGGTTTGGACCCCACGAGAGCCCCAGGGATGCCCTCCTGCTGGGTCTCCATCCTCTTGCTTCCCTGTCTCATTCGTCTTGTCCCGCTCCCCACATGCCTGCAGCACCCAGCCCCCTACATCCGCACGAAGTCCTCTTCACTCTGCCTTTGGAGAAGAGACTCCCAGCGGCTGGCCCAGGGGATTCCTGCAAGAGTCACAGGAGGCAGGAGCTGGAAGCTGCTCTCCAGGATGTTTTGTATGAAAAGAAAGCCAGGAAGCAAGAGATCCCTCCAGGGTTTGGTCTGTTTGCTCACGCAGAAGGCGGGAGCGATGGAAACTGTTGCTCTCTCCTTCACCTCGGAGTTGTGCCAGTTACGGTAAACTGAGGGATTCCCCACAACTACCCAGGTGCCTCGGGAGAAATCCTGCCAAGTTATTGTCTGACTCTAAATAAAGTAATACGTTTAATCTCTCCAACCTGTAATACTACCCAAAATATTGACTCAGAAGCAAAGATATTCACTCCAACACTGCTCATCATGGTGAGTAATTGTCAATATGATAATGGTCCCCCAATAAGTAATTTACAAAACAAGTTACTATGTATCCAAACATACCAAGCAAACTACAAAGATCTTTGAACATTTAAAGGCATGAAAACATCAAATTTTTTTAAGAAATAAAAACAGGTTACAGTTATTATTCCTTTAAAATCACATATTTATGAGCACGAGAGCACATTCATGGAAAATACTACTCTGGCTGATGGCTACTGAAATAATAACAATTATCAGAGTGATGAAAGTATGAGTGAGTTAATAGTCTCTTTCACTGTCTGTATTTCTAAATTTTCTACAGTGAAGATACAGTATTTTATAGATTAAAACTCATGGGTTTTGTGACTTCAGTCACGTCCAGGTGGTAGCCCTCAGACTGCAGAGTACTGGGGTCATACTTGTGCATGTGAAGTGTGTGGACAGGAGGAGCGTTCCGTGGCAGCTCTTAGACGGTCCGCCTCTATGGATGAGAGGGGCCACTGGCTACTTAGCCATCAGAATTATAACCATTTTAAATTATTTTTTTTCTGATAAACATCAAATTTGTTGTGCATAGTTTCTAAAATATTCCAGATTATCTCTCTGTAGATTAACGACCAAACCCAAGCCCCAGTCACTCTGTCCTTCCCATTGGGGACCTATCTTTAGCAAGGGAGTGGATTATAGAAGATATTAATCAAAGCGTTAAAAATCTGATAGTTGCATTTGCATTTGATAGTCACTTTGTTTGAGATTCTCGTTACCCAACTTTTTAAACATTTTTGTACTAAGTTTGAGGTTAAGTGATAATCATGCATATTTTATTTAATGAAAACTTATTTGGTGCTACTTAATGCCAGACGTTGTTCTATGTGAATTACGAATATTTAACAAATGGTTTGCCCCCATTTAAAGGTGAAGAAACTGAGGCACCTGGAGGTTAAGTAGTTTGTTGAAGACTACACAATTAGTGGGGGATGGGATTGGGACCCCACCCTAAACGGGGTTCCCAGAGGTTATGATCTTACTCCTTGCATGATTGTACCAATGGATGTAAAATATTCAGCATTTCAAGAAGACATAAATACAGTTGTTACTTTTAAATCAATGTGAGTCAATGTACAAAACAAGCATTCAAAAATGGACAAATATGGCAAGCCAGCTCAAGCTGCTGTTCCTTCACACAAACTCAACCCTAAAGTTCTCACAAGAGCAAGAGAGGATTTATTGAAAACTTGAGATGTCTGCCTGTGGAGACAAAAGGCAATGAATTCCAAGCTTGGAAGATGAAGAGAAGCCCCAGAAATGGATTCTGTTCACATCACCTCAGAGCAGATGTAGATGAAGGCTTGTCTCTTGTGCTCCTTGTTCTTCCTCAACTCTTCGAACTTTGAAGCAAATACCATATGATTTCACTCATATGTGGAATTTAAGAAACAAAATAGATGAACATGGGGAAGGGAAGGAAAAATAAAATAAGATAAAAACAGAGAGGGAGACAAACCATAGAGACTCTTAACTCTAGGAACAAATGGAGGGCTGCTGGAAGGAAGGGTGGGGGGGGAGGGCGTGACTGGGGGATGGGCATTAGGGAGGCCACTTGATGTAATGAGCGCCGGGTGTTCTATGCAGCTGATGAATCACTATACTTCTGAAACTAGTAAGACTCTATATGTTAACTAAATTGAATTTAAATTAAAAATTTTAAAAAGAGAGAACGTAACAAAGATAATCATCCCACACAGCTTCTGGGACTCAGGAGCGGCTCAGTGAATATTGACTAAATGGAAGAAGACATTGGGAGAGAATGTGATGAGAACCAAAACGATGACCCAGCTGGCCTTCTCAGCACTTGCTGCACATTCTGTCTGTGAGACGTCGTGAAGTTTGGCTTTTTTATAAACTTTTTTTCAGCCCTTAGTGCTGTTCCATCTTTGTTGGGGTTCTGCCCCCCAGTGTCTCCGAGTGTTATGTCTCCTTCACATCAGAGTAGATGATAGGAGAGTCCTAGAAGAGATGCGCAGGTGAAGGAAGAAAAGGACTATGGCCGGTGGGGGACTAGATGAGGAAGGAACTCTCCAGAAGTCCAGCTCACCTTGTTCTCCAGAATCATCCTTCTGGTGTTTGCTGTGGAGAAAAAAAAAAATATTACTTAGACTTCATTCTCAGACAGTGCTCCAGGGTACAGGATGGCAATGCTTATTGTGTGGTTTCCAGCTTCTCTTGTTCTTCTGTAAAACCCATGCCTTAATATTGTCCACTCTGCAGTCCTTTGAAGACCACCCAAGCTCTAAGCCTTCTGCCAACCCTTGTTAAACAAAACCTTTCCTCTCTTTGATACAATTTCTGTAGATCATTGACAATATTCTGTCAGAGCTCATTCTCCTGTTATCTCTTTATGTCCTTCAGATAAAACCACAGGTGTTCATGCACTACACAGAGGGAAATGGGACACAGAGATGAAGTATGGGAGGCCTGAATCACACTCCCACTTGAGGGTGTGGGGCCTGCTTTCTTCTCCCTTCATCTCAGGTGGGCAGAATAGAAACCAATCCCCCTCCTGCCCTTGGCAACACATCAGCCCCGGGAGGGCCTGCAGGATAAGCATGCAGTGGGCAAGACTGTGCCTTTTCAGGTTTGCTGGGCTGGTCCCAGGCAGGGAAGGAGAATGACAGGGTCATGGGCTCTCTGTAGGCTGCTGTGGTACAACTGTAAGCAAGGCTGGACAAGGACCTGTGGTTCAGAGGAGTACAGCTGGCTGACCCTTTCCTGGGACACCTGTCAGGCTGCCAGCAGCCTCTGGCTTCAACAGAAGCAGCCAGGAGTACAGAGCAAAGGACACGGCTGAAGGTTGCAGCTTTAAGGGCAGTGGAGCAGTAGCTTGAAGGACATGACTCTGCAGTTCTAAAGAACTACTGACTCAACTCTTGGAAGACTACACATCAAAGCGCAAGTCTCCAGATTAGGCTGATGTGTTCAGTGACCCTTTCCATGGCGTCTTCAGACTGGACTTCACATACCATACTTCAGATATTCTCATTCTTTCCTGATTTGTTTTATTCCTTTGCCTTGTATCCCAGATTCTCACTAATTGTCGGTTCTCAACTGACCATCTGTTTTGTTTTGTTTTGTTTTGTAATTCAGCTCCTCCCTGAGAACCTGCCTGCAAATACCTCTTGCTCCTTCTTGGATTCACAGATTGCATATATGAAGGTCAAATGATGTGAGCAAGCCTCACTTGTGCACGTGGTGCCCCTTACTGGGAAGACGCATCTAACAAGAACCATTTTGTAGTTTCTCACCTGAGTCTTCTGGTGGCTGAATGCTCCAGACCTGGGAATAAACCACATCTATAGGGCCCACTGCAAGGAAAAGACATTGGTTCAAAGACATCCATGGACATGAGGTTCAAACTTTATATGTGCTGTCCCAGACTCCTGCTTTGTGACTGTCCTCCCAACCTCAACCTGAGGGTCATTTATTGATTGAGATTGGGACTCAGGGTACCAGGGCGTGCAGACCTCGTCATGTTTTCTTACCTGCTTTCCTCTTCCCTCCATGCTGCAGCCCTGGAGCCCCTTCCAGTCGGGGAGACTCACCATTGACATAGTCTGGCTGCAGCTCCTCTATGTCGGGGAGTGAGCTGGCATGGGTGGACTCTTGAGGGTTTGCACTGGAAGCGTCTCTGAGAAAAAGCAAACTAACTACATGATAGTCTCCAGGGCAAGAGCGAGAACACAGAGAAGGCAGGCTGGGGAGAATGTGGGAGAAGCCTGGCAGACGTGGCACTTGGCTCATGTGATTTGATGGCTCTTAGTCTAGCCTCTCAGGGTGTGGTCTTTTAGGTGGGCAGCCAGAGACAGGCCACAGAATCACAGAGTACTTTTTTATAGGATGGCCCCTCTGATCTGGCAAAAATGTTCGATTCCTCATCTTTAGCTTTTTCAAAAGTTATAAACAAGAGAACAATATTGCCTCAGCTTTAATCTCTTCTCTCACAAGGTCTCCTAGAACTTCATCTGCTTCTTTTTCATCAGTTTATCTCTCTCCTTTGTATACTGTATGTACCATATATTCTTCATAAGACAATATGTCCCCTGTGGAAATAAACTCCATTTTATGCATGTTTTCACACCTTTCAAAGTCTGACAAGAACTTACTCATACATTGTAAGTACTCCATAAATAATCTTGAGAATGTGAATTAGTAAACTAATTTAGAAATCTTGACTCCTACACAAGATAGCACCTTATCACATGGGCCACCACGAGATAGCACCCTGATCCACAAATGTAATGAACACAGACATGGCTGAGTGTCACAGAAAGATACTGTGTGACCTGTGCAAGTAGTAAGAGCATGATTCACAATGGAAAATCATGAAGGGAGACGTTCTCTAGAGTTCCCATTTTGAATAGGAAAGTTCTCACCTGGGTGCATGTGGGGCAGAGCGTCCTCCTGAAAAGCAGATGAAGGAACATTTGTTTTAGGGGAGACACCTTTATCTCTTGAAACTTTTCCCTGACTTAACCACATGTGGTCTTGGTGGGTATAAGATTCAGAGTAGGGATCCAGTTGCATTGCATCCTGAGGACTCCTTATTTTCTCCAGCACCGTTGGCTGGATAATCCTACTGGTGTAACATGCCACTCCCAATGGCAAACCTCACAGGCATAGGTCACTCTTTCTGGAATTTTTATTGCTCTTTCAATTATTGCAAAATATATGTTGACTGCTGATGACTTTACTGGCCTCCTTATTCAGGTGGAACCCTCTCACTTTCTAAACGTTTTGGTACTGCAACCCCCACTCTAAAGCGTTGTCTTGGGGTAGGGCTTGATGTTGACCTTCGTAAGACCCATTGGGATCTCCTTCATACCACCTAGCTTTACAGAGAGATGCAGAACAAGAAACACAGCCGAGCAGCTTGGACGTGTCAGCTGTGTCAGCAGTGGCCAAGGAACTCTTTCCTGGTCCTTCAACTAACAGCTCAGGGGACAAGTGCACATGGCTGGAGCGGAGGCCACTACGAGGGACATAATCGGTCTCAAGAGTCCTGCTGCATTTGGGGGTGTGCTCGTTTGTGCTTCTCACCCAGCATCACCCTACTCGGAGCCCTTCTAGTTTAGAGGCGGCTCAGCAATCATGGAAAACGTTGCCTAGTGATATAGCCAGCTCTCCAGCTTGATCAGAGTTTTTGGATACAGTGTTAGAGAAGGAAGAACTAACTTATTTTCTTCAAGGAAAGGAAGAAAGATCTCAGGATTTTCTACCAAGCCAAAAGTCATTCCACCATAAGGCGAGGAATGGCATCTTCAAACAGTATGAAATCGGTATATGTGTGTGATTCTAACACCTCCTTCCTGAGTAAATTATTTTTGAAGTGGACTCGGTGATATCTTGGCTCCCAAAGGAAACTTCAAAAATGTTCTAAAAAATGAATATGGTATAAAACGATCTTCTCTGATCTTAGTGTAACTGGAAATTCTTAATAGAACTGTGAAGAAATCTGGATATATCTGTAACATATACATTTTAGGGAATTAAGTCTTAAGCTACTAAATACATATATAAATATATAAGACAAGGGAAAGCAAATCTTTTAAATGTCTCATTTGTTCCAAAGAATGAGACTAACAAGAACAGAATGCAGCCACTTAACAAAGATAAAAGCAGCAATTTCAGAATTAGAAAGCAAATGGACAAATCAAATAAATCATTCTAGCAGCTTCATTTTTTCATCAAAAGGGGTGGATATTCCTTTTTCTACGCCAGTCGAGAATGTGAAAGGAGAAGGCGCAGAGGGCAAGTGCAGCCGTGGGGGACCTAGAAGAACCCTAGGACAGCACTTCACTCAATGCTAAGGAAGCAAATTGGCGACCCTCGATAAGACAGACAATGTTCTAGGGAAATTCCCCAGAAGATAAAGAAAACGTGAGCAGAGGGTGGTGGTCGGTCAGGATGGAGTGCGCTCTGCTACCTGAACAAACCAACCTCGGTTTGCAGGGTTTAGAGCAGCGAAGGTTTGTAAATTTCCCACTCGTGTTGCAGACCTTCAGAAATCTGCTGGGGGTTCTGTCACTCAGGGACGGAGTCCCTCAGGGACCTAGGCTGCTGGAGGCCAGACCATCTAGAGACACTGTTAACCTTGCATGCGTTTGCATGAGCACCAGCGCATGGGAAGGACAACGGGACATCAGCACCTCGCTGGTAAATGCTTCTGACAGGAAACAGTGCAAGCGGCTTCTGCCCGCAATCCTCTGGCCACATCTTGCTTCGAGAAAACAGAGAAATGCAGCTGTCCATGCGCCCAGAGGTATGGGAGGGCTGGGTGTCAGTAAGCACTAGCAGCACCTCTCACAAGATTAGTTACCAGAGCAGAGACGGCAATAGCTGTCAAAGACCTGCTCCCCCAAACCCACCAGGCACAGCTTCCACAAGGAAGCCCCACAAAATCTTGAGAAAACAGATCATTATATTACCATGTAAACTACTCCAGAACACGTAAGACACACAAAAAGAAGGAAAATGTTGAGCTTCCTTTGTGACGGTGAGACAAAACCCAGAAAAGATCACAATAACAACAAATCTGGCAAGTGTCAACATTACTATTAATGGGAAAAAAAAAAAAAAACCTTTCAAAAGATTGCTAATTTATATTAAAACTGCATCACTATAATTGGATTTTTATGAAGAACGCAAAGATCAGTCAATATTAGGTATTCTGGTATAATATAATTAGTTGATTTAATACCTGAAAAAGAGAAATATATGATGATAATCACAGATACCAATGAAGTATTAGCAAAAATTTATAGTAGTTTCTGAGAAATTGTCTTAATAAAATAAGAATGCTGGAACTTAATTAAAAGAGGCATTTTAATTAAAAAAACTGGAACTTAATTAAAAGAGGTATTTACACTACATAGCAGCGAAATACTAGAAAATTTCCCTCAAAAACAGGAACCTGACAAGCTTATCCACATAAGATACCAGAGGTCCTTGGTCCTTGAGCATATAATTAGACATGAAAATTTAATTTGCATAAAAATTGAAAAGGAGAAGATAAATTTTTTTGTTTTGTAGATTGTTTCTATATTTGAAAGAATCAATAGTATATTGGTATGTAGATGAAAAGTGAGAGAATTCATCAGTATGGATGAATGAGAAATCATTTTATGTTAACAAACAACCTCTCCATAGCCTCATATTTTTATGAATTCAAAACTATAATGAAAGAAAAAAAAACAGTATCACAGTTCCTGAGTCTTGAATGGTCTGCTTAAAAAAATATAGTTTCTGTTGGACTTGAAAAAACTGAATTACATTTGCACTATCTGATGAGTTTCCAAAATTTATTTCATCCTGTGGTAGCTGATAGGTCTAAGGAAGCATTTTGCAAGTTTAAAAGTTTTTCTTGCATTTCTGTTGTGCCCCATGCTTGTCCTGTATCTTAGAGATTAATAAATGACACTCACTGAAGAGAGGGAGCTGGGGGAAATCAGGGAAACATGCAAGAGGAGGATCGTTAAGTTCATGAGGCTCTATGGCAGGGTTGAGGTTTTGTGCCCAGGCCAGCGTGGACCCAGTCTTAGCTCTGCCTTCTAGTGGCTGTGTGAACAAGGCTGCCCCCTTAACTTCCACAAGATTATTAAACCTGGACCATAAAACACACTTAAAAATTATTTCCTATAGTTATAGATAATATGTGTAAGCTTGCCATACACAACAAAGGCAATAATTGGTCATAGGTAACATGTCTTGGCTAGCAGAATATTAGTAGGGGTCAGAAGGGGATGTCACTTAGAGGAGTCCTCAAAATTCCTGATCCTACAAATAAAGCAGAGAAAAAGTCATGAGGAAAACACAGCAGCTTTGTGGGAGTGTTGGTTAGTGAAGCTGGTGCTTTGATGCTTCCAATGATGACAGAAGAAGAAATTGAACAGACCTTTCTTCTGAGAACTGGAAATATTTGACAAAATACTGGTGGAAGTCTATTTATAGGGTTGAAGAGGCGATAGGATAGAGAAGAACTATGAGGCTCTGGGAAAGAGGGCTAGCTCTGGAACCGCTGGTCCTGTGGGGGATTTATCAAGGCCAGACAGGGTGGCCCAGGGGCTGGAGCTTCAGGATGTCTGGTGGGGTGGGGAGGCATGGACTGGAATGTGCAGAGGTTTGTTTGGAAATTTTAAAAATATGGCTGCAAATTCTTTGACACTGAGATATCCATTTGGAGGTGGAAGCTGTGATCCCTCTCCTTGCATCCCAGCAAGTTTATTAGGGACCCAGTGAAACCAAGTCATCTGAAATTAGGTGGAAAAACACATTGCAGATTCGCTATCACACTTGCTTTTGAAAGGGAAGCCAGCATGTAACATGTTTGACTGCCCTGCAGCATCATGCTGCGAAGGGTCCAGGCCACACTAAGAGGTTGTGCCTCTGTTTTAGCTGAGAGTCTCAGTCGAGGCCCCACCCTCCAGCCATCACCAGTCACAGCATGCATGTGCATGAAGATGTCCCATGTGACTCATATGAGACATCCAAGAATTGAAAGAGGAGTCACTGCTCTTGCCATGAGTAACTAACAAGAAATTGATAAATATCCAAGATCTATCCAAGACCTATAAAGAACTTCTCAAACTCAAATAATCAAGTCAAGAAATGGGCAGAAGACATGAACAGACACTTCTCCAAAGAAGACATACAAATGGCTAACAAACATATGAAAAAATGTTCATCATCATTAGCCATTAGGGAAATTCAAATCAAAACCACATTGTGGTATCTCCTTACACCAGTTAGAATGGCAAAAATTGACAAGGCAAGAAACAGCAAATGTTGGAGAAGTTGTGTAGAAAGGGGAACCCTCTTACACTATAGGTAGGAATGCAGGTTGGTAAAACCACTTTGGAAAACAGTAGGGAGGTTCCTCAAAAAAATAAAAATAGAGCTACCCTACAACCCATCAATTTCACTACTGGGTATTTATCCCAAAGATACAGATATAGTGAAAAGAAAGTCCATCTGTACCCCAGTGTTCATAGCAGCAATGGCCATAATAACCAAACTGTGGGAAGAGTTTGTGGAAAGAGTTGTCGAAGATGCCCTTTGACAAATGAATGGATAAGGAAGATGTGGTCCATATACTCAATAGAGTATTAATCAGCCGTCAGAAAGGATAAATACCCAACATTTGCATCAACATGGATGGGACTGGAGGAGATTATGCTGAGTGAAATAAGTCAAGCAGAGAGAGTCAATTATCATATGGTCTCACTTACTTGTGGAGCATAAGGAATAACACAGAGGACAGTAGGAGAAGGAAAGGAAAAGTGAATTGGGGGAAGTTGGAGGGAGAGACGAACCATGAGAGACTGTGGACTCTGAGAAATGAACTGAGAGTTTTAGAGGGATGACGGTGGGGGATGGGTGAGCCCGGTGGTGGGTATTAAGGAGGGCACATATGGCACGGAGCACTGTATGTTATATGCAAACAACGAATCATGGATCACTACATCAAAAGCTAATGATGTACTATATGGTGACATAACATAAGAAAATCAATAAATAAAGGAGAAAAGTGTACTAAATTGTTTTCCTTTCTTTAAATCCAGTTACTTATGTTTTACTCCCCTGCATATAAACTGAATATGTCTATTGAAGATTATTAAATAATTAATTATTAAATAATTTAACAATTGGACATTTTTATTTAAAAGGCAAGCATGAAGGACTGTGTTAACGGTTTTAATCTCCACGCAGGGGAACATGACATATTCTAAAATGAGTAATATGGCAGCATTACCCACTGCATGAAACCTTAGAAAATCATGAAGTGTAAAATAATTCATCAGATTTGGGGAGATTTTCTTTCTTCCTTTTTTCAAATCCAATCTATCTCAGTAATAGAAAAGTTCACAACAATGAAAGGCAATCAAAACAAATGGTAAATAACCAACCTGCTATCTTGTGGGACCCGTAATAACAGAGCAGAGCAGCAGCTATAAAACCGAGGCCACCACACAGCGTCCCGAGAACTCTGGCTGTGACATGGTCTCTTCTGCAGCCAATGGTCCCTACAGGAAGACACAGTACATCAGGCTTAGAGGGTCAAGTCTTGCATCCTGGAATCCTTGTGCAGTACTCTGTAGGAATGGTTAATATAATTTCACACGTTATCTGAGTATGATGTGTACTTACCAGGTTGCTGTGGAGAGAAGAGAAGCAGCCAGGCACTGAGATCACCTACTCCAAACTCCCACACAGAGTATACATCACTTGGACCTCTGCCTATCTTCCAAAAGCCCGATATGGTCCCAGTGCCGACTACTGGAGCAGAACCATTATTCATAACACTCCTGTATCCAGGGACCATCAACCCACCTGTTACGTTGAGTGGTACCACCTCACTGCGCTGGGCCCCCAGGCCATTGTCGGCCTCACAGGAGTAGTTTCCAGAATGTTCTGCGGTCAGAGAGAGGTTGAAGGACGCTCCTCCTCCAGAGGGGACCGAAATGTTCACCAGGGTGACATTCTCATGGTAAAACCGGTACAGGATTGGGGGAGAGCCTCTCTGGGCCTCACAGTGAAGCTCCACCACGTCCCCCACCATGGCCTGGGGCCCCAGCTCCCTGAGGGTGAGGACGGGGTGGGACACTGGACCTGAGGGAGACAAGGGGCCGGTGGAGAGGATTCGTGAGGCCATAGCAGACACACAGACCCCCCAGACTAGGACGTCAGTGAAGGACCTGGCCCCTTGGTCATTGTGTGTCTCCAAGATTCTTAACAATGTCTTTAGTATTGGGGGGGCTATCGAGTCTGGGCTATTGTCTAAAGACACGGTCCCTTGTCATTATCAGCCTTTTTCTAAGCCGGTCCAGCCCCTTCATGTTTTCTCGCACGGAAAGAAGGATGCTGCTGTCTAACTTGCAGGGGTGACCCAGCCTCCGGTTGCCGCTGACCCCTGGCATGTGACTCCTGGTACCGCGGCCTTGGTCTGGGGTTCTGTCTGGGCTGACTCAGAGTGCAACTCACTTCTCACACGGACGCTCAGCAGCCGGCTCTGGACGGGGTCATGGCCGTTGTCAGCTCTGCAGTAATAGCGGCCAGCATCGCCCTCCTGCACAGCCGGGACCTCCAGCTCCGCTGACAGGGAACGCTGGGTCTTCCTTCCCACACTGGCTCTTGTGGCCTCTCTGTGCCAGGAGAACGTGATGTTTCCCGTGCCTTTGGCCACAGAGCAGAGGAGGACCAGGCTCCCTCCTTCGATCACCGGGCCCCTGGGGGCCCAGATCTCTAAGCTTACATTAGAGACGGGCACTCCTAGACAGACGAAGATGGCAGGTGAGGAGCTGGACAAGGGAGGACTCTGGAACCAGGCCGTGAATTTCTTCACGCTGACGCTTGAAGTGGGAATAAGGGCAGGGCTCATGCAATCCATTAGAAGTGCCCACAGGAAGGGAATCCACAGTGATGACTCTTGAAGAATATGGGTGTTTATACTGCATGTCCCACCCCCCATCCTGCCTAATACCATGGGATCACTAACGAATGTGCGATGGGTCACCTGCTCCAAGGACAGGAGAGCATTTCTGCAGGGAGGAGTTGCTGTGCCGAGTGGGGCCTTCTGCACAGAGTGAAGGGGTCTCTGGTAGCATCAGTCCTACCTCAGGAAAGGCACTGTTCCCACTAACAACATCAGTGACCATTCCTGCATTATCCTCAGTTTCAAGGGGTCCACACGAATTAAAATGCCTCCTCTGGCTTTTCTGCTTTTCTCCGAGGCCTCATGTGTCCCCCGACTCTGGAGCACTGTGGTGCCTTCTAACAAACCAACTTGTGTTGCAAGCCGTGGGGGTGGGGGGGAATGTGCAGAGCCCCTGGGGAGCCTGTGCCTTGCTGGGTGAAGTCCCAGCTCACTCCGAAACACCGGCCTGGCAGGAAGGGTAGCTATGGCTGGTGCACATCACTTCAATAAAGAAGAGGAAGGTTATAAGGAGTGTTTATAACAGAAGGAAAAAAAGCTGCAAATGCAGTACCGGTGCTCATAGACAGCACACCAAGACTTAATCAGTTTCAGCCCATCCTGGGAACGCGACCTCCTAAAAGTCAGTCTGAAATTTCCTGTTCTGCACTAAAGAGGTTATCTGTGTGATACACAAAAAACAAAAAACCAAAAAAAAGGAAAAAAACCAACAAAAACCGGGCAGTTTCCTCATCCTGCAAAGCTGTCCTAGCCTGGGGAAATCCTCTTTTATTTTGCTAAGAACCCCTTCCCCCACCTCGTGCCTATAAACACTCGCATTTCCTACAACTCCCCTGAGCATCTCTCTGCCTGCTAGCTGGGATCCTGCTGACTCACGAATGCCTGATACAGTCAATCCCATCTTCACTTTCACTCCACTGGGTTCGGTTTTTTAACAGGAGCTTGCCCATTTGTTATTTTTACGAAACGCCCATTCTCTAGCTCACATCCCACTTTCCACAAGGACAGGAATTGCAAGAGAACCCAAAAGACGAGGGTCCAGGAGTGAAGCTGCCTGACTCCCCACGCTGAGACCCACGGGGGTACTTACTCTGCATGTGAATCTGGGATTGGAGGCTCTGTTTTCTGACCGTGAGAGCTGCTGTCTCTGCCTGGCACCAGTAGGACCCTGAGTCCTCCGTCCACATGGCAGGGACCCGGAGCTCTGGGGAGCTGCTCCAGCCAGACCCCAGGGCTTTGCCGTCTCTGAAGAAGCAAAATTGGAGCTGAACGTTTGACCTCTGTGGAGAAGGCCGGGTCTCACAGGTCAGGGTCACGGGGCTCCCCTCGGTGGGCCGGTAGGAGCTGACAGTGAGCACAGGGCGTGGAAACAGCTCTGGAGGGAAGGATCACAAGCATCCTGAGCAGGAAGTCGGGTGGTTCTTGCTCAAAAGCAACCCCAGCCAACGTGACCTTCAGACCAGACAATGACCTTCAGACCAGACAGGTTGCCTCACCGGCTCCCACCTGCGGTCTCACCGCGGGACTCTGGTTCACATCTGCCGTGGGGCCAAGCGTCCCCTCCAGGGACCTGCCTGCCCTGCCCTGGTCTCATCCAGCCCAGCTCCCGCAGGAGGGAAGCGTTTACCTAGTACTTCAATCCTGACGCTTCTCGAAGATTTTGACCTCGGAAGGAAGTATTTTCTGGCGGTAGCCGAACAGGAGTACTGGCCACTGTCACTCGGAGCTGCACGAGGGATAGAAACGCTGGAGACTTTGTCTGGAAACTGTAGCTGTTTTCCATCCCTGTAATACACCACGGTCTGGATTTTCCACCAGTCCTTTTTCTTCTGGCACATCAGATCTATGCTGTCTCCTTCAAAGACAACGGAGGGAGCCTCGAGGGTCAGCCAGTCTGCAAAAGAGGGCGTGAGGGGGCTGGATTTGCCGTTTCTCCTGCAAGCCAGATGCCTGACCCCTTCCTGTGCTCTTGGATAACGCAGTTCCTTCCCCTTCAGGCAGGACGGACCTTCCACCCCCCACCCCCCCCGCTTTACCTACGTGGGGCCACCACGTCCTCTTTTTTTCTGTGGGGTATCTGAGTCAGCATGGGCTGCTGTAACAAAACACCGTATGCCGGGTGTCTCATTTACAACAGACATTTATTTCTCAGGGTTCTGGAGGCTGAAAGTCTCAGATCGAGGTGCGGGCAGAGTCAGGTTCTGGTGAGGCCGCTCTTCCGGGCTGAAGACGGCAGACGTCTTGTGTATTTTCACTTTCTAGTTCTCCGGCCTCTTTTCTCACGACACTAATCCCATCCTGAGGACGTCACCTCCATGACCTTATAGTTCCCAAGGGCCCCACCCCCAGCTACCATCCTCCTGGGATTACGGTTTCAACACAGGAGTCTGGGGGTGGGGACACAAACATTCGGTCAATGGCAGGAATGTCAAAGTAAACCTAATTTGTCACAGGGGTATGAGAGCGAAGTTCCTCCTGGTTAGCTCTCTCTACTGGTGATGTCACACGGGGGACCTCGGTCCTCAGGGGACATGCTGCTTTCCCACCTCCCCAGCTCTGATCCAGCCTTGGAAGGCAGTACGCTGTGCTCTAAGTTCATGGTCTCCGTCTTCTTCTTGTCTGGTCAGAGGAAACCGCCTAGGGGGCCTGGGTATCTGGTTACTGGAATAAGACCCCATACCTCAAACCTCAGGACTTCCCACCTGACTAGTTTCCAAACACGTCCCCACCCAGCCCATGAGTAATTAGTGGGGAAGCTTTCGTTCATAGTTCAGGTCTTAGGGGACTGACCGTAGTGAAAAGAGTCGTTGCTGAAAGTAAGCATCCTCCCCTGGGACTGCCAGCCTCCGACTGCCTTGTGACTGCGTATTTACGGTAGCAGGGCACCTTCTGTGTCTGGGACATTTGCATTACCTTTCAGGGCTGCAGTTGAGGATTTTGACCTTGAGGTGAAGAACTAAGTTATACCCCGAACAAAAGCCTTCTGCCCCTGTTCCCTGGTGGCATGGCAGCCAGAAGTTGGATGTGTAGTGTAGGGAACCGGAGATCAGCCGTAGAAAGGAGGGAGTGCCTCATAAAATACCCCGGCAGAACCGGAGCCACCATGCCACAGGATGCTCGTGAAATTTAGAATCATAATTTTTGGAAAACATGCTACTGACTGTTCCAGGAGGAGAACCAGATTTGCCTGTTGGACATAAGGAAAACCATCTGGTTTAACAAAAATGAAACCGGAAGGGCAGAAAAGCGGGGTTGCAGAAACAATTAGCTTATTTGAGATTTTCGCTCTCCTTTACTGGTGGAGACTGGATCCCCTGTGGACTCGGCTGTGGGAACTTACAATCAAGCTGATTTTTAAACCACCAGTACAGACGTCATCTAGACCCTGGGAAAATGTCCAGGGAGAAAGCTATCAGGGAAGGGGGTAGACATTCTGTGTCATGGTTAGAGAAGCCACTGAAAGGTTCATGATGGACAAGCTCAAGGGCCCGGGCCGCAGCTGACTACGTGAGCCTGTGGTCGGTTGCTAAGGACCTTTTATGGCCCAGCGTGTGTGCAACAGAGTCCTGCTCCTGAGCGGGCTCCGGGCCAGAGCTGCTGCAGCGGCCCCTGGCACCCCGTCCCCTTCCTCTCTTGCCATGAAAGGTGAGGTGAGGGTCTGCTCTTCCAAGACAGTGTCTTGGAGCCCTAAGAACACTTTGCCCTTGGTGGCTGGTGTTGGTGAGGCCTGGGAACAAACCTCCATCACTCTAGCTTCAGGCCAGGCTCTCTACATATAGAATAAAGTCTTGTTTTTATACTTCCTTTGGTGAGCATAGCTTGAAGTCAAGAAGAGCAAGGTGAGATTAGCTGTAGGCACACAACGTTAGGAGGGTAGCAGAGGTATGACGGCACGCAGAGTTCAGCGATGCCGCGGAGCCAGGGCCACCGGACAACGGCCTAGGAGACCCTTGACTGCCTGTTAGGGGCAGAAATTGTGCCTGCCCTGCAGCGTGGCCCCAGCAGCTCTCCCACAGCAAGGGCAGCCCAGCACTTACAGCAGATGCTGCAGAGATGCTTTCTGACTCTCGCAGGGCAATGCATTTACTTCCCCACCCGGGACCAGAGCAACCATGACCCACCACCATTCCCACCATGCACACGCTCTCGGCCGTGTGTCTTAGAGAACAGCTGTTCTCAAAGCTGTGAGGACATTCAGCCCGACCTCATGGAGGAGATGTGTTCCCAGGGCCTGGAGAACCATCCTCCCCCAAGGGCCCAGGGGCCGGCTGTCTGGCCTACAATCCCTCTTCCAGATGCCACAGTCCCTATAGCTGGGGTGGTGACCAGGCGGTGGACTCTACCTGGGCAGGCCAGGCAGGCTGTCCTCACCCAGCCAAGGGGGCCCGTCTTGAGGCGGGTTGGGCCAGGGGAGCTGCAACACTGGGACATCTCCACAGCCTGTACTTGTCCCTCTCTGAAGGACCTCATGGGAGCCAGGCGACGGAGACACCAGACCCCGGAACAACAAGACGTAGATGACTCACCTGCCTCTTCACTGAGAGGAGCTGTGAGGGAATCAAAAATCTGAAGTTAGCCCAGAGCATTTGCCCTTTACAATTTAGACATTTCTATTACTCTTCTCAACTGCCCCCCAACTCCCCTTCACCCCCTGTTCTGTTCCTCGACTCCATTATCACCAACAACACCATGTCCCTCAAGCACCAGCCGGCCTCCACTCTCGTTACGGTCACAAAGCAGGTGATTCCAAAGAGAGAACCTGGGCTGTGCCCATGGACGGAGCCAGATGTTGAGTGACTCTCTCATCTCTTCGTCCTTCCCTCTCCCCACCGACCTCCTGCGCACCCGGGTGTCCACCACGTATCCCACGTTACCAAGGGGTCATCAGGAAACACCCAGCCAGTGTTCGTAGTGCAAACTTGACGGCTGCTGTTGTTTCTTGGCCCGATTTTGTGCATGACTTAAGCTTTGACGCCGAGGCACCCGCAGAAGCCTGTGACCCCAGCACACTGAAGCTATCAGACCAGACAGAGAGCAGGGCCCCCTCCCCCCTCCCCCCTGCTCTGAGATCTTGGTGGATTTCCATAACTGACCATGTGGGCCACTTGGTTTATTCTCTTCTCAGACTTTCAGTTCCCACTCATTTGTTTTAATTCACCAGCAGAGAGGGAGCCCATGAAGCTGTGGGACCCAGCCTCCACCCCAGTAAGACCAGAACCCCAGACCCCTGTGTTTATCTCCCCATGACCTTGCTGTTTGATCCTGGAGGTGCTGTGTAGTTTCAAGGCTCTGTAAGTAATAAACCTTTAGCTCTCTGAAGTTTCCTGACAGTTAATACTGATGGACGTCTTGCAGTCCTGATAAGACCTATGAGGGCATGTCTTGCCACAACCTTGCTTATTGATAGCCTGAGACCAGCACACGCAGTTTTGAAAGCCAAACCCGCCTCAAACGGATTCCTTTTCTCTGCCTATATTTTATGTGAGAATCCTTTTACTAATTAACAAATGTTGGTTGGTCTCCTGAATGTAGAGAAAGGAACTTTGTTTCCCTATAGCACTTTCCCTGTCCTGGTAGCCCAAGGTAGCCCATCTTGGAGATAACTGTTTAAATAGTTTCACAGAGAAGTAGTAAATGTTGAAATTATTAAAACTGTATTTATGAGAACATATTACTCTATGAATTATCTAAGATACCAAAGCAGGAGCTTATAACCCAGGGACAACGGAGGTAGTTGACCTTGACCATTAAGGACAAGGATGCACTGCAGTCTGACTTGCCCAGAGCCCACTCCTGTGCCTCAGACTCTGCTCCCTGAGCTCGAAGCAGACACCTGAGCATTCCTACTGGTCCTGGGCTCTGATAAACCCTCAGGACTTTCAGAAGCTGGAGACCTCCATCTGCTGCCACCTCGGTCCTAATTCAATTATCGGACTCACCAAAGATGACCAACAGTGACCACAGCAGCATGAAGACTTGGTTCGGCTCTCCAAGAAAAGATGTTCCTTCAGCCACAGGCTGGGGTCTGTATGCAGGGAATGGAAACTGCTGTTCAAAGTAAGTATTGCAAAATTAAAGAGAGAGAGAGAGAGAGGAAAAAAAAAAAAAAAAAAAAAGGAAGTGGAAGGGCTTGTCAATGTCCGGCCGCAATCTTCTTTCCTATAGGTGCTATGAGAATGATGATGGTCCTCTAGGTGCCAGAGAACCGCCTTCTCTCAACACTGATGATGGTTAACACACACAGCTGTGCATGAGTTGGACACAGTTCTAGGTGCCTCACACTCACAGGGTTATTTGATGTCCAGAGCAAGCTTCTGGAGTCTGCACAGTCCACTTTACACAGCTGGGGAAACAGGCAGCAGGGAAGGCAAGCAATGGACCAAGATCATCACGGTCCGTTTCCAGTGGGGACAGCCAAGAGTCAAACTCAGGCAACCCCGTTCCACAGTCTGGCCCTCAAACGCTGTCGGATCCTACTGTGACGTATAATGCTTCTCAGTGTCCGTCAGAAGAGTAGGGCCAGAGGTGCAACCCCTCAGGCTTCCTGGGTGATCTTTTCTTCAGTCCATAGCTTGCCTTCTAGAACACGATGTCGCCAAGATTCCTAACAAGTGCTCTGTATCACTGGGAACATTGTCCTCTCCCGTACTTCTAATCCATGCTGCTTTCGACGGCCGTCTGCCCCCAGCGCAGCCACGCCCTCCAGAGCACACATCCCCAGATCCTGTTATCTCTCCCGTTCCGATGAGTTGTGGTCCCTGTAAGTGTTCTGTGCCCCAGTCCGCTCAGGGGCAGGCTGAACAGGCAGATACATGTTTCTTTGTGGACCTGACAGAGCACGAAACTGTAAATCATAAAATCATTGGTATTTGTAACCTGGGGACTGACTGGCAGTGAACTGAATCGATGTCTTCTGTTCAGGTAAAGACTTAGTATCATCAGTCCCCACAGACAGAGCTTTCCTTTGGGAAATGCTGACGTATACGTGATGTCATACCTCGTATCATCAACGCCTCGCTTAAAGTGGTGTAAAAGGAAATGCAAAAAATACCCCCCAAACCAGGTTAAAAAATAAATTATGTATCAGACCGTATACTGTCAAGCAGCCATTAAAATGATTCTGTAGAATATTTAAATAGCGATGGAAGTTGTTCACGATATACTGTAAGGAAAGGGGCTGTTCAAAGCCCCAAAATGGACCAATTAAAAAAAATGTATGGGACAATAAACAGCAATGAGTTAGTGTGATTATATCTGACTAATGTAATTTTTAAAAAGATTTTATTTATTTATTTGAGAGAGAGCGAGAGAGTGGGAGAGGGAGAAGCAGACTCGCTGCTGAGCAGGGATCCCAAAATGGGGCTCGATCCCAGGACCCTGGGATCATAACCTGAGCCGAAGGCAGACACTTAACCCACTGAGCCACCCAGGTACCCCCTGATTAGTGTAATTAAAGGTGGTTTTTATTTTCCTCATTTTGCTTATCATTGTGTTCTTATATTCTTACAATAAACACATGCTATTTATATATTTCTAAAGGATTCATAAAAAACAAGACCTCGCGTTTTTTAAGCCTCACTCACCTCTAAGTGTACCAAGCAATGCTACTCTACCTTTCTGCACAGGCAAGTGATCTCTTTGTGTTTGGAAGAGGGTGAGTGTTTCTCTCCCTGGCACCAGAGCTGCCCACTGAGCTTCTCTCCAAGCCCTTCCTCTGGGAGGGCTTCTAGGTGGCCCGTGGCTCCTCCTCGTCCTGCCCAGTCACGACAGCACAGGATTCTGATGGAGGACAGTGAGTTAAGGGAGAAAATACAGAAAAAGGCATAAGCAAAATGTGGAGGAAGAGCTGGTAGTAGGTGTTGGTTTTTCATAGATATCTGAGCCGATTTTTCAAAGTACTTGTGGTTTCATCCTGTTCTGTACGGACATGTGGCTCTTGAGTTGAGAATTAGCTTTTTCCCATGGTGTTACCAAATGGTGGGAGGTGTGATTTGTGTGAAAGTGAGTGCTGCAGGGGAAGAGAAATGAGTGGCCACAGGGTGGGTAGGTGGGCCACTGGGGTGGCAGCGAGTCCTTGAGGTGACCAGCACACTCCATCCGGATTCTGGTCACACCTGACTGATGGCAGACATTCACATGTGGACGGACACAACTAGCAGGCCCACAAACTCGGATGCAAAGTAGGGGCCACGGCCAGAGACCAGAAGCTCAGCAGTTCATTGGAGGACAAAGTAACTTATGTTCAAGGTTACAGTGGTGGAAGTGAAACTGTAGGGCGGGGTGCACTGGCCAAAGCGAGAGACGTGTGCTGGGATATTTGGCCACCAGCAGGAGGAAGTCGCAGGTTCCAGAAAGAAGCAGAGTTACCTGTAGACACAACAGCTTCTGGGACAGACCGAGTAGACCCTTGACTCGAAGACTCTGCAGGTGGCAGCATACACAAGGCTACCTGTCAGACACAGGGGCAGCAGTGTCCTGCCAACTCCATTCAGTATCTTGGAAGGGACACAAGATGCAAGGCTAGGGGTGTGTGTGTTAGGATTGAGAGAGACAGAGTCTTCATGAACTACAACTCACAAAAAAATAAATACCATCTTCCACTTGAGGAAGTTGATTACCAGGAAAGTCACAATAAGAAAATGAAGCTGGTTCACTTCAGAGATGGGTGTATTTGGTTGAATTTGGGGCTGCAAGGCTGCAATGACAGAATTAAATGTCATAATGTGTGAAGTCTCTTCCCACAGGAATTGGTGCATACGTGCTGTGGATATGGTCCTGTCACCGCCACCACCCTGGTGTGTGTGGGAGCAGCTATGGTAGTAATTTCAGTTGTTACTGTAATTGTCTTGAACAAAATGGTAGGTCTTTGTTGAATGAGGTTTGACCTAGATATTCAACAAATGACATTTTATGTCTAGGGTGAGAAATACATTCTTCTGGAGATGCTAATGTTTGTTGGAGCAGAGCTGGGTGGCAGGAATCTTGATGTGGTGTCAATAGACACTCTCTAAGTATTATTTAAGCAGAGCCAGACCTTCTGCCCAGAAGACTCTACATAGCATTTCATTAATTCCAAAAATTCTGTCCAGACAGCATGGCAGGGAATTCGGACCAAGAATATCCAGAAACTTCTGTCCGCTTCCTTCCTGGTAGTTGTGAAGATGAAGATGGTTGAGAGACCCAGTTTCTCTGAGAATTATCCACATATCTACTCCAGGCAATCTGAGAAACATAGGAATAAGATTCGACTCAGGTAGTGATGGCTTTAGGAGCCTGGAGTTTTACAGGTCTCAAATTTTTCTTCTTCTTCTTCTTTTTATTTTTTAAGGGATTTTTTTTAAGACTTATTTATTTATTTATTTGCCAGGCAGAAATAACCAGTAGGCAGAGAGGCAGGCAGAGAGAGAGAGGAGGAAGCAGGCTCCCCGCTGAGCAGAGAGCCCAATGCAGGGCTCGATCCTAGGACCCTGAGATCATGACCTGAGCCGAAGGCAGAGGCCTTAACCCACTGAGCCACCCAGGCGGCCCTCAAATTTTTCTTCTTCATGAGGAGGATCACTTTCTTCAGTGTCACTAGGAGTTATTGCTAATCCCTTTTGAAGAAGGCATTGCCATTCCCATGGTGGGAGGTAGAGGAGATCCTAGTCTTGAAGTCTGAGGTGGGGAGGGGTGCAGGAAGACTTAGTGAGGCTTTGGGTAGATATCTGAGCAGAATCTGCAACAGGAAGCAGACCTCCCACGGTCTGTGAGAACCTCCTGACTAGAGGCCGGGCTCCCTGGGGATGGCAGTCATGGTTGGGGCCCCAAGGGGTCAAACACAATTCAATCTGAAGCTTTCTATTTTCCATTCTAATTGTATATGTGTGAACTGGGTGGAGGGGACCCTTGGGGAGTTGAGAACACTGACCCTTAGTAGAGCCACCCAAGGCAGCTTCCTTGGGCATCTTCCCAGCAGTAGAATATTGGCTATTGGTGGTAGAAGACCAAGAACTGAGATCCAGACTGTGCTTCTGGCTTTTGGTTTTGATTTCCCTTCAAGGGATTTGCCCATTCTTCTAGCCTGCTCTGCTAACGACTCCTTCCTAGTTCAGGAGGTGGTAATTCACTAGCCGGAGGAAGCGTGCATTCATTCACTCAGTGATGGGTAAATATTACATAACTTTTTAAATGCACAATTAAACAGGTAAAAAAGAAGGGAAATTTCCACCATTACATATAAAGAAAAAAAAAAAAAAAAGGAAGTGAAAACAGAGTGTTAACACGTACAAATTGATATTACCGGTGCCCTGAGGAGAAAATACTACACTAGATGATTTTTATGAGTACAGTATTTGGTTTATTTGGAACTCAGAAGCAAAACCCTGTATCTGCAAGTGATCGAAGGTTGAAACCAAGACACATAAAATCTGGACCATCAGAAGACATTCTTTTTAAGAAAAGAGTGACCTGGTAGGGAAAAACATTCACCCACCAGCACAGAGATGACAAGTAACCTTGTCTTTCTATGAACTCTGGGGGAGATAGAGAGTTTCTCCTGAGATATCAGAACCCCAGGACTGTGCCGCTCCCATGGGTGGGCCATGGGAAGCCCCAGATAAGGAATTGTAAAAAGTGGTCCCAGGCCAGTGACATCCCCAGGACTTAGAACAGCACATACAGAGCGGCTTTTGAGGGACACAGACAGAAGCATAGGTCATGAAACTCACCATGGACAGGACTTGTCTCCATCAACAGTCACAAACCCCAGCAAATGGTGATGAACAAGATTCAAAATATGTAAGAAATGCAGGCTTAAACACCTAAAACTTCTGGCAGAAGAACTATCTAAGAAATACAATAAATTAAATGTATTTGAACTATTTTAAAGTTGTAAAAATAATAAAATGAAGTGTTACACCCATCACTGTAAAGTGCTATAAAAACAAAAAGGGAAATTTGAAATGGAATCATAATAATTTTTTGAGCATTTGATGTGTGCCATGTATACCTTGAAGCATTTTACGTTTTTTTTGGATGTTCTAAGCCTTTTTAAAAATTTTATTTACATTCAATTAATTAGCATATATTGTATTATTAGTTCCAGAGATAGAGTTCAGTGATGCATCAGCTGATCTTGAAGCACTTTAAACAAATGATTTTACCTGATGAACAAGACTGCATGATATATTAGATACAATTGTTATCCAGTTTTAAACATGAAGAAATACACAGAAATTAACCAATTCGCTCAAAACTGCAGATTTAGTAAATGGCAGAACACACGTGTAAATCCAGAAAAAAGTTCAAGCTTCTGGTCCCCTGGGGCTCCCACTTCATTCCTGGAGTCCTGCCTGAGGTCCAAACACTTCACAGTGGCAGATTAAACATGAAATTTAAAAATCTACATTTGTCCTAAGAAAGAAAAAGGTAAACATTTCCATGGGCCAGAAACAGAAACGTAAGGGAGAAAGGCAGCTGAGGAGGCGAGAGCCAGTGAGGGTTGCAGAGGAAGAGCATCCCAGGACCGGCGAGAGTGGGTGCAGAGCTCCTGAAGTGGGATGGCCCCAGGGCATGCAGGAGGAACACTGGGAGGATGTGGTTGGAGCCAATCCAGTGATGGGAAAAGTCGTCCTGCACAGATGTTCAAATGGTGCTAGTGTCAAGCAGAAGTATTAAACAGGAAGTTTTTATTAGAATGAGATAAGGCAGCACGGAATTACAAAAAAGAACAGACTACTTGGTAAACAGCAGTCGATAATTGATATCGGTCTGAAAAAAATACTTCAATCTCTATCTCACATAAATTTTTTTATTCCAAAAAGTAAAGTCATAATATAAATATAAAATTCCAAAACAGGAGAAGTCAGATTCTTACCTCACACCAAACGTACATATGATATCCTGTGTGAATATACACCCAGATCATGAGGGCATTGTAAGAACGTGCAAGAACATTTTTAGAACAGAATCACAGGGAGGGAATGTGAGGGAAGTTTCTGGAATGAGGGAGAAATTTTACATCCCAACAAGAGTTTGGGTTATGTGGGTGTGTATTTGTCGGACCAGTGGAACTGAACACCTAAACTATGCACACCTCACTGGGTATAAGTTATAAGTAGGTCCTCCAAAAGCTGTAAGAAGGAGTTGAATGAACACTGAGAAAATGCACAAAGGGCCAGCACAGGAAACGGGGAAGAGCTACAAATGAACAGTCAATTTACGGGAAAAATGCTCAGTTGCATGAGTCATTGTAACATTTTTAATTGAAATAGCAATGACACCTTTTTCTCACAGACGGTGCTCTACGTGTCGTTGGTTCTGTGTTCCCTGGTTCAAGAGTATTCAGCACAAACACAGAGTGTGCATGACCTAAAATGTCCGAGTCCCTGTTTTACAGATTATTCCTTCAGATGGATTAGTGGGAATGCAGAAATACATTTGTGTGAGGACATTTATTTTAGTATTTTTTTAATAATGGAAAACTTTTGGAATCTACCTAACCTGCATCAGTGATTGAAAAGGATTCTGAGGGCTTACTTATGGTTTTTACTACAGCTTTATTAAAAATAAAAGACTCCTTAATAATAGTAAAAAAAAAAAGAAAAGATTAAAATATATTATGATAGTGTTTAATTAACAATGCTGGTTTTTGTTTATTTGTTAATATTTTATTTATTTATTTGACAGAGAAAGACACAGCGAGAAAGAGAACACAAGCAGGGGGAGTGAGAGAGGGAGAAACAGGCTTTCCACCAAGCAGGGAGACCCAGGCAGGTCTCAATCCCAGGCCCCTGGGATCACAACCCAAGTTGAAGGCAGACGCTTAACAACTGAGCCACCCAGGCGGCCCATCAATGCTCAGTTATTAAACACAGGGGTACCACTTGTGGTGTTAGATATAGGGAAGGCTCCAACATTTTATATTATATACGTCTAAATTGTTTTAATTTGTAAGAGTTAGTGTATAATTAATTGTTTTAAGATGAAAACATGGACTCCAAATTGTATTGTCATATTTTTTTGAAGTTCGTGAATAAAAGAAGAAAAACTATATTCGTAAGCTTCTAGAGGTGCAGCAAATACAGAACTTTGTGTGTGGTGACACAAAGATTGTATGTCATGATAAATATGGGGGCATCTAGATGAGTCTGTGCATATAAAACATGTCACTGAAATTGAATGTACCCATAGTCACTCTGGATAATGATATAGTGATTCCAAGTGCACCGAGTCACATATTTCATGCAGAAACAGGAAGAGTCACGTATGTGTCAGGGTTGTTCTGGAGTCCAGCACAGAGAGCATCTGCACTTGGACAAGAGGATGGGCGCTCACCTCTGCACAGCTGCCTGCAGAATCGTTAACCCCATGTCCACGCACTCCGAGCAAGCTTCACTGTCCCTCCACCCCAAGGTCACCCACCCTGTTTCCTCTTATAGAATGAAATTAGAGCACAATTTGGCCTGTGCCTAAAAGAACGAGCAGGAGTATGGCCACCCCTGCATTCATGTTGGGTCTTTTGGATGGTTTCTTCAGGGCTTTTAGCCTGATGCAGGAATAGTCTCTGGGGGGTGGGGGGGGAAGCACCTAGATGAGAAGTCCTGGAAAGCTGACTACCCCAGGATCTCTGAAGAACATATCAGTCCTGAGGCTTGGGCTCATGGATGGTTTCCAAAGAGCAGAATCTTCCAGGACTTTACATGGCGTCTTCATAGTCCACATCTGCAGGGCTTGCCTTCTTCAGCTTAAAATAGATGGCTGAGGCATTCTAAAAGCAAAAGCATATGGATAGGACCAGAGCAGGGAAGACACGTGGTTCTCTTCCCCAGCCACCCTGGATACGTCCTATCATTGCACGCCACACAGCCCAGAAAGTAGAGCCTCTTGGAAGACTGACCATAGGTGAGCATTTTCAAAGGCCTGTGTCCCACGAGTGGGCTGCAGAGGTGTTTCTGATGAGCCATAAGTTCACCCAAACATGCAAACTCCCATTCTAATGGGCCACCATTAGGCATTTCCACAGGCTATCACTTTTTCTTAAGGATGTCAGAGTTTCGTACTCATAAACTACATTAAACTAAACACAAATTCTGTCCTGAGACCTCTGGCTAATCCCCCTCTCCATACTAGACAAATGTACAAAGCACGTACTATCCTTGCACCCATGTAGAGCTGGAATTCCTGTAATTTTCTGAAAGTATTTTTGTATTACCAGAGATTGCCTGGATTGTTCAAGGTTTACAATTTACTGAGTTGACACAAATCACTATTAGTTTAGCTTTGTTCAATATTAATTTAGTTTTCCACAGATTCTGTGGTTAACCTCACAGCATAAAGTGGTAAAGTGGTATGTGTGTGTGGTTCAACAATATTTCAGGATAAAGATTTTAAAGGTAAGAATTTTTAGACTTGCCGTAGCTACACTGTACCTACAGATCATCCATGTGTTGTTGCTAAAGGAAACATCTGTGCAAGGCTCTCACATTCACTTGCATGGTGAGGCTTTATTGTTATGACCAAATGTTTTCCCCGCTGTGTGGGGAGATAAGGGAGGAGATAGACCCTGAGAACCTTTGGTTTTTCCTAAGTGGCCATAGTTGTAAGAGTTTGAGAACCAGTCACAGGAAGAAAGAAAGAAGAGCAGGAAAGAAATTCTGTACGTCTTCTAACTCACCTGGCCTGAGGTAGGTGTCCTTTGGGGGTCTACTGTGGAACATAAGATGTGTGCTGTAAGATTTCACTTCTATTTGAAGTCCTTCCCTAAAGTCATGCTAATAAAGGCTTCTTCTCCTCCTATCAACTTCCCATGTATTGATTTCTGTCAGCAATTTCATTCTTGCTTTTTCATCTCTTACAAACATGATTTCCTTGCTGTACGGAGGACCAGGGGCAGCCTAGAGGTGGACGTGTAAGAAGTCCCTCCGGGCATTTACACTCTTCACATTTCTGGACCCTCGAGGTATGGATGGGACAATAGCAACAAGTGAGTCCACACAAGGAGGGCAGGCAGACACCACCACCCCAGTGTTCCTCTGACCAGGCTGTGCTGAGCTAGCGCCAGAACTGGACTCTCCTGGGGGTGGCTCCCAGACCCAAGGCCAGTGCTCAGGAAGATAGAGCAAACCCCACAGCCAACTGCAAGGCAGAGCCGCAGTGCTGAAGAACACTTCCATATGCCATTTGCAGGCACTGATTATCCACTTGGTCCCAGAAAAGACAAAAGTCAGAGACACACTCAGTCCCTTACGTCTCACCTGCTGCTTGCCGCTCTTGCTGCCTGTGGTACACCAAAGAGTAGACCTCGTCTCCGCTTACGACATTCACTGAAGAGAAAAAAGGAGGCATAGTGACACAGTCTTTTCTTCCTACCACTTACCTCATTCCATGCCTACCACCTGTCACCATGAAGACGGATGTGCCGTCTGTTGTTGGGGGTGGCTGGGGCACAGCAGGCACTGGTGGGATAGCAGACTCCACCCCTTCCCTGGCCCCCTCTAGTTGCTTGGGCCAGAACCTTTGGGAAACCTTACCATTCTCGTATACAAACTGTTCCTGCAGTGGGACCGCTGAGTTGATGTAGTTGGGCACCTGTGGCACGGGGCTGGGAGGGATCCTGCAGACACAGAAACACAAGATAACTCTGTGGGAAAGCATCCCAGATACCCCAGACATTACTGTCCAGGGTTGTGAGCGAGACATTGAAGGAGACAAGCCTGTTAGCAAGGGTCCTCAGCCGAATACTGACTTCTGGGAAGATCCACAGTGAGCTCCACTGTGTGTTATAAACTCTGTACCTGGGCTGAGCAAGGCACCGCAGAGCAGCCATGGAGTGCACAGCCCATGAACACAGGTCCTTACATAATGGGTTCAGTGCAGTGTTGCCCAGACCTAAAATAGGGCCCCTCCCATCACAAGTGCTCAGTGACTACGAAGTGAGAATATTGATTCCCCCCACCCCAGTGGAGAACAGGTTGTTAGGCAGAACAAGCAGCTTGAGGAAGGGAGAGAAGAAAGTGAACTTGCATGTACAGGGCTCTGTACCCCTGGAAGACCGCTACTCCTCCTCCTCTCTGGCTTGAATGATGGACATGTGCTTGTATCTTAATGCCTTTGAGATACTTTCAGGATCTCGGGATCCTGTTTTCCTCGGGATCCTGTCATCAGAATGACTCACAGATGCTCAGGTATCGGTTAATCGATTGGATAAATCAATTCACTGGTGAATGTGTGAAATGGGTCCGTTTAGTGGGGGAGGTGAATCAGGACGAATGACGGAAAAAGGATTTGGATTAATTCGTCCATGTACAAATGAGGAGGAGCAGCAAACAGACCCCGTCAGCAGTGGGAGAACTCCAGATAATAAAATACACAACAAGCACATGAGAGTGGACAAGTCGGAATGGGGAACATGGGCTTTCCTGCATCATCGGCACGCGCAGAGGGAGCAGAGCCTCACCTGCCCGGGTCCTCAGCCTCTCGTCTCCCTAGAAGTCAAGCAGATGGGCAAACACGTCAAAAGGGAATCAGATGGCCCTTGTGCGGGGGCTGCTCCCCAGGCCTGTCACCGCGTGCCGGAGGGCGTCCTGGCCGTCGTCGACTCGGATTCTTCACTCGCAGGGGAAGACACTCCGTGCGGAGCAGTGGGCTTCCAGACGTTCATCCCATGGCAAGGACCTGAGCCCGAGCCTCTGAACCTGAACACCTATTGTCTTTTCTGCTTTGGGTTTTGATTTCGACAACAACACACCACCTACTCTTGTCACGACAAGAGCCCTCAGAAGCACCACAGCCACAGCCACGTTACAGGTGAGGTGACGGACCCCACGCGGCAGGACGAGTTTAGAATTTCAGTGAGACTCTCGCATGGTCTCCATCTTGCTCAGGGGAGAACAGGAGTCCGGGATTAAACACCTGAATAAATATGTAATTACCAGCTGCGAGCGGGGGCGAAGTTGAACAACTTAGGGCTCTGAGGAAAGAGTAAAAGGAGAGAATTGTAGGCTGTGTGGCTGGCTGAAGCCTCTGGGGGGAAAAGACAGTTAGGCTGAGGAGCAACAGAGATCCTGCCGTGAGCAGACGAGCGGGTGCATAGGTGAGCGTTCCAGAAAGCGGGAAGAGCTCGTGACGGTGCTCGGGGGGATGAGAACAGAGGCACGGAGTTTAACTGGGGGGTGGTCGGCAGAGCTGGAGTTGCTAACTGCGTTTCTCTTCTAGTAGCTGACCTGTTGTTTTTAATAGAGTCAGAATTTGGGGTGAAAATTAGATCCTGGAAGCAGCGGACATCAGTTGAGCCCCGAATGATCACACACGGGGGTTGGGGGACTCGGCCACAGACACGGGCACCGCTCCCGGGCTGGGGGCTGGCAGCACGTATCCCCCCCACCCCCACCGTGTTCCTGTCTGTCCCCAGTCCGGCCTATTTCTGTGAAAACAAAGTTCACAGTAACGAAATACCAGAATCGATAAATACTAACCCATTCTTTTCTTGAGCCAACAGCAGAGTGATAAGGCCATAACAGTGGGACCAAGGGTGCCAAGCAGCCCCTCCAGGACTCCTGAGGCGAGAAGTTCCTTTCTGTCCTCCACAGGCACTGAGGGGAGAGGTCTGCCCGTGAGCCAGCCTGCAGCAGGGCTGGCCTTTGGAGAGCAGAAGTCTCGGGTGGGCTGAAGCCAAGGTCTGCTCTTCCCGGGCGAGGGGTGGGGGTGGCGGGACTGACTTATGTGATTTGCAGCTCATCACCCTCATGGCAGGAGGGAGGCACAGCCTTCATGGCCTCTGTGCCCCTCAGACACACCTCCCGAGGCAGCACCACCCTCAGATGCTGTGGGGTCCATACAACTCTCTGGGATACCAGAGAGGGACATTGGCCAAGACAGTTCAATGGCCTGAGCCGTACCTGTGACGCTGAGCATCACCGCCTCGCTGCGCTGGGCCCCCAGGCCGTTGTCGGCCTCACAGGAGTAGTTTCCAGAATGTTCTGTGGTCAGAGAGAGGTTGAAGGAGGCTCCTCCTCCAGACAGGGTCGAGTTGCTCCCCAGGATGATGTCCTCATGGTAAAACCGGTACCGAATCGGGGGAGAGCCGCTCTGGGCCTCACAGCGAAGCTCCACCACGTCCCCAGGGAAGGCCTGGGCCCCGGGCGCCCTGAGGGTGAGGACGGGGGGGGACACTGGACCTGAGGGAGACAGGGGCTGTTGGATGGGGTCTCCACACCGTGACAAACTCGTAATCCCTGCCCACAGAGGCTCAGCCCCGTTGGTCATTTGCACGGAGCCCCGAGGGACGTGGAGCCCAGCGAGTGGGGGTGCTGGCGGGACAGAAGCTCCGGAACTTACTTCTGACAGTGACGCTGACCAGCTCGCTGATGCTGGGGTGGTAGCCATTGTCGGCCGTGCAGAAGTAGTTCTCTGCGTCACTGTCGGTCACCGCCGGGATCTCGAACTTGGCGGTGAGTGAGCGCTGGGTCTTTGTTTCCAGAATCAAACCCAGGACCCCTTTGTACCAGGAGAAGGTGATGTCTCCTGTGCCCTGGGTGGCCAAGCAGATGAGAACCAGCTTCTTTCCCTTCTGCACTTGTCCCCCTGGAGGCTGTGTCTCCAAGCTCACATTCCAGACGGGGACTCCTACACAAACACAAGGAGACACCGGGGATGTGACAGTCCCGAAAGCACGGGCCTTGGGTCAAGTCAATAACTGATGTTGTTCTGTGGTGGTGGGTGGCATTCTGGGGTGGGGGGTGGTGTTTGCTGCTGGCTGGGGGCGGCCTCGGTCAGCTGGACAGTGCGGGGGGTGAGAAGGCCACACTGTTACATGGTGGCTGCGGCTCCCCTCCCTTCCTGGGGCAGTGGGGCTCCCAGGGCCTGGGCCTCTCCAGCCCACGCTCTGCAGGGCACAGGACGACGGCGGCCACAGGACAGACAGCCGATCGAGCTGTCTGGTCTCAAATGTTGGCCCCACGTCTTACTGTGGGTGCTTGATACAACCGCTTCACTTGTCAGACTCAGTCTCCCGTCTGTACAAGGCAGGGGCGGGATACTAGCTATCTCCTGCAGTTGGGGCGGTCCCATGACCTAGCGCACGTGGGGCCTGGAGCCGAGCTGGCTGACCAGTGGCTCTTTGCTCCTGTCCGGCCTCACCAGTGTTGAGTTTTGAACAAGGGTGGGGAAGCCGACCTTCCGGAGGTGCTCCACATCTTCTTCCTGGCACCGTGGACGCATTGTTGTCGAGAATGGGGGAGGACGTTAGCGCCCTCCGGAACATGGAGTGACAGAGGTCAGTCACCAAACGCCCCCTTCTCCTTTCTTTCAAAACCAAGCCCCAGCTTCGCCTCCCATAGCCTCGGGCCCAAAGCGGGCCCTTACCGTGCGGGTCTGAGTTCTCCCTTCTCTGTAGCTCCCGTGACTCCCCACCACGGCCACACGTGTCCCCCCTGGGGAGGATGTCGCCAGGGGTCGGGATTTTGCAGTGATTTGCTCCCACTCTCCAGCACAGGGAGGATGCCGTGAGGGGCTTCTAAGTACTCTCCTGGGCACTTGAGCGGGATTAGGGTGAATAGGAGCAGATCCCTTCAAGACTCTGAGAAGGAGAGAAGCTCCAGCATGTCTCCACCAGCTCCTACCCCCCAGGGGAGAGCAGCCTTGGGCCCCCGACCCTGTGTAAGTTCCCCGTGCAGACCCCGGGCTCACCTTGCACTTGTATCTGGATCCTGGGGCTCCAAGTGACTCTGATCGCCAAGGTCTTTGCTTTACACCAGTAGGAGCCCGAGTCTTTCCTCCACACGGTGGGGAGCTGGAGCTCTGGGGAGTGACTGCAGCCCTGCCCCAGGGCCTGACTCTCTCTGAAGAAGCAGAACTGGACTGGGGCACCCAGCTTCTGAGAAGTGGCCTGCATCTCACAGGTCAGGGTCATCGAGCCCCCCTCTTTGGGCCGAGAGGGCCTGGCTATCAGAAGCAATGCTAGAGAGAGGGACGAAAGACAAATCCCCGGGCAATGGGTTCCAGAGCTCCCGTCAGAGGCACACGGGGCTCTCAGTGTTTGGAACAAGGCGAACTGGGTGCAGAGACGGCCCCCCACTCCAGCCCGGCCTGACCCTGTGCCATGTCTCCGCCCCCCACAAGGCAACCTCTACCTCCCGCTTGGTTTCCACTCTTTGACATCTCTGTCCACAAACTAAAAACACCTTTTCTGGATACAGGGCCGGGCGCCGACCACTGTTACCAGAGAGGGTGAAGCCTGACGTTTCAGGAAAAGCGAGAGTGTTTCATTCATTCCTGTCATAAACCATGTCGGTTATCTTCTTCCGCTCACTCCCCCGGCATCCCAGAGCCACACACTGTCTTTCAAGGACAGAATGTGACATGGGACGATCGGCCAGTCGGGGAAAGATTAGAGGAATTTAATGCTTTCTTTACTGAACCTCTCCTGCCCGTTACTGCTGCTCCCAACGGAAGGAACAGGTGTACGCTTGCCTGAAAATGCCACTCGCACACGCGCAGCTCCCCTGCTCTGCGACTCTGTGCAAATCTCGTGTGAACCACGGCTGTCAGGGGCAGTTTCATTCCATACCCTGAGCCCCAGGGATGTCTCCCTTTTCAGCCAGGGGGGGCTCTTCTATGAATGCACTACAGATGGGCAAAGCTGGGTCCTGCCTCCCCTCCTCTCCGTCTGCCTGGCAGATCCTGGAGGACAGCAGATCCTGGAGGACAGCAGCTCTCGAAGTATTTGTTTACCCAGCATCAGAGCCTCTGCTCCGATAAAAATGCCGCATGTTCTGGATCCCGAGAGGGGGCTGCTGCCGCCACACCTGTCAGCCTCAAGCCTTGCTCCTGGGATGCTTTACCCTGGGACTTTGTAAACTCTAGTCCAGGGTTAGTACCAGAAGGTTTGCTCCGGGGCCTGGAATTCCTGGCAGGGGTGGTCTTTTCTCCTGGGAATCCTGCAATCCCCAGAGGACTGAGGACAGAGAAAGGAATAAAAAAGGTGTCCAAGCCCCCATTCCCCACTCTTCCGAATGGGGCTGATGGCGTGGAGGGGACACCAGACAGGGCAGTTTGCAAGGCCTGGAGCTCGGTCTTGTAGCTCCGAGCTTGTTTCAGAGAGTTCTCAGACTCCCAGGCAGACCTGGCAAGTCGCTGGTAGTGGAAGCTTTGTTTCTGCTGGATGTGGATTTGGATCAGTGCTTGGGCTCAGACTGGGCGCTCAAGGGGTAGAAGCAGGATCAGGCACAGAGTGTGTCAGTATTAACCCACAGCCTGAGTTCCACTTGGACAAACTTTGGGAGAGCATCCCAGAAGCCTGGACTGGTCCCCAGTATTTGTGCAAAGCCGTGCTCCCCGGCTGTGTGCATGGCCTGTGTTCTTGGCGGGGCAGGAAGCTTCTTCGAGCCCTGCAGGTAGTATTTTCTGTGTAAGGCAGCGATTCTGATGTATCCTGGGTTGAAATGCGCTTCAGTGGAAGATCCCTTCTGGGAGAAAGCTTCCTCCACTCTTCATCTGGTGGAAGCAAGACCTCGAATGAGCGTCGGAGTGATGGGTTTGTGCCAACCAGAGTGAGAGAGAAGCCGCATGGGCAACAGCTGTGGCCACAGAGCAGGGCTGGAAATGGGAGGGGGACAGAGAGCTACTTGGCTTTCCTGTGGTCCCGGGGACCGACTGTCACGTTCTCCATGGATGTGTGATGGCGGCGTCTCCTCCATCGCTCCTGGGGGAGCACCTCATGGGGAAGACACGAGGGCTTTGCCAGCCCCGAGTCTGGGAGGACGACGAGTCTTCTAACGTCCGTCTCCCACACTCTGTGGCTTCCGGTGGAACAGCCTCTCCCTTCCCGAGCTGCCACTCCCCACAGAAAGGGCTATGGTTTCAAGAAGACCCGCTCCCCCAAACTGAGCGGCCACGTGTCAGGTGCAGAAACTGACCTGAACACAAGCAGCCTGGTCCCCAGGGAGCCGCTGCCGTGGTAGACCTCAGCGGCTGTCACCGGAGGGCAGCCAGCACCCCCGTGGGCCTGCCGCACGGATTGGGCCACGAAGAGGAAAGGGAGGCCCGACTCACCTTCACTGGCTGGTTCGCAGGGGGCAGCTAGGAGAGAAGTCAGGAGAGGTCAGTGCAGGTGCGAATTCCAAACGGGCAGCCCCTGCAGCCTGGCTGACCGTCCCCAGGGCGGTTCTCCGCGTGCCCTCCTGCAGCCGTCCCCCTCCCCCTCCCCGCTCCTCCCCCTCCCCCACTCCCTCCCCCTCCACGCCCCCCCTCCTGCCCACTACTCTCCTCCCCCCATCCTTCCTGACCCCGCTCCCTCGCCTACATCCCCAACACCACACGGTTCCTTTTGTGATCAGGAGCTCCTTCCCGATCACCGCTCCTATCCGTGCTGAGGGTGGTGCCTTCGTTCCGTGGCCCCTTCAAGCCCTGGACTCTCATCCCTCCTCTCAAACGTCCAGGTGACCCCAGCCCGGGCCGGCCCACCGCAGTCACAGCAGCCAGCCTCCTGCTCCCGACGCCCTTTATTCACCAACGCCCCGGTGAACGAGGTCCACAGAAAGAATCCGGATTTCTCCCAAGATTCTCCCACACCTCAAGGGTCTGACTGTAGGTAGTATGGCAGCATCACGCTCAAGAACAGAACATTCTGGGGAGATGCAGGCTCTGCAGCCAGAAGACAGAGCCCTGAAGCCTGCCTCTTCCCCTTACAAGCTGTGCTACCCCAGGGACAACGCTTCACCTCTCTGGGCTCCGCTTTCCTTTTCTGTGAAATGCAGGTAATCATAGACTCCCTCAGAGTTTCTGCAGGGATTAAATAAGTTCATGTCCATAAAATGCTTAGAATAGGGCTTGGGATTTATTTACCATCCAGCAAACATTACTCATTATTAGTACCTATTTGAGCCCATGTTTAGTCTGACTTGTGTAGCCTGTTGGAGCTGAAGCGCTGGTCTGACTAATGTCTGCCTCAGGTAGGAGAATGGAATCGATGGGGCTGCATGAAAATCACATTTTTTATCCGTCCGTTCTACACACGGTTTCAAGCACTTATGATGGCGTGCCAGGGCCTGTGTGCGGGCTGGCGTTGCGGGAGCGAGTGCAAACAGCAGGCTCTGCTGTCCAGGACTTTCGGGAGAGAGAGCCAATTGAAAAATCACCGAAGAGCCTGACTTGAGAGAGTGATCAGTGTTACAGGAGGGATGAGACCGAGACACAAGTCCGAGGGTCTCAGGACAGTTTGGACACTTTGGACGGCTGTCAGCTGAGTAGAAAACACAATGAAAGTCGACAGCTGCCTTCGGGGTGTTTGGGGATGAGCACCCCAACACAGAACTAGCCAATGCAAAGGACGTGAGAAGGAAGGAGCTTGTGGTGGGTTGGGGAAGAGAAGGTGGTGCCCTTGGAGCTGACAGAGGGGCGGCGGTGGGCGCTGGTGTGGTAGAGAGGGTCAGTGAGTCACGGAGGGCTCCCTGGACTTGGCACCAGGTCTGGATTTCATTCCAGGTATGATGGGGAGCTGGGGACAGTTCTGACTCCACTTACGTTTGTAAAATCACTCTTATCCTGGGAGAAGGGCAGACCACCATCCTGCAGGAGAAGCAGGGAGGACACTAGTGGCCATTTAGTCTGGAAGATTTAGTCTGGAAGAGCTCGGGCGAGGCAGGGCCACCATGAAGGGCCAGAGTCCAGTATAAATTTGAAAGTAGAATCAAGACTTACTTATGGATGGGAGGTCAAGTGTCGAGGAGAGAGAGGGATGAGTGTAAGTCCTAGAGTCTTGGTCGCAGCCACTGGAAGAGTGGAGCACGGCATGGTCACCTGGGTAAGTTGGGGGAACTCACGGGAGATCAGGACATGCGTTTGGCCACGTGGAGTGTAACAGCTGACTGGCTGCGGAGCGCATGCACGGCGCTCGGAGGAGAGGCCAGAGCTGGGGACATAAGCTTGAGCTGAAGGTCAAAGCGGCGCAGGAAGTGTCTGAACCGGGCGGGGACGTGCACATGGGTGGAGCGTGAGGTCTGGCACCAGCCTTGGACAACTCCAACCTCTGGTGGTCAGGAAGCAACAGGTGTTGAGTTAGAAAGAAACCCAGAAGCCTGTGGTGTTCCAGAAGCTGAGGAAGAAGTGCTTCCAGAAGACGGGGTGAAGGACCACTTGGGAGAGTCCAAGTTAAAGGAAGCCGAAAACAGAGCCCTGGCTGGGATGACGGGGAAGGGGTTGGTGGTCCCAGCAGGGGCAGGGGTGGGGACGAAAGGTGGACAGCCACGGCCAAGGGGGAGAAGGACCTGATAGCACCGAGAACCAACAACAGTCGCCAGGGCTTGAAGGGGTGGAGGCCAGGAGGGAGGGTTTGAGGAGACGGAAATGCTCTGCGCCGTGCGGACGGCAAATCCTTCCGGAAAATCGGAGCTGCTGTATTGTAAAAGTGAAAGTTAATGTGAGGTAAGTTAAAAATGAGTTTAAAACAGGAAGGGCGGGTGGCGATGAGGCAAGCCCCGCAGCTCTCTGGAAATTTTGTGAAAGGGAGCGGAACACGGTCACGGCACATTCCCTTCGTCTTAGGGGCAAAGACACGGTGGCGTGATTGTGCATTCACTGGACTAACCCGGGATGAAGCAATGTGGTGACGGGACAGGGACGGTTCTGAGAAAGCGAGAGCGTTAGGGAACCCAGTGCATACGGGGGGCGGGGGGCGGGGGTCCCGTCCTGCACGGGAGATGGGATGGGTTGTCCTGCACGGGGACAGACGGCGGGGGTCGGCAGGTCCACAGACACAGCAGAAAGGTGGGGACATTGTCTTCTGATGGCTTTCACTTCCTCAGTGACATGCAGCAGGATTACAACCCGAGAGTACGACGGAGATTGAGGAGACAGAGAAGGCGGGAGATGGTGGGCTGAGGGCCTGAGTGGGAGGCACCGAGTGGGAAGGTGTGGGAGGGTCTCCGGCCCTACACGGGCCACCCGAGATGTGTGCCCCGCATTTAAAGGGATGTGAGTCCACAGGATGGTGCCCTCCGTGTGAAGTCACGCGCAGCTGCTTGGGCCCTGGTGTGAAGCCCACGGAGAAGCTGACGGAGCGTGTAGACAGGGCGGGGCTGGGCCAGCCCCCGCATCGAGCTGAGAGGCGGGGGGCGCGGAGGCCAGGAACAGGCAGTGAAAAACCCCGGTCCATGGGGCTGAGAGGGAAAGTTGCAAATGCCCCGTGGTCATAGGGTGGGGTAGGGGTGGGGGGGCCAGGAGCGGGGATTTGGAAGCAAGCGTCGGTGGTGGCGGTGGGGACGGTCCACTCTAGCTAGGCAGGCGGGGCCAGGGACAGAAGACAAAGGAAGGGAGGATGACCGTGAGGACAAAGAGCCCCGTTTGTGGGCGAACCACCCCCGCAGCCACCCACAACATGGAGAACAGACACGGAGTTCACCTCGGAAGGAAGAACAGACACTCAGCACTTCCTATGAGATCAAAAGTGAACTGATAGTTTTCTTCAAACGCCTGGCTCTCCCGGCTTCCCCACCCGCTGCCTGACTCCGAGCCACAGGTCGGAGGCCGAGGTCCTGGCCTCCGTGGGTGCAGGCGGAGACCTTGGGAGGCCGGGCCTGGACGTCCTACTCACCGCACATCAGCAGCACAAGCGCCAGCAGCATGAGGACCGGGTTGGGGACTGTCCCTGGAGAGGCTTTCTCCGCGAAGGAGGAATCCAGTTTGACAGAGGGTGGAGGCATCCGGGTTGGGAACTAGAAGCGTGAGCGCCCTCCCAGGCCCCTCTGTCTGCTCTCCGCAGGGGCCTGAGGCGGCTACGGACGCTCCTTCTTGTGGCTTTGGTCTATGTCCACAGCTCGATGAGAGTGCACGTTAGCACATCAGGGCCTCCTCACGAGCTCAGGGCTGTCTCCAAGGACGATTTCTGACGTGGATGAGCGCTCCCCGACTGCAGTCCTGCAGAGGGCAGCGGGTGCTTTCCCCGTGGGGAGGTCCGTCCCCCCACCGTGCCCGCTCCCCACGTGCTCCGGCTTCTCCACAGCTGCACGCTGTCTCTCTGGGCACGCACGGCCGAGCCGGGGCCTGATGGCTCTCACCGGGGTTACGGACAGGACCTGACGGTCTGTGATGGGCTCAGGGTCAAGCTGTTTGTAAGGTACTGGCTCCCGCCCATATTTAGACTTTCATGGCATAGCCTTCAGTGAAGCAGAAACAGAAGAAAAACAGAATCACAGGAACTTATGGCCTGGGGGGGAAGTTTTTAAGTGAAATACAGGAAATAAGCTTATGCAAATTATCTCCTGGGCGTTGGGGACAGTTTGCCATGCTCACCTGGCATGTGGGATGGCGGTCCTCCCCTCCCCCACATCAGGTGGGTGTCTTCTACTCCATCGCTCCCGGAGCACACTGGGGCTCCTGGTGCTTGGCATGGGGAGCCTGGGTGTGATTCAGACCGTGCTCAGAAAGAATAAACCGTCTCAGGTTCCAGCACCTCTTTGAGGATCTAGGATTAAGAACCAGATAACGTGCGGAAGCAAAGCGTGTGAGCAAAAAACAGGGGACACGGCAAGACACCATTCGGTAGTGACGCCCAAGTGTGGGTGTGGAGTTCGAAGAGAAGGCACCAGAAGAGACGGTGGGGTGGGGGGTGCGCATCGGGCCAGCACTGGGCCAGCTGCAGGAGGAGGCCACACAGCTAAGCCACTTCCTCCAAACTAATTTTTACTGGTACGAAATCTGACGTTTGCCTCCTTCTGCATGACCACCCTTTACCTTCCCCTCGTCCTGTGCGGGGGCGAGAAAGAGAGGGGTGTTACCTGTCCCCGGAAGACAGCAGCGTCTGTCCCGCACCGTCTGCCCCGCACCGTGTTAACAGTCTGAGGATCTGGAGGTGAGAAGTGCATGTTCCCTAAGTGCTGAGAAGTCACAGTGCGGCAGGCGAGAAAGATCGATGAGCAAACCGAACCCTGGGAAGTGCGAAAATCGTGATGACTGAGCCAGCCCTGGTCGAGGGGCAAGAGCGGGGCGTCGGGAAAGGGGAGGGTCTGCAGAGGGTGTGCTTTCCGGGGATGACTGGGATCTCCGCCAGCCGTGCAGGCGGGGAAGGACGCCCTGTGCAGAGCCAAGAGGGCGTGCGGCGTGAAGTCATGAAACAGCGAGGTGTTCTGCTGGGATCGTTGGAGCTTGATTGTTGGAACAAAGCGTGAAGTACCGACAGCAGGAGGCCAACGAGACAGGGAGGAGGAGAAGCCACAGCAGGTCTGTGCGCAGCACAGAGCGCGGGCTCTCCAGGGAGGGGGAGGGGCCAGTCGGGCCCCGGCCGGAGAAGGCACCTCCCATCAGAGGCAGCGCTGGGCCATTGCTGTGAGGTTCGAAGGACACACTGTTTGACCATCTGATCGTTCCCCGAAGCCAGAATTTTGGGATTTTATGTAAAACCTACTAACTTCTACATGCTGGAGAGTAACATTTAAAAATTGTTTTAAAACAAAGCATTTATGATGAATACCCAACTTTTGTAGCAACATGGACGGGACTGGAAGAGATTCTGCTGAGTGAAATCAGTCAAGCAGAGAGAGTCAATTATCATATGGTTTCACTTACTTGTGGAGCATAACAAATAGCATGGAGGACAAGGGGAGATGGAGAGGAGAAGGGAGTTGAGGGAAATTGGAAGGGGAGGTGAACCATGGGAGACTATGGACTCTGAGAAACAACCTGAGGGGTTTGAAGGGGTAGGGGGGGTGGGAGGTTGGGGGAACCAGGTGGTGGTTATTGGAGAGGGCACGGATTGCACGGAGCACTGGGTGTGATGCAAAAATAATGAATACTGTTATGCTGAAAATAAATGAAAAATAAATTAAAAAAAAAACCAAAATAAAACAAAGCATTTCTGTACAGCAGCACAGCTGTGCGACCTCCGCCCCGGCTGGCGCGCAGGACGGTAAGGGAGGGGACAGCACTAGCCCCGCAGAAGATGACAAATCCGGGGACATACTGAGTCTGCTCATTTTGAGGTAGAAAGTTTACTGATTTTACAGATTAGGAATCAGCAACTCAAAGATGTTGGGCAATTTTCAAAGCTTTAGGTGAGAACTCTGGTAGGTGAGAACTATAGCGGGTGTGACCCCCTGACCTCACCTTACCCTTGGTTGTGTCCGCTGACCGAGACAGCAGCCCCTGACCCCACGTGGCCCCTGAGCACTTGAAGCTGAGCTAGTCCAAGCTGAGAGGCCCTGTGAGCACAGTTCACACGCTACGTTTTAAAAACTTGAGAAAAGAAAAAAACAAAAGAACTTGAAGTGTCTCATTAATGATTTTACATCAATTCTATGTTCAATGATAATACTTTACATGTAATAAGTTTAAAAATGTTAAAATTAAAGTATTAATTCCACCTGTTTCCTTTTCTTTTTACTCTTTTCCAGTATGGCTACTAGCAAATTCTACATTCTGTGCGCGGCCCCTCTTACGTGTCTGCTGGACGGAGTGGCGCAGCGCTGGTGCCCAGCAGGAAGAGGCTTCCTCACTCAGCCCTCAGCCAGAAGGCAGGCAACACCGGCCTGGGCCATTGCCTGTGTCCAGCTCCCACAAGATGTGATGCCCCACGTCAGAGTAGAAGAAAAACACTGAGAGGGAAAGTCTGAGGTCCGGGAAGAGCAGAAATGGCAGCTTCTCCACCGAACATGCTGGGTCTGGGGTCGCACATCAGGAGCAGATCAGAGATGAGGACATTCTTGCAATTTTCAGAGCGTTGCCATGACTTCAGACCACACTGTGGGCCCATCCTGTAGAAAACTCATGGTGGAGGTCGTCTTCCCCCAGAGCAGGCTACTGGCTGGCCCTGCTGAACAAGTGGTGGGAGAATGCCCAGCGCAGTGAGTCGGAATCAGACCGCCGGGACCCTGGGAGTTTGCTCTTCTGGGGAAGAGAGGGTTGCGCTGTGGGCGACCACATCCCACTTTCCATACATCTCCGTCTTGCCAAATGCAGTTCTCAAGTGTGAACCCTCCCTCAGTGCTAAAACGGACACAGAATTTTATCATCCAAACCAGGACACTTTTGGGAGGGGAAATGTCTACTAAAAATTGTTAACAGATTAGCTCGCCCTCAGCAGACATCAACTCTCCTGTCCTAAGAAAACAGGGACCAACGCTTTTTCTGACTTCACCAGAAACCCTTCCTCTACACTCGTGCTTTCAGGCTTTCCCTCCCTCCTCAGACAGCCAAGGATCACCCTCAGTGTCTCCGCTCCTGCTTTTCTGACAGGACAGGGCTCCCCTCCTGTGTCTCTGGGATAACCGCTGTGGCTAAGTCTTGTCACTGCTACCGATGAAATGCATCAGGTTGCCGTTCCTGTGGAGTTTCCCACAGCGAGGGAGTCCAACAGAAGGGTCACCCAGAGACCGATGTTTGCCTCTCTCTTCCCAGAGTTAGCAAGACCGAGCCGCGTTCCAGGCTGTCACAGTGCATTGTCCGCACCGACTGTCCACCCACTCACCCGGGACGTTGGTGTGGCTTGGGTACGCCAAGTCAGTCAAGAGCAGATCAACTTCAGACGTCCCTGGAAAGAGCGCAGCCTGGACAGGACGTGGCCGGAGGGCCATCAGCTTCTGAGGATTTAAGAGAGGCCACGACCTTGAGCCAGGCTAAGGACGAGAACTCAGGGATGTGCGGCCAACGGCGTGTCGTAGCGGGGACTCTCCTTCAGGGATGTGCGGCCAACGGCGTGTCGTAGCAGGGACTCTCCTTCAGGGATGTGCGGCCAACGGCGTGTCGTAGCGGGGACTCTCCTTCAGGGATGTGCGGCCAACGACGTGTCGTAGCGGGGACTCTCCTGTAGGTCCTGGCCCCCGCCTTTTCAGAGCCATATCCTGATGCTGTAAGTGCCGTGAGAACTGGTTCATAACCAATCAACGGGCTTATCTAACCTCACACAAGATGAATAGATTGTCGCTCTCTTAATTTTAAACCAGAAATTTGGTTAGGGTTATTTTGGTTAGCAGTACCAAGACCAGGGAGCTAATGCAATCCACATTTTAAACATATAATACACATAGAAAACCACAAGAGAGTCCTAATGACAGAGAACAAACTGACGGATGATGGAGGGAGGTGGTGGGGGCTGGGCTAGATGGGGGAGGGGCATTAAGGAGGGACTTAGTGATGAACATCGGGTCCTGTATGTAAGTGATGGATCACTGGGTTCTACTCCTGAAACCAACGTTGTCCTGTATGTCAGCTAACCAGAATTTAAATAACAATTTGGAAGAAAAAATTTGCATATATATTTGTATATGTGTATTTACATATATCTATACATAAAATGTATATTAAAAGTATGCAGTCGTGTGTCCCAGAACCGAAAACTAAGAATGCAGTTGGACACAAAAGAGAAAGAGACAAGAACTAGAACCCGAAGATGCTGTCTGGATTCTCCCCGTCTCTCATCTCTGTTCCTCTGGGTTTCCGACATCCAGTGTCTCTGTGGAAGGGCTGCTTCTCATTCTCTGGTCCTCCTGGTGTGCGGAAAATGGCCACCCGCAGCTCCCGGGCTGACTTGCTGCAGGTCCAGCTACTCTCCGCCGCAGCTCCCGTCTCCTGGGAAGGGCTGGCCCACCCGGCTTGGGACAGATACCTGCTCGCGGTACCAGCTAACTGTGGCCAGGAGGGCAGGACGGTGTTGTTTAAAAACGCTTCTTAGTTTTTACCCAAAGGAGTTGCGAACACGTCCACACAAAAGTCTGCCCGTGGATATTCACAGCAAGTTCACTCATGGTTTTCAAAACTGGGAAGCAACCGAGATGTTCTTCCGGAGGTTGGTGGGCAAATAAACTGTGGCCCATCTGGGCAATGGGATACCGCTTGGTGCTGAACAGAAACGAGCTTCAAGCCATGAAAAGACACGGAGGAAACGTACACGCGTGCCACTGAGCCAAAGGAGCCCGTCCGTGAAGGCGACGTACGGCTGACTCCGATTCCTGACGCTCCGGAAGACGAGAAAGGGGGAGAGACCGTAGAAGGATCGGCGGTTGTCGGGACTTTGGGGACGAGAGGAAGGAACAGGCCAGCACAGAGGACTTTAGACGAGTTCTAGGGAAATAAACTTACTGTGCGCAACATTATGATGCTGGATACATGTTTATACATTTGCCCAAACCCATAGAACGACCCCGAGAGTGAACTCCAGTGTAAACTACGGAATTGGGGTGATGATGCGTCAAAGCAGTTTGTAACATACGCACTCCCCGGTGAGGAATGTGGACAATCGGGGGGTTAGCAGGTGTGTGGGAACTCTGTATCTTCCTCTCTATTTTGCTGGGAACCTTAAACTGCTCTTCAAAAAAAAAAAAGCCCAACCCCTGATCAGCACCAAATAACGAGATGGCAGAGGCGCCCATGGAAGCAGACAGTGCATCCGGGCGCTGGTCGGAGAGCTCTGAAGAAATGGGACTGGTTTTGAAAAAACCGTTTATGTCTATGTGAGTTGGGGTAAGCTGTGTGCTTTTGATAAGCCCTCCAAACACCTCTCTGGCTTGACACAGGTCTCCCTGTCTCACAGTCAGCGGAGACGGGGTGAGGGCCCGCCAGCCGGTCACTCAGAGGGCCCCGCCTGCCCCCGTGTTGCTGGGGTCTTCCCTGACAAGCCAGCAGACAGGGGAAGAGAGCATGAGGGAGCCAAGCTCTGTCAGTGGCCTTGATGGGAAGGTGTCATGTCCATTCTGAGAACGGGCCTCATGACCCTGTCTACATGGGAGAAACCTCTGGGAGCCCTGGACGCTTGGAGGAGCCGGGCACCGTGAGGCAGCAGGTGGCACCGTGAGGCAGCAGGTGCCAATGGGGGCTGAGGAGGCGACTCTAGCTGCCTCACGGTGACTTCAGGGGCTGGCCCCCTTCTACTGGGGACAGCGCCCCGGCTGTCCTAGGCTGCGGGATGACGTGTGCACTGTGACGAGGGGCGGGACAGGCGGGGTCACAAGGCCCATGCGGCTTGCAAGCCCTACCTGCCTACCAGGGGACAGTATTCCACCGATGACAGAGTGAGGGGCTGCCCACAGCGTCTTCTACCACGACAGATCTGGAAGCCCTTGTGCTGGCGAGGCCCCGGACCCTGCCAAAGAGCAAGTGCAGGTGGGCACTGATTGTGGCCAGTGTGTCACTGCTCCTCAGGGGTTTTCAGGGTGGAGGCTCTCTGTGTACTGGGGAACTTTCGGGAGTCCTCAGCCCCACAGACCTATAAGGGCCCCATCGGCCCCAGGCCAGAGGAACAGGTGCACACTGCACAGGTGTGGGCCCAGGAGTGTGGGGTGCCTAAGGACCTGGACCCTCGCAAGGGTGTCAGGAGGGTCTCTTGTGGGAGAAGGCGTAAACCAGCTCACAGTCTCCGACCTACCCAGGATGTATCCCCCAAATGCAGAGCTCCGGGTGAGCGCCCCACTGGCCCGGGCCTGGCTGGTGTGCGGGCTGGCACAGCTCCGGGTAAGAGACCCTGGAGGAGACGAGGGGCACGTCTGGGGGGACGCGGCAGTGTCTGAGCGCTGGCAGCCAGGGCCACAGGCTGGCCTGCCTGGGTTCCTCCGAGCCCGCCACGGACGTGCCCTCGGCCCTGACAACAGGCCGGGGTCGGCTTCTCGGCTTGCTGTCCTTCAGGGACATTATTCAAACGACTGTCAGCTCTCGCTTCTGGGACAGATTCCCCCCATCTCTCCCAGGGGTTCTTCCTTTTGTCTGATTGGTTCTCAGGGGACTTATTGGAATGGAAGCAAATGAAACTTTAATACAGAAATTGAGGGAGATTTGAAGTCCCTTTTGTGACACTCCAACCCTGTCCACTCTACTGAGGATAAACAGATTTTCAGGCACTCGGTTCTGGCCGCCCAGTGGCCCTCCAGTTTCCAGCTACAATGGGGTGAAGGGGACAGGACCCTCATCTGTAGGGAAAACCAGGAGGAGCTCATCAGATAAAGAGAGCTGATCAGATAAAGGCAGAATCTCTTCATGTATCTAGGGTAGATCCCAAAATGTTTTCCAAGGCCTTGTCCTCTCTCCTGGGGAGCCCGATGGCTCTAGTTCCCACGCCAGGGAAGAGCCAGGAGGGGAGGGCTCTGTAACACGCCTGGTCCTGTCGACAGGCAGGATCTCTTCTGCCCAGCGGAGCCCCCGAGGCCGTCGCGGAGGAGCGGGCACACCTGCTTCCCGGCGGCAGGGAAAGCACCCAGCACGGGAGCCGCCGCAGAGACCGAGTCTGCTTCATTAGGGAGCGGAAACGTAGGCCTGCCCCGGGGGCTCAGCTTAGCCTGGGTCCCAGGCTGCCGCGCCGTAGCCTCGGGTCCTGAGCCGGCACCACTGCGCCTCACACGTGCAAGTGCCGGTGTCCGAGGGGTGCAGTGAAAATGGTGCCATCTGGTCGGCAGAGGCCCGACTCCCAGCCCCAGCCTCCTTCCGCCTCGGCCTCCCCTCCTTCCAGAGGCAGCCCCGTTGCCAACACTCGTTTCCCTGGATCCGTTAGAAAACACTTGTGCGATTCTCCTTGGTAAAGAGCAACCCCGCTGGCTGGCTGTGGCAGACGGTCCCCAGAGGGGCTTTATTGCCGATACTGGGAGGGGGGCGTGCCGTGGCTTCCAGGTACCATGGAAGCATCCGGAATTACAGGACACTGCCCTGCTCCCGGAAGAATGTGCTGTCACCAAGAAGCAGAAGGGCAGTGAGGTGCCAGCCGTGGTTGCGATCACCTGAAGCATGAGAAACAGGGCGAAATGCTTCTAAGCTTTCCCCCAAGTTCCATGTAGTGGTCTGCTTCCTTTCATGCTCTCTACAGATAAAGAGGACGCCCAGCGATGGCCCATACTGGTCAGGGCACAGGGCTGGGGATCCCAGGCGGGGTGAGAAGAGGCAGCACAGGCCAGAGCCAGTGTGGAGGGTCCACGGCGAGGAGAGGGGGACTGTGAGCTTGTCTTCCCGGCAGAGAGCATTCAACAGCTCCTGTCTCCAGGCGGTGATGGGAGTGCTTGGCTCTAGAGCAAGGCAGGGCACAGGGTGCAGGTGCATGCTGGGGGCAAAGCGGGAGCAGGCACAGCCTGCAGCCCGGGGCTCAGGCCAGACCAATCAGGGTCCCTGAGGAGTAGGGGACACTTGGGACTGAGGGCTTCTGGTCAACCATCAGGTAGGCCGGGCTACTGTTCTGCAAAGAGAAAAGGATGTACAGTAAGGATGGACACGTCAGAAAGGGTGATCTCATTCAAGCTCAATGAGGCTAGGAAAGAATATTGGGCCCAGAACAGGAAAGAGAAGCCCTCCCAGACCCTAATCACACACACGTCCCGCACGGAAGTGAACCAAGGTGGAGTCGGGTGCAGCCTCCCCAGGGCTCGCTCAGCCAGCGGCCACAGTGTTCCCGCATGTGAACACGTCTCGCCCTCACTTGATCAAAGAACTCTTCACGGTCAATGGCACCAGGGTCTTCCCATTTTACAGATGAAATTAATGAGGTCCTGAGTAGTTAAGTGACTGTCTAAGTTAAGAGAGCCTCAGGATGGCAGCATCAGCACTCAACCTGCAGCCTTCCAGGACTCAACCCCTCCTCTCCTGGGCACTAGCTGTTCATCCGGCCCTTGGTCAGCCTCCGCCCTCACCGGACTCCACAGCAGGGTGCTTAAACCAAGCAGCCCTGCATTCCCACCCGGCTCGCCGCTTGCCGAGCTGGGTTTCAGCCCCCAGGGACTGAGCTTGCATGGTTCAAGTTGGGGCAGGACTTCCTCCTCCTGTCCCCTGAAGAGGCCTACAGTCCCCCCACTGTCTGGAAAGACTGTCTCCTGGGCATTTCCAAAAAGCCTCTCCACCCCAGCCCCATTCCCACAGGTTCACGTAAAATCAGTGGAGAGACGTCAGATAGAATGAGGCGGGACTGTCTCCCGTGGTTTAAACTCTGGGTGAGAGGGTTGGGGTCTTTTTCAGTGTCAGGACTGGTCACTTTAGTTATGTTCTATCATTTCAAAGCAACTTTCTATGATTTTGGAAAATTGTTTATTTTCTCTAATTCTCACTTTTGTTCCTGTTTTCATATAAGGGTGTGGTTTCTAAAACCTCTCTTGCCCTCCCATCAGTAAGTCTGTGGTATGGGACTCATTATTCGTTTCATCCTTACTTCTGTTTATTGCTGAAATGCCTCACTAGTATCCCCTGAAGTACGTGGAGAGCAGGTGAGCACCGCGGCGGGGGCCGCCCTCCCTCCCCTCCCCCCATGACGTCCCCGTGAACTCTGCTCCAGGACTTACCTGCACAGACCACAGCCACGTCCTCGGCATGGTTGCAATTGTGTCGGCCCCAAAACCTGTGTGGACACTCCTCCAGGGACCTCTCCTTCCCTGAGCAAGCCACGTCGTCCAGCCAGATGCGGCCGGTCCCTGGGCCAAATCTTCTCCGGGATTTAGCAGGTGGAGAGAGGGACGGCCCACAGCCCAGCTGCCTGCATACCACCCGGTCCGCTGCTTCTCCCCAGCCGTCGTCACAGACGGTGCCCCACTGGCTCTTGTGCAGCACCTGCAGCCGCCCGGCACAGCGGCCGTCTCCTCCCACCAGCCGCAGCTCAAAGGGATCTGCAGGTACAGGAGGGAGCAACGGTGGAGGCGAGCAGGGGACAGACAGAGGACCTGCTCTAGATTCAGATCCCACCAGCCCGTGAGACCCTCCGCCCAGCTCCCCTGCCTACATCCGCTTCTCCCGGCCTGACCGAGTGTCCCAAGTCCCTTCCTTAACCAGGATTTTCCACTTCTCTGTCTAATTCCTAAAACTCTAATATTAATAATGACTTTCTGATCGCTTTTGAAAATCAAAGAGCTCAACAATGGAGGGTGTGTGCTCTGTGCCTGATACGCAGAGTTCAGTGTGCTAATAGTTCACAGTCCTCTGGGGCTTCCTGCTGCCGAAACCACGTTCCTGCACGGAGGGAGGCAGTCGTGTCAGTGTCTGTAGAGGCACCAGCAGGCGCCTGGGTGGCTCAGTCGGTCACGTGCCCGACTCTTGATTTCATCGGACTCCACGCTCGGAGAGGAGCCTCCTCGGGACTCTCTCTCCCCCTCCACCCACGGGCGCACTGTCTCTCTCTCTCTCTCAAATAAATAAATTAAAATCTTAAAAATAAATAAATAGATGAGAATTGGCGAGCAGCACAACTAAGCGAGTCTGTCCCTGTGCCTTGACGCGTGGCTAGCTCTCTGGGGATGCCGGCTGGCCGGAACCCAGTGCGGCCAGACCCGGGAATGACTCTAGCGTCCGACCTCGTGGGTTTTACCTTCACATTCCACCCACATGTCGTCATCGTGGGTGCAGTTGCTCCTCTCCCAGGCCCCGGCAGGGCACTCCTCGAGGCTGCTTTCTTTTCCTGAGCATGATGCCTTTCTCAGCCAGATGGGCCCTTGGCCCTGAGTGGCTTTGTTGCAGCATTTCCGGGTCAGCAGGGCCCGTCCACATCCCAGTTGCCGGCACACGACCTTGGTGGCGGCAAAGCTCCAGCTTGCTTTGCACACGGTGCCCCACTGCCCTTGGTGCTTCACCTCTACCCGGCCCTGGCAGCGCTGGGGGCCATCGACCAGCCGCACGTTCTCTGGGACTGTGGGAAAGGGAAGAGGAGGTGTCTGTTCAGCAAGAACATGGTCTTCCCAGAATAGAGCCCCATGGGCACATCCCTCTGCTCTTGGTGTCTAGTCCAACGTGCTAGAGCGCTTGGCATTGTCCAGCAGATGCTTGTTGAAAGGGCTGGATGAGTGAATCGACAGAATGAATGTCATTTTTCAGTTCCAAGTGAATTAATTATTTCTGTAACATTTTTAGTTTTTCAAATTATTTTCACATTTGTATTCTCATTTGTTCCTCATACGAGGCAAGTAGATGGATCGCATAGATTTTTAAAAAATAAAATGCAATAGTGACATACACAATGTGTCCGAGCCCCAAACTTCCTGGTTCATTTTTAGCATTATCACCCGGGTACCATGGATTAGTGCCTCCCGACTTTCAATCTCTCTAACAAGTAGGAATGAGATCTCAGCATCAGGCCCAAAGATCTGTTGGCTGTCTCCCTGGCAACAGTCTGCTTGGTGACAAAGAGAAGACAGGGACCAGCTCCTCGGGCAAATCACAGTCTAATGGAAGTGCAGGCAGAGAAGGGATTATTAACGCCCAGAAGGCGAAGTGTCGTGTTGGTTTCCTAAAAGCATCTCTTGCCCGCTCTTTCGTTGGTGGAATCTTTGGGAGCTGGAAAAGTGTGCATGGTTCTTGGTTTCCTGAGGAGTGAAGCCCAGGAAACATATATCATACATTGCCAGCTCTTTTCTTCCCCACACATGCCCCTGAGCTCCCGACACAGGCTACACTTTTCAACGAACACTTAGTGGGGGATGGGTCTGGATGTGCCTGTGTGTGTGTATGTATGTTTGTGTGTGTGGCCTGTGTATTTATGTGTGTTTGTGTGTGTGTGAAGGAGAGAAGCAGGCTCTCACGTAGCTGAGACTAAGCTGAATTCATTACCTCAATCAAAGAGCAGGAAAAATACCGACTCCGCAGGGCCCGCAGTTGAAAAGGGTGAGGAGCTAGTTAGCCACCTGTGAAGTGCACAGGGTGTTAAGACAGGTGAGCGTGGCCCACAGGTTGGGTGGAACAGGGTGCAGGGCTATGGTACTCACACCCACATACAGCTCCCGCGTCCTCCTTGTGGCTGCAGTCGAAAAAATCTTCCCTTTCACACTGAGACAGGCTCTCTTCCAGGCCATTGCATCGGAATTCTTGGACGAAGATTTTTTGATCTTCTTGTGTCAGTGGCCCAAATGCAGTACCACTGATCGCCTTCTTGACCGCTCCACAACCCAGCTCCCGGCACACCACAGCCGCGTCGCTCTCGTCCCAGCCGTCATCACACACCGTGCCCCACTCGTTGGCCCGCTGCACCTCCACCCGCCCTTCACAGCGGTGGTCACCTCCCACAAGCCGCACTCTGGACAAAGGCCCTCCAAAGCGATGAGAGCTTGGCTGGGCATCTGGAGGATGAGAGAGGACTCAGGCATCTCAGAACACGCCCACCCTTCCCAGAGGGTGTGGGATGCTGGGGGCTGAGAAAGGAGGGCTTGAACGGGAAGTGGAAGGAGGGGCTCTTCAGGACCCCATCCCTAAGTTCTGGTTCTGCTCCACTCCTAACTTACCCTGCTAAGAAACTCCGCTTCAAGACACCTATGTCTATATGCTCACACCGCTAAGCAGCGGGAGCCCTGGGTCAGAACACAAGTGTAGAGATGTGGTCTGTTGTGTTGTCTTGACTCTGTCTCTCCCCATGGCAGCCAGACTGAGGCAGGCTCTCTAGATATAATTTGGGCTGAACAACCTCACTCTCTTTCTCTCCCAATATCCATGATCCCCCGTTACCCATCCTTGCTGCTTCTCATGACATCTTCCCATGCCCAAGAACCCAGCTCAGACGAATGCAGAGAGCAGTGGGTGAAGGAAAGGTCAGAGCCTTGACTAGTCAGATTCTTAGTCTAGAGGGTTCTAGGGCTTAGGGTAGAAGACGACCTCCCCAGAGCCTCCAGATAAGTTCTGAGGAATCCAGGACATGATTCGGCTTCCCAACCATAACTCTGAGGGTGGAAAGGCTAATGGAAATTTTTTTCCTTCTTCCACCAAGAGACGGACATAGAGTGGAGATGGCTGTGGGAGAGCAGAAAAGAGCCCAGCAGGCAACACACTTTTATATTGTTGGCGTATATATACTATATTCCAGGTATTGGTTCATGAACTCAGAGCAGTGCTGACCTCCAGCACATTATGTTTAAGAGGTCTGGGAGCAAACCCACGAGGACTCCAGTAGCCCCTGGATGACAGCATGTTACAGAGAAACTGAATGGTCCATGTCTCCATGCAGTGGAGTAGTTGACATAGACAGGTCTGGGGTACATGTTGGGGCCACATCCGACTGCTGGTCTGTGGCCTACCTTATTTCAAGCAGTGTCACCTATGACCACGTAGGACATGTGGGTGACTCAGGAACATGCACAAATGGAACATGAATTTGGAGGACCAGATCTTCCACCATCTATCCTGCCTCAGCTCTGCACAAACACCCTAGAACTTGGAATCCACCCCAGAAGAAGCTTCTGAGTGAGAAGGCCCTGAGCTGGTTGATTTTAGAGTGCATTGGAAGTTGACATTTGGGTTGTTCATCTGTTTTTGTGTCTCCTTTTCTTCCATGTGTTTTCTGAGGGAAGCAATGAGTAGAATGGAGACTAGAAATAGATTTTAAAATTTAACTACAGAAAACCAAGAAAAGTTTTCATTTTTGCACACTTACATTTATAAGGTACAAATATAACTCAAGAAGAATCATTCAGAAATAGCATTTGGGTCATTGCAAGATTTGAGTTTAGACAGGCATTATTGTGTACCCCAGGAAACTCTAGCTATCATGATGATGCACATGTTATCTGGTTTTGAATTGTAAAATTCTGGTTTTAAATGAGTCTTATTTTCCAGGGAAAGTAGGATTAGAAGACCCCCTTAGAAAGAAGAAGCACATAAGAAAGAAACAGCCCAAGTGTCAAAGAAACCCAGCTGAGAAGAGATTTGAAAGCCAGAGAGAAGGGCAGAGGGGTCATTGGGACAGCTGCCTCCCGGGCAGTGTCTTCAGCCTACTTTGTTGGCTGACAGCTCGAAAGCAGGGCTGGGGTTGGAGAAGCAGTGACCTGGGCCGTGGGAAAGCTGTAGAGCTGTGGTCCCTGTACCGACAGCTAGGACAGCCCTGGACGCCACGGGAAAAAGACCATGAAATCTGATTGATGCACTGAGAACCCAAGACAGCAATTTTGAAATAATTGAATTACATTCTGCTGGTGTGGGGTCCCCCATGTCCACTGCAGAGTCTATGGCTGTCCCTCTCTGGTAAAGTCTCTACCATCAAGAGAGAAAGACCAATGGAATAATGTATAAGAAGCTGATGGTCCAGGACCAACCACCTTGAGTCTGGAGATCACAGTCTTCCTCTTGACAGACCCATTCTCTGTGCAGCTTATGCATGGTCCAAGGACCCCTTACTCAGGTGGCCAGTGGAGACTGAAATCTAGCCTGCCTGCTGCTGGCCAAACCACATGCTGCACACAAGTAGATGCATTTCTAGTTCAAAGGAGCCATGCAGGTTGGCATAGGGACCTGGAAATGGTAGAGCCAAGCAGGGCAAAAGGAAGTTCCTCTCCCAGATACACCAGCGAGAGAGAGGTACCTTCTGAGCCCCCAAACAAAACCATCTATTACTTGGAGGTGGCCAAGAGTTTTAGGCCACAGAGTCCAAGTGGGAGGGAATCCCCTGCAGGAAACACCACCCAAATCCCTTCCAGGTTCTGGAGGTGGAAACCCATCCACAGAGAGGATGGATTGAGATACCAGAGAGGAAATCTACTGAGGTTCTATTGAACTAGAGCCTCTACCCACGTCCTGAGTAAGCATCAAGATTTCCATCTCAAGAACTTGGAGGCCTCCCTCTCAGGAACCCAAAAAGTCTTACCTAAGAGACCAGGTCCGGTGCAAATGGCTGAGGAGAGAAGAAGCAAACGAGTGAGATCATATCGTCAATCCCAAGGCTTTGTTCAAATAACACAACCCTCTAGAAAGTCTTTGGTAGACTTTGTGGGGCAGCTAGAGTGCTGGGTACAGAGCTTCCAAAGTCAGTCCTAGAGAAATCTCCTGCAATGACCAGCCCCAGAGGACACAGGGACACTGACTGGGAACCACAGAGACCAATTCTACCACAGCCCAACCTATTTTCTGTACATGTGATGTAGCTCTGCCCCAGGCACGGATAGATTCACTTTCTATTCTAGTCAATTATGTTAACTGATTACTGCCTGGAGTGGACAGTGTGCAGCCTCTGGGCTCCCCAGCAAGTCATGCTGGAGGCCACTGAGAAGGCTCTCATGAAGAAGACAGCGACACCATGGGGGCAGCGGAAAGCAGGAAAACCGAAGGATTTGTCTGTGTCACTGGCACTGTGCTCAGGCCGCTGCCAGCGCACTTTTCCTGGAAGGGGCCGGATCACAAACAATTTGGGCTTTGTGGCTACCTGGTCTATTACTACCCTATGGCCCTGTCACCGCAACATGAGAGCACAACAACGTGTGTATATGTGTGTGAATGAGCATGGCCACGTTACAATAAACCTTAGTTTATACACACTGAAATTTCAATTTCCCTTTCACAAAATAGTATTCTTCTTTTGATTTTCCCCATTATTTAAAAACGTGAAAACCATTGTTAGCTTGTGGGTTCAACAGGTCAGAAAACAGCTCTAAATTTGGTTCCAAACTCAGCACATCGTAAGGACATCATAATTTCTCCCTATAGGACCCCTGGGTGATCAGGCTCCTCTATGCATTAGGCTCCCATCTCATGCCACCCAGAGTCCTGTGCTCTGTGCCCATCAGTGGTCCCCAAGGTCCTAGGCATTCTGAACTGCAGAACAGTCATGCTCTTCGCTCCCCAGCACCTTATGAAATATTTCTGAAGGAGCTAATATCTTTGGTCTAGAGCCTTTAAGGCAGATACAAAAATTTCAGTTTCTTATTCTGGAATATTTTCTTCATTTCCCAATAATTTCTAAGTAACTCTAAGCCCTTAATCTTCAGGACGTGACTTCTCTCAGACTCAGTATGACCTTGTCTGTAACTGTCTAAAACTCAAGATTATATTGCACCCCACACATCTAGTAAGGAGCACAAAGCCTGCGTATACACAATGGAAACCACATGTGCCATGCCTGGTATGCGGGTCTGAAAGTGATAGAGCCCAAGAGGAAGTTGAACATTCTGGAGTAGGGTGATGATGGGTAGCCAGACCAGAGAGGCTTCGTGAAGGAGATGGGGCTGAAGGAAAGTGGGGAGAGGTGATAGGATGCTCCTGAGAGGGTAGAGCTGGCTGTCAGGTGATACAGGGAATGTACTGGTGTTTGGGAACTTGGCAGCACCCTACCGAGAGCACCTAAATGCCAGTGTGAGCCTTGGTGATGCATGGGATCATCAAGACAATAAAATGGATGTGACTGATTAGGGAAGAGACCGTGTAGGATTGTAAGATGCCCCAAGTTCATTATCTCATGAAAAGTCTCCTAACAGACCTCCAAAGAACATACTATTATCTTCACTTCACAGACGAAGGTAGGATACCAGAGAGAGAGGGCAATTTAACAATTCAGACAGCTAAGAAATTTAAGAACAAGGATTGAAACCCGGGTCCTTTGACTCCGAAATCCCCATTTACAGTACCTTAATCTGGGTGATAAGAAACTGGGGGGACACTAGAGCAACGTTATATGGAACACCTTTGAGGGGAAGCTGGACAGTATAACCTGTGAAAGTGTCTGTCGGGCAGTGCTCTTCCTCTTCTTGTCTACCCGCTGTTACCCATGGTTCAGTTGTCTTCTTATAAAGAAAAGATTAATGGAAATTTTTGTAAAAAGGGAAATGGGATGAACTATTATAAATTTGTTGGTGCAAATAAAGGGAAACAGAAAAAGCTTTGGTGATCAAAGTAGATTATAAATTAGGTATGGATTAAGTGGCTTGAGTTTGGAATTTAACTAGACACAGAGAAGGCAGGAAAGCAGGTGAAGCCTCTCCTGGAAAGGTAGCAGGATCTGCACCTACTGGGCAGGAAGAGCACACTCCTGATCAGAGCTCCAGGAAGACTCTGAGTCTCAGCCAGCAGGGACAGAGGTACTCACCGAGGATCAAGGAGAAGAGCAGGGCCATGAGCCGGGCTGCTGGAGATGCTGAGCTGAAGTCTGAGGCTGGAAGGAGGTCCTGGAACAGCAATAGTCAGCTTTGGCCACCAAGTGTGCCAGCAGGACAGAGCAGAGCAGGTCCTGTCTGCAGCAGAAGCATTATCAGAAGCCTTATCAGATGACCAGATGACCGGAAGCCAATGGGCACAGGGGGCAGAGCTGGTGGAGCTGGACTTGCTGAGTTCAGCATATCCCCAGAGGAAGGGAGGTGACCAGAAATGGCAGAAAAACACAGAAAAAGAAAGGAAACTATAAAAAACCCCAAGCTGTTCTGCCTGGGTTCTGCTATATCCCAGCTCCATCCACCTCTGGACAAGAGAAAAGCCAGAGACAGTAGAAAACATCTAGCTTGCCCTTGGAGGCACCATAATCTAGAGACAAGGTGTCAATCTCTGCATCTAGGGCTGGCTTTCCCTTCAAACCAGCTTTTCTAGCACAAAGCAGAGGGCTTAGCCCATGGATCTGCTCTTCTCCTGTCCTGTCCTGGTTTATGCCCATCTTTGAAAGCTGAGTGGAAAAAGGTCCCTGTGGTAATGAAATCAAGTCATTCTTAGGACCAGTATATGATGGACAATGGTTTAGCAGTAAGACCCCCAGTTTTCCCAGCCCCCAAGCCTCTCCCACCTAGTTATTAAGCACCACTGTGTTTCAAGAGCTATTGAGCACTGGACTCTGGGAATACTCAACTATATCCACTGACAATGCTCCTGCTGCTCCCCCCAAGGTAGTTTTCCTTCCACAACTACACATTTTCACTTCTCTGTAATATTCAGGCCATTCTGCATAAAGATTGGTTCATTACAGACCTCTCTGTTTAGTCTTGTTTTTCTTCACCTACTTATTATTGTTTTCAGGAGAGAGTTCAGAGCAGCCTGAGTGCTAGGGGAATATGAGGGGTGCAGGGAACACCCCCATGAATGGAGGAGTTGGCACTCCATGGGACATGGTCCCATGGCTGTGTCAGCGTGTGGAGGCAGCTGTGAGAGAGGAAAGTACATGACACTTTGGGAACACAGTGGAGGAAATAGTTACTTCTACTTGGGGTTAATCAGGGACTTTACAGAAGTGATGACATTTGAGCGGGAAGTGAAGGGTGAGTGGCCTGGGGATTTGGAGCAGGAAAGGCTTGGCTCTGAGGATGGAGATGAATAAAATGGCGTCATCCATCTCAGAGATGAAGGCTGGTCTGGAAGGGCTGGTCTCAGCCTGCTTGGTGGTCAGGTGTCAGGGATACCAGTGTCTTCAAGTACACATACCTAGTAGTACAATTTCTGGGTCATAGGGTAGCTCTATTTTTAACATCTTGAGGAACCACTGTTTTCAAGGGTTACTGTGCTAGCTTGCATTCCCACCGACAGGGTAAGAGGGGTTCCCTTTCTCCACATCCTCACTATCATTTGTTGTTTTCTGTCTTGTTAATTTTAGCCATTCTAACAGGTGTAAGGTGGTATCTCATTGTAGTTTTGATTTGTATTTCCCTGATGGCTAATGATTTGAACACTTTTTCATGTGTCCATTAGCCATTTGTAGGTCTTCTTTGGAGAAGTGTCTGTTCATGTCTTCTGTTCATTTTTTGACGGGGGTTATTTGTTTTTTGGGTGTTGAGTTTGAGAAGTTCTTTATAGTTCTTTGATATCAGCCCTTTATCTGAAGTGTCATTTGTAAATATCTTTTCCCATTCTATGGGTTGCCTCTTTGTCTTGTTGACTATTTCCTTTGTTGTGCAGAAGATTTTTATCTTGATGAAGTCCCAAAAGTTCAGTTTCACTTTTGTTTCCCTTGCCTTTAGAGAGGCATCTTGAAAGAAGTTGCTCTGGTGGATGTTGAAGAGGTTAGTGCCTATGTTCTCCTCTGGGATTTTGATGGATTCCTTATTACATTGAGGTCTTTCATCCATTTTGAGTTTATCTTTGTGTATGGTGTAAGGGAATGGTCCAGTATCATTCTTCTATATGTGGCTGTTTAATTTTCCCAGCACCACTTATTGAAGAGACTTGTCTTTTTTCCATCGGATATTTTTTCCTGATTTGTTAAAGATTAGTTGACCAAAGAGTTGAGGGTTCATTTCTGGAGTCTTTATTCTGTTCCATTGGTCTATGTGTCTGTTTTTGTGCCAATACCATGCTGTCTTGGTGATCATAGCTTTGTAATATAACTTGAATTCAGGCAACATATTTATTCCAAGGATACAGATGTAGTGAAAAAAAAAAAGGGGGGGACACACCCCTCAATGTTCATAGCAGCAATGTCTACAATAGCCGAAGTGTGGAAGGAGCTGAGATGCCCTTCAGCAGATAAATGGATAAAGAAGATGTGGTCCATGTAGACAATGGAATATTACTGAACCATCAGAAAGGATGAATAGCCACCATTTCCATTGACATGGATGGAACTGGAGGGGATTATGTGAAGTGACATAAGTCAAGCAAAGAAAGTCAATTTTCATATAGTTTCACTCATATGTGGGACATAAGCAATAACACAGAGGACCATATGGGAAGGGAGGGAAATCTGAAGGGGGAGAAATCAGAGAGGTAGACAGACCATGAGGGACTATGGGCCCTGGGAAACAAACTGAGGGTTTCAGAGGGGAGGAGGGTGGGGGGGAGTAACAGGGCGATGGGTATTAAGGATGTCATGATGTTTTGAGGTGTTATGGTGAACACTGGGTGTTTTACCTAATTAATGAATCATTGAACACTACATCAAAAACCAATGATGTACTGTATGGTGGCTAACTTTAACTAACTAACTAAATACATAAATGAAGGTACACATAGTAAAGGGTCTATTACAAATAGGTTTTAAAGACTAATTCCTTACACCTTTACTCTCCGTATTCTGAAATGATGCAGTAACAGACTCAGAATGCAGAAGAGACTCAAAACACCAGCTTTCCTGTTGATGGGTCTTGGTTAGATTGTGACTAGGATCCCAGATCCTGTGCATTTACGTTCAGCTACAGGAGTCAGACTCACCCTACTGAGTTTGCACTTGGAGGAGAAAGGACTCCCTGTGGCCCTTGGCCCACCCAGCAGCAGGGAGATCCAGCCTCCAGGTTCAGATTTATGTCTCCCACCCCTGGGAAAACTGGATGAAAGAAAAGGAAGAAAAAATAAAGACAAAAGCTTTCTCACCAATATGATATTTTACCACCAAAGTCAGGAGTGTGAAGCGAGGAAGGGAGAGAGCATTACCCCAAAGGCATAGGGAGCCACAGCGGGATGTGACCACAGGGAGCTCGAGTTCCGACTGCAGCTTCAAGGGGAGCTTGAGGTCTGGCCCCAGGGAGGCTGGAGAAGAAACCATGTCTGGAGAAGCCGGTGAGGACTGTTGGGGTAGGGGTGAGGGCTGCCAGACCTAGTTAATGGTAGAATCCATAAGAAGACTTTGCTCTTTAGATATGAACATGAGGGTAATTAGTGGTTTCAGGTCATTCTCAGATTTCTAGAAGAGAAAAATGTGACAGAATACAGGTAAAGGACAGCAACCACAGGTGGCAAGTAGGGGACTGGATGTCACGGGCACAGTGTCTAGGGGTGTCATGGGGGATACAGTCTACTGGGGAGCCAGAGAGGCCAGATTGGACAGGGGTCTCTGAAGAGTGGTGAAAGGTGAAACTATCATGGAGAAGAAGGGGACATAGGTAAGGGCGATCAGTGTGACTGTTTTCAGCAGGGGGCTGGAAACCCACCTGTGTGAGGGGCACCATAAACCTGGCCACTATGCCCTCTCCAGCTCCAGTCACAGGGTCGGGATGAGATGTGGGCCTCACAGATCTGGATTTGGAGGCTCTTAAGGAAAGCTGGGTGGTGATCAAGCTAGGGTGCAGGCCTGGAAAGCAAACTAAGGGGCCTGTGAGACATGAGGAGGCCAGGAAATGGGCTGAGGAAAAGTGAGAAGAGAAATGAGCCACGGGAAAAGGGATGTCACTAAGGAAGGACAGAGATGGGAAAGTTTGGGAGATTTGGAGATTAAGGTTTTAGAGGAGAAGCACTTCTGGACAGTAACAAGGCCCAGGTCAGGGGACTGGGAGGAAGCACAGGTGAGGGTTTCAGGAGGGGGAGTTTGGGGGATTGAGAAAAGGCTATCAGTAAGAGGCTTGTCCAGACAGGGAGATGGGTTGGGGTGTGAGGAGTGGGGAAGCCCAAGGCTGTGTGAGAGTGGATCGTTGTCTGGAGGACGGTGATCCATGACGTACATCAGAGCACAGAAGATGCTCTCTGGGGAACTCTGTTGAGGGATGAGCTACCTGTTCCGCTGTTTTAGTGCCAAGGTGAAGCCCGTCCATAAGTAATGAGTATGCCAATTATGAGTGATCTCCATGAGAGCAGGAAACTACCTGCATTGTCCCCTCCTCATATTTCCAGAGCTTGGCAGGCAATAAATGATTGTTGACTCTGTAAATGAGTGAATGACTACTGGCAGCCAGAGAACATCACTGAGTCTTTAGAACCATGAGAAACATCATGTCTTTCCCACTATGCTCACATTGCCTTGTATGGCCTGGGGGATAAAGGTCATGGGGTCTCCAGGAGGAAAAACTGACAGGAAATAAGTAATTTGCCCATGTGGGGTTTGCATAATCAAAGGAAAATCTGAAACTCTAACTGGATACCAAGTCTACAGGAGTCTACCACCATAATGATGGCTACGTTATTTCTCCAGGAGACTCATTGCAGTCACTCTTTGGGAGACAAGGCTTTAATGTGCACCTATCTTACATAGGTCTGGCATTGGGACAGGTGTCACAGAGCCCACAGACAGAGTCACTGCGGTGTACTTTCTGGGTGGAGAAAGCAAGAACTAGTATTCTGAGGTGGTTGCCAGAATGACTAGGTTGCTCTTGGGTTGGTTTTCCAAAAGTAATTGATCTAGGACACAGGTTTCTGGTGGGTTTGGCCACTCCTCCGTGTATAACTGTCAACACCTGTTAACTAGTGCTGCTGATCCCCTTCTGCTCTTCTCGTATGTTCCTCTGCCCCCCTCGCCCTATAGTGTCCAGGACTGAGAAGGAACTCAAAATGAGGAATACATCTGAGACTTGGGGTTGAGGGGGTGTAAGCACAGTCTTCAGTCATTTAGAGTAAAATCGTTCTGTGAGATTCCTGAAGAGATAAGAAGACCTATATGTGGAAAGTATAGGAAAAGATTTGTTTGCAATTCATCATGGAAAAAAATCTAAAGACAGAATAGGTCATCCCAGAGAACATGAGCTGTCCATAATCATAGGTATTTAGTCACATGGCCTATCAATATTAATGTTTGTTGATCATTACTAATGATTTGTTTTTTGTCCCCAAGTCTCAGGACTACAAAAACATTCTCATCAGTGTCAGGAAAAAGTTCCTAAAAACTTCTTTGAAAACAAACAACAACCTGTGAGTCTGGGGGCCAGTGTGCGTGCTGAGGGGCAGGCAGGACACTGGCGCTGTAGCCCCCCACAGGAGAACAGAGAAGCCATAGAGTCCTCTCATTCTTCAGGCACCTGAAATGAGAAATCCCAGAGAGAGGAGGACAGGGGGTGGTGGTCAGAAGACTGTGGCCCACAGAGAGGAAGCCTTGTAAACCTAGCTGCCACCCTCCTCCTCTGTATCCTGCCTGGCTGTCCATGTCCTGCAGGCAAGACAACAGCCCCAGGCTGTCCTGATGTCTCTGGTGTGCTCTGCCTAGAATGTGGGCCCATGCTCTTCTCCACTTGCCCTGAACCATCCTTACAAAGAGGCATCACAGTGCAGAGGCTCAGAACATGTGCTTGGGGGGCACGTGGACCTCAGTATGCTGTTAGCGCTTCATATCTTCCTTTGATCATGCAAACCCCACATGGACAGAATACTTATTTCCCACCAGATTTTCCTCCTGGAGACCCCATAGGGATCCCCCAGCCTGTACAAGGTAATGTGGATGTAACAGGCAAGAGACAGTACTCCTGAGTGTGCTAATGTACTTGGTCAATAACTCTGCAACCTCCGGCAAGATACTTTGGACCTTTGCAAGTAGCTTTCTTTCTTTTTTTTCTTTTTTAAAGATTTTATTATTTATTTGACAGACAGAGATCACAAGTAGGCAGAGAGGCAGGCAAGAGAGAAGGGGAAGCAGGCTCCCTGCGGAGCAGAGAGCCTGATGCGGTGCTCGATTCCAGGACTCTAGGATCATGACCTGAGCCGAAGGCAGAGGCTTTAACCCACCCAGGCGCCCCTGCAAGTAGCTTTCTTGATAAGGATTTAGACCTTCTTTTCTTTCTTTCTTTCTTTCTTTCTTTGCTAGAATGATTCATTTTCGTTTCTGCCTTTTATTGAATAAATATTTAATTTAATCTTGCTTAATCCACTTTCGAGTTCCTCTTTTAAATGGGAAATTAAAAATGACAGCAAAGCAAGTAGTTTATGGGGTTACACCTCAGAGAAACACCCATCAGGGAAGGCCAGTTTGCCTCCTCGTGCTAAGTAGCCCTCATTAGCCTCTCTGACGCAAAGCTCATTCCTTGAACATCCCTGATCCTAAACCTAGTTCCTGTGGAAGATAGACATTCCCATGTTAAAAAGCCCTTATTCTGGTAATGTAAGAATAAATATTGCAACACAGGGCCAGGGGAAGAAGGTAGGAGGATCAGTCTGATGGCCCAGCCTTGGACTGGGAAGTGTCCCAGGGGTTACCATCCTGTCTCACCACAGAGGACATAATCTTATTGGCGAAATGAGCAGTCTGGAACAAGTGACACGCACAGTCTGCTGTGCTTCCTACTCAATTGTGGGAATGTACTGTACTGTAAAATTCCAATTCTTCCTCACCCAGAAGGTGACAATCTTCATTAATTTGTGTGACCAAGAGGAACTATTTCTGTTCTGTCCAGCCCAGGTGTCTCTTCTCCAGAGTCTCTGGATCCTCTTCTGAGTGTCCACACCATCCAATTCCATGGGATCTGGGTGGGGTGTCTGTTTCCCTTATTTTCTTGTTCTTTATTATTTTCTGGAGCACATCACCCATTCCCCAAAACAGTGGGAATGGAATGTGGAGATGATGACAATAATCTGAGGGTAGGGCTGAGGGCACACAGAAGGAGAAAGCAGACCAGGAGGAACAGACTGTGGACATTCTCTGTCACTGCTCTCTCAATGCCCTTGAAGCTGGTAACAAACTTTTAATCAAAATTCTTATTAAGTTAACTAGAAACATTCAGTGATTATGTCTTGTGTATAGGCATGTTTGAGACTCTAAAAGGAGGAGGGCAGGAGTCAGTGACGGGTTCAAGACAATTATTTCCATAAAGACATAAATGCCGTATTAAAAGACAGTATACCTTGAATGCTACTGTGTAAGAGTAATATTTCTAGAATAACATTTTAAATTCATAGCTCTAGCATATTCTTGTAACTATTAGAGTATTTGTCCTTTCTCTTTGGTTAAGTAATTAATTAATATTTTGACTAAGAATTCTTTATAATCATTAATAATCACTAAAATAATATAAATTATAATTCATAACTGATTAATTAATATTTTAAACAGTTAATGTAATACTAACTGTTGATATCTAAAAATATCAGTAATTGTGGATAATAAGGAAGTTGGCTAAAAACTCTCATTGTATAAATGGAGAAAACTCTACATAGATGTATATTAATGCAGGTACAGAGTGATACATAGGTACACACACACACACATATCTTATACCTGTAAAGGTAGAACCAAGAATCACCTCATGTGAGACTGAGAAGAAACACAATAGGAAGAATTAAAATGTTTAACTGGAACTTACTTGATTTTATTTTTTGTTGTATGAGAGTACTGTAAATTCTCTAACTTCTTTCATAGCTCCCCTACAAAATCATTAGTAGTGCCTCTTTTGCTCATAAATCTGATTTTTCATAGGGTCACATTATAGGCAGAGGCCCTAAGGCTTGGATACATGAATGCTAGACCATCTGTTCAGGACATGTTCAAAGACTGAAACCAGTGGACTGGAGTTTGTAATCAACTGTGAAGGTGCTGCAGGCCAGCTTGACTTAAATCCTTTTTGAGCATCACCAAGATGGCAACATAGGAGGCTCCTGAATTTCCCTCCTCCCATGGACACAGCAAGTATACAACTCTATGTGGATGGATTCCTTCTGAGAGAAATTCAGAAACAAGTCAGTGGCTCCTACACATTATGCAATTCAGAAAATACCCACACTAATATGGATAGAAGAAGCTGAGACACACTCACCACAAACCCCTCCCGTGGCACAGCACCCACATTCAAGGGGGAACCTCCAACTTCCAGCTTCTCCCTGAGGAGGAAAGGGTTTGGACTACACATCTAGCACTTCAAATGTTATGGCTTCTACCCAAGGGGTGTGCATCCAAATCAATGAGCTCTGAGAGCCAACAGGGCCATAATTCACAAGACCCACAGGACCATAGTAAACAAAGAATCAGTTGCTAATTTGGTACACTAGCACTTTCTGCAGCTGTCTCCTCCCACCACCAGTTCTGTGCAGGAGCCTCCTGCCTCCCCAGAAAACAAAATCCAGGACCAGACAGCTTCAGAGGTGGACTCTACTAGACATTTAAGGAAGAGTTAATACCTATTCTTCTCAAACTATTTCAAAAAATAGAAGAAGGAAAGCTTTCAAATATATTCAATGAAGCCAGCATTACTCTGATACCAAAACCAGACAAAGACACTACCAAGAAAAGAAAAGTACAGGTAAATATTCCTGATGAACATAGATGCAAAAGTCCTTAAAGAAAAAAATAAGCAAAACAAATTCAACAATACATTAAAAGGATCATTCACCACCATCAAGCGGAATTTATTCCAGGAACACAAGGATGGTTCAATATCAGCAAACCCAGCAAGAGGATACACTACATTAATAAAATGAAGGATAAAAACCATATGATCATCTCAATAGATATAGAAAAGCATTTGATAAAATTCAGCATCTGCTCACAAAGCTATCAACATCATAAAAACTATCAACAAAGTGGGCTTAAAAGGAATATACCTCAACACAATAAAGGCCATTTATGATAAACCCTTAGCTTACATCATCCTTAATGGTAAAAAAATGAAAAATTTTCCTCTAAAATCAGGAACAAAACAAGGATGTCCACGCTCACCACTTTTATTCAACATAGTTCTGGAAATCCCACAGTCTTATAGAGCAATTAGGCAAGAAAAAGAAAATAAAAGTCATCCAAATTGGAAAGGAAGAAGTAAAACTGTCACACTATTTGGAGATGTTATAATTCCATATATAGAGAAACTTAAATACGCCAGCAAAGGGGCACCTGGGTAGCTCAGTGTTTTAAGCCTCTGCCTTCAGCTCAGGTCATGGTCTCAGGGTCCTGGGATTGAGCCCCGCATCAGGCTCTCCGCTCGGTGGGGAGCCTGCTCCCCCCTCTCTCTTTGCCTGCCTCTCTGCCTACTTGTGACCCCTCTCTCTCTGTAAAATAAATAAATAATCTTTTAAAAAAATATGCCAGCAAAAAAACAAAAACAAACAACAACAAAAGCATATAACAACAAAACTATAACTGAATACAGTAAAGTTGCAAGATATAAAATTAATATACAGAAATCTGCTGTTTCCATACACTAATAACAAAGTAGAAAATTTAAGAAAACATTTAAGAAAAAGTTTTTCTTAAATTTAAGAAAATTTCTTAAATTTAAGAAAAACTTTTTCTTAAATGTTTTCTTAAATTTAAGAAATTTTAAGAAAATTTAAGAAAATATTTCCATTTACAACTGCACCAAAAACAAAACAACAAAACACCCTGGGAATAAATTTTACTAAGAAGGTGAAAGACTTAGACTCTGAACATGATAAGACACTGAAGAAAGAAACTGAAGAAGATATGAACAAATGAAAAGACATTCTGTGCTCGCAGAATGGAAGAACAAACAAAGCAATCTGTAGATTTAATGCAATCCTTATCAAATACCAATAGTATTTTTCACAGAACAGCAATGAAGAATCCTAAAATTTGTATGGAACCACAAAAGAGCCTAAATAGCCAAAGCAATCTTGAAAAAGAAAAGCAAAACCGGAGGTATCACAATTCCAGATTTCAAGTTATATTACAAAGCTGTAGTAATCAAAACAGTATTGTACTGGCACAAAAATAAACACGTAGATCAATGGAACAGAGCAGAGCCCAAGAATAAGCACATGCATGTATAGTCAGTTAATTTTCATCAAAGGTGCCAAGAATACACAACAGGGAAAAAACAGTCTCTTAAATGGTGTTGGGAAAACTGGACAGCCAAAGGCAAAAGCATGAAGCAGGATGCCTATCCTACACTCTACAAAAGAGTAAACTCAAAGTGGATGAAAGATTCGAATGCAAGACCTGAAGTCACAGAACTCCTAGAAGAAAACATACTGGGTAAGCTCCTTGATATTGATGGCTTCTCACCTCTGATCTGTGTCAGAAGTAAATATTCTCCAGCTAACTCTACTTTCACACAGGTTTGGATTTCCCTGACCTCGCCGCCCACCCCTCTCCCTCATCTAGATAACTTCTTATCGACAGCCTCTTCTTAATCCCTTTCACTCCCAGCTTTGGAAACTCCCACCTACAACTGTGTTCTCACTGAATTCCCTAGAGCAGATATTGAGTATCATGTCATGACATTACTGAATTCCAGTAGATTAGATCTCTGCTTTCTCTCAATACCCATTCTGGCAATGTGGCACTTGCAAAACATATAGAAATTCAGAAGACTTGAACAGTAACACAAACCTTATTGACCATCTCTGGAGTTGGTGACCAGAGTGGATAAGATGTGATGGATATTGCAACATAGAGCACACAGTAAAACTTGCCTTGAAATTCCACCTTAGAGATCACTCTTGAAAGTTTATCGTAGCATCTTCTTACCCCAAACTCGTTCAGTTGTTTCACTGATCTTCAGTTTTCTGATTTCACTGAAGACTTCCTGTCCCAATTTCTTAATTCTCTTTGTCCCTCCTCTTACCTTCCAGAGCTCTCTTCCGTATCTTACCTTTGGGTGCTTCCAAATCCCCTTTCTTCATTAGAAAAAAGTTAGGAGCTCCGACTTCAGTTCCAGAAGCTGGTGTGTAAGATATGCTGATTACAGGAATGCATGGGTGGCTCATTTGGCTAAGCATCCAACACTTGATCTCAGCTCAGGTTTTGATCTCACGGTCATGAGTTCAAACCCTGTGTTGGACTTTACCCTGGGCACAGAGCCAACATTTTTTTTTCCTTTAAAAAATTTTTTAAAAAAATTTTTATTAACATATAATGTATTATTAGCCTCAGGAGTACGGTCTCTGAATCACCAGGTTTACACACTTCATAGCACTCACCATAGCACATACCTTCCCCAGTGTCCATAACCCCACCACAATCTCCCTACCATCCTCCTCCTGGCCACCCTCAGTTTGTTTTGTGAGATTAAGAGCCTCTTATGGTTTGTTGGAGCCAACATTTAAAAAAGGAAAAAGATCTTTGGGGCGCCTGGGTGGCTCAGTGGGTTAAGCCTCTGCCTTTAGCTCAGGTCATGATCTCAGGATCCTGGATCGAGCCCCGCATCCGGCTCTCTGCTCAGCAGGGAGCCTGTTCCCCACCCCTACCCCCGGCCTGCCTCTCTGCCTACTTGTGATCTCTGTCTCTCTCAAATAAATAAATAAATAATCTTTAAAAAAATAAAAAATAAAAAAGGAAAAATATCTTTAAAAATAAAAGATATGCTAGGGGGGTGGGGTTATGGACTTTGGGGAGGGTATGTGCTATGGTGAGTGCTGTGAAGTGTGTAAACCTGGAGATTCACAGACCTGTACCCCTGGGGATAAAAATATATTATATGTTTATAAAAATAAAAAATTAAAAAAATAAAATAAAAGCTATGCTGATAACAATCAATGCTATACAAATATCTATGCCTGCTGTCCTCTTGCTACCTAACACTATGAAGAGGTTTTGGAATACAAATAATTAAAGCCTACCTACTGGCAATGACACATGATGGGGACCTGATGAGGAAAGGGTCATAGGCTCAAACCAGGCTTGAAAAATTGGTCAAGATGTGATTTGCATCTGGGGACAGCGAGTAGCAAGACAAACACATTTATAGGGTGTGGATAGAAGTCTTTACTGTCATGGAGACTACAAAACAGAGATCAACTCAGTTTTCACAGTTTTGAAAAAAATAACCCTAGATGTCTGTCACCTCAGGTGTAATCAGTCCCCCATGCCATAAAGCCTAGGTGGTCGGCAGGTGTGGCAAAGGCAGGTGTGTCCACCAAAGAGTCTATCCCCTGCTTGTCTAGTAACAGCAGGGGCAGTGATGTAACAGATGAACACCAGTTTCCTTCCGGCTCCTTTGCAGGTAGGAGTGGCCATGTGGTTGCATTCCAGGTGATAGTGTGTAGACAGAAGCTGTTTAGAATAACCCTCAACAGGGATGAGGCTAACCCAACATGGAAGCCTTGCTGTTCTTCGTCCTACTTCCCATAGGAATATTGTGGCTGCAATCTTGAGGAGACAGCCTTTAGGATGGAAACCATGTGCTAAGAAAAACAGAAAAGAAAGCTGGGAAGAGCCCAGGACAATGAAAAGGACACAAGTGTCAAATTCAGTAGGAGGAAGAGAACACCGTGGGTGAAAGGTGAAACCTGAAGTGGAAGGGACCCTGCGTGACTGATCAGACTTTGTGACCCTCTTTGTGAAGATTCCATTTTTGTAGGAATAGATGTTTTTCAAGTGAAGTGAAAACAAATTGCTAACACTGTAAAGCCACCATCATTCAGGTTTCCATAACTAGCAATTAATCAAATTCCTAATATTTAGCAACTTCAAATTACATCAGAATGCTAAAATTGTTTTTTCATGAATCAGGGGATTTAGCTCAGTTAAAAAAAAAAAGAAGTAAGAATTGATATGGCAAAATAAAGAAAATGCATATTTTTAATATTTCTCTACTATGTTGAGAAATCATTGTATATTTGGTACTTTGAATATTTGTAATTTTAAGATAATTTGGATATTTAAGTCCCTAGTAAATTAACCACGAGAGTGCCACTTTTAAAATGTGTAATCAATAATTGATATAGAATTGTGTGAGGTGTTTTGAGGAAAAAAAGTCAATATTTATTTGAGCTCTAGTATGTGCTTGGCACATAATTCTCTAAAATTTTTTCTAATTAAGAAAGAAGAATTTTCATTATATTCTAAGGAAAGAACTCCAAATATTTTAAATTACTGGCATTTTTTTCTTGAAAACAACACCTTTTCCCTAATATTCCATGGGTTAAATCTGATAATCTTGAAGTGATGCATCATACTGTGTTGTTTCTCTCCTCATTATAGTCCTCAATTTCCTTCCATTTAATAATGTACACAAGCTCTCATTTTTCCGTCTGATAATATAAAAATAGAATCCATAGGATCACCTAATTCAATTCAGAGCATAAAGAGTATCTCTGCATTTATAAGCGTGGCCAGTGATGTGCAATCAGCAGCCCCCTTGCCAGACACATTAAACACCAGGCAGCAGGGACTCTAGAGAACCAAGTGTCCTAAATAAGTGCGTCAGAGTTCTAAACCTTTGACAGGAAACTTCTTTTGAGTAAACACAGGGCAAGCATTATAAGCAGCAGCATGGGATCCTGCCAGCCCATCTTGATGATACTCTGTATACTTCCCAAACTATTCATTTAGAGAAATGATAATGCCCCATCTTTTTTCTTGGGTGATCGATTAAATCAACCAGACCACTTAATGATGGAGGAGGAATTTGCCCCATAGGATGGTGGCTTTAAGTTGAAAGTTGTAAGAGAATGGTACTGTTTGTAAACACTGCAGAGAGCGTAATAGGCATCATATTTCTAAGTGTAATTTATTTGATTTGTGATTACTTAAGTACATGAAAAAATTTATTAGTCAGACAGTTTACTGGGACTTACATATATAAGCACAGTTGGAAGTGTGTAGAAAATTTAATTAGGCTCTAATCCTCCCTTTAAATATATATGATAAACTTTCATTAACAAAAACTTGTATTGTTTTCTGCTTTTTTAGTTTTTGTTGATGTTGTTACCAAATACATTAACAATATTTAACCATAAGTATCTGCAAGGTCTTTTATGTGTCCTCAATCCACCTTCAAATACACTCCAAAACTCACATTGGATCATACTGATCTAATATAATCTTCTTGGATTATATTGATCCATACAACTGAGCAGCACAAACAAGGGATTTCCCACAGAGGGCAAGGATGAGGCAGAGACTGAATACTTAACACTTTAGCTTTAGTCTCTGCCAAGTTTTTACTTAGGGAAATTATTGTGATCATTTATCAAGGTTGAAAACATTTAATTCTCTCAGGGTCCCTTCAACTTCAAAGCTCATCCCTGTCCTTGGTGTTACCTTGATCTGACTGGTTACTCATGGATGCTCTCTGCCACTCTTCAGGTTGGTATTCTCTGGCTGAGCCCAATTGTTGGCCAAAATTTGGTTTAGGGGCCCTTATATTTTGGAAGTTTGTAACAGTCCTGATGGGAAATACATTAAGAGGACTAGCTGGCTGCTGTGTTGTGGGTGTCTGACTCTGCTTGCCTCTTGAAGAGTGAGGAAGAGGGTCAGTTTCCTCTTCCAATCCTGGTGCCACCAGATGTCGCTTTTCTCTGATCTTTGCTAGGGTCCCCTTCCCTTCCCACATCCTGGGAACTCCCTCTTTGTTACCAAGTCTGTGACACTCATGGGGGACTTTGTGGGCATCAAGTAGAACTTGCAGAGCCTCAGTTAATCCCTAATATATCTTTACCTCCCAGGTTGCTCAACCTGGAAGGTTGGGGAAGCAAGGAGGGATCTTACAATAGCTCAGGTTCTATCTCTACCATCTCCCCACCATGAATTTCTTTCGTTGCTGGCAGCTCATGGCCTGGAACTGTGGTTTGAAACTTGTTTGATGGTGCACACAAGGGCCACACAGTCCCCCAGGAGGCCCTGTTTTACATGACAGGACGAGTGAAAGGCTACCCAAAACATTTCTCTTTCTAGAAAAGACTCTAACTAGAAAATTGTATTTTGTGGGGGAGTAGGCAAGATGGCTGAAGAGTAGGCGATCTCGTTTCATCTGGTCCCTCTAATTTAGCTAGGTAACTATTAAACCATTCTGAACACCCATGAATTCAGCATGAGATATAAGAAAAAGAAATATCTGAAACTCTACAAGTAGAAAAGCAACCCCTTTCTGCAAGATAGGAGACACAGAAGTGAATCTGACAGGAGATGTCAGAAGATAAACAGAGGGGAGAGGTAACCTCCATAAGCTAGCTACTGGAAAGTGATATATCCCTGGAAGGCAAATCTTAACCCTTAGAAATCTGCTCCAGTGAGAAACATCCCTGCCTGAAAGGGGCTGAGGGGGATGAAATGCACAGAATTCTGGATGGGTCAGTGTGGTCTCAGGATCCCAGGAATCACAGAAATGATGGGGATGCCTGAACTGGTAGAGGTTCCAAGCAGTGGAACAGGGAAACTAGTTTATAGTCAATAAGCACAGGAGGGGCTCTCAGCTCAGTTAGCCATAAACGATGAGCTGGGCTGGATTAGGTGACTGCTCACTGCCTGGGCACCTTGCAACATCTGGAATGCAGGGACAATCCACCATTACCCATGACCCAGCAATAGCTCTTAGGGGAGTGACCTGTAAAAGACACTCCTGAGTGACACGCAGCAATCCCCCTTAAGAAGCAGAGCGGGTACAGACACCATATTTCTCATGATTCATTTATCTTTCAGTCTAAAAATTTTCATTTCTTTTTACCCTTTCCAACTAGTTTCTTATTTTAACAGCTCTTTGTTTTTGAGTTGCTTTTTAACTTTTATTTTTTACATCTACATTTATAGATATATGCTTTATCTTTGGCATTTTTTAATCTACCCAATTTTATTTTTATATATACATAAGTTATGCTTTCTTTGCAATTTTGGGATTTACTGTCTTCTAACACAGAGACCAAAATACACTCAAGAACAAGTAGATCACCCTGTTTTCTCCACCTTGTCAGATTATATTCTCTTCTCCCCCCTCCCTTTTTGTTTTATTTTGTTTCCATTTACTTTTCCATTTTGGTATCTGACTGCTTCAGATTTGTCTAGTGTGTATTTTGCTTGGGTCATGCTTGATATTTTTGATTCTGCTCATTTGCTCACCCTTTATTCTCTGGGTGATGAGATGACTAGAAGGAGGAATTCACAACAAAAGAAAGAACCAGAGTTGATGTTCCCTGCTACAGATCTAATCAATATGGATATAAGTAAGATGTTGGAGATGGAATTCAGGATAACAATTATAAAGTTAATAGAAGGGCTTGAAAAAGCAAAGAAGACACTAGAGAATTTCTTAGGGCAGAAATGAGGTCTAATCAGGCCAAAAAAAAAAAAATGTTGGAAGAGATTATGCTGAGTGAAATAAGTCAAGCAGAGAGAGTCAATTATCGTATGGTTTCACTTATTTGTGGAGCATAACAAATATCATGGAGGACAAGGAGTGTTAGAGAGGAGAAGGGAGTTGGTGTAAATTGGAAGGGGAGGTGAATCATGAGAGACTATAGACTCTGAAAAACAATCTGAGAGGTTTGAAGTGGCGGGGGGGTGGGAGTTGGGGTACCAGGTGGTGGGTATTATAGAGGGCATGGATTGCATGGAGCACTGGGTGTGGTGAAAAAATAATGAATACTGTTTTTCTGAAAATAAATAAATTGAAAAAAAAATAAAAAAATAAAAAAAAGCTAGAGCATACATACACACACACACACACACACACACACACAAATGTTATAACTGAGGCAGTCTAAATTAGATGTTCTAATAGGATGAATGAGGAAGTAGAGGGAGTAAGTGATCTAGTAGACACACTGATGGAAAGGAAGGAAGTTGAGGAAAAGAGAGAAAAACAACTAATAGCCTACGAAGAGAGGCTTCCTGAAATTAACGATGCCATGAAATATGCCAATGTCAGAATTATTTGGGTGCCTGAGGGTGAAGAGAGAGGGAGAGAGAAGGCCAGAAAGTATATTTGAGCAAATAATAGCTGAAAACTTCCCTTATCTGAGGAAGGAAACAAGCATTCATATCCAAGAGCTAGAGCAGAACCTTCCCAAAATTAATAAAAATAATTCAACAACCTGTTATATAATAAGGAAGCTTGAAAATTTTTGAGAAAAAGAGAGAATCCTGGGAGCAACTGGACACAAAAGCCTCCTTACCTACAGTGGAAGGAACATCGGACAAACATCAGACTTATCGATAGAGAACTGTCATGCCAGAAAGGGCTGGCATGATATATTCAGGGTACTAAATGAGATGAACACGCAGCCAAGAATTCTTTATACAGCAAGGCTGTCATTTAGAATGGAAGGAGAGACAAAGAGCTTCCAGGACAATGGAAACTGAAACAATATGTGACTACCAAGCCAGCCCTGCAAGAAATATTAAGGGAGATCTTGTAAGTAAAGAGAGAGCCCAAGAATAACATGGACCAGAAAGAAAGAGAGACAATCTACAGAAACAGGGACTTTACAGGCAACACAATGGCACTAAATACATATCTTTAAATATTTACTTGGAATGTGAATGGACTAAATGTTCCAATCAAAAGACACAAGCTATCAGATTGGATAAGAAAGCAACACCCATCAATATGCTATCTGTAGGAGACTCATTTTAGACCCAAAGACACTTCCAGAGTGAAAGTCAAGGGCTGGAAAACAATTTACCACACTCATGTGCCTCAAAAGAAAGCTGGGGCAACAATCTTCTTATTAGACAAATTAGATTTTAAACCAAAGACTGTAGTAAGAGATGAAGAGGGACACAATATCATACTAAAGGGGTCTATCCAACAAGATGATCTAGGCATTGTAAATATTTATGCCCCTAGTATGGGAGCAGCCAATTATATAAACCAATTAATAACTAAAGTGAAGAAAGACATTGATAACAATACACTAATAATAGGGGATCACAATGCCCCACTCACAGGAATAGACAGATTATCTAAGCAGAAGATCAACAAAAAAATGGGGCTTTGAATAACACACTGGATAAAATGGACTTCACAGATACGTACACAACATTCCATCTTAAATCAACAGAATATTCATCTTTCTCGACTGCACATGGAAGTTTCTCCAGAATAGATCACATACGGAGTCACAAATCAGGTTTCAACAGAGACCGAAAGACTGGGATTTTTCCCTGCACACTTTCAGACTGCCATGCTGTGAAACTTGAACTCAATCACAAGAGGAAATTTGAAAGTAACCCAGTTAGAAGTTAAGCACATCCTACTAAAGAATGAATGGGTCAACCAGGAAATAGAACAAGAATTCTAAGAATTCATGGAAACTAAAACACATCTGTTCAAACCCTTTGGGATACAACAAAAATGGTCCTAAGAGGGAAGCACATTGCAAAGCTTCCTTCAAAAAATTAGAAAAATCTCAAATACACAAGATAACCTTACACCTAAAGGAGCTGGAGAAAGAACAGCAAATGAAGCCTAGACCAAGCAGGAGAAGAGAAATAAGAAAGATTAGAAAGGAAAAAAATGAAATTGAATCCAGAAGAACAGTAGAACAGATCAATGAAACTAGCTGGCACTTCAAAAGAATTATTAAGATCAATAAACCTCTGGTTAGACTTATTCAAATGAAAAGAGAAAAGACCCAAATTAATAAAATCATGAATGAAAGAGGAGACATCATGATCAATACCAAGAACTACAGACAATTTTAGTAACATACTATGAGCAAATATATGTCAAGAAATTGTGCAATCTGGGAGAAATGGATGCATTCCTGGAAATTCATAAACTATCAAAACTGAAACTGGAAAAAATAGAAAATCTGAAAAGATCAATAACCAGTGAGGAAATTAAATCAGTAATCAAAAGCCTCTCAAAAAGCAAGGGTCCAAGACCTGATTGCTTTCCAGGGGTAATCTACCAAACATTTAAAGAAGAAATAATACCTACTACTAAAGTAATAGTACCTACTACTACTACTACCTACAACTAAATCTACTGAACTCTTTCAAAAAATAAAAATTGAAAGAAAACTTCCAAACCCATTCTATGAGAACAGCATTACCTTGATCCCCAAAGCAGGCAAAGTCTCCTCAAAAAGGATAATTACAGACCAACACCTCTGATGAACATGGATGCCAAAATATTCATCAAGACACTAGCCAATAGGATCCAACACTACTATAGAAGGATTATTCACCAAGACCAGATGGGATTTATTCTGGGGATGGAAAGGTGTGGTTCAACATTCGCACATCAATCAATGTGATAGATTACATCAATAAAAGAAAAGACAAGAACCCTATAATGCTCTCCACTGAAGCAGAAAAAGCATTTGACAAAATATTACATCCTTTCTTGATTAAAACTCTTCTAAGTGTAGAGATAGAGGGAACATATCTCAGTATCATAAAAGCCAGCTATGAAAATCCCACAGTGAATATCATTCTCAAAGGGAATAAACTGAGAGGTTTTCCCCTAAGGTCAGAATGCAATAGGGATGCCTACTCTCACCACTATCATTCAACCAGTACTAGAAGTCCTACTCTCAGCAATCAGACAACAAAAAGAAATAAAGGACATTCAAATTGGAAAAGAAGAGGTCAAGCACTCACTCTTCTCAGATGACATGATTCTTTACGTGGAAAACCCAAAAGACTCCACCCCAAAATACAGCAGCAGCTCAGCAACATGGTAGGATACAAAATCAATGCACAGAAATTGGTTGCATTTCCATATACTAAACATGAGACTGAAGAAGGAGAAATTAAGAACTCATCCCATTTATAATTGCACCAAAAACCATAAGATATCTAAGAATAAACCTCACCAAAGAGGTAAAGTATCTATACTCTAAAACTATAGAACACTCATGAAAGAAATTAAGGAAGACACAAAGAGATGGAAAAATATTCTGTGCTCATGGATTGGAAGAATAAACATTGTTATAATGTCTATGCTACCCAGCACAATCTATACCTTCAATGCTATCCCAATCAAAATACCAATGGCGTTTTTCAAGAGCTGGAACAAATAATCCTAAAATTTATATGCAAAAAGACACTGTATAGCCAGAGGAACGTTAAAAAAGAAAATCAAAGCTGGTGGCTTCAAGCTGTATTACAAAGCTGTTGTCATCAACACAGTATGGTACTGGCACAAGAACAGAAACATAGATCAATGGAACAGACTAGAGAGTCCAGAAATGGACCCTCAAATCCATTGTCAACTAATCTTCAACAAAGCAGGAAAGAACAACCAATGGAAAAAAAGACCATCTCTTCAATAAATGGTGCTGGGAAGATCAGACAGCCACATGCAGGAGAATAAAACTGGACCCATTCTCTTACACCACACACAAAAATAAACTCAAAATAGATGAAAGACCTAAATGTGAGACAAGAAATCCTAGAGAGAACACAGGCAGCAACCTCTTCAACCCAGTCACAGTAACATCTTGCTAGACATGTTTCCAAAGTCAAGGGAAAGAAAAGCAAAAATGAACTTTGGGAACTTCATCAAGATAAACAGCTTCTGCACAGCGAAGGAAACAGTCAACAGAATCAAAAGACAACCTACTGAATGGGAGAAGATATTTGAAAATGGCATTTCAGATAAAGGATTGGTATCCAAGATCTACAAAGCATGTGCCAACTCAACACCCTAAAAATAAATAATCCAGTCAAGAAATGGGCAGAAGACATGAAGAGACATTTCTCAGGGAAGACATACAAATGTCTACAAACACAGGTAAAAATGCTCCACATCACTTGCCATCAGGGAAATACAAATCAAAAGCACAATGAGATACCACCTCATGCCATTTAGAATGGCTAAAATTAACAAGACAGGAAGCAACAAATGTTGGTGAGGATGTGGAGAAAGGGAACCCCTCTTGCCCTGTGGGTGGGAATGCAAGCTGGTAGAGTCACCTCGAAAACAGAATGGAGGTTCCTTCAGAAGTTAAAAATAGAGCTACCCTATGGCCCAGCAATTGCACTACTGGGTATTTACAGACAGAGTGGAATGAAGGGGTACTTGCACCCCGTCTTCATAGCAACAATGTCCACAATAGCCAACCTGGGGAAGGAGCTGAGATGTCCTTCAACAGATGAATGAATAAAGAAGAAGTGGTCCATATATACAAAGGAATATTCCTCCGCCATGAGGAAGGATGAATACCTACCATTTTCATCGACACGGATGGAACTGGAGGGGATTATGCTAAGTGAAATACGTCAAGCAGAGGATGGCAAGTGTCAGATGGTTTCACTCCTATGTGGAACATAAGAAACAGTGCAGAGGACCGTAGGGGAAGAGATGGAAAACTGAATGGGAAGAGACCAGAGAGGGAGACAGCCATGAGGGACCCTTGACCCTGGGAAACAAGCTGAAGGTTGCAGGGGGGGGAGTGGGGGAGATGGGTTAACCGGGTGATGGGCATTAAGGAGGGCACATGACGTGATGAGCCCTGGTTGTCATAATTCACTAATAAGTTGTTGAATACTACATCTGAAACTGATGGTATACTGTGTGTTGGCTCATTGAATTTAAATTTTTAAAAAAGGAAATTCTTATTTCCTTGGAAGCTGAGTCGAAAAGCCAAGTCTGACCTTTGGAAGAGACAATTCAGACTTCATATGAATCAACTCACTTAACATCATAGCTCTGGTTCCCCATCTGATACACCCAGGGGTCAAAACTGTTATTTCCCCATTGAGCATTATTAATATCACAGTGTTCTCTGCAATATCCTTCTTTTTTTAAATCTTACCCTCCTTTTATCGGTATACTGCAGTAGTATCTTCCAGTTTTATAGAATGTCATGCTGATATAACTCAAAAGATAAGATTAAATACAACTTAGCTTTGTCTTTATTTTTTCAATTTAATTTAACTTTTTCAGTGAATATCCTTTCCAATTTGAGTGGGTATTTCGAAGATCATTATAACTTGAAAAGGATATATTCCTTTTTTGTTTTTACCACAGGCCAAAGACTATGAAGTCATGGTGAAGGTTATCATTTTCCTAAGTATATGTAAAAAGAAGTTGCATCCAAAATACAAAGCCAAATTTTCTCAATATTTCATTTTGACAAACTTTTCCCATAAAATTGCACTCAGCATAGCATCTGTTACTTCTAAAACTTGACCAGATATGTCTCCCAATGCTGGTTCCCCTGGCTCTCCTCTCTCTTCATCTCTTCTGTCTCTAGCCTTCTCTTTGTTTTTGTTCAGAGAATTTTCTTCCATAGATACCTCTGTGCCTTCTCTCTATAAATCAGTCCCTCTGCTCTGGGCTTCTCCATTCCGATCTCTCTGTCAGTGCTGGATGCTGAGCAGAGCAGGCTGTGAATTACTTAGGCAGAGGAACAAGAGGGAGGCATGTATATTTATATTTCAGTATTTTCTTAGGCAATGCAGTTACATTAACAAAAATACACATAAAGGATACATTGCCATAATAGTAGGTCTTTTGGAAACAAGTATATTGCTAGTAGCGTTGAAAAATGGTAGTTTCTCAGAAAAATAATTTCACACTATGTGGAAAGATCTGTTCAAAGTCTTTGTGGTTCAGTAATCCCATTTTAGAAATATTCCCCCCAAGAGAAAAGTAAATGTCAAAATACACAAAGCTGTTTGAAGCAGTGCTCGGGTAAGTGAGGTAACAGAGGATGTCATAAATACCCAATCTGATTCCAGTCAAAATCATGATCAAAGCTGCGTGTAGAGGAGGCAGTTCCAGGATTTGAACAATAAAGTGCTCACTCTGGGAAATGCAGGCACACAAGATTCAACTGATGAGAGAAGGAAGCGGCCCCAGACCAATTCACCCCAACAAGAGTCGCCATTCAAAAGAATTCTTTGTGGATTCGCTTTGATAAGGCTTGATAGCTCCCAATGCCCAAGGAGCAGCCTAGAGCATCACCAGGTGACAGTGAGTGAGCTGTCACCTTGGAAACTCTAACAAGATGGTAAGTGAAGAACCAGGATTGACTCTCTCAATATTTTAAAATATTAAATATTTTATCCATTTATTTTGAGAGAGAGAGAGCGAGCACACAAGAAAAAGGGAGCCCCATGTGGGCCTAAGTCCCAGGATGCTGAGATCATGATGTGAGTCGAAGGAAGACACTTAATCAACTGAACCACCAGGCACCCAAACCAGGAGTGACTCTCAATGGTTCTCCACAATTTTCCTCTGTAAAACTTTTAAAGGGGATCATATGCACCAGTTGGCACAGAAGATCACAAGATCTAGAAAAGTTTTTCTCAATTACTTGGATGCACAAAGGTTGGTCGTAGGTGGAGGGTGAAAAGAAAGAGTAAATTATTCTCCTTGAGCTTCTGAGACCTGTGCCAGCAGAGACTTCCCCTTTCTCCCCAGATTCTGTACAAAGCTGTTGATACACACTGTCAGGTCTTTCGCACACCTTGCTTCGTCCTGGAGAATCCCTGCCCTGCACTAGGACTAGCAGTTAGGGATGCACGTGTGTGTGCCACTGACACAATCTGCAGAGAGGATGCTGGTACAAGACAAATGTAGAAAGAAAGTGAACTTCTAGTCAATGCTTCCTGAAGTACTTCCTGTCATGTTATTTTGGTGACAATATGGTATGAATCGGAAGGGATCTGAAGGCTCAAGTGGGGCTGCTGCAGCAAGAAATGGCAGTCCAGGGTTTCCAGCAACCGCAGGCACCACACCGACCCACCAAGGGCCTAGGGGATCCGTACCTCATCTGGACCAGTAGCCACAGTGTAGCAGGACATGGGAGTGTCTGTTTTGGGAGACACGGTCAAGATCTACTGCAGTTGGAGTGACTTAGCTTGAGCCCTTCCCTCTGTCTGTGTCCCACTAATACTGCAGTGGTTGGATGAGACCCAATAGAGCAGGTGGGAAGAGTAGAGAAATGCTCTATCCCTCCTCGCTCTCAGGAACCCCAGGTGGTCTGACAGTTCATTGCTCTTGAGAATTAACTGAGATTTATGTGTTCAGTTATGATACTAATAAAGCTGAGTTACTAATTCTAAAACACACACAGATGGTGGTTAGTATTTACCAAGGCTGATGTTTGGGGTAAGTCCTGGACGCTCCCTGAGCTGAGTTCTTCACTCCCCAGTGATAATTGTAACTGCTTTCCTATGCCCACCTTACAGGAGTTTTGCGGACCCAACACTTCCAATGATGTGAATGATGCTTTTGTACACGTGAAGTGCTGGATACATGCTGCGTTTTTCATGAGTGAGACAACCATCCCCTCAGAAGGGATTTCCAGCCTGAAGTTACAATCCACAACTGTAACTGAATAATAAGGAAAACAACTGTGTAATATTTTTTAAAAGATTTTATTAATTTATTCAACAGGCAGAGGTCACAGTAGGCAAAGAGGCAGGCAGAGAGAGAGGAGGAAGCAGGCTCCCCACGAAGCAGAGAGCCCGATGCAGGACTTGATCTCAGGATCCTGGGATCATGACCTGAGCTGAAGGCAGAGGCTTTAACCCACTGAGCCTCCCAGGTGCCCCAATTGTGTAGTATTTTTGATAATCATTCTTCCATATTGCTTATGACTTCTTTTGTTATATTACTCAGAAGGACTTCAACCACACTTGTGGACCACCCACTCCCGGGATGGGGTGCTGAGCTGGGAGAGGGGAGGCCACATTCCCTAACAGAGCCAAGGGGCATGCTGTAGTGTTCTTCTCCTTTGAAAGAGTGGTTCTCTTCCTAAGATAAAACTTGTTTTCAATATCTAGATTAATTGACACAGGTCAATAGTAGGTATTTTTAAAGATTTATTTACTTATTTACTAGAGAGAGTGAGAGCATGCAAATGGGGGAGGGGCTGAGACAGAGAAAGAAAGAGAACCTCAGGCAGACTCCCCACTGAGTTGGAGCCCGACATGGGACTCCATCCCAGGACCCAGAGATCATGACCTCGACCAAAACCAGAGTTGGCGCTCAACTGACTGAGCCACCCAGGAGTCCCAATATTGGTTTTTAAATAGTAATTTCTTTATAAACATGTAGTAGGATCCTACTGTAACACTATTTGTAATCTCTCTTTTTAAAAGATTTTATTTATATATTTGAGAGAGAGAGAGAGCAAGTGCATGGGTGGGGGGAGGGGCAGAGGAATAGGGACAAGCAGACTCTGCTGGGCAAGGATCCCAATCCCCGGACTCCAAGATCATGCCTTGAGCTGTGGTCAGACGCTTGACCAACTGAGCCACCCAGATGGTCCTAGAATCTCTTTTTGTTTACTTAGCTACACAGCATGTATCTCTCTCTACATAAAAAATTATGAATCTATTTCAGATGGAGTTACACATTATTCCACTTTGTGGATATGCAATAAGTAATTTAACCACTCCCCTAAAATGGAGCGACTTGTTTTCAGCATAATGAATACCCCAGTAATGAACATTCTCTTACAATCACCACCTTAGCTTGATCTACTTCGCATATTTTGATTCGTGGTTGAATGAAGGACTTAGAGGTAGTTTAGATTTATTAAGCGAGGAACTCTTACAGAGCCTGAATTTAGCATCAAACATTTAGTCAGTGTTTGTCCATGATGGGGAAGCAGTGCTAATGGCCTGTGGTTTCTGTCCCTGAACGACAGCCTAAAAGGAAGTTTGGTGACCCTGAGCCAAGAGCAAGCCTGGGTTAATGACCACTAGGACCACCTTCCGTTCTAGTAAAGAGGGAAGGAGTAGAGGGGCCACAGCGCCCCCGGCTTCCCCCATCACACAACCTGTCGTAGCTCAGGATTATCCTTCTCTTTTCTGGGAAGCTATGGCAGCTTCCCTCAGAAATGCAGACGTTGGGTGCTGGTTCTGGACCCAGCCATTTGCTTCCTGTGGGGAGAGAAAAGGAACTGATTTCTCCAGTGCTTCTGGACATCTGGGGATTTAGTCCGATGCCCTCTGCATGTGCCATACTGTCTTCTGCTGCCCCTTTCTATGAACTGTCCTCTCTTCTCCTCTCGAGGCACAGACCCTCCCCCTAACCCCCTGCATGTGAAGGAAAACAGAGGCATCCCGTGAAGGGCCATCTGAAGCAGCACGGAGTTTGACAGATGTTGTTGGCTCACCCCTTTCCAAGCCAGTGCAGTAAGAGATATGACTCATTCTTTCCACTAACACTTACTGACCTTGTCCCTGGAGCAGGCACCATTGGACATGGGTGATGTCATGGTAAACACAAGGTAAAGCCTTTGACTTCATGGAGTTTACATTCTGGTGGGGGAAAAACAAGACAAATAAAATACATGGTGTTTCATATTTTGATAAATGCTGTTTTAAAAAGAAGGTGAAGGAGATGAGGAAAGAGCTGCTTTGTTGGGTGAGCTGGCAAGGCAAGGCCTCAGTGATAAGGTGGCATGGGATCAGATGAAGGGATGAACCATGCTGCTGGCTGGGGGTGGAGGGGTAATCAAAGCAGAAGGAATAGCCAGTGCAAAGGCCCTGAGGCAGGGGAGTGCTGAGCATTTCCTAGGAATGCAAAGAAAGCTATGGTGATTGATTGGCAGCATGAGGGGAAGCAATGGGATACAAAGACAGAAAGTGTATCTGGGAGCCAGACGCCATAGCCAGAATCTTATAGCCATCATGAGCACCCAGACTTTTACTTTAATGGGACATGGAAAGTCACTTGGGCCAGTTTTGAGGATTTCATTCATGCTCAGCTGTGTGTCAGTTCAGAGCAGGATAAGGAACATTCTTGTACTGCGGTTCTAGTAAGCCCTTTGACAGTATGAATCAAGAGCCTTGAAAGGGTTAAAGCCAACTATTAGTAACAAAATAGAATAAAAGATGCCATTTGTAAACAGAAAAAAAAAAGTGAGGATGAGGTACCTCACTTATTCACCTCACAATAAGCCAAGTAAAACATTGCACAACTTAGATAAGACATTTTCAAACTCTAATGAACGAGATAACAGAAGACTTCAATAACACTGCAGTGCAAATCCTGTTCTCAGACTCTGAGTACTGTAAATGTTTATGTATTTATTGTTCATGAATGCTATTTATGTAATTGTTAATTATTTATGTCTATAAGTTTGATATGGTTTTTGCTAAAATGCAAAATTCTGTTTTTGGTCTTTTTAACCAGATATGCTCATTTTATTTATTTAAAAAAATTTTTTTAAAGATTTTATTTATTTATTAGTCAGAGAGAGAGGGACAGCGAGCACAGGCAGACAGAGTGGCAGGCAGAGGCAGAGTTCGAAGTAGGCTCCCTGCTGAGCAAGGAGCCCAATGTGGGACTCGATCCCAGGACGCTGGGATCATGATCTGAGCCGAAGGCAGCTGCTTACCCAACTGAGCCACCCAGGCGCCCCAAGATAAGCTCATTTTAAAGCTCACATGAGGAAATGAGCCTAGGGTAATAAGGACGATCAGAGAAATTTTGAAAGAGCACTAGAGGGTACAAGCTCCATGGTATCTGAAATTGTATTTTAAAACCATGAGAATCACAAAGCTGAGGGGAAAAATGAAATCCATGGAAATCAATCCACAATACGAGTTGGAGACTCCAGCACCCCACTCTGAGCAACTGATAGAGCAAAGGTGGATATGGAACCACTGGACACACCATCGAGCACCGGGACGAAGTGACGTTCCCAGGTCCCTCCACCCAACAGCAGCCTGTGCCATCTTTCCGAGTGTGCACGGAACATTCCCCATGATACACTATTTCCAGACTCTTTCCTGGATGATGAATCAAAACTTAACAAGAATAAAATAGCTGAAGTCATACAGAATATGTTTTCCAATCATAATGTAATAAAACTAGAAATGATTTCCAGAAAAGAAACAATAAAATCTATACATTCAAAGCAATCCTTATCAAGATACCATCAACTTTTTTCACAGAGCTGGAGCAAACAATCCTAAAATTTCTATGGAACCAGAAAGGAATTGAATCACTAGGGGAACATTGAAAAAGAAAACCAAAGCTGGTGGCATCACAATACCTGACTTCAAGCTATATTGCAAAGCTGTTGTCATCAAGACAGAATGGTACTAGCACAAGAACAGACACATAGCTCAATGGAACAGACTAGAGAGCCCAGAAATGGACCCTCAACTTTATTGTCAACTAATCTTCAACAAAGCAGGAAAGAACAACCAAAGGAAAAAAAGACCATCTCTTCAATAAATGGTGCTGGGAAAATCAGACAGCCACATGCAGAAGAATAAAACTGGACCATTCTCTTACACCATCAAAGAGAAACTCAGAATGGTTGAAAAATTAAATGTGAGACAGGAATCCTTCAAAATCTAGAGGAGAACACAGGTGGCAACCTCTTCATCCTTGCTGCAGAAACTTCTTGCTAGACACGTCTCTAAAAACAAGGGAAACAAAACCAAAAATAATCTATTGGGACTTCATCAAGATAAACAGCTTCTTCACAGCAAAGGAAACAGTGAACTGAACCAAAAGACATCCTACTGAATGGGAGAAGATATTTGAAAATGGCATTTCAGATAAAGGGCTGGTATCCAAGATCTACAAAGCATGTGCCAACTCAACACCCTAAAAATAAATAATCCAGTCAAAAAAATGGGCAGAAGACATGAAGAGACATTTCTCAGGGAAGACATACAAATGGCCAACAAACCCAGGTAAAAATGCTCCACATCACTTGCCATCAGGGAAATACAAATCAAAAGCACAATGAGATACCACCTCGCGCCATTTAGAATGGCTAAAATTAACAAGACAGGAAGCAACAAATGTTGGTGAGGATGTGGAGAAAGGGAACCCCTCTTGCCCTATGGGTGGGAATGCAAGCTGGTAGAGTCACCTCGAAAATAGTATGAGGTTCCTTCAGAAGTTAAAAAGAGCTACACTATGGCCCAGCAATTGCACTACCAGGTATTTACCCCAAAGATACAGATGGAGTGGAATGAAGGGGTACTTGCACCCCGTCTTCATAGCAACAATGTCCACAATAGCCAACCTGGGGAAGGAGCTGAGATGTCCTTCAACAGATGGATGGATAGAGAGGATGTGGTCCATATATACAAAGGCATATTCCTCCGCCATGAGGAAGGATGAATACCTACCATTTTCATCGACACGGATGGAACTGGAGGGGATTATGCTAAGTGAAATACGTCAAGCAGAGGATGACAAGTGTCAGATGGTTTCACTCCTATGTGGAATATAAGGAATAGGACAGAGGACCGTAGGGAAAGGGAGAGAAAACTGAATGGGAAGAAACCAGAGAGGGAGACAAACCATGAGGAACTCTTGACTCCAGGAAACAAACTAAGGTTGCAGACGGAGTGGTGGGTGCAGGGGTGAGCGACTGGGTGATGGGCAGTAAGGAGGGCCGGTGATGTGATGAGCCCGCGGTGTTACGGGCAACTAGTGAATCACTGAACCTCATACCAAAAACTAATGCTGTACTATATGTTGGCTAATTGAATTTAAATTAGAAAATGAATAAACTAGAAAAAAAAAAGCAAAATATATTTCAAACAAGTGGAAATCAAGACCCAGCCTCGTAAAGAGCATCTAGGGGAACTCGAGAGGTCCCACCATACTTAACAGTGAGGTACCAAGTATTTCTTCCCTAAGATTAAGAACAAAACAAAGATAATCTGTTCTCAGCACTCTTGTTCAATAAGACAGGATGTTATAGCCACTACAATAGGACAAGAGCAATAAAAAGGCACACGAATGAGGGGGAAGAAAAACTGCCTGTATCTGTAGGTGGCATGATTGCCTATACAAGAACCCCCCAAGAATCCACCAAAAACAAACAAAGAAAAAACCCTTCCTAGAAATAAAACGTGAGCTCTATCCAGTCAAGGGATTCAAGACTGACACACAAAAATCAACTGTATTTCTGCATACTGACAGCAAACAAGTGGAAATAAAAATAAGGCACATGCTATTTATAATACCCTCAAAGAGAAGTGAAAGGCTTAGATATTAGTCCAACAAAATTAGGTGCACCATCTGCATGCTAAAAATTACAAGACGCAAAGAAAAGGAATCCAAGAAGACCCACGTACTTGGAGAGACATATTGTGTTTGTGGATTCAGAGATTCAGTAGTACACATTTCATTCCTCCTACACTGATCTGTAGGTTTAACAAAATTGCTATCAGAATCTCAGCAAGCTTTCTGTAGACATAAACAAGCTTACCCTAAAGGTACGTGGAGAGGGAAAGTCTATAGAATAGGCAAAACAGTTTTGGAAAAGAATAGAGCGGCCACGATCTTTCTCCCCAGTGTTAGGAGTTGCTGAGTAGCTACAGTAAGCAAGACTGCGCAGTGTTGTCAGAGGGACAGACACAAAGACCAGCGGAACAGACTCAAGAACGCAGACAGAGAACCACACAAATATATCCAGTTAACATCTGATAAAGGGGCAAAAGCCAGCCAATAGGGGAAAGGAGCGTTTTTGAAACAAATGGCACATTGGGTATTTATAGGCAAAACCAAAACGAAAACAGAACTCCCAACCCACGTCACCTGCCTCATACAGAAATTACTGGAGACAGACCACGGACTTAAATATAAAAGGTATAGCTATAAACCTTCTACAAAAGAAGGACAAGCTCATCAGGGCCTCCTCCTAAGCAAGGATGTATTAGATTAAAGACTAAAAAAACATTCATGAGAAGGAAAATGGATAAATCAGACCTCATAAAAAGTTAAAACATTTGCTTTGCAGAGACCCCTGTTAGGTAAGATGGCCCCATAAGACTGAAGGCTAACAGTTTGGCTTCCCCAGTTTGGCTATGGTGGACATTGCTGCTGTGAACACAGGGGTGCAAGTGCCCCTGAATCCTCCTAACATCCAAGCTATGGGTTGGGAGAACATATTTTCAAACCACATAGCCAACAATTTACTGGTACCTAGGCCCTGTTTTTTAAAGACGTCAAAACTAACCGTTAGAAAAACTGAAGACTGGATGTAAGACAGAAGACATCCAACAGAGAGGACACACACAGGGCAAGGGAGCCCAGGACCAGAGCACAACACCAGCTACTGGAGAAAAACCGACAAAACCAGTGAGCTGTCCCAACACACCAGCCAGAGTGGCCACAAGTGGAGTCCAAGTCTGGCACTCCGTGCTGCTGCTGACGCGGAGGGCGAGGTCCCTTGGACACGCCCAGGGGTGAGAAACAGCAGGTCCACGCCAGAGAATAACTCAGCAGATTTAAAAAGTGTATATTAAAAATTGACTTACCATATAACCCGGCACTTACACTCGTGGGCAGAGAACCGAAGACTTATTTTTTAGCAGAAACTTGTACATAAATGCTTACAGCAGCTTTATTCATAATAACCCAAACTTGAAAACTACCCAAACGTGGATTCGGAGATTCAGAATTGAATGGTTCAGGAAAGTGTGCTGCATTCTATGATAAAAAAAATAAAGGAACAGACAATTGATGCAGGCAAAAACTTGGAGGATCCCCAAGGAGTTGGGCCGAACAAAAAAATGCCAGCCCCAAAAGGGTATGCGCCTTGTAATTCCATTTGTATAACACCTTGTTCAATGGCATAGTTGTACAGGTAGAGACCAGGTGAATGGCAGCTTAGGACTGGGGAGGCGTGTGGAGGGCTAGACAGTGTAGTGGGGACAGCTAAGTACCTTCGTTGTTGCAATAATTACAGGAAGTTGCACACGTGATTAAATCGCACTTTAAATTGCACAGCCACACACAGAGACACATACCCACAGTAAATCAAATAAATGCATGACAGCTCTGAAGAAGTTCTAGGACCACACCAGTGCCAGTGTCCTGAGTTCGGCACGTCCCACAGTAACGGAAGACGTTAGTGTTGTTGGAGACCGATGGTAAAGACAGTATAGAGGATCCTCAACATACTAGAAATAGAACCAGTCCTGGGAATATATCCAAAGGAAATGAAAACACAGACTGGAAAAGATGTCCACGTCCCGAGTTTACTGCAGCATCCGTCACAGCAGCCAAGACACGGAAGCAGCATGGGCGCACATGGCTTTCTGCGTGGATGAAGATGGCTGTGTGCATACAGACCGTAGTGCTCAGCCATAAAGAACACAGGACAAACAAAGAGAACAATAAAACAAGGAAATCTTGCTATTTTGGACCCCACGGACGGACGTGGAGAGCATGATGTTAAGCAAAGTAAGTCAGACAGAGAAAGAGCGATACTGTATGATCTCACAGAATCTGTGCTTGGAATCCAAGAGAACCCAACTCACACAGACTCCTCGACTCTTCGCCCTGGTCAGAGCATGCCCTCTGGGTGTTGCCTGCCACCTTTTACTTTGACAGTCTCTGGACAGGCCTCTAAGCACACCAGAGTGGAGGCGAGGGTAGGCGAGGTGCTCCATCCCCTGAGACCTCAGACTCGGGCCACGGAAGGGAGTGTGCTCAGATTCATGACAAGGAAGGTTGAAATGGTAGGAGCCCCGTTTTCAATGCCACAGCTTTCTGGAACTCCGCCACCACCTTTGCCCGTGGCCTGCGGGTCCTGGGGCAGAGATGCTCCCGTGTGCCGTCTGAGTTGACCTTGTGTCTTGTTGTGCCGGGGCCCGGATTGGCAGGGCCCTGGGGACTTCCTCACACAGATGTGGGCTGGGTTTCCAACCACCAGCTGGTTCCCAGGCAGCAGCCCCTTGCTGACAGGAACCCCTTTTCCTCCTCGGGAGCAGGTGATGGCCGTGGACATCAGCTTCAATCCTTCAGCTCTGCCTTCACCTCTCTACTCTTGGGATGGGGGCTTCAAGACCCCACATCCCAAAATGGCCTCCTTTTCTTGGTCAATACCCACCTGACACACCACTTCTGGAACTTGACCAGAGCTTTTGTGCTTGTCCGTAGCCCTTCCTGATCATCTCTGTCCTGGAGAGACAGGAACTCCTGTGGCATCAGAACTTTGAGGGTTTAGGATATTATTATAAATGGGACCCTCTCACGGTCCCCGACCATACCCTGGCTCTCCCCACACTCACTTTAGACTGATGGCCAGACCAGAATATAGCCAGGAGATGATGCTCCTCGTGACCATCATCTACTGACCAAATGTACCACAGACTCCAGGCTGACCCTTCACAGGCTGTGCTGGATCTTGAAACACGAACATCACCCCCCAAAGAAAAAGGAGAAAAGAGGATTTTGAAAATCTTTCTATGTCAGCATCAGTGACCTGGGTTAGTAGAGGGCAGGAGAACATTGTCGGGACGACACATCAGACAGGAAGTGTGCCACCCAGAGACTTTCCCTGCCAAAGTTCCCAAGAGCCCAAGAGGGGGGTTATTTCCTATTTAACTGGATCTGCTCCAGAGTCCCTCTGCTGCAGCAGGCATGATGGACCTCCAGATAAGGCCACTGTCAAGAGAAGGTACCCATTGCCTTCGTGACTCCTCCTCTTCTTCTGGTAATCTCCTCCACCTGGGACATGGAGGTGAGACGGTAGAAGTTCACGAAATTTCTGGAAGGGCTGCAAGATTTAAAGTTTGAGAAGTCCCACCTGTGCTAATCTCAGAACCTCCATCCCCTAGTGTGGACAGCTTCATGGGTTCCCCTTCTCTTAGTTCTTGTGAGCCTCCGGGTAAGATGGCTCCCTAAGACAGAAGCCTATCAGATGCCTGCCTCAATGACCGTTGACTGTCCAGCCCCTTTTGCCAAACGCTTCAGGGATGAGCTCTCCCAGGTCTGCAGATTGTAGCTGTTCTGAGGACACCTTAGTCCCTACCCTTGCCATCTGCTCATTCTCCTGGGTCTGGGTGAGATTTTGCTCATCCGACCTGGAAAGCCCTAAACTCAGAGGGACCAGATATTTACAGGAAAAAAAGGAGAAATGTGGACCTGAAGAACATTGCAAGAATGCCTTTTCTCCAGGAAGTCCCCCTTTCCCCACTGGGTGTCTTCTCCCGAAGGGAGGGATGGATGCCGCAGACAAGGGGAACCTGCTCTGAAATCGTAAGACGGCCTCTGCTCTCTGGTCTGGAGGACCAACTGGGAAGAGCACCGCAGACTCTCTCACAGCTCAAACTGCAGCGGAATCAATGAGGAGACGGGCTAGCTCTCATCACAAAAAGTGCTCAAAAAAAAAGCAAACTGTCTCCATTAGAAGCTTTTATTTATTTTCTTTTATTAAAAGCTTTTAAAAGAAAGTTCTATTTTCAGGATTCTGTCCTTTGAAAATATGTAATTGTCCATCTTTATGCTGCCGAGCCTTTGTGATGCCCAGCGGTGGACTCGTGGCTCTTGTCTGATGTTCCTGGATTATTTCTGCAAATTTTGAATCTCCCGATTTATCTGAAAAGCCCTTCTCCCTTTGTGTGTTTGTGTGTCTGGGGGACATAAAGTGACTATACACTGTAGCAAGATCCCAAGGAGCATGTAATAACAACCAGCCGTCCAACTTGCTACCCATCTCTTGCTTAGCTGTCACCACTTGCTGTTAAATCCTTGGTTCATGGTTGGAAGGTTCCAGGGACTTCATTTCTTCCCTGCCTCTGATTCCGCCGTTCCCCCTGCCCCGTCTTTGTCACACAGTCTTGTTCCTTCTCCGACATTGCTTTGACTTAACCACTTTCTTCTCTTTTTCTTGCTGATTAGACGTTTTCCCAGAACATGAACGTGCCCACACTTCGAGAGGGTGAAGCATCAGAAAGGTTGTAAAATAGCATGCATATGAATGCGTGTGGTGTGACCTTTTGGTGGCCTCCATTCTCCCACACAGTCAAGGAGGCAGGCCCGGAGTCTGGGCCCTCAGATGCTGCCCCTCCAGCTTCCCACTCCCCATAGACTCCAGATATAGATCAGCAGAGAGATAAGCTCTGGGTCTCTCCAAGTCCTGTGTGCGCTCCGTATTCTCAGAGCAGACTGACTTAGGGGAAAGACGTCATGAAGGTCTATAGCTGCATTAAAAAGCTACCTTTGGAAATTGCTAGCAAGGAGGTCTTCGTTTGTCTTCTTTATTATTTTTTTTTCAGTATTGTTCCCTGGTGTTGCTGACTGGAGATGATGCAGATGTTCTGTGTGTTCTAAGTATCTTCTTAATCTTATCCCACTGATGGCCTTGGGTGGAAATGGGCAGATTCCAATATGGAGAGAGAAGGATTTTTGCTGGAAGGAGCTTCTAATGCTGGTGTAACCTTTTCTCCCCCACTGAGGACTCTGCTAGTCCCTCACGCACACCCCAGATGCATCTCCGCCCTCTCTGCTGCTCTGTGCTCTGGGGGCATGACCCCTGCAGCTGGCATCAGCCCACCTCTTAGGCTTCTGCGCAGGCCCCAGACACAGGAAGAGCGAGGTCAGGCCTTTCTACCTCCTTCATGCCCCGTCTCTGGCAATAGCCGTGTCCCTTCCTGTCACAGACCCACCGGCAACCCCGTGGCCTCATCTCACTGGGCTTTTCCAGTGGTTCCTCCTGGTGCCTAATCCCGGCTTCACAGCCCATGGGGAGAGACTGTGTTCCAGGACTGAGTGGCCCCTGAGCTGCCCGTCACTGTCCTTGGGATAGTGCCTTGCCTCCAGGCGCATGCTGCTGTGGCCACTGCTTCTGGTCCTCGGTGAGTGGGGTGCTGGAGCAGAGCTGGGGTGCGGCTGTGGCAGAACCACCGGTGCCCGGGCATCACAGAGCCTGCTCCTGAGCACCTGTGTCTCCGGGCGGATGAGTGGGGATGGGCCCACTTTCTAGCTGAGCACCAGGAGGTACCACGCAGGCCAGTACTGGGCAGAGCAGGTTCCCAGGAGGACAAAGGACTCTGCATCTCTTTTGCAAAGACTCATGCCCTTTGCTCTCTTTAAAACATTCATTTCGGTGTTGATCTCTTGGAAAATTGGAACACTTCTTAACAGGACATCAGAGGAATGTTCTTTTAGGGTAAACTCTATTTGCAGCCCGCTGAAATCCTGCTCTGTCCCAGCCCCACGCCCACACCAGCCGCCACGCCTGGGGCTGATGTCTTCCTTTCCTTGACTTTCCCTGTGGAGTGGCTTCGAGTCCCGCCAGCTGTAGATCCGCCCGTGGCTCCTGCTGCTACGCCCGACCTTTGCGCACGGGCACAAAGGCAGAGCCGGGCCTGATCCTTGCACACGGGCACAAATGCAGAGCCGGGTCAAGAACAGGGAAGCACACACGGGAGGTGAGCGGACGCCTCGTTTCCTCCCGGGCTCTGCCTGGCCTCTGTGTCGCCAGCAGGCGGACGATCTGTTTCCAGCGCGAGTCAGTCTTCACCGGAGAAGTTGCAAGAGGAGCAGAGACGGCATGGAGCTTCCGTGCAATAACTGCTCGGGGAGGACATCTGTGAAGCGTTTGGGTCTTGAGCCGTCGGTTCCAGGGGAGGCTGTTTGTGAGTGAGGGAAGGAAGGAAACAGACCAGGCCGGAGGAAAACCAGTAGAGGAGCGCGGGGAGGAGATGAGGGGCAGAGGGAAGAAGGCACGGGTGAGGAGGGGGCGGAGAGGCCGGGTGGGGAGGGGGCGGAGGGTTTAGGAAGCGTGCAGGCCCTGACCGGCGGTGAGGTCTGCCTCTTCCCTTGCAGCGGCTCTGGACGCCCAGTCTGCTGAGTCACCCTCTCTCTGCTCTCTCCAGTCTCTGGGAGGCCCACTCTGTAGGCCAGGCAGGGGCCGCCAGTCTGGCCTCTCAGCTGGGGCGGTGGGGACGGGGGTCAGGACTGGGGTGGGGCGAGTGGGGGCTGGACCCCACTGGGCAGGAGCAGTCCGGTGTCCCTAGTCTCTGAGCTGCTATCTGCCTGCTGAATGGGCTACACCCCGGACCCCGTCAAGGCAATGGATTCCTTTCTCCTTGCTGTTGAGCCCTAGGACCGGAAGAAAGGTGCCCGGGAAGGGCAAGCGAACCGTTCGCAGTTACTGTTGAGTAAACATTCTGCACATCTCCTGGGCCCGACCCCCAGCAGCACCAGAGGCCACGGTGGGAGACACACTGACCACAGAGAGGCAACTGGATGCTAGGGAGAGGCTGTGCCTAACACAGGGCCGTCCCCTGAATGTCCCCTCGGACTGCAAACGAACCATGCCTAACTTGTCTTCTATTATTAGACAGTTACACTTTCCCTGTAACTCCTCCTTGGAAGACGTGTTCACCCTCCTACACGGTGGGGAGGTGGAGGGCATCCGTACATACCCGATGATTGTGTATTTGATGATACAAACTGTATCGCGTCTGCGGTGATTTTAAGCAAGAGTGTTCTCTGGCTCCGCCTCGTAGGACCCGGGGAGGTGCGTGCGTGGGGACTGTGCCTGGTTCTGGGGAGCGTCTGTCAGTCACACGTTGAAGTCCAGGCCCCGCTCCCAAGTGTCTCACAGCCGGATCCCGTTTCCAGACCCCAGAAGCTCCAGAGCCCCCTCTCGCCCAGCCTCTAGCTCTGTCATTACTGGCAGCTCCGTCACCCGCGTCTTTCTTCCTCAAACGCTCCTTAATCAGACTGGTTTCATCTCTGTCATCATCACTGAAAACCGTGCCCAAGCTCCATGTGGAGGAAGAAAACTTTTGGCCTCCAGGAGGGCTTAAGACGTGTCTCTTTTTGTCAGTGTTTCTGACCCGCCGCCACGCCCGCCTCCTGGTCCCACGGTGAGACTCTCAAACGGCCGAGCGGGCTCTGAGCTTCTTAAGTACAAAAATTCTGCGCCTGCGCCCTCAACGTGTCAGACAGACAGGGATCCCTGGAGGGAAATACTGCGAGTGTTGCAACGCATGTGCAAGAACAGAAAATGCAAAAGATGAAAAAATGTCTCATAGAATGTGGGAGTCCCCTCTCTCTACGGGTCCCACTTGTCCCACTTTGGAGATTGGACCCAGGGCCCCCGCGAGGGTGGTCTGACTTCTGAGGCAGCTCCCTGAGGCCAGGACGCCGTCCGTCTCCCGTAAACTCACAGCCACAGGGCAGAGCCCGCAGACGAAACACACACTCCCGGCCTCCTTTCTTTCTCCGTCCAATTCCTCCATGTCCAGCTCTGCTCCTCTTTCCACCGACGGGGAACGCACAGGCCAAGGTCAGCCCTGGGATTAGACTTTTTATGAGAATGGCAAACGTGTCTGCAAGCCAGCCCTAGGAGTACGGTTCTAAATTGGTACTTGAACAAATACAAATTGATTTATAAGTATATAAATTGAATTTCTAGCTCAGTGGTCGGCTGAAATATTGCCCCCTAAAGCCCGCGGCTGCAAGGCTGGCCCTTTCCTCTGCACAAACTTCCAGCTCCGACGTCCAGCCCGTCCCCCTATGCGTTTCCTGCCCTTGCTGGGGCAGAGGCAAACACCAAGCCACCCTGAGCTCTGGGGACCACTGTCCTCCAAGGGGAGGCACGGACCTGAGCAAGCAGAGAAGCCCACCCCTTCTTACAGGGGCCGTCCAGCAAAGGATTCTCAGAAGCCTCTGGAAAAGGCATTCGGGATGGGCTCATTGCAGAGACTGAGACGCCAGCCCCGGGGCTAGTGTCCCGACGGCTGGACTGTTTCATCAGGGAGAAGACGACAGGAAGGTCTTTGAATTGTACCCACTGGGCTGAGCCTCCGAGGAAGGAGAGATGCAGAGGAAGCTGATCCTGACTGTCACAGGGACAGGAGGTCACCTTGAGTGGATACAGAGATCTAACTACGGTTTAAAAATCAGTATTTGGTCCAGAAATGGGATTGAAACTTTTTAAACAGACATGACACTCACAGGATCATGGGAGACGCACGATGTCAGGAAGGGCTCCAGGGGATCTGGGCTGTGCGTGCATGCGTGTGCGTGTGTGTACGTGTGCGTGTGCGTGTGTGTGCGTCACCCTTGCCCCACAAGAGCGGGAGTTGGGCGTGCGGCCAGGGCCAGGGGTGCGGCTGGCCCTGCCGGCGTCTGGCGTCTTGCAGACCAGCTGAGCACTGACCTGCCCCACGATGTCTACGAAGGAGACGAGGTCGTGGTGCGGTGCTCTGGGGTGAGCGGCAGCATGACAGGGGAGGTGATGTACTACAAGGATGAGTCTCTGCCGGCCACTCACTACCACGCCTCAGGCTACACCACCCCAAACGCGAGCCCCAGTGACAGCGGCTCCTTGTCGCGTGAGGTCCGCCAGCTGGTCTTCTACAGATTGACGACAGAGAGGACGAGGTCTGTACGGCTCACGGTCCAAGGTGAGGCTTCGCTGTTCTAGGGCCTATGAGGTGGGAACCGGGGTGTGGCGCATTACCCAGGGAGGGGACGGCGGTGGTGGCTGTGTGACCTTGAGTCCGTGTCTGTGTGTCCTGGCGGTGGTGGCTGTGTGACCTTGAGTCCGTGTCTGTGTGTCCTGTTCGGTGGGGCTGAGGAGACAGGGCACCTCCCGCAGGACCCGCAGCCTCCGCGACAGCTGCTCTGTCCCGTCTCTCCCTCCAGAGCTGTTTCCGGCTCCCACACTGACCGTCAGGCCCTCGCAGCCCACCGAGGGAAGCTCAGTGACCCTGTCCTGTGACACCCAGCTTCCCAGGGACAGGTCGGGGACGCAGCTTCGCGCCTCCTTCTTCAGGGATGAACACACCCTGAGATCGGACGGAAACGCATCGGAGTTTCAGATCTTGGCCATATGGAGGGAGGACCAGGATACTACTGGTGTGCGGTGGCCACGGCGTCCCACAGCGTCTTGAAGCTGAGTCCTCGGTCCTATGGGCTTGTGCCGAGTGAGCCCAGGGGCGGGGCTGCTGGCGGGGCCCTGGGTCACACGGAGAGGAGCAGGGCTCCCTGGAGACGCCAGCTGTGCCTCCCCTGTCCCTGCGGGCGTGGTGGGTACAGGGTCTCAGGGACTCCCCTGGACTCTGCTGTCAGTGGCCACGGGGGCCCGGTCTCCCTGGCCCTGCTCTTCCGGTCTGCAAAGCGACCATCGTAAGCTCTCCTGGAGCACCTTGTGTCACACTCCGAGAACAAGAGGTAAATAATGGTGGCGTCCGTCTGTAGGGAGCTGCCCCAGCCGCGAACACCCTGCCCTGGGAGAGCCCGGGGTGGGGGGCAACAGCAGCAATGGCAGGAAGAGCCCCAGCCCCGAAAAGCACTCCCAAATGCCAGGCCTGATGGGCTGCTGGGCTCGGTTCCAGGAACCCCAGGACAGGGAGGACTTGCAGGAGGTGTTCCAAGTGCAGGCCTTGCTCCGAGCAGGTCTGGGGGCCCCGCAGAGCCCTGGGGAATCTGTAATGTGGTTCATCAGTGTCCCCATGTCACACACCCGGCGACTGAAAGCCCAGAGCAGCCACGTGACCTGCCCGGGGTCACCCAGCTGGAACAGGAACGCAGGCACACCGCGCCAGCGTCCGCCCCTGCCCCACGCCGTGTGGGGGACAGCAGTGCTGCCGACGGCTGCCGGGTGCCGGACCCTGAGACAGCCGCAGGATGGGGCTCTCCCTTCATCACCAGCAGAGCTCTGTCAGGCTGGGACGGGGCTCCACACTGCTTCTTGGAGGAAACGCGGGGTCGGACAGGTGCACTGACCCGCTGAGATCACGCGGTGAGTAAGTGGCAGAGCCAGCCCGTGCTCCTCCTGCCGTGCCCTTTCCTGATGTCCCCCTGTCCTGCTGTCCCCCTGTCCCACTGTCCCCCTGTCCCGCTGTCCTGTCGTCTCCCTGTCCCACCGTCCCCCTGTCCCGCTGTCTCCCTCTCCTGCTGTCCCACTGTCCTGCCATCCCCCTGTCCCTCTCTCCCACTGTCCTGCCATCCCCCTGTCCCACCGTCCTCCTGTCCCTCTGTCTCCCTGTGCCACTGTCCTGTGGTCCCCCTCTCCCGCCGTCCCAGTGCCTTGGGAATGAGGGAGAAGCAAGGTCACTATGGCCTGTCATTATCAAGGGCTGGTGAGTGTGAAGGAAGAGTGGGGCCACAGTTTAGGGTGTGGGGTCTCAGGTGTCCTGCCGCAGGGGCCTCAGCGTGAACCCTCCTCACCAAACGCTCTTCTGCTTACACTTGGCTTCCAGCAGTGCCACCGCCTGGGTGCCCAGCAGGGGACGTTACCTCCACCCCAGGCCCTCACCTGCCCTCACCTGTCCTCTCGTGATCACGCAGGTGTCCCAGTGTCTGCCGTGCTCCTGGAGACCCTGCCCCAGGGGGGCCACGTGCTTGCAGGGGAGCGTCTGGTCCTCGTCTGCTCTGTGGCTGAAGGCACAGGGGACACCACGTTCTCCTGGCATAGAGAGGACACGGGGGAGCGTCTGGGGAGCACACGTCAGCGTTCCCAGAGAGCAGAGCTGGAGATCCCTGCTGCCGAGGGGAGTCACACAGGGTGGTACTACTGCACAGCGGACAACGGCCTCGGCCTCGCCCGCAGCGGGGCCCTGAACGTCACCGTCACAGGTGAGTGTCGCTCTCCTGATTAGCCAGTGACTGAGCAGTCTCCTTCTGTGGCAGTGAGGCTGTACCAAGGATGACGAGGGACAGGCCATGAGGAGGTTAAGAAACCACCTGAACGCGGCCGGCTATCTGTGAGGTGGCGGGGCAGTGGCAGGCGAGCTCCAGGAGGGGACAAAGGGACAAGAGGCGTCCCTCAGGGGCTGGATGGACCCTGTGAGGACTTGGGGCAAGGACGGCACGGGCTGTAAGTCTGTGCAGCAGGAGAGACCCTCTCTGACGGTGGCCCCTGCCTCCCTCAGACCCAGCATCCCACTCTGTCCTCACCCTCAGGGCCCCCGGGACCCGGGCCGTGGTGGGGGACATGGTGGAGCTTCGCTGTGAGGCCCAGAGTGGCTCCTTCCCGATCCGGTACCGGTTTTACCTCGAGGACGTCATCCTGGGGAGCAGCTCGGCTCCCTCTGGAGGAGGAGCGTCCTTCAACCTCTCTCTGACCGCAGAACATTCTGGAAACTACTCCTGTGAGGCTGACAACGGCCTGGGGGCCCAGTGCAGCGAGGCGGTGACACTCAGCGTCACAGGTGGGACTTGTCTCTGTGTCCTAGAGGACATGGGGTGGTCATGCCAAGCATCCTTTCTGCTGGACGATCCTGTTGTCGGGAAGCTGGTGTTCAGCTCTTGGGCTCTGCTTTGCACGGGACATAACCGTCCGCACCCCAACCCGGGCCTGATGCTCCCGCGGGAGCGGGGCTAGTCCCTGTCTGCAGGGCTCTGTGCTGGACCGGCTGCGCTGGTCTCGGGGAATGCGGGGCCCGCAGGGGACAGGAGCCCTGCACGCACACAGCCCGCGGAGAGCGGGAGGTTCAACTCGCCTCTTCAGTACTCAGGAAACTGTGGAAAAACCGTGAACAAACAGACTCTGGGATCCAAACCTTCAGCAGGCTTATGTCACTCGGTCTCTGTAATGATGCTCTATTCACTGACGAGGAAATGGGCTTTAGATCTGGTAACTTTCCCAGGTCGCTTGGCCGCTGGGTGCCCAGGGGGATCTGGAGGACAGGGTCAGGAAGCAGAGCGGTGGTCACGGGATGTGTCCCCTCTAACGCATCACTGTGGAGACGTGCACGGCGGCGGTCCTGCTCTGGGAAGTCATCGGGTTCCTGCCGAGTCCTTCTTAGTCACCGGGTCCTCGTGGGCAGAAGTGACCCGACTGTCTGGTTTTGGCATCCGGGAGAGGTTAGCCACAGAGGCGTGATTTCAGAAGCTCTGCGTGGTCACCGTGCTGTGGCAGTTTTGTTTTCAACTGTTTTGTGTTGGACTCACCTACTGCTGGAGACGGGTCTAGAACCAGCGGCAGGGACTTCCCGAGCCTGGGAGATCTTGACCCCAGTGTCAGATGTGCTTTCCTACCAGTCTTTCCCAATTTTCTAATCTGGATGGTTTCACCCAACGAGATGGGCGCTTTGTCTAGATCTTCAAAGTCATCACATGCTGTCGGCCGCTCCTCTCACGCACTTTTCAGACGGCCTCCAGGTTCGCGAGATCGCGTCCCCTTACTTCTGATACGTTTGAGCTACTTCCTTCCTGATGGGACCGGCCCACGAGGGTCTATGTAATGGCTCGTTTTCAAGACTCGGGGGCACTTTTGTGACTCAGATCTATGTGGGTTCTGGTTTTCTAGTTCCTTCAGGTCTGGTTCATCTTCTCCCCCACCTTCCGCATATCCTCCTCCTGGGGGCTTTAGGCTTATTTCCTGTTGCTCCTTTGCTAAGTTCTCAAGGAAATAATTATTTACTCCTCTTTATTTGCATGTCGTAAATGCATCTAAAACATATGTTTCTTCCAAGTACTTCTTTCATTACCCCTTACAAGTGTTGATGTCTAACATTTTCACTTAATTTCTAAAGTATGTGGAATATGGGTTTTCATTTCTCTTATAACTCGGGACTTAAAACAACGAATAGATTTCATTTTTATCCTTTAGTTCATTGATTTCTCAATAGATTTCTTCTTTGTCCTCGTGGTTAAACTTGATTGAACAACAGGGGTTGCACGACATTTACTTTGGGGAACTAAGATGTCTTCACGGCTTCACACACAGTTGTCATTTTTGTGGATGTTATATACAGAATTTGACTTTATTTTATTTATTTATGTATTTATTTATTTGAGAGAGAGAGCAAGGAGAGGAGGCACAGAGGGGGAGAGTGAATCCTCAGGCAGATCCCCACTGAGCACAGCGTCCGGCCCGGGGTTCGATCCCATCACTCCAAGACCACGACCTGAGCCGAAACCAAGAGTCAGATGCTTCCCCGACCGAACCACTCAGGCGTTTCTCTATGCGGAATTTGAGAAGAACATGAATGTTCTGTTTGGGATATACAAAGTTCGCTGTTTATTTTTCTACTGGATGAAGCCTGTTATGTCGTCCGTCTTCACGGCGCCTTACATACGCTCTGTCTTTTCAGTCTGTGAGTCTCTGAGAATCTCGTTCACACGGTACCTGTAATTCCCCAGGTTTACTGATCCTGCAGGGCCTCCGCCGTGAGTCTGGTAACCGGCCGTGTCAGATGGGCACTTTGGTTGCAAAGGATAGAGACGCTATACAAACGGGCTTGGGCCAGAAAAACCACGAGGGCCGCAGGCAAGAGAGTGGGGACCGGACGCGGCCGAGTGCGGGGCTGGCTCCTATGCCCCGTCTTCCTGTTCTGTCTCTCCACCGTTTTTGTCTTCAGAAAGGGGGCTGCTCCCTGACAGCGCTGGGCTCCATCCTTCCTCTCTGCTGCAAACCCTCCAGAAAAGGCCTCCTTACAGGTCGCTCCAGTTTGGAAAAACAAGCAAAGAGATGGGCAGAGTGTGGGTTAACCTTGTGGCCTGTTCGTCCTCCGCTGCAGAAGGAGCGGGCTTGGGGTGGGTGAGGACACCCGCGGGGCCTGAAGCTGCTCTCAGAAGAACTGGGGCAGCTCAGCCACCGGAATACTGGCGTCCCCAGGCTCCCTCTGTAGGGAAGACCTAGTTCTAGCCTTCATTCTGTTTTTCCAAGACCTTTCTGAGCTCTGGAGAATCAAACACAAACCCCTGTGTCCTACCTTCCGTGATCTTCAGAATGCTCAGAATGCTCTTCCCAGGGGTCTGTAGGCGGGGGCTGCCCTTGGAAGATGCACCCCCACGTCAGCAAGCCCCCCCCCACCAAACAGCCTCTCCCGTTTGCCTCCCGCATTTCTGATGTGCTCCGACCCCGCGTTTGCAGAGCCTCCGCCCAGAATCCGCTTGGCAAACGGCGCCCACCGCTGCGGAGGGCAGGTGGGGGGGAACGGGCAGCGGCTGGGGGCACCGTGTGTGACAGCAGCTGGGACATGCGGACGTGGCCGTGCTGTGCCGGGAGCTGGGCTGCGGAGCGGCCATCACACCCCCGCAGGCGCGCTGTACCCGCCGTTGGTGGGCGAGGACCCGCCGGTGCTCATGCAGGCGGCCCTGGCTGAGTGTGAGCAGGTGGAGACCTTCCACTGCGACCACCGCGGGGCCGCGGGGGCCGTGTGCGAAGGTGCGTGAGGGCCGGGCCTGGGCTGGGATCAGGCCATCCGGCCCTGAGAGCCTCCACTCCACTGTCCGCGCCAGCTCCGGGCCACCCCACGGTCCGCCGCAGCCGCCCCTCCTTCCCGGCCCCTCACCCGCTCTCCGTGGGGCCGTGGTCAGGCCGGACGGAGGCTAGTCCAGGTCACGCGGGCTCTCCCGTGCGTTCCGTTGTTAGCCCGAATCTGCGTCTGGAGGCCGAACACGGATGCTTCATGGCTGTGAGTCGGGGCGCCGTACTGGGACAGGGCACGAGGCCCCCGAATGTCAGCGTGTGAGAGACTTCAGCCCGGCCACACCGCCCATACTGCTCTGTGATCCCGTCGCGGGTTCGGAGGCCGCTCCCCAAACAACCCTGCTCCTCAGAATCAGTCCCGGAGTCGGAGGCCTGCCGGCTGGGGCTGAGCCGGGTGCTGTTTCCGACCCGGGATTCCGATGGGACACGGGCCTGGGGAGGCCGGAGGGGAGTCGGAAAGACTCTGGGGCCATCGAGGAAACCAGGCCACAATCCGTCAAGGACAGAGCTCCCTGAGGTTAAAGAAAACTGGGCGCTGAGCCCAAAACCTCCACAGAGCTTGTGACTAGGTGGAGGCTGGAGGACCCAGACTGGCCCAGTCCCAGCCCCCACTCTGCTGGAGCAGCCCAGCCCCTCGTCCGGGGGTCGGGGAGCAGGGAGCCCTGTGGAGGGAAGTCTCAGGAGCAGTGACTGAGGCCCAGCGCCAGGAGCATGTGAAGGCCTGTGGCTCATTCAGGGACATGGCGTCAGCACTGGGTATGGGAGGGATCCAGGATTTGGGGTCAGCTGTGTGGGGCTTCAGGCATGCCCCGCCCCCACTCACCAGCCATACCCGTAGCAAACTTCTCTGACACTTGCGATCTCTCAGCATTAGGACCAGCATTAGGACCATCAAACTCTCACCCCTCGTGCAGACCTGCCTGCTAGAAGGAATCCCGGGCATGTCCAGACGGCGTATGTGGGACGGTCTTTCCTGGAAGGGGGGGTCTGGGGCTCTGGCTGGCCTTCTTCCTTCCCCTGGGCCTCACTTCTCGGGGGAGACCCCCTGACCTGTCTGGACAACCCCTCCTCAGATCACCCCCTCCTTACCACCTTTTTACTTTTCTCTGCAGCATTCTTGCCTCGTTTATTCTTGAAGACTGGCAAGTTTTTTTCCCTTTGGGCCTCAGCGCTGGACGGACCCGAACCCTGCACCAGTGGCCCCCAAGGCCGCTCAGCAGGACTCCGAAGCACCACCTACACTAGGGACTCCACCCCACCTGCTCCCAGGCCACACCCAGCTCCCAGAGGAACCAAACTTGGTGACACCCTGGCCCAGATGCCAGGTTTTCCAGCATCTTCCCAAAGATCTTTGGGGATCACAGTCTCCTTGGAGAGACGTAGCGGCTCCCGAGGACAGAACAACGAGGAATGAATGGAGACGGGCCCTACCTCTGCTAGAAATGTGGGACTTTTCTTTCTATTCTTTTTTTTTTAAAGATTCATTTATTTTAGAGAGAAAGAGAGAGCAAGCGGGGAAAGGGATGCAGTAAAGGGAGAGAATCTCAAAACGATCCCGTGCCGACCAAGGAGCCTGATGCGGGGCTCGCTCTGGAGCCTGATGCGGGGCTCGCTCTCACGGCCCTGAGATCGTGACCTGAGAGTCAGACACAACCGACTGAGCCAACCAGGCGCCCCATCCTTTCTATTCTAAGCATCCTGGGAAGGAACTAGCTTTTAAAAGTTTTCTTCTTGAAACACTTTCTCAAGGTACAAATATAAAACACATTGACCAAAAAAGAAAAGAAAAATCAGCAGGATTCTAATATTTGGAAGCAACTGCTGTTAATATGCTGATTCCTCTAAAGCATTTTTATGAATATATGAATATATTTGAGTGACGTACACTTCTGAGTTTACTGTACTGTAAACTACACATCACGATACTGCTTATTAAATTGAACATTGCTGTGTTAACAGACATTTTATACACGTGCGTGTGTGTGTGTGTGTCACAGGTTTTAAACTAAGACGGCCCTCTCACGAAGGACAATCCCGATTCAAAAATACCCTTTGTTCTGCTGTGGACCTCGATCGGGGTTGGGTCTGGGTGCACAGAGTGAAGGTAGGAAGAAACCACATGCTCCAGGCGGGGACTGGCCCTCCCTGTCCCTCAACTTTGCTAATGTCCGAGTCTCAACACATATTTGAGTGGCTGGTTGTTTTTAGAAATGAGTAACTGAGTTTTGAATCTGGGTGGATATGTGGAGAAGAATATTGGGCGTAAAATACATATATTCCAGACTAGATGTCTGTGTTGATAAGTAATTTACTGAGCCCATAATATGGGCTGGATTTGGCGTGTTATTTCCTTATATTGTTAGTAGAGCCTCAGAGGATATATTGGTATTTTAACTGTGGTTGCATTAGGTTTGTGTTGAAATAGTAAGTTACCTTTAGGAGGATTTGGCATTTTTACAGAGTAATCTTCCAGCCAAAGGCCAAGCTCTGTCACATCATTGTTTAGATCTATCCGTAGAGTCAAAAAAATTTTTTTAATCCTTTAAGTTCTACCTATTTCTTGTCAATTTTATTTTTTGATTTTTTAAACTACTGGGCCCATTATCTAGAATTTTTATCCTATCATATTTGAGAGAGGTTTGTTTTATTTTTTTAAAAATACATTTATTTATTTTAGAGAGAGAGAGAGAGCACGAGCAGTGGGAGGGGCATAGAGAGAGGGACAGACAGAATCTCAAGCAAATTTCTGGCTGAATGCAGAGCCGAACGCGGGGCTCGATGCCACAGCCCTGAGACCGTGAACTGAGTTGAAATTAAGAGTCAGACGTTTAATAGATGGAGCCCCCTCGATACCCCCCCAGATGTGTATTTTAATATGCCGTGAATTATTGGGTTTTACCAGCTGGTTGTGGACCCGACTCGCACAGAATTCTTTTGTCATCGCTCACCCTGCCATTTACTCTCCTCGGGTCTCCGGGTGTGCCGTCCTGTCGGCAGAGGGGACACCCTGCTTCCTTCTGCTTACGCTGGGCACACGTCTCCCTCTACCCCCGGAAGCACTGTCCAGAACAACATTAAGTACCGTGAGGGTACGAGGCGCCCTTGCTTTGTTCCCAAATGTTACCACTGTGCTGTGTGAGTTTCACCATCAGCCGTGGGGCTGGATTTAATTTAGGATATACACACTTACAACATCAAGAAATTACCTTCTGCCCGAAATTAGTAAAAATTTTATTTACTGTTTAATCCGAAGTAGATGTTGAATTTTTAAACTATCTCTCTGTTACTCTTTAACTTAATGTGATGAATTACTTTAGCAGACGCTCTAATAACGATCAGTTCTCACAACTCTCCTTGCCCGTGGTGTGTCTTAATTCCCTGCCGAAATCCACGTGATGGCTTCCTATGGGGGATTTTGCATAGGTATTCATAATGAGGGTTGGGTTGTAGCTTTTGATTCTTTCCGTGGAAAGCTTTCCTGGCAATGCTGTGCCGGTTTCTTGCTCTGTGTTTCGATGACTGTTACTGGCTGGTCTGCAACATCAGTTTTATGTTCTTCTTTGACCTCAAAGCTGAATTAAAGCAGGGTTTTTAAGGAAAAAAAAGTACATCATGAAAGGATTGTCCCCCTTATTTTGTGATTTGTAAAATAAATAGTATTCATGATTTTTAAAGTGTCCTTTGGGACCTCAGACATGATCAGGTTTTATGGATCATCTACAAGGACTGAACAGAGAGTGGGTTCTCTGTCCCCAAGATCGAGAGTTCGGCATGTTCTCCTTGGGGTCTCCCTCCTCAACCCACCATTCGGGTCTCACGCATCCTTAGCGCTGGTCGGCCGTGGACCCTCAAGGTCTCCCTGCACCGGTCTGTTTCCACGCCCTGCGGTCCGCGGGTCAGCGCGTGGTCGCCATGGTCTGTGGCTCCAACGGGGGTGAGCTCAGAGCTTCCCCATCATGGCAGGCTCTTCCCTGGCCCTCAGGCTCCTGCCTCCACGAGCCTCTGTAATTCTTCCACTTCTGACTTTCCAAGCCACTTCCCTCTGTGCAAGTCCCTGGCATGTGATGTTCAGAATTCAGGGCTGAGCTTTGGTTTTGCACCAAATACAAAATTCTCTCTTTTTTATATGGCTTGTTTATTCTATATTACATTTTCTCTTCCTAAAGCTTCTTTCCTTTTTTGTTGTGTTTTATTTTCCTCCCTCTTCACTGGGCAGCTCAGGGGCAGAGTTCATCCCTCATGGCTCACTCCCAGTGGCGGCCACACCGACTTTCTCCAGTTTTCTTTGTTTATAGTCTGGATCTCTAGTTTCTATCCCCCCACCCATGCCTCAGCATCCAGATATTCTGATGGGTTTGGGGAGTTCCCTTCATTTAAATGTATGATGTTCTGTGAACCTAGATTTTTTATTTACGTAAGGAATGGCGCTGTTTTTCACTGGGTGCTCTCTTTTGGTCTATCCATGTGGCTGTGTGTACCTCTCGTCTGCTGCTCCTAACTTCTGCACATTGGCTCCCCACTGTCTCCTTCTCTGGTCCCCCAGACATGGACACCTACCTTACCCCCAACTTGTCACGACTTCAGACTCTGACAACCTCCAACAAACCCCTCTTTCCTGTCCTGTCTTGGACCATGGAAGAATTTCTCTGGATACATACCCAGGAGTGGACCTTAAGCAATAAAGAAAGCTAGGGGGTCATCCGAATCGTGACGGCTGCCAACAGTGTAAGCACGTTCCCTAGCCCGACATTCCAGGCAAAACTTGGTGTTATTTAGTGTTTTCATTTTGCCAACTTAATGGACCTAAAGAGAGATCTCTCGGTGTTCTTCTTCCATTTTTCTTGTTCCATAATTATCAGTAACTAAGTATTTGGGGGGTTTCCTCTTCTATGAAATAACCATTTACCCGTTTCCTTAATGTTATTTTTGTCTTTTTCTAGTTGATATCCACGAGTTACTGCTTTCCTTAAATAAGCCCTTTGCTTGTTCCATACTTTGCGAATGTTACCTTCCATTCTGTTGCCTTGGGCTTTGTCCAAATGGTCTTTCACTGAGCAGGATTTTTTGTTTTCATGCAAATTCATTAGTTTTTTCATCTTTATTTTTTTAAAGATTTTTATTTATTTATTGGACAGACAGAGATCACAAGTAGGCAGAGAGGCAGGCAGAGAGAGAGGAGGAAGCAGGCTCCCCACTGAGCAAAGAGCCTGATGTGGGGCTCAAACCCAGGACTCTGGGATCATGACCTGAGTTGAAGGCAGAGGCTTAACCCACTGAGCCACCCGGGTGCCCCTGTTTTTTCATCTTTTAATTTGTGTTTGTGTAAGAAGCCCTTCCCAACCCCAAAGTCATGACGAAAATCTCCTAGAGTATCTTCCCTTGATTTTATAGTCTTTTGTTTTTCATGGATCAGGTCTACCAGAGTCCAACTTTACATTTGATATTAAGTATAGGTCTGACTTTTTTCCCTCTGGAGAGTAGGCCCAACATTATGTACTAAAGAGGTCATCCATCCCCATTATCTGGTGGGGTCAACTTTCCGTTTCCATATGTACATGGGGCCTGCTTAGGATCTCTCTGTTTTGTTCCTTGTTTTGCTTGATTTTACACATACATTATACCACCTTTATTGTTCTGGCAATATCTTTATTGCTCTTCCAATATCTGATGACATAAGACCCCTCCTTGTTTTTCTTTGTCAAAATTATCTTTGTGTCCAAAAATGTTTACCAAAGTCTTTTATAGATTTTTATTATTCTATAAAAATGATAGAGTAGGTATATTAAATTGCTCAAATTGTCCAATGGGATTTTTATGGGGATTTTACTGAATTTATAAATTAATTGGAGAGAGGCAAGGGTGGCGAGCCCTCCCACATCCCCAGTCATCTTAGGTATCTGGCCTGTTTGGTAGATAGAGCAGGTAAACTTACTCTTTGTACCTGCCCTGGTAGCTTTCAACCTGGCACATGATTCTGGCACACGATCCTTTGCTCCTCTTGGGGGAGGCCACCAGAAACATCTGCAGGGGTTGCTCACTGTCCTACCTCAGATCCAAACCAACAGGACACATGGTCACCTTCTCTGTTCCATAGGGCATCATACTGGCCCACAGAGGCCCATCAGCTGACCACAGAGGCTACAAGGAGTGGTCCCCAACACCATGCGGAGAACAGCTGGGAGCCATAGTTCACAAAACAGGAGGACTACAGGAGAAAGACTAGGGCAGAAAGGAGACAGTGTCATGGAGATGCATTTGGGCTTGAGATAAGTATGGAAACATGAGAAGAAAGAGGGATTGAAGACCCTCAGGGGTGTCCTTCACATGAGGGTTAGTATCCTACAGTATCCTCCCTGCCATGTCTACCCAGTGAGCCCCAGGCACATGCCCGATGATGCCCACCACAGTTGCCCACACTCACTCTCCTGGGGAAATTGGAGTTTCTGAAATCTGGAGGCCACATGTTCCTAAGGAGGGAGGCAAGGTTCTGCCCCTTCCACAGAAATGTGCTCAAAATTGCAGCGGATGCTGGGATGAGCCACCCAACTCCTGTGTCAGAATGCAGGATTGATCTCCCCCGTGGCTGAGGTTTCCACCTGCAGAGTGCTCAGTCATCAGCCCTCTTTGGAACGTGCCTTGACCGTGTCATTCAGGATCACTGTCCTTTTCCACAGCAGTGCGTCCAAAGGCTGGAGAACATGGGGCATGAGAGCAAGGCTCCTTCACACGACTCAAGGCCACTCTGAGAGATTGTCCCAGCCTCAGGTTGTCTCTGGGATTGGCTGAGATCTTCACAGAGATGCTTCCAAGCTGACCATCTGCTCCTCCCTCTGCATGAGCTTGTTCCCTTCCCATGATGATTCTCGATGCTGAGACCACTCCCTAATAAATTTCCTACATGCTACTTTCCATGTGAGGGACTGCTGCACTGGAGACCCAACCTGGGACATCTTGTACTCAATCTGTGATCCCCATGTGATCTCTGTGTCCTCCCCCCACAACCATTCTCTAAGGTCCCCTCCCCAGAGCAGGGGAAATTTGGCTGTGGTCTCAGGAAATGACACATGTTCCTTGTTCAGAGCAGCAGACAGAAGTTCTGGGAAGGAGCACCCCATATTTCTAGAGGGTGAACCATTGATCCCTGTTAAGAGGGAGAATGATGTGGTGCATCCAACCGCCCTAATTTTAGTGGGTGGGTACATAACACCATGAGAAGTCCACTCCCATTTGTTCATCTCAACCAGTAATTCCCAAACCAGGGTCAGCGTCCCCAGAGGGTCATAAGATCATTTCAGTGAGGACCCGGAGACTGGTCCTATGGATCTCAGTTAGCTACTTGTTGTGGTGGCCTTGTGAAAGGATCGCTCCTTGGTGCTACTGCTGTTGGGTATGGTGACAGCACGGAAGGTACTGAAGGCTCCGGGAAGACTGCCGTGTGGAAGCTATGGACATTCAGGACTCAGGATGATTGTATAGAAGAATGGTGTCTGAAGTTCTTCCCAAAAAGCCTAGGGGTGATCCTTCTGGGTGCAAAGTCAGGACTGTGGGATGTTGTATATTAAAAGCCGACTGCTGACCTAGCCTATCCCTATTAGGCAGGTAGAGAGATGGACACTGTATTTGTAGAAGCAGCAGGGACCTCCTTTGATGGCTCCTTTGTCTCTGTCATGGCCAAGGTCACATTCTGTCATAACCCTCAGGGCTTCTGACATCCAGAATGACACAGGGGATATAGTAGAGCCCCACCACAAGGCCTAAAGAGGGTCTCGCACAATCCTGTATGACAAGCACGTCACTCTGTGGAGTGTGGCAGCATCTCATGGGGGAGCATCCTTCAACCTCTCTCTGACCACAGAGCACTCCCCTGGTTGACTTTCGGGGAGTGGCAGTGTGGAGGTGATGGCTTTTCTGTGAGCGGGCAGGAGGCAGAAAGAATGAGCAACATCTCTCCCCGCCTGGCCCTCTGGAAACACCTGTGTGGTGCTCAGGTGGTCAAGGTGCTCAGTTCCTAACGGACTCGATTCTTCTGTCCTGCAGGGAGGCTTGGTCCAATGAGCAGCACTTTCCGGCCCATCTGTAGAGGAGGCACAACAAATTCTTACGGAGTTGGGAGTGGGGCGGGACATCTGCAATCCGTCTTGGGCCCCTGATGGGGTACATACTCTGCAGTGAAGAAAGCCGAGATTCTCCAGTCCGTCCCAGCACCTGCTGTGGGACACTGATACCCATGCTGAGCCCAATCCTGGGGTAGGACACTTACAATGTTGGGCAATCTCTGCTGATCTGGGCACAACTGACGAATGCCAGGAATGGATGTGGGCTGTGGGAAAGATCATGACAGAGAGGGAGCTCAGAGAGTGAGCTCAGAAAGCCAAGAGGCTACTAAGTGTCTGGGAAAAATAAACTGGAAGTCAATGTGGTTTAGCCTCATGTAGGTGGGAGCCCCACCTAAACAGATAGACTGACAGCCTAGCCCTGTGTTGGTCAGCCTGCGGAAAGCCTTAAAACCTGAACAACAGTTCTCACCTGCCCCTCTGCCCCTTCCTTCCCTGCATCTTCCAAGCAGAGCTGCCATTAGAGTTAGAAGTGTTTGTGACTCTGGAAGGCCTGGGTTTGGCAGTGAGGCAGAGACAATGAAGGGGACGGAGCCCCAGGACTTTTGTCCCAGCTCTGGAAGGGGCAGAAGCCCAATATACCCCATAGGACAGCCGTTCCAACCAGTGGGCCAGCGCTCCTCCAGCTGGAGCTTCTCTCTAAAGGGCAGCGTATCATGGTGAGAACTTGCCTGCCCGTCAGGGGTAGGGTGGAGCGTTCCAGCCCCGCACCTCTGCCATGGCTCAAATCCCCTCTCTGACTAAGCAACACTCCTGTTTGCAGCAGAAGAGGGCCCTGTGCACCAGTTCACGGTCTCTAGAAATTCGGCGCTACTGGGTCCCGTGAGAGTGCAGATCCCCGGATGCCCCCACCCCATTCCTGCGCTGGCCATCACAGCCTATAACCCGGGAGGGGGGAGATTCCGGCCGACGCCTGGTGTGTCGACTGTCTAGTTGAGCGATCCATCCACAAGGGCTGTGGCCACTATTCAGCCCAACACTGACACCGTCTGGATAAAAACAGGAACAAACCATAGTTGCCCGAGGGCTGAGCTCAGAGCGGGTCTGGCTGGTGATCACTCGTGAGCGCTGGCCATGAGCCCTTCCTTCGCCCAGACAGTTGGGCTGTTCTAGAGAGATGAGCCCCGTGGCTTGGACAATGGGAAGATGAAGGGGGATTAATCCTGAGTGGACCCTTACGGGATCAGGATGTGTGGGGGACATTTGAGTTTGCCTGCAAGGGCTTCAGGTGGTCCTGCTGTCTTCCATGTCTGGTTCATAAGCCGCGGGCACCCCAAGCAATCAGGAAGGTGATGCCCTAGCTTCGGGATGAGCCCTAGCAACTGACCGTTTAGTAGACACAGCAGACTGGATGCCCAGGAAGTGGTCACCTTGGTACCCAGGTGGGTGACTTATATCCAAAGACGCCATCTGCCCTTGAAAGAGGAGGACCTGGTTAATGTGGTAAGAGCATGTTCTATGTGTGCTAAACATCACCCAAGGCCACTGTCAGAGGGGTCTGGGGCCACTCACTGGAGTTCCCAACCTGTGAGGGACTGGCAGATTGATTACGGCAGCTGCCTCCCTCTGCATGAGTGTTCTAGATATGCCTTGGTTTGTGAGGACAACACTTCTGGCCTCGCCAAGCTTCGTCATCTCCACGTCTCCACGTCTCCATCATCATCAGGAGATTAGAGAAGCTGAGCACCACGTATGGATGTCCTTGTCAAGTAGACAGTGATGAGGGTGCATTTCCAAGGTCATGATGTGCAAGCTGGGCAAACAAACTTGACTTTGAATGGAGGACCATCTCACCTATAAACCAGAAGCAGCAGCAGGGCTAATGGAAAGGAAGAATGGAACATTAATGCAGCAGCTTAAATTAGCAATAGGTAAAACCACCTTGGCAGGAGGGACTACAGTGCTGTCAAGGCTTTAACACATTTGAATGATCAACCAGAAGGACCGATCGCCCCCCCGCATGCCAGACCCATGCCAGGACACCCAACAGCATGAAGGTGTTGAAGTCACAGGATACAGCTGTTGCCCCCACTGCCACCATGCATCAGTGTGCCAAGCTGGTGAGAGCACCAAGCCCCATCTCACCTGGGAACGGAGTCCTCTGCTGGAATTTGCCAGCAGACATCCTACTGGGATGGGCGAGCTTCTGCCCACTCCTGGGCAAGGGAGAGTCATTCAGGCTCCCTGGGATCCCATTGCCTTGTCATAAGCCAGACCGTTGAAATGGACCCTACCTAGAACGGAGCATGCATACGCTGAAGAAAGGAGCAGGTGGGGGTCCTGGTCTGCCATATCCACACCCCAGTCCTCCTCATGCTTGACAGTGCTACCTCCTCCAGCCAACACGCACAGTATATACAACCAGGTCAACTTCCTACAACAGCCAACTTCCCTTTCCTCAAGGCCACTTTTGGGGGAGTGTTCTGTTTACTAGTGATTCGATTATTTGTCCACCATCTTTGTTCCCTCCATTGACCTGGAGGACACTGTAGCCCACATAGAAGCCCTTCCTAAATTTGCCCAGCAAGCCTTAAATGATAACCAATAAACTCTGTCCTTACTGAACACTGAGATGACTCTAAGGAGAAAGGCTGCCTTCCAAGTAAGATGGCCTTAGACAATATTGCTGCCTTGCAGGGAGGCCCCTGGGCCATTATCTAAGCAGAATGTTGTGTGTTTATACCTGATGATTGAGCTAATGTTTCAGCTTTATTGAGAGGCATGAAGACACACATGAACACCCTGAGTGACCCAACGCCCAGTCTAGGGGACACGACAAATCAATAGTTCAGATCCTGGCGCTCTTGGTGGAGAAAGTTGCCCTGATTTTGGCCATTATTGTCTTAATCAGTGTTTTCTCTTGCATATGCCTGTGCTGTTCCTGAAGCATCTGTCCCCGCTGTATCCAGGGAACCACCAAAGGAGCCACCTCCAGGCCAGTGAAACCCCTTGCTGATGCCTCAGGGCCCCTTGCAGAAGGAGGGACAGTGTGAGATTAAGAGCCCTGGCCATGGACCATCACGGAGCCACCAGAAGGGATGAATGCCTACCACTCACAGCCACGTGGATGAACCGGAGGGGACTGAGCTGACCGACATAAGTCAGTCAAAGAAAGGCAATTATCATATGATCTCACTCACACATGCAATTTAAGAAACAGAGCAGAGGATCCCGGGGGAAGGGAGGAAAAACTGGGTGGGAAGAAATGAAAGGGAGACAACCATGAGAGACTTTGGACTCTGGGAAACAAATGAACGGTGAGCACTGGGGGTTCCAGGCAACGGATGAATCATTGCACCACATCTGATCTGAAACTAAGGAATGTACTATCTGTTGGCTAACTAAATTTGAATTTTAATAAATAAAGTAAAATAAAGCATAATAAAATGAAATAAGCACTGGTCACGAGGGGTAGAGCGTTGGGGAATGCCATCACACCGGTATAGTGCCGGTTGACCCCCGGGCAGGACCAGGTGATCGAGGCCCTCCATCCCCTCCTCTGTCCCAGGAATGTGGGTTCTGCTTGCCATCCCTGATCCCAGAGGCTGCCCCGAGGACACAGCCTTGGGAGAGTGACGTGGCTCTGAGAGCACCTGCGGGTGTATGTGACCGACCCCGCCAGGGCCTCTATATAAACTTCCAAGATGCTGCCAGGCAGGTGCAGGGATCCCCTCATCTTCCTGTTGCCCAGGACAAGCCTCACAAGGAGGTCTTCTTTGCTTATTAAACCTTTCACTGGCGCCGGCGACCCCTTCTCTCTGCTGTTCCTGCAACACTGAGCAAGGGCCCCCCCCCCGACCCTGTCAGCAGGGGGCACTCGGTCCCTACAGGCTCCCGTGGCTACGTGGAATGCTAACACTTCTCCCGTGGCTACGTGGAACGCGGATCAAGTTCAAGGCAGAGCCCGGTGAGCACAGAGGCCTAAGCAGGGAGCACCTTACCCTGCGTCTCCTCTGGCTCAGGTGTCCCCTTGGCCACCGGCCGCCTCCTCCTTCTCCTCCCACTACCAGGTCTGTGTCAAACGCACCCCACATAGATCGCATCACCTGGTGTTGAACATCATTGTCCCCGGAGACAATGGCCTGCTTGTCAGAGGGGCAGCTAGGGTCTCTGGTGAATGAGGCTCGCATGCAGCTGCAGAACCAGCATCGTAGCCTGCCAGGGAGGGCAGGTCTCCTGGCCTCCTGTGTGCTGGCCAGGGGTCCTGTGACAGCCATGAGGGGCGCTGCCAAGCGTCCCTTTAGGAGACACCCCGGCCAGGGGGCGGTCAGTGAGCAGCCTCCCACTGCAGCACCTCCAGGACCCCTTGTCGACGGAACCTGTGCCCCCTCCCCGGGCAGCTGCAGCCAGTGAGCACGGCAGGGGCACTGCTGATCCTGGACGGGCACCACCGAGCCGTGGTCTCAGGACGTCCGAAGATGTTGCCTTTCTGCGTCTCTGGTTCTTGTACCCAGTGAGAGTGTCGGCCACCCGGGCTGACAGGAGAGCTGGGCTGTGACCGCCTGGAGAAGGGGCCGTTACTATTCACTCTATTGTGTAAGGCAATGGGGAATTTTATCCCCTAGAATTGCCAAAGGTGCCCATGGAGCTCTGCCTCCCGGGGCACAAGGTCATGAGCCTGCAGGGGTGTGTGTGAGAGACGGGCCGGGGGAACCAGTCAGGAGAGGCCTAAAGGGGCAGAGAAGAGCAGAGGCGAGCCCCGCAGACACAGGCGGAAAGCGAGGGCTGTGGAGCAGAGAGAGAAGGAAGGAAGGAGTCACGGACCCAGTGCCCGGCAAGGGAGGCCCAGAGGAGGCCGCCCCGGAGGGACACGTGCCCCCGGCTGGCGTCTGAGACGCGTCAGCCGCGTTGTTCTAGCAGCCTGCTGTTTCTTGAGGTGGGACTTGGCCCAGAGTGACATTCGGTCACATTTTGGGTGGCCCCCTCCTCCCTTGTGCCCCGAGGGCTCCCTGAGAACCGTGGGTCCCACCGTCACACCAGGTGCGCTCAGCTGCGGAGACCTACCTCGGTGACCAGTGTCCTGCTGAAGTCTGGTCTGCGAGGTGCGATCACGTCCGTCCGACTATCACGCGCTCAGCTGCGTCTCGGCTGCCATGGCACGAGGGCGGGTCACGCGCGTCAGGGTACACAGACAGGTAGGGGGCCCCTGCTGTGGGCCCGGCCCTGGGCGCTCAGTGCCACGCGCCTCGTTTCGGCTTCGGATCAGTGGACTGTGGCCTGGGCTTCAAGTCCACTGGGTGCCACTCAAGCAGGATGCTGCTAAAAGGGAAAGTTAACAGAGTCCAGAAATTTCACGGGTCGTCTCCAGCCCTGGTTCCAGCCTTCTGTCTGCCTCTGGCTGAATGAGGTTTCTGAAAAAGTGTTCTAAGGGAGAGGGTCTGCTGTTGGGATGCCTTGTTTACTTAAAACCAACGAGTTCGTACATAAGAACATAAGACGGCTGTTCAGTGCAGTATTGTCTATAACAGGGAAGAGCCCGAAACAGTGAAATGTCCACGAGGGGCCTCATTAAATACTTCGCCGCACACCGATACAGTCACTTAGACAATTCCTCCTAAATATCTACACTGCTTGGGATAAAGGGGTTTATGTTACGGCAGGATAAGGAACACAGGCACATTCAGGTTCCCCAACCTTTCTTAAGACTCTCAGCAGCAATAAAGAAATGCAAAATCTTAAAAAGGAAGAAGCAGCAGCACTGTTGCTATACTAAGCAGTTCTAAAAACCCTGGTTTCAGACCCGCTTGCTCACGTAAGAGAACAAAAAGAGAAATGTGTGAGGAAATATAAGATACATTTAAACAACAACAACAAAGTTAGATCTGTGCGTAATGATGAAGAAATATGCCCACGATATAATGTTTTGCCTGGTAAGGAAAGCAAATGGTAGCACAATATGTCTGGAACAAGCCCATTTGCTTAATTAAATGATAGATGTCGTCTTTAGGCTTCAGCTTGAGCCCCAGAACTGAGAACAGTAGGTGGTGAAGATCCTACATTCTAAGACGAGGTGCCAACTCAGTTTGCAGAACTGAGGAGAAGATGGCAAAACCTGTCCTGCAGCCCCCACCTGCCCAGCTGTAGCCGCACCTGTCCTGCAGCCCTCACCTGCCCAGCTCTAGCCACACCTGTCTTGCAGCGCACACCTGTCCAGCTGTAGCCACACCTGTCCTGCAGTGCACACCTGCCCAGCTGTAGCTATACCTGTCCTGCAGTCTACACCTGCCCAGCTATGGCCACACGCGCCCTGGCTTCATATCTGCCCAGCTCTAGCCACACCTGCCCTGCAGCCCAGACCTGCCCAACCATAGCCTAGAAAGGAACAGACCAGCTCCTGACGGGGAGTTTCAGGTTACTCACAGGAGTAGGGTCCTGTCATGTTTCTCTTTCCACCATTAGAAGCCAACAAATGAAAGACCCAAGAGGATAAACTCACAAAGATTGGGGCTTCCCCCAGGACATGCAGCCTGGCTACTCACCCCCTTGCTGAGTACTGGCTGAACGCGGCCCCCCGCAGGCTTGCCTGGGTGCATGCAGCTTAAGCACGCCAGCTCCCCAAGACTGTGACTGCTCCGTGCTGGCTGGGGCTGGATGAGGGCGGGTGGGGGGTCCAGGAGAGGGGTTGGCAGTGGGCAGGCCCATCTCTGCCCCTCAGTGGGGGTGACCGTGTTTCCTCCGGTTTCCTAGCAGCTCAGTGGACACTCCGGAGAGTCACCCTACTGCGACCAGTTTGACAAGATCCACCCAAGAAGGCTGCCCGCCAGAGCCAAGGGGCTGCACCGGTACCTGGAGGGGCAGGAGTGGAGTGAGGGACCCTGGAAACCAGCCAGCAGGGAACTGCACAGTGACAGCCGCCCTGTGACAGCCCCCTCCAAGGACGTATCGGTCAGCCTCAGCCACAGACAACTGCAAGGCCACCACTGAGTGAGAAGAACTTTACTCCTCTTCCTGTGTCCGCAGAAGCGTGGGCAGAGGGAGAAAGACTCCCCCTCGCCCACCACTGGCTTCTGAGCCACAGGCCAGTGCTCTACGTGGGGTGAGAGGAGCTTTGAACTGGATGTGACATTTAAGTTGAAGCTAAATGGACAAGAGCATGTTTTTAATGTCTGGAAGTGACCAGAAAGCTACTGTGTCTGCCCAAGGCAGTCCTCAGGGGCCAGGTCAGAGCAGAGGTGGGAAGAAGACGAGGCGGTGTCTTGCTTCAAGACCAATCTGTTTCTAAGCCCTACGTATATGCGGCAGCTGCCCCTCTCTGCGCACAGGAGAGTTCCGGAGGGACCGGCCGGCACAGTGGCTGCCTCTGCAGCTGGAGGCACAAAGGGAGAAAGACCCATTTTCACGCATCTTAAGTCATTCAAAGTTTTCCTAACAGCCTCGTGCTACTCTCTAATTTAAAGAATTAATTTTCTAAAAATGCAGACACGTTAACCAACACGTCTAGCTCAGAATCCCGTAGCCTCCCCACCAGTGAGCAAGTCTCAGGAGACGGGTGTGCTCCGGGGCGCGCTGGTGGGCCACCGACTGCGGGAGAAGAGGACGTTCTGAGCAGCGCCTGCCAGCTTCCGGGGTGCACATACTGCAGCCACAGCGGATTCCAAACTATCAGTAGTTTAACCAGTGGCTCGCCAAGTTCCTGGCTATTCAGCGAGCAGCTGCGTCCGGCCCCAGCACACCAGAGTGTGGCGTGGGAGGCGGTCGCCGGCGGCCTTTCCTGGCAGCTCACCCCCAGGCTCTGTGACCCACCAGCTGTGGGCAAGCGTCGTCCACCCAGGAGTAACGAAGGGTCACCAGTTCAAGAGCAAAATGTTGGGGCACTCCAGCAGGCCAGCCTCCGGACCCCAACAAGCCGCTTGTTTGAGCCAAGTGGAAGATTCTAGGAGGCTTGGGAGGGCACTTGCAGGCAGAGGCTGTGTCAGGAGAGACAGAGGAGCTCTGCGACCCAAGCCTCAGCAGGGACCTTTGCAGCTACAGAGCTCCCCCGAGCAAGGATGGGGGGAAGTCGGGCAGTGAGCGCTCCGAGCACCCCACGTTAGCACGCCGTGGTCTGGCCGTCGGGTCGTGATGACAGCAGGAATGCTGACCCGGCCGGCCACTGAATGAGTGTCTTGTCGGGCTCTGAGCTCACCACGTCCTCCACCACCGTGCACAAAGCGCCCTCTTACTCCTCACCGCTGTAAGAGACAAGGACTCTTATTCCCACTTTGCAGGAGGGGAAGCCGACACTTGGGTTAAATGGCTTCCCCGAGGCCCTCAAGCTGCCTACCCTGCTGGTCCCGCTGAGATGCCACCTGCTGCTGATCCTGGAGGAAATCCTGGGTTTCTCTGAGCCTAAGCCTAAGCCTAAGCCTCTTCTGCACTAAGCCTCAGAGCACAGTGAGGCCGAGTCCCCGGACGGCGAAACGGGGTCCACCAGCAGGTGTAGAAATCTGACATGAAGTGTCTGGATCTGGTAGCCGACTCCCTGTCCCCACTCAGGAAAGACTGCCCACCTGGCTGCACCTGCTTCCTGAGCAGAGCAGAGCAAAGGCACTTTCTGTCTCTGCTGGGTGCCCTTTGGATACAGCCTTCCGTCCGTCCAGCCTTCAGTCCATCACTTTTAAAAAGAGAGAATTAAAGAACGCAAGACCTGCATGTTGATAGACCCATTTCTCTATCAGTGCAGATACCGAGAGCCCAGGGAAATGAGTCCATGCCTAACGGAGCAGGCGTTCTGCAGGTCGGTGTCACTGCACCGGGCAGAGCTCGGAAGGACGCCGACGACACAGTCGTCCTGTACGAACAGGGGAGTTTGTTAGAGGCCAGGAACAGGAGACGGATCGGCGGAGGAACAAGCCGCCCCACAGGTTTCTGGCATGCCTGCAGTGTGCAGCACAGCACAAGGTCCCGGGGAGAGCGCCCCGGAGCCTGCTGTCACAAGGGCGGGGCCACAGGACTCGGGCCACCCTGGGTTGGAGCCGCAGCTCTCCCGTCACGTGGTCCTGGTGGGCCCTCTCTGAGCCTCTAGTTCCTTGTCTTGAAGGCTTCTGTTGTCACAGGAGGGAGTCAAATGACTGAGTTCTGCATCCTGAAATTAAAAGTGATGCCTTCGAGGGGTTTCCTGGAAAATCTGCTTTCCCGATAAAAATAACAGAAGCCAGGTGGGTAGATGACGGGGCCAGCCCCGGGGCCAGCCCCCCTACTCAGAGGTGCCCTCCGCTCCTAGACGGAATCGCTAAGACCCAAACAAGGAAGAGGTTGGCCCGGGCCGGCCTGGACCACAGCCAGACCCCTGACTCTAGGTTCAGGGCTCTCTACACATGTGGCGGACCCACAGAGAGGTGCCGTCCTTCCCCGGAAACAACATAACCCAAATTACCACCCCCGGGGGACAGCGTGTGGCTGCCGGGGGCCTGCGTCCGTCTGGTGGGTAAGACGGAGCTCGCGAGGGTACTGAGGCACTCAGGGGCATGGGGCAGGGATGGGCCAAGCTGGAGGGGCGAGCCTGCTGGCGGCTTCTGGGAGGGGCTGGGGCACCGCACAGCCTTCCGTCGTCGGGTCTGGGCTTCTGGCGACGAGCAGCCGCTGAGCTGGTGGGAACACAAGCCAGCAGTCCGGCCGTCACAGGAGGTGAGGCGGGACGCAGCTCACGTGCCACGGCGTCGGGTTCAGCACTTACGGAGCGTCGACCCAGGGCTAAGGTTTCACGTGGTGCTTCACTTTCAAAACAGCCCCGCGCGCTGGGTGTGATTGCATTTTCCTCACTTTACAGAGGAAGGACCCCCTGAAGGGGCACGGCCTGGTCAGGGCAGGCTCCAGGCCACGGAGCTCAGCCCGGGCCCTCCTGCGGGTCGGCTTTCCAGCAGCCCCTCCCACCGGCCAGCCGCGGCCCGCCTGCTCTCGCAGCCTCCTGCTTCTCTTCCCTGGGGTCTGGGTGGCTCAGGAGAGCATCAGCCAGATGGAATGCGTCCCTCTTATACACACAAGGTGACCTCCCAGAAAGAGGCTCGAGCTGGGGTTTCCTGGAGAAAAGTGGGTCCCCTTCTAAGCACCAACACTAACACTCACACTGTTTGCCGAGCGGGTCCGAGCTCTCAGATACCCTTGAACGACACCCACACTGATAGGCGGTTGCGTCTGGTCCATCCACTCTAGCTTGTGGGTTGACGACCTCTCTGACCTCAGTTCCCTCGTGTGTCGGATAGGGGCAGGATTGCTTCCCCCACAGGTGGCCGTGGGAGGGGGCGCCCACCAGAAAGCAGCCCACAGGCCTGTCCTCACTGCCCCTCTGCGCCTTCCCGCAGGCTCCCCAGACGCACCTACCCCCCTCGCCTTCCCGGGACGCAGGGGAGGACTCCAGGGCTCCCAGTGGAGTTCTGCACAACTTGGGATCCGTCACCTTTCCCCACGTGCTGTCAGTTTTCCCCTCAGACCCGGGGGACGCGTTTCCGTGTCTGCCTCTATCCTTTGTGGCCAAGGACCCGTCCTACCCGCTGCGTGCCTGCAGGGGGCAGGGACGGCCACGGAGTTAGGAGGGGGAGGGGGTGAGATGCAGGAGTCCGAGAGACACAGAGCCGTGAATTCCAGTGACGAAGCTGAGTGAGCTCGGGACGTCTGCCGTACAACACGGGACCTACAGTTAACTGTATTGTACGGAGTGCTTAGTGCCAAGCGTTCTTCCCCAACAGAAACAAAAAGCAGGAGGGAAACAAGGCCCTTGGCGGTGGGTTCGTCTGGCCGCTCCAGCCGGCAGGTGGCAGAGCTGCACCACGGAGTCCCCGAGAGCCTCTGAGGCCACCACCAAGGCCGCGGCTTTGGGAAGGAGGGACGGGCGGCAGGGGGTGTGGGGCAGGTGTGACCGGAACTCAGGAGGGTGGGTCACCAGGGTGACTGCTGGGGCAGGGCCTGGGCTCCAGGACGGGGGCGGTGGGACCCAGTCCTAGTTCAGGGCCTCACCCTGAGGGGGACTTTGGGCTGGCCATCTCACCGGCGCGTCTGTGGGAGGACGCTGGGAGAATCCAGGCGGCGGCTGCGGACACACAACAGGGCACGGACCGGGCGGCTGTTGGCGGTTCCGGGCACGCAAGTCCACAGTCAAGGTGCCCGTCGGGGTGGACGGCTGGTGAGAGCTCCCTCCTTGCGGGTCCTCACCTGTACGGTGCAGGGGTGATAGGGGCGGGAGGGGGAGCTCTGCTGTCTCCTCCTTTCTTAAAAGGACACCAGTCCTGTCCAATGAGGACCTTACCCTTATGAATCATTCAACCTAAAGTACTTCCTCAAAGGCCCTGTCTCCAAACACAGCGGCGTTGGGGGTTAGGGTTCCAGCATATGGATTTTAGGGGTGCAGCTCATAGCAGAAGCTAACAAGAGTGCGTTCTGAGAGGGAGGTTGTGGGAATTGCCTAAAAGGGAGTCTAATAACAGGGCACGTGCCTGTCCACTCCTGGGCTAGAGGCCTGTTTAAAATTCAAGTTCCTTGAGGCCCAGAGTGGTTTCGGGGAAGAAAGGGAGCCCCATGTTTAGGAATGCTGGTGCGTCTGTCTGTGCTCCCCTCCCCCACCTGGGCAGGGGGCTCCTTCCCCGGGAAGGTGAGCCCCTCGACACCCCAGGCCTTCTTCCCGAACATCCCAGCAAGATGGCCCGAGACTGGGCTCTAGGCAGCACCTGCGGTGGGCAAAAGCCAACAGGCAGAAAGTGGGAGGGGGCACGTGTTCTCGCTTCTCTTCCCCCTGGAGGTCCGTACCGAGGAGGGACTGCTGCACGCAAGCCTTCTTCGCTGCCCGTCTGGGCAGGAACCGGAACTGACACGAAGGAGGAGGAGAGCTGAAGACAGCCTCAAGCACAGAAAGCAGACCTACCCCTCAAGGCTGGGACAGGGGGACCCACCCTGGGAATCCCAGCGTCTCCCCGGAAGGCTCCAGATGGGGTAGGTGTGGCTGCAGAAGGAGCTTCAGTAAGAGCTGACGGCTCGACTCAAGCTCTCGGACCCTCCACTTGCTTCCCTTTCAGTGAATCTGCCCGGACACACGTCTCCATCCCCGTGTGAGCCGCCGTGTCCACTTACGGAGCCGCTCAGAAGCCCAAAGCAGCTCACAGACGCAGCCACATGCTTCCGCTGTCTCTGGGGGCTAGGCAAGGCACGCAGTTGGAAGGACAGCCGTGGGGGACCCGAGGGCGTCAACATCACGACCGCCTCCGTTCACATCCTCATTTTGGTCTTTGGCATCAATGGCCCACACTTTAGCTCTCTGGGGGGTAGGCTCGGAGCGAGCTACAGTGGGGGCCACGTTCAGTTAGGCTGGGTCCTGGCCCCCAGGAGACACCTCGTCGAGCGGGGGACACAGACTAATCAGCAGCACGTATAACGTATTCAGTGTGTGCCGGCCGCTTGGTAGGTTTTCAAGGAGGCAAACAGGGCTCAGGTACTCTGGGAGGGCTTCCTGCAGGAGATGGGCTTTGAGTTGAAAACTGAGTACAAAGTAGCAGTTAGAAGAGTACAGATGGGCAATGCAAGCAGAAGGTAGGACCTTGCAGGCAGGAGCCCGTGAGCAAATGCATGAAGGAGGGGCAAGTCATGCCTCCTTGGGGCCCAGCGGCTGTGCTGACCAAGACCAGGCAGCATGGGAGGGTCTTGAATGTCTGGCGGGGTGAGTGGAAAGCGCCTGAAGCTGGGCTCTGTCTCCACTTTGGAGCTAAGACCTACCATTTTTTGACTTGTCTCTGCACACCTACTTCCCCTCTGCACACTGTCCCTGCAAAGGTTAGACCAGGGACTGGCATCCTTCTGTACCCAATGTCAACCTGATTCAGAGCAAAGTTCCTTCTTGCTGGGGCCTGAGCACCTGCCTGCTGCATCCAGAGGGTGCGTCCTGGATCTGTGAGGACCCTCAGCGCCCCCCTCCTCTGGCCTTCACGTCTGGCTCCCCGGCTGTGCACTCATGTGAGAGCATAAGTCACAGGGCCATAAACCACTCCGGAGTGTGTAATAAGTGAATTATTTACCAATGACCCTAGCTAAATGTTCAGAGGGATAAATGATTAAGCCACAGATCTGTCAAAAAGTTCCCATAAATAAGTAATTCTATGCCGCCTTAATGGGCTTTGTAAATTACTCATTCATGCCGGCGCTGGATCACTCTCGGGGCAACCTCCCCCCAACCTGCTGATCTACTGCTGGCGTCTGGAGAGTGCGGGGCAAGCCCTGCCGGCCAGCCGGGTCGACCCCCCAGGGGCCGGGTTCTTGGAATGGCTCACCCTCCCCTGCCGTGTCACCTCCCAAGAATGGAGGTCAGAGGTGGACAGGCTTTCTTGGTCACCTGGAGGTGTGTCCTGTGAGGTAACTGCGGGGCCCAGGGTCCTCTCCTGCAGGTCTTTGCTCGGTGAACAGGCTCTTAGCACCTCCTGTGCCTCGGGCTCTGTGCTAAATGCTGGGAAGCCAGAGGTCAGACGCGCACCCCTGGGAGCTCAGTCCGATGACAGAGACAAGCATGGACACACAGTGTGATCAGTGTCTCTCTGGAGTACCGGGCGGGGGGAGCTCTAGTCAGCGAAGAAACTGGGGAACATGCCCAGCACGGGGGTTCTGAGTCTCCACTGTGCAGGGGTGGGGGGCTGGCTCCCCCCAGCTGAGGCAGGCTGAGCTGTGCGGCTGGGAAGACAGCCCCACAAAGGCTGACTGCAGGTCGGCCGAGGCATGGCCCTACCCCGGGGGACGCAGGCTGATGGTGCAGCTTCACCTGGACGCTGCCTGCCCCAAGTGCATCCCAGCTCCCAGAGCTGCCGGCCGGAGTGACACATGCATTCCCCCTTCACTGGCCGGAGCAGGTCCTCCAGCGACGCTCCAGCTCAGCAGAGACGGGGAGAGAGAGAGGGGTACGGACAGCCCTGATGCTGACCCCAGGAGCAGACTCTGGCTCTGAACCCACCGGCCATGCAGCCCGGAGAGGGCTCCTCACCTTTCTTATCCTCCCGCTTCTTAAGCTGTAGAATGGGGGCATCGTAACAACGATGGCTTCTTGGAGGGGTCAGTGGGATCATCCGCATCCTGCGCTCAGTGCCTGGCACGCGGCAGGTGCCCGGTGGCTTGGTTGGCTGCCGTCCCTAGTTTCCGGCAGCAGTAGCAGCAGCAGATGGGGGACAGTGAGGAGAGGGTCACGCCCACGAACACAGGCACAGGCACACATGCATGCGGACCGTGCTCGGTGAGTGTGCTCCGGTGACAGCACCCCCCCAGTACCCACTGACCCCCGCGCAGACACCAGCCTTAGCCGGCAGCAGGCAGGGACGGGGGGAAAGCCCCTGTCCTCCATTGTCCGCGCACACACTGAGTGTCTACCTGGTCCGGTCACACTCCCGCTCTCAGCCTCGGGCACTGCCACACAGCAGAGCCAGAGTAACTGCACCACCCAAGGACAGCGCTAGGGACCGGGATGCCCTCACTCAGGGCTGGGATGACCGCGCTCCCCTTCAGGCCCAGGTCGTTGAATGTCCTCTCCGACTGCCACCACGCCAGCCCGGAGCAACCTGGGCCGGCTCCTGCACGGGTCCTGTGTGGCTCAGGCCTGGACCACCCGTGGCTCGGGACGAAGAGGAGGCGCGTCAGACAGGACCCGGGCTTCCTCTGCCTTCCCGGAGGCCAGAGACATCTGTTTCTGGAGCTCTCGCGTCAGCACAAAATGTGTCCCAGGGAGCGGGAGCAGGAAAATTATGTAAATTGGCTTGTCTTTGGGGAATGTTTCAAGCCGGCTCTTAGAGGCCCAAACCCATCACTGGCAGGAGGGCCCTGAACGGTTGGTGACCGCCAAGGCTCCCTGCCTCCCCGGCCGTGTTCCTGGGGACCATGGGGTATAAGGAGCAGACTGAGGTTTACATGATCCCGGGCCCGACTCGGGCCACGTGTCCTGGCCCCGCCTGTCCTCCACCTGAGCGAGGCCTTCTGTTCCGTTCCGAAAGACAAGACGTGATTTCCTGCCTTTCCAGACCAAACCAGCTCACATGTCTTCACAGCCTGACAGGCGCTCGGCGGCGGTGTAGGACCCGCCCTGAGCCCTTCCTTCCGCACATGCTCGCCAGCTGCTGCCCCCAGCTCACGGGCATCTACTCCGCAGCCCACGACTCTGGGACATGGTGCCAGGAGACGTAGGTCTTGCGAAATGCAAATGTAAAGCAAGAAGAAGTGATGCGGGTCACGGGTCGGAGGAAGCATCGGGTAGTCTGACTGCGAGCGGCAGGTAACGGAATGTGTAACGTCAGAAGATTCTTTGCCTGCTGTCCAGCCTTGGGGACATGGTCCTGTCCTGGGGGATGGCAGACACTTTAGGGGAAGCTGGGTCTGACGACCGCACAAGGGGACGCAGGCGCTCTGGAGGCAGGAGAGCGACGCAGGAGGGAACGACATCATGCAGGTTCCCAGAGGCCAGGGAGAGCCAGGCCACAGATAGACCCCGTGCTCCTCTCCTGTGACTGGACGACACAAAACTCCCGTGTCTACCTGCATCTTGTGGGGGTCCCATCACTTACCGCCCGCCTCACCACAGCCCTTAGGTGTGTGCTGTGAACCCTTCCTCCCAGACCACTGGAGGGAGTGCAAGCAAGGAGCTGCCGGCACTCAGATGGGAGCTGAGCCAGCGCACCTTCAGAATCCTGCCCCCAGGACTGCCATGGCGGCCACAGTGAAGCTGAGGATATGCCAGTCAAATCGTGTCGTTCCTCAGCCTAAGCCTCCTCGATGGCTCCAGTGCCGGACCCAAGTCACGTCCCCCCGTCTGGCTGTGTCCCCCACCCTGTACACACTGATGTCCTCACATCAGCTGCACCAGGAGCCAGAAGACTACGCGCGGGTTTCCGCCATGTCACCTGCGCCAGGAGCCAGAAGAACGCTCACGGAGCGCCTGCTTCAGGCCCCACACCTACAAGCACCGTGCACACGGGGCATCCGTTCAGCCTCACGATGAGCTGGGAAGACCGGTGCTGACCTCGCTTTTTGTCGGAGGAAGCGGATCCTAGAGCTCTGCTGTGGTCTGCCCACAGTCACACGTCCTGCCAAGTCTGGTGGTCGCACCTGGGCGGTGCCGTTCTAGAACAGGAATGCTGAGCTCCCTGGGATTCCCAAGCACAAGAAGGTGTTTCAGGTTCCCACGACTTGACGCATGTCCTTGCTTCTATCGGAAATGCCAGTCCTGGGGCGCCTGGGGGACTCCGGTGGTGAAGCATCTGCCTTCGTCGGGTCATGGTCTTGGTCATGATCAGGTCATGATTTTGGGATCCTGGGATCCAGCCCTGCGTCGGGCTCCATCCTGGGATAGAGGGGGTGTTCTCCCTCTCCCGCTGCCTCCACACTTGTGTTCACTGTCTCTCTCTCAGTCTCTCCCAAATAAGTAAATAACACCCTTAAAAAAAAAAAAAGAAAGAAAGAAAGAAAGAGAGAGAGAGAGAGAGAAAGAAAGGAAGAAAGGAAGAAAGAACACTATTCCCTTCTTTCTTCCCCACTGGTCTTTCCAGACCTGGTTTAAGACACGTTTTCTAAGTGTTTTTCGCCCCGAGTTAGGTTAGCGTGTTTAAATTGTCTCACTGAGGGGCTGTGGCACCCGGTCCTCATCTCTATGTTCGTACTTCTGCTTGGGTGTCTGTCGCCCCTCCAGGATTTACAGCAACTTAAAGACAGGCCGCACCATCTGGCTGTATTTGTCCAACCCGCGAGAGAGGAGGATGCGCTTCGCCTCGGCTGTCCGTCTTTACAGCATAGCTTCTGCATCCCTGCTTTTTTAAAATTTATTTAGTTTTTAAAGATTTTTTTTTCTTAATTTAGTTATTTGACAGAGAGAGAGACAGCAAGAGAGAGAACACAAGCAGGGAGAGTGGGAGAGGGAGACGCACTTTACCCGCTGAGCAGGGAGCCCGATGCGGGGCTCCATCCCAGGACCCTGGGATCATGACCTGAGCCGAAGGCAGACGCTTAACGACAGAGTCCCCCAGGCGCCCCGTGTGTCGCTGATTTTAATGTCAGTCCTCACCCACATTCTCAGGCTGCTCGCCCCACTTCTGGCCTCTGTCCCCTTCACTCCGCCAAGGTCACCTGTGACCTCCTCGCGTGGTTCTCCCCTCGTGCAGCCTTGGACATGCGGACCCCCTCTCCCCCCACCGCCCAGACTCTCTCCCCTTGGCGCGGGGGAGGCCGCCTCCCCGGGTTTCTCTCCATTGTCCTTCAGCCTCCTCTGCGGGTCCCCCGCCCTCCAAACCCCTCCGTGCCCCAGCTCCGGTCCTCCTGTCTCCTCTCCTTTCTGACCCACACTCACGCGCGTCTCAGGTGACCTCATCCAGTCTCGTGGCTTTAAATACCATCCATATGCTAATGACTCCCCAAGTTACATCTCCTGCTCAGAATAGTCTCTCCTGAATTCCAGATTCCATCCTCCAAATCCTTAGGGCGCTCCCCTTGGTGTCCGGCACGCACCGCAAGCGGAGCGTCCTGTCCGAGCCCAAGCTCCTGACCTTCCCTGCGGCCCCCACCCGGGCGCACCCAGGCCTGCTCCTTCTGCCTCTGTCCGTGACCGCGCCTCCAGCCGCAGCCGGGCCTGGTTCTGCGGCCCCTGTCACCCTCACACCCAACCCGGCAACCGCACCCAGCTGTCCCGCCTTCAGAACAAGTCTGGGGTCTGCGTCTCCCCAGCTCGCACGGCGCCCTGCTCTGCCTCCCCAAATCACTCTTACCTGATTGCGCGGCGGCCTCCCCCCTAGCCTCCCGGGGCTGCCTGTTCCCCACAGCAGCCAAATGCTCCTGTTCCAACTGTCAGGCCGCATCATTATCATTCCTCAGCTCAAAACCCTCCACTGGTAACACATCGTGTTGGTATTAAAAGCTCCGAGCCTTCGCAATGATTCCCGAGGCCGAGGGGCCTGACTTCTGCCTCCTACACTCTCCTCCTTGCTGCTCAAACGCTTTGGACGCGTTCCCACCTTCCAAACTTTGCACGTGCTGGGCCCTCTGTAGAGCGCTGTCCCCGGGTCTCGGCACGTCTGACGCCCTCCCCTCCTTCAGGTCTGTATTAAACCTCACCTCCTCAGGGGCGCATCTTCCCCCGGCAAATCCCCCCGCCCCCCAGACACACACATGTCCTGCTCCCCCTTTCCACTTTCTCTCTTTAGGACGTATCCTTACCTAATGCGCCAAGTATTGATTTGCTCATAATATTGCTTATTTCCCCTCCATAAAGGTAGGTTCTTCTTGTCTGTGTCTGTCCCTGCTGTTTCTCTAACGCCTGGTACAACACTGAGCACACAGTAGGCGCTCCCTAAATATTGGTTGAATGAATGAATGACTGTGACCCCGGCTCCGACCCTCGACACTCGGAAGCACTTGCTGACATGAGCCCTGCAGGGGTGTTTCCCTGTTGGCAGCAAGGGCGGCAGATCTTCCCAGCATCAGACTCCGCTCCATTCACATGTAAATACAGGAACCTCCCGGAGCCAAAGGGAAGGAGAAATGACTTCTGTGTTCTCCCCTATATGCACACTGCAGAGCCCCGATCCATCCATCAGAGCAGAGAGCAGCCCTGGGCTGGAATGTCGTTCACTTACAAATAGAAGAAACAATGGGGAAACCAGCTACTTGATGAGCAAAGTTCTGGAAAATGCTCTCTTCAGGAGGAGAGAGGCGGTTTCTTGCTCACCTGGGAGGAAATTTCTGGTTTATTGTGTTTCTCTCCAAAGTTATGGCTTTCCAATCCTGCCGGATGCCAGCAAGAGAGCACTGCCTTTCAGAGTGGGGCTTCCAATTCTGAAAAATTAATTTTAAATAGAGACACATTACATCTCCCTGCAGGGCACTTTGCAGGAAAGTGCTACTTAGACTCCACTTGGCTGCCAGGTCTGCCTGGGCTGGGGCGCCGCTGGTCGGTGGCTCCGTGTCCCACAAGCCGGTCTCCCCGGGCCCGGCCTGGATCGCGGCTCCCCTCCCTCTCGGGGTCTCCACACAAGGCCTGGTCTTCTCCAGCTCCTCAACAGTCAGGTACGTTGCACGCGTGGGTGTCGAATGTCTGCTTTTCCCCTTGCCTCGAGCTAGGTACCGGGAGAGGGGAGGAGCGAGTGCCCCATCCTTTCAGTCCCTGGAATCGGAGAAGGCACATTACAGAGTCCCTCAAGGTCCGCATCTTCAGGAGCCCACATTTCCAGAGTGCAGCCCTGAGCCTGCACCGTGCGCAAGTAAGCAGACGACACATACACACGTATTCAACGGGTTGGAGACTCAGGAAAGGCGTTGGACACAGGCGAGCCGAGAGGCGCTTACTGTGGCCGTGATAACACACCGCTGGGCTCAGGGCCATCGCCGCCTCTTCTGAACACTCGGGCTCCTCACCTGCAGAATGGCGTAAGGACCTCTCCCGCCTGCTTGACGGGCTGTTGTCGGTACGGATGAATGTGGCATCTTTTACATTCCTGTTACTTCTGCTTCATCTCTTGCTCATAGACACAACCACTGTTCTGGGAAGGGAAAGGCCAGGATGAGCACTCCTGGAAGGCTTCCTGGAGGAGACAGGCCTCACGTGGAGCTAGAAATATTGGGATCTTCTCCTAACTTTTCACATCTGCAGTCGGACCTCTCACCGTCACGGCCAGTCTGCTGATCAATGTCCTTGTTATGGTACAGGTCTCTCCCTGATTCTCGCCTTCAAACACCACCAGTGGCCTTGGTGGGACAGCCTGTGGCCTCTCAGTCCTGCCGAGGGTCTGCTCGGACCAGCCTGCATTCTGGCGGTGCCGATGTCTGGGGGTTCCGTGCGCTCACACGTCTGGGTGTGCACCCGCTCTCCTCTGCAGGGGACGCACGGCACGTACTCCCCCCACCCCCCATCTCACTCTGGTCCACCTACGAGATGGGGGTCAAGAACCACCTCCTCGAGGACGTCTTCCCTCAGCCCCGGGCCGAGTTTCCTGCTCGTCCTCCGTTGCCTCACTGTGCCCTATGCTGACCTCTACCTCTGGCGCCACACTTCCCGTGCGCATTGCGATTGCCTGCCCGGCTCTCCCTCTGCTCTGCAAACTTCTGAGGTCCCAGAAAGCACTGTCTCTCTCTGCGCTCCAGTGCACGCAGAAGTCTCTCAAAATATACCTGCTAAATGCAAACGCACGTGGGGAAGAGGGCAGACTCGGGGGAAGGACTGAGAAGACGTTCCGGGCAGCACAGCCACGGGAGCTGGGATACGGTGGTGGGGTCGGGGTGGGGGAGCAGTGAGAATGCCAGTGGTTCCCGAGTCCCTGCCAGGACCTGACGAGGAGGTGGGATGGGGGCCCTAGAGGGCTCGTGGCGAGGAGACGGCCTGCCAGACCTGATCCCACAGGGGTCAGTGGGAGAGGGCTGGCCAGGTAGTGGCACTCTGACACACTTATTCTGGGGACCTGGGGGCCTGGCCGGGGTCCAGAGAAGAGGCTCAGCAGGTGCTGAACTGGGTAAGAGTCAGTTAGGCACTCGCGAGGGCAGGTCAGATGCAAACTCGGTAAGAGGATTTTCCAGATGTAATTAAGGTCCCAAGGTGGCTGGTTTTGAGACCCTCACTCAGATGAAGGCACCAGGAGGGGGGCCGGAGCCTTCGAAGAAGGAGAGACTAAAGGAGCATGGAATCTCGGGGTGGCCTCGAAGCCAACGCGCCTGCTGGGAATGTTCTGGAGAGCTGCTTCCGGGAGCGAGGGCCTCAGCCACCACGGCAAGGAGCGGAGAGGCCCAGCCTGCACGCCGCAGCCCCACAGACCCCCAGCCCGGGCTCCGGAACCCCACTGCTGCTGGCTGACTGCCCACCCCCACGACCATAGCCAGCGGCGTCCTGCCTTCCTTTCTGCCCAGGCTTCTGACCCGCACGCTGTGAGCGGGTGAGCCTGGGCCGTGGAACTCTGCGTCGGGCACTCTGTCACACAGCCACAGATAACGAATACAGAGCCGGGAAGAACGGATCACCGGGGGTGGGTAATTACAGCCCCTCTCTCGGGGAGTCCCTCCTGGGAGAGGCCTTGAACCAGCAGAGCAGCCTCACATGTCTAGTGTGGGCTCCTGTGGGTCCCTCCGGGCAGAAGCCTTCTCGGAGCAGAGCTGCTCCCAGCTCCCAGCGGGTGGAAACCCTCCCGGGGCCGGAGACCGCAGCTCCTGCCAGCTGTCCGTCCTGGCTGCCTGCCCTCTGCCTCCTCTTGCCTAGGTGTGGGGGCAGCCCAGGGCTCCTCTCGGGGGAGGGGCCAAATAAACCTTGTTGTAGCCACGTCAAGTCGTCATGTCGTCAAGTCATGACCCACCACACAGCTGCTGAAGCAAGAGGAGGAGCCTCCTGACTGCTGTGACAGGACACCTCCTAGGTACACAGGTAAGTGAGCAAAGTGGGAAAACCATGCATGCTCCTTTTGCATAAGAAAGGAGGAATTCGAACCCTTGCAGTTGTGAGGGCTTGCAGAAGCTGGGGAGGTACAGCAGAAGCTAATTCATCATCCCCCATAAGGGCTGGGCGAGGGAGGGGCAGGGGGATGAAGGTGCTAAGCCAGAAGCGTGCAACAGATGGCCCCCCAGCCACAGAGAAAGAAGCCGGAGGCCAGAAGGGGTTAGTGGACCAAGAGGGTGACATCCTGTGTGCAGGTGACATTTGCTAGGGGACTGGGGTCTGTGTGACGGCGACTTGAGAGGTCCTGAGTATGGGGGCACGGAGCATGAGGGAGATGTTAATGTGCTTGTGCAGCCGAGTTTGGAGAGGTCACAGTGTCCGGTCTAGGGCAGCCCTGTTACCTGCAGGATGCGGGACAGACTGGTCTCCTGGGGAAGGTGTTATGGGCTGGACCAGGTCCCCCAAATTCATACATGGGAGTCCCAACCCCAGTACCTCAGAGTCTGACTGTGTATGGAAATAGGCCCTTAAAGACGTAATTAAGTTAAGGTCCCATCATTTGGGTGGGTCTGAATTGATAGGACTGGTGGTTTCTAAGAGGACGTCAGGACCCAGGCTGGGAGACGTCAGGACCCAGGCTGTGAGGAGAAGGCTATTGGCCAGCCGAGGAGTGCGGCCTCAGAAGAAACCCGTCTTGCTGGTGCTTGGCTCTGGGACTTACAGACTCTGGGACTGTGAGAAACGCTAGGGCCACTGGTCTGGGGAACTCGGCTATGGCCGCCCTGGCCAATCAGCACAGGCTACTGGGGGACACGGAGGTCAGCGTTGCGAAGAAGGGGTGAGCACAGGAGGGAAGGCGGGCAAGGTTGGGAAGGGGTGGCGTGGGGGGAGTCCCGGCGCTGGGGGATCCTCGCAGGAAAGGAAGCGGGGGGGCACCGAGGGCCGGGGAAGCCCGTGGCGAAGGGACGACGGCCTGGGCCGGAGGCAGCGAGTCTTTCCTCTCTCCGGGATTCCCGTTTCCCCCCGGCCTTCCCCAGAGCCCTTCTCTCAATGTCCCTCTGTTCCGTGGGCCGTCGCAGCCCCTCCCCACCATCTGACGGCCCATTGTGCCCACAGGGCTGCTGGGGCGCTCCGAGGGGGGTTTCTCCCACTCCCCTCCACCCGGGGAGGGGATAGCAGGCCTTGGAAGGGGTGGTGGGTGGGCAGCAGACCCAGGAGGGGGTGTAGGCCAGGAGGGGGGGAGCAGCCTGGGAAGGGGACACAGGTTGGGGGGGGCGATGAGGGGCTGGGCAGATGGGAATTGGGAAGTCCCTAGGCCCCAGGAGACATCTCCTGCCCTCCCCCCCCCCCCGCAACCCCAGCCCCGCGGCAGCTGGCCCGTTGCCCTGCCCGCCACAGGCCTTTCTGGCTTCAGTTTATTTTCCAGTTAATGAAACGGAGGGAGGCGTAGTCACCTCTGCGGCCCCTGGTGATGCTGTGCTGCCAGAGGCTTCTTGTCCGGAGGCCGCAGCCTGAGCCCCAGGTCACATCTGCCAATCGTGGCCCACCTGTGCACGTGAGGGGCCTGGTGGCCGCTGGTTGGGGCTGGGGGAGGCAAAGGAATACCTAGTGTTGCCCTTGCTGTCTGCCGCTGTGTGTCCCCCGCAAGTCACCCGGCTTCTCTGAGTGTAAGAGGAGCTTGGGAGTCTGGGGACCCCGCTCCCCTCCAGAGCAGGAAGGCGGGGGCGACAGGACTTAGAGCAGGACAGAAAGGAAACAAGTCTCTGGGTTGTGTCCAGACTTGGCAGCCTCCCCGCTGAGCAACAGCGGGCAGATTACCTAACGTCCTGGGGGACTTTTCTCCTTCATCTGCAAAATGGAGGAAACGAGATGTTATTAGAGGGGAGAATGGGATAAATTACAGCAAAGCCTTGGAATAAAGTAGGCACAGAGCAAACTACAGGAAAATGCCACCACCACCATCACCACCACCACCACCACCACTACCATCACCATCACCACCACCACCACCACCATCACCACTGCCACCACCATCACCACCATCACCACACCATCACCACCACCATCACCACCACCATCACCATCACCGTCACCACCACCACCACCACCATCACCATCACCACCACCACCACCACCACCACCATCATCACCACCACCACCATCATCACCATCACCACCATCACCACCACCATCACAACTATCACCACCACCACCACCATCATTGCTACCACCGCCATCACCACTATCACCATCGTCATTACCACCATCATCACCATCACCTCCATCATCATCATCATCATTATTCATCATTTTCTCAATAAAATACTGATTCTGTAGACAGAGTGAATCCATTTTTGTGGGACCTGAAGCCTACATTGTTTGGTGGGCTGGGGAAGAAACCCCCTTTAAGAAAAGGAATACAAGGGGCGCCTGGGTGGCTCAGCGGGTTGGGCCTCTGCCTTCGGCTTGGGTCATGATCCCAGGGATCGAGCCCCATATCGGGCTCTCTGCTCAGCGGGGAGCCTGCTTCCTCCTCTCTCTCTGCCTGCCTCTCTGCCTACTTGTGATCTCTCTCCCTCTGTCAAATAAATAAGTAAAATCTTAAAAAAAAAAAAAGAAAAGGAATACAAAATTATAAATGCAAAAGTAGATACAGAAGTGAAATTGTACTTTAAAAATGAGAAAAGGAATCATAACAAGTTATGCCTTTTCAAAAGTTGGCAAATTAAAAAATCATTAAAAACCCGGAAAAATAACATAATCATTTTTAGTAACTGTCGGAGATACCATGTCGTATTTTTTCTCTTTTTTTGGCTGCATACCCTTTGGTTCTTCATAATGATTTAAGAATTTTTTTTTATCAAAAGAGCAGGATAGTTCAGTTTTCCTCCAGTGTGGCTGATCGAAATATATTTAAAGACTGATAGTCTTTAAAAATGTCTTTTAACCTTAAAAGTGCTGTACAGATAATACCGTATGTAATCTTGGGATTGTTGTCGAATCCAAAAAAGAGAACCAGACACTGTTTTTTGTAACTGAGCTGTAAGATTTCAGGACAGTCTGAGTTCTCTCATGTTGTCACCAGTCTTAAACACTGGCTGTGAAGGACAGCAGTGGCTATTAGCCAGATCGCCCCTGTCCTGGCGGCCCTATTGTGAGTGTTACGTTCTTTGTCAAATCATCAAGAAATGTAAAACTTTACCCACTGTAATCATACAGGTTATGTATGCCTCATCGTTAATTGGATTATCAGAAATCTAACTCTTCCACTTAAATAATGTCTCCTTGAGAATCATCTGCATTTTGCATTACAATTCACCTCTTCACATCGAAGGCGGGAAGCATTTTCCAGCAGTGTGTAATTCCCATGTGGCATTGTCAGACACATCCCAGGCAGAACTTCCATGTCCACACAGCATCTGTGAGAAACAAACCCACCGCTTAGCGTTACACGTTTGCTGAGTAGAAGTGTTTTCCATGGACCAGCTTCTCATACCATACATTTCAGGCACTGCTTCCAGATCCGCGTGCTAGGGGACAAGCTCTTGCCACCACGGTCCCCTGGGTCTCCGCGTCCACGTGCCCCGATGCCACGCCAGTCAGCGTGGTGGCCTTGGAGCACTCTTGAAAGCTATCCCTGCTCTAATCACACAGGCAAGGGACAGGGAGCCACATCACATAAGCCTTTAATCCAACCTAAGTGGACTCTCAATTCAATTTCCACTTAGCAGACCCCCCACCAAAATGCCCGTGGCTTTTCCACCCCAGCCACGAAGGAAGGTGGGCTGGAGGGGAAGTCCTAGTGGAAAGAGACAGTAGACGTCATGGCTCGTGGCTGTGGTACTCACTCTTGCCTCTTCTATGCGGAGCCACACAGGCACACCGGCAGAGGCCGCCCGGAGCCTTAGAGGGCCCTGAGCAAGTGAACCCAGGGAACTTGATGGTAAGTCTACCTCCGGCTGTGGACTCTTGGCTAGGGGTTATTTTAGGGGTTCTAGAAGCTCTGTCTATTGGACTTCCATGGCATGCTTCCTATCAAGCATAAAGCTGCCCATAATTACAGTGCTCCTTTGGATAAAGCCCTACCTTTTTTTGAAAATACGCCTGGGGCTGGGGGGTGGGCGTGGTGGTGGGGGGAATATAGAGTCCTTCATGTTTTAGTATAAACTCATTTACCAGAGGAGGTTTAGAGCGAAGGGAGAGTTCTCGGGATTGTGATAAAGACTCGAGAGAGAGACCAAATCACGGAAGGCGAATTTCTTCAGTTCACATGTGGCGTGGGGATGAATGTGCTTGATTCTGCCGTCGGTTCTGGGGATGCCAGTGGCCCATGGGAGAAGGTGGAGTGGGGGAGAAAGCCGACAGCATCCTGGCATCATTTTTAGTCAATTTTCAAACCTGAGCAATAATAGAAGAGATACAAAGTGTTCACAGTGTTCACAGTGATTTTTCAACAGAATCACTTTGCTCGGCAGGTGTTCTAGATCCCACCCAGGGCAGCAAGCCCCGTGCTGGCGACCGGCTGCAGACGCACTGGGAAGACACACGGTCTTTCTGCTTGGCTCCAACGTGCTGCACCCACCATGACCTGCTCCCCGCCCCACTTCCCCCTGGGGCACTTCTGTCTGCGGGAGACCGTGACTCAGGTCCCAGCCCAGCTGAGTGGCATCGCCTACACCTACCTCACCCACCTGGGGTGATTTCTAGCTCTCACCTGCCCTGAGGTGAGCATTTAGTGGTTTGGTGCAAACAGGGAGCCTCTCAGGTCAACTCCGCTTCTCCTTCCATTGAGGGGTGGTGGCGAGATCACCGGAGAAGATCCGGAGCAGAGGAGGGGAGAAGGGAGAAGAGAGTCAGTGTCCTGAGGGCGGTAGGTGCTGGGTGACAGTTCCTCTCCGTGTCTCCACGGGCTCTGAGACCGGCGAGGGCTCGATCTGGGGCTGCTGCTTTCACCGTGGCGACCTTTGACAACCCAGCACCTCAGCGAGCCCGTCTGGAAGCACCTGTGGACAGGGAAGAGGAGGCAGGGGGTGTGCGGGGTCTTTAGGAAAGAATGTCCGTCCTGGGGTGTCCGACAGAAGCCAGGCTGCAGAGCACACAGCCCTGGGGCTCCTGGAACAGAGGAAGCTCAGCGGGGTCTGCCATGCTGGTTGTGAATCCTGCGGTCACCTTTCCTTCTGTGTGCCTCCGGGCAGGCCCCCGAACCTCTCTCTGCCTCAGTTCCTGTGCCCAGAAGTGGGGGAGGTGACGCCCTCCGTGTCGCTGTGAGGATTGAACAGAATGCTGGGACGGCTTCTAGCACAGCACTGGACTCACCGTAGATGCTCGGCGGGGACCAGGCTTACAAAGGGGACAGATATTTGACTGAAGAAACGTTCTCTGAGCTTCTCCCCATGCTAGGTGCTGAGCAGAACCCGAGGGAGGGGCTCAGACGTGCAGAAGGTGCTCCTAGTGTGAGGGGGAGATGAGACATGCCCATGTGCCTGCCTGGGGGAGTGAGCAGGGGGCCCCAGGGAGCAGAGGGTGGGAAGCCAGTGGCACTGGAAGGAGAGGAGCAAGGAACAACGTCGTCCTGGGGCAGGAAAGGTCGTCCTGGGGCAGGTCCGTGAAAGGGCTGCCTCTGAGCTGGGCTTTGGAGGAGACGTTCTGGCTGGAGATTTATGGCAGAAAATCATGCCCCGTGGAGGGAGACAGGAGCAAGGGCACCAGGGTGGAAACCAGATGCTCTTTGGGGAAAGTGAAGAATTGGAATTAGGGGCCACGCGGCGTAGGAATAAGGCTGGAAACCAATAATGCTGCCCCTGGCTGCAAGGGAAGTCGAGGCCAGAGAGGCGTGGCTTTGCACGTCTTTGGTCCCGGGCTACGTGTTTGTGTTTCACCAGGAAATGGGGACCACTGACGGGTTTTGGACGCTCCTTTTCAGAGCGAAGCTCCATTCTCCAGAGCTTCTCCTGCTCGTCCCCCCAGAGCAGGGCCCCCGCCAAGCTGTTTCGTGAGAAGGAGGAGGAACGGGGCCACAGTGCAGCCCGAGAACAAGGGAGGGCAGGCGGGCCCGGGAAGTCCTAGTGAGTTACACCGTTATAAATACACTTTAGGGCCCTGTGACTGGGCCATAAATCGCCACACTGTGCTCAGGTGATGTCACCCGACGCTCGGCTGTATTTATAGCTTCGCTGGCCGTTCCTGGGTTTTTTTTTTCTTTTTTTTTTTTTGCACATCCGCGGTAATATGTGTCTCCCCACCGCACACTCACACTGAACAAGAGGAGATAAACTTTCCTGCCAGTTCTGCTCTTCTTGCAGCGCCCTGGAGGGGTGATCTCCTACAACTCACCACATGCCCAACCTCCTCGCCTGCTCCCATGGTCGGCCCTGGGGCTCCTGACGCTGTGAAATGGAAGCTTTGCACAACCCAGAAAAGGGACGTCTCTCTCTCTTCCTCAGTCCTGGGAGCCGACTCCACGGGAGGCACTGCGATCGCCACCGCGGACGCGACCAGCACCGTCTTGGCCCGCACAGGACGGCTTCGCAGTCAGCAGGGGACAGACACTGAACCCCTAATCCCACGTGTGATTGACGTCCCCGGTTGAAATCAGGGTGCAGGAGGGCCATAACAAGGTGACCTCCCCTGCTGGATGAATTAGAGAGGCTTGCTGGAGAAGGGACATGTCTGAAGGAGGAGGTGGCTTGGCCTAGGGGACAAGATACAAGATGGGGTTAGGCCTGGTGGAAATCAGCGCTGTGGACAAGGCCATAGCAGAGAAGCTGCAACCGAGACCTGTGGCTAGTTCCGGGCGCCGGAGAAGCAGGGAAGCTGCGATGCGGAGCGAGCTGGAAGGTAAGGTCGAGACGGTTGGCAAGAAGCAACGGCTGGGAGGTAAGGCAGCTCTGTCCCGGAGCCCAGGGAAAATTCTGGGTCTGATCCTAAGGGCCATGGGAACCATCGGGGAGGCTCAGGTAGAGGAGTCAAGTGGTCGGATTTGAGCTTGAGAAAGAGCATAGGGGCTGCAGAGGGCCGCTCTGTGGGGGCGGGGTGGGGTGGAGCAGACCCTGGGGGCCACACTGGGGGTGACCATGCATGTGGCAGGAAGCGATCCCGCCTTCCAGGAACTGAGGACCGAGGTGGATGGTGAGGAGGGAGGAGCGGTCAGGTGCAGACCAGCAGCTCCTGGGTTTAAACGGGACGAAGGCTGCTGCCCTTCTCACCACACTGCGGAGGGACTGACCCACAAGAAGCTGTATGTATTTCATGTGCCCAGCTTGGAGAGGTTAGAGACGGGCGTGCACACAGAAAACCATCCCCAGAGTCTATGCCAGAAACAGATGCGTCCCCTCCAACAGTCTCCTCCAACCTCCTTTATTTCTTATTATTTTCCTTTGTGATGAGGACACGTAATGTAGCATGCAGTCTTAGCAAGTGTGTACGTGTGCAATACCGCCCTATTACCTCCCGGCGCGGTGCCGCTGGGCCGGCCTCTCTGGGCCCCACCGCTCCTGCATATCTCCAACCTTTTGCCTCTTGACGACTGCTTCCCCGCCCCCCTCCCCAGCCCCCTGGCAGCCCACTTCCCCTCCCTGGTCACAGGCCCGGGAAGGAGGGCCCAAGAAGGAGTGGCCAGCTTGTTGTTTGTTCTTTTTCATGGGCAATGTGACTTTTTTCTCTGGATTTGCGTTCCCCAGGTTTCTTCCCAAAGCCTAGACCCCTGCTTTATGTGGGGAGGACTTAGGGATGGAGCTGGAGGAGCCAGAGGGTCAGGGAAAAGAGCTGCAGGGGAGGGCCTGCCGTGGTCTAAAGGGGCGGACGCGATGGCAGAGGCTCAGAGCTGGCTGTGTCTTGGAGGCTGGAACTGAGGCACCGGAGGGACATTAAATCAACATTCTCCATCTGTCCATTTCGGAAATGCCACCAAAGCCGGCAGCCAGACCCTGCCTGGCAGGCACAGCTGGGCCTGGTCCCGGGCCCGGACGAAGCTGGGGAGCCAGAGGGAACGTGCTCAGGCAGGGAGCTTTTGCAGAGCCCACCGTCCGCCCGAGGGAAGGCCTCCGTGGGCGTCTGCAGGGAAGAGCCCCCAACTCCCTGCTGCAGGCCACCAGGGCAGGGGAAGCAGATGTGGCAGGAAACAGAGGTCTAGAGAAGAGAACTTGAGACTGTGGCAGGAGATGCCAATTCTCAACACTCAACTCCAGGAAACTCCAGGCTTCTTCTGTTCTGCCCTCAAAAACACGGGCGCTTCTCTCTCTCTGCACCTCCCAATTCAGCTCTCCGTAACTGTCTGTCTTTCCCCCCAGACTGGCTCCCGGAGAGCAAGAGGGTGAGCCTCCCTCCTCTTTGCATTCCAAAGGCTTCGCCTGTGCCTGGCCACAGAGTCAGCTTGCAGCACGCGTCTGGTGGGCAGAGGCACGAATGGCTGAAGGAGCTCCTCGGGACCCGAACCCTCAGCCAGGGCTGCTCTGACATTGGTAAGGGTCTTGCTTTTTAAGTTCATGGCCCTTCCTGTAGTACGGGTTAAGTTTTCCATTCCTGCGGACTTGATTCACCTTTACCTTTCAACCTACGTTAGTGACCTTAATGCAGCATCTGGGCCTAATGCTCACTGCTGATGCGATCGGCTCCCTGGCTCCCGTGCAAACATTAGCTGCCACTTGTGTGCCCTTCCTGTACAAACAGATCTGACGATGGGCTTTAGGTCTTCAAAGGAGCCCTGGGGAATGCTGAAGTTCTGGCAGCTGTGGGATTGGGAGTAGGACCCAAGGAAGCCAAAGCCAAGGACCAAAGGGAGATGAGGAGCCCCCCTTACTCCTGGGGATCCCCCATTTCTGCTCCCTTACTTCCCATTTTCGGATACCGACAGGAGACCAGAACTACACGCAGGAGATCAGAGCTGGCTGGACCACAGGGGTTCTGCTGACAAAGCATCTGGGATGGTTCTGGGGTGCAGAGGTAGGAGTTAGCCAGATAGACGGGCGGACCCTGGCCTAAGAGGCAAGAGGCCTGGGTGCTGGTCCCTGCCCCACTGGAACTTACTCTGCGGCCTTGAAGGAGCATCTCACCGTCTCAGAGGGGAGCTGGGCTCCCCCTGGTCTGAGGCCCTTCTGGTTCTGAGGCCGGAGGTTGGTGCCATGGGCTTACTTTACTGTTTCTGGTTTTTTTCCTAATGAGTCTGTTCCCTGGTCTCCCTTCCTCACGCCCATGCCACGCCCCCACCCTCTTCTCTTTCTCTGAGCTTGGCTGGGCTGCTCATTTGAAGACGGGGGTCTTCTGACCCCTGTGAACTCAGACCACAAAATCCTCATGACATCAAAGACGAGATAACGGGTCCATTTAGAGCAAACTGTCTCTGCATGTTGCAGCTGGATTCTGAGGCTGAATGGGGTAGGGAATGGGGCAGGGAGTGGGGCTGGCACACAGGAAACACACCGCGGGAGCCTGTCTCCACCAAGTCCATCCTTCCTAAGCCCTGCCTGGAAGCAGCTCCCCCGCTACCCCCGCCGCCCCGCCCTGTCCAAACCTCCCCCTAAATACTGTGGTTGCTGCTTCTCAGTAGGCATCGCTCCAGGGGTCTGGCCTCTAGTCCTTCCTCTTCACTGGCAGCGCCGGCTCCCTCAGGCATCCACTGACACCCCAGCCCCATCAAGAGCCTGCCTTGTCCAGCTCTTCCAAGGGACCCCTGAGGCCGCTCTTCTGCCCCCGCTGGCTCCCCTCATGGTACAGATCTGAGTCTCTCCCCATGGCCGGTGAAGCCATCCCCTGGCTCTGCTCTCATTCCTGTATATCCCCCAAAGCTGGGTGTCTAAGGAGACTGAGAACCAGAGAAAATGGGCTGATGTAGCAGCAGGAAAGCCCCAGGCCTGATATCTGGAAGGGTTTCTGCAGCCCCTGGGGTGGGCAGACAGGACAGGGGGAAGGAACAGGGAGGAGCTGGGAGCAGGACAGCACCGCTCACCCTCGGGGCTACCCTTCCCGCGGCAGGGTGCAGACAGGGTGACTTCTGCTCCGGGGAGTCCAGGTTTCCTCCGCGGGCAGGCCCGTCTTCCGAGCTGAAAATCAGGATCTTGGCCTTTCTCTGCGCGTCTCTGGGAAGCAGCAGGAACACAGTCCTCCGCCCCCTCTGGGGGAAAGAGGACAATTTATAGGATTGTTCTGCTGTGCTTAGCCCTCATTGAGACAAAGAATTCATTTCTGTCTCTCAGGGTGACTTTTCCCGCCGATGGCCATAAATTGCCTTCCTGCTCACTCTCTGACCTCTTGATCTTTCTGCTTTTGTGCTCAAAAAATTATTAATATTTCTCTTAACTCCATATATAACCTTTGGCTGCTTCTCTCCCTTTTCTGGGTGAAAGTGTCCTCGGGGATTACTCCCCCCGCCTCCAGGCGCACATACTTCTGTCTGGGCAAGGCCCTCTGCCTGTGGACGGAGACAAGCCGGCAGGAGGAAGGTTCGAATGTCCCTGCTTCGGGGAGCTCCCACAGAGAAAATAATCACAGCTAGCATTTCCTGCTCACTCTGTGCCTAGCACTAAGAGCTGGACGTAAGCGTCACACCTCCCCACACAGCAAGTGCTCCTGTCCCTGTTTTCAGATGAAGGAACCAAGGACAGGGAGGTCAGGTAAATAAGCTGCGGAGGTCCCGCAGGAAGTAAAGGACAGAACCTGGATGAGGGTCCATGTGCTTGGTCCTCAGCCTCTCTGCTGCCCCTCTGATGGGAGAGGGGCTCCCCAGCTTGCCCTCCGGAAGTTGCAGACCGAAGGGGGCATGAACAGCACTTGCCTCCAAGCAGCCCCAAGTTTGATAGGGGGGGGGCAGATATTCTGTCCTGGGGAAGTATGTCTGGTCTGACGGAAAAGACACAGGCTTTGCCTTTGGGAGCATCCCTCTGAAATGGGGGACGCAGCCCCAGGAAGCCTCCAGTTTGATGAGAGATCTGTGATTAGACTCTACCAGGCTCCTCCGTTAATTTAATTAGAATTGTGAATGCCCGTGCAGGAGAGAGGAGAATGGAGCAAAGTTAGGGGCGTTGCAGGAGGGGAGGTGTCGCAGGACTGGCTCTCCGCAGCACTGCTGGGGGGGGGGGCAGGTACACTCGGGCTTGTGGGGGGCGATGCCTGGGGAGTTCAGTGGTTCTCAGCCCTGGCTGCCCATTAGGATTGCCTGGGGAGATGTTTAAAAATACCAGTGCTTGGGGCTTCACCCTAGAACAAGCAGTCTTTGGAAGCGAGGCCAAGGCACCGGTGTTTTGAAAAAGTTTCTCAGGAGATTATGATCTGCAGCTGGTGTCGAGGACCGCTGGCCAGAGTTGGGGTCTTCACCTCTGGAATCAGGGATGTCGAGTGGCTCATCTGGAGGGGATTCTGGAGAAGTGTGTTTGCTACAGATGAATGGAGCTGGTAAGGACTTGAGATGAAAGAAAAGTGGGAAGCAAGTTAAAGGACTGGGTGAGACAGACGGGGTGACTGCTTCAGCTGTTGAGGCACTGGAGAAATTGGGTTCCTCTGCTGCTAGCGCTTCGAGGTAATAACGAGATAACTTTTGATAAAAGAGTCCCCCTAACACAAAGAATCACCATCAAACCTGAACTGAAGCTGGAGGAAGGTGGGTAAGAAGCTCTAAGCTTAGAATATTCTCTTCTCTCACTTCTGGGTTTTTTCTTCTTAACATTCTCCTAAATAACCATCACCATGGGCCTCTCTTCCATGCACCTTTGAGCAGAGTTAAGAAGGAGAAAAGGCAGTCTCACCAATACACCAAGAACATCTCTACCTCAGGGCCTTTGCACTGGCTGTTGCCACCTACCTGCTTTTTTTTCCCCCTTCAGGTACCTGAATCCCTCAGTGCCTTCAGGTCCCTGCTCAAATGGTGCTTTGGCAGAGCCCTTTTCCCTAATTACACTTGTCTCTCGCCGCATCTACTGCAGCGTGGTATACTTTATGTACGTTTGTATAGAGAGAGGCAGTAAGAACTCCTCTTCGTCCCCTCCAGAATGGAACAGGAGGAAAGAGGGACTTATCCTCTTAAAAAATTTTTTTTTCATGGTTATATCTCCAAGGCCTAGAATTGCGAGTGCAGCACAAGCAGACACTAAAGAAATATCTGTGGAATGCATGATTAATGAGCGCGCAAATGAAAAGCCCTTGTGTGTCCGTGCTGCGTGCGGCTGGTGTGCGGCTGTGCGAACGTGTTTGTGATTTCATTCCTCCTTCTCGGGCTGCCTCTGGCTCTCGCCTCTTAAGCCGCGCGCTTGCCTGTGCACACGTGTGTTCGCACGTGTGAAGGACCCCCGGGTCTGTGCACCGCATGCTTCTGAACAGCAGCTCGTGTGCGTCTCAGCCCGCGTACCTGCGTCCTCTGGATGCGCGCAGGGTCTGGACCATCCGCCGCCCCGCGCCCCCGCCCCGTGTCAGATTCCGCGGAGGAACAGCCTCTGAGCAGCAGGGGGCACCAGAGAGCCGCGCGCCCGACCGCGAGGCCCGACCGCGAGAATCCGCGGGGAGTGTTAGGGACCCCGGAGACCGGGGAGCGGGCGGCAGTAGAGACCTCTCTAGACCAGCGGAGTCCTGCGAAGTTGTGCAAGTCTGTGATTTCTCCTCCGCTCATCCCCCGGGACTCCGGGCACCCCCAGCGACAGCTTGAGCAGACGCATCTGGTCCGCGTGGGGAGGGGGCCCGGCGGCCCAGCTGGGCTCTTAGGAAGGGCCCGACCCCGGCCGTGCCCTCGCTGCACTCGCCGGGCACTACCTCCCGTCCCAGTGCCCGCACCTCTCAACCCCACAGGATCTCAAACTCCTCCGCGCTTAGAGATCCTCCCGTGGCCGCCCTCCCCTTGGCCCTGCCCAGCGGCGGAGTTGGCTACTTTCTCCTCCTGGACGGTGCCACCCAGGATGAACAAAGGCAGGAGGCCAGGGCTCCCCTTCCCGGCGGGCTGAGGGCTGCGACAGCTGGCCTGGCCCCACTGCGTGGCCCGGGCAGGGGCTCCAGGCGGCTCGGAGAAGCCTCCGGCAGTGCCCAGCTCCGGATTCTGTAGGTGGGGAGAGTCCCGCATCGCATCCCCGCCCCAGCGTTCAGTCATCCACCGAGAATTCCCAATTTCGGGAATCTAGGGGTTAGATTCTGGGTGTGGGATCAACACGAAAAAAAAAAAAAAAGAAAAAAGAAAAACAGGGATTTTGTGCTTTTTGACTCCAAGACCCACCCCCTGCCCACCGCGCCCCCCAGCCCCCGCCCCCGCCCCCGCCAACACGCACAGGAGCTCTCCCGCTGCCTCCCCATCCCCGCCATGCCCCGGCCCAGGGGCAGGTCCTCGCCCCGCCGCCCCCACAACCCGCCGCCCCCCCCCCCCGGCAGCGCGGGCCCCCAAGCTGCGTGTGACGGGCGGGGCGCGTGGCCGCTCCTCAGTCCCCCCGGGTCCCGCGCCGCGGGCATCTCAGTCCGGCGAGGGGTGTGCGTGCGCGCCGGGGGCCCGAGGGCCGAGGGAGGGCTGGGGGAGGAGACGTCAGGAGGGGCGGGGAGGGAGGGGAGGGGAGGGGAGGGCCCGGAGGAGCGGAGAGCGGAAGAGCCCCGGAGAGCGCGAGCTGGGCGAGCGGCAGCACCGGGCGGGAGAGGGCCGGGCCGGGGCGAGGGCGGGACCGCGGGGGCCGGGGCGGCCCGGAGGGCGGGGGCCGCGGCTGGGGGCCGAGAGCGCAGGAAAGCGCAGGGCAGGGAAGTGAGTTTGTGCGCGCGGGGGTGCGCGCGTGCGAGTGTGTGTGCGCGTGTGCACGCGCGTGTGCAGGGCCGGGGGCGGGCTCCGGCCCCGCTCCCTCCTCCCGCCCGCGCCCCGCGCTCGGTCGCCAACTCGGGGCCCCGGCGCGGCGGGCGGCGGGCAGCATGCTGAGCCTCCTCGTCTGGATCCTCACTCTCTCGGACACTTTCTCCCAAGGTAAGCCCGGCCGCCTGCCCTCGCCGCCCCTCCGGGCAGGCAGCCCGCACCCCGGGCGCGGGCCCGACTTTCCCGCGGATGCGCCCAAGTTGTCCCCGGCCGCGAGCGCGGGGGTCGGGCCGTCGCGGGACCCGAACGCGCCCACGGCGCCCCCCGGAGCCTCGGGCAGCCCCCCCGCCGCTGCCCGCCGAGGCCTGGAGTCCGCACGCCCGGGTCCTGCGGGAGGGGGGACGCGAGGGTGCTGAGGGCTGCGAGGACGGTGCGATTTCGGGTTCGGGGCGGGAGGTGCGCGGAAAGCTGGGGACCCGGTCCCGAAGATCCCGCGGAGGGAATCCCAGCTGCAGCCCGGGCCCTGCTGGGGACGGGGGGCGCTCCCTCCCGCCTGGGCCGCCCCCTCTGGAAACCCGGAGGGCGGCCTGGGGGCCTCTGGCGGGACCGCTGCTCGCGGAGATGCCAGCTGGGGAGTGGACTTCCACAGGCAGCTTCGGGCCGGCTGGATATTCGGGGGGGGGGCGCACTTGGAGGGGGGGTTCACCTCCCGCTTGGGGGCGGGAAAGTGTGGATGTCCGGGTCGTATTTGGAACTGGCAGGGGAGAAGCTGGGAGATGAGGGAGCGGTTGAGAGAGATGAGGACGTTAGTGTCTCCTGACGCTGGGGGTTGGGGGTGGGGAGCTGGGGAGACCGAGGGCCCAGGCTTCAGCCAGCGCCGGGCTCCGTGGGTGTGCATTCTGGTCTCCTGGGTCTCCCTCGAGGGAAGAGTTAATCCTGCCGAGCTAGCCACCCCCTTCCAAAAATGGAGCTGACACACAAACACCAAAAAACAGTCATAGACACGGAGACAGACGACTCACCTACTGAGACAGATATACCCACAAGCATCCCCAAACGGAGACAGACACATACACACAAAGGCACTGACACCCCCAGGAACACAGACTCCTCCCCCGCGTCGGCTTGCACGTTCATGCACCCAAACACATCAAAACTCACCCAGACACAGGGCATGGATGCAGGCAGGCATTTACAAGGACGTGAGAGACACACACACGCGCGCGCACACACACACACACACAGTGAAACCCTTCTACGGAGACCAACCCTCCAGCAAACAAAGAAACTTGAGCAGACGTTCATATAGGCAGACACCTATGGAGGTGGACAGACTGCATCATGGAGGAAGTGGTCCCCTTTCCTGTGGAGGGGAATCTGGTGGAGGGAAGTCTGCTTGGGTAGAACACCCTCAGACATTGCCCTGTTCTTAATTCCCCTCCCTTCCGGGGTTGGGGAGTGTGTGTGTGTGTGTGTGTGTGTGTGTGTGTGTGTTTAGGGGTGGGGTGTTGTGTTGGACCCCTCCTCTCCTTACCAGGCCCCTCCCCAGCTCTCAAGGCAAAGCCTGGTTGAGTTGGTGGGGGGCTGGTCTTGATCTTTCTTTCCTGGAAAGGCACCCAAGCCCCTAACACAAGCTTAAGATCTGGGAAGGGTGTGCGTCCCGTGTGAGTGGGGTGGGAGGCGGTGCTGGGGAAGGAGGCCTGGCCCTGGGGTTGGCAGGCCAAGCAGCAGCTTGGCAGAAAGTTGGGAAGAGGACCCAAGTTCTGACTCTGTTCGCCTGGCTGTTGGGGGGGAGCGGGGGGCGGCCGCTGGGGCATTATCAGCGTGTGTTGGGGGCAAGCTTAGGTCTGTCCCTTTCCTGGAGCCCTGGCATGTCAGCAGTATGGAACAAAATGAGCTTCAAGGAACAAAAGCTGCAGTTAGCAAACAGGAGAGACATGCGGATTGAATCTGGAGCAGAAGCGGTCAGAAGGCGAGGCGTGTGCTGTGTGCCGTCCTCCCTTTGGGAAGGGGGAGGGTCGGTCAGCCGGGCTTCCACCTCGCGGCCTCCCAAGGGGCTGAGAGCCAGACCAGAGACCCGAAGGAGTGTGCAAAGTATTTGGGTGGGGGAGGGGTGCCAAAGGAAAGGAAGGGGGGAAGATGGACGGGGAGGGGAGGAAAGAGGAAGTCCCTGCCAAGGTTCCTGGGAGGGACTGGGGAGCCGGGACGGAGGGAGCAGGGACCTAGGGAGGCTGGGGGACTCACGGGGCGGGTGACCGCTCCTCGGCCTCCATCCTTAGAAAGAGAGAGCTTCAGGTCGGACTGGGGTCCTGGGAGAGGAAAAGGGGGAGGGGGTGTGGCGGGGGAGGGGGGGGGCTGTTGGTGGGGAGAAGGGGGGAAGGTGGCAGAAGGCAGTCAAATTGAGAGGGGCAGAGCCAAGGGGGGAAGAGAGAGTCAGCCCAGGCAGAGAAATAAAAATCGCGTTTTAAAGAATTTCAATGGGCTTCATCAATCTTCATTTTTCACTAAATAATTTTCTGTATCTTATCTAAATGAAAACCATTATCCTTCCCCCCGTTTCCATCATGCGCCGGCTCCTCAGACTGATTGCGCCGAAAATTGAAATATTTATTCATTTTCTGGGAGATTTTCTCTCTCCCCAGTCTCTGGGAGGAGAAATTGAAAAAGAAAGATTATAGCTAATCAGAGCAATGTGGGATGACAGGCTGGCTCAGGGCGGGAGCTGCCTCTGGGGGATGGAGCGGGGGCAGGGGAAAATCTGTCCCTCCTGCCCCCAGAGGTCCCCAGCTACCCCTGCCACGGCCTAGCTGGGGTGAGGAGCCCAAGGAAGAGTCAAGAACCTCCTAAATTCCCAGGAACTCGGCTGCCTGAGTACAGCTCGGTCCTGGCTGAGAGCAGCAGTGTGGAAGGACCGGTAGTGGGGGACCAGCTCTCTCCTCCGCTTTGCACACGGCTGCAGGTGCCCCCCACCCCAACCCCTGCCTGCCCAGCGGAGAGCAGGCCTGGAGGCTAGGGAAGAGGCTGGGAGACATGGCAGAGATCAGGAGGGCAGGCCGCCCTCTGACCTTGACTGGGCTCCAGCTTCCCCTCAGAGCTGAAGGGAGCCTGAGCTCGCTGCTCTGTGGGCATTACTCTCAGGCCCTAAAGGATCTGGGATCCCAAAGAGGAGGCCTGGAGGCCTTTGCTCCTACCTTAGGCTGGTTATCAGGCTGTGGGCCTGGAGGTGTCTGGCTCTGCCTTGGGTTCTCCGGTGAGGCGGGGACCAGGAAGCCAGCACTGTCTGGCTCTCACCCTTCGCCTTGAGAGCCCAGAGCCCTGACCTCTGACGGACTGAAGCTCCTCTGGCCTCAGTACCGTTGGGGACCAGGTCTTCATTTCTCCTCCACCCCCTCAGTCTCTGACACCAGCACGGCGCGCTCGGTGAGTGCCCTTGACTCTGATCAATTGATTGGTTTGATGCAAGCGCTAGACTGTGGGAAAGGCCCCAGGCTAGTCCATCCCTGGTGACATCCCCTCGGTCACTTGGTAGACGTGTCATGTCAGCTTGAGCGAGGCAGGTGCCTTCTCTGGGCCTCACTCTGCTTGCCTGGACAGCGAGGATAGAAATCATACCTCCCAGGGTTGCGATGGCCATGAAACGTGCTGTGTGCCGAGTGCATGGACCCGTGTCCGGCCCGGGACGGGGGCCCGGCCGTGCTTGCCCTCAGGATCTGGGGCTGCCCATGGAGGGCGGCAGGCCGCGGTCTGCGTCCTCCTGCTGCTGCTTCGTCCTCGCCCTCCGGCTGCTCCGTGTCTCGTCCTGGCCTTCAGCGCCTCCTCGGGGACCTCTCCTGGAGAGCACGGGGTCTTGGCAGACCCAGGAGGGAAACTGAGCAGCGCCTGTGGGCTGGAGAGCTCAGGAGCTCTGGGGCCGGGAGGAAAGCAGAGTGGAAGAGGCTGGCATTCCGGGGAGAAGGACGCGGGGCTCTTATGGGCAGTGAGGAGGGGACACTGGCCTGAGGTGGCTGCCTTCCTGAGGCTGGAAATAACACAGATCATTTATGGAGCCCTAGTGCTAACTACGTCTTATCGCATTAGCTAGTTTAATCTGTGCAACGGGCCCCGAGATCAGCTCTGTAATTGTCCCCTTTCATGGATGAGGAATTGAGTTTTAGACAACTTAAATATCTCGCTGGTAGTTTTGGAAACCAGCGGACCTCAAAGGCTGCACATACACACACCCTCCCCTCACCCCACGCCCCCACCTGCCCTGTCCAGGGACCCCACATGCCCCCAGGGACTGATGCCGGACTGGGACAGATCTTTCCTGGTCCAGAGTCGGATGGGGACTAGGGAGAAAAGGGAGTGAGCAGCATCCCATAAAGGTAAACTCGTTCACATTTTTTTTTTAAAGATTTTATTTATTTATTCGACAGACAGAGATCACAAGCAGCCAGAGAGGCAGGCAGAGAGAGAGGAGGAAGCAGGCTCCCTGCTGAACAGAGAGCCCGATGCAGGGCTCGATCCCAGGACCCTGGGATCATGACCTGAGCCAAAGTCAGAGGCTTTAACCCACTGAGCTACCCAGGCGCCCCTCATTCACATGTTCAAAACAATCTTTTATTCCACAACTCTGTCTTTCTACATTTTTTTTTTTTTTTTTTTTTTTTAGCATTGGATGGTTTTTCTTGGATGGTGCTCCATGCTCCGAAGTGGCTTTTCTTTAAAGGACTGCGCTTGGCAAATAGGAACGGTTGGAACCCTGTGTTTGTGTCTAATATTGAACACGGACTTACGGGTCCCTGAACCGCACATTTGGGAACTGCACGCAAGGTTGACTTCGGGAGCAGCCAGAGCAGACAGAGGCAAGACTTGAGCACCGGGCGGTGGGTCACTTCCAAGCCAGGCCCTTCCCCGCAGACAGAGAGGCTGGGGGCTCAGGCAGCCTGTTCCAGAGATGCTCCGCCTGGTCAAGCGTGGGCGAGGAGTGCTCGCGGGAGGTGGATTCCACACCCAAACAGCAGATTGCTTTATATTGAATTCCTACTGTGTGCTTCCCGCATTCCTACTGTATGCTTTTCATACCATCCCCTATCCCTTTTAATGGCCTTGTGAAGTAAATCCTTCCTCCTCATTTTATAGATAAGGAACCCAAAGCTGAGTTTAATTGACTTGCTCAAGGCCGTACCTGGGGTGTTAGATCTCAGATTAAAACTCGCTTCGTGTGGCCGCACAGCCTACCCTCTGCCAGGCGCCTCCAGGATGGGCGTGCGCATGGGTATCCGGCCCCCCGAGGAGCTGAGGCAGCCTTGGAGGGGAGAAGCGGCCTCCCTGTCCTGCCCACAGTGGCGGGCGGGCTGCTCCTGGTGCCCGGGCTGCGCCCTCTCCCTGCCTCACTTGTTTTACTCAGAGCGGGTGGGAGCTTCCTGCCCCGTGTACGAGCAGAAGCAGGTTTGTGATGCGTCAACCCCGCTTCTTCCTACCCCGTAGAGTCTCTGTGTATTTGTGTGGGGCCTTGCAGTTTCAGCCTGCCGACCTGTTCCATCTCATCTAAGAGAGGCAGACGGCCGCCTACGGTACAGCCAGGGCAGTGCCCGTTTCTCCATTGAGGAGATGAGCCAATGGGCCGTAAGCGCTGAAATGACCTGTGAAGGGTAGCAGCAGAGCTGGACGGAAGGGCTGGGGGCCAATTCCTTAATCTCCAATTTCTGGGGGTCTTTGGTGCCCGGGTGGGGAACTCCCTCCCCTGCATCGGGAGCCGAGGGAGCCCCGCCCCTTCCTGACCTGCCAGCCCCGGTGTGGTTTCTTCCCAGTACCTCTAGCTGGTCTTACTGGGCAATCTGTTGGAGGAGGCTCTGGTCTGGAAGGGCCTGGGGGCATGGGGCTGGGTGGTCCGCAGGGGAGGGGAAGACCCAGCCATGTCTTTGGTCCTGAAACGTGAGGCCGGGGCAAGGCAGGAAAGAAAATGGGTTCACTTCAAGTGACGGACACGGTCGTTCATGTGTGTGGAGGCCCCCTGGGTGTGTTGTGTGTATTAGTGTAGGAATTCAATATAAATACTAACTTAGTATGGACAGCCGTCCCGGACAGGCCCTCGCGGTGTGGTTGCAAGGCCCAAAGAAGAGAAGCAGCTTGTCAGCAAGGAAGCAGCCGGTCCGTGCCAGAGGCAGGGCTGGCACACGGTGGGGGTGGGGGCTGGAGGTGACTCTCCGAAGAAAGCCCCCTGGGCCAGCCCCTCACCTCTTCTGCTGCCGCACGGAAGTGTGTGGACGCAGGCCCCACACTCCAAGTGTGCGTCTGCCCACACGCGTGCATGCTGTCCCCACCGACACGTATGCACACTCACCTCGCCTGCCCTCACGCGCATGGTCCCAGACCCACGTCTCCCCCGGCACGTTCGTTCGGCAGAGCTTGGGTGTGCCGTGCTGCCGTGGGTCCGGGTGGCTGGCCACGTCCGGCCAGGGCGGCCGTCCTGAGTCTCCAGAGGCACCGCTGCTCGTCTGGTCCCGCGTATCGCCCGTGAGAGACGCACACACTGCTGGCAAGGTTAAGGGAGTCAGAACCTGTGGCTCCTGGATTCTGACTCCGGGACAGAGTCTGCGGCCCGGGGCGCTCCCTGCTGCAGCCCGAGCCCGTACAGCTGCCTGCCCGGCTCCCAGATCCTGCACCCCGATTCGGTCCCCGGCGCACCCAGGAGGAAGGCTGCTCTGGCTCCAGGACCTCAGGGACATCACGTCTTGTTTCTTCTCCCACCCTGCTTCTCTCCCTCCGTCGGCTCCTGAAGCTCCCAGTCCCTCCCTCCATGTTTGATTTCTCCAGCAACTTTTATTAACCTCTGGAGTCTCTGGGGGCTGATGCCTCATTCCTTTCTGCCCTTCCTGAGCCCATTTAACAAAATTGGGATCCTATTGAAATAAATGGGCCTTGCAGCCAACCACCCACCTCAGAATGAAGGGTCTTAAATCCAGGGGTGGAAATCTCTAGCACTCCCTAGAAAATTCCCCTACCTAGTGCTGGGCTCTCCCCGAAGGCAGCACAGCCTGGATTTTGAGACAGAGGAGGGACAGCAGAAGCCCACTGTCAGGTGCTCTGTGCCTGCAGGGCTGGTTCCTCTCCCCCCCCCCCCCCCACCGCTCCCCACAAGCCAAGTGAGGCTCGTAGCTCCTTCTGGATCGGGCTGTGGGATGCTGTTCTCTGCCCCCATCTCCTCCTGAAGCCCTGTGAGGAGCGAGCGCACGACCCGGAAGGCGTGTGGGAGGAGCGAGCACTCTGACCCTGCGTCCTGTGCTTCCTGTGGGCCAGACATCTCTGTTGCAGACCAGCAGAACCCTCTCCCTGCCCTGCGGGGTCTCACTCAGGATTTAAGTGTCAGTCACTTAGCTTCAGGAGGCCTCCTTCCTCAGGGAAAATGGAAAATGGAGAGAATTAACTTTTTTTTTTTTTTTTTCCAAATCGGCAAATGTGTATTACTCTATCCAACACATCCTGGTAGGTGTTGTGCAAAAATGTTTTTAGAAATGACACGCCACTGGGGTCTGTCCCCTCCAGGAAGCTAAGATGTGCGCGCGGCAGGATTCCCCGAACCGCTGGGCAGGACGCTGCCGTGCCGGGAGTGCGGCGTTCAGCGCAGAGCTGGAGCGACCCGCCAGGGGACTTGGCGTGGGCCGAAGAGGCCAGGAAGGGCTTCGGGGAGGAAGTGGGTCTGAGGATGGACAGGACGTGCGTGTGGCAGGAAGAGGGAGAGCGTTACCCGACCCGTGGGACTTCCGGAGCCAAGGTGTGGCTGCCCGATGCAGGGGTCCACAGAGCCTGGCTGCAGGGGGAGAGTGTGTGGGGGGACACGGGCAAGAGGACCCAGAGCAGACCGGGACCAGACCTGGAAGGGCTTGGGAAGCCAGCCCAGCGACTGTCCTGTCGGAAGTGTGGCCCCAGGGCCTTCTGTTGTTTGAGTCTGATCCCTACTTGACTCCTCACCGAAAGGTGTTCTTCTCTTACCCTCTTTGTGGGCAGGGGCGGCCACGGAGGCTTGCAGCCCTTCAGTTAAACAACAAGGTGAGGTAGACAGATAGTCAGGGTCTGACGGAGCAAAAAACCCAAGAGAGATACCAGTTCTCCCTGACCTGTGAGCTGGGTTGGGGATCCCCTGAGATGATGAACAGAGTCCTCAGGTTTAACACAAAGGTGTGTGGGGGCCGAGCGCCGTGGAGGGATCCCAGAGCAGAGCAGTGTCAGGGCCTGATCCTAGGCACCTTGTGCTGTTCCCCGGGAGCCTGGGTGGGGGCTTCCCAGAGTCTAGGGGGACCCTCTGATTGCATCTGAGGGCCAGTCTGGACTTAATCCCTGTGGGGTATCTTCAGGGCTGTGCTGGCCATCGATACGTGTGTGTGTGGGGGGGGGGGCGGTGGCGGGCTCGAAAGCTCCCTTTCTCCAGTGGAAACCTTTGAAGAAGGCTCCTGCCAGTGGGGTGGGAGCCTCTGTCCCCCTGAGCAGGTGTTCTTGTTTGAAGGGCTGGGCTGGGTCTGGCTCTCTTCTAGGCACTGGGGATGGGAAGGTAAGTGAAGTGTGGTGGCGGTCCCTGGGGCTCACACTCTCAGTCCCTGGACAAACACGGACAGTCCTATAGGATCAAGGTTGTGGGGGAGGAATGTGAAAAATGCTGAGGTCTAACAGTGGCCGCCTGGGAGGCTGGGAGCCCGGCTGGGGGAGGGGACGTCCACAGATGTGCGGCTCAGGGGCTGCGGCCGGAGCCCTGGGAATGCAGTGCTGTGCTGGTGAAGATAGTCGGCTCTGGACAATCCCCGATTGTGGCCCCTGCTCCGGACGGAAGGAGCCCAGGAATCCGAAGGAGTGAGCCGAGGTCCCTCCCAAGGATTATGATTTCCAGGAACAAAGGCTGTTTCTCTAAAGCCCACTTGCCCCAAATCTCCTCACCCCCTGGTCCAGCAGCCTCCTCCCCATCCCCACCCAACGGAGCTCATCTCTAAATTAACTTTGTCCTTGTAATCAGCTTAGCCGAGTTTTCCTCCCTCCGTCCCCAGTTCTCCGAGGAACAGCCTGGGGCCCTGCTCGCTCCATTACCCAGCATTGTCAAGCCAGGAGGAGCTTTGAACGGCTTCTTCCCAGTCGATTCGCTTAACCGGGAGGTTATTACGAGGAAAGGAGCGGAGATGGGCAGATGGGGGCAGAGAGGGGGACCTCAGAGGGGACGAAGGCATTTTCAGAGGAGCAGAAACCCAGGGGTGGACAGGCTGGCGGGTGGAGAGCCTGGGAGAAGTTGAGGTTTCGCCCCGTCGGTACCCTCATTCTCCAGAAGGACTTTCCTCAGGACTCCTGGGTTTTAATCCCAAGTCCCAAGCCATTGCCTGCCCCAGCCTCCCAGGACTCTGCCAGCTGCCCACACTAGGACGGGGTGTCCCCCTCCCCCCCCCCCCCCCCCCCCGCTCTCCCAGCACACGCTTGTGGCCTGGGCTGCTGCCCCTGCTACTGTCAGCTGCTCTGGGCAACGCGGATCCTGCCCTCGTGTGCCTATCACTCCGCAAACATCTGGGAGGTCGCCTCTCGCCAGGCAGTGGGTGAAGTGGGAATGCAAACTCATTTTAATGTCAGTTTGAGCCAAATATAATTAGAAAGGAAAATCTGACTTTGCAAAAAAAAAAAAAAAAAAAAAAACAACTAATGCATTGCAAAGCCAAGTTGAAATGACTTCAGGATTATCTGCACCACTGCCGCTCTCCATTTATGCAGAAAATGGAGCGCGGGGGCCGCAGCGCCTGTACCTACGGGATTTAGTGTGTGCATGGAGCCTTGGTCTTACTGCAGGGCCAGGTCACGGAGACTGGGCCCTGGCAACACAACCCTGGAATTGGGTGACCCCTGGAGGGCCCTGGGGCTTCCTTACCAGCAGGTCTGTGGGACTAAACCGCCTGGCGGGAGCCTCAGTTTTCTGGTCCGTGAAATGGGGGCAGTAGTAGCTCCCTAAGTGGGAGGGAATGTGTATCGAGGATCCGAATCCAGAACACAGTAGATAGTCAATAAGTCATAGTTAGCATTAATATGGCCTAGTGCCTGCTTCTCGCAGTCCCCAGTCTGGCGGATGTGCGGGGGAGCAAAGAAGACCTCGTCCGAAGGACTTCTTTGACAAGAGTCTGGGTTCGCTGCCAAGGGAGGTGAGCCGCGTTGCCGGTAATTCCTGAGGCTGTGGTCTCCAGGGCACAGTGTGGAGGGAGCTCTGAGGCGGCTGCGGAGCCTAGAGGAGAACACCCTGGTTCGGGTCCGTGACCTCCGTTTCCGCATGCGGAGTGGAGCCGGACCTCTTGTAGGCCTGGAAAGGCACCCTCAGCCCAGGGTGCAGGAAGTGTGACCGCCTTAACCCCTGTCTCTCTGGACGCTTTCACCTCCATGCGCCGTGGCAACACTTCTCAGATTCCGCATGCTTCCGAGACACCCGGGGGTCTGGAGGAAGTGTGGATTCTGAGTGAGAAGGTCTGGGGCAGGTGAGATGCTGCCTTGGCACTGGACTCCCGGCTGCCGCTGGTGCCGCTGGGTCCAGGACCACACTTGGCACGTGTTAGAGCATCCCTCCCCTGGGGAGACAGGCCTTCCACGTTCTAGCGAGAGGCCCCAGAAAATAGAACCCACGTGACCGAAGTCACTTGTCGGCTTGCTCAGTTGTATAACAGAGCCTGGGCGGGTCCCTGATCCCAAAGCTTTCTCGATGTACTTGTTGTGGGGCAGGAGAGGGGCAGTGTCTGCCGGTGCTCCCTGTGTCGTGGAGACTGACCCGCCGGGGCCCCGTTCTGCGCTTTGCCAGGCCCCAGCCCTCCCGCCTCACCGCCCGGTCTTCACCAGCACGGCAGCTGCCAGGTGCAGAATTGGAAAGCAACCAGCCAGGGGCGCCTGGGTGGCTCAGTGGGTGAAGCCTCTGCCTTCGGCTCAGGTCATGGTCTCAGGGTCCTGGAATCGAGCCGCGCATCGGGCTCTCTGCTCAGCAGGGAGCCTGCTTCCTCCTCTGTCTGCCCCTCTGCCGGCTTGCGATCTCTCTCTGTCAAATAAATAAATAAAATCTTGAAAAGAAAAGAAAAGCAACCAGCCAGGGCATTGGTGGGGACCCCTCCCTGCTTGAGCCAGTGGGTCATTCCCACTCTGTTTTGTTTGTTTGTTTGTTTATGAAAAAAGCTGTTATCCAGCTCTAGGTTGGTGGAGTTTTGGGGAAGATGGTTTGACAGAGATCTAACGGGGAACTTGACCCTGTTGGCTTTGGCTTGAATATTGGGTTGTGAGCAAATGGGTGTGATTTGGGAAGCAAGATGGGTCATGGGCTACCCGTGAGGCATGGTCTAGGGGGCAGTGAGGACATCTCTGGGCAGGTCCGTTTCTCAGGAGACCCGGTGGTTGTTGGGCCAACATGGCGAGCTGACACGCTCTTGGCCGCATGTCAGGATGCGTGTGCAGGGCTCCGGCTGTGTGCAGAAGGGTCTGCGGGCTGGAGAAGGGGGAACGTCTGCCCTCACAGTTCCGCTGAGGCCTTGGGTGACGCTCAGGCCTTCTTTCTAGGGAACCCCAGCCAGCAGGGGAAGCAGGGGTTCCCCCCGTTTCTCATTCATCCTCCACTCTCCCCTGGAGGATGCCACCCACTGAGGGCACGGGGACACCGCAAACCACCCACGTGAATCTGGGGGTTTCGTGGTAAATGGAGAAGGAGGTGAGGCTACCCTTCTGGAGTGAGGACCGGGAATGAAAGTGGGGGGTGGGTAGGGGGTAAAGAGACTCTCGAGATGCCGCTCTTCAGGCCGGGCTAACTTGACTTCACCAGGACCTCCGTGTCCTTTCGGGAGGAGAAGGGACATCCACTCCGCTCACTATCTCATGGCAAGGAAGCCCCACAAGTGGGAAGTCCCTCTTCGTGTCTGGCCTGACCCTTCCTGCTCCCGCGCGGAGGGTGTCTCCTTAGGGGCTGCGGCTGAGTCAACGCCCAGGGCTCTCCGTGTGGGGGTCAGTTGCGTCTTCCCCAGGACGTTCATCTTCTCGCTCGGAGTCAGAGCTCCTGGGGGAGAGAGAAGCCAGCCCAGGGAGGCCATTGGCGAGACTGCCTCTAAGGCCCTACGTGAGTCAGAGCAGGTTGTCTCTTTAGGGCTCAGGTTGGCTTTCCAGCAAAGCACCAAGGCTGGTCTCCCAGTGACCCCATTCAGGGCCAGAGCCCCGTGCCCTGACCTGTCCGGGGTCCCCCTCCCAGAAGCTCAGAGCAGCAGGGGGCTGGAGGGCTCTGGTGTCCTTCCCACAGGCTCTGCCTGCGGCCGGGGGGCCCCTCCCTCCCCCTCCACGGGGGCCAGGCTGAGGATGGCCCGAACGGTGGCTGGGCATGGGTGCGGAGGGAGGGGTGGAGGAGATGGCCAAGGGAGGCCGGCCCCCCCAGGCAGCACCTGTTCCAGCTTCAGAGTATGAATACTTTCCTCTCGGCATCACACGGGGTGTCCCCAGTCCGGCCTTGCCCGTGGGGATCCTGAGGGACCTCCGTGCGGGCAGAGAAGGAGGGATCTCGGATCAGCAGGGGGTTTGAACCCCATCGTGCACGTGCACGGGAGGAGACAGAAAGAGATGGAGTGCTGGAGGGACCGTGAGGGAGGCTCCCTGGACGGGCAGTGGGGAGGGACGGGGAGACAGGACCCTGTGAGAAGGAAGCCAGGGAGACGGGCCCGTGGGTGGCAGCGGGGCTGGCGGGGCTCGGAGCTGCAGAGTCGCCTTGTCAGGTGTGAACCCTGAGGCGCTCGCACCAGTGGCTGACAGGCTCCCGCAGCACAGGCACCGGCGCCTCCGGAGGGGCGGGGGGCACGGCAGGTCCATGCCCTGCACGACGACGGAAGGCGCGCGTGTGCTCCCGCTGGGAGGAGCCGCCGGGGGCCGGGGGCCGGGGGCCGGGCTCTCAGGACGTGGTGCTGGGGGGAGTCGCCCTCTTCCAAGCTAGCCCTCCCCGAAGGTCTGCCCGCGGCCTGGCACGGGACGCCCCCAGCCCATGCTCCCGGCCCCTTCCTCCCGCGGTCCTTCCCTGTCTGCAGGTCTGTCCCTCGGCGGGAGTGACGTGTGCCCTGCTCCTGAAGCATTTGGTGCTTGATAATTTGTGGATTATAGCTAACTCTCGATAAAGATTCCCTAATTGCTGGGCTCACCTCAGGTTCTATCATCAAAGCGAAGCCGCGAGGCCCCCTCTCCTCCTTTCCTTTTTATTATCTCTTAATTAATCACTCTGGCTTTCACACTTAGCAGATAATTACAGTCTCCTGGGCACGCAGCTCATTTTCATAACCTCCTGCTCCAAGCCGGCAGCACAGGGGTGGGGGGAAGGGGAGAGAGATGCTGAGGAAGGGGGGGCAGCGGGGTGGGGGGGGATCTGGGGCAGCCGCGGGCACCACCTGGAGCCGTGGGAGCCGGGCTCTGGGCCCTGAGGAGGCGCTGGCCGGGTGGGGAGGCCGCGGGGCTCCCCGGGGAAGGCCTGCCTGCTCCCCGCCGCCTGCCTGCTCCCCGCCGCCTGCCTTCCCGAGCTGTGCGTGGCTGGGGCCATCCGCCCGTCCGGGAGCAGACAGACAGACAGGTTGCTGGGCAGAAAGCTAGGTGAGGAGCGGGAGGCAGTCACAAGTGCAGTCCCTCCCGCCTGTGCTGGGACGAGGGGCTGGCGGGCTGGGAACCTGTTACTGTGATGGGCAAGAGCAGCCCAGGCCACCAGCCAGGCGGGACCCGGGGCTGGGCCCGCACGTTTATGTTTCAGGGAAGCATAGGATGTGCACGGGGGGCTTAGCTCCGTCCCATGAGAATGACCAGACAAGGATGAGCATAAGGCCCAAGCTGTTCACACCCGCCAGGTGCCCTTCCCCTGCAGGGGGACGGTGGGGGCTGAGGGAGGCTGCCCGGCCTCAGTCCTGGCATCACCGCAGGCCTCAGCCTTTCCCTGGGCTCTGCCCCAGTGAGAGGCAGAGGGGAGCCGTGTCCAGAGGGTGGGTTCGTGGGGCTCAGACACTGAGGAGTTGGTAAGGGCGGCACACGGGGCTGGGCTGGGCTGCAGCACATAGGGCGTCCGGCTGGGCCTCCTGCTGGCCCCGCGGGCAGTGATGGACCAGGGGAGCACCCCTTTTGCCCTCTCCATGTTCCTGACCCGGGCACCATGTGCTTGGTCTTCAGGATGAAATAAATTGGATCCTTCTCCCTTTTGTGTGTGTCTGTGTGTGTGTGTGACTAGCTAGGTGTGAGACCTTGGGGTTGTCATGTAAACTGGCTGAGCCGCTGCTTCTCTGGGGAGTGGGAACCTTAAAGAGCTCGCAGGCAGTCTAAGCGAGATGGCGTCGCTGGCCTGGGACAGGAGCTCGGAAGTGCCGGCCTTTCTGTCACTGTGGCTAGGAATGTCATCACCACAGCGGAGAGCACTTAGCCTGTGCCCAGGGAAGCTGCAGGAGACACCGTGTCACGTTTAGGAAGCTGGTGAGAGGGGAGGGTCCTTGCCTTCACCAGCTGCCCTCGGCTCCTTCTGGGGCGTGCGCGAAGCCTGACAGCCCAGGCCACTCTGCCCCCGGACGGGTTTTCTGTCTACGTATCAACCGTGTGTTGGGGCGGGGGCTGCTTCACCTTGGTGTCCAGCCCCAGGCAGGGCTGGTCCTTCCCTTGGGGACCTCCGGGCCTCAGACAGTCCGCGGCCCGCAGCAGAGCCCGTGGGCTCCAGGGTTACGCGTGGCGTGTCTCCCGTGGCTCCAACTTCCGACCCGGCCTTGGGCTTCCGGGGCACCACAATGGGAACATCTGTATCAAAGAGGAACGAGCACTGGCTTCCGAGTCCAGCTGTGGATGTTTGCCCTGTTTGTGACCTAGTGACCGGGGCCCGTTTCCTTATCGTAAAATGAGAAGGTTGATCTCCAGGATTCTTTCTGGCTTCATGGTTTTCCAAGTCCTGGCCGACCTGTGGGAGTTGACGGTCAGAGCTGTTTCTTCTTGAGGGAGGCGGGCCCAGGGTCTCCGATCTGGTTGGCAGAGGTGCTGGGTTCAGAGGGCCAGAGCTGGGGTACCCCGGGACGGCAGGGTGGAGCTGGGCAGAGGGGCAGGAAGCACGTATTTCCCACATTGTGGGACGCGGTTTGGACTTGGGGCGAGAAAACGGGTGTGACCCCCCCCCCCACGCCCATGCACAGTGTCCACTGTCCTGGGGATGGTCCAGCTGCTCTGGGAGGGTGAGGGGCCCCTGGACTGGGGCTGGGGTTCTCCTGGGCTCCTGGGCCCACGGAAGAGTTAGTTTCTCCCTGAAGGAACATGCTCGGGCTTCGCCCTCAACTTCGGCTTGGGTCTATGAAAAGATTTTGCAGAGTCTTGTGGGAACATAAACATTTGACAGATTTCTTTCCCTGAAAGCTATTTCTTCTCTTTTCTTTTTCTGGGAACTTTCGCCCGCGAGATCAAGGCCTCTCCGCCCCCCCCCTCCTCCCTCCCTTCGGCCCGACTCACCCCTCCTCACCCCCCCAGTGAAAACAGACTGGGCTGGTGGGCACTGGGAACCCTCCCTGCAAACCGGGCCGGAGGAAAGGAGTGAAGCAAACAGCTCTCCCGGGAGGAGACATTGTAAGGAGGGAGGGAGAGAGAGAAAACAAGCAAATAGCATCCGCAGCGAAAAGTGAATTCCAGACATTTAAAATTCTTTTGGTTTTAATCATCTCAGAGCCCTACCGGAGCCAGGCTGTGGGGAGGAGGGAGAAATGAAAACCAGGACCCGGACTGGCAGCCGGAGCACCGCACTGCAGCCCCCCGGCCTGGGCTTCTCCCTTCCCGAGTCCCGGCCCCCGGCCCGCGCCCGACACCCCCACATTCCAGACTCCACCGGGGCCCTCCTGACTCACCTCCCCTTTATCTCATTTCTCAGACTCCACTTAAAGCACTGACCTTTCAGTTTTCCACCGGATTGCAAGTTCCCCAAGGCCCTGGATTATGTTTTGTTAAAAACAAAACAAAAATAACAAATAACAAACCCCAACCTCTTTCATACGTCGTGCCTGGGCCTCCTCTGTGGTGAGGGTCAGGGCCCCCGGAGAAGCTTCTGGGCCTGTTTTCCTCCTCTGGGAACCGAGTTGAGGAGACGGGCTGAGCCCGAGAGAGGCTCCAGAGGCCTGGGGAGGCCTAGAGCGCCGCCGCGTGCCGGCCCCGTGCTCCGCTCCGTGCTGGCTGCAGGAGCCCCAGGCCGAGTCAGGGTCTGCCCTTGAGAGGCCTGGGTCGTGGCTCTGGCTTGCCCCCTCCTCCACGGGGGCTGCTCGGCAGGAACAGCAGCAGGGGAAGCCCCTGGACCCTGGGGTGTTGGAGGGGTGCCAAGTTCTTCCCTTTCCCTGGCCGGGAGACCGGGCGGGTCCTAAGGGCAGGGAGATGTGGGGCCCAGGTGAAGCTGGGAGGAAGAAGAGGCGGCGAGAACGCCCTCAGCCCCGTCCTCCTAGTCTGGGTCTCTCTCGGGCTCAGCCTCTTTCTTCTTTCTGAGCATCCCCAGCCCAGGCCCCCAATTCTGACTTCTCTATTTTTTCTTTTTATTTTAAGCAAGCTCCACGCCCGTTGTAGGGCTTGAACTCATGACCCCGGAGGTCAAGCGTTGCACACACCCCAGACCGGCTGGCCAGGCAGGTGCCCGAGTTCTCTAGTTCTTCATGCATGGGGACGCAGCTCTTGCCAGGCTCCTGACCACTAGCTGTTTCTCCGTCTGTCCCTCCAATTTTGACCCTTGGCTGTTGGGACATTTTTTCCGTATGGGTCCCCACCCCTGTCCCCGGTGAGATGGCAAACAGTGAGAGCCGAGGGTACGTCGGAGCTGATCTCAGACGGGGGCCGGGTGTCCTGGGTTTCTAGCGTCACTCTTCATGGGCCTGTCCTGTGGCTGTTTGGGGTTTATTTGGCTGTAAGGGAGCGGGTGTGATGGTGTCTGAGACCCCCCGCGGGCTCCTCAGCATCTGGGGTTCAGACAGCTCTGTCCGAGCCCAGGACCTGCTGCCTCCCACCAGCTCAACCTTGTCGGGTCACTGCCTCTCTAGACGAGTGCCTCTGCCTTGTGGGGAGGGGGGTGGGACCGACCGCCTCCTGGCCCGTGTGGACGCTTGGCAAGGTATCTGGGACGCGTTCAGCCCACGGTGTTTGTGAGCTCTTATTGTTAAATCGAATCCTAACATTCTGGATCTGTAGTCAGGAGACCTCATTCAGATTCCAGCGTCCTGTCCTTCCTGACTTTCCGTGTGACCTCGCACAAGTCCATTTCCCTAATGGTAGCCCTGAGCTTATAAAGCCTGTCGGCCCCTCTTGCTTGGAGTTGTGAGTTTAAGTTAATGCAAAGTCCTTGGAGACCAGGACCTCCAGTGTCTTGGAGAGATGTCTCAGAGACGATTAGGTGTCCCCTGAGCCATGGCCATCCTGTCTCCAGGACTGGGGCTGGGGAAGGGGCAGCAGGAGATGGGAGAGTCACCCCAACAGCCTACTAGCAGCGAGCGGAGGGAGCTCCTGGCTTGGAAACACCGAGTCTGCTGCTGCTGTAGGATGGCTGCAAGGCCTCACACGGCTCCGCCTCGGCGGCTTAGGTGGGAAGGAAAGTGAGCCCTGCCCTGAGCAGACACGGCAGCCCGATTCCTGCCCCCCACTGCCCCCCACCCGGCCCCCAGCACACACCTCTCTCTCCACTTGCCCCCACTGCACAGACCAGGAGGTCCTCGCTGGGGTGATGAGAGCAGGAGCCCACTGCTCACAGAGGCTCCCCAGAGGGGCCCGTGTCCTCCAGCCTTGGCCTGCCAGCGCCCCCTCGGGGGCCTGCCCCTTCCATCCTGACTGCCTGGGTAGGGGGGGCAGCCTGGAACCCCCAGGTCTGGGGAGAGCTGAGAGAGGAGGCCGGTGGAAGGAGGAAATGGGAGAAGACGGGTTGATAAGGAAGCAGCCGGGTGGAGGGTGGAGGGCGCAGTTGGAGGGGAAGGTGAAGGGGCGGGGCGGGGCGAGCGAAACCTCATCCATCCCAGAGAGAAGGGGGAGGGAGGAGGGGGAGGGAAGAGAGAGAGAAACCTCAACTTTTATTTAAAATCAGAGAGCAGTTGTACGCCTGGAGTCGTTGCCATGGCAACCGCAAAGAAAAGGAGACAGAGGCCCTGGCGAAGGCCGTGAAAACCCAACAGGGGTAAATGTTTAAAGCCAGGAACAAAAACCATTCAGAGATAATTAAGTAACAGGCTGCAGGTTCCAGACTCCTGCCCATTGTCAGGGCATGGCCGAGACTCCAGCCCCAGCCGGGTTCTCCTCACTCGCCCAGGGGCTGGGCCTCGGAGCCTCAGCCGGAGCTCCAGCCCTCCCGCCGGCTCCCTCTGCTGGGGGACCGCCCTGCGCACCAGGGCAGCCCCCCGGACAGTGGCTGGGCAGGCTTTGTCCCCTGCACTGGGAGGAAAGGGCACTCAGCAAGAAGGACTGGTCAGATCCGTGGAAGGACTTCTGGACCCCGAATGCCTCGATGGGTACCTGAGGTGTGGACGTTCTTCCCTGGGGCGATCTCCAGTGTGAAGGGTGCAGAGGTCATCGGCAGGCTAACCTCTGAGCTGACCGCCACCCTCCAGGTCCGAGATACTCGGGTCCCCAGGTTCTGCCTCCAGGGTCTGGGTACTGTCTCGCTGGGCGCTTTGCTGGACCCTTACCTGGCTGCCCCGCAGGGGCCCTCATTCAGGACGCCATCTTCCTGAGCCTTCGGGCGTCCCAGAGCTAAGCTGATATTTGGGGGTTCCGTGAACTCTGCTGAAATTTCTTTTAAATGCCAAAGTACTTTTGTATTTTTTAAGGGAGCTTTGCTCTGTTACCTCACTCTGGCCCCAGATATCACAATAACTGGCTGGCCCCGGCCCCCTGCGCCCCTCCCACGGGGCAAGTCTCAAGTTCCACCTTCCCTCCGTTCTGATGCTTCCCAAGAAACGGTGACTCTCCGAGCAGGTGGCCTTCTTTTCTTCCTCGCCTCGAGAAGCAGCTCTGAACTGAGAACCCGAAGAGCCCTTTCTCCTCTGTGCTGCGACACCACCTCCCCCACCCCCGCCGCTGTCATGGCCCACATACAGTCCACACCTCCAGACACTGTAAATTTTATCCTCACACGGAGCCAGGCCCTGCGAGAGTGGTCAGCCGAGACTGACCAGACCTGGCCCCTCCAAGACTTTCACTGAGCTGAGCCACCAGCCCACCTAGCATGTGCTAAGCAGCCCTCGAAGCCTGTGTTTGTGGTGGGGACGTTGCCCCAGGATGTGGCTCGGCACCTCCTCGTGTCCTCTCCTCAGAATCCGTGGAGAAAGTTCTATGGCGCTACTTACCCTAAGCCGTCGGTTGGTTTTCATTTTACTGCCGCTGTACCTGGTGTCACTGGTTTTGAACGTGTCCTCTTTGCACTGGCTGCTCGGAAGCTCAGGGCTAGCCTTCCGGTTTGTCTCTGGTGGGCGTTCCGGAGCTCCTGGGGAGCATCCCGTATACGAACTTGACCTCGATCTCTCTTTCCCTCCTTGCGCACTCACCCCCACTCACCCGATGCCGACTTTCTTCCCAAAATTTATGGTTTATATCATTGACTGAATGGCGATGTATGTATGTTGCCCCAAATCTTTTATGGAACAAATGAGTCAATTGAGTTAAGACAAATAAAACACACCGCACAGTGCCCGGCAAGCAGTAGGGGAGCAGCTCTATAACGTGAGCCACATACATAAACTGTTAGTGATCTTCCTTTCGAGGTGCTGTCAAGATGACCCAGGACTGTGGGGAGCTATTGGAGCCCCCGGGTTAAATCTGTGAGTGTTGTTCGCTCTAGTGGATGCAGTGAGGGGAAGGCTTATCGTGGGTCCCACCCAGCCAACGCTTTAAATTTTTTTTTTTTTTTTTTTAACATCGGAATGCTTGATGGTGATGGTCATGATGGTAATAATCAGATTTGCCTCGCTCATTAGTGCTGACTCGAACTGCTGCGTACGTGAGGTCTAATTCCCGGCTCGCACCAAGACTGACAACCGAAACGTTCTGGGCGGCAGAGGGAAGCAGCCTGCCTGGGATTAAGATTTTTCCATGGATAATCTCTAAAGTGAGAAACCGATGGGCTGGTAATTGACAGCTGATCGCCTTTCTTGGGATCGGTTGTGTCTAGCCGGACCGGGCAGGGTCTGGGCCCAGGGAAGGCAGCAGAGGAAGATGAGAAGTGGTCGCGGGATGTGAGCTCTGTTTGTGAGCCCTGTTTGTGAGCCCTGTGCAAGCGCGTCGGCAGAGACGGGCCCGAGCTCCGTGTTCCCTGTCCGTTCCGTCCCAGCCAACCTTTCATTTGGTCCTGGAGGAGAGTAAAATCAGCCCCGGGAACCCAGGGCGGCCTGTTTTGTTCAACCCTGCATTTATTGAGCACTTACTGAATGTGAGGCACTGTTAGGAGCTGTGCCTGTGTGGAGAGGAAGGCTCTTTTTGCTGCCTCAGCATGGGTTTCCATTTCTTTCTCTTCTCTTTAAGTGGGAGACACCGTTCAGTAGATACGCAGCCCCGCCGATGGGCGCCTGAGTGCCCCTGGTGACGGGTGTCCCTAGTCCTCCTGGTGACGGGTGCCGAGTGCTCCCAGTGACGGGTTTCCCGGTGCTCCCCTGATGGTCGTCCTGAGTGCCCTGTCACATGTCCCCTTGCCCCTCCCTGCTCCTACCTTTCTCCCAGCCCCTCTCCTCTCTTTTCCTCAAGGTCTTTCTCTTGTTTTCCATTAAAGTAAATTTTTGAGAAAGAAAATAGCTCCATATTGTTTTTTTTCTGTCTTTTATCCTTCAGTTTTTTTTTTTTCTTTTTAAAATTCTTCCCCAATTACTTACAAGGGGAAAAAAAAAAGAGAGAAAGCAGCCTTTCCAATCCCTCAGTTCTTTTACTCAAAAGACAAAGGATCCTTCAGAATTGGGGTGGGGGCAGGATTCCAGTTAAAAATCTTCATCAGGGTCAGAAACCTGACAGAAAAGCTTTGTTTGAAGGGAATGTGGTGGGGGGGGAGGGGACTGGCAAGTAGCAACTCTCAACCTCAAAAGGCAAATATCTTGAGGAGAGCCGGGGTAGCGCACATTCCCCTGGAAGTACTGAGATGGCTTTGATGGCCTTTTCCACCACAGTCTTCTCCTTCTGAGGCTTGTGGAGTACGCGGAGATCGGGGAGGTGCCGCAGGTCCTGTATGAACCTCGTCCTGGGTCGGCATTACCAAGAGTCAGAGTCAGGAAGATTGCAGAGGAGGCCCAGGCCTCAACACCTCGAGCCATGGAGAGATGCGCCCTCGGGCCTGGCCTCTCTGCTTTCCGAGAGTGGGCACAAGAGGCACGGTGGGAGGGCCGTGGCAGGCCAAGGGTCTAGCGTGGCTGCTGGAAGCCTAGGCCAGGCCTGGGGGCTGTGAAGGCCCTGCTGCTGCAGAGCCGGGGCGGGGGGAGGGAGGGGTGCCCTCCTGGGAACGGAGCGTGTTACGTGCACTGAGATGGGAAGTGTGGAAACCAGGTAACAACTGGGTCATAACTGCCCTGTGACTTTGAGCAGAAAAGATCCAGAATCATCCACTGATCTGACAAAGCATGAAAACCCAGGGGGGCATGGGCGTCCATGAAGGGGAGTCTAGAACGGGGAAGAAAACAGAGAACTAGAGGCCTGGACCAGAAGGAGTACTGGAATTGAGGGGGAAGTGAAGAGAGGCCGGGAGTCCACCGCTCACTGGCGCAGGAGTCCCAGGAGGCCGGCCAGCGCCAGAACTATCTGTGGCAAGTGTTTAAATCCCAGGCTGCCTGTGTCCTGGCACCTGGTGTCCAGCCTTCGACCCATGTGCAATGGGGGACTAGGAGCGGATTTTAATATTCGCCTGAACAAAATGTAATTAGGAAGAGAAATCTGCTTCTGCTGTTTTGGCTGCTGCAGAAAGAAGTTACATAAGGGTTCATTCAAAGGACTTGGGAGCATCTTTTCCCATTCTGGCCCCTATGTCTCTGGCTTGCACCAAAAAATAGGAGCCCAGATCTTCCCCCCTGTGATCTGGAAGTCCCAGCCACAGACATGCTGCTGGGGGCAGGTCAGACTCTCAGGCTGCAGAGAGCGGGGCCTGGGACAAGGGCACAGATCAAGTCAGTGCATAATGAAGAACGTGTAAGCATAGGAGAAAAGAGAAAGAGAAGGAGAGAGAGAGAGACTGGGCAGGGGTGGGGGTAGCGGGGAGAAACAGGCTGGAGTAGAGAGGAAGAAAGAGCTGAGGTGCCCTGTGGTCGTGGCTCCAGGGCTGGAAGAAAGGAAAAGAAAGCAAAAAAAGGAAAAAAGAGAGAAAGAATGAATTATCCCGAGACGGATGCCGATGAGGAAGGAGCCACCTGGTGTGTGTCCAGCACTATTACTGGATCCCAGAGGGCGGAGGAAAGGGTGTGGTGCATTTTGGCAGAGACTCCGGGTGGCTGACCAGGGGGTGAGGGCAGGGTGGCTGGGGGGCAGCCTTCAGTGTGGACTACTGGGGCCCCAGACACGCCCCAGGCCGCGGGTGGAGGGAGGCAGGAGTGGAAACTCCAGGCCTAATTGCCGGGTCTCTCTCAGCTCTTCCAGGGAGCACGGGGCAGGAAATTCCTCGGATTCCAGGCCTGTAGGATCATTGCCCAGTGTAACCGCAGAGCAGAGCGAGGGAAAGAGGCAGACAGGGCTGCCTCCTCTCCGTCTTCCTTCCCCGCGGCTGGAAAGCAGGAGCGCGGGAGAAGGGCCGAAAGGGAGGCCCCAAGGCTCTCAGCCCCTGTGAAGAAAGGCCCTGCCTGGGTGTCCTGGAGAAGGTGGCCCTCGGTGGGCTGAGTCTGGGCTCGGAGATGGGCAGCCTGGGCCGGGGCAGGGATTTCCCCGGAGCTGTGTTAGGCTCCCAGGAATGACCCGTGGGGGGACCCGAGCGAGAGCCTGAGCCGTGGCTGAGCGCGGGGTGCGTGGGGAGGGGTCCTGGGGTTTGCCGTGTGTTTCCTTTTGTTCTAAGGGGGACATGGGGCAGACCTCCCCGCAGAGATCCTGGCCCCACCCAGTGGGGGTGCAGTGTCCCCTCACGTCCCCTGCACCGGCCCTGCCTTTTCTCACCTCCATGCTCCCTTCGGTCAGAGTGTACGGGGTCCCCAGTGAGCCCCTTTCCCATCCTTCCTCCTCGGAAACCTGCATTTGCCTTGAGTGTATCTCAGTGCGTCTCTCTCACGGTTGTGCCCTCTGGGCCCCCACAAAAATGATTCTTTCCTTCCAGCTTCCCAAGGAAACAGCCTAAAACTCAATGGGGCCCCTAAGTTCTGTCCTGATCACAGTGGCTTGTTTACCGGGACCTCTCGGGCGGGACTGGACATCCCCGTGGGGGGGGGACCGGGTCTCTCTTCCCTCTGCTCCCGGCACCGCACGTGGCCCAAGGCCTGCCACACAGTGAGTCCACACCAGCGTGCACACACCGCACACACCACGCACTCACACACGTGTGCGCGCACTCACATGTCCTCACCCGCACAGGTCACATACTCACGCCCGTCCTCACCTGCACACACGCACACACCGCATGCACACACACACGCACACGCACACGGACACGCAGTGCTTATAAAACCTGCCGTCCCAGGGAGCTCAGGGCGGTTCCTGCCCTCGGCCCGCCCTGGTGAGGAGGTTTAGCTCCGAGGCGGGTTCCTCTCCGAGCTCGCCACTTCTCGCACTATCACTTAGTATCTGCTCAGAGAATGCAGACAGCGTTTTAATATTATCTTCAGTAGGACATAATTAGGTGCTGCTAAAAATTCATTTTCATGCTTCCTAAAGCCTGAAGAAATGACTTCTGCTTTATCTACACTACTGCTTTTCCTCAGAGGGACAGAGGGGCCCGAGGCGTGTTGTTTTCCCCATAACTGAGGACGGGGCCTCCCTAAAGGGCAGTTGGGTGTCCTGGGCTGGAGGAGGAAGCCTGTGGGATTCTTTCTGCTCAGACACTGAGTGCCCGGGTTGTGCACAGAGCACCGACGGGGGCGGGGGGTCCGCCCTCTGCAGATACCTAAAAATGGCCCAGATGGGCTGGCCTCCAGGAAACATCGCCACCAAAACCCCAAAATGCTGTGTCTGAGTTTCATTCTGGGACTGTTAAACTTTCTTGGGATCGCATTTCAGAATCTCTTCACTTCTTCCTCAGACCTGGGCGTCCCCTCCTGTGGCCCTCCTGTGGCCACAGCTCTCTTCGGGGAGACCAGGGCAGGTCTCTTCCCGAACTTCAGGGCAGGTGCTGCCCCTGTGACAGAATCTGGCCGGCCCCACGAGGGCCCGGCGCTCCCTAGGTTTGGCTCGTTCCGTCAGCTGGGAGAAGCATCGGGGTGCGCAAGGCGTTGCCCTCGCCTGGGTGTCCTTCCTGACCGCTCAGTGAGCTTGCGGCTTGGACCAGGTCGCTTAGCCTCTCTGGCCTTGGTCTCCCCTAGCATGAGGAAGGGGTGGGTAAAAGCAGAGGCTTGTTTTCACTGTGGCTTTTTGTGTTTCTATGTAAGATTACCCTGTTTTCTTCTCTTACCTGCGGGATGGAGAGGGAGGCCTCGGAGGCTGTGGGCCTGGCGGCTGTGGTGGGCTTTAGGAAAGGGGTTGTCCCTAGTCCCTTCTGTTCCCTTGCAGGGTTTCAGGGGTAAATTACGCCTGTACTGACTAGGGTATGGCTCTAAGCCGCCGCGGGTAAATGCAGTGCAGCCGAGGCCCGAAGCCGGATCGGCCAGGAAATGAAGCGGGGTGTGGTTACCGATGACTCCGGTTTGGCCCGATTTCCATGAGGTGCGGGTCTGGAGCAGGGCTCGGAAGGAGGGGACAAGGTGGGCGGGTGGTGAGGGGGAGAAAGAGAGCCCCCCTGGTGTGTGGGTGGGTGCAGCAGAGGGGAGGGGCGCCGCGGGGTGCTCTGTGCACTGGGCTCCCGGTGCGAAGCTGCTGTGGGTTCTTGACGAGGAGCGGCCCCAGGATGCAGTTTGGGGTCTGTGTGCGGACTTCTGGGCATTTGCAGGTGACGCAGGCACGGAGCAGGCAGGAGGCTGGGGGGGGGGGTCCTCATCAGCCAGATGAGACCGTAGCGCGTGGACATGGCAATATCTAGAGGGAAGGGGGTCTCGGCAATGCCTCCTCTCGGCCATCTAACTTGTGCTAAACACTCCCCGTGTTCTGGGGCAGGAAGGGTCTGTCCTGCGAGTCCTGCCCTATGCCACATGACTGATTCCTGACTCCCAGACCCACCAAGGACCACCCCCATTGCTGGACCTCAGTTTCCCTGTTAAATTTGCGCCTGGCGCCTGAGGGGCTCCCCTCAGGGATCGATGGATTTTTCATGCACTCCAGGAGCTCTACTCCAGAGGTGCTGCCCAGCCCGCCACCCGCCCCACCCCTGCCATGGTCAGAAGTCAGGACTTGCCCCAGATCCTCCGCCAGCCTCCCAAATCCTGGCCCCGGGGACTTAACCCCCGCGCGGGCGCCGATTTCACAACAGCTGCAGCAGGAGGAAGGGAGCAGTCTCCAGTGTCCACGCAAGCGCCACTCAGCGGGCTCATCCCTCGCCTGTCCACATCTGGACTCCTGTGTGTGGGCAGCAGCAGGGCCTCGCGGAAGTCCGCGGACTCTCACCTGCGTGGACGCTGTGCAGGTGCGAGCGAGGATTTGGTCCAGGAGGGCCTGGGGTCCTCAGCTGCCTTCCACAGTTCTCTGTGGAGCCCGTGGGGCTCCTGCTCAGGTCTCTCCACGGGCTTGGCCCAAAGCCATGAAGCAGACTGAGGCTGGCAGTCCCCAGCCTGGGAGCCTGTGCCTTGCCCTCTCCACAGTGGAAAGGGCAAGAAGTTCAAGTCGTGCCCTGGGGAGGGGGGCGGTGCATGGTGGGGCATGGTGGGAGGGCTGAAGCGGGGAGGGGGGCAGTTCTGCTGTGAAGCCCTCCGCTACCGAAGACCCTGTGGCCTTCTAACCAAAGTAAGGGCCCTGCGGCTTTAGGCAGGCGACAGAGTGGTCTCATTGCCGTTAGGCGCATGGGTCTGGTTCGGTAACCTTTTATGGACTGCCAGCCGCTGCTGGTGCTGAGGCCGGGGACACGGGAGGGGTACCTACTTCTAGCAGTGCACAGTTAAGTACATTTTTACTGGAGAACAGCACCCGTGTCAGACATAGGAAGAGAGTGACTACAGGGAAAGGTATTTGGGGATCCAGACTGAGCGGCATAGTGCTGGAAATCCCCCACCATCAGGTTGGACCTTCAGTTTTCCCCTCTGCCTTGAGGGAAAGAGTGTAGGGGGAGGAGTTCAGGGAGAGCAGCTTCTCCCAGGGCTGCCCTGCAGACTCCGTTCACAGCAGCTTCTCCCAGGGCCGCCCTGCAGACTCCGTTCGCAGCAGCGGACCATGCCCTGGACTGCTCTGGCTCTCAGTGCCCTCACACTAACCGTAAACAGTTTTTCTTCATCTTTAAGATAGAATCAATCCAGGAAGGTTTCCTGGAGGAAGTGCAATGTCCGTGTTGGGAGACCTGAAGTTCTGGTGCTGGGAAAGGCATTCCTGCGGTGCGGAGCATCATCTGGGAGAAACAGGGGCAGGGGTGAGTGGCAGGGGCGGGTAAACAGAGACAAAGGGTTTTGAAGGGATCGCCATGAGCACACAGTGCAGGGACTCTCAGAGCTGGAGGAGGAGTCTGGGCGGCCTCTGGACCCAGTGGTAGAAGACAGCACCAAAAGGCATCATGGTTTGTAGCGTGGACCTGGACACCGACCTGGCGGAGGGAATCGGGGGTTTTCTGTCAGGCAGGTGATCCACCCTGACCTCAGAGCTGGAGGCCGCTGGCCGCCAGCTGCATTTTAGAAAGGGAGGTGGCGTGGCAGAATTCCTCAAAGGCTGGAGCTGCTTGCCTGAAGTTAAGGAAGCCAGACCTTAAAAAGGCCCTGCCTTGGATTTCCTCCACGGTGGGCAGCCCAGGTGTGGCTGGCGGAGGGCCTGCCCCCGAGGTCCCACCCCTGCTGTGTGGGGAAGGCATCCTTGTCTCTGGCTCGGACCCCGCGGGCTCTTCGGTCCGGCCCGGCCCCGGGTTGCCTAGCAGAGACTCCCTGTGGTCGTGAGCTGCACGTGGCACGAGGAGAGGAAGACTCACCGCCGCCCCCATGTCCCCCGTTCTCTCCTCCCAGCCAGAAGGGACTGACCGCACACAAGTCCCTCAGAGGACACAGGTCTTCTCCTGGGCGGAGGCACCAGTTGGGAGGGGGAGGAGGAGGAGGAGAACCAGGGAAGGGGACAGGTAGGAGAAGGGGAGAGAGAACTTTGGGGCTCGGCCAAGATCGGGGAGCTGGAGGGTCGGGAGAGCAGAAGGAAGAGCCCGCAGCCGGTGAGACGAGGGGGGTGAGGGCTCTGGGGCTCGTGACAGCCGCTGGGAGGGGCACGGGGGACCGGGGGCCCGAAGGAGGAGGTCCGGGAAGAGGGAGAGGCATGGGGAGACCTCGGGAAGCTGCGGGCGGCTCCGTGGGCTAAAGCCTCTGCCTTCGGCTCGGGTCGTGATGCCAGGGTCCTGGGACCGAGCCCCGCATCGGGCTCTCTGCTCCGCGGGGAGCCTGCGTCCCCCTCTCGGCCTGCTTGTGATCTCTGTCTGTCAAATAAATAAATACAGTCTTAAAAAAAAAAAAAAAAAAAAAAGGAAGCTGATCTCGGGGGTGCGGGCAAGGAAGGGAAGGGCGGGGACCGGCCAGCGGCACGATGCGGAGGGAGGCGTGGCCCGGGCCGGCCAGAGAAGCGAACCGGGAGCAAGGTGAGATGGGGAAAGGGACCAGAGGGGACAGGAGGGGACAGGAGGGGACCGGAGGGGACAGGAGGGGACCGGAGGGGACAGGAGGGGACCGGAGGGGACAGGAGGGGACAGGAGGGGACAGGAGGGGACCGCAGAGGCAGCAGGGACCCCGGGAGTCTGCGGCCCTCTCCCCACCTCCCTAGGAGCCGCTCATTATGCCTCCATCCTCCTGGGCAGAAGGAGGTCAGGAGGTCTGAAGAAATGCCCTCAGCCAGCAGAACGCAGGGGAGGGGGGTGGTGGGAGGGTGGAGCCCGCAGGGCGGGAAAGTGCTGAGCCGGCAGGATAGCAAATGGGGACCGGCCCAGGCTGGCAGGCCTCCCGTGCACTGGTGGCGGGCACACGGCCAGACCGGGGCGCGGGACCTGGATGCGCGCACCTACTCCGCTTGGCCCCCTGGCCCTGCTGGCCTCTTAGGGAAGCCAAGAGCCTTGTGAGGAAGAGGCAGGAGAGGCAGGAGCTGCCAGCCGGGGTTTCTTCTCCGCAGCACCTCCCTGGGGCCTTTCCCCGTGCCCAGGTCACTGACTGGTAGTGACGCTTCGCCTCCGCATCTCACAGTCACAGGAGGCACATCCGGGGCAGGCCCAGCAGCTCCCTGTTCCCATCCTGCAGGGTGACTTGGTGGTTGAGTTTAGTACATGCAGGCCCCAGACTGACTGGTCCACATGATCCCGCGGCCTCTAGGAGCCCTGGAGGACAGGGGGTGGACAGGAGAGCACCGGTGTCCTGCGAGCACTTGATAACGCAGCCCAGACTGCCACAGATGGGGACACTGTGTGGAGAGACATGCAAGGAAGGGAGACCCTGGGGAGGTAGACGGAAGTCACACCTACTCAGTTCTGACCCCAGCTTATGAGGGAGGTCCCGGGCAAGTTCCCGAGCTTCAGCGGTGCACCAGGCCCTGTCCTAAGTGACCTTCATGCCTTTACGTGTGGCACGTCACTGGCCTTCCCACTGGCATTGTGGTGGGACGTGTGTATCTCTCCCATCCGACAGAAGAGAAAGCCGAGGACCAGAGAGGTTGAGTTGCTTGTCCGGAGTCTCTCAGCTCAGCCTGGACAGAGCTGCTGGGGCTGGAGTCCGGTAGTCCGGCCTGGAGGTCCTACTGCGACAACCTCGCTCCAGGGCCTCTCTGGGAAGTGGGGATGATGTCACTGGGCACAGGCCGCGGGGAGGTGTGGGTCCAGCAAAAGCACTGGGCACATGGTAGGTTCTGGTGTTTGTGTCATCCCAGAGCAAGGCCGGAGATGCTGAGCTGCTGCGGCGTGGCAGAGGCAGGAAGCTCTGAGTATGGACAGATGACCTTGATCAGGGTGCCCGGGGGTCTTGACTGCCAGGGAGAGCTAGCAGGAGTTCATAGGGCAGGGGCATCTCAGGGAAAGAATGATAATCCAGAGACCAGCACTGTGACCTCCCCACTTTACCCCCATGACCTGCCCATGTGACTCCCCACGGCACCCCATGACCTGCCCACTGCACCCCCGTGACCTGCCCACGGCACCCCATGACCTCCCAGCGGCACCCCCGATACTTGGGCCTCGGAGGGGTTGGCTCTTTTGTCGTGTTTATCTCTTCCTCCCCCTTTCTCTGGAACAGCGGATCTACAGCTCTTCTCCATTCCCCGGGCACATGTCGGTCCCTTATCTGGGTTTCACTGCAGGCCGGTGAAGTGGCTGTTGTCCCCGTCGTCCAGGTGGCCAGACTGGCTCTGAGAGAGGGCTGTTCTGCTCTGGAGCCGGCTCCAGCCGGGGAGAGCCGGATGCGCATCCGCGCTTCCCCGGCAGGGCAGTAGCCTGCCTTCCCCTGCGCGGCACTGCCTGGCAAACATTACCCGGAGGGCTCGCTGCGCTTCAAGGTGGGATAATGGACCTGTATCTTTGCGGTCATCTGCGGAAACCTTTGTTGAGCACAGGATCGTGTCTGGCTCTGTGCGGGTGTGGTGTGCGAGGTCCGCCTGGCTGTCCCTACCCTCTGGGGGTGCCAACTCTGCCGCGCAAGGATGCTGAGGAGCCTGCACGGGGCTCTAACGTGAGGGCCCTAACATGAGCTGGCGGCCGGAGTGTTGACAAGACCGTGTGAGGCGAGGAGAAGCTGTTTGGGGCTGGGACTGAAGGAGCAGCCGGGGCCTGGCCCGCTCGGCGGAGCTCCCCGGCACCCGACCACGCGGGTCTGTTTCCAGCAGCCGTCCTGATTCCTGCCCATCTTGCTGTCACGAAGCCCGTGTGTGTGTCCGTGCGAGTGCCCAGCGCCCGCGGGGTAGGTGCCGAAGCAGGCGGAGAGGGGGTCCTATATTCAGGTGACGAGGGGGGGACTCGCTGTCCTCCCACACCCGCCCAGTTTCTGTCCTAACGTGGAGCTTTTCTGAGCACCTGTAAGGTCAGGGCGAGGGCACCAAACAGCAGCTCTGACATCGGGGAGAAAAGGGTTTCATCCTCGACCTCACGTTGAGTCTCAGTGGTGACACCGGGCCACTGCCCTGAGCCCGTGGAGCCCTGCACGCTTCTGTGCCGTGGGGAGGGTTCTCTGTACCTCACTGGGCTGTGCAGACAACCCAGCGAGACTGTGCACAAAGTACTCCGTAACCTGATGATGTCATGTGTTTTTGTTATATTTTTAATTTTATATTTTTAGTATGTAGTATGCATGGCACAAAATTTAAAAAATGCAGAAGGGTAAATGGTAAAGCCTCCCTCCCGGTTTTGTCCCCCAGCTGCATCTTGGGCCTCCCAGAAGTGCTGCGTGGGGGGGGGTGGGACCGCGCCTAGCATCCCTGCTTCTCTGGAATGGACGCTGAAACCCAGAGACTTTGAGCGGCTTACCTGAGGTCGTCCTGATGGAAGCCCGCCTTGCAGTCCCCACTCCGCGGCACGGCATGGTCAGAGGAGGACCCCGCGTTGCTGTGTCCTGTGATGTGGGGGCCATAATCTCTTGCAAATCTCACAAGGGCGACTGATCCCCCCCACCACACCAAGTCGTCCAGACCCACACGCAGGATTTCCAGTGGCTTCTCTACCGCGAGACACCTTCTCTATGTCCTCGATGGGGCTTTAACCCTGAGGAGCCTCTCTGGAGAGCCATGGCCTGCTCCCCGGGAAGCCCAGGCTTCTGGAATCAGAATACCTGGGTGTCTCTACTGGAGACCATGTCTCAGCTTCATGACCTTGGACATGGACAAGTCCCTCCATTCCTCTGGGCTTCCTTGTCCATTACATGGGGTTCACACTCTGTCCCCACACAGTTGTGAATTAATGTTCATAAAGTCATTTTGCAAACTGTTAAGTCACAAACAAATCCAAGATCTGACTATTCCCTCCAAAGCCTGGAGGAAGTGAAGAAACCAGAAAGTAGGTTCGTACTTGGCGTCTCCTCCCGCGGCCGGGAGAGCGCCTGCCCCGCGGGTGGAGGCTGTGGGGCCTCGTGACCCTCTCGGATGCGACACCCAGAACCGAGGCCCCGGGGCTAGGTGTGAGGACCAACTCACGCAGCACCACGCGTCCCCTGGTCAAGCCCCAGCTCCGTCCGCTCGTCCCGGTCCAGAGTGAGCGGTGGCTCCGTTATGAGGACACGTGTCATTGGAAGAACTGGGAGCCGCAGCCAGCGAGCCGCCTGGTGCCCTCGGCGGGAGGCTGCCCGGGAAAGCGGCCCCTCCCCTCCCCCGCTCATTAATGATTATGGGAGGTTTTATTCCCCCCAACAAAAGTGTTAATTAGACATCGTTCTGAACAGGGATATTACACAAATGAATTAAACTCAAACCAATCAACAAGCCAGCTCTGCGCTTCGGGTCCCTGAACGAGCAGGGAATGAAGGCGGTAATGGGAAGCCGGCGGTAGGATGTCTTCCCTAATATGGAAAAATAAGCAGGAAGGTTCCCTTCCGTGCCGCACCGGTTCTGTGAAGGCGCACACCTCTGTCCTTCCGCCGCCTCGGCCTTCCCGCTCCTTTCTCTCTATCCCTCTCCGCACCACGTGTGCACACATGCGTGCACACTCACGCACGTGTGCATTCACGCCTGTGCACACACACATACATGCACAAAGCTGCACACGCACGCACACACGCACACACACACAGATCTGGAGTCCCCGTCTGCTGCTGCCCCGTTGTTTGGGCCTTAGGCTGGGACAGGGTGCAGGTGGAGAGGCCACCCCGGTCGGGATACTTCAGTTCCCATCGCCCTCCCCTGTCCACTCACCGCCTGTCACCGTGGGTGAGCGCCCCCATCTCTGACCAGAAGACAGAGTATGTTACACCTAAGCATCTGGGGGATGTGCACTGGGTACTCAGTGATACCTGCTGCATCCGTCCCGATGGCTGGGCGACCCCGGGAAGCACTGTATGGCCGGGCTGCGAGGTCCTGGTGTGGGTCACCCTCCAGAGGCAGGGTGGGGGATCAGGCAGGCAGAGTCCCAGCTGAGGCCTCCGGCTTGAGATGGGAGAGGACAGCGTGGCCTGCAGTCTGTTGAGCACGGGCGGATGAGAACAAGACCGCAGAGTAGCTGTGAGGTCCTCGGCTATGGCGGGACCTGAGGCCGGGGGGCTGGGGAGACCCGAGTGGCCGTGCTCGTGCACCTGGCGGTGCACTGAGGGTGGGAGCAGGCTGGGGCAGGTCTGCGGGACCCCCAAAAGCAGGACCGACTCCCCAGCACCCGCAGCCCAGCACAGGGTTAGCGTGCCTGAGTGGGTGTATGGTTGGACCTGTTGGGATCGGCTGCTTGGGAGGTGGGCCGCACCCTGTGGCCTCTGAGGCTGTCAGGCGTCAGGGGCTAGAAGACTTTCCCAAGGAACCAGATGCAGGGGTGCATTATGGAGGTAGACGTCTGTTCAAAGCCTCCAGGCCTGTGCGAGGGGAGTGGATCTCTGGCTGTCCCTTGCTCGAGCCCCAGACAGTTCCCCCACCAAGCACCCCTCCACTAGGTGCCCATGTCTCTACCAACCATCCCCAGCCAGGGGCGGGGCCTCCCTGTCCCCTTCTGGGAGGACCCCTGCCCTGCCCCCGTGGCTCCCCGTGCAGGAACCAAGCCCAGGTTCCGAGAGCTGCCACCTGCCCTCACCCACGACACCTCAGGGGTCTGTAGGTAGGGCCTGTGGAGTGAGTCACTGCGCACAGCGTCTTCTCCCCTCGCTCTGCTCGTCCCCACCGGGAAGTTGTCGGAGCCCCGTCTGGAAGCTGCCGCAGGGCCAGCCCACACTCTCCTGTCCGGCCCTTGGCAGGTCCACGGGGCACCGCGGAGCCAACGCCTGGAAGACAGAACCTCGTCCTCCCCCTCTCTGGTCTTGGGTGCCTCCGTTTCCCATAGCTTCCTCTCTGCCAATCTCCATCCCAGTCCGTGCCTCCCAGGCAGCCGATCCTGCCGGTCCCGCCGCACACCCGCTCGGAAGCTCCCTGAGCTTCAGCCTCCCAGCGCCGAAGGGTCACAGTCCTAACCTTGAGGCAAATATGACGATGATTTGTGAACGATGAAGCCGTTCGTCAGATGTCGGGGGGACTGGTTCTCGCTGATTCCTTTCGTCCCCCACGAGGGCGGGCGGGGAGGAGGAGCCACAGGGAGGCGGCTGGTATGGACGGACCCTCGGGTCCCGTGGGGCCGCCCAGCGGCTCCTGCAGGTCATAGGTCATGCATCTGTTTCTCATCCTGCTACGGGCAGACGGAAGGAACCGAGGCACGCTGGGGAAGGGAGCACCGAGGTTCTCTCAGCTGTGCGTGCCCGTGCGTGTGTGTCTGTGCGCGGGCCCGTGCGTGTGTGTGTCTGTGCGCGCACGCCACCGTTTCGTGTTCCTTGCACCCTTTCCTTCCACCTCTCAGGGTGGGAGCCCATCTCGGCCTCCAGCGTGAGCCGCAGACCTGGTGGGACCCGTGCTCCCTGCCTCCTGGCGAGTCACTGCTCTGCTGCCCTCCGGGTGCCTTGTAAGGGATCAGTTACTCCCCGTCCGTCGGTTTCTTTTTTCTTTTGGAAGGAAAGCTGTTTCGAGCGACGCCCCGGGGATGGGGTCCCAGGCAGGGAGTGTCACAGAGAAGGGGGTCCAGATGCTGTGTGCTGGGCTCACGGTTACACGTGGGGCCCGCAGAGGAGGGGCGCTGGCATCGGGAGGGGGGCAGGAGGCCCTTCACGCTAGGAGGGCAGCTCCAGGAGATGGAGGGCCCCGAGGCAGGGAATGAACGCGTCGTGAGTCCTGCCCTGCACTAGACACTCTCAGCCTGGCTGATCTCACTGCTGACCCATTTTACAGAATTCCCGCAGAGCCCTGTTAAATGAAAATTACTAATCCTATTTTCCGGAGGAGGTCTAAAGGCCCAGATTGCTGACAGTGGAGGTGGGTTCAAACCCACACCTGTCTGACCCCGAAGTCCTGGTCACGGGGCCTCGGGCAGCACACTGACGAGGGAGGCCAGCCGTGTCCCCCTGCACGGAGCCAGAGCCGCGGTCTGTATTCTGGGGGCAACCGGGACAGGGACTTGGGAGGAACACGCCTTTGCCTCTGGGGAAGACTTTGCCACCCAAAGCCCAGAGTTCTGGAGCCCCACGGAGCCCCACGGAGCCCCACGGAACCATGGGTTTCAGGGGTGGACTGATGCGCAGACAGTCTCCTGTTGTCGCCGTCCTGTGACCGCAGAGACCCAGGTGCAGACGGAGCCTTCCCGAAGCCCAGCAGTCAAAGCCAAGAGGTCCTCGGATGGCCAGAGGCGCTCTGGTCCACTGGTTTTCTCACGGGAGGGAAGCTGTGGGGACACTGGGAGCCAGGGTGTCGGTGGCCAGGTCAGCAGGGCAGACGGCGCCCCCTGGAGCGTGGAGCTGAAATGGGGGGTTCGGAAGGTGCGTTGGTCCATTCATGCATGAATGAATCCCTGGTCCAGACGAACTTTCTGTTGGGCTCGTTGGGATAAGCACCAGGTGAGCGCGAGGTGTGGCCTGTGCCTCCACGGCGGCGTTGGAGTGGCGGGGGGTGGCCGAGGGGGCCCCGGGAGCCACCCGGTGTAGGATGGCACACACGTCACGCCCGGGCTGCAGGCCTTGCGCTGGGCTGTGTCCGTCCCCCGTGGTCACCATCACACAGCACCACAGTCCTGGCGGCTTGGAAAACAAAGTCACCTCCTCAGGGCTCGGGAGGCTGCAAGTCCAAGGTCAAGGGGTCGCAGGGCTGGAGTGTCCACCGGCTGCAGAGGGCCGCCCCCTCCCCGGGTCCCCACGGGGTCTGACACCCCCTCTTCCCATGGGCCCCGTCAGATCGGTCAGTGCCCTCCCCCACGGCCTCATTTATCTGAATCACTTCCCTAAAGGCCCCGGGTGCAGTCCCATTCTGGGGCGCAGGTGTTACGGGCTTCAGGCGGATTCTGGGGGACAGCAGCCCCAGCGAAGGGCAGAGAGCAAGAGTGCTGGAGGAGGCCCAGGCCTTGCTGCAGGTGCGTTCTCAGAGCGGCGCTGGGCTGGTTCTCCCCGGGGCAGTGCAGCCCAGGCAGGGGCCAAACCTGGTGCCACCTGGGTCTGCCGCAGGGGCTGACGTCCTCCACGCCCAGTGAGGCGGCCGGGCTGGGGGATGGCTCGAAGCCGGGGAGCCAGCCGGCCACCGAGGGGCTGTGGGAACAGACCTGTGAGCGCAGTCAGGCAGGAAGGGGATGCTGGGGGAGGGCTCTGAGGGCCAGCAGGCTGGGTGGGCACCTCTCCGAACCCCAGCAGGTCTGCAGTGAACCTCTCCGAGCTGCGCACTCCTGTGGGGTTGGGGCTGCGTTCCGTCTCAGCTCTGCCCCTGGGAGCTGGTTTTCCTATGACAGAAGACCCAGAAGATGCCATGTCATCTGGGGGCCACTGAGGCCAGGGGACCCACTGAGGCCAACGTCTCGCCATGGCCATGATGCCCGCCGAGGCCAAGGTCTCAGAGGCCAGGGGATCTGCTGAAGTCTGGGGGCCTGGGGGCCTGCTGACACCATAGCAGCAACAAGTTCAGGTTTGGGGTCCTCAAACCCTGGGTTCCATCAAGTCCCTGTGTTGTAGGACCTTAGCCATGTTACATCCCCGCTGAGCTCTGCTTCTCCACTTATCGAAGGGCATATCCCCTTCTCTGGGGTTGTGAGCAATACTGGCCCCGGTGTCCACGAGCGGTTAGCAGAGTGCCCAGGACGCTCAAGTGTTCGGTCATGCGCGTTGGCCATCCAGTCCCTGTTTGCAGCCCCTCTTCCAGGAAGCACTCTCTGACTAAGCTCGCAGGACCCCCATGCGCTGAACCTGGGCTCCTGGCCTCTTTCTGGATTCCCAGGTAGCTTTGGCTTGCTTTCCCGAGTGCCCTAGAAACACGGTCTCCAGAGCAAGGGCCTGCTCCTGTCCTCCCCACATCTGTCCCCGGGGCCAGAGCGGATCCCGCCCACAGGGCCCGCGGCGCACCCGGCTGCCGCTCATCCCGCTTCCTCACCAGGAAACCGTCCGGGCTCCGTGTCAGCTACACACCAGGCGGGGTCAGCGTGACAGCTGCTCAGACGCTCTGGTGAAGTCGTGGCCTGGCTCTGTGCCCGCAAACCCCCGGGAGGCTCTCTTCAGGCTGCCGCCCATCTGCCCATCTGCCTGGCCAGTGGGGGGCATCCCTCTCTTCCTGGGCAGGTGATGGTGCCCAAGGACGGTCTCTGCAGAGGCCGTGTGTGAGCTGAGTCTCGTGCCTCCATCCACATGGTCGTGAACTCGGCAACATGTCCGCTTCGGTGCCCCGTGCCAGGCACTGTTCTAGGCCCTGCCGATCGTGGTGGGGAGAGGGAGGAGGCCACCCTGCCCTGGGTGGCGGGGCTCGCTGGCAGGGCTGGCCGCCGGCGGAGGACAATATAGAGGCCAAGCAGGAGTAAGGGCTGCGATGCTGGAAATAAGCAGCGTCTTCCAGTCCTCCTACAGCTTCCTCTCCCTCGTTGGAGGCACGCGTCCTGCTGTGCAGTAGGAGAATCCGTCCTCGGCCCTCAGAGGTCCTGCAGAGTGAGGACTGAACAAACACACGTGGCGCCCAGGGTCTGGGGAGGAGGGCACGTCCGTGGCCCTGGAGGAAACGGGACGGGCCCACTAGGCAGAAGTCCCCCTGGGGTGTGGTGGCGTTGGCTGCTCTAACTTCGGAATGTGAACAGTGGTACGCAGTAGGTCCTCAGGAAGTCCCGACGGCTCCAGAGGGTCCGGCGGGGTTGGATGGGTGTGGACGGGGCGGAGGGGCAGAGCTCCAGGGTCTGTAAAGCTTCTCGAGGGCCAGAAGGCCTGGCTTCATGAGGCAGCAAAGCTGCAGCCCAGGACGGTCCAAATAAATAAAATCTTGAAAGGAAGGGCCCGGAGGGCCATGTGCTGGGCCTGCTGGACCGGGGACTACTGGACTGGGACTTCTGATCACGAGAGAGGTGGGACAAGGTGGCCTTCACTGTCCCCTCCCGGACTGAGGCTCTGCTGCTCCTCTCCCCCGGCCCAGCCTGCCCGGCCTTGCGTCACGAATGCCTGGACGTTGCTGACGGCGTCTGTGTCTTGCAATAGGATTGTCGGTGGAGAAGGGGCCTCCCCGGCTGCCCAGCGTTAGGAGGGAAAATCACTTGGAAATAGGCTTCCCTTTCCTGGCCCTGCAGCTCTGCCCTATTTTATTTTTCTGTATCAACTCGCCAACAGTAACGTTGCTGGGCACCCCTCGTTCCCACCAGCTGGCCAGTGGGGGAAACAATTAGTGGCATTGGGCGATGCCGACCGGAGGAGGGCCGTGAGGGCTGGGGGGTGGCGTGGGGCAGGAGGAGGCCGGGCCGCTGGGGTGGCCCTGGCCAGAACAAGCACACACTCACGCTGTTGGCCCGTGCCCCACACCAGCTCATGGGGAGGGTCTTCCTCCAACCGTGTGGATTGCCCTTGAACACGGGGCTCGGGACGGGCTGGGCCTGAGCATTTCCCCCTGGACTCCCCACCCCTTGAGGCTCCTAACGGGCCTGTGATGTGAACCCTGTCTGTCCGAGGACGGGTTTTCTATTTCCAGGCCCTTCTCTGCGAGTGGCCCGCGGTTGCCACCTGCGGGGGACGGCTGGTCTCAGAGGGGGGTCCCGGGAGGCAAGGGAGGTGTCTGTCTCGTTCTTCGTAGGGAGCCGCGCTTGTCACCTGTGGGCATTGTTGTTATGTTTTTTGGTTTGTTTTGATGTGTTTGGTGCTTTGTTTTTTGGCAACCATGCTGTCTCCTCGAGGGCCGTTTTCCTGCGTGTGGAGCAGAGCTCCGAGGAGAGAAGACAGCCGGGGCACCAGGGGCCCTCCCGCCCGGAGCGTGAAGCCGGGGGTCCCAGGAGGGTGCCCTCCGGACCGCTCCGCACCGCGGCTCCTGCGGGAGTGATGTCACCCCGGCGCGGCTGTCCGCCCCCTCGTGTTTGTTCCACGAACTGTCTTTATAAGGAGCTGGACCTCCTGTGAGCCCAAGGGACAGACGTGTGCAGGCTGCAAGGCACAGCAGGGAGGCCCCCTGAGAGAGGAAGACGCAGTGAGGCAGATGGCCAGGGCCAGGGACTTTGGGGTCCCACAGACGCGGTTCAAATCCTGACTCCCGCTCTTACTAGCTTTGGGACCACCTTGACCCCTGGTTAGTGGAATGGAAACGTGTGTCTTCTAACTCTGTAGTGAGGAGGAGTTCAACTAGAGAGTGCGTGGTCAGCACCCGATCAGCAGGAGTCCCTCCTCCCCTCGTCCGGGAGAATGTAACAGGAGTGGCTGTCTGTCTGGAGGGCTTCACAGCGGAGGGGTGAGCGCGGACCAGGTGGGGACGGACGGACGGTCACTCCAGCACACGGCCTTTCCAGCAGGCCTTCCCTTAGCCCAGTCCTCCTAAGCAGAAGGCCCGGCCTGTTCAGAGGACGGACGAGGGCTCCCCCGTGCTGGGGGTGGGTGGTAGGCGGCAAGCGGTGGGCGGGAACCTGGTCATGAAGGCCTTGGGGCTCCAGCTGAAGATTCTGAAGTTTCCTGTAAACAGCAAGGACATGATGGATTTTTTTTTAAAAGATTTTATTTATTTGAGAGAGAGAGCGAGCAGGGGAGGGAGCAGGAGAGAGGAAGAGGGAGAAGCAGACTCCCTGCTGAGTGGGGAGCCCAACACGGGACCCCAGCCCACAACCCTGGGATCACCATCTGAGCCGAAGTCCGACACTCAGCGGACTGAGCCACCCGGGCGACCCCATGATCGAGGTTTTGAAGCAGTAAGTGATGGAATCGATTTTGTGTTTTGGGATAATAACTTGGGGAGCAGCATGGAAGCCAGGAAGTAGGTGGAGGGGGGGTGGGCAGCACGGGGAGGAACGGAACGACCGGCCGTCAGTCATTCAGCAAACGTTTATGGAGGGCTCCTCTGTGCCAGACCGTCTGCCAGGGTGAGTCAGGGAGGGTCCCTGAGGGAGAACACAGCGGGGGCGGTCCACGCTCTGGAGAGACGCATGGCTTGAGGGAGCCCAAGGAGGACCGTGGGCGAAAGGCTGCGGCAGGGCTGTCCTGCGTCCGCACAGAGGGCCTTCGCTCAGTGACAATACAGCAGCACAGCCGGTGGTCCTGGTGTTGAAACTGTCCCGGAGCGAGAAGACAGGTTAGAGCCCGGGAGCTCCGGGAAGTATCTTGGAGTTGGAGCTGACAGTCCATTTGGGGTAAAGACTGGGGGAAGGAGGGATCCGGTTCCTCCGAGGCCACCCCTCAGGAAGGTGCTGGGCTTGCAGGGCAGGCATGATGGTCCGGCCGAGGATCTGGCTGGGGGACACTGCTGCCAGGTGGGACAGGGTCTGGGCTCTCTCCTACGCAGTCTGCAGTCGGCCCGGGGCCGTACCAGCTGGTATTTACAGGTCGGTGCTCCCTGAGTGCCAGGCCCTGCCCTGGTTTGACCCGTGCACACAGCCTCGTCAGACCCTCACCTCCACCGGGGGTCAGGTCTGTGCGCTCACGCTTCCCGACGGGCTGTGCGTGGGCTCTTTGGCGTGCGTGTCCTGTCAGGGACTGGCATTCGTCCTGGTGGGCCGCCACGCGCCCACCTTGGGCAGGGGGCAGTGGGGAGGCTGGAACTGCGTGCTGAGCGGCCCTGCAGAGCCTCGGGGGGAGAGGGTGCATGGATGGCCCCTAACAAACAAGCACGAGGCACACGCAGGACGCCAGCCGGTGCCTGTCCTCTCTCTCCCTGGGGAGGATGGCACAGGGGTCCAGGCAGCCCGGTCGCGCTCCTGTTTCCCTCCAGCCTGGGCTGGGCCCCTCTGCACTCCCTGCCCCCCCCCCCCCCCCCCCGTGGCCTCGCCCCAGCCGGGATCAGATATGGCCTTTGTCTTTCTGCCTGGCTGCTCCCTTTCAGGGGATAAAGGCCTCCGTGTCTGGGAACACTGACAGTTCAGGGGACCCGAGGGGGCAGCTTTGGGAAGTCGGACGGGGCTCCCGCCATTTCTCTCCGGCTGCCGCCACTTTCCTCCGCCGCCTTCCTGGAGCCCGGGCGCCTCAGCACAGTGAAGGTCCAGGGGCCACAGAGGAGGCTTCTGTCCTCCTGGGGAGCGGAGGGGGCGAGTAGAAGGAGGGCCTCCTGGAGACACACGGACGAGGCTGGGGAGGGGGCTGTGAGCCTCAGGACCCACCGGGGGCCTCCTGGCCTGCTTCCCCGAGCTCCCACCAGGACCAGCCATGGAGCGCCCGCGGGTGTGGGAGCCCCTGGCGGCCCGTGCCTGTGGGCTGCTGGCGGTTCTGTGTCAGCACCGTGGACGCCTCCCCGGGGCGGGAGGGAGCCGTCCTCAGTAGCTTCAGGCGAAGGGAGCCCCGTGTGGAGGACAGCAGGCTCGGGCAGCTCTCTGCCGCTCTCCTACCCGCGGCCACTTGCACAGCCTGCAGGGTGGCTGAGCCCCGGCTGGCCCGTCCCGGTCCGGTCTCGGCAGGTGCATCGCGTGGAGGAAGAGACGGGGCGCAGAGGGCTGGCTCGCTGGGGCACGCCTAGTTGCCGTGGGGGCAGTGTGGCTCCGAGGTCAGGGGCCTGCTCTTTGATGCCGGAAGACCTAGACTTCAGCTCTGCTTTCCCGCCACAGCGCAGTGGACAGCAGGCCTTCTGACGTGTATCTCTCACCCGCCACCTTGCCGTCCGTGAAGCGAGGCTGGTGATAGGCCTTGTGAGGGAGCATGGGGAGGGCTCGGTGGCACAGTCCACACTGACACTCACGCAGTGGGCCGGTGTGAACGGGACGTCGTCCTGGCATAGGCACCGGGCCCCCTGCTGGGAGCACACGAGTGGGCGCGACGGACGGGACCCAAGGTGGCATGACGGGAGGTGAAGCCCACTGTGTGCCTCCCATGCCCCATGGAGACCCTCCGTGGGTGGGGCGGCCCGCTGCACTGTCCTGGAAGGCCATGCCCGGCAGCATCCATCCTCGGGAGACACCCGCTGTCATGGGAAGTGGACCGAGTGGGCTTCCCTAGATGAGGGTGGCAGTAAAGCTTCTAGAAATCACAACACTCGTTCTTACGTGTTCCATGTTTTTGAAGTGCCAGGCCCTCTCTTCGTGCTGAGCTTACAGCAACCAGCAGGGTGGGGTGAGTTTGAGTGCGGCCCTTTCTACCTTGTGGATCTTGGAAGGCTCATATCAGGGAAAGAGACCAGGAGTAAATTAGGAAGTAAGGCATAAGGTAGGCTGGAGATTGGTATGTGTTGGAGGAATAATAAATCCAGAGAAAGGGACCGTGGAACATCAGGGGGTGTGGCCTGATCTGAAGTGGGGTGGTCCCAGAAGAACCCCCCCAGAAGGCAGTAGAGCCGGGTCTGAATCAGGAGAGGAGGGAGCGGGTGCAGACAGCAGAGGTGTTCCAGGCCGAAAGAACAGCATATGCAAAGGTCCTGAGATCCGAGGGTTTCTGCTGCGTTTGAGGAAAATCGAGTGTAGATGTAATGGAGTGAGCAGGGAACAGTGGTAGGAGTAGGCATGTGTGTGCGTGTGCACATGGCGCGTGTGTGTGTAATCACAAGGGCCCACGTGCACTGCTCTGGGGTCCTGAGTTGGTGCACAGTCCGCAGGCGGAGGGCATGGCCCCAAATGAGTGTGAGAGACCCCGGGCACCGCACTTCTGACCACGGCCACCCTCAGGTTCCCTGAGGAGCTCACAGAACCTCACTGGGAAGGAGACAAGTCGGGACCAAGCAGAGGAGAGGAGCCCCACATCCGCTCCCTGGGGAGTTAGGCCATCTCCCTCCAGGCACATGGAGGAGGCCAGCAACCAGGAGCCCCCCCTCAGCATCCAGTGTTTATTGGAGTGTTGTGAGTGGCTCGCCGGCCTGTGGTGGAACCCCCCAAGCCCTCCTCCTGCCCCTGAGGCCAGCAGGTTGGGCTGGTACCTGTGGCCCTGAGCCGCAGCCCCCCAGCCCCATGGCTCGTCTACCTGTAGGACCAGCCCCCGTCCAAAGTCACTTTCTTAGCACAAACCCAGCTGTGGTCCAGCAGCCCACAGACACTCTTCTCATTGGAGAAGTCCCCAGGGTTTACAGCCTCTGTCCCGGGAGCCCAGGAAGAGGGTCGGACAAGTTACTGCGGGACAAGAACCTTGAAGGAATCAGGAGGACGTGTGTTTTCGCTGAACGCGACGGGCAGTGCGGGATAGGTTCTGAGCGGACAAGTGTGATATCATTTCTGTTTCAACAGGGTCACTCGGGCCGCTGTGTTAGGACTAGAGGTTGCTGAGAGGACCAGGTTCAGGGGACGAAGATCACGAGTTCCATTTTGGAGAGAAGTGTGAGATGCCCATCGGCCACCCAGGGGCAGCTGGGAGCGAAGCCGACTGGCGGCTCTGGCCAGAGCTTGAGGGAGAGGTCTGAGCCAGCCAGGGGCGGTGTGCTGCGGGGAGACGGCAGGGGCAGGACAGGGGTGGGCAGCCAGCGGGGGGCTGGGATGAGGCGGGGGGAGGAGGAGCAGGAGAGTGCCCGACCCGCGAGCCCAGGGAGCAGCCGTCCGCCGTAGCCAACGGTGCTGACCCATGCAGCGAGGTGGGGACGGAGGCGACGGATGATGTTGGATGTGGCCCCCCGAGGTCCTGGGTGACACTGAGCAGGGAAGCCGGGCGCGACTCTCTGGGAGAGTGGGAGGGACCCCAGAGGCAGCTGTTCTCCGAGGGTTTGCTGTGACCAGAGTGGAGAGATGGGGCAGGGGCTGGGCCCACGGAGAGGTGGCTGCGGGGCCTCGGCGCCTGTGGAGAGTCCCTGGGCTGTGTGGTCCTGAGAAGAGGAGCCTGCGGGCCGCGCCCCAGCTCTGCTTGAGGGCCGGGAGCTCTGTCGGGAGAAGCAGATTCATTCCATGTGACTCCAGAGAGGGGACCCGGGGCCGGTGGTTCGAAGCCGCAGAGAGGAGGCAGCCGTGCAGGCAGGGGTGAGAGTGACAGGGGCCAGCACCTGCTTGTTTACTCACTGAAGAGAGCTCTGCCGTGTCCCCGCCATGTGCCGGCCGAGTGCCCGCCATGTGCCTACCGAGTGCTCGCCGTGTGCCGGCCACGTGCGTGATGCCAACCTGGGCAGCCGGCTCCAGCCCCACGGAACACACGGCCTCTCCGGCTGGCAGCGGGAGCGCGACAGGGCTGGGGTTGCCTGGGGAGATCAGGCTGTTTTCTAGGTGGCTGAGCCAGGTAGACACCCTCGTGATAAAACCCAGGGCAGAGGTGGGGGCCCTTTGTCCTCAACCGCACGACCTCACGATCACTCTGTTGTACAGTGGGTTGACTGAGGCCCAGAGCAGGAGGCCTGGCTCGAGGTCACCTACCGGGGCAGAGGCGGGGCTGGGGCTGTGACCACGCTCAGAGTCCCCAGCGCACACCCCCCCAGGGCTGCCCCATGCTCAGCCACGCCGGTTAGAACCCGCTCTCACCAACACACCCACGTGCTCTGGGGCCAGGGTTTGGGTCTGCGGTGGAATGATCCGTCACCCGTGGCCCCTCCCCAGTGTGGCTCCGCACGGCCTGACCCGGTCTTTCCCTCGACCCTGCTTTTCGGGGCTGTTACTGCCTGGAGCGCTCGGAGCCTGAGGGAGCCTTAGCACCGCGCGTCCTCGGGCTTCCGGCACCAGCCCCCCCACCCCCGGTCTGCGGGCTCCCTGGTGCTCACGACACCTGTGGGGACCCCGGGTCAGAAAGTGTGAGACGCGCACACTGAGTAGGAAAGCGTTAGGACGGGGGACAAGGAACCATCAGAATGGAAGACGTGCTGAGGCTCACGCTCTGTGAGGAAACACTGACGTCATCCCCGTTTTACAGAGGCGCACCCCGAGGTTCAGAGACGGAGAGCACACGGCCCCGGGCTGCACAGGTGGCCACCGAGTCAGCCGGGTCAGCCCCCGGACTCCTGCCTGTCCCGAGAGGGAATGGGAAGGGAACCGACTAGGAAAGGCTCCCGCTCAGCGTGGCCTTTCCGAGCCTCTGGTGTGCTGAGCCTCGAGGGAAGAAATAGACGGAGCCGCTGCCCCCAGTGAACGCCCAGAGGCCCAGAGGCAGACTCGCGGAGCTTCAAAGCCGGGAGGCATCTCGGGGCTGTCCTCCAAATTGGGACACAGAGAGCGCAGAGAAACGCCTACGAAGGGAAAGGGAACACTCACCTTTGCTCGCAGACAAAAATAACATAAAACGCACAAGTCAGCAGTTCCGTGCGGGCCCTTAGCAACGTGGCCACGCACCTGTCACAGCAAATATGCATGTGGGGTGGCGCCCCTGGCTGGAGGCACGGTCTTCGCCCCGCGGCTGGGGGGGAAGGGCAGGGGTAGGAAATCGCGGGACATCGACCCAGGGCACTGGCTGCCTTGAGAAGCAACGAGCAGACCAGCTGGGGAGCGGGACTCCCTCTTGGGAGAGAAGTGTCCGGTAAGGCCGAGATGCTACGGCGTGTGGCCCCAATGCCGGAAAAGCTTCCTAGAAGAGGGGGCATTTGGGGTACGTTGGAGAGGAAGACTTGGTTAGCAAAGGAGGAGACAGAATTAATAAAAATATATTTGCCAGGGGAGGTAAGGACGGATTACAGCCGCCGTCCTCAGGGCTTGCAGTCACAGGGCTGGGAGCTCAGGCGGGGCCTTGGCCCAGGAGGAGGAGGGGGAGCTGGAGAGGGCAAGGTGGAGGCCGAGGCCAGAGTTTCTGGAGGACCATGCCGGAGCGGCAGTGAGGCCGGCCAGTCCCTCAGCTAATTTGAGCTTCCTTTGAAGTCACTGGGGAGCCATTGGTGGTGGTGGTGATAGTAGATCTGTGTCTTAGGAAGATCATTCAGGCCACTGTGTGGCGAATGCATTTCAGGGGTGCGAGCTGGAGGCAGGGAACTGATCAGGGGTTGTTGCCATAGGCCAGGGGAGCCAAGATGGGGTTTCAGCCGGGGGGGGGGGGCGGGTGTTGGGGGCAGGGATGGCCGTGATGACCGAGCCGCTTCAGAGGGTCCCTGGCACGAGGTAAGCAAGGAGGGGTCTGTGGTGAGCGCCCACCTGGACTGTGGGTGGAGACGTGGCAGGGCCAGTGGGCAGAAGGACCAGGACACCAGGGGGAAGGTGCTCGGGCCACAGCAGCCACGGTCTGCCTGTGACCACGGACTGAGCTGGTCCACGTGCTGGGGAGCACTCTCTGCAGGCCCTGGATGGAGGCCCTTGGTCGTTGTCCACAGGAGGGGTCGGGGGAGGGAGGGCTGGGTGGGGGGGAGTGCAGAGGTGTGCTGCGTAGCTGGAGACAGCGTCCAGAACACACGTCCAGGATTTCCTGGCTCCCAGGGGCTCGGATCCCCGGGCAGCAGCTCAGCCTCGTGTGCTGTGGCCTCCTGGCGGGAGTAGAGGATGAATCCCAAGGCCCTCGGTCCCGGGTTCTGCAGGGCCTGGGGGTATCAGAGAAAGGGCTCGGAGGCCACCAGAAGCAGGACGATATTACTGACGACAGCAGGAGTCACTTAACCGTGAGAGACCACTCCACTCGCAAGAGTCCAGGCGTCCAGTGCTCACAGGACTCTCGTGGCGGCCGGCGGGATGGAGTCGGTCCCTGAGCTGTGCTCCTGGTGTCCGGCTCTGTGGCTTCGGAGGATCTGCCTCACCTCTCTGGGCCTCAGGCTCCCCGTCTGTGAAACAAGAGGGTTGGGTGACGTCATCTGTGGTCTTCTCCAGCCGTAACGTTCCAGGACGTGGGGCAGCGGTCGGACGGCGGCCGTCCAGTTCGCCCACCCCTGCTCTCGCTATCTTATCTTTTTCAAGCTTTCCCTTCTCGGATTCCTGACAACGTGACAGCAGGAAGCCCGGCCGGGTCTGGGCAAGGGGCCCACGGGCAGTCCGCTCGCGCTCACACACTGAGCCTGTGCTCATGCTGTTCCCTCTGCCTGGAAGGGCGGCCCTCCTGAAGCAGGGGACACACCCAGCCCGGCCCCTGGCGCCGGTCCCCAGCTCCTGACACCCGCAGTCACGGAGGATAAGCTGTCCTGATTAAGGGTCACACAACAAACGGCCTACAGGTGCGGCGCCGTCGTCCGAGGAGTGATGGCTGAAGCACTGGCTGGGCGGCTCGCTTCATGCCTGCACCTGAACGCGGCCAACAGCCACCCCGGGGCCCCAAGGGCACCAGCATGGGAGCAGGGCCGTCCCCTCTGAGGGCCACAGCCTAAGTCAGGCTCCTGTCTTGCTTACTCTCCCCCCGATATGGGTAACAGATCCCCCCTTCAGTGGCCGGTGACCCAGGGGATGAGATGCTTCTTGGGATGACCTTGGGCGATTGCCAAGCTGCCCCGACCCCGCCCCCCTCCAGGAGTCTGGACTTTTCCCACCGCCCAGTGACCCCGGCTGAAGACCGTCCCCGCGGATCCCACGTCCTCCGGGCAGTGCGTACTCTCCATCCTGCATCCCTGCGATTTCTCTCCAGGAGCTGCAGCTCCCCACGGAGCCGGCCCCTGGCTGCTGGCGGGGCCACCCGCCTCCTGCTCCATCATCCCCTCCGGCTGACAGGATCGAGCCCGTCCCGTGACTGGGTAGGGCAGCGCGGACCCGGCCCAACCTGCTTGTGTCTTCTGTCTCTCATCAGAGCCACATGCCGATGCCGCCGTCCCCCAGACATCCTGCCTCGGAGTCTTGTTCTCCTTTATGGTCTTCCCGGGGGAAACAGGCCAGCCCCGCAGTGAGGCTCCCGTCCTCTGTCCCTGGGACGCCTCCCACTCTGCAAACCCCGGTCCCAGGGCTCTGGCCTCCCTGGGAGGCCTTCCCTCACCTCACCCCAGGTGAAATGGACTCTTTTTCTCTCTGTGCACCCACGATGTCCCTTCCATATGTTATCACCGTGCCTGTAACCCCGCGAGGCATTCACCCGTGGCAGTCGTGCTCCCATGTACGTTCTCTGGGGAGCAGGAAGCAGTGGGATCCCACGGCGGACCCCCAGCCTCCAGCACGGTGGCTGAGGCCCTGGAGGGTAGGTGCAGAGGAGTGAATGCAGGACCTGCCACAACCTGACCCCAGTCCACCTGCCCCGTCGTGGGTCCCATAAGCCGTAAAAATGTGGTACCTTGTAATTGCCGTGCACATGTTGTTTGCAAGTACAATGCAGGGGATTATCACTTTAATCCCGACAACCTACCCTTGCACAAGTCCCCCGAGCTCCCGCCCTCCCAGACTCTTCCCCACACACGCCACACACATTTGTCCCCAGTGTTCTTCCTGCCTGGAATCGCTTCACCTCTGTATCTGCTGGGGGGGGGGGGGGTTGTGCCCCTTACATAGTCTCTGCCCAAGTCCCTCTCCTCTCTCCCCACCATCAGGATTAATCATGTGTCTCCTGAACACCAAAGCCCATGCCTGGCCCGAGCCTTATCTCTAACTGAAGCTATTTATTAGAGACGCCCCAGGAGCTGGGCTGTGCCGTATTGATCCCCTTATCTCCGCGGAACTCAGTAGAAACTCTGGCACACAGTAGGTCCCCAAGACTTGTTGCTGCTTTGTGTGAAACAGAATTGAACTGAATTGTTTAGCGTTCAAGGTTCTCTCTGGCTTGGCTGGAACCAGAGGCAGAAAGTTGTTCGTGGTGAGAATGGGTCGGATCCTGGGAATCCTCCCGCATAAGTTACGAGATTTCTTGCCAACCAGTTGCCTGTGGATGTCGGTGGAGGCACCATTATTGCTATTACTGAGTGTTTTAGTATCGCAGAAGCATGCTGAGCGCAGAGTGGCGGGCCCGTGGCACAGGACATTTTCTGCGAATGGCTCTCAGGGCCCCCACCGGTCCTTGGAGGGCCCCACCCTCTCGGGAGGGGGCGGTGCCAAATCCGTGTCCCATCCGGGCCATGCACTTCACGGAGGAGGCTGGGGGCGCAGGGAGGGAGGAAGGGGCAGAGCTGGAGTCGAAGCCCGTTCTGGTTTCCAGCCCAGGTGGTTTTTGCTGCCATCTCTAGGAACGTCTGTCCCGTGCCAAGCTGTGAGCGTTGCTGGTCGTCCTGCCTCCTCCGTTCTGTCCGATTCAGCAGATGTGTCTTGTACCGAGTGTCTCCTGCGAGGACCCGTGTGGGGCGGCTGGGCCTAGACAGGGGGGAGGACCAGGTTCCTGACCCGCTCACCGCCCACACTGTGGGTGGGGCTGGGTGTGATGGGGCCCACGGGGGCCTCCCCTTAGCAGAGGGCGTCTGCGCGCGCGTCAGAGGGGCTCTCCTGCTGCCCCCACCCCCGCTCCTGCCGCCCCTGCCCTGGGTTTCCCCTGAGAAGACCGTGCTGGAAGGTGGGGCTGGTACTTGCCACTGGGCCGGCAGGTGGGAAGGGGCTGCCCAGTCCACAGTCGGGAAGGTGGGAGCCGGAGAGAGCCCGGGCTCGGGAAGGGGAGGGAGGCTTCCCCACCTCCTTCTGGAAGAGCAGAGCTCACATCCTGTGTTTTGGCGGGCCTAACAGAGCTGGGGTTTCAAGAGACGGGGCAGGGAGCCCGGGGCCCTGAGGCTGGTGTCTGCGGAGAAACCGAGGAGGAGGAGGAGGCCAATCCGCAGCCTCAGCGCTCCCCCCTCCCCCCCCTGCCCTGCAGAAGCCCCCTCCCCACCCAGATGTGGCCACCCCTCCCTGTGCGCGGGCTGTCCAAGCACCGGCTCGGGAACGCCAGCCCGCTGTTCATTTGTGGGCCTTGCAAATACTTTATTGGCATCTCGTGGTGTTGAAAGTCATGTAATTATGAGCAGAATTTATATGTCGCCAGGGCTGCTGGGCGGCCTCCCCGCGTCTCCTTCCAGGCACGGCAAATATTGAAGGCTGGCCTAGAAAAGAATCAAACCCACCCGCCTTTCTATCTATGCACCCTGTAGATAAGGTTTTAATTGAAAATTGGTTCGTCTGTTCCCTCTGCCTAATTACAAGCTGCCCACATTGGCCCCGCGGCGCCCGGACGGGGGCCCAGCGCCTGCAGGCGGGAGCGGGATGGGTCGCGGGAGGGCCTGGCCAGGACAGGCAGCCTCCGTCCCCCACATCCACCCCTGGGCCCTTCTTGTTTCTTACCCAAGAGTCGGGCCTGTCCTTGGCGGGCAGGGCCGTCCCTTCCAACCCTCCTTCCCCCTGGTACCGTGGCTGGCGTCCTGCAGTGGGGGCAGCGCCCAGCTCCCTGGCCTGCTTCTTCTTCCCTGTGCCCCGAGGCACGCCCCTCCCAGCCCAGCTGGGCAGAGCCAGTCCCTGCCAGTCCACGCCCTTCCCTCGTGTGCCCGGACCACTGCTAGGCCTCTCAGCCCCTACCCACCCTGGACCACACAGTCTGCTCCTCCCCAAGCGAACCTGGACCCTCCTTTCCTGGGAAGCCCCTGCCGTCATGACCTTCTGGATCTCCTGCCCTTGTGTCCATCCTGGGGACTTGCCTCCTCCGTCAGGCTGGAGCCTCCTCCACCCTCGAATTCCTCCTCACCATGCAGGATGGGGCAAGACTGGTGGCCTGGAGCTAAGGGGCCGGGTGGGGGGCTCAGCCTGCCCTCTGCCAGGGTCTCCCAGAAGGTGGGAGAGGGAGGGTCCGCTTGCCTGCCTGGTCGGGCCAGCCCCGGGGGGCAGGGGAGTACGGGCGCCCCCGGGTGCCCCCGGCCTCCACCCTCTCAGCCCCGGTCACGTGTCGCTGCTGTCACACGCGGCTCTAACAATAACTCCCGGCCTGGGAGCAGGAGCAAAGAGCCCCTTCCCAGCTCCAGCGGGCGGCTGTGAAATATGATTTCTGAAGTGTTAATAATGCATCGCGTTTGGATGGCACTTTACATCTTGCCGAGCGGCTGGCGGGGCGGGGGTGCTGGCTGCCGGCTTCGCTGCAGGACTTCTCAGGAGCACGGGTCTGCTCCCTGATACCTCAGTTTCTCTTTCTGAACCAGGAAGGAAGCCTTCGGACTTGGCCTCCCGCCAGGGCCTGGAGGTGCCTCCCCTGTCCCCCAGCCCCCGTCCCCCCCCCCCGCACCTCTCCTGTGTCATTCTTCTCCCAGAAAGCCCCCAGCACTCCTGCTGTCACTCGCAAGACCTCGCCACGCGCCTGGTGTCGGCAGAGCTGCCACTGACTTGGGGGGCTCTGGGTTTTGGCTGGGGTAGGGGCCTGCGTCCCAGGCACACCCTCCCTCCGCGTCTATGTGCAGGGTGTGGGCAGGCTGCCAGGGCTTCTGGGGGAGCCCAGCTAGCTCACCTCTCTGGACCTGGAGGGTTCGCCCTGCCTTGTCTTTGGTGGTCTGCTCGGAGCCCCTGGGCCTGCAAGGTCCCTGACCTCCCAAGAACTGGAGCTTCCAGCCCCTCCACCCCAGCCTCTGTGGCTTTCACAGATGTGCAGGAAAGGACCCTCATCTCTTCACTGCTTCCCAGGGCTTTGCACAGACCTAGAATATTCCCTTCTCTCCTTGTCCTTGAGCTCTTTCCCAGCTATTGCTCCAAAGGCTTGGAAAATCTCTCCATCTCCCAGCCCACATCCACAGTCACCGCTTCCAGGAAGCCTCCCAAGAATGATCAGAGGGAAAGGCAGGACGTGTCCTGTTACGACAGGTCGCCCCACGTTCTGCTGCCGTTCCCGGCCCTGGCCTGCTGGAGAGTTGGGTACTGCCCTCTCTGCGGCACCGGCCCCGGGAAAGGTCACGGGAATTCTCACTCCATAAAACTGTGCTCGTTTTGAGATCTGGATTTCTAGGTCCCAGAGGCCCCGCTCTGCCAGCCCTGTGTTTGCCACAGTTTGGACCTTGGTGTCCTTGTGTGCAAACGAGGCCATTGGAAAGGTGGTCAGCGGGGGCTTTACCCTTTGACGACACTCCTACTTCCAACAACCCCCTGGTGAGTTATTAGGGAAAGAGAAGAAGCCCTTTGATAAGCATATCGTTGCCTTCGAGCGAGTGGGGGGCTGTGTTTCTGGGGGTGGAGGGCTTGCCCATGCTCTGTGACTCCTCCGCCACGACTCCGGCCCTGGGCGCGGCTGTGGCCTGGGGGTCTGGCCCCGAGTGGAAGCGCCGCGAGGGCCGGGGCCGGGGAGCCCGCGGACGCTTGCCCGCCCTCCGCCGTCCTGACTCCTCTCCCTTCTCGCTTGCTGGGAAGACGATTCCTCACAAAGTTTTCCCAGTGGGTTGCCCTGCGCGGCTGTTCAGCTGACACCATGGCTGACGAGTTATTAAAAATCCTTCATTATTATTCCGTGCTGTCTCTCTCCCTCCTCCCTCCCTGCCCTGCCCCAGGCTTGCGAGGCCTGTGGCTGTCACTGAGAAATGCCCCGAGGCCCCCAGCCAGGGGGAGGCCGTCTCTTCCACTCCCCCCTCCAAGGGCGTCCCCCGCAGAAGTGGCAGCTGGCCGGCGGGGGGGTGGTGGTGTCCCACCCAGGCCCAGGGACTCGTGCTGCTGGGTTCCTGACCCCACTCTGGCAGGACTCGGGGGGCTGCTGTGGGTGTGTGGGTGCACAGGTTCTCTCAAGACCTGGTTGGAGCGGCGTCTTGCTTCCAGAGACACCTCGGAGGCGTGCCCGCTGCAGATGATGTCTGGGACCCGACGCTTCATCCAGTGGAGAAGGAGTGACAGGGCAACTCCATCCTCCCGCGGCCTGAGCCGGGGCTCCAGGGCCAGCTCGTCCATCACCCCTGCCAGTAACCAGATTTGGCTGCTACAAGAACAGAACAGAACACTCAGCTCCTGTCCCAGCCTTGGCCCTGGGGTCCCGGGAGGAGCACGGAGGGGCAGGGCCCAGGGGGAGGCCCCGCTCCTGAGTCAGGGGGCCAACGGTGGGGTCTCTGGGCCACTCAGAACCTCCGGGGCACCCTCTTCACTGTAGTGCCTCCACTGGGCACCCCAGGAAGGGCCACTAGGCCCTGTGTCTGGGCCAGACACGCAGGGTCAGCATCGCATGGGAAGCCGTTCAGACTGCATCCTGACCGCAGTCCATTCATGATCTGTGGACTCCTGTCTGCGAAGTCACCTCTCAAGGTCAAACTCACTCTTCCTGGGGACTTGGCATCCGGGGTCTTGGCATCCGGGTCCTCTCGTCCTGTGTCTAAGCCTTGTTCAGCCCGTCTTCCGAGGGCAGAGAGCTCTGGGCAGCCGGCTTCCAGACAAGCATAAGCCTCCGTAATTAGCCTGAGGATTCAGGTGCCCATGTTCCCACCGTGTCGCGGCCCCCGGTTGAGCTGACCCCGTCGTTCGCCCGAATGCATCGTCCCCTGACCAGGGGTGTGAGGCAGAAGCAAACTGAGGTCAGACGGTTCATGAAGCTGCACGAGGGTCGGCGGCCCTCGGGATTGAGGTGGGCGCCGGCTGGAGCCGGGGCTTGGAGCTGACCCCTGCTCAGTGCAGCACGGAGGTCGCAGGGGGTCAGGCCTGAGCGGGTGACCGTTAAGGGCTACTGTTGCATTTGGCTTGTGCCCTCACGGAGTCAATAACCCTCTGCTGACGACTTCACTTCTGCTGGGCGGGCGCCGAGGGAGCCTGAGCCGTCGGCCTTCTAGAAGCTGGGGTTCTAGCTGGAGCTTGGGGTTGAGTGGCTGCTGGGACTAGATTCTGGTTGGGACCAGTGTGGGCGTTGAGGTGTGCTGCGGTCATGTGTGGGGCTGGTGTGGAAACCAACACAGCCCGGTGTGAGCCTTCTCCTTCCTCCTGGGCTCTGCTCCTGGCCTCTCCCCGCCGTAGCTCACCCCGGCTCCCGAGGCCCCCCGGATGGACTGGAATCCGTTTAATGACAGCGAACATCTGCTGACCCTCCCGGTGTCCGCCGCAGCTCCTGGCCCGCGGCTCCTCCTCTCGCCTTCCCTGCATTCCCGACTCCCGCTCCCTGCTCTCCCCCAGCTCAGTTCTGGAGCCTCTGACCCCTACCCCGCCCCACCCCTTCCTCTGCACCAGCTGCCCACCTGCCCCGGGCTCTGTCCCGTCTTCTGGGCTCGGAATCTCTCTGACCTCCGTGGAGCTGTCGGGGTTCCGAGCCCCTTCCTCTTTGTTCTATTCTCCCGGGCCGCAACGCTGCCTCTCCTCCTCCTCCTCATCCTCGGCTACCCGAGTTCAGAGAGCCGTCTGCTCCCTCCCCACTTTTCCTTGAGAAATTCCTTTTCACTGCCCCTCATCAGTCCTGTGGGGCATATGCCTCGGGGGACACTGGCCCCTCCCAGCTGCCCACCCAGGAGCCAGTAGTTTTGTTAGGAAAAGTCGTTTCCGCCGCGGACGAGGTGTCAGGGACTGCTGGCGTGGGGCACAGAGTAGGGACATGCCTCCCCCCACCGATTCGGTCCGTGGCGGGGCAGGGACCCCTCCCCATTCCAGGTCATCCCCCCCCCCCCCCAATTAGCCTCATGCCAAGATCTCAGGAGAGCCTTGGGAAGAAACATCTAGAATCACCGAAACACAAGCCAGACTCTGCTCCCACCACCACCTTCCACGTCACAGAACCTGCACACAGACCCGCTGAGGGCCGGCTTTCCGGGGGCCTCTCTGTTCCCCGACTGTCCTCCTGCCCTCCCCCCCCCCATCTTTCCGTCACTCTCGGAGCCCTCCTCCCCGGAGAACTCCTCCCGCCCACCCCATCCATCCTGGGGGGGACGGTGAGCTTGATTGGCTCTGATATCCAGAGGAGGCCTAAGCTGCTTGTTGGCATGCACGGCGCCCTGTCCCCCTCACTGGGAGATAATCGAGGGGGAATATTGGCTCATCCGGGAAACGAGGTGCTAAATTTGTTGTGAGATTGGTGTCACAAGCAATCAAAGGGAACGGCGAGGGCTGGGCAGCAGAGTGAGGGATCGTCATGTTACTGCAGAGAGCAGGGGCCGTGGAGGCAGAGGAAGGAAAGAACCTCCCCCCCACCCCACATTGCCCTGGACGGGGGCGACACAGGGAGACCGAAAAGGGAAAGAGGGAATCAGGAGCCGAGAGCGTGGGAAGGAGGAGGCAGGCTGCTTTCTCCAACACCCCTACGCCTGCATGCCTTACCCTTACCTCACGCCGCAGACCCCACCAACCTCCTTTCCGTGGTCCTCGGTGAAGCTTTATGAGTAGCTCCATCGGAACATGCTCTTGGCTTCTTCCCCGGAGTCGGGGCGGTCCTGAGGCAGACACAGAGCACGGACCGAAGAGACAAGTGAGCAAGTTGTTGAGAAGGGCTCATGTGGGAAGATGAGGAGGATCCAGACCCGAGCAGCTGGTTTGGCTGGGGTGGGATGGAGAAGGCCACACTTGCTTTACAACGCCTCCGGGAGGACTCCCTGGAGGAGGGGACGCGAAGGGTACTAGGCGATGGTAGGATGACTGGCAGGTACACGGGTTGCTCCCCCTTTCTGTTAAGCACTCGCCTCCTTCAGAGCTGCTCTGGCTTCTGCAGTCAGTGTGCACAGCCAGACGGACCCTTTCGTGGCCTCCCAGTTGGCCACCACCACTGCGTTCCCCACCAATGTCCTGTGAACTTCCGGCAGGCTTAGAGGACTGGCTTGGGTCTCCACTTCTGCTGTCTGTGGCCATTTGTGTCCCAGCTGAGAAGCAGACTGACGCAGGAAGGACAGGAGCCATCGGGAGCAGACAGACCCCAGAGTTTGCCGCCCACTGACAGCCGCCATATTGGGAGCCCGCGCCCCCAGCCATTAATTACAGAGCCTGAGCCTCTGGACTCCCTCGGCTCCTGCAGCAAATTAACATTCCGTGCCCCTTGCACGTGGGGGATGAACCACGTTAGATCGATTCAGCTGCCAGTTGGAGCTGCTTTACTTTACGCAGGATTGATCCAGGTGACCCCAGCTTGGGGCTCCAGAAGCAACTTTGCGGGAAATCTTTTTAATGGAGATTAATTGGAAAAGCCTAGAATGTCCTAGTCATGGTGGCTGCATATCAACACTGGTGTAAGACACACAGAAGCGAGCTCATGGGACACGTGGACACACGCAAGGACCCACGTGCCCCCCGAGCGCACATGCACACGTGCACACGCCCCCCCACGTCCCCCCAGACAGCCGCCTCACGCCCCCTGACCCACCTGACGGGGCTGATACCCTGCAGCCCTCGGACCCGCTGCCACCATGTCTGCTTCTGTCTTTCTGTCTAGACCTCTCTTCTGTCTATGTCCAGTCACTCTCTACAATGAAGTTTCTGGAGGAGAGAGACATGCCCAGAAGGAGACACTGTTTAATTTTTAAAGCGATACGACCTTAGTTCTGATTTCTTTCAGTGCCTGAATTCCAGCCACTTCCAACTGCTCACTGGTCTTTTATGTCTCCCTGTCTTGGCTCCCGCTGCTCCCTTTGTCTGGAGTGCCCTCCCCCGGCTCCCTGGCTGTTGAAACCCTTCTCGTCGTCAGGGCTCAATGCACTTGTAGGCAGTAAGTGTGCATTTATTGGATAGCCACTGTGTGCCAAGCGAGGCGTCCGACGTCCAACCTGTATGAGTGGAGGAGGCCAGAGCTCACGAAGGCCAACGCGGTGTGGGTCTCGTCCCAAGGGAAGGCGGGTGTGGACGTCAGACACGTGGAAAAGGCAGTGTTTGCACTGCTCTACGCTGCTTCCCTCCTGCCTCTCCTCTGTTCGGCGCTCAACAGGCTGCATTGCCTGGATGGCTGGATGCGTCTCCTGGCCTGTGCGCGGGGGGGCAGGACCAGCCCAGAGCCCAGGACAGGGCTCGCTCTGCAGTAGACACTAAGGACACATTTATGGAATGAATGGGTAAATATTGAATTGAATTGCATTGACTTTGGGCTTAGTTGCTTTATCCACTAATTGTTGGTTAAGATCACCAAACAGCAAGCATTTATGGAGCACCTACTCTGTGCAAAGCCGTTTTGTAGTCGTCTCTTTGGAAGGGATGTGCGTGTAAGATTATATCTGTTGTCTCTGAGAGTTGACAACCTAGTCTTGTTGAAAAGGAACCAGAATAAAATACAGTATTGCCGCAGACAACACAACGGCGTGTCCAGCACCCACCGCTGACTTGTTGAGTTTCACGATTAACTGCCCTGGGACAGAAGTTTTCCTTCCTAGACCCTTTCAGGGACCTGTTCTTGTCCCTGTCCCCGTGCTTTGTGCAGAATTTCTTCCTCTAAACTTCGGTACTGCAAACCATTTCAGTCTACCTTGATCGAACCGTTACAAATTGATCATTTGATAGGTGTGCGTCGAAAAGGGGATGTGTGAGCGTGTGACTAGAATCCTAAAGCGCCAGGACTGGAAAGAGACCTTACACACGACCCAGAGCACCTCCGGAACGTGGCTGACAGGCGATCTCCCTCCCTTGTCTGAACACCTCCAGACGGGGGAGCACACGGCCGTGTGCCGGCGCCAAGCTCTGCGGATACAAACCTCTCTTGGGAGCCGCAGTCCCTCAACTTGGGCGTGGGGGCTGGTAGCAAAGGCCTGGGCGGGGTCCTGGGAGACCCCTGTGTCTGCGGAGGCAGCCTTTCTCAGAGACGCTGGTGGGGAGCCGGGGCCGGGTTGGGGGTGTATGTCCACACCCTGTGCCTTCCGCCTGGCTCCTGGAGCCAGACAGTCCCTCGGGGGCTGCTGGAGGCATGTGCGAGGTCATCCCTGAGGAGCCCAGCTCTGGCCGGAGATAAACTCTAACACTGAGATCTGCTGGGCTCTTTCTTTTTTAATTTTGAGGGGAGGGGGTGTGAGGGGGGCAGGGGTCAATAAAGTTCGTTCCACTTAGAACTGGACAGGTGTCCTGACCAAAGAGCCCCTCCCTGGTGACAGAAGAGTGAGGGTCCCTCCGGCTCTCCATGTCCGGGTGATGGGGGAATGCCCGCCCTTGCCCCCGCCCGCCCCTGTCTTCTGGGCTTCTGAGTGGATGCTGTTGAGTCTGGACACCTTTCCTGAAAGCCCAGGAGACGTCTCTGGAGGGGGTCTGGGGAGCAGCCTGTGTGTCTTCCTGGGATGTGAGCCTGCCGGGGGCTCTGGGGGCCCCACTCCGGCTGCTCGCAGACTGTACTCGGAAGGAGCCACGTTCATAAGAGGGCAACAGAACGTTCCAGTCGGCAGAGAAGTAGAGATTGTTCTTGTCTGTGGGGAGGCCCTGTGGCCGCCTGCCGGAGGGCCCCGGGCAGGGAATGGGGCTGGACCCCAGGACAGGCAGCGTGGTGGGAGGTGAGGCCTGGCGCATTGGGGGTGAGGCCTGGTGCACCAGTCCTCCCCCAGAGAAGGTGCCCGAGGAGGCCTGAGGAGGGAGACGGTGCTTCAGTCACTGGGACCATCTGCTCCGTGGGGAGAGACCAGGCCTGGCCCTCAGCCGCCCCGGAGACGCCTCATGCTCTCGCCCTCCACCTCCCTGGCGAATCTCTTCAGAAATCCCTTCCTTTTCTCAAGGATTTCCCTCTTTTCCTTTGACCTGATTGCTTAAGGCCTCCAGACAAGGCCGGAGGATGGGCTCCGACCCTCCCCTCGCCGACCGGCCGGCCACCTGCCTCTCCCAGATGTCTCAGGACTGTTTCTCCTGCCCCCTCACCCCCCGCTCCAGCCGTCTTCCTAACTTCTCTCCCATAACTTGCCTCTCGCTGCCCCTTTCCCTCCCTTGGCTTAGGGAAGGAGGGTTTCCAGGGAAGGGCTGGGCGCCCCCTCCTGCTCGGCCATCCGCCCACGCGGGATGAGCAGGGTCTGGGCGGCGGCAGACCGGCCTCGGTAGCTGGGAGCCTGGCTCACGAGCCACCGGGGACTCGGAACGGGTCCCCCCCGAGCACCTGTCTTAGCTGACCCTCCGTGTCTTCAAATGAAGGTGTGGCGTTGGTGATCAAGGCCCTGTCCTACTCTGACCTCCGGACTCTCTTTCGGATGTGATTTTCTCCTTTCCTTTTCCTGCCTCGTTCCCTTCTCTGTCGTGCCCCGGCGGCATCTGAGCTCCTTCCTTCCCGCCCCATGAAAGAGTCCTCCCCGCCCCCCGTTCCTGCCTCCAGCTGCCACGTCACCTGCCTTGCTCTCCGCTCTCTGTCTGTGGTTGTCCTCCGCTCCCGTCCTCTGTCGCGGTCCGTGTCTCTGCTCCTTTCCTCCCACCGCATGGGCCTGGGGACTGCAGGGGGTGGGGGGTGGGCAGCAGCAGGTGCAAGACGGGGTCAGGGTCGGGGCCGGGGCCGGGGCAGAGGGCCCACTTGCTCTGCTGCCCTGCCCCCAGCTCCTGGTGCTTGGCTCCGTGTCCTCGGCCTCTGGCTCCGAGACTGTCCAGGCCTGATGTCCTCCTCCTGACCTCTGTCTGTGTGCTGCCTCTGTCTGTGTGCCTTCCCCTTATCCTCTGTCTCCTATCAGAGCTAAGTCCTCACCAGCCACCTGCCTCCTCTCCCGCACTGCCCGTCCCTTTCCCACTGAAGCCAGATTGGAATTCGGTTTTTCAGCAGAACCGTCCTCCCCCGCCCGCCGCCCCCCTTCCTGCTCCCGCTGTCATACCTGCTCCAGCCAACCCCACTTGGGCTCTCCGTGCCCTTGTCCTTCCCGTAAAACATTCTCAGGGGCCCCTGCCAGGGCACATTTGCATAGAGTTGTCAGATCAGGTCTGGCCCAGGTGTCACCGGGCTGGCAGGACGGAGGGGGCTGGAGGTCCAAATGGGAGTGGGGGAGGGGCGTGTTTCCAGCTGCACCTGCCAGTCTTTGTTAGTCCGGGAGCTCCAAGTCCTTGGGAGTGGGCCTGGGCTGGCAGGTCGCTTCCGAGACCAGGACGCCTGCCTGCCCTTCCCCCTCCCTTTCCCCACAGCGAACCGCGCGGAGGGGAGCTCAGGAACGCTGACGGGGAACGCCTGGCGACGGAAGCAAAGTGTGTCCTTCCTTCCCTCTGCTGGGTCACCATCTGGGTCTTCTGAGCCGCTGTCCTGGTGTCACAAACCCACAGACCTCCCTCCACACCTGCAGGGGGAAGTGAGGGTGGGCGAGGTCTGGCTGAGGCCCCAGGAGGGCCCGCGATGCCGGAGAATCCTCGAACGTCAGAACCAAAGGCCCTGAGGAGCCCAGTGCTCAGCAACCTCGCTTCACAGTTTAAGGAAACCAAGACCAGAGACGCGATGTGACCGCCCCACAGTCACACAGCCAGATGGGGGCAGAGGCAGGACCAGATAAGCCCACATCCCTTGACTCCCGGCCCAGAGCATGGCTGTCCCTCCCCGGCAGGTAGTGCCAGGCCAGTTCCCCTGCCTCTTTCGGATTTCTGTTCCTGCTTCTCCGTGACTAAGCCAGTGGCCCAGACCAGTAAGCTCAGGCTCCCCGTCTCTGGGAGTACCGGCCAGGCCCCGGGGCCCGTCTCCGCAGCCAGCCTCTGCGGTCTGCTCAGATGCAAGGAAACCGGGCCAGATTGTGGCCACTTGTAAAATCCCATCTGGTCCCTGGAAAGATTCCCCTTCGGCCGTCCCCACCATACCCCAGCCTTGGAGCTGGGCATCCGGCTGGCTCGGCCAGGCAGGCGGCAGGCGGAGGCGGGCGGAGGAGACAAGCCATTTCTGCCTGTGGCTTGGCGTCCAGGTGGGAAGGTGGGGAAAGTTGGTGGGTCGGTCGTCAGGGCAGGGGCGCCTGCTGCCCAGAGCGACGTTTTAGCTTCACGTGGTGAAATGACTCCTGGCCGGCGGCAGGGCTGGGTGGTGATAGGCAGAAGGTTCGCCAACTTGCCTGGGGCTTCATCCGATCTCCGTAGCACCTGGTGTCTACTCACACCTGAGTTCCCCGCGGGGGGGCTTCCTGACCCCTGGTTCCTCGCCTGTCAGAGCTTCTCGAGAGCCACACCACATTTTGACATTGTCTGATTCTGGGCTGGACTCCGAATGCCCCAGGTCAGCAGAGCCCAGCCCCCACGCCCGTCAGCGCCAGCGGGGAACTTCTGGTCCCAGGGTCCCGAGGCCTCGCCTGTCTGCATCCGTGTGTCCCTGTGTGCTGCCTGGCCTTCGGTCTTTCTCCCCGTGCCCTTGCGCTGCCCGCCCCAGCCGGGGCCCCTCCTGCCCCCCCTCCCCCCTTCTCCCATCTTCTCTTCTATCGAAAGTGCAAATCTCTCTTTCCCCTCTGCCGGCCCAGCCTGGAGAATCGCAATCCTCTTTTCTCGGTGAGATGAGAGAAGCCTGCGGGGGGGCTCTCCCGGGCTGTTGTATTTTTCATGGATCAGGAAGGGAATGGCTGGGCTGGGGGAGAACGTCAGGGGAGGGGGATGAAGGGGCAGCGGAAGATGTGAGAGCGGGGAGGGGGGCCGCGTGGCAGGAGGAGGGGTGGAGTGTGGGGAGATTTAGTTCCATCTGAAAGCTGTCGGTGCGAATCAAAGGCTTTCCTTTGAACCAGCAGCAATCTGGAGTGCAGAGCGTGGGGACCGCTCCGCCCGGGGGGCTCATTACTGCGCGTTTGATAAATCCGGGGAGACGAGGCCTGGCCTCCACCAACCCCTCTCCTGCAGCCTGGCTTCCTCAGCTTCCTCCCGCACTCGGCCCCAGTCCCTCTCTGGTTCCTGGCTGGCCTGGCGGGCAGGGCTCTGGGAATGTGACCACCAGGGCACGGGGTGCCAGGACGTGAGCGCCAAAGCGTGAACTCGAATGCGGTTGTGCAAGAGCGGGTATGCACACGTGCGTGCACCCGGGGACGTGGGTGCTCACGTGTTATGGTACGTGCGTGCCCACGAGACGTGTGTGGGGTGTGTCTGAGGATCTGTGAGCATCTCCATCCTCTAGGACAGAGCTGGAGATCACTTCTCCGCCAGAATCAGAAGTGCAACTCCACCTCTGTCCTCACCAGGCCCAGCAGGACCGAGAGAGGACCCTGGGGGCAGGCAGCCTCTCCTGGCCTCACTCTTGGGAGCAGAGCTGGAAGGCCGTGTCCCCAGGGAGATGTGGGCTGAGCCGGGGAGGAGGGCAGGTCCTCCAGGGAGGGGGGGCGGCATCGAGGGGGGCTGCCAAGGCACCAGGGGTCCAGTCCGCACAGTGGCTGGTCTGGGCCAGGAGGTCCTGGGGGTGGTGAGAGCCGGAAGGCAGCGGGAGCCGGGCTGGTGTGGTGGCCTCCCGAGAGCCAGGTGTCCCGGCCCCTTGCTTTGCTTACTGGCCACACGACTCGCCAGCTATGTGGCTGGAGGGAACTTGCTTTTCTCTGAGCCTCAGATCCTTACTGGGGAGGCTACTGGCAGTGCCTCACAGGCTGTGGCGTGCCCCGGGCGGCACTGGGCCCAGGGACTGGCTGGGTCAGCAGGGGTATTTGTTATAACTCCCGAAGGTGGACACTGGCTCTTAGCGAGCAACTCCCGAAGGTGGACACTGGCTCTTAGCACTCGCGGTTTCTCCAATCACTGAGACCTCTCCGGATGCCACTGGCATTGTCTCGGCCTTGGGAGCCACTGTCCCTCCGCGTCAGGACGCTCGGGTCAAGCTCCTCCTGCGGTCGGTGGCAGCCTGCGGATCAGCTCCCTCGTGGCCTCGGGGTCCTGGCCACCCCCCAGAGGCCAGCAGGATGAAGTTGGAAGTGGGAGTCTCTGAGTGGGGACCCGAAGTAGTGGGCAGGGGCCTGAGCCCGGTGCCTCCAAGGAAGGCTTCTTGGATGCTCCCGGGGTGTGGCTCGGTGGCCCTGCTGCCGAGAAGCCCCGAGTCTGTTCCCATCTCCGCCGCTAAATAACATCTCTGTCTTAAGCGCCCGGGGCTTCGTTTCCCGTTTGTACGGAATGGACATAGCACCGCCCCGAGCAGGGCCGGAGATGCTGGGAGTGAGGTCTGTAGCGCACCTGCCTGGTGCCGGCACGTAGCGGGCGTCGCATAATTGGGAGTTATCATTACTAAGGGGCGCTGCTCGGATTGAGGGGACAAGAAAGGTAAATCAAAGCGTCTCTGTTCTGCAGGGGCTCCCAGCAGAGTGGGAGAGACAGAATCGCACACATGAGTAACTTTTAATCCAAGGCAGGCTGGGAGAAGGGCTCTAACCAGGAGCCCAAACAATGCGGGAAGAATGGGGGAGGGAGCTGTGACCCGTCTGGCCCAGGAGCTTTGAGTTGGGGTGGGGGCCGGGCAGGGTGGGGCTGGCAGTGATGGGGGAAGGGGTGTGGGGAAGGTGGGAATGGGGGTTTCTGCAGCTTTGACCCCTCCTCAGCTTGTGTGAAAAGCACAGCCCCCCCCATGATGCTCCCGCCCCGCACACTCCTCGTTTCTCCCCAGGCCCCTCCGTGCTGCCCTTGCTCTCCCCAGCCTGTTGGCTGAGCCTCCTGGGAGCTTCCCGTCCCGTGGGCCCCTGGGGGAGGGGAACACCAGGAGTCTGAGACCCCAGCCTCACTGTGCATGTCTAAAGGAGAGAAGTGCACTGAATATAGGGGTGCCTGTCCCGTGGCCAGGCTGGCTCCCATGGCCCTGCTCGCCACCTCTCTCCCTCCATTTTAAGGACCTGAGCCTTCCTGCTGCTCTGCCTTGGCCTGTGACATTCAGGGTCTTCTTGTCACCGGGTCTCGCCTGCTGCCTTTCCCCCCGGGTCACTGCCTTGGGCCTGTTTGTCCTCTCCCGGCCTCCTTCTCACCAAGATCTGCCTTCACTGGTGCTTCTCCCCAGTCCCAGGACGGTCCCTGGCTCTCCCCAGCCTCTGTGTGGGTGTCTGGCTTTGCCCCACCAGCCTCCCGTGCGTCTGTGTGGCTCGGTGCCCGTGGCCACGTGTCCTTCCCCACCTGTCTTCGTGATGGCTGCTAAGGCTTCCCCACGCCTGTGAAGACGGGGTGGCCACGGATCACAGCCCGTGGGAACTCATTCCAGAGCCCACCCGCAGATTCGTGTGGGGCGGGGGGAGGGGGGACAGGCCAGGGCTGCCAGTTGGGGCGAGCAGCGTGGGCGAGGCAGGACTGTGGTCGTGGGCTGCCTGCGCTCAGGCCCGCCCGAGTCCCCCCCTGCTGCCTTGAGCCATGCTCCTGTGTTTCTGTTTGCTGCCGGCTTTATTTCCTGCGAGCCGGGTGTGCGAGCCGGGTGCCGGCCCTGGGCGGGACTGCCGTCTGGCCCCCACCTGCAGTGCGGGCTTTGCTCAGGCACAGATGGTGGAGGCCCAAGGCCCCAGGGCCTTGGGGGCATGTGTGTGTGTGTCCGTGTGTGTGTGTGTGTGTGTGTGTGTGCGCGTGTGTGTGTGTGTGTGTGTGTGCGCGTGTGTGTCCTTGCTAGGCCACCAGGATGGGCTCTTGGTGCCTCTGTGACATGCGGGGACATCACTCCCTACCTCCTTCTTTGTCGTCAGGCCACCAGGACACGTCTGCCCTTGCCGTGGTGCCCTGTCCAGTGTCTCCCCTCACTGCTCACTTCCTAGGCTTTTCCTCAGCAGTCCCGTCATCGCAGTAGAACTGTGGGTCCTGCCTCCCCCTCCGGTCCCAGCTCGGCTCCACACTCCCTCCACCAGGGAGCCTCTTAGGACTGTCTGTGCACCCCTGCCCCCAGCGCTGTACCCAGCTTCCTTCAGGGAGAAGACCAGCCTGTCCCTCTATGTCCCTGCCCTGCCCGTGCCTCCGCTGCAGCCTGGGAGCGTGACTACCCCTCTGCCTCCTGTCCCTCACTGGGGGGCGGTGGGGGCGTGGGTCACATAGCAGGGTCGCTCGCTGCTTCAGAGCACCCGGGGGCCTGCCAGCCAGGCCTGTGCTGGGTGAGGAGCCAGAGCTCTGAGGGACCCAACCTGGACTTGGAGTCCCCTGGGCTCATGGCAGGGATGGGCAGTGCCGCGGGGGGACGTATGACCGCAGAGGTAAGAAATGAGTAAAAGGGGCTCTCGGGGCACGTGGGAAGTCGGGGAGAACTTCCCAGAGGAAGTAACTCTTCGAATCCCAAGGGAATGGGGGCAGCCGATCACCCTCCCCAGCCCTGGAACGGCTGTGCAAGGCATTGGAAGGGTGACAGGAGCCTGGGGTGTGCAGAGGAGAGAGCAGCGTGGGGCCTTCCCCTCCCCAGAGCCAACCCGCAGAGCTGGGCCTGTCTCGGCACCGTCTTGACTGTGGGGGCTGTTTGGGGGCAAACTCACTTGGGAGTTTTGCAGGGTCAGGATCCAGGGTCTTTGCCGCTGAGGACAGTCCCCAAGACCTCTTGGTGTGCCCTCCTCTCTGGGTACTTTACAGTCTTTGCTTCCACCCGTCTCCCGACTAAACTGTCTTCTCTCTCATGTCCTTGTGGGGGTTTCCAGGGACGCCTGACTCTGTAGCCACCCGGGATAGATACGGGGCATGGCGACCAGTGAGTGGGCACAGGCAAGGGTTTGTCGCAGGCCCGTCCTACTCCCCATCGCATTAACCTTCAGGGAGCCCTGGAGGTGGGGCTCAGAGAGGGACTTGGCCAAGGAAAAGGCAGAGGCATTATGCAAACTGAAGTCTGTCTCCTACACCTGAGCTCCTAAAAGGCCCCCTGCAGTCCTTGTCCACACTCCTGGCCGTGCAGGTGAGCAAGGCCCGGGGTGTTGGGGGGTGGGTGAGTGACACGCCCCAGCCATAACGCTCCCCCCTCGGGCCGCTCCCTGTCCCTGATCTCTGACTCTGACCACAAGGGCACCCCCTCCATCCTGCCTGCTTGTGCCCTGTGGACAAAGAGCAGCAACTCAGTGTCTGCTGGAGACGTCGCCAGGAGACCAGGGTGTCCGGGCCTGTGCAGCAAAGCCGTGAACAGAGTCTCATCTCTGAGCTGGGGACAGCCGGCCAGCCCACTCCCAAGCCCTTGACTTGGGTTCTGGGGCCGTGGGAAGGAGAAACGTGCGGGGACCTTGCAGCATGGAGCTGCACTAGAGAATGCGCAAGGATATGAATAAATTTGAATAATAATGAGGGCAATGCCTGAATTAATAATGCTGCCTGCTCACCTGACCCGCCCCTCCCCCAGGATCTCAGCACCTGCCCCGGAACCCCTGGGGATGTGGGCCAGCCTTACCCTTGGCCTCTTCAGGAGCCACGGAAGGATGTCCGGTGGCCCCGAGTCAGCAGCCCGTGGAGTGTGGGGAGGGACCCTCTTGCTAACTTCCCGGCCCCTGCAACCCAAGGAACTGGATTTGTGCGCTTCGCCGAGAGTAAAGAGGCTGCCTCGTTGTATTAAATCATACGCTGGCCATCATTCCCGGCCCTGCCCCCTCTCTCCGTCCCCTTTGTGTGCAGCAGACAATGTGGATGTCAGGGGATTCCAGGGGGATTCAGAGGGAGGAGATGTGGGCCTTGGCTGTGGAGGACAGGTTCCTCTTCTGGTAGATGGAGAGGACCAACACGCTCGCCTGCCCGCTGCGTTCTACCTCGCAGTGAAAACATGGGCATAGGCTCTTAGAGTCTGGAACAGGAAATGCATGGATAGAGCTGTGACAGCAGGGCTGGGAGATGGGACAAGCTGTTTGTCCAAGGAGCTAAGGGATCAATCCAGGAGGGCTTCCTGGAAGAAGGGAATGTGGGGCCAATTTGGAAAGATGGGGGGGTATGGAGCTGGAGGAGGAAACAGAAGGGAGGGGATAAGACCTGGGTCCTGTGGCTGGTGGCTCAGAGGGAGGTCGCAAGAGGGGGAGCGACAAGTTCCCTCCGCCTACACACTGGAGTGATGGAGGGTCAGAGAAATTGTGGAAAGGGTTGGATTTGGGGATTGTGGTCTCCGCAGAGCCTCGGGAGCTGGGGAGGGAAACATGAGAGCAGAGTCCCCTGAGCTGGGGCAAAGCTGGTTTTGGTCGCAGCAGTGTGACAGATTGGGACGAAGCTCGGAAGCGCCAGACCTCTCCCTTTGCTGTCTCCCCTCTTCCCACAGCCCCAGCAGCAGACCAGCTCCGCTGGCAGGGGGTGGGAGCCCAGGGGGGAGGAGCTGCCACAATCCAATTCCCTGCTCCATTTAGGCCCCACAATTAAAGGCAATTACTCTGCAGCTCTCTAATCAAACGCTCCGGGCCGGGCTGCCAGCCGGGCAGCCATGTGTGGCTCCACAGCCGCGGGGTGGGGGGGCGGGGGATCGAACAAAGTCACACGCGCGCCTGGCTCCCACCGCGCGGGCGGCACAGTGCGGTCCGTGTGTCCGCGTTTTCGCACGCGTGCCCTGGAGCTCGGGGGCAAGGGGCCGATGCGCGGGGCGGGGTGGGAGTGCCAAGAAGTGGGCTCAGAGGTTTGCTGTGGACGCTCCGACCCCAGGACTCCGGTGTTCACCCTTGTGCGATGCCCGCCCGGAGAGTCTGCCCTTGTGCGCCCGCTGGGTGCGCCGTCCCCGAAGCACACGTGTGCTGTCCGCGATGGCTCACAGGACACGTGCGGGCAGCGGTACTGTGCCCTAGCCCCACTCTGGGATTGCAGGGGTGGTGCAGGGCCAGCGGCTCTGCTCCTGGGTGCAGCACCTGGGAACAGGGCTGGGGGTGAGGCGGCAGGGGGCGGGGCAGGACCAGGACCTGGAGGGCCGAGGCTCAGGTTCGTCTCCGCACTCTGCCCTCACTCCCCCTCACCTGTCCCCATGCCAGTCCTCAGTGTCCTGTCTGTGGCACGGGAGGAGGGGACTAGCCTCATCTCAAGCCCTCCGTAACACTGTGCTGCTGAGCGCCCCCTCCTTGAAACCCGTCCCTCGGGGGCAGGGTGGGGGTGAGGAGGAGGAATCCGGGGCCAGCATAGGGCATCGTGGCGGGAAGGGGCTGGGCTGCAGTGGAGCAGGGACAGGGGCAGGGATAGGGCCCAGGGAGGGCGGCCCCTCGTGGAGCCTTTCCCTCCCGCACGTCCTCACTCTGTGCCGGCTTGGCTTTGCCAGGGACCCAGACCCGCTTCAGCCAGGAGCCGGCTGACCAGACGGTGGTGGCAGGACAGCGGGCCGTGCTCCCCTGTGTGCTGCTCAACTACTCCGGCATCGTGCAATGGACCAAGGACGGGCTGGCGCTGGGCATGGGCCAGGGCCTCAAAGGTGAGTGGGTGGCCCACCGGCCCGGCCCTCAGACGTCCTGTCTTTGTGCCCCTCCCCAGCATAGGCCCCACAGGGGCCGTGGCCCTTACCTCTCCGAGCTCCAGCCTCTCCTGCCCCATCTCTGTGAGGCCAGCTTTGCCCTCCCCTCCTAAGCTCTGCCTCCCCTGAAGCTCTGCGTTTCCTCCGGCTGCCGACTGGCTCAAGAAAGGCAACAGGAACCGGAGCGACTGAGGGGAAACGAGAGGCCTTTACGTAAGAGAGCTTGAGACAGACAGACAGACAGACACCGGGAGAGGTGCTCCAGGCAGGAAGAAGCGAGACCAGAGGGCAGGAGACCGCAGTGTTCTGTGGAGAGAGCGCAGGGACCCTCTGTCCCTCCTGCCAGGCTGGCTTTGCTCCCGACTCCCTCCTGCCCCTGCCCAGGCCACGTCTGCTCTGAGGCCAAAACCCCAGGGTAGCGTCAGCCTGGGCGCCGATGTCCGTGTTTGTGTGAGAAGCCTTTATCGGGTGCTGGGCAGCCTGTGCCCAAGCTACGAGGCGATTCAGGGAGACAGAACGAACCAATGACCTCTATTCCAGAACAAGGAAGGGCAGTTTGGGGAAGGCTTCCTGGCCGCGGCAGAGGAGGATGTCCCCTGGGCTCTGGGGCTGCCTCTGCGGCTGGTGAGCTGGGCGACCTTAGGAAAGTCGCGGCACCTCTCTGGGTCTCGGTTTACCACCGTGGAAAACAGCCGTAGAACTCAGGATCCGGCGCGGCATTTGTGAGTTCTGAGCCAAATGAGAGACCGCCGGGAAGCGGCGTCAGGCCGGAAGCCCAGGAAGGGCTGCACATTCTTATTCTTTTTGTTGTCTAGGGGTTGAGATTATTTGCTGAGGGGTCTGCATATTAGCACAGGTGAGGGAAGTGCAGAGGCGGGAGACGGGCTAGTGGCTCTATCGACGATAGAAAAGAAAGAGAAACTGGGAGAGAGATCAATGGATATGGAGTGAGAAGGATCTATAAGCCCTGGACAGCAGGAGATAGTGGGAGCGAGCCGGTGGGGAGCCCAGGGGAGAGGAACGGCGAGCCTGCAGGGGAGGGCAGAGCGGAGGGGCCAGCGGCTCCCAGGCCCACCTGCCGCAGCAGCCGTGGCTCCTCCAGGGCCTGTGTGGGTCAGGCCTCTTTCAGGGGCAGGACCCTGCCGCGTCCATCCCCGGCATGGCCAGTGCGGACATGGCCTTGGCCTGCCTCGGCCCCCCCACCCCCCGGCCCCCGGGAGCCCCGTCTGTGCTGCGAGGCCCTATATTTCCAGCGCCCACATGCTCTCCCCGTCTCCCCTTCCCTCAGCTTTTTTCCTGCTCCTTTCCTGTTATTACAAGGGTCGCTGGTCTGGAAACAGCTCCAGAAATTCCGCTCTTCTGCCCCTTCTGTGTCCCCCATCGCTCCTGCTCCAGGGCCCCCAGCCTGTCCGTAGGAGGCTGTGACATGGGAATGTGACAGCTGGGGCTCTGTGGACGGGGTCCCAGGCCAGGGTGGCGGGAGGAGTGCCGCCGTGGGGAGAGAGGGGCCCCTGGTAGGCCGGGTCCCAGGCTGGGGCAGGGCTCACCTCATTCACCCTTGTGTCCCTACAGCCTGGCCACGGTACCGGGTCGTGGGCTCCGCGGATGCCGGGCAGTACAACCTGGAGATCACGGACGCCGAGCTGTCTGACGACGCCTCCTACGAGTGCCAGGCCACAGAGGCCGCCCTGCGCTCGCGGCGGGCCAAGCTCACCGTGCTCAGTAAAGCTCTGCCCTCCTCCCGCTCTTTCCTCCTATCCCCGTGTCCCCTCCCTTCTTCCTGGCCGCTTGTCCGTCCCCACAGCCCTCCCGCATCTTTCTCTAAACTTTGTGCAAAGCCAAGTCCAGCAGAAGAGGGTAAAGCGGGCTGTGGGCCCCCACGGTGGGACCGAGGGCGCGTGAGGCCTGGCATCCTCTGTGCCCAGTGGGTTGGGCTCTATCGGTTGGACATAGGGCTCCCCCAGGGCAGAAGAGTTGGGGTGGAGATGCACCTGCTCCTGGCCCAGGCTTGTCGGTCAAGAGCTTCTCCCGCCCTCCCCACGGCTGCCTCCAGCCCCAGCCGCTGCCCCAGGGCTCCCTTCGTCCTCACTCAGCCCATACTCCCCTTCACCACTCTTCCTCCCTGGCCACTGAGAGTCCCCTGGAGGCCCTTCTGGGAGCCGGGGAGCAAGACCAGAAGGAATGAGCTGGAGGGTTGAGAACTGGGGTGGTGGGCTGGGTCCTGCTGGAGCAGAGCAGAGGTCCCTCTGTGAGAGCCCCCCGGGCCATCTGCATAATGCGGGGACTGGCCCCTGCAGGAGACAGGCTGGGACACCCCCTCTGGCTCCCTCCAGCCTGGTGCTCTCCCTCTGCCTCTGCTGGGCTTCCTCTGCCCGGGACCTCCCTCTTCCCTTTTGTCCTCCGTGCTGGCCCGGTCCCTTCCGCTGCCTTCGTGTGCTCTGTTCCATCTCATTGCCTGAAACCTGCAACGTGGGAGAAGCCCCTGGAAGGGCTGGGGGGGAGCGGGACTGAGGCCGCGAGCTCGGACACAGGAAGGTTTTACCCGGCGGGAGAGTGGGGGTGAGGGGGGCGCAGGAAGTCGTCCTTGTGTCTGGAAGAGCTGAACTGGGAGCTGGAGGTCAGGAGCCCTGGCCCATTCTGGCACTGGGACCCCGAGGGGTCACGAACCCTGGGTCTCAGTTTGCTCCTCGGTAAGGCAGCATGGTGACATCAGCCTTCTCTTAGCCGCTCTGCCCAGGCAGCTGTGAACCACTGGGGCTTGGGCAGGGAGGTGTCAGGGCAGCAAGGACTCTAGCCTGGGGGGAGGGGGCTCGCACTTCCTCGCTCGTGAGCAAGGTGCAAGCCTGAGGTCAGGGCGAGAGGCGGGTGGCCGGCGGGGAGATGGGCATGGGGCACCGCGACAGCACCTCCTATCCCTCCTGGGTGAGTGTGAGCCCGCGCCAGCCCAGGCCATCAAAGGGAACCCCGAGATTCTCGGCAGCCCGTCTGTCTTCTTTTCCCTCCCTAACCGCCTCTGTTGTGGATCCTGGAGGTCCTCCTTCTCACCCAGCGGACTCCCACCCCAACAAGGAGCCTCTGGCCCCCCTCCCCTCTCCTGCCCCAGACCCCCAGAGACAGAGCAGCAAAGATGAGAAAACACCAGCTAAGCCCCTAGGTATGGCAGGAATGGGGCTTATAATGGCATCCAGTGGCTTGTTTTGTTCAAGAAAGGCTTCCTGGAAGAGGAATATGAACGGAAGAGTGCCTTGTTGAAGAGCTTGCAAGCCACTGAGGGAGAGCCCGCGGTGGGGACGCTGGGTGGCTCATTAGGAGGGCATGGTCTGTGTGCAGTGTGTGGAACTTCCCAGCCTATCTGGGGGGCTTGGGGGGCCTGGGGGGCAGGGACAGTCCCCAAGAAGAAAAAGAACGAGAGGTTCGTGCTCGCTCTGCTCTCTCAGACCCCTGCCACCGGCAGCCGTGTGCAGGCTAAGAAGACAGGCCTCGTCTCGCACGCTCCCTGCTCACCCGGTTCTGTACGCCGGTGCTCACGGTACCAGTCCTGGAGACTGAGCAGAGTGGACAGTGGCCTGCGACCAGTGCCCGGCAGACCCGCCCCATCTGCAGCCGCAGCCCTTGTCTGCGCGCCCCGCTCCAGTCTGCCTTCTTCGTGCAGCAGCAGCCTTTCCTTCTCCCTGAGGCAGGGCTGAGCAGCGGCCTCCCACTCCCCTGCAGACACAGCGCCCACACGCAGGCCTGCAGCCCCCCCTCCCATCTCCTGCCCCGTGGGGACAGTGGCAGGGCTCTAGGGTCCCAGGGTCGGTGGGCCGGCCCCCACCAGCCTTGCTGCTTAACTCCCTCTCCTGCCTCAGGGCACACTCCGTAACCTCTCCGAGCCTCAGGGACCTCGTCTGGCATTTGGGGTCCATGGTATTTACCGCGAAAGGATTAATGAAGTATGCTTTGCAGAGAGTGTCAGACGCGGTCACATACGTGTGGAACTGGGCCCTTTGGTCGGCTTCCCACGAGCGGCGGAAACACTGGATCGCGTCACAGCTCATCGGCTGCACGTCTGGGATCTCCAGTCAACGACGCCGCTGGGGAAGAGTCGTCTATGTTATTTTTAAAACTTTACAAACGAGGAAACTGAGGCCACAGACCTACATACAGATTTGCCACAAATTAGGAAAATGTGTTTGTAAACAAGCAGCCGCACGGACATGCCCTCTGACAGCAGAGCAGACAATTCTCCTTTGCCCCAGAAACGGAGAGAAAGACGGGTCAGCGACAGATGGATGGTCTTGCCCGAAGGAGGGGAAAGGGCCAGCGTTCCAGGGAGGGGGGAGCCGAAGGGAGGCGGCGCCTTCCGTCTGACCCAGGGCGTACTGACCCCGCATTTGGACAGGATCTCTGCCCATCCAGGATGTCCTTCCTGGGTGAGACCGCAGGTGTGACCTCAGAGGGGCCCATGCAGACCAGGAGACCCCGAGTGGGGGCTCTATATCCACGCCTCTCCTTCTCACCCCACTTCCACATGTGCATAGGGGAACAGGGCAGAGCCCTAAGCAAAGAGGAGGCGGCGGGGCCTCGGCTGATCTGTTGGCCCGGAGCCGGGGGCACTGCTGGCTCTCGTCCCAGCAGCAGCGGGAACGCAGCACACGGTCACCCAGGCCTGCACACCACAGTCCGTACCCAGCACCCCTGCTGACCTTCATGAGGGCCCCCGGGTTAGGCAGTGCCGCATCCCTGCTGAAGAGGGACTCTCCCCTGAAGGCCTCATCCAAGATCACACGACAGGTGACCAGCCGGACACAGGGGTGTAACATCAGGGCAGCCTGCTCGGAAACTCTGCTCCTCTGTGTGTGTGAGTTGAGTGGAAAAGAAACGGTGCAGGTGGTTCCTTTCTAGAAGAAACTGCAGCATAGGACCGGCCTTTCCTACACCCCGGGGCAGCCCTGCCCGCCGTGAGGCTCTGTGGGCCTCCAGCACCTGCTCTCAACGGTTTCCTCACCGAGCCCTCCCTGGGTCTCCCCAGCAGAAGGCAAACCAAGCCCTTTCCCACTGCTGGCCTGATGACAACGGGGGCACCAGAAGGACGGTCACCGAAATCCCGAAACCCCGTCTTTGCCGCTTCAGTCCCTTAGTTACTCATACAGCTGCGCTCCCCGTGGACCTGCTGTCAGCCGAGCTCGGCTAAACCTCGGGCTTTCAGAGAAAGAAGCAGCCCTGCCTTCAAGGAACGTGTCATCTCACCGTCTGAGCTTTTTGGAGCCTGTGGGGATAGGACAAGAAGAGGCCTATTTCTTGGCGTCAGAAATCGGACCCATTCAATCCCTCAAGCAGTTAGCAGGAGCTGACGGTGGCCGCCTCTAGGCCTGGAGTTGGTAGAAAACCAGGGAGCAGGGGACAACAGCTTTGGTTGGGAAGGGGGCCCGAGCAGTCATCCTAAGTGACCCCAATATGAGGTTGGTTAGGAGCTCAGACCCCCTGCCTGGTGCCACCGCTGGGCCGGCTGTGGCGGGAGGGCCCGTGCAGCAGGCTGCGGGAGGGACAGCAGAGGTGAGGACACGAGAAAGTGCGGGGCTGCCTGGGGGAACCCTGAGCGGCAGGCCGAGACGCTAGTGAGCACCCCCACGGCACTTCATAGCCCTCCGAAGTGTCTGGGCAAGGAGGGGGCACCGTCTTAGCTGCGCGGGAGAAAATAACCTGCCAGTGGTGATGGATGTGTCTGCCGGGGGACTGGAGGCAGGGAGTCCGTTTGGGAGGTGGCTGTGATAGACCGGCTCACCGGGCTGGCCCAGGGTGAGGCCCCCCCCGTGCGGCCCCCGGAGTGTGAGCTGCACCCCGGTCCTGGAGAGCCTAGCTCTTCCCCAGTTTGCGGATGAGTACCCCTCATCCACCAGACGGGCTGGGAAGGAACCTGCTGGGGTTGGGGGCTGCGCTGGTGGCAACAGGTGTACAGATTGCAAGTTCAGGCGGCAGGGGCCGTCCACGGAGCAGATGCGCAGCGGGCAGGGTCAGGGGCTTAGCCGCACCCTGACTGATGGCTCTCATCACCCCGCAGTCCCCCCAGAGGACACCAGGATCGATGGCGGCCCTGTGATTCTGCTGCAAGCTGGCACCCCCCACAATCTCACATGCCGAGCCTTCAACGCCAAGCCGGCCGCCACCATCATCTGGTTCCGGGATGGGACACAGCAAGAGGGCGCTGTGGCCAGCACGGTGAGACCCTGCTGCTCCCCCAGACCCCGCAGCCCCATCCCAGGTGGGCCTGACCCAGACTCGGGGGGCACAGATGTGACGGGGAAGCTCGTACGTCATCTGGTAAAACCCTCATTGTGTAGCTGGGATCCAGAGGAAAGGACGGGGCGCCCACGTTCATGGTGCGCTGCTGCGTTCAGTGGCTAGCAGAGATGAAGAATAATGCTAATGCCAGATACACTGATTAAACACCTACTGTGTGCTGGGCACAGTGTATGCTGAGCTCCTAATGGACAGTCCCTCTGGATCCTCAAGGGAGTTTCATAAGGCTGGTGTTCTGTCCAACTCACCAAAGAGGGACACCGATGGTCAGAGAGGCTGATGCCTTGCCCGGGGTCACAAGGTCTGGTGCACAGCGGAGCTGGGGTCTGCACGTGGCTCAGGCTGCACTCCACTGAGCCCCTCGGCCTTCTCCTTCAGCCTCTGGTTGGCACGACTGAGTGAGCAGGCTATGACAGAGTCACCAGGGGATGTTCTGGGTGGCGCTGGCTGGAGTGAACATCCACCTCTCCAGTGTGAGGTGCTTCTGCCAGCTGCAGGCAAACACACAGGTGTGCCCAGCCCTTTGCTGGGTGCCGTGGGAGACCCAATCACCTGTGTGCCTCCGAGAGCAGTGCCAGGCAGAACCGGGTTAGCCCTGCCCTTGAAGGCTGGGTGACCTTGGACAGCTCCCTGCTCTCTGGCCTTGGTTTCCCCATTTGACTCAGGACACTCCGGCTTCAGTGGTGCTTAACCTTTTAGCACAAGATATCTGTAATTCTTCTCCTGTAGGGCTTCATATTTTGAAATGTTCTGGCAACCAAACGAGCTGATTTGTTAACAGCCATTTGTCGTTCACGCCCCTTCTCCGGTTTTCTAAAGACGCAGATCCTGGGCGAGCAGCCGGGGGAAGGGGGAGCCTGCGCCCTGCACAGCTCCAGCCCTGCTCTGCCCAGCAGGGGCCTGCGTGTTGCTGCCGGAGAGCAGTGGTGTGGTTTGCCTTACACAAAACAGCTCACAGGTTCTGGTGACCACGTTTGGGGGCCTCAGGGCCTCAGTGGCCCTCGCTGAGCCGGGGAGACAGCCCGTGGGCCTTCCGGCTCTCCAGGGGCCCGCAGTCTGGCAGGAGAACCCCAGCACCCAGCTCACGCACAGCCCCCCAGGTGAAGCTGCTGTGCCCAGAGCAGGACAGACCGAGCTGGAGGGTCTTGGGGACGGGAGGGTTGCAGAGACGGTGCAGAAGAGGAGGGACTTGGGCCGTCCTGAGTGCCCGGAATGAGGCTCCGAACCACGGGGAACGGCAGGCCATGTAGCCTGGGCTCCGGCAGAAACGGCGCAGCACTTAGCAGCCGTGGCCCAACCCGGGTCCGTCAGTCGTGTGCTCGGCCCTCATGTGTCGTGCTCACGAGCAGGAACTGTGGGTCCCGGAGGGCAGATGGGAACTCACTGCATTTTCTGTTCAGTTTTTCCATACACTTAAAACGTCTCTAAAAAATAAAGTCTATTTATTTTATTAGAGTCTATTTATTTTAAGAGGCTGGGGCTGGGGCAGGGGTGGGGAGGGCGGCAGCTCCGGTTAAAGTCCTCTTGCCCCCCCAGTGCAAGCCCGTCTCTGCGGGGTCACCCTGGTCGCGGTGTGGGGGGTGCAGCCTGACCCGGTCTCCCGCTGTCCCACCCCAGGAGCTGCTGCAGGACGGGAAGAGGGAGACCACCGTCAGCCAGCTGCTCATCAACCCCACAGACCTGGACATCGGGCGCGTCTTCACCTGCCGCAGCGTGAACGAGGCCACGCCCACCGGCAAGGAGACGTCCATCGAGCTCGACGTGCACCGTGAGCGGGGGTCCTGCCGCGGCGCCGGGGGGGGGACTGGGCTCGGGGAGAGAGTGTGGGGCGACCTCGGAGAAGCCCCGAATGCCGATCCTGCAGGGGCCGGGGGCGTGGGGGAGGCACGGGCTGGGAGTCAGGCAGCTCTTGGGTCAGACCCAGCATGAGACTTGGGCTGTGACTTCACCTCTCTGAGCCTCAGCTCCCAACTCTGTGTACGTGAGGAAAGACCCCTACGGGGTCTTCTCTGAAATCCCAAACTAAATCCAGTTTGCTGGCAAAACATGGACTAAGGTTCTCCACAGTCTCTTACTTAACCGGTATCTCACTATGAGGTGTTGCCCAGACCCCGCTGGGGGTCTTACGTAGCAAATGGTCTGTGCACAGCAGCACCTTTCTAAAATGGGGAAAACTCCAAATTCTGAAATACATCTAATCCCCTGGGGCTCAGAGAAGGGACTGGGGACCCGTTGCCGTCTGTTGGGGCTGAGGGAGCACTTGGACAGGACAGTGTCAGAGCAGCCAGCATGGAGCCTACTGCCGTGGGGGGGGGGGGTATAGCCCCTCCACCCAGAAAAGGGAGGGAATGGGCAGGGGCCGGAGATGTCCCACCTGCACCCCTTTCAGTGGGCCCCGCCAGGCTGCCCTGACTCCTTGCAGCCAATGTGCACTTTACATCCCCTAAGTGTCCCTTAGGTGGCAGCCTGGGTCCCAGCCCCCTAGCCAGCCCCCTAGCCCGGCCCCCTGGAGGCTCCCCGGGGTAAAGGTGAGGAAGATGCCTTCTTACTGGCCCTGGTTCTCCCTTCACTCCAATTCCCAGATCTCTGCACAGGGAGAGGGCTGGGTGTGTGGGTTAGGAAGAGAAAGACACTTGAGGGACAGAAAAGACCTTTCGTGTCCCCTGCCTTGCAGACCCTCCCACGGTGACCCTGTCTATTGAGCCGCAGACGGTACAGGAGGGGGAGCGCGTCGTCTTCACCTGCCAGGCCACAGCCAACCCCGAGATTCTGGGCTACAGGTGCAAGGGGTGGGGGCTGGGGTCAGCCTGGGCCTGGCGTGGGGGCTGCCGGGGGCATTGCGACCCGGCCGTGGGTGAGAGTCGTTCAGGGCCTGATCCCCACCGCGCTGCCTCCACCCCAGGTGGGCCAAGGGCGGCTTCTTGATTGAAGACGCGCACGAGAGTCGCTATGAGACGAACGTCGACTATTCCTTCTTCACGGAGCCCGTGTCCTGTGAAGTCCACAACAAAGTGGGGAGCACCAACGTCAGCACCTTAGTCAACGTCCACTGTGAGTGCTGCCCGGGCAGGGACCCCTGAAGGGTCAGGGGTAGGGGCGGGGGCTCCGTGAAGCTCAGGACAGGCGACAGGCCGGGAGGGTGGCAGGGCGGCGGAAGGAAGAGCAGGGCGGACGGCGCTGAGCCCGGACGAGACCGAGGCCCTAGCCAGGGCTCTTCTCCACGCAGTTGCCCCCCGGATCGTAGTTGACCCCAAGCCCACGACCACAGACATTGGCTCTGACGTGACCCTCACCTGCGTCTGGGTGGGGAACCCCCCTCTCACCCTCACCTGGACCAAAAAGGACTCAAACATGGTAAGACGCTTGCGGCCCGTCTCGAGCGCCGGGAGGAAGGAGTCGGTCCCAGGTGGGAGAGCCGGGCTGGGGCGGGGCAGGTGCACCGTGGCTTTTCCGGTCGGAGCCACGGTGTGTCTAGGGTCTTGGGATTTGAAGGAGGAGGCCAGTGCTTGGGATCCAACCCCCTTCTTGCCGTGGAACAGCGGGCGACTCAGTGCCTGTGGGAGGGACACGGGGACGTAGGTGTGTGTGGAGGGAGGGGTTTCTGCAGCTCTGTAGACCCCTGCATGAGATAGTTTGGGCTGGAATTGCAGGAAGAGGGATGTCAGGGTGAGACTTCCTGTCTTGCTTGGCAGGAAAAGTTCTAGAACAGACCGAGAGGCTGCGTTCTCTGAAGTCACCGCAGCTCCGGCTGCCCTTGCCGGCCTCTGCCCTTCGCAGTTCACTCTAGTGGAGACCCAGGGCCCCAGTGAGGCCCTTTTTAGAGTCAGGGGATGCAGCCTTTGCCCTTCCAGGAATTCACTTGTGGCCCTTCCTGCTTTCTTCCCAATGCCTCCGATGCGGGGCCCCGCTTGGACCCAGGGGCCCAGGCCTCCTGGCTCCCCACCCGAGGCTGCTCTCTCTGCCCAGGTCCTGAGTAACAGCAACCAGTTGCTGCTGAAGTCAGTGACCCAGGCCGATGCGGGCACTTACACCTGCCGGGCCATCGTGCCTCGGATCGGCGTGGCCGAGAGGGAGGTGCCCCTCTACGTGAACGGTGAGCGGCCTGCGGGGCTGGGCCTGAGCGGGCAGGTGCTGCCGCGTCCCGCCGGCCCTGACTGTGTCTTCTTGCTCACAGGGCCCCCCATTATCTCCAGCGAAGCGGTGCAGTATGCTGTCAGGGGCGACGGGGGCAAGGTGGAGTGTTTCATTGGGAGCACGCCCCCTCCAGACCGCATCGTGAGTGCCGCCTGCGTCCCGGCCAGTGCCCCGGGGGCTGCGTCCCTCTGCCCCCATCCCTGCTCACAGGACAGCCCCTCCTCCCTCACCTGTCAATGGCCCTGAGCCAATTACTTAGTGTTTCAAACCTCTGTTTTGTCATCCACAAAATGGGGTCGGTGTCCCCGCCTGGTCGGGTGGCTGTGGGGCGGCCGTCGCGACAGGTGCCAGAGGCCGGGGTTACTCTGTCTGCCTCATCTCCTTCCCATTCCCTCTCCCAGCCTCCACCCTGCCCCTGGGCTCCCTGGCCCTCTGCCCCCTTCTGTCTTCCTCCTCCGACGCGCTCCCCCGCCCCTCCTTTCTCCTCGTCCCCACACCATGCGCCATTAATTCCTCCCGTGACCATTAACCGTCAAACCCCTCATCACATTTAATGACCATTTGGCTAACTCCAGGGCTGCCCAGGGACACTTCATTACCACGGCCGCCTGGGCAGCGGGCGGCTCGGCTCCCGGGGGGCTCCCCGTGCAGAGCTAGGAGGATTGATCCCTGGAAAGGAGCCAGTGCTCAGCCACTCCCCCTCCCGCGGGCTCCACTCAGGGAGGGGACATGAAGGGGGTGTCCCGGCTGGGAGCTCAGGGATGGAGAAGGATGGGGACACCCCTTTTCTGTGAGGGATCTTCCCTGTTTTAAGAGTCTGGGGATGGGTCTCCAGCACCTCCCAGGTGGGTTCAGGTGGGGATGCCTGCGGGTTGGCTAGAGGTGAGGCTAAAGTCTGAGTCATGAGCGGGACAAATCTTGGGCGTCCAACTCCAGCCTGGTCCTCTGCTTTCACAGATGAGGACCCGGAGGCCCAGAGAGGGGGAGGGAGGCTACACAGGGGCTCAAGGGACAGCCAGGCTCAGGGCCCAGGGTGGACCCCCCATCCAGGACATCAGGGGCTACCAAACGCTGGTTCACCAGCCCAACCACATCTACATCGGTGGGATTCTTATAAAAATAGAGAATCTTGGAGCTCTCCTCTGGAGATGCACATTTAAGACTTAAGCTCCAAGAATCTGCATTTTAAAGAATGTCCCTCGGCATATCGGCACGTTCCTATCTCCGTCACGCTGGGAGCCGCTGTTTCCCTTAGACTGGAGAGCCCATGCCAAGGTTTGAGGCAAGAGGGTGACTTGGGTTTGTTGCAGGGTGAGTGCTGGGCTGGGCTGAGGGACGCACGAGACGCATGGGACAGGAACGCCTGGAGTGTCGGCCAGGTGTTTCCGCCACCAGCCCTTCCTTACGCCCCCGTGCCTCCCCCTCCCCGCTCTGTCCACCCAGGCCTGGGCCTGGAAGGAGAACTTCCTGGAGGCGGGCACCCTGGAGCGCTACACGGTGGAGAGGACCAACTCGGGCAGTGGCGTGCTGTCCACGCTCACCATCAACAACGTCATGGAAGCAGACTTTCAGACGCACTACAATTGCACGGCCTGGAACAGCTTCGGGCCCGGCACGGCCATCATCCAGCTGGAGGAGCGAGGTGACTGTGGCTGGGGTGCGGACCGCTGGGGGTTCTGCTCCCTCCTCTCTCCCCGGCAGTCCTCGTGGGGAGATGACCCTCTCGGGGGCCTGCCCTCCAGAGCCTGCGCTTGTGCTCAGCTGGGGAAACCCACCCCCTTTTCCCAAAGTGCACTAGCGGCCCCTCTGGGTCTGCCGCACGCTCGGGGCGGCAGGAAAGGCTGCGCACAAGACGCCGCCCCGACCCTAGAGGGGCTGTTGGGTCAGAACAGAGTGGGGAAGCGAAGGACTTCAGGTGGGGAAAAATCAGATGCTTCGTGGACGGGTGACCTCCCTGGGGTGGCATGAGGGTGCAGAGAGGAGGCACATGGTGGGCGGCCCGCAGCTAGTGGTTCCCGCCTCTTCGAGAATCCTTCCTCTGCTCGGAGGCACGCGCTTCCTCTCGTAAGACAGTGCATGTGGAAGGAGGCGTTGCCTTTGACTTTGCTGGACGCTCTGAGGAGGGAGAGACAAGTGGGGGCTCCCGTCCAGTGTGTCTTAGCTGAGAGCGCCAGCGAGGGGTGGTGGGGAAGAACGAAGTGGAGGGAGTATGGCAGGACCCAGCCAGGAGGGTGAGGGCGTCCCGCAGATCTGGTCCATCCAGGACTGCCAGGAAGGGAGAGTTTGCTGGAGGAGGTTCCCTGGTCCTGCTTAGCTCTGGGGAGCAGGGCAGCCCAGGAGAACTGTTGGAGCCCTGGGAAGGCAGGTGCCGGGGCCGCCCTGGCCAGGGTGAGGAGGTGGCGTGGTGGAGAGATGCAGGGGACACGGGTGGCGGGTCTGAGTTTGTGGAGACGGCTGAGCTCAGACCATCCCAGCCCAGGAAGCCAAGGCCAAGCCTCGCAGGCAGGTGGGCTGCAGAGGGGTGGGCGGACACCCAGGGCCAGGGTCATGCTGTGTCACAGCTGCAGGGAGGGGACATGACCATGCTCCCAACTTGGATTAAGCTGAAGCTCAGACCTAACCCCAGACCCAATGCAGACCTTCCTCTCCAACTCCCCCTGACTTGAGGCAAATGCCGTTCCCATGCATGGGTGCCGGCGGGGCCCTGGTGCTGGCCTTCGGGTCCGCATGAGCCGCGGGCCTCACCCCAGCCTTCCCTTCTCTCTGAAGAGGTGCTGCCCGTGGGCATCATCGCCGGGGCCACCATCGGTGCGGGCGCGCTGCTCACCTTCTTCTTCATCGCTTTGGTGTTCTTCCTCTACCGACGCCGCAAAGGCAGTGAGTCGGGGCCTCCCACCCGCACGCGGCTCCCCCACTGCCCTGCCCGAGCAGACAAGCCCCGCGGCGCCCCAGGCCCCAGGGCTGGCCGGCAGAAGCTAGCAGCGTGCATCCACCTGCCCTTCCCTGTGCAGGTCGCAAGGACGTGACCCTTAGGAAGCTGGACATCAAGGTGGAGACTGTGAACCGGGAGCCACTCACGATGCATTCAGACCGGGAGGACACTGCCAGCGTGTCCACGGCGACTCGGGTCATGAAGGCCATCTACTCGGTGAGGGTCCCCCCTCCTGGCCCACCCCCCGCTCTGCTAACCACCGTCTGTCTTCCCTCTGGTGATGGGCTCTGATCCTGCCACCCCCCCCCCCACATACACACTCCCACGTGCTCACATGTGCACAAACGGGCGCACACATGCTCGTGCACATACGCACACACGGGCACGCACACGTTCTTCCCCAGCTAATTTCTGTGCCGCAAAGGACAGGCAAGTGGGACCTTCCCTGGGCCGGGGGCTTGGCCTGGTCCTTCCCACACAGTCAGACTTGGAAACCCCTAGAAGTTTTCTGATCCAACTGCCGCATAGCTCAGAGGGGGAGGAGGAGACCGTCCCGGGGAGGGGCTGTGACACACCCAAGGTCACACTGTGTGTCAGCCATAAAACCGCTGCCAGGTCGGATCTCCGACCTCTTGCCATGCCCCGCGCCCCAGAGCCTCTCCCGGGCTGGGCGCACACTCAGAACCCGATTGTGCCCGGGGCCCCAGACCCCTCGGGCGGCCCTGGGCTTGGGGCGGGGCCGGCGTGGGATGAGAACCGCCGGGCCCTGACGCCCACCCTGCGGCTCCGCAGTCTTTCAAGGACGACGTGGACCTGAAGCAGGACCTGCGCTGCGAGGCCCTGGACACGCGGGAGGAGTACGAGATGAAGGTGCGCGCGGGGTGGGCGCGGGCGGGCTGGGGAGGAGGGGCGCGGGCTCCCCGCGGGCCCCGGCAGGGGCAGCCGGCCGCGCCCCCACCGCGCCCCTCGTCCCTCGTCCCCAGGACCCCACCAACGGCTACTACAACGTGCGCGCCCACGAGGACCGGCCGGCGTCGCGGGCCGTGCTCTACGCCGACTACCGCGCCCCCGGGCCCGCGCGCTTCGACGGGCGCCCGGCCTCCCGCCTCTCGCACTCGAGCGGCTACGCGCAGCTCAGCTCCTACAGCCGCGCCCCCGCGTCCGACTTCGGCCCCGAGCCCGCCGCCCCCGGGCCGGCCGCCCCGGCCGGCGCCGACTCGGCCAGCACGCTGTCCTACGAGAACTACGACAAGTTCAACCCGCACCCGTTCCCCGCGGCGGCGGGCTACCCCACCTACCGGCTGGGCTACCCGCAGGCGCCGCCGTCGGGCCTGGAGCGGACCCCGTTCGAGGCGTACGACCCGATCGGCAAGTACGCCACGGCCACCCGCTTCTCCTACACCTCGCAGCACTCGGACTACGGGCAGCGGTTCCAGCAGCGCATGCAGACTCACGTGTAGGCCCGGGGCCGGCCGGGCGCCTCTGCGGGGCAGAGGACGAGGCTGGCACAGCCGTTCCCTGATATTCAGGGGCGTTGCGCGTCGCTCCCGGCCCGGCCCCGCCTTCGCCCTCCTCCGCCGGCGCGGCAGGTGGGGAGCAGGTCTCCCGGAAACACCCCGTCCCGAGGATGGTGCTCTGTGCATGCCCCAGCCTCCTGGGCCTGCCCTTCCCTCTTCTTCGGGAGGACGTGTCTCTTCTGACCTGGGCTCTCTCCTGGCCGCAGCAGGCGGACAGGGAAGCGAAGGTTGTGGAGAGCGGAGGGGACACTTTTTAGCATTCCCATTCTGCCCCACCCCTCTGGTCTCCCCTAAGTGGGCAGGGGTGTGTGGCGATGAGCAGGGGTTGGCCTGGGGGACACGCAGTGGGGCGATGGGGGGAGGCTCAGGCGCAGATATGCGGAGACGCCTTTGCCCCCCCCCCCCTCCATTCCTACCCGGGCAGCATCTCTCCTTCCGGGACTGCAGAAGGGACCTTGGATTGATTTTAGGGGTCCACCGAGCAGCCCTGGCGCTGAGTTCAGATCCAGCCCTCATTCAGCTGGGATCAGAGGGCCAGCTGTCCTGGCTGCTCCTTGTTGGACACCTGTGGGCAGAGGACCCAGCTTCTCTGTCCTCTGTGCAGGGCCAGCAGGTTAGATCAGGGTCCCCATGGAGAAGAGAAGGTGGGGGAACCCTGCCCTGACACACCAGCAGGAAGGCTGTGCGCTACAAAGCAGTTTCCAGAACCCCGTCTAGCGGAGCCCCTTCCTTCCCCAGCCGGTCCCGCATCCTGGCTTTCACTCTTGAGCCCGTCTGGGGCGAGTGGTGAGAGGGTGGGAAGCCTCAGGCTATTTTTCAAAGACAGCAAAAAACAATGAAAACCTCACTTGGGGAGGAAAAAACAAAAGCTGTAGGGAATCCCCCACCCAAAGTCCCAATGGGAAGGGGACACCTGTTCACCAGATTCCTAGCACCGTCCATTACTCTGAATTTCCAAGCACTTTGAATCCATTTTTAAACATTCAGGTGGTAAGACCTGTCCCCCACGGGCTCTGACAGGCTTAGGGAGGGTGCCTCGCTCTCAGACTGCTTGTCCTGCCCCCCAGCGGGTCGGGGAGGCCCCCTTCCGGGGGCATGGGAGATAGTCTCTGCAGACAGGTTTTTTGTTAAGTGTCTTTTTTTTCTTGGACCAATCAGATTCCTTCCACTTTCAGTGCCTTGAGTGTCCAGCTTTGGTTGACTGGCTCTGTGGGAGGGGGCCCCGGGGGACTGGGATCGCGAGCCCCAGACACGCCGCTAGGTGTTGCCGACTTTCGGGGACGGCGGGTGGGGGGCCTGGAGAGGAAGGAAGGTGGCCCGGGAGGACACTGCAGGCACTCCTGCCCATGCTGTCCCCACACACACATTCCACATGGCCATTCTCAGCCGCCACCTCTGACCAAAGAGAACTGTGCCCCCGCCCCCTTCTCCCGGCAGGCGGGGTCTCTGGGGCGATCCCCGGAATGCGCTTTGCCCTCTCTCCTGGTCACCACTCATTAGTCGTGTTTGCTTTAATGAGTTACATGCTCATCAGCCACGGGCCATCACCACCCCTGCGGATGGCTCTGTGGGGTGACATTCCTCCCCATCTTTGCTGGTAAGGTCCAGCGAATGCCCAGGAAGCAGGCAGCTCCGTGGCAGCCAGGCAGGCTGCCTCTACATCCCCTTCTGCGGCATCAGGGGCAAATCCTGGGTGTCTCTTGGGGGTGGGGGGACATCACCCAGGTTCCAGCTGCATTCTACCCCTACCCCTGGGAGCTGACCCCTCCGTACTGAGTCCTTTATGTGAGCCCCCGGGAGAAGGTCTGCTAAGGATGCAGGTTCCCATGCAGATGAATTCACGCATATTTTGATTCTCTTCGCAGAAACAGAAGCCATGGGTAATCGAACAGTTAAAGTCTAAAGATGGCAATGGCTTTTTAAACAAGAGTATTCCAAAAAATATTCATTTGTATTTGGGGTTTGGCCACATTCTGTTTCCTTTTGTTTGGCTTTGTTTTCGTGCGGGGCCCATTCTGTGGAGATGATGAAGAGGAGGGCCCGAGGTCACCAGCCGGCTCAGCTGACGCTACGGGGACCGTTAGTTTTCAGAAGCCTGTGAACACAGCTTACTTTTCTGCTCTCTGCTCTTGGACGCCGTAACCGGCCACTCCTGGGTATGGAGCGTGCCCAGGGCAAGGCACAGAGAGACACCAGCGCCCCAGGCCCTCTCTGCCCTCTGCAATTTGCACACCGCTCGTCCAATCACCCCCAGAACTGGAGCCTGCCTGTCGGGCCAGACAGAATTGCTTTTCCGGGGAGGGGAAGGCGCCCTTGAACACAGGAGAGCTTTGCCGTTGGAGGCGGGCCTCCTCCAGCAAGGTGCCCGAGTGCGTGGTGTGGTCGTCTCGGTGACCCCGAGCACCTTTGATACACTCATCTTAGTGGGAAGAGTGAGGCACGAGGGGGTCAGGAGATCAGGAGCCTCCTCCTGAAGCTGCCATTGGCTGAGTGACCTGGGCCTAACCTCTTCATGTTTGCCACCCCCGATGTTCTGGCCTTATAACAGGGGGAGGGCTGCACAGCCCTAGAATGATTCTGCTCTTGCTGTATTCATTCGGTGAGGCGGCGGCCCAGCCAGCCCTGGGCAGGAGCTGGGAGCGGAACGTGAGCAGGGACGGGGAGGAGCGGTGGAAGGTTCTCTCTTGAGGAAAGCTTGCGCTGTGGGCCTCTTGTCGCAGGTGTTGCAAGCGGGTTTCCCGCAGGGTCCGCTGGATGCGGAACGGCGACGGAGCTCACCCTCGGCCTCCGTGAGATTGCTGTGGGCTTGTCCTCTGACCATTGGGAGTAGTCGCTCTCAACGGGAGCCCTCTCAGAATTCTGCGGAGTTGGCAAAGGTGTCTGTGGCCCCGGGCGGGGCGTGGGGAGTCCTCCAGGGTGCCCTGGTTCCGGGCAGCTTCGAGCGTGGGGCCGGGGGGGGGAGTCGGGGCAGCCACCTTCCGCCCTGTCCTCTCGCCGAGAAGGCGAACCTGCCGGCCAGGGTTTCTCGAGCCAGGTAGTGAGCGTGAGCAAGGCTGACCCTCTGTGAGGCCGCTGGTAGAGAGAAGAGGGGAGAGCAGGTGACTCTGGTGATTGTGGGTGAGCTCCTGGGGGCTCAGACTGCGTCCTGATTCCTGGATCCCTCGAAGCCCAGCCCCAGAGTCCTTGTGGGGTCAGGAACGGGGTCCACCAGGGACGGCGGTGCTCCCCAGAACGCCATGCTGGGGGTGGACAGGGTCAGCTTGACCCCCCCACCTGCAAGCCCATCGCTCTGAGGGAGGGCCCTGCCCTGGAGCCCCTTTTCCTCCCACGCTCTGTGGGGCACCACAGGCTCTGGGCTCCTTAGAATGGAACCGAATGGTCCCTCAGCCCACCTGACCCGTGCAGGCAGCAGTGCTGGGCCATTCAGGTCGGAAGAAAAGCACATCAAAGTCAAGACCCCGCTTGGACTGAAACGGCTCAGTCGCAGCCTCACTTGGCTGGGTGGACCCTTCCGTCCACAGGGCTGCTCTCCGGGGCCGCCACGACCTCGGAAACCCAGGCTTCCCTACCACTCCAGTGCTGGGCATCCCTGGCGGGTCGCTGCCCTGTGCCTCGTGTTAGGGAGTCACCCGGAAGGCGTTCGTGAAGCCCCTGCCTCTGGCAGGACCAGTGAAGAGGTGGTCAGCAGACACTCCACAGCCCGAGGGATGTGGTTTGGAAAGGCATCTGTTTTTGTGAAGAGGCTGGGAAACTAGTATTTAAACACCCCCTCCTTTGTCCCTGCCTTCCCCGCCCCCCAGTATCTGCCTCTCCTGGAGGCCAGCCTCCATCCGCCTGGCCTCCTCCTGCCTCCAGGCGGCTGGGGAGAGTCCGGAACCCGGGCGCTGGGGGAGGTTCCCGTTTCCTTGCGTCACTGTGAGGGAGCTCCAGGCCCCGTCCCTGGAGAAGGCTGCGCAGAAGTCACAGGCCATATGGGCGGCTCTGGTACGAGCTGCCCTTGCAAATAATAACAGGAATAATAATAATAATAATAATCGTAGAACCGTCCGGCTCCCGCCGGCCTCCTGTCCCGCCCCTGGCTGTTCTCGGGCCACAACCACGGGCCTTTTCGAGGGTTGGCAGGCCGCGGGGCCTTCTACTTGTTTCTGGAGACCAGATGCTGCCCCGGGAACACCCCCAGCTCCCGGCCCGGTGGTCACGCTCTCCGCCCCGACCACCCTTGGGGTCACAGCCTCCACTCTGGGCTGCGGTTGAGTTTTCTGCTCCCAAACCCCAATAATAAATGGGTCCATGATGACAATTAAGAGAAAAAAATATTATTTTTGTTAGAACAACCGTCGTAGGTTTTTAGCAATGTGTGTCTGTGTGTCCTCACGCCTTTTCCTATTCTGCCTGTTTTCATTTTCCTTTTTTTTAAATATTATGTACTATATTTTTAGTCTCAAACACACTATATATTATATATATTTAATTTTTTTATATATATAAATATAAATGTTTTAAAAAGTACCATGTTTTGTGTTATTGAAGGCATGAGTAGTTCTTGCTTAAAAGATTGCCTGATTTGGGGTGAAATGGTCACATTTGGGGAAGACAATTGGACTTTGGGGCGGACATTGCAGAGAGGATCTGTGTGGTCCTTCGGGCAGTTACTTATATCTGTGGCTGTCCCGGGCCCTGAGGGACAGAAGCTGGCACCTGGGAGAGGACAGACAAACAGCGGGAGGGCCCGCCACGGGGACACGCACCCGGAACTCTGGGGCCAAAACCGATGATGGGGCAGGTCAGGGGGCGACTGAACCCGGGGTCCAGATCCCGAAGGAACTGGGTGAGGGTGGGAGCCAGATGGGTTCCATTTATTAAGAGGTAGAGGTTTGGGTCAACAGCAGATTTCCCAAGCCCGTGGCCTTCTGGCTCTGAGGGAGGAGAGGGGAGGCCCGCACAGGTCATCCCGCTGAGAACCTGGCCTCTGCAAGGATTTCTCTTTGGTCATGTCCCAGGACTGTTTGAGGATCACCGGGAGTGGGGGGTGCGGGAAAGGGCTGTTTTCAGATCCTGTTTTTTGAAAGCTATAAATCATCAGAGAGATACAAGGTTTTCTTGTTTGCATCACCTATGTGACCCCCGAGCAAACGGAAGCTGGTCCACGGGAGCCTTTCTGTGTGCAAGGGACACAGGACACAGCCAGAGACAGACGTAGGGATGGGGGAGCTGAAAATACTGGAGAGGTAATGCTACCCGTTTCCGAGACGGTGGCAGGTCCCAGTCAGAGGCCCCACCGCCAGAGAGGCTGGAGCCCTGCGAGCCGTGGGGAGACGCCGTGTCCAGGACCCGAGCCCGTCGGTGGCTGGAGGCGAGTCCCTCCTGGGTGGGAATGGGAGACCCAGGTTCGGGTGGGGCAGGGGGCTGGAGCCAGGTAAGCTGAACTGTGGCAGGTAAAACCTGGCCTGATGGGTGGGGGCAGAAGCAAACGGAGCAGAGTAAGCAGAGAAGCAGAGGAGAAGCAGCAAGTGTGCAAACTCGGAGACGCAGGTGAGTCCGCCGGGCAGAGCCGTGAGCGGTGAGCGGCGGCTGCTTGCTGTGGGCTGGGTCCGCACACCTGCCTCCTCTGTGCATCCTCGGAGCCCAGCACGGGGCCGGCAGGGTCCTGGGGACAAGCCTGTGAGCTGTAGAGGGCTCCACTCTGCTCCTGACAGAAGAAAGGCCACGGGAGCTTGTCCCACGTGCGAGGCCTCTGCCTGTGACGGGGGGCCCCAGCCACTCCCTGAAGTCACCCCCAGCTTGAGCACAAGTGGTAATCGCCAAGCTCTGCCGAGTTTGGAAAGCTGCCCCCTCCTTGTGAAGTCCTCTGCCTTGGCGAGCTCTGGCCCGAGGCACACACAGCCTCCTGTCTCCCCTTCCTCACCCGTATGTCAAGTTCAGGGTCCCCACTGATCTACGACAAGACATCGTCCCAGAGGACGGGCTCACTCAGCTCTCCCTGTGGCTCCCCCAGTGTTCTTGCCCTTAGATGGAGTGCTGCTCTGGGGACGTACCCTGCTCCCCCCGCCTCTGCGCTGAGGCCCCTGGTCTCCTTGTCTGCCTGGGATGCGCCAGCCTGTCCTTTATCCTCCTCACTTCCAGATCGTACTCATCTTGGGGACCCAGCCCAAAGGCCCTCTCCTCCTGGAAGCCTTGCCGGACTCATTACTGATTCCCCTTTGCTCCGTCTGGGAGGTCCTGGGACAGGTGGGCTGTATGGTGCTGACTCACTCACAGCTGTCTGCTCCGATGGCAGGGTTATGTGTGGGACACGTTCGCACTGTCCTCTTAAAGTAAAGCTGCTCGAACACAGGGACCGTGTATGCTCTATTTCAGTACCCTCAGCGGCCGACAGAGGGCCTGGCATTCTGTGGCTCCGTGTGGGCTGGAGGGACATGGATGGGGAGCAGGAGGGGAAAGCCAGCAGCCCTGTGCACACAGGCACCGAGTGGGGACAGCACCTCGAGGACGCAGTGTCTCGTGAAGCAGGACAGCGTGGGGACTCCATGCAGGGGCGCTCACGTGAGTTTGCCCAAGGCTGGACGTTGCCAACAGCCACGGACATGGAGTCTCCCCGAGCCCCCGACTGCTGGAGGAGGTCAGCCCGACTCGTTCGGGCCAGTGCGCTACAAACAGAAGTGACATGTCACTTCCAGACCAAAGCACTTAATTGCTAGTGTGAGACCCTCCGGCTCTTCCTCTGCCTGTCTGGCAACAAGAGCTCATTTATTCCAGATGGTGCGGCTTCTTGATGGTGGGTCCCTCTCCGCCTGGGTCCCTGGGTGACTCCCCGAGGCCATGATGAACGTGGAGTTTGCGGGGGACATGTGTCTTTGTTGTGTTAAGATCAGGAAAGTGTGGAGCTGCTTGTTAGTGAGACACGACATGGCCCATCCTGATTAATGCAGACCTTCTCTGCTTCCTCCTGCCTGACCTCAGGTCCCTACATCCTGCTCTTCTGCTCTGAGACACACACAGACAACGGCTCCCATGCACCACAAAGTGCCTAGCAGCGTTCCTAGCACATGACTATTCAGCAAATGGTAGCTTTTGTTAGCCTGGAGAGAGGGGAGCAGTGGGCAGCTGCCCCAGGAGCTGTCTGTGCCCCTTTCCTTAGGGACATCGTGAGCGGTCACGAGTTGGCCCCCAGCAGTGCCGCCCAGTCCCCCTGCAGGCCAGCACACTTTCTGAGCTCCTTTTCTTTGCAAAATGTTGTGAGCAGTCAGTGTGGCGAGATGCACAACACCCTCTGCACCTGGATTGTCTTGGTCCTGACACAGCGGGGTCCCACCCCCACCCCACCCCCGCTTAGGAACATCCGGCCACACACCTTGCTGCCGCCAACGTCCCTCAGCCGCCCCCACCCCCACCCCAACGCGTGTTGGATACTGTCTCTCGCAGTGTCCTGATGGCAGGGAACGTGCCTGGCAGAGCCCGTCCGTCCGGCCCCCGGGGTTCTGAAACCAAAAGACCAGCTCTTTGCAAAGCCGGAACCTGGGGGAGGAAAGGATCACTTCCTCACTTTTCCATTTCCTTACTCACTGTAATTAGCTGCACAGAGGCAGCCTCCCGGGGAGAGCAGAGCCATCAGCTCCCAGAATTGAACGGGCAGCTTTGTCTTTTTGTTCCTCTCCACATAATACTGCTCTCCTGGTGGTCGCTATGTAAACACATCCTGCATTCATTTGCAAACTGAGGAATATTTCGTATTTGGAGGCTCAGATAAATGCGCCAGCTTCCCAAAAGAGACACCGGTTGGGACTTCCTCTTTTCAGGCAGCATCGTGCCCACACTCCTGGTCCGGGACCCCAGCCGCGCGACTCCGGGAGGTGGTCAACACTTTGTCCTTCTCAGAGCCTTCTCTGAAGCATGTGGCCCCATGGGTCACACAACTCAGGAGTCAAGGGTACCTCTGGGGCACCTGGTCCCACTAGGGACCTGAAGCAGGAGCCCCTACTTGGTCTCAGAGAAAGGCTCTGCATCAAGACCATTGAGCCTGGAAAACGGGTTGACTTTTTACAGAGTCTGGCCTTGGGGACCCGAACGCTGAGACATCCCTCTGGCTTCTCCAGACACGGGCTCTGAGCCTTTGGGAAAGATCATTTGACCCTTCCAGGCCTCGGTTTGCTGATTAGTTAAGAAGTCATTCCGTCATTCATGCCAAAAACATTTATTGAACATTTACCACGTGTCTGGTATTACTCCAGACCCTGGGGGTGCTGTGGGGGAACGGGGTGCCTGCCCTCACAGGACGGGGATGGACAGCGGCAGGTGGAGGGGTGGCAGGGCGCCGGGAGGAGGGACGTGGCCATGAGAGAAGAGGAAGGGTGAGCTGGGGCAAAGAATAGGCTGGGCAGAGGGAACAGCATTTGCAAAGACCCTGGAACAGAAAGGAGATTTGGGGGTTCAAGACCCAGCCAGGAGCCTGCTGTGGGCGTCCTGAGAGTGGCAGCAAATCCTGTTGGAAAGGCGGCTGGGACAGACCTTGGGAGGACTCGCAGGCCATGAAACAGGACTTGGGGAATTATTCCGAGATGGGAAAATGTAGTAAGTCAAGACGTATGAAACGACTGTTTTTCTAGGTCAGGAATGGTTGAACATCAGCATTTTATACGGTTCAGCCTAATAGATGTAAACGTGCAGTATTGCTAATTTATTATCACCACTATAAAAAACAGGGTTTTCTATTATTTTGGCAGGATTAATTGGAAGACGTTTCTTCTTTCTGTGCAGCGTCAACGCGCCTCCCTGCAGTTTACACGGAGGCTACAGTCCAGCCTTCAGGGCGCCGCTGTCTGGGGGCCCAGCCCCCTTCCCCACCGGCCCGTTTGATATGGAGCCGTAGCTGTTGCCATGACGTCATGTCTCTTCCCGAGACACCTCTTCCCGGAGTTCAACATTTCTGATTCTGCAAACCTCTCTCTTGCGACAGGGTTCCCCCAGTCCCCTCCTCTCCCACGCCCTGCCCGCAGAGTGAGTTCTGAACAATCGTAGGAAGGCAGTGTTTCCCGTTGCACCCCACTAATCAAGGAGGGCCCCCCCAGCCCCGCCAGGGTTCTCTGGTTCCTTCACTTGCTCACTTTCAGTGAATATGCTGTCTTCCGGCTCTTCCCCAGGAGGGAAGGGGGCCGCTTCCCCTCCCCAGCGCCCTGGGAGCCGCTGCCCACTGCAGCAGGAGGACGTTCCAGATTCTCAGACAGAAACCCCGGGGACACGGAGTAAGAGGGCTGCCGCAGCTGAGCCCAGCACCACAGCCTCGATTCTCCGGGCTGTCCAGAGACCTGGAGTGCTCTGGGCTGTGGGTCTCCGTGGAACGCTTTAATAGGGTGCTGGCATCACACCGTCCCAGACCCGGCTGCCGGGATCCCATCTGTGCTCCCTGCTCTGAGCTTCAGGAATCAAGAGCAACCTCCGCTGCTGAGCCATGCAACGTTGGACAAGTTACCGAACTTCCCGAGTCTCCGTTTTCTTTTCCTTCCTCCACCTTCCTGCCTGCCTTCCAAGATTTTATTTATTTATTTGAGAGAAAGAAAGAGCGAGCAGGGGAGAAGAGGCAGAGAGAGAGGAGGAAGCAGGCTCCCTGCCGAGCAGAGAGCCCAGATGTGGGGCTCCATCCCAGGACCCGGGGATCGTGACCTGAGACAAAGGCAGAGGCTTCACCCACTGAGCCACGCAGGCGCCCCGAAACTCAGTGTTCTTATCCCTGAAGGGGGATAACAACCTCCTTCCTTCGCCGAAGGGAGAGCTAGCACAGTATTCAATGAGCATGTGTCCCAAGTCCCACCACCGCCTCCACCGCCCTTCCTCGCCCAGAGGCCCCTCAGGGCGGCCCAACCCCTGCAGTGGCTAAGCGGTTTCCCTGCTTCCCTACTTTGTGCCCCAGAAACTGTCCTCCGCAGCACCCGTTCTCTGAGGAGTTGTTCCCGCCTGAAAAAGCCCCCGATCTTCATTCTACCACCAAGGCCAGAAATCTGGACTCCCACCAAAATCACACAACCGAAGGAAGCCTCTCGAAGTGTAAATGACCCCCCGTCACTCCCTTGCTTCGGACCTCACGGCTTCACAACGTGCAGGATACAGTCCACACTCCTCGGGTCCCCCGGGCCCCACCTTGGCCGCCCGTCTACCTCTTGCCAGCCTTTGTCACTTCCCATGACTGACCTCCTTGCTCTCAGGGATGTCCTGTCTCCGAGTGAAATGCTGGACCCCTTCCTTCAGAGACACCTCCGAGAGTCTGGGGATGCTTCGGGAGGGGAAGAAGTTACTGTATATTGCGTAAAATGTCAGGCATCTCATACGTATGATTGTGTGCAGCGTTCAGAGGAATGGGCCCCTGGAGCCACACCTTTAAGGGGACACCTGTCCTCCATGCAGCACCCGGCGGACGCCCAGCGACGAGCCTCGCACCCGAGCCCCGGAAGCTCTGGCCTCAGAGCCCCTGGGGCTCCAGCTCCCCTTCTAATAACCTAAAGGCTATTAACAGTCTCTTCAGTTATTAAAACCATTTTTTTGATGCCTGTCCCTTTGGTCCTGGCTCCATGCCATGAAAAGTAGCCGGCATCCCAGATGCCCCTTTGAGAGGGCGGCCTTCCCCAGGCTAGAGAAAGAGGCTGAGACCTCATTGCTCAGGTACGCCCCGTTCTCACGGGAGGACATGGAGCCCGGCCCCGGGGCACAGGTGCCTCCCAGATTTAAAATCTTGCAAGGGAAAGAACCTGAAGGCGTGTGTAGAAACACTGGCATTCTGGAGGACGGAGGAGAAAAGTCTTGTGCTTCAGCTCAGGCCCTAGGGCTGCTTGCAGGGTCTGAGTCCGGGACCTGAGGTCTGCCAGCAGTGCTGACGTGCCCCAAGGACACCTTCACCTCTTTCATCTGTGAGAAATGAATATCGGGGCTCCTGGGGGCTCAGTCGGTGAAGCGTCTGCCTTCGGCTCAGGTCGTGATCTCAGGGTCCTGGGATCGAGCCCCGTTTCGAGCTCTCTGCCCTTCCTCACCCTCCCGGATCCGCCACCCGGACCTGCTGACTCTGCCCTCCCCGCGCATGCTCCAACCGGCTTCTCCTCTCCCTTCCATGACTCTGCACGGGTTTTTGGCTTTCTCCACTCCTGCCTGTTGTATGAGCGGGACAGCTGCCTGTATGAGCGGGACAGCCTCCGATGCAATCTTCCCGTCTCCAGCCTGACCCCGTCTAAACCGTACTTGACCATTCTGCGGGAATAATCCTTCCAAAATGCAAATCTGATGTGATACGTTCGTCCCTGAAGTCATTCCACAGCTCCCCGTCGAGGTCGGGACAAAATTAAGCCCTTTAACAACTGGGTGAAGGGCCTCCCTGACCTGACCCCGCTCTGTCCAGTCTCACGGCTTCCCGAGTCCCTTTCCGGGGTTTAAGGATGTCAGCTGTGAGTCTGCCCTCGGTTCCTGGGGATGAGGCACGCCCCATTTCTTGCCTCCTTGGAACAGGTGGTCCTCTCCTCAAAACAGTGTCCCTCTCCCTTTCTCGTTCCCTCGCTGACTCCTCCTCGTCGTAAAAGTCCCATTACTGGGCTTGGCCTCCTCCCTGAAGACGGTCTCCCCGCCCGCTCCGTCTAATTACGGGCTCTGCGCAGGGGATCGATCCTTCCCTGGGCTCAGGGTCCCAGGCACTCTCGTGGCCATTGCCTTATCGCGAGAAAAGCTTGGGGCTCCCTGCTTTTCTCTTTCTGTGCACGTGGCGCGCTGGCTGCTGTCTCTCTTTCTCTCTCTGTCAGGAGACTGGAAGCCCACTGCGGGCAGGGACTGGGCTCGGTACACCCTCCTCTCCCCCATCAGGGTCCTCTTCCTGCACAGCGTCTGAGGGTGACCAGCCTCCCTCCCAAGGGAGAGCACCTGAGCGAAGCCCCTCCCCCCAGGTAGCCTCTCGGCCGCGGGACAGCAGGAGAGGTGGGAAGTCGGCCGTGAGTGGAGGGGAGGGACGTGTGGCGGACTAGCGACCCAGGCATCCGGTTTCATTGTTTAAACACTCAGCCCTTCAGCTCGGGACTCTATGCCAAGTCTCTGGAGGTGTGGAGACACATACACGACGGTTTCCGTCCTTCGGGGATGTGCCATCCAAGAGCAGAGACGTACCTGTCTGCAAACCCTCGGACCTGCGGGGTGGTCTCTAGACCCTAGGACTCTGAACACAGAGCTGCTTTAGCAGGGAGAGAAAGCCGTTACTCGTAACTGTTGAGGGTTCAAAGCGAGGACAAGGTAACCTCTGAGCAGGGACGGGAAGGATGAGAGAGGCTCTGCCCACTTTCTCCTGGGGACGGAAGGCTTTGCAGGCAGGTTCCCAGCGCTTGCTGTGGTGTTCTTGGAATAAGCTGCAGTCACCCAGCTTCTGGTGGGGGGGCCTGGGTGTGGGGACGGGGACGCACCACCCGGTGTCCCGGGCTGGCAGAGGTGCTCCCGCCCCCGCCCCCGCCCCCGCCCCCGCAGGCACCCAGGCTCCGGCAGGGGCTCCAGGCACCGGGCTGCAGCCTCCTCTCCACGCCTGGTTTATTATGCACGAGGCAGGCAATTTGCCTCCCGCCCCGGGGACCCATCTCGGAGACAAGAAGGTAGTTTGTTCTCTGTAATGGCTTGTGCTGGAGTGTGGTGGCAGGCAGGGCGGGCGTGAGGGCTGGGGCTGCACGGAGGGGGCCTCTGTGGCCTTCACTCTTCCTCTCCTGCGGCTTCCCTTCCCCCACCGCGCTCTGTCCTCCTGCCCCTCGTTCCTGAGCCTCGTGGCTCCTTCTCCCACCACGCTCCTTTCAGTGCTGGGCCGGGGTGGGGTGGGAGGGCTGGAGGGCGGGCGGCAACCACCCTCACTGCGGGGCCGCGGCCTCGGGACTCCGGCTCACTCCTTCCCATCCTAGGCCATCTCTGTCCCTTCTTCTCCCTCCTGATCCGTTTCTTCGCTGACCCTGACCTCCATCCCGATGCCCGTGGGAAGACACCCCCGGGATCCTGCCCTCATTTCCAGGTGGGCACCTGCCGCAGCGGAGGGCTTGCCCACAGCCCTCTCATTCACCAGAGGCGCATCCCTGGTGAAGTCCAGACCCTGCCGGGCGGGGGTCTCCTGGGGTGAGCGCCTTGGGGTGAGGACTGTGGCTGGGCGGGGGGAGTTTCTGCACACAGTCAGGGGGGAACCGACAGGCAGGCGTCTGTCCCGGCGGTCCCCATGCACAAGCATCCCCAGGGGTCCCCCCTGCCCTGCCCTGTGCCAACGGCTGTGGCACTTGCGTCCAGGTGTCTGTCCTCACAGCCCAGCCCAGTGTGAGGGTAGCAGTGCGGGCTGAGGCTGCTTCTGTTCCGGGAAGTCAGCTGCGTGCTCGGGTCACCTGTCCTCCCCGCTGGGGCCTTCCTTCTCCCCGCTGTCCAGCAACGGGGTTCCCCTGGGTGGACTCAGAGGTCCTACACGCGTTACCATGTGTGGGTAGGCGCGATCCCAGAATGCCCCCGGCAGGGGCGTGTCCTCTGTGCTCATGGATCCAGGAAGGCTCCCCATCCAAGGTGGCCGGTGAGTAGCAGAACAGAGCAAGGAGTGGCCAGGGAGAGCGGGAGGCCGTGGGAGGGATTCGGGTCCTCTGCTCAAAAGCAGCAGGCAGACGGGGGCTGGGGACAAATGTAGCTGCCGGCAGGAGTGTGGGGGTGGGGTGGTGAAGGGTCGGGGGTCCTGAAATCCTCAGGCAATGTCCTTGGGGAGCGAGGGATGCAGGAGAGGAGCCAAAACGGCCCAGTAGAGGGGGGCAAGGAGAGCCAGAGAAGTGCCTGGGCCAGGACCTGACCTGGGACCGTGTCCTGGGGCCCCCAAGGATATGAGCTGCCAGTGTGTTGTGGGGACTTGGACCTGCCTGCATCTCCTCTGAGCCTCTGACATTGGAGAGCCCTGTCTCCTGCGGTTTGCGGAAATTCCCAATGACATAGGGCCACCTCCTCCCAAGAACGCATGAGCCCATGGTCAAGGCAGCCTCGCTTCTTCTTGGGACGGGAAGGGGGCTCCTCATGGACAGGCTGGAGCCCCTGCAGTCTTTGTGGGGCGTGTGTGCAGCACACGGAGGGCTTGCCCACAGCCCTCTCATTCACCAGAGGCGCATCCCTGGTGAAGTCCAGACCCTGCCGGGCGGGGGTCTCCTGGGGTGAGCGCCTGAGAGGTCTGTATCATGGTGGGGACATGCTGGGGCCAGGGTACGAGGGTGGGCACCGGGGTTGGTGCTGAGGCCCAGGGGGTCTTAGGTGCACCTGCCAGGGCCCAGCCACTGCTCCGGAAAAGAGGTAGGAGCCAAGGGAAGGCAGGAAACCCGGGGGAGGTGAGTGATACCCGCAGAGCCAGCCAGGCGGGAGGCGGCAGGAGGATGAATGAGCCTGACAAGGAGGAGGAACCTTTCCTCAGCCCCAGATCTCAGGAAAGAGAACAAAGGAGCAGGGCCAAAGGCAGAGGCAGAGAGGAGGGTGAGCAGAAGCCAGCCATGCGGGAAGGAGGGCGGAAGAGGAGGGCAGGTTGGACAATGACGGAGCCCATGGAGATGGCTCTGAGAAGCAGAGGCCAGTGGCCCGAGTGCAGGTGGGGGCCTGCTTGGTGCCCCTGTGAGACCAGCCTGGGGAGGGCAGTGGACACCACCCACCGCAGGTGTTTTCACGGTGGCTCTGAGGGGAGCCGCTCTTCTCCCTGGGTCCGAGGACGCGGAGGGAAGAACCCTCTGGAGGCTGAGGTGCACCACACAGCAGCTGTGAGAGGGGCCAGGAAGGGCTCGGCCCAGGACAGAGCTGTGGACCCCAGAAGCCCCTCACCACAGCTCCCCGGGCCCCTCGGTGGAGGCGGGGATGCCCCCTGCCTGGGTGGGGCCGCAGCACCTTCCTGTCGGGCTCTCTGAGGATACGGGCCAGGCCAGGTCATGTCTGGGGCCAGACACGCCAGGGGCCCTGTGGACGCCCCACAGACAAGCCCCGGGAGGTAGCAGCATGTCCGGCTCCAGGAAGACCCTCTGGGGAGTGTGGTCCTTTCCCACCGTACTGATGAGGGCATCAAGCTCTCCTCCGGCTCCAGGAGGATGTAAAACTGAGGCTGGACCATCCCTCAGCCGGAACAGTCGGTTTCTCTCTTAAAAAAAAAAAAAAAAAAAAAACTAGCTTAATATGTTTATTGGTCTGATTTATTGTTATTAGCTTCCATGCTGGTCAACATAAAATAATTATAAATTCAAGATTACAGTGAAAACCACTACCATTTTAATTTTAAAAAACAGTGTAGGAGGTTCATAGCCTATATATATTGCCTCCCATATTTCTCCTGGGAACATTACAAAAATCCTGTCACGCAATAGAAAAGGTTTTAATCGGAAAGAGAAGGAAAGAGGCAAAGAGGTATGAGGCGGAGGCATGGAGTAGAGCCTGGGAGAAGCCCCAAGAGAGACTGGGATTCCCACCAGCTCCCGGAGCCGGGCCATGCACCGTCGGGCTCCTCCAGGCTCAGGGGTGCAGCAGAGAACCTCGAGTCTGGCCCCCACAGCCCGGGTTGTGTGAGGAATGGCTTCTGGCCTCCCACAGAGCCACCAGGTTGGGGCCTACGTGGGAGAGGCTGTCCCTGTCTGTCACCCTGGAGGAGGGCCGCTCCGGGGTCCAAGAGCTTGGCTGTGCAGTCAGGGTCCCTTTGTATCCTCCCCCACCCCCAGGCTTGTAGGTGAGGAAGGGGCCACCAGCCAGGCCTCCCCTCCTGAGCTCTCTGCCTGCACCCCTCCCAGCACACACAGCGGGAGAGGGTAAGGCAGACATTTATCTTGGCGTAATTATCTGTCAGGTACAGCGGGGAGGCCCCAGCCGCCCCCCACCACGCAGGAAAATGAATCCCGCACGCACAGACACGGGGCTGCGCTCTTGCCCTCCGCCCCAGGCGCTCAGCCAGGCCACCCTGGACGGCCCACCTGCCTGGATCCGCCAGACGTCCCCGCCGGACCTCTACCACCTCCTTCCAGCCTGAGCTCCTGGTTGCTGGTGGGGGGAGGCGTTAGGACTGGCTTCCCTGCATGGATGGCACCGTAAGCCCAGAGGCTGGGCGCGGGCTGCACGTCTGCCGCAGTGAGGAGGGCCGCTTTCCAGGATCCAGCCAGCAGGTCTAGGACCCTGGGAGGCCCTGCACATGGGTGCTTTCCCCGGTCCCCATGAGACAGCCCATGGAATCGGCGTTTCTGCTCACCGTGGAGAGGAGAGCACAGCTGGTTGTGTCCCGCCAGAGCCCAGCTCTGCACGTCCTGAGACCGGGCTCTGTGGGGAGGCCGAGAAGCCCCAGAGGGGCAGGGGGTGGACACTTCTTGGGTGAGCTTTGATGCCTCTTTCTTTAAAGTGCGCATGGTCTGCTCCTCTCCAGATCCTCATGGGGGTGTAATGAGAAAGCAAGTCTTGAGACGTGTAGGAGCTCAAGAAGAGAGTGCTTCCCCCTTCGGCCTCCCCGCCGCGTCCCTCTGTGCACAGGGGGCTTAGAGCCAGAGCCTTCTAGCAGTCCACTGAACTCTACGGATTCCTTCACACTGTTGGGAAGCAAGACTGTCCCATCCCCTTCAAGGACCTTCTAGCCAGACTCAGAGTCCAACTGACATGGGACAGATTAACGGGAGAAAATCAAATTTAATAGCATGTATATGAGGAATCCACACAGACACAGAAATTCCAAAAACCATGGGGCAAAATGAGGTATCTATGTCATCCCAGACTAAGGAGAAGGCGGCAGGGGTCTGGGACCTCCGTGGGAAGGAGGTAGTTCACAGGGCAGTGCGGGGAAGAGCAGATGTTCGGTGATTAGAGGTCTGCCCTGCCGTGCAGAAGGGTCACTCAGATAAAATTCATCTCTGCTAGTAGCCCTTATTCTGGGAAAGACCCCCAGTTCAGATTCTTCTGTGTAGTTAAGGGAGGGGTGAAACTTTCTCTTGACCCCGCAGGGTCACAGTTGCAGCGCAGAGCAGTCCGTCCGCCAAAGCGGCCCATCTCGGGGCAGCCTGCCCTTGCCTCCCGCATCATGATGTTGCCAAATGCGTGAACTGAGATATGTGGGCTTGCAAAGGAACCCAATTCTACTGACAAACCACTCCTGAAAGAATCAAAACAAACAAATGCACGACCCAGTAATCAACCACGCTCTTCAACGACGCATTCAACGACCAGATCTAGCAGCGGATCTCATAACTGCTGTAATTTGCAAGACGGGAGGAGGTGAAGGAAGTTTCCGGAGGCTGCGGCCGCAGGTGGAATACGAATGCACCTGGGTGTCTACTAGTGACGGAACCCCAGGTATTGTTGGCAGCACGGGTGTCTACTAGTGACGGAACCCCAGGTATTGTTGGCAGCATGGGGCTTGCGGTGGAGAAATCCTGGATGCGTTCAGAGCTGGTGAAAATACGTCCCATCACCCAAGTCCCCAGACCACCGCCCCCAAAACCTACCCAGGCATCTCGGGTTAAGAGGAGATGCAATTGGCTGAAAACATCTGTGTGCATTATGAAGAGCAACTTAGGGAGAGATGGAGACACAGAGGGTCTGCCCACGAGGGCCTTCTGGAACATACGGGTGTCCTTCTGAGCACGGCAGCCAAGAACCATGGTGGTTGAACAAGCCGCCTGAGCACCGGAAGGAAAAGACAACAGAAGCAGGGCTCCTGGTGCCCCTGGCCCTGCTCCAGGCGATCTCCACCACGTTGGGCCTCCACCCCACCCTCCGCCCTCCTCCTCTGCGGAGAACACGGCCCCCTCTGTCTGGCCGGCTCTCCTCACCCCTCCACACTGCACGTGCGCGTGTCTGCTTTACCTGTACGGTTCTGTGTGGCTCCACGTGGCTCGTGGGTGCACACGGCTCTGCTCGCGAGGCCTTGGACTTGATGGCCGGCGGGCACTGGGCTCAGAGGCGTGGGGGCGGCTCCTTCAAGTTGGAGAGAGAGGGTGGCTTGCTGTCAAGCGGGATGTGGAAAAGCCACTGCACTTACAAGGGGGGAGGAAGTGGGAGCCAGAAGCCGTTGGCTCTCCATGCGCAGGCTGGCTAACGGGAGCTGAGGTGGAGGGGCTCCCTCACCCCCTCTTCGGGACCCCACAGAGGGGCCCCAGGGTCTGCATGCACCCCTGACTTGCTGTGGGGCCTGGAGCGCTCCTTCCCTGCGTCAAGCCTCTTTCCTGCACCAAGAATGAGCTCCTTCCCCTCTGTTCTCAGGGGTCGTCTGTAAGTACTAGGGTGGGGTACAGCTGTTCGTTCTTTTTAACAGGAAAATACAGGTTTTCCCGGGTCACGTGTGTGTGGCTGTCCTCGGCAGCCGTCTTGTTTGGACGGAGCTCTCATTCTAGGAGACCCGCAGAGTCCACGGAACCTGCCCCTCCTCCGTGGCTCACCTCTCAGACCCAAGCCAGCAGGCGTCTTCTGCAGAGCCTGGAGAAGCTCCCTCTCTGGTAGGAAGGGGTTGACCCAATTGGCGTTTCCTCACAGAGATGTTTCATTCTTAAAGGGCCCACAGCACCTCGGACTTGACAAATACCCTTCAAATCTCCCTACTTGACGTCTCGGAATCCTCTGAAACGGGCACAGATAAGGAAACTAAGGCTCATTCACACAGAGCGTCAGTGATCGCGTGGACGCAGGAACCTTCTGACTCTTCCTGGGACTCACTTCCGTCTCAGTGAAGACAGGCTCACGAAGGGCGCAGTGATGCAAAGGGCCTGGGGAGGTAAGACAACAGCGGAGTCCTTCTCACTTGAAGGACAACTGGTCGCTGGAACTCCCTGGCGGTGTTTTCCTTATCCTTAGTTGATCATCCTGCTGCTGAGTCGGCCGCCTGTACTTCCTTAGGCTGGGAAATGTCACAGCTCTAAAGCAGGCTTTGGGGGAAACTGAAGTGACTTCTTGTTCCAGAGAAGCCCCACGAGCTCGTTCTGTGTCCTGGGCCCCCTCCGAGGTCCTCCTCAAGGGGATGCTGCCCTCAGGTGGTGAGCATGTGACTGACAGGTGCGCACACCCTCTGGGCTCTCACGGGTCCCAGCAGGCGGTCTGGTAGGATTGTCATTCATGCACCGTGACCTTGCCTGAGGCTTCCGCCCCAGGCACAGACGGGATGTTGTGCCTGTGGCCTCGGCTTCCAGCCGCTCACCATCTTCCCAGCCCAAGAGGCTACAACGATGCTACATCCCCAGACCTCAGCCAGCCGCGGGCAGCCCAGAGGGGATGTTGGCCAAGTGCTGGTTCAAGAAACCCAACACCTGTCCTTGCCCGGAGCACACACTCTACACTTGACCTGAGGGGTCACGCCATCCCATGAGGTAAGTGCGATGTCCGTTTTGCCGATAAGGAAACAGAGGCAGAGTTCAAATCTGCGGTTCTTAGACTTCGCGGTCGCTATCCCTGTCCACTCTAAAAAAATTATGAAACCCCCGGGAGGAGATTTGGTTTCCCGGGTTGTATGTACCCATATCTGCCGTATTACAAAGTAACAACAAACTTCAAAAAGCACTTAATTCATTTAAAAATAACATTACTAAACTTATTACATATTAACATGAAAAACGTTTTGAGAGGAGAACAGTATCGCTTTTGTAAATCTCTGTAACACTGGGTGCGTTGGACGAACCACTGCGCCCCGGAAAGACGGGCAGGAAGAAGGGGAGGAAGAAAGGAGACCCGGGGGCACCGGGCTGGCTCCGTGGGACAAGCACGAGACTCTCCATCTCAGGGTCTTGTGTTCTAGCCTGTGTCAGGCATAGTGCGTCCTTAAAAAACCAAAAATATAAAAATATAAAGAGGCAAATAACATTGTAATGTTTGTATGGAAGTAATTTTCAACCTTGTGGAGGTCCTGAAAGGGTCTTGGGGGACCCCCAGGCACCCCGGATGGAACTCTGAGAGTCACTGGCTTAACTAATGTGCATGTGGCTGCCCAGCCCGTTTGAGGTGGTAGAGCTGGGAGGCACCCGGGCTTGCCTCAGTGGCCCCCGCCCCACATCCCGGCCTCCCACTCACCCCTCGGGGCATCAGGGGCTCCTCTGTAAGATGAGGGTGGACTTTTCCATGGCGCAGAGCCCTCTGGCTCTGAGCCTCCCTCACCCAGCTTGGGGCAGCTCCTGGGCCGGCCACGAGGCTAGAACAGCGACCCTCCTTCTCTTGGGAAGAGAGCTCGGGGTTCTATACTTTTTCGAGGAAAAAGGAGCCTCTACCCACCCCCACCCGTGCTGTCACCAGGTTCAGCTGTGGACTCAGCCTCCCGTCCCCAGGACAGGGGGGTGGGGGTGCTGGGGACCAGGCTGCGGTCGGCGGTCCCAGACCCTGTGAAGCTGGGAATCCCCCCCTCCCCGCTCACACACTGCTGAGCAGAGCCTCCCCAGAAGGGCATTTCAGGTGGAAGGAGCAGGATTCGTGACGTCATGGACGAGGGAAGGCCCGGGAACGGAAGAGTCAGTGTCCAGTGGGCATTTCGAGGACCCTCTCCCAGCCTCTTCCTGCTCCTGTCACTGCACCGCAGCTGTGCTGTCGTCCCCTTGTGGACCATCTTCCCTGAGTCCTAGGGGTCCAGTGTGGAAACCCTCGTCTGGCATTCAAGACCTTTAACACCGCTGGTGCTCTCTCTCGACCTAACTGCCCAGAGTCCCTACATGTATCATGCAGCTCCTACTTGTCCCTTGTCACGCATGTCACGTGCTTCCTTCTGCTTCTAAGACCTGTCTGGTACCCTAACATGTCACCTGCTTCAGGAAGCCCTCCCTGATTGATCCAGCCCAGCTCAGGCTTCAGAATGCCTAGAGCAACCCATTAGCACCCATCCTTGGCCTTTCTCAGAAATCAGCCCAGATGGTTACTGTCCCGAGGGCGGTCCTCAGCCACATGGGGACTGGCAGCAACTTGGAGGAGGAAGCAGCATCCTAGACTCTTTCATGGCTGCCTCCCTCCGGTCCCCATGACCCTCTGAACGCTTTATGGGGTTTGTGGTATCTGTAGGTTTGGTCCCTGCAGGCACAGGGCCTGGGGCAGCAGACAGACCGCTCTGCAGGTGGAAGAGGCCGAGGAGGACACAGTTGCCCCCATCACGAGGGACCACACATTGTCATGCTGGTGGCATTTCAGAGCAGGAGCGTCTGATAGGGAAAGAAGGACCGCCTCCAGGCCCGGTGTCTTACTCCCGGATGAGTGCACGGAGGGGGCGGTAATCCCGCCCTGCTGTGAGACTTCCGGCAGGACCAGCCTCTCTGAGCTCAGCGCCTCACCCTCTGGTCTGTATGCGGGGCAGAGTCCTGTCCTCGGTGTACTTAGGCAGAACAGATACACCGTATGCTAAGAGCCAGCATATAACTGATCCTTGTTATACAGCATGTTTTAAAAGGGATCACCAGCCAGGAGATCTTGAGGAAAAGAGATTCCCGCTGTGGTGGAGAACATGGTCGCAGTCCCTTAGGGTCTCTGCTGCCCTGAGTGGGGAACGGAGGGTCCCTGGGCCCAGTGTGGCCGGAGGACTGGGTTTGCTGGCCCTTTGCTGCCATCGGGTGGCCGTAAGCTTGCCATGCAGCCCAGCTGGTTTGTCGGTAAAACAGATTTGGGGAACATGAAGAGTGGGGAGGAGGGTGACTTAGGGCCCCAGGAAGTGGCCTGTCACACACGCACATGGGTTTTGACCAAAGGAACCTCAGAGGGCTCAGAGGCCTGCCCTCCGGGGTTTTGTGAATTCCACTCCCACCTCTGACGCAGCTCTCCTTCTTCAGTATTCTCGTGCTTGCCGTCTCTCTGCTCTCTCTACTCCTCCCGTTATGGGTCTTTACCCACGCTGGTCTCCCTCTGGGATGCAGGGCTGCCTGCCTGTACCTGTGCCGTGCGGACCGTCCGCCTGTCCCGCAGCCTCAGCCTGCCGGCGTTCTCCCACGCGCCTTCTCCAGCTCGGGCCAGGCTCTTCCAAACCTGCCTCTGTACCTGCCCCCATAACGCCCAATTCTTTTCCATTGTAATGTTTGTATGGAAGTTTACACTTAACCTACATGACCCCTTCATGGGCATCCATCTCTCACTGTGCTGTACAGGGTCCAGAAGAGAGAAGACAGGGCCCCGTCCTCTTGTAGCCCCGGCACCCAGGACCGAGCCTGATTGGTGGCAAGAGCTCAGTAAACATCCGATGGATGAACTCAGGCGCCTGCAGGATAGGAGGGGAAGATCTGCTGGTGTTGGGGTGCTGAGGACCGTGCTGCCGACTCTGAGCTCCTTCTCCGCGAGCAACGTGTGGAAAACATGCACACTCGAGGCAACACCCCACCCCGTCCTCCCCCTCCCAAGCTGACATGTCGGATGGAGAAGGGGTGTGTCACCAGATGGAGAGGCAGGCCAGCTGGCCTTGGAGAAAGGGGCCCATGCTGCCGAGGAGAGAGGGGTACATCTTCCTTGGCCATGAAGCTTTCAGTCCCATTGCTGGCCAGCTGTGATGGGTCTCCGCTGGAGCTGGTCAACCACGAGACAAACGCTACACCCCCATCAGCCACTGGAGGAGGCAGGTGGGAACGCTCCCTGACCAGGAGGGGCTCCCCATGGGTCTCGCAGCAATCCTGGCCTCTCCTCAGCACTGAATGACCAAACTCCTCAACTTCTGCAGCTGCAGTCGAAGTCTATGGGTGCCCATGGTTGAGATGCAGAATACACAGCCCAGATTCCAAGGAGACTCAACATGGTCCCAACTAACACAGTCCCATGATTCTAAGCAAAATGCAAAGCTTTTGAGGAAGGAGCTCTTGGCTTGCGACTGCCTGGGGTCAAGCGCCTGTGGACGGAGACAAGGGGACACATGATGGGGTGTTTCTAGGAGGAAGGGTTAACAGTGGGGTTGGATATAGACGTGTTTCTCCAAAAAATTACTAACTCTTTCCCAGCAAACCGTCAAATGCTCCTTAGGGTAACCCAAGCCTGAGTGAGACTATGGATTCTCAAAATACTGCCTCTTTAATTTGGATTTGACTTGAAAAGGGAATTCATTCCAACCTCAGAAAAGATATTTTGAAATGAAATCATTATTTTAGAATATGATATTTTTAAAGTTTGCCGACTCACAAAATTGGAGGATGGGAGATAGGAGAGAAAAGTATTTGATGCTTCAGATCACTTTTGGAGAGGCAATACTTTTTTTATTTGCAGAATTAGGTGAAAAGGAGGGAGCATTTTACCTAGAACTTGGGGGTAGGTGAGCTGCCCTATGTCAAGGATCTTCTGGAACTGAACTGCTGGTATAGCATCGTTTTGTGTCGGAGATGCTGTGAGCTCCCAGTGATTTCTACATCCCAGAGTCAACACATGCCCGATTCAGAAACGAAAACTTGGGCTTTGTAATCAATTTTTCATCCTCCACGTGTTTGTTTCTTTCCTCTGTTAATGCAGAAATCAACAGCCATTTATAGTTTCAGTCGAGAAGATCCACAGAGAGAAGACGTGCAACCCCGGCCTCGGGGACCAGCCAGAGAACAGCAAGATGAGCGTGAACTATAGCTGAAGTGGAGGAGGAGGGAGGAAGGCAGGGGGGTGCTCTGGCATGGGGCGGGGGGACCTGGGGGGGCAGAGCAGCTCTTCTTCCTCAGTCTCTGGCTCTGAGAAGGCTCCCGGACGGCCCTGCCTCCTGAGTCTCCAGGTCTTCCCCTCAATGGAGTCCTCGCCAGGGGCTGTCCATGTTCATGCCAGCAGAGTTTCCTCCTTTCTTGGGTCTGGCCCTCTGAACGTGTTGCCTTTGTCCTTGGTTACTTTCCAGACCAGGATGAGTAGAGTGGCGAGCGTCATCAGGAGTGCCAAGAAGAAGAGAACCTTCACCAGGTAAGCAGGATCAGATGTGGTGGTGGTGAGAGTGCCCTTGTCCCATAGGAAGGTTGGGAGTTGTGAGGAAGACATGGGCTTCTTGAAGACAGCTGGGCTATGTGGTCTGCGCAGACTGCCCCAGTGGCTACACACCAAGAGAACCAGGCGGCTCTCTGTTATGTCCTCGAACTGGGTGTGGAGCTACGGTCGTACATCTATTCAACCCTGTTGCTCACGTGGCACCATTTTCCTTGGATGTCAACTGAGTGGGCAAGGAAGTTTGCTCAGCGATGTTGAACAACTGCTTCCAGTACAAATACAGTGCTCAGATGGCTTGATTGGTAAGACTTCCAGGTCCTGGGTGGGGCGTCTGAGGCTTTGTGATGTCACTTGAGGGTGAGACTAGGGTCTGGACTGAAGGTTCTAGTCCAGAGACCTCCATCCTCTGAGCCCCACTTCCCTTCATGTCCGGCCTCTAGATTGGAAAGGGCTCTCCAATTGCTTGCGAAGATGCCCCTTCAATCCCTTTTTACCATGACCTGTTCATTCTGAAATAATTGGGGGCATATGGGAAGTTGCAGAGATAACAGAAAACCCATGTATCCCAATGGCTAATCGTGTGTACCTATAGCACAAAATCAAAACCAGTGAACAGACATTGGAACAAACATGCGCGTGTAGTTCTATGGTCTTTCATCGTACACACAGGTTCCTGTAGCCACCACTGAAATCACGACACAGAATTACTCTGTCACTAGAAAGACTAATGGTGTCCACATCCTACCAGTTGGAGACGTTGCAGAAAACCTACCTTCATCAAGCTCCTTCCACCCTCCTCCTCTTGCAGTACAATTTTATTAAATATTTCCTCTCTATATGTTGACGTTGACCTCCAGCCATGTTATGCTCTTTGCTTCCACAGACATGATTTACAGAACACAAGAGGAGAAGGAAGGTCTGTTGCGTTGACCCCACTTACTGTTGTTCAGCTTATTACGTCTTTGAGCTCACAGATTCTTTTCTTCTGTCCCCAGTGTTTTACTTTGGTAATTCTATTTTGCAGTTCTAAAATTTCCGTTTGGTTCTCCTCTGTATCATCAATTTCCTCACTGAGATTTTCTACTTTTTATTTGTTTCAAGTGTATTCATAATTGCTTGTTGAAGCATTTTTATGATTCTTTAATATCTTTGTCGGGTAATTCGAACATCTGCCCATCTTGGTGTTAGCATCTTTTTTTTTTTTTTTTAAATTTGAGATTTTCCTGGTTCTTGGTGTGATGGATGATTCTGATTGTATGCTGGGCATCTAGGTGTTATGGAACTCTGGATCTTATTTAAATCTTCTATTTTAGCAGGATTCCTCTGACATCATGCCCGTTGTGGGGAGGGGTCACCTCACTAAGGCCAGGCAGTGGTGAAGGTCTGGGTTCTCTGCTTAGTCTCCTTTATGAACCCAGGGTTAGAGAGGTAAAGCCTCCCTGCTGGGTGGATACGGTATCTCAGACCCCCAAGGTGGCCTCCTCTGACACTTTGGCAAAGACAGCGAAGGCCACTTTGCTATGTCTGGATGGGGAGCTCATTGTCTCTGGGCAGGAATGGAAGTCCTGGATCCCCACTCTGTCTTCTCTGATACTACTAGATACTCCCTGGGGTGGAGCATGGGGAAGGGTATTTCATTCCAGCTGGGCAAGGGTGGGGACCTGGGATTCCCCTTGGGCTCTGCTTAGAGGTGGGGGTGGGGCCACAAGGTTTTCCATGGTGTTTGGCTAGAGTAACTATTGGCAACTATTGTCTAAAAGTTTTAGGTCTTGTTGGGTTGCCTTCCCCCTGGTTTTTTGGCTACAGAAAGACAAGCAGGCTTTTCCCAAGACTTTATTTTGTTTGTGCCCATGGGCATTCCTGGGTCGTTCCTCCAACACCCAATCTAGCACGTAGGAGTCAAAAAGCAAACTCAGGGAACTCATTGCCACGTCCATCCTCGGGTTCGAAGGTCCCAGTCAGTCTGCCTTCCCCTTCTCACCTTCTGGAAACTTCTTGCGTTGTTTTCCTATAAAACATCCAGGGTTTGTGCTTCACGGGAGGAACTGGAAGAACTGAATGCACTCCTGACGCATTTCCTCCCTCAGGGCCTCAGAACACCTTGACGCCCCATCAGGATTCAGAACAGGTGAGGGCAGTGAGAGCCACACGAGTTGTGGCTTGAGGACTCAGGGTGGAGCCCAGGCCTCGCTCTCCAGGGCTTGTGACCTCGGTCAGGTCATGTCTCTGAGCCTCCATCTACTCTTCAGGGATGCGATGATAGTGGTAAGGCAAGATTATAGGTTTCCATGGGACTGAAACAAGCTTATAAATGCCTAATAACCTTCCAAGCCGTGCAACTGTATACAAATGCTACAATGTTACAGTTAAAAGGTTCTTTTAAATAAGAGCTAGGGTGAGTGGGAGGGAAGGGAAGAGGGACAAGGCAGGGCAGGTTGGTTCTGTCCAGGCACTGTGAACTTTCAAAGTGCTGTGAACGGATCCCCAGCTCCGGGAGATCTGTGCCAGCTCCAGCTCCCTGGAACGTGCAGATGTTACCTAATGCACAGAAGACGTGACTGTGCTGAGCATCTCGAGAGGAGGCACTCTGCAGAGGTTATAGTAGTGGGTCCCAAGCACCACATGCGCTCTTGTAAGAAAGAGGAGGAAGGAGTTGTGGGAGAGACAGACACACAGACGAGAAGGAGAAGGTAAGACAAAGCGAAAGAGGCAGCCACAGGCCAAGGAACAACCACAGCCACTGAGTGTGGAAAGGCCAGGAAGGGATTCTCCCCGCCGAGTGTCTGGAGGGACCACAGCCCCTGATTTCAGGCATCTGGCCTCCAGGACCGGGACAAAATAAAGTTGTGTTGTTTTCAGTCACCACACTCGTGGTCGCTTACTACAGCAGCCTCTGGAAACGGATACAGGAACCTTGCAGACCATGTGTCCACGTCCTTCACCTACCGGAGGAGCTAACCGAGGCACGAGAAAGGAGAGTGACCGAGGGCGCACACCCACTGGGCCAACAAGGGAAGGCCTGGGACCCTGCCTCTCCTCCGCTAGTCCACCCACTAAAGCACACCATCTCTGTTGTGTTGTTATTTTTTAGACATCCTCAATGAGGTATGACTCACTACAAGTCACCCACTTAGTGCAGAGCTCAATGTTTTTATGTACATTCACAGGACTGTCCAAGTGTCATCGCAGTCCAATACGAGGATCTCTTCATCCCCCGCAAAAGAAGGCCCTGCCTGTTAGCACTCTAGTCTGTCTTTTCTGCCTCCTCGTTTCAGAGGCACTGGGCTCATCTCCACTCCTCAGCCAGACTGGGCTGCGCCGTCTGTTACTTCTCATACTCCTCTCTCATTTCCCAGTCCGTGGCTTCATTCAGGGTGGTGGTTTAACCGGCTGCCCCGTACCCCTGTTAGAGGGGTCCTGAGAGGCTTCGGTGGAGCGCTGGGCCTGCCAGTTTCCCTCACCTCCCTGGTTGGGAGCTGACCTGCAGGAAATGGCCAAGCCACTCACCACTCCCTGAACCGACCATCAGAGACGTGCAGACCAAATGGCCCTTCAGTCCCCGAGTTGTGAAGGGCCCCCAGCATCCCCGGGGGAAACGCTACTGACGCACAGCACACTGGGCTTCCCACTGGCTGGGTCAGCATCTCTGGATGGCCCGGGACGCCCGAAGAGAGAACAAGACCTCGGACATGGTACTGAGGGACACTTTTTCCGCACTCCTGGGGTCTTCTGTCTTGGAGCAGAGACCCTGTTTCCAATACTCGTAGGCTCTTGGCATCCCGGCTTTCACTCCCTCTCCCCGGTGAGAGAGCACCCACCGGGTCTGCTCCTTCCCGTGACTTTTACGGAAGCTCACCTCATGAAGGAGAGGCCTGTGGTTCTCCACCGACCAACAGGATGGGGTGGTGAGTCAGTCTGATCCCGGTCTTCCCATGAGGAAGCCCACTGTGACTGCACATGGAGCGTTATCTGCTACAGAGGAGACTCCTTCCACCTGCCTCCATCTCTGTGGTGTCTGCAGGAGCGGGGGCGTCCATCATCTCCTGCCCCTGGGCATTCACGACGCCGGTTCTCAGGCCTGTGGACTTGGACTGAATGACAGCAGTAGCTCTCCTGGGTCTCCCTTGACTCCCAAGGGCAGATCGGGAGACGTTACTGCCTACTTGATTGAGGGAGGCAGTTCCCATAATCCACGCACACACACACACACACACCCCTACGCGTTCTCCTTCTCCGGCAAAGCCTGACGACCCCTGAGCCTTCTCACCTCCCAGCTTCCGGCCTGTCCCAAGCCCTGCTGACCGAGAGCCTTCAGGTTTTTGTCACTGTTGTTGTTGTGTATGTGTAGAGCACTTTAAACTTCTGAAAGGGAAGAGAGCAAAGAACGTTCTCGGAGCCTCCATGAAGACACATCCTTAGTGTTTCGACATCGTTTTATTTAAAGCGGTAACTCAGAGACGGCAGCAGCAACCCCTTAGCGCCTCTGTCTCTCCTTACCCTGGCTGTGGGGCGAAGGGCTGCACCTGCTCAGTCCTCTCGGGCACCTGAGGCTCAAGAGTGTGAGTCTTTGCTCCAAGTCATGCAGGAATCAGTTCAGAACCAGACATTTAACTTGAGAGAAACAAAAAATCCAACCTGGGGCTCTTCTTACTCCAGTGCTCTTTGTACTGTGGTTCTGTTCTTACATCTCTCGGAAGCCCAGATGATCCTTAATGTACCTGGTATCAGTGCACGCTCACCCGCGGGGCTGCTGATGGCCTCTGCTCGCCCCCGGCTCCCTCGGTCCGGCCAGCACTCACTTGACTCCCAAGTGCCACCTCTTGTGTCCACCTGCAGCAGTTCCTTCCTGCTCCTCCAGCTCTCTGCCCTTGACCCAGCAGACACGGGCCTTCCCGCAGGGAGCCTTCATGGCTAGAAGCTGCTCTGTCCTCATCACCTAAACCCACAGTCCCCCTTGCCCCCCGGCCTGCTAAGTTTGCACATTTGTCCTTCCACCAATTCATTTACTTATTCATCCCAAACACGTATCGAATGCGGATTTGCAGAAGAGGCCGAGCCAGGAGCTCTGGGCTGGGGCTGGGGGAAACAGTAATAAATCAGAAGGGAGATCTGGGGAAGCTGGCATGTCGCACACGACCATCATGCCAGGCTGAAGCCATGATGATGCCATCCACAGTCCTTCTCCAGTGTGGGCACACCCTTCTGGCCCGAGGGTTCTTGCTTTCTCCCTCTGAGTCTCTCACGCTCATTTGTAATGTCTCCAATGGCTCTTTCTCGGCACAGCACAGGAATATTCATATTACCATTCGTGGTAATATTGCTGGGCACCTACTATGCACCAGGCAGATACTGTATGTAGTCGGCTGTGTGACGGTTACCCGACTTTATGTCCCATGCTGGTCCCCCGAACATGTGGCTGTGTTACTTTCTACAGTGAAAGGACTTTACAGATACGATTGAGTTGAAGGTTTTGAAACGAGGGCATTGTCCCAGATTATCTGAGTGGACTGGATGTAATTACAGGAGACCTTTTAAGAGTTAGACAGAGAGATGATGTGACAACAGAAGCAGAGAGACAGAGAGAGGGAGAGGGAGGGAGAGAGTGGGAGGAGTGGAAGGTGCTGCGTTGCTGGCTTTGGAGACAGAGGAAGGCGCCATGGGCCGGAGAGTCCAGGCTGCGTCTGGAAGCTAGAAAAGACAAATAAACAGATTCTTGCCTACAACCTCCCCAAAGGATGCAGTCCTGCCAGCCCGGTTTAAGACCTATGATCTCCAGGGCCATAAGAGAAGAAATCCGTTTAGTTTCAAGTCACCAGGTGTGTGGCAGTGTGTCGTAGTCATGGGAAACAAATACGCCAAGCCAAGTCTCCCTTACCTTATAAAAACCAAAACAACCACCAGAAAACCCTCCCCGGATGCTGTGTTCTCTCTCCTTCCATCAGAGCCAGGTGAGCGATAAGAGCCGTCTTCATCTGTTTCCCTGCACCCCTGCACCTAAACCCACTCTGATCCCCTGCCCAAGCCCACCCCCCAGCCCGTGTTCTCCAGAGCCAACAACCGTCTCGTCCTCCCAAGTGTACGAGCCTCTCCCCATTTATCTGGGCGCGTCAGGACCGCCCAGCCCCTTTGCTGAGCTGCTCTGTGCCCCGCAGCTCTGGAAGCAGCACCCCTGCACACTGCTCCTCCCTCAGTGCCCCTCCTTCCCCCCTCATCCACTGCCCTTTTGCATGCTGCATGGTCCCTCCGGCCCAGCTCCAGGCTTTGATTTCTGGAGTCTCCTCTGCTTGTCCCATCCATTCTCCTGTGTCAGCCTGCATGTCTGTGGTCCTGTGCCTGCGTCCAGATGGCACCCCCGACCCCAGGCTCTAGGTCCCACTGCATGGTCCTGTCCTGCTCACCCCTGCAGGGCAGCGTGAGCACCACAAGCCGTCCCCTCCACCCCATCCTAGGCCTTCCTTTCCCGTCTGCCTCTCCCCTGTCCTCACTCCAAAGTAAGAAGCGCAGCAGTCTAGCCGGCCTGCGCGTCCTCCCTGGCTCCTGTCCTCACTCAGTTTCGATACCCCCTCGACCCCACTTCTGAAGGGCCCTCCATACCCACCCCTCCTCCTGACCCTCCTGCTTCCTCCTCCGTTGAAGCATTCATCTCCCGGTCCTGGCTCCTCCTGCAGGGTTGGTCGGTTGGCCCTCATGCCCTCTCCAGCAGCCTTATTCCAGGATCATCCCCCTTCTCGAGTTAGCAGAGTATTAGCCATACAAGGCAGACCACTTTCCTCTTCAAAATCTGTCATTTGCATTCCTGTTACCTTGAGATAAAGTCCAAGTGCCCCACATGGTGTAGAAACTGCATTCACATCCTGCTGAGCCTACCTGCCTCGATTAGTCTCCTGTCCCCTTTCCCACGCATCTCGTCCTCTTTCTCCAAAGAGCATTTTCACCAGCCTCCAGAGCCAGGTGGCCAAGGGGCGAACGGCTGCTGCTGGCACTCACACTCCTGGTTTGAGGCCTGGCTTCAGCACTTACTGTGCAAACTGTGATTGTGTTCAAGTGTTTTCTTCACTTCCCTGCCTCCATAAAATGGGGTTCATCACAGTGCTGATCCCAAAGAGTTGTAAGAATCAAACAAAGCAATACTTGCCCCGTTCCCAGGGGCAAGGCTCCTCCAGCAGGCTCGGCGCTCAGCAAGGCGATCTGCTTCTGCCACCGCCTGGCCTCTGCACTTCCGCCTGCCGCTCTGCGTCTCTCCCCTCTGCTTCTCTGTGCACTCAGCTCCTGCTTTAAGGCTACAGTTATTTTCCCTGGGACCTGGACCTGAACCTGCAAGCCATACATGCATAGCCCCATCAGAGTACTTGGTGCTCAGTGACTTGAGAGCAGGAACTGTCTTTGCCGTAGTTTCCCTGAAAACTAGCATGTAAATAATGCTCATATACATTTGTTGAGTGAACAGCAGAATGTGATGCTCTGGGTAAGCTCAAGTTTTAGTTAACCCAGAAACTTGGCTCTTCAGACAAAGCTGCCGCCCCCGTTGTAAAGGAGAGAACAGACAATTCAGGGCCAGAGATATGGGAGGGTCTTTTGTCTGGAACTGCCTCCTGGGAACAATATTCAACTTTATCCTAAGGCTCCGAAAGCCAAGCAGCACTTTTCTGTTAGCCTGTGGGACAAACCTGTCCTTTCTGCTCTATCGTGGGGGTGTAGAGAGGGAGAGGACAGAGGAAGGAGGCTGTAGCTCCCGAGAACTCTACCTGGTGTCTCAGCATAGGCATATGTGCTCCAGGAAGCTGTCCACCCGTCATCCTGTCCTCACCGGCGTGAAGGGCCCCAGCCAGACCCGCATCACAGCTCCCTCACTCCTTCCAGGTCAGTTAACAGTGGCTCGTTGGACAAAGGAAGGAAGGATGTCACATCCAGAGGCTGTGGTGGAGGACAGGAGATGCTGGGGCTTCCCTTCCACTGCAGTCACAGTGGGAAGGAGATCCTCTGGTGCAGAAGGATCTATGAGTTTCCTGAAAGTTACGTGAACAGTATGGAAATCAGCAGGGCCTGAGCAGTCTTGCTGGTTCTCCTCCCAAGAAAACCGGTAGCCCGGGGAGCCTTGTTCACCACCAAAGGGGAGCCTGAGGGCTTGCGGAAACAGTTAAGCTGCAGCAGATTCCCCTTCTGGGATGACGCAGTGGGGAGAGCCTCCAGAAAACTCACCTGTGTGCCCGTAAGAGCTGGCATTTGGGCACCTTTCCAGTGGAAGGTGTCCATGACCAGTCAGCCTTACCCTGAGAGGCAGAGAACCAACAGATGATTGTAATTACGTGCCCAGTCAGGTAAAGGAACCCCTGTCCTTCCTCCCTAATGAGTCCTCCAGCTCCCAATGCAACAACTTGTTTAAATTAGTGAGAGTTCTACTGAAGGACCGAATGCACCAGTTCTCCAAACCAAGCCCTACAGGAAGCCTGGCTGGAGCTCGGGGCGGGATGAGATTGGAGCTTTAAAGCGGATTCACTCGACTGGACTTTTGATAGCCAAGGGAGCAGAAAGCTATAGAATCCGTCTGAGCCAGAGTGTGGTGGAAGGCTCTGGAAGAAACCCCATCAGGACGGCGCTCCGCAGAGCTCGGGATGCTCATTAAATTGCTTCTATAGGAAAGAAGCCCTTGGGGAAGAGAAAGCCTGGTGCGTTAAAGGGACTGCCAATGTGTGAAGATGGTTGGAACACAGAGTGGGACAGCTCTGCTGTAGGAGGCGGCGGGCCATTATTCTGGGGTAAGGGGGAGCCGTGGCATGTTTTAATGATCATATTTGCATTTTAGAGGGATTCCCACCGGGCTGGGGTGGGGGCCAGACCCAGGGAAATCACTTAAGAAGAGACGGCGATGATCTGTGAGCGGCGGCAGGGATGGAAGAGCGGCCAGAAGGGAAGGGGCGCAGCAGAGAATCGCCGGGACGTGCAGCGGAGGGACGGCCCGAGCAGCCCGTCCTCTCCCTCCCGGCCGCCCCTTCCGGCCGCCCCGCCTGCGGCTGCTGCTCCCGGGGCCGGCGCTGCACCTGCTCGCTCGTCGGGCTTCTCCGGCACTGGGCCCAGCGGCCCGGCGGCCCCGGGCGGCCCGCCTGGGTGCACAGCACCGGCCACCGGCCCAGGGCGGCTGTAGGTGACCGGCAACCCCACGGCCGTCGGCTACACAGGGCAGATTGCAAGCCCTGCTTTAGGGCTTAAAAGAAAAAATAACATCTCATTGCTGCATCCTGAAGTGAAACATGCGTGGGGGGGAAGGAAGACTGCATTTCCCCAAACACAATCTTTAGACTGGCTCTGGGAAAAATCAGAGCCGGGCGGCCTTCACGGACAGGCGGCCAAGGGAAGACACGGAACTGCGCATGCGCCACAGATCCCAGGCCCGCCCGGGGAGGACGGGAAAGTGCGCATGTGCGTCAGGTCTGAGGCCCGCCACGGAGTATAGGGAAAGTGCGCATGTGCTTTAGTTTCTAGGCCAGCCACAGGGAAGGTAGAAAGTGCGCATGTGCAACAGGTCGTAGCACGACCCGCCCCGCCAGGAGGAGAATGGCGCATGTGAGCCAGTGCGCATGTGCTGCCATCCAAGGCCCGCCCCAAGAGGTGGGGAAGTGCACGCGTGTTACTGTTCCAAGCCCCGCCCCGGATGAAGAGCGGACGGATGTCAAATGAGGGGCGTGGTACAGGCCCTTCGCTCAAGTAACCCGCGTTTCGTTAGTGAAACCCAAGCTACCAAAGATCCCATATTTGGACCTAGGACCTAGGCCTTTCGTTTCTTGTCCAGTACCGCACTTTTGGAATCCGCGAGGGAGAAGCTGAACGGGTCACGTGACAGAAAGAGCCCTCCCTTCCGGTGGTGTTTCTGGGGCAAGGAGGTTGAAGAAGCCCATTGGCTGACGGGGGCGGAAGAGGTTGGGTCGCTCTTCCTGTGCGTGGGGCATGTTGGGTGTTGTAGTTCAAGGGAGGGCTGCGGGGTTTCGGACGCGGGTCTCTGCTGCGGCGCGGCGGAGCTCTCCGCACGGGAGAGCCTGGCGGGGCGGCGCGGCCTGGCTGCGGCGTGGTCCCGCCGTTTGTGTTCCGGTGGCGTTTCTTGTTTGCCTGCGGGGCCTGCGCTTCGTCCCGCTCCGGGCTTCCGTCTGCAGAAGCGCGTGTCCCTGCAGACCTCGGTGCCCCCCGGCTGGCCTCGCGCCCGGTCCCGGGTCCTCCGCGTCCTCGCTCGGGGCCGAGCGCGTCTCTCCGGGACCGGGCAGACCTGGAGGGCAGACCGGGGGCGGCGGGAGACGCGGGAGGACCCGCCGGGCGAGGCCGGGGGACGTCGGGGGCCGCGGCGCGGGCGCGGGCGCGGGAGGAGGCGCCTCTCCTGCTCCTGCGCGGCCGGTGGCGCGGGCTGTGCGCGGGGCCGGAGCGCGCCTGCCGGGGAGCGCGGGCCGGAGCGGGCGGGCTGGCGGCGGGCGGCCCCGGGGGAGCGCCCTGCGTGTCCCCGGCTCGCTCCGCGGGGTCCGCTCTCCTCGCACCGCCCTCGGCTCCGCGCGCTTCCCCCGCGCACCGGCCTGTCCTCCGCGCTCCGGCCCGCGCCGGCTCGGCCCTCGGACGCCGAAGGTGCTGCCGGGCGGCCGCGCTCGCAGGGAAACGCGGTGCGCCACGTCGGGCCTCGCTCCTGTGCGAGAGGCGCCCGCGATCCTCCCCGGCCGGCCGCGGACTCGCTGCAGCGCCCGGTGCTCCGGCGTCCCGGGCCGCCCGCGGAGCTGCTGTCGGCGCCGTGCGGGGAGGCTCGGAGCTCGGGGACGCGGGGGGACCCGTCCGCGTGCGGTGACCAGTACGGCCAGTACGTTGGTGACCAGCACGTTTCTGGTTTTTAAAGCCTGCCTCAGTGGATCGACCCAGCCGGACCGGAAGAACGGCCCTTTCGGAAGATTTCTTTTTCTTTTTGAGCCGCTGGTCAGTCTGGTTTCCATCCTTCTCTAAATGGTCTTCCTGGAGGCCGTGTGGTGGGGGCCGGGCGCGGGTTCCCAGAGTAAACACTCTCACTACCGCAATTCTTCACGTTAGGAATGCGTCGCATGCCTCGGGGCGGTGTTTGCTTTCCTCGCTCCGGACACAACGAAGGGAAACTTCCCCCAAAACGGTGTTAAAGTGATTCCTCTCGAAGCCCCTACTTGATTTGGCCCCCGCTTCACGCTCACATGTCCCTCCTGCTCTCCTCGTGTGGCCCCTCGGCTCTGGCTACTCTGACTTCATCGCTCGTGTGTGAACGTGCGGAGCTCCCCTCCCTGGAACAATTTCTTTTTTTTTCCAGGTGTCTGTTGGGGACTTTACCCAGATACTCATCTCAGAGAGGCGCGCTCCAACAGCCTTACCTAAAAGGGCGCCCTAATCACGCTATCATTAGATCTTCCCCAATTTCCCTCTAGTATTGTTAGTACTTGAAAACACCCCCCCCCCCCCACTGGTTACACACACACACACACACACACACACACACAGGTTCCTTGTTTATTGCCTGCTTCCCAAGTAGGAAACAAGCATCGTGAGAGTATGTTCCTAGTGTTCGCCTTTCCTGCAAAGGGGCTGGTCCACAATGAAGCTGGAAGCCCACGTCTTCCAAGAAGCTGTGTGACGGCTCTCCTCTCCGGCCCACGAGGGACGAGTTTCCCCCCGGGTCCACCACTGCTGTACTTTCACACCTCTCTAACCTGTTACATCGTGGGTCCTTTGAGGGTGGTCACATGAAGGGCTGTCTTCATGGCATTTCAGGTCACAGGCCTCAGAGTCCATCAGGCCCAGGGTTCAATTCCAACTCAGGCACTTGGAGGCTGTATGTCACCTGACTCAGAGTTGGTCTCGAGTAATCTTACTATCTTTGTACCCTCGGTTTCTGGCACCGTGTTTAGTGCTGTCGGTTTTATTTTCTCTGAAATGTTCCCACGTTCTCTGCCCTTCTGCTATTCATGTGGGTCCTAACAAGCTAATGCGAGGGAGTGACGGGAGAAGGTGTCTGTGTCAGAGAGAGGATGGAGGTAGGAGTAGTGTGTGTGTCCCCCCACCCCACCCCCCAGTGCTGCCATTGACTGTTAAATGTGCCCAGTGTCTGTGTCATTAGGGTCAGTTGGCGGCAGTGGGGTTAAGTGTCAGCCACGTGGGGCAGAATCAGATGACAGATTAAACTCAAATATTTGTACTTGCATTTGTAGCGTAGAACCCACAAGGACAACCAAATTTGGGTGTAATGTCTGACATTGCTGCCTTAAATCAAGGGTGGATTTATTTTGATTCGCAGTCTGTACTGTAACTCAGTCATGACTTTTGTCTCAAATGAAACCATGGAAATAGGTTTCAGAAGTTCAAAAGGGGTCATTTGAAGTCCAGTTAGATCTGCTTCAGAGAAGGAGTTAATCATATCTCACACTAAAGTCTCACTTCAGCCTCACATTCAGAAAAACACTTGGTTCTACTTTTTAAAATATTTTTTATTTATTTTAGAGGAGAGAGTGCGAGTGCCTGAGTAGAGGGAGGGGCAGGGAAAGAATCTCAAGCAGTTCCCCTCTGGGCCCCATGTAGGGCTCGATCCCACCGCCGTGAGAGATCACAACCTGAGCTGAAGCCAAGACTGTGCTTAAGGACAGAACCACCCATGCGCCCTGCTTCCTGCAGAACCATCAAAGAAGATATTGAAGAGAGAACGTACTTTATTCTGCGGTCGAGCGGGGATAACTGCACACGCTCTGCAGACACCTGCTGGTCTACCGGAGAAAGCAGCGGGCTCTAGGAGGCAGTTCTGTTTGAGCTGAGGAAGCTGGTTAGCCACGGCCATGCCTCTGACGGCATCTGCTCCCCACGTCGCCTCTCTGCTGTTTTCCCCCAGCCTCTGTGGTGTGGCCCCGTTACTCTGTCACTCTCGGGGTTAAGCTGTCCCTCCTGGGTCCTTGTGGCTCAGTGTCTCACATGGGTGCTTATGGTGTCACGGCCTCCGCTGGCCTTGACCGCCGGCTCCTTCCTGCCACCTCTGAACCGTTCCTTCGCCCTTCCGTCTCAGCCACAAATGGACGCAGATGAGACAGTAGCCGACAAGAAAGGGCATGTATCCATGATGCCTTTCACCTTCACATCCACTTGCCGTGTCTTCTTTACCCGCGGAAGCCTTTCCTGAGCCTCCAGTCTACACTCCTGGTGTCGTCGGTGCTCAATAAACGCTTGTTGAGGGAAGAGCTGAGGGAGCGTGAAGCCCACCTCTCCTAAGTCCTGGGAAGCCTTTTTGCTTCCTTTTCCCCATCGTTCTTCTGTAGCAGCAGGATCTGTGAAAAGTGCCTGTGTGTGTTTCTTCCAATCTTAGTTTCCTTCTTTTAAAGTAAACGTTAGGACTCTGTAGCTCTTGAGTCAGTATGACTTGAAGATAGAATTTCCCTGGTAGAATTTCCCCGGTAGAATCGTTTCTTGCTGGTTGCACTGAAATGCAAGCAGCTTTCCTGGCAACGATCAGCGTTGAGTCATGGCCTTGCGAAGAAGTGAGGTTTGAGAGGAGGTCCCTATCTCCAGTTTGGGGGCCGTGTTCTCACGTGACCCTATTTAATACTGGGAAGTCTGACGGCTTCCCACACATCCCAGAGCTGGAGTTCAGAGTCCCCATTCGGGGTTCTGGAAGGACCGTTGTTGTGCCCTCTACTCGTTCTCTGTCCTGGCTGTATTGACTGTGGCGTGTCTCCCCAGAGATGTAGGCGTCCCAGAGACTGTCCCTCCTCCACCTGCCTGATTCCTTGCAAAACTGTTCTCTGCCACGGCCTCTGTTGTTGTCAGTGTTTCTCTACCCTTCTCACACCATGTCGAAAAGACTGCTCTGGTGGGGCACCTGCCTTCAGCTCGAGTCAGGTCCCAGGTCTTAGGATCGAGCCCTACACCGGGCTCCCTGCTCAGTGGGGAGCCTGCTTCTCCCTCCCCGCCTTCCCCTGCTTGGACTCTTTCTAGCTCTCTCTCCTAATAATGGGTAAAATCTTTAAGAAAATAAAATAAAAGACTGCTCTGGGATTCAGGACCTGGGATTTAAATTCTTCTCACAAAACAGTTTTCCTGGAGACATTTCGCTTTCACTTGAAAAATGAAAGGATCGGATTAGCTGGATACTGAAATCAGTCTAGCCCGCTCTGTCAGCGGGAGTCGGGCTCGCCGCTGTCCTCGTGCTGGGGCTTCCCTGGGGCTGCACACTGTGTCTTCCCAGGTGACTCGTCAACCCGACTGGAGACCCTAGCTGCTGGGAAGAGAAACGGCGGAGGAAGGGGAAGCAGGAAGAGGAAGAACAGTTTACTTAAAAGGAGAGACGCTACTTCTTGAACTCTGTTTGGAAGAGGTCCTACGATGGATTCATTTATCCTCTTTTAGGCCTGAGGGTTCCCGCTAGGCTCCTGGGCCACATGTGCATTTGAAACGCACAGAAGAACCCCGAGAAGGTGCAAGGGCATGATTAGGACTGCAAGGAGCAAGTCTTGTCGGGGGGGAGGCAGGCGTGTGTTTGGAGAAGCTGTAGGTGAGGAGAGTGCCTGTTGTAAGCTAGGCCTTCCTCCTCTTCCTGATCACGGTGACTGGTAGTGGGGAATTTTAGGACAGGGCTGAAGTCACCAGGACCTCGGAGGCCCATGTCACCTGGTCCTGAACCGAGGGAGCGTTCCCGGATTCAGTGAGGTAACCTCTTCAGACGGTGGTGCTGACCTTCCCATGTGAGGCACATTGACCACGAGTGAAACAGCAGCATGTCCTGACTCACTGCTTCAAGAGACAGAGCAGATGAGAGAACCAGGGTCTTTCTTATAATTCCTGTGCACTCTCTCGGCTAAGGAGTGCAGTGGGAATGCAGGGCAGTGGAGTGATTGGCGTTTCTGGTACCTCCCCTTGATCCTACCCCAGTGGGATGCTGTTGGGAAGGGCTTCTGGGATATGGACGTGGAGGAGGTGCCTGCTGAGTGGGGACGGCTTGTGCTCCTGTCTCCTGCCCCTCGGCCTGACATCCTGGCCTCTGAAGACTCAGACACACTCGGTGCTGACACACGCACTAGCAGCTTGACTGCAAGGAGAGATCTCAAGGCAAGGGAGGCACATTCGGGGCAGAGTAGGAGACCATGTTGGTCCTCAGGTGTCTTTGGGGATACTGCTGCTTTTCCTCAAATGTCCCATGTCTTTGGTCTGGTTATGTATGTGTCTGGGGTGGAGTGGCTGGTGCTTCAGGAGAAGGAACACATGTTCTGGGCTCTGCGACCTCATCTGGTCCTGCTGGAGGCCGACCTAACCAGGAAACCCTCCTCTGTTTATTCATTATCTGTTGCTTCTTGCTCAAAGCTTCTGGGTCACCTCCTCCTCTTGCCACCAGGAGGTCTCTGCAGATGGACCTCTGAAGAAGCTTCTGGAGAATCAGCCAGCATCTTGTTTATGTTCTTGGGGTTAGCAGAACTCACAGAAAACTCATCCTTTCTCTTTATAGGCTCAGGAAAGAGACTTTGCTTCCTGTGCTTTATCAGGCTTGGCTATTTGACTATAAATTGAAGTTTTTCCCCCTCCCGTAGATTATGAAAGCAACATTTGTATATTGTACGCATTTCAGAAACTCATAAAACTGAAACAAAAGTCCCCTATTTACATCCTTATTCAGAGAAAGCCCCGGGAACATTGCGGAGATTTCTCTTTTGGTAGCTTTATCTGCACATGTATAAGAAGTTCAAATACACAACGATCTTTAATATATTTTTAATTATAAGCAAAAACGTTAAAGCTATGGCGGAGGACCAAAGTGTCTGTAGAGTCAGCAAATTAGTAGCATCTTTTGTGAGTATTTTTTTCTGTCCCTGGATTCTTAGAGAACAGCAGGGGGAACGGTGAACAGCGCCAGGCTGCCGGCACTGCGGGGCCACGCGGGACTCCGGGGGAGCCCGGGCACGTGGAATGTTGGTGCCTGCCCGCAGCACTGTGGCCCTGGTGTGGTTTTCTGGACCCGGCGCTGCATGGCATAGGGCTGGGCCGGCCGTTCCTGTGCATCAGACACGGGATGGGCAGCAGCACGCACGGAAGCCAGGGAGACTCAGTGAGTCAGGCCTGGTGGGTGAGCGCGGCTGGCCACACAACTGCGTGCCTGAGTTAGAATGGGCCTAAAAGAGCCATGTCTGCTAAAAATAGAATGGAAGCCACATATGTAAATGAAAAGTGCCTGGTAGTCATGTCAGAAAAGGTAAACAAAACAAAACAAAACCAACAGATACGCTTTATTGTAGTATATTCAGCCCAATACACCCCAAATATGGACGTTTCAGCACGTGACCAGTACTTTTAAAATTATTCATCATGTTTTCTCATCTGTGAATCTGGGTAACAACCTTACCAGGCTGTTGTGAGAACCAAAAGAGAAAAATGAGCGTCCAGAGTTCGTGGAGTCCTGGACAAGTACCCGTTCGGCGGACCCTAGGGGTGAACGGCTTACACCACAGAAGGCAGGCTCACTTCCTTAAGCTCCTTTCCCTCACTGGTTTGAACTTTGGTTGACCTGTCATGCCCCACGATTGGTCGAGGCTGTAGGTGGAACAGAAACCACCCCAAAGGGTCAGGCCCAATCTCTGCCAGAGCAGCCACAGTGTCAACCCCATTTTGTTTAAATAACTTCCACTTTTGCTGGGCAGAGCTTGGCAGGCATACGGCCATCTGGGATGAGGGCCAGAGCAGAAGGGAGCCCGGAGACAGAGCAGGGAGAAGAGGGAGGAGGAAGTAGGACAGAGGAGGGGATCCAGGGTGGTCAGGAAGGAGGGCAGGGGGAAGACGGGGCAGGGCGGGGGACAAGAAGACTGAGAGATCCCTGAGATCCGAGATCCGCGAGATCCGAGATCCGTGAGATCCCTTAGACAGAACTCCTGGCAAGTGCAGCTATGTGTCTGTTACAAAAGGTTTATTCTTCAAAGGCGTTTGGTTTGTGAAGTGTGCGTCATGGAGTTGTAGACCCAGTTCCTCTCCTGGAAGTCAGAGTTGTAGACTGCGAGAAGGCAGCCATTACGACATGTTTCCTCCATCTTTTGGTGAACCTGTGAACTGTGTTCTATTTCATTGCTTAGGTTGGTTCCTGGAGCCACAGACCATAAAAGGAGAGTGCACAAGATTAGACTTTGTCACGAAACTGAAGAATCATAGAATCAAAGACCTTATTCCACACAGTAATTTCTTTCCCAGCATATTTGGCAAATGGTCCCCCAGGTCCAGTCTGGGCCCCCCTATGGGCAGAGCTCACACACACACACACACACACACACACACAAAATCAGACCATCTTTGATTGAATAACGCTGGGGGCTATGAAGTTGTCTCGCTCTTGTGTTGCGCTACACTTTGTCTTCTGGTGACTTTCACACGTAGGGCCCAATGCCACCTGGCAAGGCCACTGGCAAGTGAATGAATGCCTGTTTCTGAAGGTCAGACCTCAGACCCTGGCTACTCTGGCTAGTCCCTTAAATTGTTCTTCATTCTGATGATTTCAGACCTTTCCCCATTTTGAATGACTCCTTCGGGGCAGGACATCCTTGTAAATGCTCTTCTATAATCCAGCTGCCCAGAACAATATCAAACCCTGTAGTGAACAATTTCCAAAACACAGTAAGGTAACAAGGACTGCCTTCCCACCCCAACACGGAGTTTAAAGACTTACAGATTTAACCCGAAGATGATAACCCAGTGAGGCTCAAACCTGCCTCAAAGGAAAAGAAACATGGGCTCCGTGACAGTCAGGGTGAGTGACAGTGGTAGTTCATGTGAATTTAAGTCCTGCTTGCACCTGGCTGCTGGGGGCTGAGGCGTTGCAGGGTCCTGTGCAAGGACAGGAGACTTGGCCTTGGTATTGTGGGAGGTAGAACTTGCAAAAGAGGTCACCTTCATAAAAAGCTGGATCCTCTAACAAGTGTAAAGTCTATGACAAAAAGCCAAGAAAGCCCTGCCGCAAGCCTTAGAAAGCTATGAGAAAGCTTGCTAAGGATTTGGGTAAAATGAAAAAAAAAAATGCATATGTATGTGTGCCTGTATGTATATACACACACACAGAGAAGAGAAATTACCCCCAGGCCTGTGATATGTACTGGCTAGAGGCCTTGCCATTTGTCATCTGCCTAGACTATGAGACACACACTGAGGAGTGACGTAAGAGCTCATCCGGGGCCACTGGCATTCCAAAGAAGTTGTCAGAAGCAAATGCAAAACGGTTCTCCATAAATTTCCCTCAAGGTCTAGGTCAGATGGGACTGTCACAGGGAAACAATTATAAAATATCAATGAAACTTTGTACGATGAGGAGGACATAAGACATATACGGGTTAGTTGTCAGCAGACACAATAAGAAAATTCACATCCCAAAATTGCAGATAGCAAAATAAGGTAAAAGACATAATAATAAAACAAGTATGCCAAAAATGTTAAAAGAGGTAAGAAAAGGGACTGTGTGGAGAAACCCTCATGGAAAGAACAGCATGCTAAAAACAGGAGGATTTTCTAAAAAATCAAATAAATCTTTTAGGACTTAGCAACTAGTCTCCAGTATGAGCACATCAACAGAAAAGTTAACAGCTCAACAGAGATCATTGAGTTAGTGAAGCAGAAGGTGGCTCCCCAGAAAGGACCCAGATGTGCGTGAAGAGAGAGACAAGGAAGGAAAGAAAAACCAGAGCTGAAGAGATGCGGGAGAGTCAGGAAGGCCAGCCTGTAAAGGCTGTGGAGAGGCACCTCTGGAAAAGATAATAAAGGAGAGGATTAGAAACTAAAGAAATAGATGAAAGTGTCACTTAAAGAAGCACAAGTACTCCCAAGCTGATGGCCCCAAACCGTTTTCAGTGTGGGCTCCTTGCAGACACCACTGCCGTGCACACATGTCGGTGCATGTGTGTCAGAGGGCATGTGTGTTGGTGAGCACAGGAGCGCAGGCTCACAGGGGCGGGCGTGCACGATGCCCATAAGGTCACGATTCACTGTGCCTTTGCAGACCTGATGTGGGGCTCTTTGAACTTAATTTGTGGTTTTGTGACCCTGCTGTATGACTGTAGCACACGGAGCCCAACTCTTTACCCGGGGAGCATGTCAGGAGAACATGCGTGAGTTGCCCACTTCCCCCCGCCTCCCACTGTCTCCTTGGTGCTGGTCATTGCGGTGTCACCTCGATGAACACTGAGCAGTGGAATCACGCACTTCTGTCCTAATTTCCTCTTCCATTCTCCCTGACCACCTTCTCTGCCGCTGTGTCTCTTGGGCTCACATCTGTATTCACATTCCCGAGTTAGGTTTGACTCTCCCAGGAGAGCAGGATTCTCGAGTATCTTCGGGCTGAAGTTCCCACACTCCCTCACCCTCACCTACTTCCCCAGACTTCGTCCCTCACCACACCTCCCCAGCACATTCAGGGGTCCCCCGGGGGTAATACGAGGAAGGTGCAAAGTACAGTGCAAAGAACACGATATCTGGGAAAGAAGACACCTGAGTTGTGGTCCTAGAGTCAATATTTATGAGCTGATGAAAGGTAGTGAAAATCTCTTTTGTGAAAATCATTTTGCCCAGCAATAAAATGTGCATTAATACCACCTATCTTCATTTTTTGGAAAAATACTTGAGTGCCTAAACTGTCCCAGGGAAGACTCTAGGTGCTGAAGACAGCAGAGAACAAAACCAACAAGAGACCTTTTGGGGTCTTTACCAGGATTCAGTAAGATACTGCTGCAAAGGGCTTAGAATGCTTGCAGGCTTAGAAAATGTGCTCAGCAATATTTTTGCATAATAAAAACTGAGTATCTACAATGTTGCAGTCAGTATTGTAGCCCCTGAAGATACAGTATTGATCAACACCAGGGGCAAGAGGTGAGAGCATGAACAAGCAAAATAAATGAGTCCTTTAATTTCAGAAAGCCCTGCGCTTGCCCCATTCAGGAGCAATCAGTCAGTGCAAACAGAAGCACCTGGAGATCGGTGGGGAAGTTTTATTTCAGAAACTTAAGCCAAGGCAGCCACTTGAACAGTAATGCCAGGTGTGGAGGGACAGCTGAGGAAAGCAGCCCGCTGTGCTGCGATGTGGCCCAGGGTGCACAGGAAACCCGCCTGAAGCCTGCAGGTTGACCAGCCGTGCTTGGGGACATCTCTTCCTCTCCTAGGAATTGGGTTCTGGTAAAGCCCTCAGATCCTGGGCTTCTGATAATGACTCCATAACTAGTCTTCTTTGTGGCTATCGTTAGCCAAATCATCTGTAATTCTCTGATTCTACTCCAAACTTACTCCGATCTTAGACATTTCTACTCTTCTCCAGCTGTGATGTCCTAGGGTTACACACCCACAAGGTGGGAAGAAACCGCTGGAGTCCTGTCATTGCTGCACCTCCGAGTAGGGGGTGGCCCCTCAGAAGGCGGTCCTGAGGAAACAAAGTTCTTCACCGGGGTTAGCAGATGGCGATTGGAGTGCTGGCGCACGTCCACTTTGGTCGGTCTGCTTACTGACCCATTACAGGTAATGACCCCGCTAGCAGTTGAGATGGGGAGTAAGCAAAATAGGCTATGTGGAAGCACTTTGGGAATCCAAAATGTTCTAGAAGTGAGGGCAGGATTGATCCAGGGGCATGTATGGCAGCCAGCTCCTGGCACTGGGGGAGCGCTCTGACCCCTTCTCCCAGGGACACCTGTGCCCTGCTTTAAAAAGTGACCTCACCATGAGGGACCTAGCCTTGCTCCTGGCATCCTTTGACTCAGTGAGTCTCCTCCTGAAGGAAGTGGCTAAAGTTGTCATGGCTAAAAGCATCTGATTCAACCGACCTTTGGAAAATTCGTTGGTGTATCTCCATAACCCCAACATCTGAAGGTTATACTCCCTGGCTTTTGTTTCTGATTAGAAACAAACAAACAACAACAACAACAACAAAACCAGGTCTTGTTTTTAGTCTGAAAGGATGTTATCAGAAAATTTCAGGATGCCGATCAACTAAACAGAACTTTCCAAGTTTTACAGGAAGTGGGACACTTGGAGAACGCCGGTGAGGCCCTGGCTGTGACTGAGCTGTGAGTCCTACAGTTGTTCTTTTGACTTCTGCCCCCCAGTCCCCTCCCACCTAGGCCTCCAGCGATTTCGTATCTTAATTTAATCATGAACCACTTACTGGTAGCAAAAAATTTTTTTCTGTGTGATCTCCAAGTGTTTTGGGGCCACGCTGAGCACACAGAGGAGGACCAGACGTAACCTCTTCTCCTCAAGGACTCTCCCTGTACTCTGGCGGGGACCTGGGAGGGCTGGCAGCGACAGAGCTCCCCTGGCCCTGTATTTACCAACCGATGTGTGCGGGGGTGTGGGTGGGGGGTGACGAAGCTGGCAGCACGGGAGGAGTCCCGTTAGGGCCGACCTGTCTGCCTTTGTTCATGCAGGGGGATCTGGGAAGTCCCCCTGAGAAAATGACGTTTGAACAGAGATCTGGGTAGGAATAACTAGACTTCAGAAGGGGGTGAGGGGAGGAGAGAGTCTAGAGCTTTCCAAGCAGAGGGAACTTTGTGCAAAGATGTCGGGCAAGAAGAAGCTTTGCATGTTGGAGGAACTGAAACCCTGGTGGCGGGGCTAAGGCACAGAGCAGGGGAGACTAGGGTGGGGAGGGAGACAGAAGGGGACCAAGGTCAGGTCAGGCCAGGCATCAGCCCGTAGGCCTTCAACCTCTGTGGTCTCTATCCTGAGAAACCCCTGTCAGAAGATGTGGCAGGTTAGGGCAGCGGAGGAGGTGGAAATGTAGAGAAGGGGACACACTGGAGAGATGTTTCCGGAGAGGTAGCCTAGAGGAGTTGCCCAGGATTTGGATAAAAGGAGTGCTGGGAAGGGGGGTATCAGGGCGCCGTCCAGGTTCTGAGCCGCCGAAGAGGGGCACTGGCCGTTCTGAGCCGCGCCGTCCGGATGTTGGTCCTCCGTGTGAGCCCTGGGGCCGCCCGTCGGGGTGCACACCACAGTGTGGTCTAGTTTCCCGAGCAGAAGCTCAGGTCTGGAGAGTGAGTGGGGAGCTGCAGGAGACAGGGAGCTCGCACAGAGGCAGCGGGGCTGAACCGGGGTGAGTGGGAGGGGTACCCGGAGATGCAGGAGGAGAAGGAGGGGCTGGGGACACCAGGGGGGTGAAGGTCAGAGGTTAGAGGTCAGGGTGCCTGTGGGGTCAGGGGGATCAGAGATTCCAGGAAGATGGGGGCGGGAAGGTCCGAGGTTGGAGGGGGAAGTGGGGGCGGGGATCAGGCTTTTGTGGGGTTCTCGGAGAAAGTAGGGGGAGCATAAGAGGTTGAAGGGGAGGGTGGAGAGGGGAGATCAGAGATTGTGCGGTAGAATGGGCCGGGGGGGGGGGGGATCAGAGCTTGCACAGGGGAGGATGGGGGGTTCAGACTTCTGAGGGGCGGGGGTGGAGCGCGGGGGTGGGAGGGTAGGAGGTCGGAGAGGGGGCATAGGGCAGGAGAGCCGAGGTGGGAGGGGGACCCTGGGGCGGGGATCAGACTTGAGGGGTGGGGCAGGGAGGATGGGGCGGGGGTATCAGCTTGGGGGGGAGCATAGGGAGGGTCCAGGAAGGACTGAGACAGTTTTGGGGCGAGGGGGATCAGAGATGCGAGAGGAGGGGGCAGACGGAGGTGGGAGGGTCGGGGGCCAGGGGCGGGGCGACCAGAGGTCCGCAGGCTGGCAGACAGGCGGGACCTTTCCGAGTCCGACCCTGGCGCCCTCAGGTGGCCTCAGTCCCCGCCGCTCCGGGGGCTCCCCCAGGTTCCGGGAAGTCCTGGGGATCCGTGGGGCAGCGCGCGCCGGGGGCGCCGGAGACCGACGGTCCCGGCGCCTCCCGCGGGACGCAGCCGGCGCCCCCGCGCGCGGGGAGCGGCCCCCGGTCCGGAGCCCGCGTGGCTGGTGGCTGCTGTTGCTTTGGTCGCTGCCGCTGGCCTCGGGCGAGCTGTGCGCCCCGCTGGCGCGCGGCCGGCTGCAGTGCCTGCAGGTGTCGGTGTTCGCCAACCGCAGCTGGGCGCGCACCGACGGCCTGGGGCGGCTCGGGGAGCTGCAGGCCTACAGCTGGGCCGACGGCTCGGACGCCATCCGCTTCCTCAGGCCCTGGGCGCGGAGCGGGTTCAGCGAGCCGCAGTGGGAGCAGCTGCAGCAGATACTGCGGGTGTACCGCCGGAGCTTCACCAGGGACGTGCGAGAATTCGTCAAGATGCTGCGGCTGGACTGTGAGCCGGGGGTGGGACCCAGGGCCGGCGGGCGCTCTGCCTCCCCCTCCGAGACGCCCAGCTCGCGCGCGCGTCTCCGGATCCCCGCTTCTGCCCGGGGCGCTCCCCACCCCTGACCCCGCACACTGCCTCCGTTCCTCCTGCCGCTTAACCCCCACTCCTCTCCCGGGACTCGGCGTCCCCAGGAGAGCGCTGACATGCATTTTTCCTCCTCGGCCCCTTCTAATCCGTTCGGCCCTTCTTTGGTCTTTGGCCTGTCCCCTTCTCAGATCCCTTTGAGATGCAGGTGTCTGCTGGCTGCGAGCTGTGCCCCGGGAACACCTCGGAAAGCTTCTTCCATACGGCATTTCAAGGAAAAGAGATCATGAGTTTCCAAGGAACTCATTGGGTGCCAGCCCCCGATGCCCCCTCTTGGGCAGGCAGGGCCACCAAAGAGCTCAATCAGGACCAGGGGACCAGACAGACCCTGCAGTGGTTATTAAACGACACCTGCCCGCAGTTCCTCAGAGGCCTCCTGGAGGCAGGGAAGTCGGAGCTAGAGAAGCAAGGTGAGCCCGCTTCTTTCACCCCTGCCCTCCACTCCTGCGCTCTGGCTGGTTCTCCCCCTTAGACTTCACAGCCCTTGGATCATCCTGGGGCCAGAACTGCTGAGGAAGGCATGGGCGAGGACTGAGGGTCATCCCACAGACATTAACTGAGCCCCGACTGGGTTCCATGAACTGAATTAAATACACACTGGGTCAAACAGGGTCTCTGCTGAGGGGAGGATGGGAACGCAGAGCCTCAGTTACAGGCATGTTTGAAACCCTTGCAGAACACAGGGCGCTCCAGGGGCCAAGCAGATGCTCTCACGGGAGCCTGGGATGGGGCGTCAGGGAAGGCTTTCCTGCAGAGGCCAACGCGAATGGACAGTCACGGGCTCCACCTCCAGAGGGGGAGATGTGGGCTGCAGAGTTCCGGCCTTGACACCCCCCACTTCCTTATCGGACACAGTGAAGCCGGAGGCCTGGCTGTCCGCCGGACCCCCTCCCGGTCCCGGCCGTCGGCTGCTGGTGTGTCACGTCTCCGGCTTCCACCCGAAGCCCGTGTGGGTGATGTGGATGCGGCGTGAGCAGGAGCAGCAGGGCACCCAGCGAGGCGACGTCCTGCCCCACGCGGACGGGACGTGGTATCTCCGAGTGACCCTGGACGTGGCGGCCCGGGAGGCGGCCGGTCTGTCCTGCCGAGTGAGACACAGCAGTCTGGGAGGCCAAGACATCGTCCTCCACTGGGGTGAGAAAGAGCTGGGGCCTGTCTGGCCATGGCGGATGTGGTCCTCAAGCATAGAGGGAGGCACTGGCCATGGGGTGGGTTTGGACACACACAGGATAGAAAAGTTTCCAAAATGACCCCCCCCCCCCAAACCAAGAGGGTTAGAAGAGGGAGTTTCAGATACTGGAAGGAGGGGTATTGAAGTCTGAACTCAGAAAGGGTTGAGATAAACGACCCATATATAAGAAAAAAATAAACCCAACAGTTCACAGGTCTGGAAGCTGCTGGTAAATAAATAGTCCCCAGAGAGCTCACCATGGATTGTGGAAAGGCTGAGGCTCGGGGCCGGGGGAGCAAGGCAGTTGCCGGGTCCTAAGTGCTCCTTGACTGCCCAGCATGGCGTCCACTTGTCCCCGGCTCCTCTGGGACAGGTGCCATCCTCCTCATTTTACTGTCGAAGACGTGGAGACGGAGCGAGGTCAGGCTCAGTGCTCTCGGTCTCATGGGCGGTGGAGAGGGGAGGAGCTGGGTCCAGGCTCAGGTCCCCGTGGCTACCTGGTTGTCCTTCCTGTGCTAAACCACTGTGTGCGGAAGTGAAGGGGCCCCGGCCCCCAAGCCCTGAGACAAGAGGGGGCCTCGAGACCGCCGAGGAATGGGAGTGGACACTCCACCTGCGGGAGGCAGCGAGAGGCACCCGTGGCACCCTCCCATAGGCTTAGACCATGGCTGGGACTAGGGAGGGTCCTGGGCTGACAGCCCGTGTTCTGCACGCAGAGGGGAGCCTCTCCTCCACGTGGCTCATCCCGGTGGCCGTCCTGGGGTCCCTCCTGATGAGTGGATGCGTTGGATGCTTAGTCTTCTGGTGCAGGAAGCGTGGGTAGGTCTCCCCTTCCCAACCGCTCCTACCGTCAGCCTCTCCCCCTTTCCTCATTCCTCCAGCCCCTCGCCCTTTCCCTTAACATTCTCTCCCTTCCTATACTCTCGCAGCTCCTATCAAGGCATCCTGTGACTGTGGTCGCTGCACCTGTCTGTCTGGGACTCAGGACCCCAGCTGCTCAGGAGGTCAGCTCAGCAGCTGAGGTTGCAAGGAGAGGTGCCTTGAAGCAGCAGAGAACGCAGGGCAGCTCTCATCACATCCTTTAAACATTTTATCTAAGATAGCTGAGGTTCTTTTTCTGTATACTGCAAGTTTATAAACTCCTATGGTTCTGTAAAAATAGACATGCAAATGTCTGGGGACAGGCAGATACAGGCTGGGGTGTGATGTCGTGTGTGGTCACCGTGTGGGTGGTGTGATCTGCCGTGAGCTGGGAAGTGCCTGCCCCTGGGAAAGCAGGTCCAGCTGTTGCCAACAGTCAAGGAAGAGCGACCAACAAAATGAGTGAGTTTCTGAAAATAAGACCCTGGCTGGGCTGCAGTCTACATTTTTCAAGAGAAGCAGATGTCTGGATTTTCGTGTGAGCATGCCTGATATAGGACTGTGCACTGAAGCTTTTACGAAATGTTTGGGACACCCCAGATACATCCATCTCTGTTTCTTGATGGCCATGTGGGGGCTTCTTGAATAAAAGTTGGGCCTAAATGACAAATTGGTAGTTTTAGGGCAGGGTTTCTTCTGTGAATTTGGATTTATAAAGGGGGGGCATTTTCTTCTTTAAAAGAAAGTTAAGTTGTAAGGAACAGATGTTTCTTAAGATTTTATTTGGTGTAACTGATTTATAAGGAGAAATCATAACGTATGTCTATTAGATAGGACAGAAGTTACTCTGGGTAGGGGAGTTTCAAGTGACCAGTTGCTTTTTTCACATCGGAGGAGGACAGTCATAAGGTGTCTCGGCAAACAGGCTTCCCCACTTACAGGTCTTCAGTGGGACAATGCTCCGAAAGGGGTGAAGCCACTTGGGCAGGTGTGGGCTGCACAGATCAACACCAGCCGTCTGCCCTGTTCCTAGTTAAGGATCCTTGAACATCCAGAAAACATGGGACTAAACCTTCAGAGAGTCTTTGCTTAAGAAAATTAAGATTTGGCCTCACTGGTCGAGCCTCGGGTGTGGGTGAAGATCTTGCCAGTTCCTGAACCGGTGGTTCCCAACTGTGACGTCCTGACCAGCCAGCAGCCTCAGCACCACTGGGAACTGGCACATAGTCTGGACCCTGTCTCAGACCTCCTAAATGAGAAATGGGAGTGGGGCCCCGTGTGACCTGTCTGGTGTTTCAGGCTCTGTGCTTTGGGTCATGCGGGGCTACAGATTCCTCCGAATGGTAAGTGAAAGTAACGGCCTGGGTTTTTCAGGGAAGGCTTTCTGGAAGGGGCACTGACCCAGGACTTGGACAGGTGGTGAGGAAACCAGTGCCCTGGCTCTAGACATCAGAGTTCTGGCCTTGGAGTCCGTGTCCTCCTGCATCAAGTGGAACCAGGAAGCAGATCCTCAGTCCGGCCAGAACCGGCTGCTGCCCTGGTCTTGGACGGCCCCCAGGCCTGGGAACTGGGAGAGATGCCTTTCCATTGTTCGTCAGCCGCTCCTCGGACGGCTTTTGTCAGTGCAGCCTGCGCGGGCGGAGACGATGCTCTCACAGAGGGTAGGGAGCACACGTGTGCTGTGTGTGGCTGTCTGCAGTGCCTTCAAACTGTGGGCCTCTTACTGTCTTTGGTGTCTCCCCACCTCACCCCCCAAGCCATGCTGTTCAGCTTAGCTTCCTCCAGCAGCATCCGGGCTCTGAAGCCGACCCGACAGGCTGTGTTCTTAGGGCGAGAGTGGTAAACACCCTTCTGAAATCGTTTTGGAAATGCTTCAGCATGGACTTGCAGAAACTCTGGGTCTTTTTAAAGAAATTGATTTATTTTGGAAATAAAGTCCTGTCTCTGGGAAAATCTGTCTTGTCTTCAAATCCTCAGCCCAGAACATCTCAGGAAGCCCTGAGAATTCATTTTAGACTGTTGACACTCTCTTCGTCCATATCTCTTCATTATTTAGGGCCAGGCTGCTTGTCCCTGCGCTCCAGATTCGTCCTTCTGTGCTCGGTGACAGGTGACAGTGGGTGGAATTTCTCTGATCACTTCTTTAAAGTTAGCATAGCTTTAAGCTTTTTCGGTTGAGGGCCCTAGAGAGACACTGCGGGAGGAAGGGGCTCTGCTGCAGTTTCCAGCTACCGCATGACCGTGGCTGGGGGTGGCAGGTCTGCAGAGTGGGCACAGAGGCACCCGGTGCACTGTGGTCCCAGCCATGTGCCCAGAGCTCACGGACCCTGGTGACCTTGGAGCTTCAGCCTGGCCATAGTCTTCCCATGCCCCGTTGATAGGGACACTGGCACCTCCTGCTCCTGCTGGTGCCCCTTCCCTCGGCCAGACCCTCACGTGGCCTGTGCTTGGTCCACTTAGCGCCTGGAGGTTTCCCCTGAGTGCAGTCAGTCCCCGGGCTGAGGTCTGCAGAATTGCTCCCAGCTCATCCAGTGACTGCAGGCCAGCGCTGGCCTGGACAAGCCTGCGAACATCTCTGCTACACCTTCTCCGATGAGGTGTGACCCCAGCCTTGGGGAAGGGTTACCTTTCCAGGCATGGTCCTCCTTGTATATTCTCCCCCAGCCCTGGAGTTTTATAGAATTTTGTTTTATCTTCATTATTATCTTATCATAGTTCACAAATTCTACTCAACCTCTTCTGCTTAGCTTATTGTTTGGTTTCTGCTTCCTAATAGGACCCAGGTAGATGCACGTGGGTGCGTCTGTGACCCTCCCGAAGCACTGGTGAGTTTTACGGGGCTGTGACTCAGATTTACTTTTGTTCTCCAGTCTGTGGCATCGGGTCGATGCCCTTTGCCGTGAGCTGTAGCTTTTCCTCCCAGAACTTTGACTCGATGTTCTTTGCCAGGCTATCCTCAGAAGTTTAGGGTGTAACTGAGAGGGGCTCTCAATAAGCCAGGGCAGGTGTAACCTGGGACAGATGCTCTGGTGACTGTTTGCTGTTTGTGCTGAGCTGGGGCTCCGTCCTGGCTGCTGTGCCTCTGCTTCTGGGCCGGGCCTGTGTTCCGAGACCAGGCATACCTTTCCACACCACTGTCACTTCCCCGGCTCTCTCGTCCCCTCCGTCTTCCCTTGGCTTCTGGGCTCAGTGTGGCTCCTGCTCAGTGATGCGGCATGAAGAGGCTTTACCCTCTTCATCTTTTTTTTCTGAACTCAGGCTGGGTTTTCCCATGGCTTGTATTTTCCTTTTGCTGATTCTTTTGAACCATCCCTTGAGGGGCTCTTCCACATTTTTGTGCCCTGGCTTTTCACCCTGCATTGAGCTATTTTTCCCATTTTCTTGTGAAAGTCGGGATTACCCAAAACAATTTCCACATCTTCCTCCTTCCTGGCTCACAGGGTGAGTGATTTTCCGCTCATCCCCTTCTGCAGGGAGATGTCTGTCTTTGCTAAGCCAGAACCTTCCATCAGGGGTTTGCTTGGCACAGCCCTGGGGCTCACGTCGGTGTCTTGCCACCCACAGTTTCTCCACGTTTAGCACACCACTGTTCATAGACAGCCGGTGACGTTTACAATACAAACACAAAATTTTTGCCTGTGGGCAAAAGCTCCTCTTTTTGAGAAATCTTGAAGTTCTGTATCTGGATAATATTTAACATTTTAACATATGTCTGAATTCCTTTCCTTGATACTTTGTTTTTCATTCTTATCCATGTAAGATATGCAGCGCATTTCTGTGTGCCTCAGGGGAAGAATGTGGCAGAATAGAAAACAGAATCTCTAGCCTATGTTTCCGAATGTTCGGTGATGGAAGACAGAACAGGATGTCAAGCCTAAACAGAACATCCTCATGAAACAAGAAGATCTTCCTACGCCAGAGCACAGTGTTTCTCCGGGGCAGAGAGGTGTGTAGGGGCTCTAAATGCAGACGACACCTGTTCCCTCACGCCTGGCAGTATTCCCAGGGAGGCAGCAGCTCCCAGCAGGGTGGCACTCCCGGGCAGCGGAGCAGGGAAAGCTGAACAAAACTTCATGCTCATGTTTGTGGCACAGAAATGTCAGAGAGTGCGCAGGGTCTGTGAGGCTGCGCAGGAAGCGAGGTGAATATCTGAGCAGTGACCTGTGTGGTTCAGTGGATGCGCACCAGGGGCTGTTGGATTAGAGTCAGGACTCCAGGGACTGGGGCAGAAACCGAGGAAAGCTATGGTTACACCTCCCCGACCACAGAGTAGAGCGATGCTTAGACTTAGAAGTTAGAGGTTAACCAATAGAAACTGAAGAAAGTGCTATTTCTTGCCCATTGAATTTATAGTCTAAGATTTACACCTGTTACCGGCGGGTTGCTGCGTCCTGCATAAATGATAGCCCTTAGCACTGGATCTGGTGCATGTAGAGACGGGAGACGCGCTGGGACTGTGCTGGAAAATGTACTGCGATGCTTCGTTGGCAAGTGGACACACGGTGACGTCGGGTAGAAGAAACAGAGGGTCAAAGTAGCCTTGTTAGAACTTCCAGAAGTTAGATCAACTTCTTTGGGTTCCAGAAATACAGCTCGAAATGGAGGGAAGTGGGAAATTACATCTGTGTCTCGGTTTCTAGATTTCAACAGCAGTGACCACATCAACCCTAGCCCAACAGCTCCATGACAGTCCTGGCCTGGGGAGCTCCATCTTAGAAATATAAGCCTGACTCCCAGGAAACACGTTTTGCAAGGTACGAAGGTGCACGTTCTGTGCTGCATTTCAGACTTCAGAGTCCTGGTGCTTCCAAAAGAGAGAGAGGGAGTGTAGTTGGTTTCTTGCCATGTGATCAAAGAGCGCCGAACACAGAATGTGCTGGGAGGTCCAGGCCTTGCTGGTGAGCTGTCCTGAGCCTTGACAGTCGAGATGTCTTACTGGCTTGGTGGCCTTTGGAAAGGTCCTCTTGTCTTGGGCCTGAAAGCCAACTGCCAAGGCAGAGGGACCCTTGTGTCCCCTACAGATGTGACAAAAAGAACTAAACTTAGCTCTTTCCACAGGTGATAAGGCCATGTACCTGGGAAACCCAAGCAACCATATTTGATAAAGCAAATAACAACTTGAATTTGAACAGGGATTTTTGTCATGTGGACAAGGTAAGTGTAGGAAAATCAAAGCTATTCTCTCTATTAACAACAATCAATTAGAATTGAAAATGTGAATAAATAGTCCATTCAAAAAAAGTGGCAGAAATATGAAATTCTTAGGAAGGAATTTCACAAGAATGGTACACACACCAAATGAAGAAAAGCAGAGTCTTCCGAAGGGCAAAAGATGTGTTCTGAATTAATGGAAATATATGGCCTATTCTTGGTTTGGAATAGTTAATATAATCAAATATCAACCACTAAGATGTGTAAATTAAATGAAATTATAAGTATTAAAATGGCCAAAAATGTGAAAAAAAAAATGGTGTGGATATGGGACCTGCCATACTGAATATTAAAACCTAGAGGCACCGTCCTCAAAATTCTATGGGACAGGGCAGTGGGGATGGCACAGGGAGGGACAAGACCGACCACGACTGGACAAAGTTGAAGAGAGTAGCAGAGAAGTCCTAGAGATTCTCATGTACGGGAGAGGGAATACAGAGCCACCCGACTTGCTGAGAGACCAGATTTTAATGATCCCAACCCTTAGAAAACAATCATTATGTGACGAGAGAGAGGCGGTCATTACTGCTACGACGGCAATCCTGTGACAATGTAGAAATGTATCAGATTCACAGGTTGTATACCTTACAGGTACACAGTGTTATGTGCTAGACATATGGCAATGGACATAAAATAAATTAAAAGCTAAGAAGAAAGTAGTGTGGTAATAGAACTGGAGGTAAGGGATAGAGTGATTTCATATCACTGCAGAAGAATAACCGATGAAGGGCTGGCTCTCCATCCAGGAAAGAAATATTGGAAATCTACCTGACAGCATTAATAAATTCCAGATATATTAAGGACTGAAGTTTCAGAGATTTTTATTATTTTTATTTATTTATTTATTTATTTATTTTACCAAAATAGGAACTCGGAAACTATAAAATAAAATAATACATGTTAAAAAACTTAAATTTTGTATGGCAATAGATAACATCATCGACCCTAGATTGGGGAAAATTACAGATAGCTCGAGCTGGTATTAATGATGAGAAACATCTCTTCGTCATTTGTAAGAACAAGCTCAGTGCTCAGAGAGTAACGGCAAAGACTGAACAGGAAACTCAAAAGAGCAAATCCAAGTTGGCTAAGAAACTAGGAAAGATAATCATAGTCCTTAGTAATCACGGAAATGCAAATTACAGCAACAGGAGACACCGTTCTTACCAGGTGGGCAACAAAAAGGGAGAGAAATACAGGATTTTTTCCAAACAGACTTGGGGAAAGCGACTTGACAGACTCTCTTTGCATGAAAAACGGACAGACCTCTCCACCCAGACATTCTCCTCTTGAGATTGTATTTTGGGGAAATAAAGGCGCGAGAATGTGAGACCGTGCCTGTGAGGCTGTGGCCCTTCACGTAAGGATGTAGGAGAGCCCGGATTTCACAAGGACGACAACCTGTGAACAAACATCGGCTAGGCCTCGCTCTAGTTGCTTGAGGCAGGAACAGCCCAAATAACAGAATAACGCGGCAGAAACAGACTACAAGTTCATTCCTCTCGCTGGATGGACACCCGGAGGAAGGCGTTCACAAGCGGATCCGTGAAGGGAACAGGGACCCGCGTTCCTTCCTGCTCCCCGCTGCTGCTCACGGTCAGGCTCCTGCGGGAAACGCCACCGTTTTACCCACCAGGAGAGCGTTGGGGGCAGGATCTGGGAAGGAGACACCCCCTTCTTTGCACCTTACGGTGACTTCTCAGGAGAAGGACACAGCCAGCAGAGCCTTTCTCCGTATGTATTCCCCCGTGGGACAGGTGCGTTTTGCTGGTGATAACGTGCCCGCTCCATGTCAGGTGATTTGGGGAGGCACCTGCCATCTCTGCAGCACAGACCAGAGCAGGGGACCGCCACCGACGGAAGTGATGAGGTCTGTGACAGCTGGAGGGGCCACAGCAGCTTTATGAAGTTTTCAGAATCCATGACCGACTTATTTCTCTTAAATTTATCTTTCCTTGATTCACAAGGATGGTGATTAACACATAAGTGTGGTTTAAGAGAACCCTTAAAGCTAGAACATGAAATGATCAATATTGTGTTTTTGTGCATTTGTCAGATTTTCCTTCCCTAAAGGGAGCCTAAAGTATTGTCATACTGACGGTCGAGGGCATCCTAGTATGATGAAATATGAAAATAATTAAAATTAACCTGGGAAAGGCTGAAGCAACACGAAGACAACAGGTGGTCCATGACTCCGGGGTCGTACTTGCTGGAGATGGTGCACAATCTTCACTCTTGGTCGTCCCCCCCAAACAAGAGCGACACGAGAGCCCTAAATGTGGGCTTCCTGGGCTACATGGGAAACTCTGTGATCCTTTCAAGGCTGGCTTTGGGTGTTAGGCAGGAGGAGGGGTAGACCTTCGTCAGCATGAATTGTGACCCTGGCTTGTCACCTTTCATCTAACCATGTTTCCTGGGGTAACAGGTGGGAGGGCTCTGCCCGAGGCCCCAGGGCCTGCTGCACATTGTCTCCTGCCTGCCACTCTGCCCTGGAAGTGTATCCTCCTGTGGCCGCTGAGCTCCCGGCATATTGTCAGCCCAGGGACGCTGCCTGGCCCCCTACTCATCCCACCCCCGGCTGTGCTCAGAGACTCCTCAAGTCCTGGGCTGAGGTGCCTGACTCAGCCTCCATGTGTTCCCTCTCGCAGACACAGGCTGACCTGTTCCGCCCAACGTCCAACGTCTGTGCCGTACGCACTGTCCATGGCTCTACCTGGGTCAGGCCCGGGGTAAGTGGGTTCTGCTTTTCTGTCTTGCGGGCAGAGGAGGTCCTTTCATGTGATCTTGGGAAGGCAGAAACTGTGTGAACTTTTTCCTACTATGGGTTTCCTCACTCGAGTCGTGGCCCATAAGGTCCTCGGCGCCCGTCTCTACTTCCCATCCTCCCCACCTCGGTGTGTTCAGAGACAGTGGCCGTGGTTAGCAGCGGTTGCAGAAACTCGCTGACCCGGCGTCCTACTCGCTGGGCTAAACCACTGTGGTGTGGTCTTGAATTTGGTAGATGAATGGTCCTTTCCTCTCCCAGTAGCCACTCTGACCCAGGTGTGAAATGCCCAATGGAGTGACCATGTTTTTTGTTTTCTGTATTTTATGGTGTTTTGAAGTCTTGAGGACCTAGCTGGCCAGGACAGACTGTCCCTCTAGGGCTGGCTGATTCCTAACTAGCACATGACTCCCTAGGAGCACACCTTTCACAGGCAAACCAGCCAACCCACGTCCCGTGTCTGCAGCCACCTTCCTCCTCTAACTCAAACACCAAACTAAGATCTCCCCCTCCTCTAATGACCCAGGGCACCAACCAACACCTTCCTGCTTGTTCACAGCCCGCTGAAATTATTCGGACTGCCTTACCCTGAGTCGCCGACCCTCCTGCCGACCCGCCTGCCTTGCCATTGCTGTGGAAACCCGCAGGAGAGGCTCCCACCCTGCTTCTCCTTGCCTTGCCTCCAGTCCGAAGTGTGCCGTGTTCCACGTGGCCCCTTCTCCTGGGGTTTGTACGTAATAAAACTCTTCCTTCAAAGGCAGGAGGTCTGTGTCATCACCTCCACGGCTGACTGCTGGAAAGCCTGGTACAAGCTACGGCCTCTGGGAGTCACTTCGGCTGCTCTCAGCCCACACTCTCATCTCTTCTTTCCAACAATTGACAACGCCCTCTTGCCTGTGTTCAGTCTTTCACCGCACAAGACGCCCAGGCTGCTGCTTTCTCTTCCTTACGGACTGCTCTGCAGATTCACACGGCAGGCCCTATAAGAAGAATTTTCATAGTGATATTAAAAGTCATGGGTGAAGGGAACTGAGTCTTGCTGTAGGGTGGGTGGGGGAAAAGAGCTCCTTGGCGGAATGCCTGCCTCATCCGGGAACAATAAGGCCAGGCTTCATTGCCTGGGTTCGTCTACAAACACTAAGTCTCTATCTTGAAGTATTTTTTTTTTTTTTTTTAAATCTATTTTAGAGAGGGACAGAGAGTGAGAACACGAGCAGGGGGAGGGTCAGAAGGAGGAGAAGCAGGCTCCCTGCTGAGCAGAGAGCCCGATGAGGGGCTCGATCCCAGGACCCTGGGACCATGACCTGAGCCGAAGGCAGAGGCTTAACCCACTGAGCCACCCAGGCGCTCCCCAACCCTGAAGTCCTTTAAAGGGCTTTTCAGGATGATCTGAGTTTCTTCACGTTCTACAGGACAGGGGGTTGGGTCAGCTGAAGGGGCAAACCCCACAAATCCTGAAGGTATTTGTTGTTCTAGAATCTGTCATTAATTCCGTGGATATTCAGGCCGAGGAGATACTCAGAAGTTTTGGAGACATACACACTGCTGTAATATTCTTTTACGGATCGAAGAAGTTCTGATCATTGCCACTGGCAGCCAGAATGGCCCTGGGCCACCTTGGGACTCAGCACACACCTGAGAAGGGCGAGCCCGAGTCCAGATCACAGACTGCACGCTCTCCAGCCACCAACTGCCCAGCTGCTCCCTCTGGTGGCCACACGGCCCACAGCCGCGCCACCGCCCACACCTTCATCCCAGCTCCGTGGCTCCCTCTCGCCTTAGTGGCTGGGGAGGTGGGTCTCGGAAGAGGTGGCACAGCCGCAGGAGGGGCTGCCGCAGAGTTCCTTCCAGGCTGGGGCGCCGGAGGTTGCAGAATGGGGCTGGGGTTGGTGGTCATTTCCTGTTGAGAGACAGATAGTAAATGCTCTGGGCTTTGCGGCCACCGTGTCCCAGTGACAACAGCTCCGCTCTGCGGATGGGGCACAGAAGCTGGAGCATGTAATGACCAAGTGTCTGTGCCGACAAAACTTGATTTATGGATGCGGAAACGTGAACCTCGTGTGACCTCCATGTGTCATGCACTGTTGCGCTTTTGATTTTTTTCAACCATCTGAAGATGTAAAAAAACCACTTAAAAGTACACTGGACATTTAAGGGGACTCGAGAACTATTTGCTGTTTTAGGTACGATCCTGATATTGTAACACGCGCCGCAGTGCTTGTCGATAAAAGGGTAGGACCCCTGGAATTTGTGGGGGTGTGGAGGTGTGCGAGGACAGTGCAGATACGGGTGGGGCTGTCGCTGTGCAGGGGGGTGTGGGTGGAGGTGTGGAGGGCGTAAGGGGGGGTGTGGTTATGCAGGGTGTGGGTGTGGAGGGAGTGTGGGAAGAGTTGTGGGTACGGAGGCTGTGCAGGGGGGTGTGGGTATGCGTGGGGTAGGAGGGGGCGGATGGGTGTGGGGGCAGATACGGGTGCGGTGTGAGGGGTGAAGAGAGGTGTGAGGGCTGGTGTGGAGGGGCAGGGGTGCGGGGGTGCCTGTCGGAGAGCGTGTCGGGGGACGACCAGGCCCATGGCCCACGGGGGATGAGCCACTTAGCTCCGTCACAGTACTGTGCCTTCCTTTGCCTCTTCCATGTTTAAATTCTCCACAATAAAGCCTCCATGATAGGGAGATGCAAGATTTTGCCGATTACCCCAGACTTTGCGAGCCGCCATCTCCCAGGAGCACCATTTAACCCAAGAAAGGCTGAAGGCTGTGAGGCCCGGGAGCAGTCCCCTGTAGGCCCGCTGGGGTCCCCCCCCGTCTGGTCCGGACACCTGCTCTTCCACACCTCAGGCTGGCCAAGGAACCCATAGGAGCGTGGCTGCGGACACTGCTGGCCAAGGGGCCGTCCAGAGAGACCTGCAGGCCCCGTGTGGACCCCGCTCTGGAATCAGCTGTGTGTTTGGCCACTGAGGCTTTCCTGGGCGCGACCCTGTAAACCAGGAAGGGACTAAACAGCCCCGCCACACCTGCTCGGGCAGAAGGTCCTCGCGAGTCACAGCGGCTCTGGCTGTGGTGGGAGGGTGGGGCTGTGGCCGGGGACCCCCTTGGGGTGCGAGCCTGTCGCATGTGTCCTGATGTGGAATTCAGACTGGATCAGAATTTGTATTTGCCTAATTTTACCAGGAACCGAAACTCCATCAAATCAACAGATTGACAATTTTTCCAGAACTGCGTTGAAAAGATAAGTCCTGCTTCATGAAAATGATTGACAGGTAAAAAGACTCTATTCAGGACCACTGCTAATGTTTGAAGACGAGGACTGTTTTAAAGAATCTAGCTAAGACGGCGGATCTGAACGTCTTCATGTCTACTGTTCAGTTTCCTTTCTCTCTCCGTGTCTGTGACGCCCCGGGTGAGACCGTGAAGCCGCGCCCGGCCCGCACGTCCCTTCGTGGCTCGCCCGGAGCTGGGCTTCACAGCGCCCACGACGGCAGACGCTCCAAGTCCCACGCGTGGCAGCTCCCGTTCACCGCTCTGCGGTGCCTTTCTGTTCTCCTACTAAGGATCTCTTCGTCTACGGGTCGGGCGTGAGACACCGAGGGTCGAGCTCATCAGACTCCTCGGCTCAGGGAATGTCAGTGTAGGACAAGGACAAGGGCAAAAACACTTTCTTCTGCTTAAGCATTTACTGCATTTGTTCTTATCAGCCACTTACATGCCCAATTTCATACACACACAACCACTTTCCTATTGGGTGACTTCTAATTTCTGTGTATGTCCTCTTGCAGATAGTTTTGTGTGCACGCATTTTACATTGTCATAAACGGTGTTTGATAGCGACATTGCTCTGACCCTTCCCATGGTTTCCCCCAAACGCTGCCTGAAGACTCATCCCACTGCGTGTGTACATCTAGCCCATCCATAGTCGCCGTGTGAAGGGGCGGGTCTGGCACACAGCGGCTGTCACTCACCTCGGGGGACCCAAGTCACCTCTGATGCCGCACCGTGAAGACCTATGTTTGTTCCGTTATGGGCATGACACTATAAGCCCTTTACCAAGGTTACAATCTTTAGGGTACCGAAACATTTTCTCAACAAAGGTCTCGAGTATTTTAATAAGGAGTAAGTGGGCACAGCCATGGACTCCCCAGGGCACAGTGGTTGGCAACTAGGATTCCCGCTGATGAACACACAGTACAAGGAGCACCAGGGAGCTCCCACCGCCTGCTGATCTGGAATAGTCTGCCTCGGGGGGCTCTATTTCTTACTTTTTACTTACACTCTCCTGTTGTGTATAGAGAGGTCTTAGGGATGAGCCGTGCTGGCCAGTGGAAGTGCCACACACAGGGCAAGTGGGCAGAAGCTCCATTCCTCCCATCCATATGGCCTTTCCTGCTGCCACAGCTGGCATGGTCCTGAGGACAATGGGGGAGACAGGCTGTCCCCCTCAGGAGCAATTCATTATGTAGGTAAAGGAAGGTAAGTGCTCCCTGACCAAAAAATCAAAACAAAGTTGAACAATAGGGGTCCTGACCCCAGAGGACAATGTACTACACTGACCCCGTATGTAGCAGGATACAGCAGCAGAGACCATGTCCCTGGCTCAGGTACGGTCATCGTCTGTCAGGGCACTTGTGCCGTCTTACCGAGAATTTGGGGTGGGTGGGCGTTTCCACGAACCACTGAAAGCAAAGACGTCACGGATGCTGCCATCTGGGTCTTCCTTTCCCCGAGGACACTGCATACCTCGCTGGAGTCAGGTGTTCAGATTGGCGTGTCTGCTCAGCCCCACTAAGAACACACGATCATTCATGGGTCCTTCCAGCGTGGAGAGCAGCGACTGGAAAACACGGGATGAGAACAGACGCCCTCCGGCAGAGCCACGGCGCGCCAGCAAACCAGGAAACAGAAGGGGAGGCGTCCCACGCCTACATGACGGGCCATCGACAGGCTCCTTCATTTCAGACCAGACTTCAATAGTTCAAACAAACGGAGATTCCGTGTGGCAGAAGGGACAGGAAGCTGTGTGGCTTTCTCTTCTTTGGATGCCTCCTCACGCCTCCTCACGCTGTGTGCTGTGTCGACCACTACAAAGTCATTGTAACTTCAAGATGAAAGCATCAGCAGCTTCTTTGCAGTGAGTAATTCCAGGCTCCTGAGGGATTAATCTGTGACTCTCTGGTGAGGACTGAGCTCCGAGCGCCTGTTCCAGACTTAGTTCTCCCTCCTTGTAGTGAACTTCCTGCAGAACCATCAGGGTTCCCATGCCCTGCTCTGCTTCTGCGTCTCTGGGCTGGACCCCTGATGCCCTTGGCTCCCCACTGTTCCATTGCCTGCCCTCTGACATCAGTGGTTTACTTCTCTGGGTCTCCTCTGTGTCCCAGAGCGGAAGCGCAGCCGCTGCCCCTTCCTCCTTCTCTGCAACAACTCCTGGCCCTACTCCTACTGGTTTTTCATCTGTTACACATTTTGTGTGTTTGCTTTTGAAGAAGCCAACTTAGAGAGACCCTAGACTCTGTGGGTCACAGTCTCCAAGAGTATGTCCCTTCTGCGTTCTATGTGCACAATAGGATCTCCTAGGTTCGTGACACAAAAAGGGAATCCTAGATCCCGTACCGAGTTTTAAATGTAACTGCCTTCTTTTCCTCTTTCCGTTTTTACACCAAGCAGGAGATAAGTACCATAAGAACCTCATGTTAGAAAAAATAAAATAAAGAGAAACTGTAGTTTTCTTTGCAATTTGGCTAGAATTTAAACACAATAAACCATTTCCTGGCTGAGATATGAAAGGATGTAGATCTTTGTTTTCATTGTAACACCACAATGTTTAGGGAGTATAAACACTGTACTTATCGATGAAGCCACTGAAGAGACGTGGAGGCACGAAAATCCCCAACGCACAGATGTTCAAAGAGAGGCACTCTTTACACATGACCGTGGAGGCAGCTCTGGAGAAGAAAGCCTGCTGACGTTCCAAGAGACACGCCGGCCGTGGTGGGGGTGGGGGCGGCTGGGGCACTGGGGTCTGAGAGACTCTCAAATTCAGCGATAATTTACTTGAGCTAACAGTTCTCGCTGACTTCCCTCCTGTAGTGCTGAGGAAAGGGCAGTGTGGGTGAGTCCGTAAGTAGAAAGACTCTAGTCTCATGTACTCTTGTGATTTTTAGAAACAGAGGACGCTACCATTGACTCAAAAGGTGAAACACGTCCAACTCCCACCGGGCTCCGGGATCGAAAAATTGAGGAGACCAACAAAGTCCGACTTGGCTCTGGGAGGAAGGCTGAGAGGCGAGGTCAATTTTAAAAACATGCCTAGGCCGACCTAATTTCATACCTGGGACAATCTGGATACTGACTTCCTCACTTGAGCAGCCGTGCGTTGGACAGAGGCTGCACACTCCTAGAAATAAAAACAAAGCAAAAGAGCTGACTATTTAAGCCCCCCCCCCCATTATCTATGTGCGATGCCCAGCACGTCATAAAACACTGTGAAGTATGTGAGGAAATGGGACACATAAAAAAAAAATTCGAAAGAAAGGGATCCACTGATAACCCCGATGTTGAAACTAGCAGAAAAGGAACTTAAAACTAGTATTATCAATATAACGCTATTATATTGCAGCATTTGGCTGGCTCTGTCCCTCAAGTAGAGATCACTGCTCTTCTCAGAGTGGTTGACTCTGTGTGACTTTCTCCCTCTGGGTTCCAGGAATGACTCCCTCTGTTTGGCTAATAGGCCCTGAGCTGGGGATGGCTCTGTGGCTCCTAGCTCTGGGTTATGTTGCTTGAGGTTCCCCTACACTGTGTAAATAGTCCTTTTATAAATGAAACCTCTTTCCATTAAAAAAAAATACATATATGTATCTAGAAATTTACAAGTCAAGATTAAAAAAATGGGTGAACATATGGACAAACATATAGAATATGTGAAAAATTTATTTTTTAAAGGTTTTATTTATTTATTTGATAGAGACATCACAAGTAGGCAGAGCGGCAGGCAGAGGGAGAGGGGGAAGCAGGCTCCTGACTGAGCAGAGAGCCCAATATGGGACTGGATCCGAGGACCCTGGAATCATGACCTGAGCTGAAGGCAGATGCTCAACAGCTGAGCCACCCAGGCACCCCCATATGAAGACTTTACAAATGCGTAGAATGTGTTCTGAGAAAAGCGTAATGGATGATCTCAGTAACAGGATAAACACTGTGGAAGAAGGAGTCAGTGATCTGGAAGAAAGGGCCATAGAAAATACCTGAAATAAAACACTGGGGGAAAAGCTAAAATAACTGAACGGTACCTCTGACTAGTGTTATAATAACTAGATAGAGGCAGAAAAACTATTTTTAGAAATAATGGCCAAATATTTCTCAAAATTGATGAAAGTTCCAGAACCCGTATCAATGTATGTCATAGTCAAAATGCTGAAAACCAAAGAGAAAGAGAGAATCCGAAAAACAGCCATGAAGAAAGACACTACGCACAGGACAAAGGTCAGAATGGCATTGCCTTCCTGCTAGAAACATAAGCTAGAGGACAATGGAATGGTATCTTCCCAGGGTTAAGGAAAAAGCAAACAAAACTATCAACTTAAAGTTTTATAGAATGCTAGATATAATCAGCAAAACTATCCTTCAAATTTAAAGGTCAAGTAGAGATATGTCCTGATAAATGAGAGCTGAGGGGATTTGTTGACAGTAGACTTACTAAGAAATGCTACGGTGAGTCTTTCGGGATAAAGAGAAATGATACCAGCTTTAAACTTGGATATACAAGAGGAATTAGAAAGATCTGGGAATAGTAAATAAGAGGAATATTTAGTAATGATAAAATGATCTATTCAGAGGGATGCCTGAGGACTCAGTCAATTAAGTCTCTGCCTTCTGTTCAGGTCATGATCGCAGGGTCTTGGTGTAGAGCCCGATGTCGGGCTCCCTGCTCAGCGGGGAGTCTGCTTCTACTGCTCCTGCGTACTAGTGCTCACTCTCATATTTCTCTCTCTCTCTCAAGTATATAAATAAAATCTTAAAAAAATAAAATCTTAAAAAAGGGATTAGTTCATAAAGAAAGCATAAAAACCGTAAATGTCAATGCACCTAATAACAGAATTTCACAACTCCTGATGGAAAGATTGGCAGAATCAAAGGGAGAAATACACAAATAGAAATCATGATTGGAGAGTGTAACACACCTGTTCTCAGCAATTAATAGAATAAATGAACAAAAATCAATAAGGACATAGAAGACTCAAGCAACAGGATAACAATATGACTAATATACACCCACTGAACGTTGCACCTTATGAATTCTGGATATATATATGAATTTCCACTGTGCATGAGCAAGTATCACTGTAGACCATTGTGGGCCATAAAGTAGTCTCAGTAAATATCAGAGAACTGAAATCACTCTCTGTATTCTCTGATCAAAATGGAATTGAATTTGAAGTCCATAATAACAAGACATTTAAAATACACAAATATTTGAAAATTAAGCAGCACAATTCCAAATAATTTATTGGTTAATGAAGGATTTGAAAGGGGAATTAGAAAATAGATTTAACTGAGTGGTAATGAAGACATAGCATATCAAAGGATGTGAGATTCATCAGAAGAGGTACAGAACAAAGAGGAACCACAGAGTTTAAAAGCTTGTATTAAACGTGGTGAGAAAAATTTAAAATCAGTGATCTATGTTTTCCTTTGAGAGGCAAGAGCAGAAAGAGCAAAGTAAACCCAACAGAGATGGGAAATAATAGGATCAAGAGGAAGTCAGCCAAGGAGAAAACAACACAATCAATGAAGCCCCCTGTTTGGTTTTAAAAGGATTAATTGAATTAATTTATAGAAGTTTACCAACATGAACAAGGGAAGAGGAAAAAACAAAACAAAACGAACGACCAGTATTAAGAAGAAAAGAAAGGATATTACCACAGACTTTATTACTAAAGGAATATGATGGGAATTCGGAAAACTTCACGCCAACACATTGGAAAACATAGATTAAAAACAAAAAGCCTCCTGAGACATGCAGTTCCCTGTAACGAGAAAAGAAGAGGGAGTACATCTGACTAGCTCCGTATTAATGATTCGTTAGGAATAGAATAAACTTTAAATAGTAAAAGTAGTTTACTTAAATTTTGGAGATTTAAGGAGAATGCCTCCCCAAAGCTGGAGAAATTAGGACTTTCATTACAGATGTGACATAGAGATCTCATTGGAGGCTGACGGTGGCTGTGGGAAAGAATGGGGGATGTGGCCCACAGTCAGATAAAGTCCCGCACCTGCAGCAGAGCCTTCCCGCAGAGCTCCCCACGTCGATGGAGGTCGCTTACAAGGCACCAGGTTGCACCCGCCTGCTCTTCTTAAAGTGGTGGTTAAGATCAGGGTCCCCACCGACGAACAGATGTCACAGCAGGTGACGGGTCACACCCGCTGACAGGCACTCGGTACATCAGGCTCTGGGTTTTTAATTCGGAACGAGCGAGTCTGAGCCGCACGGAATTCGGGCGGTTTCCGCAGACATCATGCCAGCATGGGAACTCGGGGCTTGTGGATGTCTGTATTCCCCGGGCGTCCCTGGGGGCACGTTCCTGAACACACTGGTGTCTTGAAGTCTCCCTATGAAAGAACTGGGTGATTTTCTGTATAGATTATGTTTTGCTTGTTTGCTCATAAAACCCTGTGCCCTGCCTCACCCCTCCTCAGCCCAGCTGCTGGGAACCCGCTGCAGCTGCCCTGCTTATCTCCTGCATTTTGGCGCCACGGTGTTTTCTCAGCATGTGGTTGGGGCCCCCGAGTGAAGCGGGTTATGACTTGTGGGCGCTCGGGAACTGCAAGCATGGGGAAGTAACAGCCCACCGGGCAATCCTGGACTGTTGGGAGGGTCTGGCTCTGTGCTGCCCTCACATTCCTCAAGGGTACCATTGAGGATCAGGGCTTCTGGTGACCACTGTGAAAACATGCCGTTGTGCTGGCTTTCTCGCAGTTCCCGGTCTCTCTTCCCAGCGTCCCACAGCAACGGCCTGGTGTCATGTCTTAACCTATGAACGCCCCAGGTCAGTGCGCTTTTGATTCTCTCTCCTTCCCTGTTGTGAAGGAACCTACGCGTGACCCAGTGCCCTGCTGAGGAATATTCTCAGCACCTGGTAGTCTCCCTCGTGGTCCTTTTATTTTTTATTTATTTTTTAAAAGGTTTTTAAAATTTGTTTATTTGACAGAGAAAGAGAGATCACAAGTAGGCAGAGAGGCAGGCAGAGAGAGAGAGGAGGAAGCAGGCTCCCCGCTGAGCAGAGAGCCCAATGCGGGGCTCGATCCCCGGACCCTGGGATCATGACCTGAGCTGAAGGCAGAGGCTTAACCCACTGAGTCAGCCAGGTTCCGGTTCATGGTCCTTTTAAAGACAGCAGATTTCCCCTCTCCATCAGCACAGAGCAGTTTTGATTCTGTCCTTCACTTCCCGTCACTAGACTCACGTGGTGTGCCCTACTCTGTCTGTCTCCCCCCCAGCAGGGTGACTTCTCCCAGGCTTGTCCATGTCATGCCATGGAGTGGTGGCTCTGTAGTAAGCCACCGGGTAAATATACCACAGTCTATCCATTCTGCTGGGCACGGACATTTGAATTGTTTCCTGACTTTACCTATTTTGAATCGTGCTGCTTTGAACGTTTTTGTATATGTCTCGTTGCGAACGTGACCACTCATTTCTCTCGGGACTGTGTGTGGAAATGGAATGGCCGGCTCACAGGTCACACGTGGTTTTTGCATTTGGTGGATGCTGGCAAACAGGTTTTCACAGTGGTCCACCTTCCGCCTTCCCCACATCCTCCTCTATCCTAGGTACTAATCCTTTGAATTGAAGCCATTCTGATGGGGACATAGTATATCCACTGGTTGTTTTAGTTCCTGTTTGGTGACTAACGGTATGTACCTTTCTCTCATAGGCCCATTAGCCGTTTGGATACTGTCTTTAGTGAAGTACCAGTTTAGGTTTTTAGCTCTACGTGTTGAGGGGAGGGGTCAGTCTTTTTCTTGTTGATTGGAAGTTCTTTATCATTTCTGTATACGAATCCTTGGTTGGACATAAGATTGTGAATATTTCCTGCCAGGCTCTGGTTTACTTTCCAGTTTTATAAAGTCATATTTGGGTGAGGAGGATTTCTTTTTAACAGGACAAAGTTTGTGGATGCTTTTCTTTATGACTATAGTTATCTAATCCTGTGAATTAGTCACTCTAGTCCTGAGGTCACGAGATAATCTCCTGACTCTGTAATTCTCAAATTTAAGTGGAATCACCTGGAAGGCATTTTAAAGCACAAATTGTTGGCACATACCTTTAGAGTTTCAAATTCCTTATATTGGGAAAGAGGTCCAAGAATTAGCATTTCTTACAATTCCAGATGATGCTGTTTCTGCTGGTCTGGGGATCACCTTTGAAAACCACTGTAGTATTTTACCTTTGAGAAACTCAATTATTTTACCTTTTACATTTAGATCTATAATATACCTGGAACTGATTTTTGTGCCTGGTGTGAAATACAGGTAAGATTTTTATTTTTAGCAATGTTAGTCACTTCACTAAGGCCAGTGCTATGTAGCACCAATTACACTGGGTCTGTATATACGGATCTGTTTCTGAGCTCTTGTCCCATTCCTGTGTTTTGTAAGTCTGTTATGCAATGAAATCTGCTGAAGTAATCTTAATTATTTAGAGTTATAAGAAATCTTAATACAAAAGTAGCTCTTCCTTTTTCCTCTTTTCAAGTGAATCTAGTGGAAGAAGGGGAAAATGTGTTTCTTTTTCAATTTGATAAAGAAACACCAGAATAATTTATACATCTTAGAACATAGATGTTGATTTAAACATAAACACCAGAGCTGTAACTATTAATAAGAAGACAAAACAGAGTCACAGGCTTTGGGAAAGCGGACATTATTTTCACAAGCCAGAGCAATAGTCTCTGAGGTCTAGAAATCAATAATACCCTTGTTAAACACACACATACATGCACACGTACACACACACATGTGCACACATGTATGTATGTACACACACACACACACACACACACACACACACACACACACACACTGGATGGGGTGCCCGGCTGGCTCACTGGGTTCAGTGATGAAGTCTTGGTTTTGGCTCAAGCTGTGATCTTGTGGTCACGGGTTTGCGTGCCACATCAGGCTCCGCACTGAGCATGGGGTTTGCTCTGGAGTCTCTCTCTCTCGCCTTCCTGCTCTTTCTCTCTCTTAAATAAATAAATAGAATCTTAAAAAAAAAAAAAAAACCACATTTGAAAGTGAAGAAGATTTTGAAAAGTGAGCTGAGCTGTATCTCCTGGGAATTCATATTTTGAAGCCTTAGCACTCAAGAGTAGGGCCTTCGAAGAGTCATTAAAATGAGGCCTGAGGGTGGGCCCTAGTCTACTCTGAATGGTGTTCTTAAAGAAGAGGAAATTTGGACATTGACACGTGGGGTGTGCAGAGAAAATGTGATGCAAGGACACAGGGCTAAGGTGACCATCTGTCTACAAGCCAAGGAGAGGCCTTAGGAGGAACCAAACCTGCTGACCCCTTGGTCCCAGACTTCCGGTCTTTGGAACTGTTAGAAATATGTGTTTGAATATTATACTTAAATGAAACAATAGAATGAAATAAAATACATATCATAATTAAAACAAACAAACAAGAAAATACATGATTGAGCCCCCCTGTCTAGGGTATTTTGCCATGGCAACCCCAGCAGACTCATACAATGTTTTCTTCTGGGTAAATAGGCATTAAGCAAGATAGCAAAGTAAGCAAACATAGAACAATCCTTGCAGGATAGTAAGTAAACACTTAGGCAGCATTTTCAGAACTTGCTAGCAAAACTTCACGTCTTCTTCAGGTCATGTTTGTAGAGGATGCTCTTAAGGACGAGTGTGAGTAAACACGCGGCAGAGAGTACCTTCACCGACTTTCTATCTGGTAACAAGGGTCCTGGCAAAATAAGTCAGAAAAAAAAAATCAACATTAAATGCAATCAGTACAACTCTATTTGTTACTTCCTCTACCCACTGAGTTTTTAATTACAGTGGTAAGAGTTTTTATTTCTAGAAGGTTATTTTGCTATTAAAAATCTGATATTTTTTGATAATGTCTGTTTCTTTTCTGGTGTTATTTCTTTTTATATCTTTGAGCTTTTAAAATATAATTTCTGCTATGTGTGATTTCTTGTGGGATCTAGTGTATTATTTATTTGCCAACTTGACTTCGTGATGCATTATATCTCTCTGCATTCTCTAATTTAGGAGTGTGGCCTCATACAAGGAAAGGCTTTATGCGTGGGGAACCCTTTGTACCTGGTGTTGAGGGTGGCTCTCTTGAGGTTAACATAGCATGAAAATTTCACCAAGTGACACAGGTGTGTTCCGAACTTGGAATCGCCTATTACTTTAATTTGTCAGATTGTGTACTCCAGTGTTACACAAGTGAAAAATTTGTGAACTCCAGGGTAACCCTTGTGATTAGTAATTCTTAGAATGAGGAACAAGCAAATAAGGAAGCCAGCATTCGGGGAATACACAGATGGACCAGCTTCCTCTTCTGTACAGTTGGGTGGTTTTCTTCTGATTCCTCCTGTCACTGAGAGGAGACAGCAGAAGGCTCGATGCCAACACTCATCCATTCGCCTGGTCTCAGGCGTTGTGTCCTGATCTGAACAGAGCAGCAAGAACAACCAACCCCTGGGGAGATACACATGGTTACTGGTATGCTCACACGCCCTGTTTGCCATGTCACCTTTCCATTTCTTTCTTTTTTTAAAAAATTTTTAAAATTTATTTTCAGCATAACAGTATTCATTGTTTTTGTACCACACCCAGTGCTTCATGCAATCTGTGCCCTCTCCAATACCCACCACCTGGTTCCCCCAACCTCCCACCCCCCAACCCCTTCAAAACCCTCAGATTGTTTCTCAGAGACCATAGTCTCTCATGGTTCACCTCCCCTTCCAATTTCCCTCAACTCCCTTCTCCTCTCCATCTCCCATGTCCTCCATGTTATTTTTTATGCTCCACAAATAAGTGAAACCATACGATAATTGACTCTCTCTGCTTGACTTATTTCACTCAGCATCATCTCTTCCAGTCCCATCCATGTGGCTACAAAGGTCGGGTATTCATCCTTTCTGATGGAGGCATCATACTTCATAGTGTATATGGACCACATCTTCCTTATCCATTTGTCCGTTGAAGGGCATCTTGCTTCTTTCCACAGTTTGGTGACCGTGGCCATTGCTGCTATAAACATTGGGGTACAGATGGCCCTTATTTTCACTACATCTGTATCTTTGGGGTAAATAACCAGTAGTGCAATTGCAGAGTCATAGGGAAGCTCTATTTTATTTTTAATTTCTTGAGGAATCTCCACACTGTTTTCCAAAGAGGCTGCACCAACTTGCATTCCCACCAACAGTGTAAGAGGGTTCCCCTTTCTCCACATCCTCTCCAACTTTTGGGACTTCCCATTTCTTTTGTGTTATTCTCTGGGTGTTTCCATTTTTTTTTTTTTTTTCCCACTATGACCACAGATCTGGATTCAGAAAAAAACTAAAAGACTTTTTTTTTTTTTTTTAATTTTAATCTTGCATTTCTGGATGTTTGTTTTTTATGTCTTTTCAAGTTACGGAGCATGTCATCTTGCCAGAATAGAGTTCATATCTGTTCTGTATATTTGCACGCAGAATTCCAAAGGGCATGTGAGAAAACAGTGTTTCAGGTTTGAAAGTGAGTCTGGAAGGAAGGACTGAGATTAGATTGAATGGGCAGGAGGAGGAGGAAATGGGGGAGGGGGTCCTGGGAGCTGAAGTGAAGGTTGTGTGGACCCCATGTGGCCACAGAGCAGAGTAGGGAGGAGCAGGACATGTGGGTGGGGGGACACAGGAACACAGGAAGGCGTGTGGAGTGTCAGAGCCCAGGGTACTGCGAGAAAACATTCACTTCTTTCAGTCCTGTCATAATACAGATGAAGACATTGAGACCAGACACCAGTATGTTTTCTCCAACTCACTGCATCTAGTGCGTGTCCACCCAGGACTTTTCTTGATGCTTAGCCCAAAGCTCTTTTAGTACAAGAGATGTGGTGTGAGAGGTGAGAAGGGCCCAGAGTAGATGTGGGGAGAGCTGCTCGAGGCCAGACAACTGGGAGAGAAATGGGAGGCAGAGTGTGGGTGGAATGAGAAGCTCAGGAAAGGGAAACGGTTATTAGGGGCAGTGGATTTCTTCAGCAGGGAAGTTGAGGTTTCTGTTGGTGGGAAGGGCACATCAGTTGAGTGTGTGGGGCTGTTGGGGAGGGGGATCACATCTGGGTCCTGTGGAGGGAGGAACTCAAGGACTATGATGATGTTTGGGGGGCATCCAGTAAGGGCTTTTGGAGAAACAGGACTGTGCTCAAGGTCTGAGCACAAATGAGCCAAAAGGAGGGTCTTAAGGACATCTGGGGACATGGCCGATGCCCTGATCTCTGAGGGGGGCTTGAATATCCTGCCAGATAGCCTCCAAGCACCTCCTAGATTTCTCCTTGGGGGGCTCCTCTGTCCAGGGATTACACAAGTGTCAGTGACATGACAAACACTCCTTCACCCCCAAAAGTTTGCTCTCTCTCTTGAGAAGACCCTCTCCTATCTACTGCTTCAGAGCTTGTCCTCTGTCCACTATCAGCCAAGCATACACAGAAGTGGAGCAGGCTGGTGAAAGACCCGTGGATCCCCTAACCCAAGAATCCAACACTGCCACTGGATGCAAACAGCAAGAGGTTTATTATCACGCAGGTACCGGCGGGTGGTCGGCAGCTCCAGCTAACCGAGCACACCTGGTTGGGGTGGTGCAGGATTTTTATAGACAGGTACAAACAAGTTTTGGGTGGGGTGCAACTGATTGGTGGACAGTTTGAACTTTTGAAAAAGGCATACTTGGTGTTAGCGGATTGGCTTTGGAAGACCCCCTCGCGCGAAGAGAAAGGCGGGAAGGGGAAACAAAGAGGGGGAGTTTGACCTTATTACTCAGCAGAAAGGCATCCTGCCTACCTGACTATGCAGCCCCCTGTCTACGTGACCTACATGACCATGCAGCCCCCTTGCCTACGTGACCATGCCCCGGCTATTAGGGGAGGGTATCTTGTTCAAACAGGAGTTAAGTGTCATGCCTTAGTAGCCAAGCTGTTACAGAAAAGCAAACAAGCGGTTAGTTATCCTATCTATCTTCCCGGGTATCTAAAAGCCAGCGGTTTACAGAAAAGCAAACAAGCGGTTAGTTATCCTATCTATCTTCCCGGGGAGGGGTCTTTCAGCTGGTACTTGGGAGGAAGAAATTCCTCTGCCTTTCACGGTCCTTCTAGCTGGACTAAGAATCAAACTGACACGAGACAGATTAGCAGAAAATAAAATCCAATTGCATGTGTCCAGGGAATCCACACAGATATGGGATTCCAAAGACAGTGAGGCAACATGAAGCTCATGTGAGCTCAGGAGAGGTGCACAGGTCTGGACAGGAAGGGGAGGAAGACCATTAAGGGGAAGGTGAGGAGAGGATGGAAAACAAAGATGTTTTATTATGCAGATAAGTTTTTTTAGGTAAAGAGGACTCTCTGTTGATAGCTCTCTTCCTGGTACAGTCTCCTTTCCAATGTAAATTTAGACAGTTGAGGGTGAGGCAAAGAGCTTTTTCTGAACCTGCTGGATTTTGATTTCTTTTAATTCACAATAATGTTCATGCTAAAGTGGTCCACACTGGGGCAGCCTGCCTTTGACCTCGATGCTGAGAAAGTGGCAGATCTTCAGTGGAACCATGACTAATGCAACAGCTACTTCCTGCACCACTGATTGGAGTCATCCTGCCCACAGGAGCTGAGCCGAAGGATGAGGGGCTCCCCTCCAGTTCAATTTCCAACCCTCTTCTGCTTCCTCTTCCTTCACCTCCTTCTTCTCTTCCTTCTGTTATCTGAAATCTGCTTGCCTCTTGGTAGGTATTGAGTCAAAAGACACAACCAAGCCAAAGAATAGGACAAGGAAGGGTTTTACTTGCAACAAGTAAGGTGAACACTGGGGATTTTCCCAAAGCAGTGTTTCCACAGACAACAAAATTGAACAAGTTTAAAGTATGGGCAATGCATGCATTTGCAGGAAGGGACTCGTGCAATGAGGAATTCAGCATTGAACTGGGGGAAAAGTCACCTCAAGATGACAGAGTTTGGGTCAGTCATGAGGTCAGCAGAAGTGGGCATCACCTATAATCTGACCCCCATAGGTCCAACATCTGGGTGCCCAACGGGCTTAGATACTGCAAAGATAACTCAAGAGTGTGTCAGGTTAGTCTTCATTTTGAACCAGCCCTGCGAGTTTTACCACTGACTTATTGTGAAAGGATTAGACTCTCTCTTGGCCTGATAGTGGCTGTTCATACCTACTTCACAGAATGGAGGTTTAAAGTGACTTTTCTTATGTCAGGAAAGCTATATTTTGCCTTTTTTTTTTTTTTTTCCTGGAGACCCCTAACTCCTCTTGCTTACACTCTGTCTTCTGGCTCCCTCCTTCTCTTGCATCAGTTATTTCCTTTGGTGTCTCTGATCATCTCTGGACACTTTGATCCCAGAATTGCACTCTTCATTTCGTTATCACTCTTTCTTCTTCCTCCTCAAACCTACCACCCCCTCCCACTATCCCCACACCAAACTTAAGGGTGTTAGTACTGGACATTTATAATTTTCGTGGTCTAGTGCAAAAGGCAATTGTGAGGTGTCATACTCAAAAAGAAGGGGAAAAAGTGCTCTTAAAGACTTTAAAATACAAAAACTTCTCCTTCCTTTGAAGTACTTACCATTCAACCTGTCATAGTGTTTCTTGTTGCTGTAGGTTTTGTTCATTTCATGTGCAAAATGTCACTCTCCCCTGGGTATAGGGACTCAGAGGGCAAGCGCAGACTCTCTTAGGTGCCAGGGGGACACCATTCACCTGCATTTATTTGCACGTATTTAATAATTTTTGAACGAACTGCAGACATCTCATTAAGATAAGACTCTGAGGCACATAGAATATATATTTTAGCATGGAAATGCTTCTGCCTGTTCTTTTGCTAAGTGCTGTGTAGGGGGTTCAGTCCTTCTAGTCCAGTTACCTGGGTTTTTGTTGGTGGCTCTGTCCACAGTCCTCACATTCTTTTCCCATTACTTTCTTTGTAGGGTGGGGTTGTTTGCCTGAGGGCTTACTTCCTATCAACTGTGAGTGTTACGTTTGGGATGTGCCTCAGGGTGATTTATCTTTATAGAGACCAATAGCAGACCATTCTAAGATGGGTGACTTTGAAAAAAACAATATTTTTAGTTAAAAGCTATAAAAATGAGACAAATTCAAGAAAAGGTCTTTACCTCCCCCTCCCCTGCCTGCCAACACCAGGAAGAGAGCTGAGATTCTTCTTTACCTAAGAAATTTATCTGCATAATAGAGCACCTTCCCCCACCAAGACTCTCTTCTCACCTTCCCACTAATGGTCTTCCCTGCTTCGTATCATTAGACCCCTACACCTCTCCTGAGCTCACATAAGCTTCATATTGCCTCAGTGTCTTTGGAATTTCATGTCTATGTGGATTTCCTGGACTTAAGCAGTTGAATTTTATTTTCTTTTGTTAATCTATTTCATGTCAATCTGATGCTAGCCTAGTGAGAGGGACTGTGAAAGGCAGAGAAATTTTTTTCTCCTTGACATCTTCATCCTTTAGTCCCTCCATTAGCAAGAGCTGCTGTTTGTACCCTGCTGGCTAGCCTACTTTGGACAGAGCAGGACACTAGCTCTGTTCTGATCCAGGCTCATACTCAGCCTGAGGCTTTGTTTTTCAGGTTAGGGATTGGGCCTTCTAAGGGTTTCCACCTTTCCCTCAGCTGATGGAGCTTCTTAGTCTGGGACGGGATGTGGTATTCTCCTTCCCCTACAGGCCCTTTCCCCCAGTGGCTGCATGGCCTCACTTGTGTGCTGAAGCAATTCCCTGACCTCTCCACACCTCATGAATGCTTCATTCTGATGAAGTCCCAGAACCTAAGTCAGGTTCGGTGGGGTGAGGAGGTTCGGAGCCGACGACTAAAGAAAGAATTCTTAAGACGTTGTTGGTGCAAAAGGTGATTTATTAGAGCACGGGGACAGGGCCCGTGGGCAGGCGGAGATGCGGCTGCCCCGGGTTGTGAGGGGTGGTTGCAGGCGGAGATGCGGCTGCTCCGGGTTGTGAGGGGTGGTTGGTTATATACGCAGGAGTTGGGTAGGTGAGGACAAAGGGTTATTGGGGCAAAGAATACTATCAGGATATTGAAGGCTTAGTTACTATTAAGTAAAGACAATTGAGAGTCTCCTGGTGGAATGTTACATTCCTGCCATCAAACATCCTTGTTAATGAGATTTAGGTTTAGAATGAATTTAACTTTATTTGCTTTTCCTTCTACCTCCGCCTCCTTCCGTTTTTATGGAGGGGAGGATGACATTAGGCTTGAGAAACTGAGTTCTGTGTCTTTGGAATTTGGGCTATTGATAAGGTAACTTCTTTGTTTGTAAATCTCAAGGATATTTGCAAACCAGGGGAGACTCCTGTCTTGTAGGATTGTGATCTTAGCAAGTTAACTATTTATCATTTTATGGCAGTCAGGGGTGCCTAAGGAATGCTACACCTATGGAGGGGAGCGGATGGAGGGGGGGGTGCAAGGCGCCAGCTCTTGCTTTGTCCTCAGCCAGCCTCCTGCTCCCTCATCAATTCTGCGTGGGAGACGATGGCCTTCCTGCCCTTCTCAGGTAGCAGGTCCTCTCAGGCCTCAGGCTTGTACCCCAAGAAAGCAGTTCTCTGGTCCATATCTTGGATTCCAGCCTGTCAGGAGCCCCCAGAAATGTCAACAGGAAAAAGCCTAAAGAGACAGAGAACTTCCTGAGTCCATGACTCTCGAAGGCTCCAGGTGCTCACCTTCAGACATTTGTTAATCATTTCAGTGGAATTTTTCTTTCTGGCTGTAGAACATCTGGTGTCTGTCCCAAGTAAGTGAGGATTTGTATCTCTGTTTCCTTAGAGGAGACTGTCTTTTCCAAGATGTTAGGTTAAGTTGCTCTGATCCCTCAGCTCTGATGAAGTCAGATGGAGTCAAGAGATTTTGATTATCCAGCTTTTCATAAGATTAAATACAGCAGTGATCTCTTTCCAGTTTTCTAGATTCCAATCTTAACTTTCCAAAAAATGTTATCTTTATAATGTTAGCCCGAGATTATTTGTTTACTTGTAAACCAAGAAACGACAAGACAAATAGTTCAAACACATTTATCCAGATGATATAAAGCACAAACAAATACTGAAGAACTTTTAGACACTTACAAACACCATGAAGGAGGAAGGTCAGCATGTCCAGCAGAGGCCAGCTCATGATAAGACAAGCAAGGAGCTTTCAAGCAGGAACAGTAAGAAAGGAATCTGGATACATGATTCCAGAACACTCTATTAACTTTCGTTGCTGCAAATTCTCATCATTTCTTACTACAAGTAATAGGAGATTCACAGCAGAACCCTCTGTGTAAACATACCGATTATTAGCATCTGGCTTTATTCTAAGCAAAACTGTATACGATTCTCATTTTATCAAATAGGATTACAACTAATATATTGTGATGCTAAAAAAATTTTATGTTGAAGATTTCCATAATATTTAAGAATAGTTGGATCCCAGAGCTGAAGTAATCGATCATTCAGAAATAATCTTTGAGCACTTACCACTTGCCAGGCCCTCTTTAAGATGTGGGGATCAGGAGGAGGTAGAAACACCTGGGGCCAAACAGTGAGTCAAGATTCTGAGAGTGCAAACATCAGCAAGGGTCACCACTTTAGAAAATGTTGTTTCAAGCAGGCTTGTTTTTGTCTAGAGTGTGCATTTTACAATAAATCTCAGAACACCAAAATTAATAGTCTTGGTTTACATGCTTTTCTTCTCAAGTAGGGTAAAAGCTCCTTGAAGAAGGGATTGGGCTGTCAACACTGTATTTTCATCAGAGTAGCACAGTGCCTAGATCCAGGCAGGTGTAAGTGACTGTTCCCTGAGTGAACATATGTTAACACAAGGCAGCTGTTTCAATGTCCTGTGGTCTCTGCAATTGCTACTGGTTCTTCCCTAAGACAATGGTGGACTGGTAGTTGCAGGCAATCAAGGGGAATCTGGACAAACAAATAGATTAACTGTTGAACAAAAAGTGGGCCCCAAATGGTGCCATGGGCCATGCCAAGTCCTTAAACCTTGCTTACTCCCTAACCTAAATGCAGTTCTAGCTCCCCCCAGAAATGTCCACCTGTCACTGAGGAATTCTCTGGTCAACACAAGGGAACTATTCTGTCACAGGGGCCCTCTCCAACCCCAAGGAGGAGGGGAGATCATCCTTATGATATCACCCCTGCTCTCCCAATTAAGGGAGGGTGACCTTCCCTGAAACACTCCTTTCTCTTCTTTGCCAACTTCCTTGCTATAAAATCTTCCCATTTGCACCACTCTTCAGAGCTCCCCTCTACTGGCTGGATGGGATGTTGCCCCATTCTTTAATCACTTAATAGAACCAATTAGATCCTCAAATCTATCTGTTGATTTTGGTTTTTAACATAAACAATGTGAAGTCAGAGATGTGAATGAGTTAGGGTGGGGTGAGATGGGGAAGGAAATACATGGGGTGTTGTCACAAGGGCCTTAGGGACCCAATGGCAGCAGTTTCCAGGGCTGGGTGGTGGGAGCCATGTGATTTCATGGGTTACTGTCTGGATGAGAAGAAAATGTAGGAGAGGTAGGGTCATTTTCTATGCCACATAGGACTCATCCTATAGCAACTGAGTTAGGGGACAGGGAACAGGATAGAAGTTGGTGACAGGGAGAAGATGGAAGTCAGAAAGGAGAATCAGACCATGAGGGGAAGTGAGATTCTGAGTAGGTGTCCAGGGTTGAGGGAGAAACATATTTGCATTGTTTCAGAGACTCAGGGAAGGTTGTGTGTGGAGAGGAAGTCAGAAGAGAAGTGCTATGTGGGGGGTAGGTTTGTTAGAACAACCGTCAAAGACCAACTTTCTAAGAGACAGAAAGAACATCTGCAAATACAATGCTATTCTTACAACTTGTGTTGCTGGTGTTTCTCCTCCCAGGTGGTGACAGTGAAGATGGTGAGAACTGTGGCCCTACACTGTGTGTGTGTGTGTGTGTGTATCTGTTTCTGTGATACGTGTACTACACGTGTTTGTATGTGTGTGTACTCATGTACACATGTGTGTCTGTGGGTGTGTTTATGTGGGAGTGTGTAAATGTGTGTATGCTGTATGTGTGTATTTGTGTAATCATGTGTATGTGTACACTGGGGGAGTTGGTTCCCTAGCACATACCTGGGAATGAGAGCGTCTGCCTGGTTCCTTCCTGAGCATTCCCAACCCCAGGGCCGTGTGCTCTTCTGAAGGATGGGTATGAAGCTCTGGGCTGTGGGGCAGCACATGTCTCCTGAGACAACTATGGCTTCCTTGTCCCCTAGATTTTGGTTCCCCTCCCTGGCCCTATCTTCTCCATTCTCTCTCATGTGCTCCTCTTCCAATATCAAACTGTTCTCTTCCACAGATTTCGAGGAGCCGACCTCCTTCCAAATCATCCTGATCTCATCCTTTTACAACCATCCCTGGGCACAAAATTCGGGCTCAGCGTGAGTGGATGAGCTGCAGCTGGTGGATGCCTGGGACAGCAAGACTGGAGCTTTCACATATCCGCAGCCTTGGTCCAAGGGCAGCTTTAGCAGGGAGATGCTCAGAAAGGGAAAGGATACTCCATACAAACGCTATGAGATTTTTTCAGATAATGTAATCATGTCAGTGAATGGCTGTTTGAATGTGAGTTCAGTTTCCTCCTGGGTGAGATGAGGGTGGCAGCTGTGTGTGTGTGTGTGTGAGTGTGTGTGTGTCTTCTTGAGCTTATTTTTCCTCTAGGAAAAAGAGGAGGCATCTGAAACTCATATCTCCCTATTATAACTGAATCACACTTGTGTGGGCAAGAGGTAGAAGCCAGACCCTTGAGAAGCTTCACATCTTCTGCTATTTCCCACTCCTCTCATTGACTACAAGTTGTGCTATCCTGTCTCATAAACTTTCTCCTGTGACATCCCCCTCACTGGTCTCCAACCACACACCCACATGTGCTTCCTGACATGTTTGTAGTGGTTGAAATATTTGGTACTGTTAATGTTAGAAGTGTCTCACTTGGCTACAGTCTTCAGAATTTCCCTGTTCTTGTTGACATCTCCAGGCCCCTAAATAGAAACAAGTTTTCATGTGAAGGTTTATATTATATAATTATAGACACCTACTGGAGTGGACCTGCAGCTCCAAGTATTCTGAATAAAAAGAGGAAGTTAGGGTGCTTGCTGTTTGTGGGGCTTGGGGACAGCAACACTGTTGTCAGCATGGGGCTTGTTGGAAATACAGGGTCTTGACCTCAGCTGAGACCCAATGAATCACAACTTGCATTTTAGCAAAATCAGCAACAGATTCACATGTGCATAAATGTGATGTCTGAGAGGTAGCAGTGTAAATGCATCCCTGAGGGGAAAAGAGATGCTCCAGGAAATAGAACAGGAGTGTTGTGGTCGGGAATGAATGAAGATCCAGCGGGGACCGTACATACAGTGATTCCTGGCATTTGTGGCTGCCCTATACAGTCCTGAGGACTCAGAGTCAGTGACTGTTGAACCATTGCTCCTGGGGGAAATGTGGAGTTGTGTTTCTGGGGACCTCTGCTTACAATGCTTGCCAACTGATGACCACCTGATCTGATTCCATGTGTGTTTCTGTTTAAAGACAGTGTCTCCTAAAATTTGTGTGGAATCAGAAAAGACCCTGAATTGCCAAGGAAGTGTTGAAAAAAAACCAACCGGGGGAATCATATTGTCTGATTTAAAGCTATATTATAAAGCTGTGATCACCAAGCAGCATGGGACTGGCACAAAAACAGACACATAGATCAATGGGAACATAATAGAGAACCCAGATATGGCCTTCAACTCTATGGTCAACTAATCTTCCACAAATCAGAAAAAAAAAATATCCAATGGAAAAAAGACAGTCTCTTCAATAAATGGTGCTGGGAAAATTGGACAGCTATATACAGAAAAGTGAAACTGGACAATTTTCTTACACCATTCCCAAAGATAAACTCAAAGTGGATGAAAGACCTCACTGTGAGATAGGAATCCATCAAAATCCAAGAGGAGAACATAGGCAGTAACCTCTTAAACATCGGCCATGGCAACTTCTTTCAAGACATGTCTTTAAAGGCAACAGAACCAAAAGCAAAAATGAACTTTTGGGACTTCATCAAGATCAAAAGCTTCTGCACAGCAAAGGAAACAGTCAACAAAACAAAGAGGCAACCCACAGAATGGGAGAAGATATTTGCAAATGACAGTACAGACAAAAGGTTGATATCCAGAATATATAAAAAAATTCCTGAAACTCAACACACACAAAACAATCATATCAAAAAATGGGCAGAAGATATGAACAGACACTTCTCCAATGAAGAAATACAAATGGCTATCAGACACATGAAAAAATGTTCATCACTATCCATCAGGGAGATTCAAATTAAAACCACATTGAGATACCACCTGACACCAGTTAGAATGGCCAAAATTAGCAAGACAGGAAACAACATGTGTTGGAGAGGTTGTGGAGAAAGAGGAACCCTCTTACACTGTTGGTGGGAATGCAAGTTGTTGCAGCCACTTTGGAGAACAGTGTGGAGATTCCTCAAGAAATTAAAAATAGAGCTTCCCTATGATGCTGCAATTGCACTACTGAGTATTTACCCCAGAGATACAGATGTCGTGAAAAGAAGGGCCATCTGTACCCCAATGTTTATAGCAGCAATGGCCACAGTCGCCAAACTGTGGAAAGAACAAAGATGCCCTTCAATGGATGAATGGATAAGGAAGATGTGGTCCATATACACTATGGAGTATTATGCCTCCATCAGAAAGGATGAATACCCAACTTTTGTATCAACATGGACAGGACTGGAAGAGATGATGCTGAGTGAAATAAGTCAAGCAGAGAGAGTCAATTACCATATAGTTTCACTTATTTCTGGAGCATAGCAAATAGCATAGAGGACAAGCTAGAGAGGGGAAGGGAGTTGGGGGAAATTGGAAGGGGGAGGTGAACCATGAGAGACTATGGACTATGTAATATAATAATTATAATTATATAATAATTATATAGCTTGAGGCCCCACTCCTCAGTGCATCCTCAGGGAAAATCAGCCAAACCCTCTCTTGTCTTCATGATCTCTATCTGCACTCTGTGCTCATCCAGCCTGTGACTGAGTAGTTCTAACTCAAGTATAAAACCCCATTTGGAGTCTCCACATGCTGCAGGCTCCTATGGCTCACACCTGCACTGCTCCTTTGATTCTGCTGCTTGCTGGGACCCTGCTCAGAAAGTGGCCACTGGAATGTGTGGTAGGTTATGGTACATGGCAACCCCAAACTGAGAGCCCACTCTTAGGCTCACTGGTTATAGCTGGCTTCTGTGCTCTGATGCCTGGAAACTCTGCTGCACTCTGGCACCCTGTTCTTCCTGTGACTTCAAGGATCCTGAGACCACACTGCCCCTCCTAGGATTCTGTCCCACTTGCCACCTGAACATCTTTCATACAGAGATGTCCCTCACTGGAGCAGACTTCTAAAAGTTCTGATTTTGTGCTCTGCTGCTGTATCACTTTCCAGTAGCTGGCTTAGAGAGTCTCCTTCCCCCTGTGGTTTATCTTCCCATGTATCACTTTGGATTCACTTCTCTGCACCTCCTACCTTGTAGAAAGTGGTCATTTTTCTATTAGCAGAGTTGCAGGTATTGTTTTTTTTTTTTTTTTTTTTTTTTTTTATATCTCTGGTTGCATTCTGAAGTGTTCAGAATGATTTGATAGCTGTCTAGGTGAATTCCTGGGACCAGATGGAACTAAGTTCCCCTACTCCTCTGGCATCTTGGACTCCCTCTCCCTTGCATTTCTATACAGTAGTGATGAGGCAAAAGGAAGAGAAATTAAGCAAACCATCCCATTTATAATTACACCAAAATAATAAAATACCTAGGAATATACTTAACCAATGAGGTGAAAGACGTTTATGTACAATTAAAACTATAAAATATTGATGACAAAAATTGAAGGTGACACAAAGAAATGGAAAGATATTCCATGCTCATGACTAAAAGAGCAAATATTGTTAATATGTCCATCCCATCCAAAGCAATCCAGAGATTTAATGTAATGTCTATCAAAATACCGACAGTATTTTTCATAAAATGAGAGCAAGCAAGCCTAAAATTTCTATGGAACCACAAAAGACTCTGAATGACCAAAGCAATCTTGAAAAAGAAAACAAAGCTGGAGATAGATTTCAAGTTATCTGTCACAGATCTTGTAATCATAGTACAGCACTGGCATGAAAACAGACACAAATACCAATGGAACATAGTAGAAAGCACAGAGATAAAAACACTACCTTATGGGCATTGAATCTTGGACAAAGAAGGCAAGATTATGCAATGGGAAGGACAGTGTCTTCAACAAATTGTGTTGGGAATATTGGACAGCTATAAAGTTAAAGAATGAAACTGGACCACTTTCTTCCACAAAATACACTCAAAGTGGATTAAGAACCTAAATGTGAGACTTGAAATCATAAAAATCCTAGAAGAGAGCACAGGCAGTCAGGTCTCTGACATTGGTTCCAGCAACATTTTTCTACATATGTCTCCTGAGGTGAGGGAAACAAAAGCAAAAATAGACTGTTGGGACTACATCACAATAAAAGCTTGTACACAGGAAGGGAACAGTCAGCAAAGCTGAAGGACAATCTACTTAATATGAGTAGGTATTTGCTAATGATATCCAATAAAGAGATAGTATCCAATATATAAAGAACTTGTAAAAAAACAAAAGAACAACTTGTGCAACTCCACAACAAAAGAACAAAAAAAATTCAATAAAACAGTAGGCAGAAGACATAAATAGACATTTCTCTAAGAAAGTCATCCAGATGTCCAATACACTGTTCAAAAGATGCTTAACTTCTCTCATCATCAGGGAAATACAAATGAAAACCACAGAGATATCACCCCACAGCTGTCATATTGGCTAAACCTAAAACACACACAAGAATAAGTGGTGGGGAGGATGTGGGGAAAAAGAAACCCTGAAGCCCTCTTGGTGGGAATGCAAACTGGGGCAACCACTGTGGCAAACAGTATGGAGGTGCCTCAACACATTGAAAACAGGAATACCACCTGATCCAGTAACTGTACTACTGGATATTTACCCAAAGAATGTGAAAACACTAAACTGAAAAAAAAAAAAAAAAAGTGCATCCAAATGGTTACTGCAGCATTACTTACAATAGCCAAATTAGAGATGCTGCACACGCATCCATAGACAGATGAATAAAGAAAAAAGTATGCGGCATATACACACAGCAGAATGTTACTCAGCCATAAAAATGCGTGAAATGTTGCCATTTGAAACAATATGGATGGAGCTAGAGAATATGATGGGAAGTGAGCTAAGTCAGTAAAAAAAAAAAAAAAAAAAAAAAAAAAAAAAGGCAAGTACCACACGGTCTCACTTATCTGTAGGATATAAGAAACAAAAGAAAGGAAGAAAAGAAAAAGTGACAAAGGGAAACACAGACTCATCTATAGAGAACACACTCCTGGCTCCCAGAGGGGAGGTGGATGGAGAGACGGGGAAACAGGTGAAGGGATTAGCATTGCACGTACACTGATGAGGACTGAGTACTATCTAGACTCTCTGGATTACTATATTGTACATCACTAATTTAACCCTGACTTAACTAGAATTTAAAAAAAGAACCAACTAAACAGAAAAGTAACTCCGCACTCTGAAAGTTATAGTTCTCAGTTTACGTGTGTGTGTTTTTTTCCTCCCGAGTAGACGGAAAGCTCCTTGAATGAAGTGACTGCACGGTGCACACCATATTTTCATGAGGGTGGCGCAGTGCTTGGATCCATGCAGGTGCTAAATGTTTGGTGAGTGAATATATATTAATGCAAACCAGATTGAGGGGGTCTTATTCCTCAGATGTTTCAACGTCCTGTCGTCCCTGGGATGGCTACTTGTTTTTTTTTTTTTTTCCCCCCCACATTTTATTTCTTTTCAGTGTTCCAAAATTCATTGTTTATGCACACTCGTTCTTGAAGAGTAGGTAGACTGGTGGTTGCTGATACTGTTACACAGGCAATCATGGGGGATTCTGGAAAAGCAAAGAGAGCAAAGGTTAAAAAGAAACCCATGGGTCCAAAATGGCACTTTGTGCCAGGTCAAGTACCCAAACCTTGCTTAATCCCTAACCAAATTGCAGATGCAACCACCCCCAGAAATGCAAGTCTTCAACCATCAGTGAGGAAGTCTCTGGTCATTGGTGGTGAGGTATTCTGTCATATGAGCCTTCTCCATCCCCCAAGGAAGGGAGGTCATCTGCATGGTAAGACCCCCTGCTTTCCAAATTAGGGGAAGGTGTCCTTCCCTGAAACACTCTTTTCTCTTCTTTTGCCAAACTCCTTCTATGAAAACCTCCATTTGCACCACTCCTCAAAGCTTCCCTCTGCCTTCCAGATAGAATGCTGCCTAGTTCTTGAATCATTTAATAAAAGCAACTACATATTCAAATTTACCTGGCTGATTTTGTTTTTTTAACACAAGCAGTGAGAATGAGGTGGGCTGGGAGTGAGATGGGGAAGGAAATACATGTGGGGTTTCACAAAAGCAGAAGGGACAGAGTGACAGCACGGTCCAGGGCTGGGTGCTGGGGAGTCATATGTTTTCATGGGTTATTGTCTGGATGAGAGGAAAGTCAGGGGAGAGGTGTAGTCACTTTTCCATGTCACACAGGACTGGTTCTGCAGCAACTGAATTAGGAGATGGGCAACAGGATGGAAGCTGGTGACAGGGAGAAGCTAGAAGCCAGAGAGGAGGGTCAGACCAGGAGGGGAAGTGAGAGTCTGAGTAGGTGTCCAGGGTTGAGGGAGGAGCACAATTCTATTTTAGCAGAGACTCAGGGAAGGCTGGTATATGGAGAAAGAAGTCAGAACAGTAGTGCTGTGTGCGGGGTAGGTTTGTTAGAACAACTGTCAAAGACCGATTTTGTAAGAGACAGACAGAACATCTGCAAGTACAATGCTGTTCCTGCAACTTGTGCTGCTGGTGGTTCTCCTCCCAGATGGTGACAGTGAAGATGGTGCGAACTCTGACCTTATTCAGTGGGTGCACACGTGTGTGTTTCTGCCAATCTCTCTCTGTGTTTGTGTGCTTGTGTGAGTGTATGTATGTGTTTTATTATGTGTATGTGTGTACATGTATCTGTATATATATGTGTTTCCGCGTTTGTATACTTGTGTGTATATGTATCTGTGTCAGTTCTTTGTATAAGTGTTTTTGTGTATATGAGCATCTGTGTACCTGTGGGGTGTGTTTGTGTGTGCGTGCATTTCCCTTTGAGTGTGTGCACTTGTGTAGTGAGTTCTCCAGCATATATTTGTGGAGTGAGCGTGTCAGTCTGATTTCTCCCTGAACATCCTGACCCCAGGGCCCTGTGCTCTTCTGAAGGATGGGTACCAAACTCTGGGCTATGGGTGGCACATGTCTCTGGAGACAACTATGTCTCCCTTGTTCTCTAGATTTTGGCTCCCCATTCTTCCACTTTCTTCACCATTCAGTCTCCTTTTAATGCCATCTTATTCCAGTCTATCTGTTCTTTTCCACAGACTTCCAGAAGCCGATCTGTATCCGAATCATCCTGACCACATCCTTTTACAACCATTCCTGGATGCAAAGTCAAGGCTCAGCTTGGCTGAATGAGTTGCAGACTCATGCCTGGAACAACAAGACTGGAGCTTTCATTTTCCTTCAGCGTTGGCCTAAGGACAAATTTTGCAACAAGGAGCTGATGGAAGTAGATGAATTATTCTCATCATACTACACTGGATTTCTTCTAAAATTTCATGACCATGGCAGCCAATGGCAGCTTGAATGTAAGTTCATTTCCCTCAGAGATGTGATGTGATGGAGGTAGCTGGTGTGTGTGTTTCTTTGAGTTCTTTCCTTCTCTAGGAAAGATCCTCCACCATCTTCTGAAACTCACATCTCCCCGTCATAAATCTGAAGCACACTCATCTAGGCAGGGGTAGAAGCCAGACCCCAATTCTTGTTAAACTTAACAACTTTTGCTATTTCTTACTCCTCATTGACCACAGTCTGTGCTCTCCTGTCTCCCACTAATGTCTCCTGTGACCACCCCCTTCTCTGGCTTCCAACCGGGCACCCTCTGCTCCCTCATTCTGTGACTGACGATTGCACTGTGCTTTTGTTCCCCATTCAATCCCAGCAGCAAAATCTGACTATGCTTTCCCCAAGCCCCACTGCACTCCTTTGGCTCTAGACTGTTTTTATCCTCAGGTTCCCCACTGAGCCCTTCCTTACTCTCTCCCCACACCCTTCCTATCTCTCCTCCAACATTTGTTCCTTCCTCAATAATTCACCTCTTCCTCTCCCTCTATCCACCACCACTTCCCCTTTGTGTGAGCCCCCCATCAAACCAAACTTTGTTGCATTCCTTCCATTCCCCTGAGACTTTTCCTTTTGCTTCCTCCATTCCTGGTTTCCACTCATCTCATTTCTTCTCTTTCCCTCTGTACAACAACTCAGAGTCTTTCTTCCCCAGATCCCTTTCAGGTACAGCTGATAATAGGTTGTGAACTGCACTTTGGAGAAGCATCAGTAGGCTTCATGAGGATTGCTTATCAAGGATCAGAACTTGTGAGTTTCTGGAACATGACATGGTGGCCATCTCCAACAGGAGGAAGTAGGGGTCAACAGGTCTGCAGACTACTCAATCAGGACCATGAAGACAACGAATTAATGCATACATTCATCATAGATTCCTGTCCTCTTTACCTCTCAAGTTTTCTTGATGCAGGGAAGGCAGATCTCCAACGAAAAGGTCAGCCCCGGTCCATCCCTCTCTCCAAGTATTCTGCTTCTGCACTCACAAATTTGCACCATACACTCATTTTCAGGGTAAGAAGGAGTCAAGAAGGAGAGAGGATGGTGGTGGCAGAATTCTACAGGTGGAAAAAATGTGTCTAAAGTGATGTGAAATGTACCCATTTAATCTGTGAATTCCTGTTCTGTCTCTGCAGTGAGGCCAGAGGCCTGGCTGTCCACTGGCCCCAGTCCTGGTCCTGGTCATCTCTTGCTGGTGTGCCATGTCTCTGGCTTCTACCCAAAGCCTGTGTGGGTGATGTGGATGCGGGGTGAGCAGGAGCAACAGGGGACTCAGCGAGGTGATGTTCTGCCCCATGCTGATGGGACATGGTATCTTCAGGTGTCCTTGGATGTGAAAACCAGGGAAGCAGCTGATCTGTTGTGCCAGGTGAGACACAGCAGTCTAGGAGGCCAGGACTTGGTCCTCTACTGGGGTAAGAAAGAACTTGGGTCTGGCTGCGAGAGGGTATGGGTGTTCCTCCAGCACAGCAAGGGAGCCACATGAAAAATTAGGGAATCTAGGGACCCCAGAACAAAAAGGGCACAAAACCAGTAACCCATAAAATAGAAAAGGTGAGGGTGAGGGTCCTGAGGATGTGGGAGGGTGCATGTGGTTGGGTGAAAGACCATCCCTGAGAAGGGATGGGTGAAGAGAGAGGAAGAAGGGCAGTTGGTGAGGCAGAGGATGACATATGGAAAGAGGAAGAGGGAGATGCAGGTCCACATGGGATGGATGGGAAATGGTATCTTCTGTGGACCATACTCACAGAGCAGTCACACACCACAGCCTTGGACTTCCTGGTGGTGATAATGCCCCTGGTGCTTCTGGCAGGTCTAACGTTGTGGCTCTGCAGGCACTGGTAAGTCTCTGGAGCCACCTTTCTGCTCTTTCCCAGGTGTCTCCCCACCTTTTAGTCTGTCCTCAGCCCTCTTGCTGTCAGTGCCCTTCCCCCCTGCAGTCTTCACCTCCACCTGCTGCAGAATGACTCTTCCTCTGTTCCTCTCAGGAAAACACACTGGAGACTTCAGTGCACTGGCTTCCCTTTTGAGCAAGATCCCAGTAGCCCAGGCTCTGGTACGTACCTAAACCCTACTCAACAGTGATACCCTTGCAACTCTCTGTGTGCAACTTTGTCTTTCATTTCTGCTTAATGATCAGTTGTCAATATAAGCTCCATGTAATTTAGCAGGATTTGTTGTTCTGACTTAGTTCTACAGTCAAAATTTGACTCAGTGTAAAATGAAGTCTCAGCACTTTCATTGGTCACAGGCATCAGATGTCACTTCTTCTAGTGAGCCCTTTCTGAATCAGTAGTGGAAGCAGTTTCAGCCTGGTGAGAATTTCCACCACTTAAGCCTGCACTTTGGCTAATCTATTCCTGACCCCCAGTCCTTGTTGACCCATTAGGTCCCTTTTGCCTTTTAAGTCTTAAGGTGCTTTACAGCAAAGACCATATCTTTTTAATATTTGTATCCTTGATGGGGAGTGTCACCTGCATGAAATATGTCCCTAAAGAAAACCAGGTGGTGGGTATTGGGGGGGGCACAGATTGCATGGAGTACTGGGTGTGGTGCAAAAACAATGAATACTGGTACGCTGAAAAGAAAGAAATAAATAAAAAAGAAAATATGTGTTGAATGTATGCTAAATTCATTCTTTTTTTCTTTCTATCTTGCTCACATGTTTGTAGTAGTTGAGATGTTTGATGCTTTTCTTATTAAATGTCTTGTCACCTGGCTGAGGGAGTTCACACTTTCCCTGTTCCTGTTGACATCTCTAGTGCCCTCAGTAGAAACAAGTTTCCTGTGTAGATTTCTATTATTTAACTACAGCCACCTATTGGACTGGACCTGTTGCTCCAAGTGTTCTGAATTGAAAGGGGAAGGCAGAATGCTTGTTCTTCGTAGGGTTCAGGGACAGCAGCAGGTTTGTCACCTTGTGGTTTGCTAGAAACATGGGGTCTTGGACTCAGCAGAGACCCACAGAAGCAATTTGCATTTGAGTGAAATTAGCAGGGGATTCACAGGTGTATAAAATGTGATGCTTGAGAGGTAGCAGTGCACATTTGTTGCTGAAGCAAAAAGAGATGCTCTAGGGAGGAGAACAAGAGTGTCATGGTCAGGAATGAATGGGGATCCAGCAAGGACCGTGCATGCAGAGCATCATGGCATCATGGCTTCTGTGTTATAGTGCTGAGGACGTGAAGTCAGTAATAGTGAGCCATTGCTCCTATGGGAAATGTGGGGTTGTATTTCTGGGAGCCCCTGCTCATAACATTTGCCAACTGATGACTATCCAGACTTTTTTTTTGTGTGTCCATTTAAAGACATTTTTTGTTATCCATTGGTCCGTTGAAGGGCATGTTGGTTCTTTCCACAGTTTGGCGACCATGGCCATTGCTGCTATAAACCTTGGGGTACAGATGGCCCTTCTTTTCACGACATCTGTATCTTTGGGGTAAATACCCAGGAGTGCAATTGCAGGGTCATAGGGAAGCTCTATTTTTAATTTCTTGAGGAATCTCCACACTGTTCTCCAAAGTGGCTGCACCAGCTTGCATTCCCACCAACAGTGTAAGAGGGTTCCCCTTTCTCCACATACTCTCCAACACATGTTGTTTCCTGTCTTGCTAATTTTGGCCATTCTAACTGGTGTCAGGTAGTATCTCAATGTGGTTTTAATTTGAATCTCCCTGATGACTAGTAATGATGAACCTTTTTTCATGTGTCTGATAGCCATTTGTATGTCTTCATTGGAGAAGCGTCTGTTCATATCTTCTGCCCATTTTTTGATATTATTATCTGTTTTGTGTGTGTTGAGTTTGAGGAGTTCTTTATAGATCCTGGATATCAACCTTTTGTCTGTACTGTCATTTGCAAATTTCTTTTCCCATTCCGTGGATTGCCTCTTTGTTTTGTCGACTGTTTCCTTTGCTATGCAGAAGCTTTTGATCTTGATGAAGTCCCAAAAGTTCATTCTCGCTTTCGTTTCCTTTGCCTTTGGAGACATATCTTGAAAGAAGTTGCTGTGGCTGATATCGAAGAGGTTACTGCCTATGTTCTCCTCTAGGATTCTGATGGATTCCTGTCTCACATTGAGGTCTTTTATCCATTTTGAGTTTATCTTTGTGTCCAGTGTAAGAGAATGGTTGAGTTTTATTCTTCTACATATGGCTGTCCCATTTTCCCAGCACCTTTTATTGAAGAGACTTTTTTCCACTGTATATTTTTTTCCTATTTTGTCGAAGATTATTTGACCATAGAGTTGAGGGTCCATATCTGGGCTCACTACTCTGTTCCACTGGTGTATGTGTCTGTGCCCTTCAATGGATGAATGGATAAGGAAGATGTGTTCCATATACATTATGGAGTATTATGCCTCCATCAGAAAGGATGAATACCCAACTTTTGTAGCAACATAGATGGGACTGGAAGAGATTATGCTGAGTGAATTAAGTCAAACAGAGTCAATTAGCATATGGTTTCACTTATTTGTGGAGCATAACAAATAACATGGAGGACAAGGAGAGATGGAGAGGAGAAGGGAGTTGTGGGAAAATAGAAGGGGAGGTAAACCATGAGAGACTATGGACTCTGCAAACCAACCTGAGGGTTTTGAAGGGGCGGGGGGGGCGGTGGGTGGGAGGTTGGGGGAACCAGGTGGTGGGTATTAGGGAGGGCACGGATTGCATGGAGAACTGGGTGTGGTGCAAAAACAATGAATACTATTACACTGAAAAGAAATAAAAAATTTTTAAAAAAATAAAGACATCTTTTCTAATATACATTTGTATTTGTAAATAATTTATTGTATAGTGTATTTCCCTATACTGAAACACCAGCTCGGAAGTGTGTAACCTTTCTCAGTTTGGGTACTGTGATCACCAGGGTCTCTGGCTTCCTGCCCTGCAGCAGTGCTGCTCACAATGGTTTTCTGAACAAACAGGAAATGGTCATCTTCTCATGAATTCATGAATATAGTTACTTTCGTCCTTTTTCATTGCACCATCATTGTGTGCTAGATGTTACTCTAGCAATTTCTGGAGTGGCCCCACATAGGTGGGTCCTATTCCTAGGACCCACCTAGGTGGCCCATTCCTAGGTGTCTTATTCCTTTTCCTGGATTTCCTGCATCTTTGACTCATTATCAGTGAACACAGGGCCCACAGCTCTGCATCAAGGGTCTGAGCAAGTCTCACCTACACACATATTTTGTCATGAGGAACATCCCACCTTCTTGTGCTTAGAATGCCAGTCAGTCCTGCAGAATACCTGTCAGTCTGGGCTTCAGAGCCTTTTTAAACTCTGAAATCACCAAGTGGGAGCACATAATTCAGAAAATGTGGCACCAAATGGGCTGTGAATAGGACACATATTTACAGTGTGGGAATTAACACCATAAGGTAGAGGGGCACCTGGTCTGGCCTCAGCTGAGATTACCTGAGGTGGGTGATTCTTGTCAGCTACTCTACGTGTCCATGAATAGTGGCAGGTGCCTGTGTTGGGGGTTACAAATCAATGTGAGGAGGTAGGCCAATTCATGGAGTATGTGCTGACAGACAGACTCCATGAATAATGAAGATGGACCCTCTGTAACTGATGACTCCCATGGCAGTGTGAGTGGAGGCATCCATAACTAGACTTCAGCTATTCTTGGTTTCATTAATTAACACAACAAACCATTCTCAAGCTCTGACATGCAGCTGGGACATTTTGAGTGTAAAGTAGTGAGGAAGAAAAGGTCTTCCCTGTCTTCATAGCTTGAAAATTTTGCTTTCCTGATTTGGTTGTGGTTTTCATTGTTGTTTGTAACCAGTTTGTTATTGCCACTATTTATGTGGGATGAACTAGGTGATAGGGACTTAGTTCTAATAAGTGCAGGTGCTGAGAGAGGAGCCTAGGGCAGTGGAGCATCCAGAGGGAGCATGTGCAGGCTCCTGGCCCTACATATGTGGACATTTCCAGAAAATAATGTTGACATAGGAGAGGTGGGAAAGGTGAAAATATGGGAAGGGAGAGAGCAAATCATTGGATTTCTGGACTCTTCTCATGGATCAGACTGACTGGCTGTTTCTCTAACTTGCAGTCTGTCTCATCTTTCTGTGGTCACCATGTGGATTTTGGATGGTTGACTGCATACTCATGTGTACCCTGGGCCAGCCTGAGGTCATTAGTAGAAATGATTCTTAAAAATGTGACAGGCTATAGGAAGGACAGGTAACATGCAGCTCAGGGCTGTCATCTGATAGATGCCACTTGTATTACCCAGAGTGATGGTTCAGGCCAGGCACCTGCTCCAAGTGGTACAGGTCAGTGGGGTCTGATTCTGATGCTTAATGAAGGGAAAAGAGGTATTCTCTCTTGTTCTGGATAATAGGGTCAGGGTATAAAGCCTGAAATAAATGCAATCATTTTTTTCATCACCAGAGATAAAAGCCTGAAGATGAAGCCTGCTTGCAACAAGGCAGAGAAGTTAAAATAAGTGAAATTTACCAAGAGGTGGGAATCCCAAGTGTTCTCACCAAAAGAAAGCAAAATAAGAGAGAAAAGAAGACATTCTAGATGAGAGTCCATGGCACTGTTAATTGACTTGGTTGTAAGCATAATGTCATTATGTACACATACACAAAAAACTCAAGTGATTATTTTATGTTTTAAAAATAAAATAGCAATAAAAATATACAAACACATGACTAATACTACATTAAAGAATAATTTTCATGATTTGCCTCAATGCAAGTTTTCTTGACCAATTCAGCCTTTTCTTTACAAAATGTGCTTGCCTCAGTAGAGACTCCACGGGTAAAGATGTGCATTCATGTGTAGCTCTATGCACACCCCAGTGCACCAGGCTCCTGTGGTTCTTCAGGACTTCCTCTTTGAGAAGTTGTCAGAAGGCTTTCACAAGAAAGACCTTTGTTCATGTCACATCACAGGACCTGCTATACCTATCAGAGCCCATGAGGGCCTACACGACCCTTGTGCCTCCCAGCCTTCCTCCATGGGCAGCTGGAAATCTTCATACTATCCATAGGTACAATTTTTATTTTCCATCATATTCCAATGCCACCGAAAATAACAGCAATAACAAAACCAAAGCATCAGAATAGTGAAGGCAGACACATAAACCCACAGAAGGGGATGGAGCCCCAGTGACCCTAAGCTCCACAGTTACACCAGCCAATACCTCCTTTGAGTAGTTTTAGCACAAGGTGGATTTTTGTCCTTAGGGACTGAAGACTCCCCCCAACCCCACCAATGGACATGGATGTGGCCCCCAGGGGACAATGGGCCAATCTCTCTCTTCCTTGCAATGTGCCTCCTGACTTTGCTTTCCTTCTCTCAATGCTTCAAAATATGCTTGTTTTTTTCTCATGTGCCCTTATCTTGTGACACTCTTACTCTGTCTTGCTTGTTAGCCCTGGCATCTGGAACGATCCCTCTCCTGGGTGTTTTTATGGATTTCCAGCAAACCACTAGTCAGGAATTGCTGACTACATTGCTATGTTGTCACATTGCTGGCTACATTAATGGTAAAAATTGACATGAGGGATTTTACAGAGATGAAAGGACAAGCTGCCTGCATCCATTGGCTGCAGTCTTTTTCCAAGAATAATCTTATACAAGCCTTACTAACACGCTGTCTCCCACCACCATACTCTTCTGAAGATCTGCCTTCTGCAATAGACTTTTGATAGGGCCTTTCCTAATTGGTGTCACAAACCTGGGAGTGTGCAAGCAGCCCTCTCATGAACCATACTATTCCATGGGAGTCCTGCTCCAGGGAGAGGGGAGGATTACCACAAGAACATCTGACTCAGGCCCCAGATGTGGCCTGGTAGCAGACATCTGGTCTAATGGTAGGGCCCTCCCAACAATGAAACTTATCAGGGGACAACTTAGAAAATGTGCCCTGCAGTTCACTGATATTTCATCTCTGGAAAATGCTTGGTTTGACACAACTTAACCCCAAGGGGGTCCAACTGGCCACTAACACAAAAGGTACTAAATCTGGCCCACAACAGGCAATGAGAGCCATTTAAAATGAAAGGACTGAAACTAAAGTGGCTCAACCACCACAGGAGGGCACATGCATCTCACATAGGAAACACTCTTGAAGTGCAAGGTCCTGAAAAATAAGGGACACTGAACTGAAGGTCACTACATAATCTCTTCTTTATAAAGTCACTACTTTCAAGAGTAGGAGACATAGCTAACCTTCCTGACACAAAGAAATAGAATTGGACACAATGAGGAGACACAGGACTATATCCCATGAAAAAACGTATAAAAAATAAAGAATTAAAAAAAAAAGAAAAAAAAACAGAATAAATTCACATAGAGAGTTAAGTAGAAAGAGGATAAGTGTTACACCTGACAAAGAATTTAAAGTAATGGTCATAAAAATACTTGCTATACTTAAGAAAAGAGTAGAGGCCCTACTGAGATCCTCAACCAATAGATAGAAAGCATAAAAAGGATCCAATCAAATATCTTCTCCCATTCCGTGGGTTGCCTCTTTGTTTTTTTGACTGTTTCCTTCGCTGTGCAGAAGCTTTTGATTTTGATGAAGTCCCAAAAGTTTATTTTCGTTTTAGTTTCCTTTGCCTTTGGAGACATATCTTGAAAGAAGTTGCTGTGGCTGATATCGAACAGATTACTGCCTATGTTCTCCTCTAGGATTCTGATGGATTCCTGTCTCACGTTGAGGTCTTTCATCCATTTTGAGTTTATCTTTGTGTCCAGTGTAAGAGAATGGTCAAGGTTCATTCTTCTACATATAGCTGTCCAGTTTTCCCAGCACCATTTATTGAAGAGACTGTCTTTTTTCCACTGTATATTTTTTCTTGTTTTGTCGAAGATTATTTGACCATAAAGTTGAGGGTCCATATCTGGGCTCTCTACTCTGTTCCACTGGTCTATGTGTCTGTTTTTATGCCAATACCATGCTGTCTTGGTGATCACAGCAAATCTATCTATGAAAGACCCACAGCAAATATCATCCTCAATGGGAAAAAGCTTGCATCCTTCCCGTTGAGATCAGGAACACGACAAGGATGCCCACTCTCACCACTCTTGTTCAACATAGTATTAGAAGTCCTAGAAACAGCAATCAGACAATGAAGGGAAATAAAAGGTATCCAAATTGGTAATGAAGAAGTCAAACTCTCTCTCTTTGCAGATGACATGATTCTTTATATGGAAAACCCAAAAGACTCCACCTCCAAACTACTAGAACTCATACAGCAATTCAGCAACGTGGCAGGATACAAAGTCAATGTACAGAAATCAGTGGCTTTCTTATACACTAACAATGAAAAGACAGAAAGGGAAATTAGAGAATCGATTCCATTTACTATAGCACCAAGAACCATAAGATACCTGGGAATAAACCTAACCAAAGAGGTAAAGGATCTGTACTCAAGGAACTACAGAACACTCATGAAAGAAATTGAAGAAGACACAAAAAGATGTAAGACCATTCCATGCTCTTGGATTGGAAGAATAAACACTGCTAAAATGTCTATACCGCCTAGAGCAATCTATACTTTTAATGCTATTCTGATCAAAATTCCACCGGAATTAGCCTGGCCCCTGATAAGGGCGGGGCAATTCCTTCTCTGGCAAAGACCCTTGAAAATCACTATAACAGGCTCCACCCCCAGAAGATCAATAAGAAACCAGCCAAGACCAACTTCACTCACCAAGGAGAACAGCGGAATTCCAGAGGAGGAGAAAGCAAATCTTATCTGGACAAAATGACAAGGTGGAAAAACTCACCACAAAAAAAAGAACAAGAGGAAATACCTAAGCCTGGGGACCTAATCAATACGGACATTGGTAATATGACAGATCTAGAGTTCAGAATGACAATTCTCAAGGTTCTAGCCGGGCTCAAAAAAGGTATGGAAGATATTAGAGAAACCCTCTCTGGAGAGATAAAATCCCTTTCTGGAAAAATAAAAGAACTAAAATCTAACAAAGTTGAAATTAAAAAAGCTATTAATGAGGTGCAATAAAAAATGGAAGTTCTTACTGCTAGGGTAAATGAGGCAGAATAAAGAATTAGTGACATAGAAGACCAAATGACAGAGAATAAAGAAGCTTAGCAAAAGAGAGACAAACAAATAATGGACCACAAGGAGAGAATTTGAGAGATAGGTGACACCGTAAGATGACACAACATTAGAATAATTGGGATTCCAGAAGAAGAAGAAAGAGAGAGAGGGGAGCAGAAGGTATATTGGAGAGAATTATTAGAGAGAATTTCCCTAATATGGCAAAGGGAACAAACATCAAAATCCAAGAGATGCAAAGAACGCCCCCAAAATCAATAAAAATAGGTCCACACCCCGTCACCTGATAGTAAACTACAAGTTTTAGTGACAAAGAGAAAATCCTGAAAGCAGCCCAGGAAAAGAAGTCTGTAACATACAATGGTAAAAACATTAGATTGGCAGTGGACTTATCCACAGAGACCTGGCAGGCCAGAAAGAACTGGCATGATATATTCAGAGCACTAAACGAGAAAAACATGCAGCCAAGAATACTATTTCCAGCTAGGTTATCATTGAAAATAGAAGGAGAGATATAAAGCTTTCAGGACAAACAAAAACTGAAGGAATTTTCAAACACCAAACCAGCTCTATAGGAAATATTGAAAGGGGTCCTCTAAGCAAAGAGAGAGCCTAAAACTAGCAGATCAGAAAGAAACAGAGAGGGGCACCTGGGTGGCTTAGTGGGTTAAAGCCTCTGCCTTCAGCTCAGGTCATGATCCCAGGGTCCTGGGATCGAGCCCCGCATTGGGCTCTCTGCTTGGCGGGGAGCCTGCTTCCTCCTCTCTCTGCCTGCCTCTCTGCCTACTTGTGATCTCTGTCTGTTAAATAAATAAAATCTTTAAAAAAAAAAAAGAGAAAGAAACAGAGACAATATACAGTAACAGTCACCTTATAGGCAATACAATGGCATTAAATTCATATCTCTCGATAGTTACCCTGAATGTTAATGGGCTAAATTCCCCAATCTTTTGATTGGGTATCAGAATGGTGTAAAAAACAGGGTATCAGAATGGATTAAAAAACAAAACCCATTAATATACTGCCTACAAGAAATTTATTTTAGACCCAAAGACACCTCCAGATTTAAAGTGAGGGGGTGGAAAACAATGTACTATGCTAATGGACATCAGAAGAAAGCAGAGGTGGCCATCCTTATATCAGATCAATTAGATTTTAAGCCAAAGACTATAATAAGAGATGAGGAAGGACACTATATCACACTCAAAGGGTCTGTCCAACAAGAAGACCTAACAATTTTAAATATCTATGCCCCTAACATGGGAGCAGCCAACTATATAAACCAATTAATAACAAAATAAAAAAAAAATACATCGACAATAATACAATAATAGTAGGGGACTTTAACACTCCCCTCACTGAAATGGACAGATCATCTAAGCAAAAGGCCAACAAGGAAATAAAGGCCTTAAATGACACACTGAACCAGATGGACATCACAGATATATTCAGAACATTCCATCCCAAAGCAACAGAATACACTTTCTTCTCTAGTGCACATGGAACATTCTCCAGAATAGACCACATCCTGGATCATAAATCAGGTCTCAACTGGTATCTAAAGATTGGGATCATTCCCTGCATATTTTCAGACCACAATGCCCTGAAGCTAGAATTCAATCACAAGAGGAAATTTGGAAAGAACCTAAATACATGGAGACTAAACAGCATCCTTCTAAAAAATGAATGGGTCAACCAGGAAATTAAAGAAGAATTGAAAAAATTCATGGAAACAAATGATAATGAAAACGCAGCAGTTCAGAATCTGTGGGACACAACAAAGGCAGTCCTGAGAGGAAAATATATAGCGGTACAAGCCTTTCTCTCAAGAAACAAGAAAGGTCTCAAATACACAACCTAACCCTACATCTAAAGGAGCTGGAGAAAGAACAAGAAAGAAACCCCAAATCTAGCAGGAGAAGAGAAATCACAAAGATTAGAGCAGAAATCAATGACAGAGAAACCAAAAAAACAATAGAGCAAATCAATGAAACTAGGAGCTGGCTCTTTGAAGGAATCAATAAAATTGACAACCCCCTGACCAGACTTATCAAAAAGAAAAGAGAAAGGACCCAAATAAATAAAATCATGAATGAAAGAGGAGAGATCACAATCAACACCAAAGAAATACAAACAATTATAAGAACATACTATGAGCAACTCTACGCCAACAAATTTGACAATCTGGAAGAAATGGATGCATTCCTAGAGACATATAAACTACCAAAACTGAACCAGGAAGAAATAGAAAACCTCAACAGACCCATAACCAGTAAGGAGATTGAAACAGTCATCAAAAATCTCCAAACAAACAAAAGCCCAGGGCCAGACAGCTTCCCTGGGGAATTCTACAAAACATTTAAAGAAGAACTAATTCCTATTCTCCTGAAACTGTTCCAAAAAATAGAAATGGAAGGAAAATTTCCAAACTCATTTTATGAGGCCAGCATCACCTTGATCCTAAAACCAGACAAGGATCCCATCAAAAAAGAGAATTATAGACCAATATCCTGAACACATCTGAACACAGATGTGAAAAGTCTCACCAAAATACTGCCCCTATAGAGATCCAGACATGTACAATTCTGATATCAGGCTGATTTCATGGGTGATCAGAGCTCTTTGGTAAGTAATCAGCTCACTTTAGGGTACAGGTTGAAATGGTGCTTCCTCCTACTTCCCCGCCATCTTGTCTACCCCCTCACCAAAATACTGGCTAATAGGGTCCAACAGTACATTAAAAGGATTATTCACCACGACCAAGTCGGATTTATTCCAGGGCTGCAAAGTTGGTTCAACATCCGCAAATCAATCAATGTGATACAATACATTAATAAAAGAAAGAACAAGAACCATATGATATTCTCAATAGATGCAGAAAAAAACATTTGACAAAGTACAGCATCCCTTCCTGATTAAAACTCTTCAGAGTGTACGGATAGAGGGCATATACCTCAATATTATCAAAACTGTCTATGAAAACCCCACTGCAAATATTATTCTCAATGGAGACAAACTGAAAGCTTTTCCACTAAGTTCAGGAACACGTCAGGGATGTCCATTATCACCACTGCTATTCAACATAGTACTAGAAGTCCTAGCCTCAGCAATCAGACAACAAAAGGAAATTAAAGGCATCAGAATTGGCAAAGAAGAAGTCAAAGTATCACTCTTTGCAGATGATATGATACTATATGTGGAAAACCCAAAAGACTCCACTCCAAAACTGCTAGAACTTGTACAGGAATGTAGTAAAGTGTCAGGATATAAAATCAATGCACAAAAATCAGTTGCATTTCTTTACACTAACAACAAAACAGAAGAAAGAGAAATTAAGGAGTCAACCCCATTTACAATTGCACCCAAAACCATAAGATACCTAGGAATAAACCTAACCAAAGAGGCAAAGAATCTACACTCAGAAAACTTAAAGTACTCATGAAAGAAATTGAGGAAGACACAAAGAAATGGAAAAATGTTCCATGCTCCTGGATTGGAAGAACAAATATTGTGAACATGTCTATGCTACCTAAAGCAATCTACACATTTAATGCAATTACTATCAAAATACCATCCATTTTTTCAAAGAAATGGAACAAATAATCCTAAAATTTATATGGAACCAGAAAAGACCTCGGATAGTCAAAGGAATATTGAAAAACAAAGCCAAAGTTGGTGGCATCACGATTCCGGACTTCAAGCTCTATTACAAGGCTGTCTTCATCAAGACAGCATGGTACTGGCACAGAAACAGACACCTAGATCGATGGAACAGAATAGAGAGCCCAGAAATAGACCTTCAACTCTATGGTCAACTAATCTTTGACAAAGCAGGAAAGAATGTCCAATGGAAAAAAGACAGCCTCTTCAACAAATGGTGTTGGGAAAATTGGACAGCTACATGCAGAAAAATGAAATTGGACCATTTCCTTCCACCACACATGAAAATAGACTCAAAATGGATGAAGGACCTCAATGTGAGAAAGGAATCCATCAAAATCCTTGAGGAGAACACAGGCAGCAACCTCTTTGACCTCAACTGCAGCAAATTCTTCCTAGGAATATCGCCAAAGGCAACAGAAGCAAGGACAAAAATGAACTATTGAGGCTTCATCAAGATCAAAACTTTTGCACAGCAAAGGAAACAGTTAACAAAACCAAAAGACAACTGACAGAATGGGAGAAGATATTTGCAAACGACATATCAGATAAAGCGCTAGTATCCAAAATCTATAACGAACTTACCAAACTCAACACCCAAAGAACAAATAATCCAATCAAGAAATGGGCAGAGGACATGAACAGACATTTCTGCAAAGAAGACATCCAGATGGCCAACAGACACATGAAAAAATGTTCCACATCACTCAGCATCAGGGAAATACAAATCAAAACCACAATGAGATACCACCTCACACCAGTCAGAATGGCTAAAATTAACAAGTCAAGAAATGACAGATGCTGGCAAGGATGCGGAGAGAGGGGAGCCCTCCTACACTGTTGGTGGGAATGCAAGCTGGTGTGACCACTCTGGAAAACAGTGAAAATAGAGCTACCCTATGACCCAGTGATTGCACTACTGGGTATATATCCTAAAGATACAAATGTGGTGCTCTGAAGGGGCACATGCACCTGAATGTTTATAGTAGCAATGTCCACAATAGCCAAAAAGAAACTAGATGTCCATTAATCGATGAATGGATAAAGAAGATGGAATACTATGCAGCCATCAAAAGAAATGAAATCTTGCCATTTGCGACAACATGGATGGAACTAGAGGGTATTATGCTTAGCAAAATAAGTCAATCAGAGAAAGACAACTATCATATGATCTCCCTGATATGAGGAAGTGGAGATGCAATGTAGGGGGTTTGGGAGGTAGGGAAAAAAAATGAAAGAAGATGGGATCAGGAGGAAGACAAACCATAAAAGACTAAATCTCAAAAAACAATCTGAAGGTTGCTAGGGGGAGGGGGGACGGGAGAGGGTGGTGGGGCATGGACATTGGGGAGGGTATGTGCTATGATGAGTGCTGTGAAATGTGTAAATCTGGTGATTCACAGACCTGTACCCCTGGGGATAAAAATACATCCTATGTTTATTAAAAAATTTAAAAATTAAAAATTAAAAAAAAAGGAAAAAATGGTGTTGGGAATACTGGACAGCTCTAAGGTTAAAGGATGAAACTGGGTCACTTTTTTATACTATTCACAAAGTAAACTCAAAGTGGGATTAAGGACTTAAATGTCAAACTTGAATCATTAAAATCCCAGAAGATAGAACAGACAGTAAGGTCTCTGACATTGGCCCCAGCAATATTTTTATAAATGTCTCCTGAAGCAAGGGAAAGAAAAGCAAAAGTAAACTATTGGAACTACATCAAAATAAAAAGCTTGTGTGCAGGAAGGGAAGCAATCAGCAAAACTGAAAGACAGTCTACTGAATGTGAATAGACATTTGTTAATGACATATCTGATAATGGGTTATTACTCCAAATGATATAAAGAACCTGTAAAAAACAAGAAAACTTGTACAACTCAACAACAAGGAACAAATTATTCAATTAAACAATGGGCAAAAGACATGAATAGCTGTTTCACAAAAAAGACATCTGGATGCCCAATATAACATGAAATAATATTCAACATCACTTATCATCAAGGAAATGCAAATGAAAACCACAATGAGATATCACCCCACACCTGCCATATTGGCTAAACTTAAAAACACACACAAGAATAAGTGGTGGGGAGTATGTGTGAGAAAAGGAACGCTGAAGCCCTCTTGGTGGGAATGCAAACTGGGGAAGTCACTGTGGCAAACAGTATGGAGGTTCCTCAAAACATTGAAAATAGGAATACCACCTGATCCAGTAACTGTACTACTGGATATTTACCCAAAGAATGTGAAAACACTAAAATGAAAAGAAACATACACCCCAATGTTTACTGCCACATTAATTACAATAACCAAACTGTAGAAGCTGCACAAGTGTTCATAGACAGATGAATAATGAAAAAAAGATGCGATATGTATACACAGCAGAATATTACTCAGCCATTAAAATGCCTGAAATCTTGCCATTTGAAACAATATGGATGGGAAGGGCCGTAGAGAAAGAAGCAAAGGAAAAAAAATCGACATCTACAGAGAACACACTACTGGTTCTCAAAGGGGAGGTGGGTAGGGAATGGGAAAAGTATATGAAAGGGATTAGAATTATACTGACACTCAGGAACACTGAGTAATGTATCGAATTCCTGAATCACTCTATTGTACATCAGACCCTAATATAACACTGTGTGTTAACTGAGTTTAAAGAAAAGAACAAACGAACACATGAAAACTAACTCAGCATATCAAAAGTTATAGTTCTTGGTTTATGGTTTTTTCCAAAATAGACTAAAAGCTCCTCGTTTAAAGTAATTGCACTGTGAACACTGCATTTTCATGAGTGTAGCACAGTGCTTGGATCCAGGCAGGTGCTAAGTGACTGTTTGGCGAGTGAATACATATTAATGCAAATCAGGCTGAGGAGGTATACTTCTGGTGTTTCAGTGTCCTGTGGTCTCTGTGATGGCTCCTGGTTCCTCTCTAGGAATAACAGTGGACTCGTGGTTGCTGGTACTGTTACACAGACAATCATGCGAGAATCTGGACAAGCAAATAGAGTAGCCAATAAAAAGAAACCCATGGGTCAGGCTAGGTCACCGAATTTTGGTGATCCATAACCTAACTGCAGTTCCAACCTCCCCCAGAAATGCTCACCTGTCAGTGGAGAATTCTCTGGCCAGCACCAGTGAGGTGTTCTGTCACATGGGTCCTCTCTATCCCCAAGGAGGAGAGGCACCTGCATGGTAAGCCTCCCTGCTCTCCCAGTTAAGGGAAGGTGACCTTCCTTGACATTCCTTTCTCTTGTTTTGTCAACTTCCTTCCTATACAAACCTTCCATTTGCACCACTCCACAGAGTTCCTCTTACCTGCCAGATGGGATGCTGCCTAATTCTTGAGTCACTTAATAAAACCAACCACCAACCAGATCTTCAAATTTACCTGGTTGATTTTTTTTTTCACACAAGCAGGGAGAATTCAGAGATGTGAATGAGCTGGGTGGGGGAGAATGGGGGTGTCACAAGGGCAGGAGAGACAGAGTGACAGCAGGGTTCAAGGCTGGGTGCCAGGGGCTGTGTTTTACCATGGGTCATTGCCTGGATGAGAAAGAAAGGCATGAGAGGTGTGGTCACTATTCTATACCACACAGGACTGGTTCTGCAGCAACTGAATTAGGAGATGGGCAACAGGATGGAAACGGGTGACAGGGAGAAGCTGGAAGCCAGAGAGGAGGGTCAGACCAGGAGGGGAAGTGAGAGTCTGTGTAGCTGTCCAGGGTTGAGGGAGGAGCACATTTGTATTGTCACAAAGACTCAGAGAAGGCTGGTATATGGAGAAGGAAGTCAGAAGAGAGGTGCTGTGTGTGGGGCAGATTTGTTAGAACGATCATCAAGGACTGACTTTGTAAGAGACAGAACATCTGCAAGTACAATGCTGTTCCTGCAACTTGTGCTGCTGGTTGTTCTGCTCCCAGATGGTGACAGTGAAGATGGTGAGAACTCTGGTCCTGCCCAGTGGGTACGTGTGTGTGTGCGTGAGTGTGTATAGATATGCTTGTGTGACTGTATGTGTGGGTTATTTTTTTAAAGATTTTATTTATTTATTTGACAGAGAGAGATCACAAGTAGGCAGAGAGGCAGCAGAGAGAGAGGAGGAAGCAGGCTCCCCGCTGAGCAGAGAGCCCGATGTGGGGCTCGATCCCCAGACCCTGAGATCATGACCTGAGCTGAAGGCAGAGGCTTAACCCACTGAGCCACCCAGGCGCCCCTGTGTGTTTTAATATATGTATGATTATGCATGTTTGTATACATATGTTTCTGTGACTGTATACTTGCATGTATATGTATTTGTGCATGTTCTTTTGTGTAATTGTGTTTGTGTATATGAGCATCTGTGCACTTGTAGTGTGTGTTAGTGTTTGTGTGTGTGTATGTGTGTGTCTGCACTGTGGTGTGGGTTCCCCAGAACATACCTGGGGATGAGAGTGTCAGCCTGGTTCCTTCCTGAGTATTTTGACCCCACGGCCTTGTGCTGCTCTGAAGGAAGGGTTAGAAGCTTGGGACTCTGGAGCAGCACATGTCTCCTGAGACAACGATGGCTTCCTTGGCCTCCAGATTTTTGGCCTCCAGAGTTTGGTTCCCTTTCATGGAACCTTTTTCTCCATTCTTTCCTCTTCCCAATGCCTTCCTTTTCATCAGTCTTTGTGTTTTTTCCCACAGTCTTCCAGGAGCCTATCTCCTTCCGATTCATTCTGACCTTATCCCTCTACAACCGTTCCTGGACACAAAATTTTGCCTCAGCTTGGCTGGATGAGATGCAGACTCACGGCTGGAACAACAAGACTGGAGCTTTCATTTTCTTGTGGCCTTGGTCCAAAGGCAACTTAAGCAATGAGGAGGTGATTACAGCAGAAGAGTCACTGTATTCAAACATCGTTGGAATGCCCCAGTGTTTTCAGTGAATGGCGGCTTGAATGTGAGTTCTATTCCCTCAGAGGTGGAATGGAGGTGGCCGTGTGTGTCTCCTTGAGTTCTTTCTTCCACTAGGGAAGAGATTTCTGTGGCTTCTGAACCTCAAGCCTCCCCAACATAAATCTGAATCACACATGTGTGGGTAGAGGGTAGAAGCCAGATCCTGATTCTTCAAAACTTTCACGTCTTCTGCTCTCTCCCACTCCTCTCATTGACCACAGGTTGTGTTCTCCTGTCTCCCACTAGCATCTCCCATGACCCCTCTTTTCCCTGGCCTCCTAGCAGGCACCCTTTGCTCCCTCACTATGTGACTGACTCTCCACACTCAATCACATCAGTGAACTCTGCCTACATATTCTCTGTACCCCCTACACTCCCTTCATCCTAGATGGTTTTTACCCCAGCTCTTCCACTGAGTCCTTCCTTATTCTCTGCCCACACCTTTCGTTTTTCTCCTCCAACACTTCTTCCTTCCTCAATAATTTACCTCTTCCTCTGCCCCCATCCACTACCACTTCCCTTTTGTGTGAATTTTGCCTCAAACCAAAGTGTGTTCCATGCCCTCCAATCCCCTGAACTTCACTTTTGCTTCCATTACCTTGGTTTCCACTCATCTCATTTCATCTTATTCACTCCCCCTGTCCTGAAACTCACAGTCTCTCTTCTCCAGATCCCTTCCAGGTACAGCTGGCAGGAGGCTGTGAGCTGCATTTTGGGGAACCATCAGTAGGCTTCATGAGGATTGCTCATCAAGGATCAGATCTTGTGAGTTTCCAGAACACGTCATGGTGGCCATCTCCAACAGGAGGAAGTAGGGCTCAGCAGTTCTGCAGACTACTCAATGAGGACCATGAAGACAATGAACTAAATGCATAAGCTCATCATTAACTACTGTCCCCGTTATCTCTCAAGTCTTCTTGATGCAGGAAAGGCAGATCTCCAGCGACAAGGTCAGTCCTGCTCCCTACCTTCATGAATTCTCTACTCTGCACTCATAAATTTGTACCATTCCCTCAAATTCATGGTATAAAAGAGCCAAGAAGGAGAATGGAGGATGGTGAAAGGTTTCTAGAGGTAGAAAGATGTGTCTACCTAAAGTGATCTACCCTCTCAGTCTATGAACACATATCCTGTCTCTGCAGTGAGCCCAGAGGCCTGGCTATCTACTGGCACTAGTACCAGTCCTGGCCACCTCCTGCTGGTGTGCTGCATCTCTGGGTTCTACCCAAAGCCTGTCTGGGTGATGTGGATGCAGGGTGAGCAGGAGCAGCAGGGGACTCGGCGAGGTGACGTTCTGCCCCATGCTGATGGGACGTGGTATCTTCAGGTGTCCTTGGATGTGAAAGCCACGGAGGCTTCTGGCCTGTCATGTCGAGTGAGACACAGCAGTCTAAGAGGCCAGGACTTGGTCCTCTACTGGGGTGAGAAAGAGCTGGGACCCAGCTGGGAAAGAGGGAGGTCTTTCTCTCGGAAAGCTGGGGGAGCCTGATGAAAAATTTGGGAATCTAGGGACTCCAGACCAAAAAGGATACACAATCACTAATTCAAGAAATGGAAGCGCTGAGGGTGAGGGTCGTACAGTTGTGGGAGGATGCATCAGGTTGGGTGAAGGGTACATCTCTGAGGAGAAATGGGAGAAGTAAAAGGAGGAGGGCAGTTGGTGAGAGAGAGGGTGACAAGAGCAAAGAGGACCAGGGAGGTAGATTTCAGTACTGGCTGGATGAGACATGATACTGTCTACGCACTGAACCCACAGAGCAGCCCCACTCCATGGGCTTGGTCTTCCTGGCGGTGATGGTGCCCCTGGTGCTTCTGGCAGGTTTGGCATTGTGGCTCTGGAAGTGCAGGTAAGTCTGTGGAGCCACCTTCCTGCTCTTTCCTCCCACCTTTCAGTCTGTCCTCAGCTCTCCTGCTCCGAGCACCCTTCTCCTTTGCAGTCCTCACCTCCGCCTGCCACAGAGTGACTTCTTCCTCTATTGCTCCCAGGAAAACACACTGGAGACTTCCATGCACTGACCTCCTTTCTGAACGAGATCCCAGCAGCCCAGGCTCCGGTACTTACCTACGCCCAGCTCAGCAGTGACATCCTTGTAAATCTCTGTGTGCAACTTTGTCTTTCATTTTTGTGTAATGATCAATTGTCAATATAAGCTCAGTGTAATTTAGCAGGATTTGTTGTTCTGACTTGGTTCTGGAACTTAAATCTCAAAATTTAACTCAGTGTAAAATGAAGTCCCAACACTCATGTGTCACAGGCATTAGATGTCACTTCCTTTAGTGAGGCCTCCCTGATTCAGAAATGGGGCATGTGTTGTGATGAGCACTGGGTGTTTTATGCAACCAATGAATCATTGAACACGACATCAAAAACTTATGATGTACTATATTGCTGTCTAACTGAACATTAAAAAAAAGAATATATAAAAAACAAAAACCAACCAACCAACCAACCAACAAAAGCAAAGTGCAAGCAGTCTCTGCCTGGTGAGAATTTCCACCACTTTTTTTTTTTTTTTTTAAGATTTTATTTACTTATTTGAGAGAGAGACAGTGAGAGAGAGCATGAGCGAGGAGAAGGTCAGAAAGAGAAGCCGACTCCCCATGGAGCTGGGAGCCCGATGAGGGACTCGATCCCGAGACTCCAGGATCATGACCTGAGCAGAAGGCAGTCGTCCAACCAACTGAGCCACCCAGGCGTCCCAAGAATTTCCACCACTTTAACCTGCACTTTGGCTAATCTGTTTTTGATTCTTGGCCCTTCTTGTTCCTGGTTAGGTTCTTTTTCCCTTCTAAGTCTTAGGATTGTTGAGAGCAAAAACCATATCCTTTCAATATTTGTTTCCTTGACAAGGAGTCTCACCTGCATGGAATATGTGCTCAATGAAATACATATTGAATTTACGACAAAATTAGAGTTTTTTTCTTTTGCTCCCTGGCATTTTGCAGTAGTTGAGACATTTTTTTTCTTTTTTTGTAAGTTTTCTTATTCGGCCAAGGTCTTTAGTCTTTCCCTGTTTCTGCTGACATCTCCAAGCCCCTAAGTAGAAACAGGTTTTCCTGTGAAGATTTCTATTATTTAACTAATAAACCTACTACACTGGACCCATTCCTCCAAGTATTCTGAAGTAAAGGAGGAAAACAGGATTCGGACCCTTGCTATTTGTGGGGCTCCAGGACAGCATCAGAGTGGTCACCTCAGGGCTTTTAAAAAATACAGGGCCTTGTCCTCAGGACAGACCTCCTGAATCACAATTTATGTTTTTGCAGAATCAGCAGAGGATTCACAAGTGCATAAAATGTGATGCCTCAGAGGTAGCAGTGACAGTGTGTCCTTAAAAGGAAAAGAGAAAATATAGAAAAAAGAAGACTGCTGTCCTCTAGAATGAAGAGAGCTTCCGCAAGGAGGATGCTTGCAGTTCATTCTGGCGTTCGGGGCTGTTGGGTTGTAGTCACTGAGGACATGGGGTCCGTGAAGTGAACCATGGCTCCTGGTGCAAATTTGGAGCCGGGTTCCTGGGAGTCTTTACTCACAATGCTTGCCAACTGATGACTACCCAGCCTTGTTTCATTTGTTTCTGTTTAAGGACAGTTTCCTTTATATATATATATATATAAAGGAAATATATATTAAGGAAATATATATAATATAGAATTTATATTGTATTATTATATTATTAATATGAATAATTAATACTATATTATATATAAAAATAAATTACTTACAAATATATATATAAATAATTTATTTCATGCTCTATTAAATAATTTATTTTATGGTCTATTAAATATATATTTTATATTATATTATTAATATTAATAATTAATATATCATCATATATAATATATCATATAATATCTAATATATATTAAAATAAATTATTTACACATATATATGTGTAAATAATTTATTGTACATTCTTTTTCCCCATACTGAAATACTAGCTCAGAAGTATGTAACACTTCCAATTTAGATCCTGTGTTTCCCAGTGTTTTTGACTTTCAGCCCCACGGCTCTGCTATCTGTGATGGTTTTAGAAACAAACAAACAAACAAGAAGTGGTCATCATTTCTGAATCCATGAATATAGCTCCGTATCCCCTTTCCTCTAGTGTTATGATAGCATCCATATGTTAGTTCAGCACTTTCTGAGTGGTTCCACATAGAAATTATGAGTGTCTTATCCTTTTTCTTGGATTTACTACATTGTTTACTCAGTAGCACTGAACTCATGCCCCACAGTTGTGCATCAGGAATCTGAGTAAGTCTTAGCTAAAAAGGTGTTTTGTCTGTGAGACTCATCCTCCCTTTGTGCCTAAGAATACCAGTCAGCCCAGTAGCTCTGGCTTAATGGCCATTTTAAACACTAAAATCACGAGAGAGAGCATGTAATTCAGAAAATGTGACACCAAATGGACCATGGATAGGACACATACTTCCAGTGTGGGAATTAACACAGGAAGGCAGAGAAGCACATGGTGCAGCCTCAGGTGGGATCCCCTGAGGTGGGTGACTCTTGTCAAGCCACCCTATGTGTCCAGGAGAAGGAGCCAGCTCCTGGGTCTGGGGCTTACAAATCAATGTCAGCAGGTAGGTCAATCAGTACAGACAGACTCCATGAATAATGACAATGGACCCTCTGTGACTGATGACTTCTATGGCAGTGGGAGTGGAGACATTCATTGCCTCAGTTATCTAGGTTTCGTTAATTAACTCAACGAACCCTTCTCAAACCCTGACCATGCAGCAGGAGCATTCTGAGTGTCAAGTAGTGGGGAGGAAAAGGTCATCACTGTTTTAGGAACCTGAAAATCTTGTTCTCCTGATTTGAATATGGCTTCCCTTGTTGTTTTTATCCAGTTTGTTAGTGCAGCAACTTATTTGGATTGAACTAGTTTTAATTGGAACTTAGTTTTAATTGTTTAGAGGCTGATTGAGGGGCTCAGGGTAGAGGAACTTCCAGACAGGCTTCTACTGTTACATATGTGGACATTTCTGGAAAATAGTGTTGAGATGCGAGAGGTGGCAAAGGTGAAAATTATGGGATACAGGTGTGGAAACAGTGGTATTTCCCCAATCTTCTCTCCTGATGAGACCAGCTGGCTGCTTCTCCAGTTTACAGTCTACCACATGCCCTTCACATTGCCACCATGTTGTTTTTGGTTGGTTGGCACTACCCTCACGTGTAGTTCTGGACTCCAGTCAGTCTGAGGTCATTGGGAGAAAACAATCTTGACAATGTGACAGGCTGAAGGATGGGCAGGCAACTCCCATTTCAGGCCAACTAGCAGACAGATGCTACTCATCCTCACACAGGTTGATGCTTTAGCATTAGACTCCTGCTACAGGTGGAATAGGTTACAAAGACTGACTTTTACATGGGCAGAAGACTTTTACAAGGGTAGGGTTATTTACCGGGGATAGACATGTTCTCTCTTGTTCTAGGTTTTAAGGTGCAGGGTATATAGCCTGAAACAACTACAATCCATTTTTCAGCAGCAGAAGCAAGCCTGAGGATGAAATATGCATACCAGAAGACAGAGACATTGCATATGTGAGATTTGCGAAGAGGGTTGGTCCCAACTGTCTTACCACAAGATACATAAAAGAAAAGTACATGATAGCATGGAGGACAAGGGGAGATGGAGAGAAGAAGGGAATTGAGGGAAATTGGAAGGGGAGGTGAACCATGAGAGACTATGGACTCTGAAAAACAATCTGAGGGTTTTGAAGGGGTGGGGAGTGGGAGGTTGGGGGAACCAGGTGGTGGGTATTAGGAAGGGCACGGATTGCATGGAGAACTGGGTGTGGTGCAAAAACAATGAATTCTGTTATGCTGAAAAGAAATAAATAAAAATAAATAAAAAATAAAAATAAATAAAATATCGCATAATGACTATAGTTAACAATACTGATTGTGAATATGAAAAGTGCTAAGAGAAAACCTTAAAAGTTCTCATTATATGGAAGGAAAAAATTGACATTATGTGAAATGATGAATTTTAATTAGTTGTCTTATGATACACATTTTGCCAAATATACATGTATCAAATCATTATGTTCTATACCTTAAAATTATACAATATTATATGTCTAAAATCGAGAAAAAAGGATAAAAAATGAACATTAAAGAAAAAGAATGTAAAAACATTACAAAGAAAAGATATATGTGTTCTGATGTTTCCTGCAGCATTACTTACAAAAACCAAATTAGGAAAGCAGCCCAAGTGTCCATCAAGGGGTGAATAAAGAAAAAAAGATGTGGTATATACACACACACTGGGATATTACTCAGCCATAAAAATAAATCAAATCTTGTGATTTGCAGCAATACAAATGGAGAGAGAGTATGATAGGAAGTGAAATAAGTCAGTCAGAGAAAGAAAAATACCTATGGTTTCACTCAAATTTTGAATTAAACAAAAGAAAGGAACAAAGAATAGTGTGACAAAGGAAAAACCAGACTCATCTATAGAGAACACACTACAGTTTCCCAGAGGGGAGGTGGGTAGGAAAATGGGGGGAACAGGTGAATGGGATTAGGATGCTTATATTGATGAGTACTGTGTAATGTATAGAATTGCTGAATCACTATATTGTATACCTGGAATTAATATAACATGATATGTTACTATAGTGGAATTCAAACAAACAAACAAACAAACAAACAAAACAACCAAAGAAAAAGTAAATCAGCACACCAAAATGTGTAGTTCTTGGTTTATGCATTTTTCTTCCCAGGTAGACTAAAAGCTCCTTGCATAAAGTGATTGCATTGTGAACACTAAGTTTTCATAAGTGTAGCATGGTGCTTGGATCCAGGTTAAGTGACTGTTAGTTGAATGAATATATATTAATGAAAGTCAAATGGAGGGAATATGCTTCAGATGTTTCAATGTCCTGTGGTCTCTGTGAGGCTACTGAATTGGTAGTTGCTGATACTCTTATATAAGTAATCATGGGGGAATCTGGACAGGCGAATAGAGCAACTTTTAAAAAGAAACGCTTGGGGAATAAATGGCACCCCAGGCCAGACCAAGTCCCCAAACTTTGCTTAGTCCTTAACCCAACTACAGTTTCCACCTCCCCCCAAAATGTTCACCCATCAGGGATGAATTCTCTGGTCAGCACCAGGGATATACTCTGTCACATGGGTCCCCTCCATTTTCTAAGGAGACCAGGTCATCCCTGCTCTCCCAATTAAGGGAAGGTGTCCTTCCCTGAAATGCTCCTTTCTATTCTTTTGCCAACTTCCTTCCTCTAAAAATCTCCCATTTGTACTACTTGTTGGAGGTCCTCTTACCTGCCAGATGGGATGCTGCCTGATTCTTCAATCAATTAATAAAATCAGTTAGATCTTCAAATTTACCTGGTTAATTTATTTTTTTAACACAAGCAGTGCAAAGTCAGAGATATGAATGAGCTGGGGTGGGAGTGAGATGGGGAAGGAAATACATAGGGGGTGTCACAAGGGAAGGAGGGACAGAGTGACAACAGGTCCAGGGCTGAGTGGTGGGAGCCATGGATTTTCAGGAGTTACTGTCTGGATGAAAAGGAAAAGCAGGAAAGGTGAGGTCACTTTTCCATGCCACACATGACTCATTCTCTTGCAACTAAATCAGGAGACAGGGAACAAGGGAGAAGCTGGCGACAAGGAGAAGCTGGAAACCAGAGAGGAGGGTCTGACCAGGAGGAGAAGTGAGAGTCTGAATAGGCATCCAGGGTTGAGGAAGGGAAGCATTTGCATTGTTGCAGACAATCAGGGAAGGCTTGTGTGTGGAGAAGGAAGTCAGAAGAGAGGGCTATGTGTGGGGCAGGTTTGTTAGAACAACCGTCAAAGACCGACTTTGTAAGAGACAGAAAGAACATCTGCAAATACAATGCTGTTCCTGCAACTTGTGTTGCTGGTGGTTCTCCTCCCAGATGGTGACAGTGAAGATGGTGAGAATTCTGGCCTTGCCCTGTGGATGCAAGTGTGCCAGTCTGTGTGTGTGTGTGATGTGTGCACATGTCCTTGCATGATTGTACTTGTGTCCTTTGTCTTTATACTTGTTCATATGTGTATATCTGTGTATTCATTTGTGTGAGTGTATAAATATGTATAAGTTTGTATGGGTGTGTGTTTGTATACATGTGCATATGTGCACTTGTGGAATGATTCCCCAGCACATACTCTGGGACAAGAGTGTTGGCCTGATTATTTCCTGAGCATCCCAGCCCCAGGGCTCTGTGCTCTTGTGAAGGATGGATTTGAGGCTCAGGGCTCTGGGGCAGTGCATATCTCCTGAGAAAACTATGGCTTCTCTGGCCTCCAGATTTTGGTTCCTCTTCCTCCCACCTTCTTCTCCATTCTCTCTCCTTCCCAACACTCCCCACTTCCAAAGTTTATCTGTAATTTTCCCACAGACTTCCAAGATCCAAACTCCTTTCGAGTCATCATGATATCATCCCTCTACAACCATTCCTGGACACAAAATCGGGCCTCTGCTTGGCTGGGTGAGCTGCAGACTATCGGCTGGAATAGCAAGACTGGGGCCCTCATTTTCCTGTGGCCTTGGTCCAAGGGCAACTTCAGCAAGGAAGAGATGATGGAACAGGAAAAGGCGCTCCATACGTTCTCCATTAGATTTCCTCTGATATTTAAGGATCATTTCAGTGAATGGCAGCTTGAATGTGAGTTCATCTCGCTCAGGGGTGTGATGGGGTGGCAGATGTATGTGTATCTCCTTGAGTTACTTATTCTTCATGGGGGGGGGGGGAGCCTCCACTGGTTTCTGGACCTCTTATCTTCCCCTCATAAAACTGAAGCAAGATGTAGAAGCCAGACCCTGATTATTGAAAAGGTTTACGTCTTCTGCTCTCTCCCACTCCTCTCATTGACCACAGGCTGTGCTTTCCTGTCTCACACTTTTGTCTCCTACGACCACTACTCTCCCTGGCCTCCAACCAGGCACCCTCTGCTTCCTCACTCTGAGACTGACTTCTTGAACTGTGTGCTTTTCTCCCCATTTGATCCCATCACTGATGTCTATGTGTCCTCTGCATCCCCTGCATTTCCTTCACCCTAGATAGTTTTTACTCCAGTTTTACCACTGACACTTTCCTTATTCTCTGCCCACACCCTTCCTGTCTCTCCTCCAACATTTGCTCCTTCTAAAATCATTCACCTCTTCCTCCTCCAGTGACCACTACTTCCTCTGTGTGTGAGCCTCCCCTCAAACCAAATGTTACTGCATTCCCTTCAATACCCTTAACTTCTCTCTACTGCTTCCACCATCCTTGGCTTCTACTTATTTTATTTCTTTCACTCTCCTGTCTTGTCACTCATGGTATCTCTTCCCAGATCCCCTTCAGCTACAGATGGCAAAAGTTTGTGGCCTGCAATTTGGGGAACCTTCAGTAAGCTACTTGTGGATTGCTTATCAAGGATCAGATCTAGTGAGTTTCCAGAACATGTCATGGTCACCATCTCCAAAGGGAGGAATTCAGGCTCAGAAGGTGTGCAAATTGTTCAGTCAGTACCATATGATCAACTTAAGACTACACAGGCACCTCAGTGACACCTGTCCCCGGTTCCTGTTGGGTCTTCTTGATGCAGGGAATGCAGATCTACAGCGACAAGGTCAGTCCTGCTCCCTCCCTCCATAAGTCTCTATCCTGCAATCATATATTTGCAATGTTTCTTTTAAATTAAGGATAAGATGGAGACATGAGGGAGAAGGGAGGATGGTGAAAATTTTCTAGAAGTGGAAACATATGTCTATCTATAGTGGTGTGAAGACCTACCCTCTCAGTCTGTGAATACCTGTCCTGTGTCTGCAGTGAGACCAGAAGCCTGGCTGTCCACTGGCCCCAGTCCAGGTCCTGGCCGTCTCCTGCTGGTGTGCCACGTCTCTGGGTTCTACCCAAAGCCTGTGTGGGTGATGTGGATGCGTGGTGAGCAGGAACAACAGGGCACCCAGCGAGGTGACGTTCTGCCCCATGCTGATGGGACGTGGTATCTTCAGGTGTCCTTGGATGTGAAATCCAGGGAGGCTGCTGGCCTGTCATGCTGGGTAAGACACAGCAGTCTAGGAGGGCAGGACATCGTCCTCTACTGGGGTGAGAAAGAATGCGGGTCGGCCTGGGAAAGGGAATGTGTGGTCCTTCAGCACAACTGGAGATCTTGTTAAAAATTTTGGGAAATTAGGGACTCCAGATTAAGAAGGACATAAAATCAGTGTAATCCACCAACTGAGGGTGAAGGTCCTGCAGGAGTGGGAGGATTTGGAGGGTTGGTGAAGGGCCTATCTCTGAGGAGGGATGGAAGAAGTGAAGGAAGGAAGGATGGTTGGTGAAGCAGAAGCTGACATGAGCAAGGAGCACCAGGGAGGTGCAGTTCAACCCGGGTAGATGGGAAATAACAACTTCTGTATATCAAACCCACAGAGAAGCCCCACTCCGTGGGCTTGGTCTTCCTGGCTGTGATAGTGCCTCTGGTGCTTCTGGCAGGTCTTGCACTTTGGCTCTGGAAGCGCTGGTAAGTCTCTGGAGCCACCGTCCTGCTCTTTCCTATGTGTCCCCCACCTTTCATTCTGTCCTCAGCCCTTCTGCTTCCAATGCAGTTCCTTCCCCTTCTCTTGCCTCCTGCAGTCCTCACCTTCACCTACTGCAAAGTAACTCCTCTGTTCCTCCCAGGAAAACACGCTGGAGACATCCATGCACTGGTTTCACTTTGGAGTGAGAATTCAGCAGCCCAGTCTCCAGTACTTACATAAACCCAGCTCAGCAGTGAAGTCCTTGCAAATTTCTGCAAGCAACTTTTGTCTTTCATGACTGTTTAATGATCAATTATCAATATTATTAAAGTATTATAACAGGATTTGTTGTTCTGAATTTGTTCTGGAACATAAATTTCAATGTTTAAGTCAGAGTAAATGAAGTCCCAGCAAAGTCCATGGGTCACAAGTATCAGATGTCACTTCCTCCAGTGAGACTTCCTTGATTCTAAGTGTTAACAGCCTCTGCTGGTGAGAATTTCCACCACTTTAACCTGCACTTTGGTTAATATATTCTTGTCTCCCAGTCCTTTTTGTCCCCAGTTACATTTCTTTTCCCCTTATAGTTCTTGGACTTTTTGAGAGCAAACTCCATGTCTTTTTAATATTTGTATCTTGGCCTGGAGTCTCACCTTCATGGAATAAAAATCTGGGAGAATTTATGCCATGTTTACATGTTTTTCTTTTTCTTTTGTTTCTTGACCGGTAGGTAGTAGTTGAGATGTCTGATGCTCCTTTTGTAAAAGTGTTCTCATTTGGCCAAGGTCTTCACACTTTCCTTGTTCTTTTTTTTTTTTTAATTCAATTAATTAATATACTGTGTGTTATTAGTTTCAGAGGTCGAGTATAGTGATTCATCCCTTACATACAATGCCCGTCACTCAGTTAACCCATCATCATACCTCCCTTCCCTCCAGCAACCCTCAGTTTGTTTCACATGACTAAAAGTCTTGTGTGGTTTGTCTCCTTCTCTGATTTTTGTCTTGCTTCATTTTCCCTCCCTTCCCCTATACTCCTCTGTTTTGTTTATTAAATTCCACATATGAGCGAAATCACGGGATAATTCTATCTTTGATTGAATTATTTCACTTAGCATAATACTCTCTAGTTCCATCTACATTATTGCAAATGGCAAGATTTCATTTTTTGATGGTTGAGTATTATTGTTGGGCTGGCAGAAAGGGCTACTTAAGATGGTGAAAGTTCCTGCCACAAAACCCGAGCTCAGATAGGAGAACAAAGACCCAAGCAAGAATCTGAAAACCCTCCCACCCGGGGCTCCCGTGGACCAATGGGACCCTGAGGAGCAGGCGAGGTATCCGAATAAGGGAAACTTGCCAAAAGACCCCTGAGCTTCCCCCAAGACGCCTTAAAAGCCCCCTCCTCCCTGCCTTGGGTGCGACTTCCGCCACTCTGCTTTCCAGAGTCACGGAACCTCACCCGAGGGTGACCACCTCCTCCCAGGGCAACTTTCCTGGCTCCCCTTCTCCTGAGCCCTGAAACTTTGCTGGAGAGTGTTTTTAATAAATCTTGCCTTGCACCCACTTCGCCTGGTGTTGTGTTTATCTCCCTGGAAAAACTTTACAATTATTATATATAGAGAGATAATCTTCTTTATCCATTCATCTGTTAGTGGACATATGGGCTCTTTCCATATTTTATCTATTGTGGATATTGCTGCTAAAAGCATTGGGATGTGGATGCCCCTTCAGTTTACTACATTTCTATCTTTGAGGTAAATATGTAGTTGTGCAATTGCTAGGATTTAGGATAGCTCTTTTTAAGTTTTTGAGGATCTTCCACCCTGTTTTCCAAAGTTGCTGTACCAGCTTGCATTCCCACCAACAGTGTAAGAGGATTCCCCTTTCTCCAAATCCTTGCCAACATTTGTTTTTTCTCGGCTTGTTAATTTTAGCCATTCTGACTGGTGTAAGGTGGTATCTCATTGTGGTTTTGATTTGTATTTCCCTGATGCTGAGTGATGTGGAGCACTTTTTTTTTTTTTTTTTTTTTTCATGTGTCTGTTGGCCACTTGTATGTCTTCTTTGGAGAAATATCTGTTCATGTCTTCTGCCCACTTACTGACTGAATTATTTGTTTTTTGGGTGTTTTGGGTGTTGAGTTTGATAAGTTCTTTATAGATCTTGGATACTAGCCCTTTATCTGATATGTCATTTGCAAATATCTTCTCCCATTCTGTTGGCTGCCTTTTAGTTTTGTCAGCTGTTTCCTTTGCTATGCAAAAGCTTTTTATCTTGATGAAGTCTGAGTAGCTCATTTTTGCCTTTATTTCCCTTGCCTTGATTTCTTGTCTAACAAGAAATTGCTGCAGTTGAGGTCACAGAAGTTGCTGCTTATGTTCTCCTCTAGGATTTTCATGGATTCCTGTCTCACATTTAGGTCTTTCATCCATTTTGAGCCTATTTTTTGTGTATGGTGTAAGAAAGCGGTCCAGTTTCATTCTTCTTCATGAGGCTGTCCAATTTTCTCAACACCATTTGTTGAAGAGATTGTCTTTTTCCATTGGACATTCTTTTATGCTTTGATGTAGCCAGTTGACCACAGAGTTTAGGATTCATTACTGGGTTCTCCTTTCTGTTCCACTGCTTCGTGTGTCTTTTTTTTACCATACTGTCTTGGAGATTACAGTCTTGTGATATAGGTTTTTGTAGAGGGAGGGTGGGGCCAGAGTTAGTAGCAAAAGAGGAAGATTGTTCCAGGGACAGGTCTATTTTCTTGGGAGAAAAATCAAGGGATTTTTCATATTCATGACTTCATCTGCTTTTAAGGGACAGAGAGGTCCCAGCAGACAGACTTCACTGGCTCTGATGGAAAGAAAAATTTCCTGCATGACTAGTTAAGTCTACATTTCTGGGCAGGGGTGGAGGGTGGGGGTGGCAGTGGTTGATATTGTAATTAGACTGGGATTGAAGCCTCAGTGTGAAGCCCCAGTGTGGGAACTGGGTCTAAGCGACACAATTCTGGGCCTGTGATTTTCTTTTTCTAAGGGGAAGAGCCTCATGGGGATATATCTTCAGACACTTGCCACTCCACCAGCAGAGGTACTTTTGGTATCCTGATGGCTAGCCTGCTTGGGACAGAGCATGGGTCACTATCTCCATTCTGATCCTGTCTCATTCTCAGTCAGCTGCTCTTTCAGTTTTGGGATTGGGTCTTCTAATCCCAATTGGGTCTTCCTTTTCCTTTAGTAGATGGAACCTTTTAGTCTAGGACAGGATGTGGTACTGTTCTTACCCCACTGGCCCTTTCCTCCAGCTGCAGTGTGGCTTCACCTGTGTCCCGAGGCAGGTTCCCTGTCCTTCCCACACCTGGTTCCCTGCTCTTCCTACACCTGGTTAAGGCTTCTTTCTGTGTGGGAGATGGTGGCTTTCTGCCTTTCTCAGGCAGCAGGTCCTCTCAAACCTCAAGCATACACCACAATAAAGCATTCCCCTGGTCTGTATCCTGGGTTCCAGCCTATCAGGAGCTCCTGGTGAGGTCAGTGGGGAAAAGCCTGGACATACGAAGAATTTCCTTAGTCTGTGACTATCAGGGACTCCTGGTACTCATGCTAGCAACTTGTTAACAATTTCAGTGGGATTCTTCTTTCTGGCTGTAAAGCATCAGGCATCTGTCCTAAGCAAGCAAGAGTTTGCATACTGTGTGTGGAGGCTGAGAAAAATGAAGGCCATCCCACCTCAGGTTTAACCTTAGCATAACCTTAGCATAGTACAGGTATCTCAGACCCCTATGCCTAAGGGCTGAACTACCCCCTACTTTACTTTAGTTCCAGGAAGTCCCACCAAGCTTTGGTTCCAGAGACTTCTACCCTGTTTTTGTAAATTTTCTCTCCTCCCCCGCCCAGCCTCTTGTAACGACCCATAAATACCCCTGCCTTAACTAAGTTCGAGGTCCAAGTCCCTACTCCACTGTGTCTGGTGTACTTGGGCCCAAGCTTAAGCTTGTGGAATAAACCCTCGTGTGATTGCATCGGTGTTGACTCCTTGGTGGTCTCGTAGATGCGAGAACTTGGTTACAACACTGTGGGGTGATTTTGATGTTATTTTAGAATATAGGTGAGGTTCTGTGGGGTAAGGTCCAGAGGTGAGGACCAAGAAAGAATTCTTGAGATGTCTTTAGTGCAAAATGGTGGTTTTATTAAGGCCTGGGGACAGGACCTGTAGGCAGAAAGAACTGCTGCCCAGGGGTTGTGAGGAGTGGCTAATTACATGTGTACTTGGGAGGTAATGAAAAGGGAGGTTTCAAAAGGGTTTTCATATGTTAAAGGCTCACAGGATACTGGAGGCCTTGCCATTATCAAGTTAAGGCTGTTTATCTCTCTAGCAAGGCATTAAAATTAAGACATTTGGGAGCTTCCTGAATGAATGTCTCACATATTCCCCCAGGATTGTGTGTGTGTGTGTGTGTGTGGTGGGGAGTGGTTGCAGGGTGTCAGCATGTGCTTTGTCTTCAGCTTGCCTTCTGCTCCCTCATTAACCTGATCAGGTAAAGGATGGTATTTCAGGTGGGGGAAGAATTTACCCAAAATAGAGAAAAGGAGAAAGAACTTTATTGAATACACTGCAAGGGGCCTGCAGGCAGAACAGGAGGGAAATACTGTCTTCCAGGAGGCAGTGATAGGGGCCTTGGTTAAGGAGGAACATAAGCATATGGAATTTCCTTCATTGGTACCTGTGTCCTGTTGTAGGCCTAAACATATTTTGAGGTGATTTGTCTAATAGACCTGTTTATATTCAGCTGGGGGTGGGTGGTCACTCTGGGTCCTTTTTCCTGACTCAGATTTCTTCATTCAAGATGGTTGCCTTCTAGTGGCCTCTACATTCCTCCCAATATTGACAGTGACAAATCTTTGGCATTTGCACAGAGGTCTCATCTGCAGTTGCTTCTTCCTTCTGAATGAGTGCAGCATAGAGGGGTCCCCACTGAACTCAGTCCATCAAGTTTTCTATGCAGTTATAGACAAGAGCATAGTGTTATATTAAAATGCTGATAGGTGATTTGAGTGAAATTCTTTGATGGCCTGGTCTGCAGGATTAAGGGGAAGGGACCCCTTGACAATATAGGCTTCAAACTCTATTGAACTATTTTATTCATATATGGAACTGCTGGATTCTAGAAGAGACAAGTTTAACAAAGGGACTAAATAAACGGAGGCCAATAATTAGGAGTAGGGGTGTTGAGGACTGGGGTCCTAAGAAAGGAAGTAGCCAAGAGAGCCATTGCCAGGTTTCACCCCAGGAAAACCATCCTTATATTTCACAGTCCTGGAGGAAGGAAGCCAAAGAACTTTTAGATGAGAAGGACAAGGATAATTCTAAAACAGCTAATGATTGTATTGTGAAAACAGGACACCAAGGTGGGGAAATGGGGGAGCCCCAGGTGCATTACAATTTCTGACCAGGTACATTCTGAGAGTTCACATTGTAGGAAAATGTTGAGAATGTAGTCTTGGAATTGGGAAGGAGAAATCATAAGAGTTTGGGGAGGAAAGTATTTAGGGAGTTTTTCTAAGATAATATCTTAGAATGATTGAATACAGGAGAGTGGAGATCGGCAATGGTCCAGATTCATGGGCCTCTAGGCCTCTGGGTGTGCATCCTCCCAGTCTCTGAATAACAGGTGTTGATTTTCAACTGGATTGCAGCCGTACTTGGTGGAGGACTCAGAGGACAAAAATGCCAGCAAGTGTTGGTCAGTCTCAGAAAGACAAAGATTAGTTTGTAACTTTGTCACTATCTCCCCTCCAAGTAATGGAATTGGGCAGTCAGGTAAAACAGGAAAGGAGTGGGGAAAGGTATTTAACCCTCCAAGAAATAAAAAGGCAGTGAAATGCTCACTCTTTGGGGACCCATCTATGTGGATGAGGAGTCTAGGACTGCAAGATGATGCCTGAGTATTTGGTAAGGGTGGAATAAGTGATTCCCACATACAGTAGAAATTTCAGCTATGTCTCATGCCACATCCAGCGTTGCCTGAGGCTGTGCTGTAATGACAGAGAATATGGGAGCCTGAAGTCTTTGCACCCTGTCAGTCAAAGGAGAAGAGATTTTCTACCCTTCCTCCACTGGGCTCCTCATTGTACAGAGCTAAGGGCAGCTGTGGATCGTCCAGAGTTTCCTTGGCCTGAAGCTGGTGATTACCTGGAACAGCTTGGGCTTAGGCTTTGGGGATGGGATGAACTTCCTGTTAATGGGAAGGAGTGGCAGTCCCATTTCCAATGCCCTAGTTGTTGCCATGGCAGGTGAAGCCCTGACAAAGGGGGCATTAGACACGCCAGGGCAGATGTCCTGATTGGCATATTGGGCCTGCCCCTTGTCTCTCTTGTTCCCTTCTGGCATTCATGACTACCTCTTGGTTATTGAAGACCCTGAGCCATATATAGAAATGTGGGAACAAAGCTCTGAGGTCCCTGACTGAGCTTCTGAAACTTTTTTTTTTTTGATAGCAAGGGAGCCCTGGATGATAAAGCACTTCACTGCCTTCCTGGCCTTCAGGATGTAGGTTGGTGTACTTTCCCAGGCCTGGCTAAAGAAGAATGAAATCACAAAGGATTTTCATTTCAGCCTTGAGTTGTTTCTTTAAGTTGTGCATAATTCTCTGTTTTTATACCCTCAATTAAACAAGGTATCATGTAATCTGAAATAATTATACCAGGCTTTAGGTATAATAATCCTTGACATTATCCTTGATAATGTCAACTAGGATTGGTTTTGGGGCCACACCAGAGCACATTCATGGGTATGGGTGTGGGACTCATTAGCCCAGTTCTGAGACAAAGACCATATACAAGGGCATTTTTTTGTTTTTGTTTTTGTTTTTTCCTAATTGTGCAGAATATAGTAAAGATGATGTGAATGTCTTAAAAGGTGAGATCAAAAACAACCATGAGGCTCTCAAATTTCTTAGTGAAATGGGAAGAAACTTGGCTAAAGAAGTCAAGATTTTTTCTATCTAGAACAGAACAGACATTGGAAAAGGGACATGGACCCTAATGGCCCTTGTATCCTCAGTCTCTACTTTACAAAGGGACATGACTTTCTCTGTGGAGAAACAGAAGTCAGATTCTTAGGCTCATAGTTAGTGCCAACTGGGTGTGGGACGGGGAGAAGGGACCTTGGTTGGGTGGTGGCATGGTGGCAGCAATAGCAGGGGCCATTAGGGTGTGAGGAGGATCAGGGAGCCTCTGGGTGTTCAGAGGAAGGGATAAGATGATGGGGTGGAATAAAAAATGCATCATCTAAAAAGTGGGCAGCCTCAGACACCTATGAAAATGGGCAAGACACATTCTACAATTTTTGTGAAGGCCAATGTTTTGAAATAATGTCATTAGGACTACACATTTGAGACTTCCAATCCTTTGGGGGATTTCTGGAATAAAGGTTAAGCTTGAATATAATATTATAAGAAAGAGTTCCATGGAGTAGTAGTCTTCCCTCTTGATATGGAAGTTTGTATTGAGGACAGGAAACATTACATAAAATGATGAGATGTTTCCATGGGACTTGGGGGGTCAATTTTAATTCAGTTTCTAAGAATGCAGCCCATGATGAGTCTGAAGGAATAGAGGTTTTGTGTCATAGTGAGGAAGACCAGCTGCCAATTCTAAAAAAAGCCATCATGCCAAAGGGAATGGAGGCCTGAATCTTGGTTGTGATTTCAGTCAGCATACCCCACTGACCTCAAAAAAGAACGTGATGTGTATGGAGTCACTGAATGTGATGCAGAGTCCCTCCATTAAAAGCACCAGGACAAATAACAATGACAATTACTGGTGGGGTACCCCTGCAACAGGGAGAGACAGACAACAGTTGACTGAATAGGGTCAAAAAAATGAGGGTGAGGACTCACCAGTCATTTATGTAGGAATGTATCCTGCCTGTAGATCAAGGTGGTGAGTGGACCCATAAGAACAGAGGAAAAAAAAGAGGTGGGAGCTGAAAGAAGTAAGGTAGCTGATAGCTAACATTAGGAAAGCATCCCAACAGGTCTGTAATGTGTGAGGATTTGCTCTGTATAAACTGTCACTGGCAAGTGTACTACACATTGGGAAAGGAGACTTCAGGAGGACAGAGTGGGAGAGCAGAGGAAAAGGGGTCCTTCTCCCTCACAGGCATGGAAGCTTGACCTGATTGTTCTTAGACATTCAGTTCACACTGGGAAACACTGTTTCCCAGAGATTTTCAGTTATCTGGGAAATTCTAAAGGTAAGCTTTCCAGGGGCAAAGAGAGAATGGAGAGGTGCTGAAGGATCCCTCTGATGGCAAGAGGGAAAAATCCTTCACCCTTTGGGCAAGGGAGATCTGGCTGGTTCTCCCTAAGGCTTTGTATCTTTACCAAGGAGTAACCTTGGCTAGAGGACATCCATTCTTTAAGGAGTACTAGAATCTGTCCACTGACGGAAAGTCCCAAGAAATTCTTGGAGAATCTGGGGAAGTCACAGGGTTAGCCAAATCTTCACCTTAGGGCCACCAAATCTGGGCTGACCCAAGTAGTGGGAGGTCAGTGACGCAGGTACTGGAAGAATTCACCAAAGACTGAACAAAGAAGATTGAAGTTTATTGAATACACTGTCTGTGAGCTGTGGGCAGGACATCAAAGGAGTGATTCTCTGGGAGGAGGCAGTGTTGGGTTGTCTGTAGTTAAGGAAGAAGCTTAGTAGGTGTTAGAACATATGGAATTTTCCTTTTTTGGTACCTGTGTCTGGGGGTAAGTAACCCATTGCTCAGCTAGAGCTTATGGATATTTTAAGGTGGGTAACCTAATGCACCTGTTCTTACTCACTCGGGAGGTAGAGTAAGATACACTCTGGGCCCTTCTACCTTATTCAAATTTCAATTGCTCAGGTTGGTTGCCTAAAATTGGCTTCTACAGATACCCTGTTTCTTTGGAGGAGTTTGTCTTTCCTTAGATTTTAGGTTAAAAAGTTGCCCTGATACTTCAGTTTTGTGATGCATTAAAAAAATGACTTTGATTATCCAGCTTTTCATAATCTTAAGTAGAGGAGTAGATCCTCTGATTTTTATGTTCCAATCTTGACTTTCTAAAAAATTATTTCCTTCCTTTCATTAGACTGAATATAATTCTGTTTACTGGTCAACTGAGAAATAGCAAGGCAAATAAACCAAACACATATATACAGAGTGTATAAAGCACAAACAAATATTGAAGAGCCTTTGAGAGTTACGAACATCATCGAAATAGAATGTCAGCATGTCCAACAGAGGCCAGCTCATGTAAGATAAGCATAAAACATTCCAGCAGAAACAGTAAGAAAAGCGTCTGGAGACTTGATTCCAGAACACTCTCTTAATTCTATTTGCTACAAATTCTCACTGGTTTCTTATTATAGGTAATGGAAGATTTTCGGTAGGACTCTCTGTGTGAATTTCATGATTATTAACATATGCTTGTGCCCTATAGAAAATAGTGTAAGACTATTCCATCAAATAGGGTTATAAGTAGTGCTTTCTGAAGATTAAGAAATTTTAGTGTTGTAGATATCTATATATTTAAAATAATTGGATGCTTAAACCAAATTATTCAATCATTCAAGAATAATCATAGAGCACCTACCACTTTACAGGCCCTCATTTGGATGTTGGTTATCCATTTTAAGAGGAATGTATATCTATCACCCAAAGGCAACCAATGAAGTCATAATTCCAAGTGGGCAAATATTAGTTAAGGGTCACTTTTAGAAAATATTATTTCAAGTAGTCATGTTGTTAGGCAGAGCTTGTACTTTATAATATAACTCATCACACAAAGTTCTGGGGAAAATGGTGCTATAGAAAGACCCCAAGATCCACCTCTTCCAACTAGAAACACCCATATCAGTGTAAATAACCCAGATATTGACCTGAAGACTGGAAGAACTAACTTTCCACAGATAAATGTAGAGAAGAGACCGTATTGAACAGGGCAGGATAGGTGGAGGTGTGGTAGAGAGGTAAAGGGACCCACACAATGTCCACAGATGGAAGGGACACAGCAGCCACAGAGAAGGGATAGAAATAGATTCAGATAAGGAGCCCACTGGGGAAGATGAATTCCCATAATATTTGGTTTTGAAAATCACGGTTTCTAGAGTCCTTATGAACCATGGGACTTACACCTGGAACATAAAAAATTGGCAGGCTCGGCTCTGGGAGAGCTGGATGTCAGGAGGAAACTGAGTCCCCACACTCTGAAAGCATAGCATAACATACAGTCCCACCGAGTTACAGCATAGAAGCCACAGTTTGAAATACACCTGGGGTTATAGGAGGGAGAGTTATTTCCTAATCTCATGGCGTGCTCCAAACGGACAGAGACTGTTGGAGGTCTCCTCCAGGAATAAAGATGCTGTCAGGGGCCGTTTCCCTCCTCCTCCCCAGAGTGTGAGCACACAGGCACTGTAGGAGCCCATGTAGAGACAACACTCACTAACTTGCTTGCAGCATGCCCCAAATCCATGTTCCCCTGCAGGCATATTCCCTCCAGCCAGACCTTTAATGCCAGGTCCCTTCCCACAACTGATCTGTGCAAACCCTGTTAACACTGGGCATGCAGACCCAGTGTGCTTCTGTGGATCTTCCCCCTCCAAGCCAGACGGCCTGCATCCCATTGAGTGCAGGCTGCTCCAACAGCAGACCTGTGGAAACTCTGCCAACACCTTGACACCCACCCTCATGCTATTCTGAGCTTCTGCTCACTCCAATCGAATCTTGGTAGGAACCCATCCAAAGTGGTGCCACAAATCTGGTAATGCCCAAGCATTCCTGACAGGGACTACTCTACTACAAAGTGAATCTTGCCCTGAGGAGAGGGAAAGATGAGTACTCAGAACATTCTGACTGAGGCTCTGCAAGTGGGCTAGGTAGACATCTGTTCTGATGCAGGGCCCTTCCACCAATGAAAATTCACAGGGGACAGCTATAGTTCAGTGCTACTTTGCCCCTGGCAAACATTTAATACGACACAACTTAAGACTAAGGAGGCTGCTGAATGACCCACTAAGAACACAGGGGCCAAACCCAAACAACACAGGCAATGACAGCAAAGCAAAAAGTGGATTAGCTTTCACAATAGACATGTAACACTCATAGGAGATAACCCTAAAGTGTCAGGCTCTGGTGAACAGGGCACACCACACTGAAGAACATTACAGACCTTTTTCATAAGGACGTGACTTTCAAGAGCAGAAGATGTTGCTAATTTCCGAACATACAAAAAGAGACCAGAGATTTAAACAAAATGGGGACATGGAGGATTATGTCCCTAAAGAAAGAACAGGACTAAATCACAGCCCAAGAGCTAGGTGAAAAGGAGATAAATAATATGCCTGATAGAGAATTTAAAGTAATGATCACGAAGTTGCTTTCTAGACTTGAGAAAGAGTAAAGGATCTTAGTCCTTTACAGAAAACATAAAAAAGAACCAATCAGTGTTGAAGAACTTAATACCAGAAATTAAAAATACACTAGATGGAATGAGTAGGAGACTAGAGGAACAGAAGAGCAGATCAGTGATCTAGAAGAGAGAGTATGGAAAGCAATCAATTTGAACAGGAGAGAGGGAAAAATACAGAAGAAAATAGACTTAGGGAGCTCAGCAACCCGTCTAACATAAAAATATTTGCAATAAAAATAATAGAAAGGGGGGGGCAAAAAATTATTTGAAGAAATAATAGGTGAAAATATGCAAACTGGTGAGGAAAACAGAAATCTAGATTTGGGAGACACGGTGAGCCCTTAACAAAATCAATCCAAGAAGGTTTATACCATCATACATATTAGTTAAAATAACAAAAAGTAGCAATGAAGGAGAATTTAAAACCAGCAAGAGAAAAAAAAATTACATGCAAAGGAAACCTATAGAGGCATCAGCTGATTTTTTTAGCAGAAATTATAGATCAGAAGGATTACAGCATGATATATCATGATACATCCAAAGTACCAAAAGGAAAAATATCCACAGCAAAGAACACTCTATCCACCAAAACTGTCATTCAGCATAGAAGGAAAGATAAAGAGTTTCCCAGACAAACTAATGTGAAAGGAATTCCTGAACACTAACTCAGCACAAGATATGTTAAAGAGGACTCTGAGTGCAAAGGAAACGAAAGATGGAAGAAAAAGCAAGCAGAAAAGCAGTAAAATAATATATGAATAATATATGAATACATAAAAATCAGTCAAGGGACCCACAAAATAAAAGGTTGCAAAGTATGGCACTGTATTTCAAAAAATTGGGGTGTGGGGATGAGTAAGAATGATTTCAAACTTAGTGACCTTGACTTAATAATGACTGCTATAGACGGAAGCTCTTATATTCAAAGTGAATGATAACAACAAATTAAAAATTAGTCATACATATGCAAAAAATCAAGAGAGAAGAATCCCTGTGTGTAACTGAAGAAAGCCAATTCACCATGGGAGAATAGAGAACTACAAAAACAAAACAAGTAATAAAATGTCAATAAGTATATACTGATCAATAATTAGATTGAATGCAATGGACTAAATGCTTCAGTCAAAAGACATAGGGTGAAGAAATGGATATAACATTTAAATGCTGCCAAGAAGAGACTCATTTCAGATGTAAAGACACATGGAGATTCAAAGTGAAGGGTTGGAAAAGCATATATTAAGCAAATGGTAATAATATTTGTCTCAGACAAAATAAACTTTAGAAGATAGACTTAACAAGAGACAAAGAAGGACAGTACATCACAATGAAAGGAAAGAGCCATAAAAAGATACAATGATAAATATTTATACAACCAACATGGGAGAAGCCAAATACATAAAGGACTAATCAATAGTAATATAATGATAGTAGGGGACTTTAGCACCCCACTTACATGGATGGATCCAAGCAGAAAATCAGTAAGGAAACAGTGCTTTGAATGACACATTGGACTAGGTTAGATCAAAATGATATATTCAGAACATTCCATCCCCAAACCCTGAATACATGTGCTTTTTTTCTAACTTAATTTTTCAGTGTTCCAAGAGTCATTGTTTATGCACCACACCCAGTGCTCCATGCAATACGTGCCCTGCCTAATACCTACCACCAGGCTCACCCATCCCCCACCGCACTCCCCTCCAAAACCCTCAGTTTGTTTCTCAGAGGCCACAGACTCTCATGTTTTGTCTCCCCCTTCGATTTCTCCCAACTCACTTCTCTCCTTCTCCCAATGTCCTCCGATTTCAAGTTATACTAAAGCTGTAGTAATCAAAACAGTATGGTACTGACACAAAAGGTATATACATCAATGAAAGAGTAGAGAACCTAGAAACAAACACACAATTTTATGGTCAATTGAAAGCTGACAAAGGAGACAAGAAAACGCAATGGGAAATAGAACGTCTCTTCAACACGTGGTGTTGGGAAAATTAGAGACACGTGCAAAAGAAAGAAACTGGACCATTTCCTACATCATAGAAAAAAATTAACTCAAAGTGGATTAAGGACCTAAATGTGAGTCCTAAAATCATAAAAATCCTGTATGAGAGCAGAGGTATTAAGTTCTTTGACATCAGCCATAGCAGCATTTTTCCAGATTTGTCTCCTCAGCAAGAAAACAAAAACAAAAAACAAAACAAAACCAAAAACAAAAACACCAAAAAAAACCCCAACAAAACAAAGAAACTGTTGTACTGCATCAGCATAAAAAGCTTCTGCAAAGCAAGAGAAACAAGCAACAAAACTAAAAGACAATCTATTGAATGTGAGTAGGAATTTGTTAATAGCATATGTGGTAAATGGTTAGTATGCAAAGTATATAAGGAACTTGTACAACTCAACACTCAAGAAAGTAAATAATCCAATTAAAAAATGGACAGGTCTTCCGAATGAAGAATAGACATTTCTCCAAAGATGACATCCAGATGTCCAACACACAGATGAAAAGATGTTCAGCATCACTCATCATCAGGGAAATGCAAATCAAAATCACAATGAAATATCACCTCATGCCTCTCATGTTGGTCAATTTAACACACACACACACACACACACACACACACACACACACACACACAAGAATCAAGTCTTGGGGAGGATGTTGAGAATAAAGAACTTTGTACCCTGTTGGTAGGAATGTAAACTGGTGCAGTGACTGTGGAAAATATTGTGGAAGTTCCTCAAGAAACTAAAAACAGAATTATTGTATGATCCAGCAATTTCACTACTGGATTTTTTTTTTTTTGCATTATTGGATATTTGTCCCAAAATGTGAAAACACTAATATGAAAAGAAACTGCAGCATTATTTACCAAGTAGCCAACATATGAAAACAACGCAAGCATCCACAGATAGATGAATAAAGAGAAGAGATGTGGTATCTACACACAATGGCATATTATTCAGACATAAAGATAACTGGTCTCTCCATTTGCAAACACATGAATGGAGCTATAGAACATGACGGTAAGTCATATAAATCAGTTGAACAAAGACAAACACTACATGGTCTCATTCATAGGTGGGATCAAAAAACAAAAGAAAAGAACAAAGTGGAAAAGAAAAAACAGACAAGCAGACTCTTATCTATAGAGAACGCACTGCTGGTTCCCAGAGGGGAGGTTGGTAGGGGGTTGGGGGAAACAGGTGAACAGGATTAAAATTACACTTATGTTCATGAGTACTAAGTCCTGTATAGAATTGTTAAATCACTATATTGTACACCAGAAACTAATTAACATGGTATGTTAACTACAGTGGAATTAAAAAAAAAAATGAAAAACTAACTCAGTGCACCAAAAGGTATAGTTCTTGGTATATGTGTTTTACTTCCCAAGTAGACTAAAACTCCTTGCATAAGGTGATTGCACTGTGAACACTGTATTTTCATGAGTGCAGCACCGTGCGTGGCTCCAGGCAGGCGATAAGTGACTGTTTGGTGAGTCAATATATATTAATGTAAGTTAGACAGAGGGCATATTTTTCAGATGTTTCAATGTCCTGTGGCTTCTGTGATCATAGTGGCTCTTCCCTAAGAATTATCGCAGATTGGTGGTTGCTGAGACTGACTCGCAATCATGGGGGGATCTGGACAAACAGGTAGAGCAATTGTTAAAAAGAAATCCATCTGCCTAAGCGGCACCTGGGGCAAGGCCAAGTCCTCCAAAACTGCTGAATCCCTGACCTAACTACAGTTCCCATCTCTCTCAGAAATGTTCACCTGTCAATGAATTCTCTGGTCAGCATCAGTGAGGTACTCTGTCCCATGTGTCCTCTCCATCCCCAAGGAGAGGAAGTCATCTACACGGTAAGCCCCTTCCCTGCTCTCCCAGTTAAGGGAAGGTGACCTTCCCTGAAGGGAAGCTCTTCTGTCTCTTTTGCCAACTTCCCTCCTACAAAACCTGCCATTTACAACAGTCCTCAAACCTCCCCTCTATCTGCCAGATGGGATGCTGCCTAACTCTTGAATCACTAATAAAACCAAACAGATTTTTACATTTACTTGGTTGATTTAGTTTCTTCACACAAGCAATGAGAAGTCAAAGATATGAATGAGCTGTGCTGAGGGTGCGACGCAGGGTGGTGTCACAAGGGCAGGAGGGAAAGAATGATAGGACCCAGGGTGGGATTCTGGGAGCCATGTGTTTTCATCGATTACTGTCTGGATGAGAAGGCAAGGTGCAAGATGTAGGGTCATTTTCAAGCCACACAGGACTTATTCTGTAGCAACTGAACTAGGGGACAGGGAGAAGGATGGCAGCTGGTGACAGGGAGAAGCTAGAAGCCAGAGAGGAGGGTCAGACCAAGAGAGGAAGTGAGATCTGAGTAGGCGTCCAGGCTTGAGGGAGGAGCACATTAGCATGTCACAGAGACGCAGGGAAGGCTGGTGTGTGGTGAAGGAAGTCAGAAGAAAAGGGCTGTGTGTGGGGTAGGTTTGTTAGAACAAACACCAAAGACCAACTTTGTAAGAGAGAGAAAGAACATCTGCAAGTACAATGCTGTTCCTGCAACTTGTGTTGTTAGTGGTTCTCCTCCCAGATGGTGACAGTGAAGATGGTGAGAACTCTGACCCTGCTCAATGGGTGCAATTTTGTACGTGTGAGTGAGTGTGTGTGTGTGTGTGTGTGTGTCCATGTGTTTGTGTACATTTGATTATGTGTGTATATGCTTAGGAGCCTAAGTGCATCCTCTGTGTGTGTTTGTGGGTGTACACGTGGAGGTGTGTCTCTGTATATCTCTTCTCATAGATGTGCACGTGTGTGCATATGTATAATCTCCGTGTGTGGGTGTGTGTACATATGTGCATTTGTGTCATTCTCTATGTGCAGTTATACTCGGGGTCAAGAGTATCATCCCGAAGGACCTCAATGTACGAAAGGAGTCCATCAAAATCCTTGAGGAGAACACGGGCAGCAACCTCTTCGACCTCTGCCGCAGCAACATCTTCCTAGGAACAACGCAAAAGGCAAGGGAAGCAAGGGAAAAAATGAACTACTGGGATTTCATCAAGATCAAAAGCTTTTGCACAGCAAAGGAAACAGTTAACAAAATCAAAAGACAACTGACAGAATGGGAGAAGATATTTGCAAACGACATATCAGATAAAGGACTAGTGTCCAGAATCTATAAAGAACTTAGCAAACTCAACACCCAAAGAACAAATAATCCAATCAAGAAATGGGCAGAAGACATGAACAGACATTTCTGCAAAGAAGACATCCAGATGGCGAACAGACACATGAAAAAGTGCTCCATATCACTCGGCATCAGGGAAATACAAATCAAAACCACAATGAGATATCACCTCACACCAGTCAGAATGGCTAAAATCAACAAGTCAGGAAATGACAGATGCTGGCGAGGATGCGGAGAAAGGGGAACCCTCCTACACTGTTGGTGGGAATGCAAGCTGGTGCAGCCACTCTGGAAAACAGCATGGAGGTTCCTCAAAATGTTGAAAATAGAACTGCCCTATGACCCAGCAATTGCACTATTGGGTATTTACCCTAAAGATACAAATGTAGTGATCCAAAGGGACACATGCACCCGAATGTTTATAGCAGCTATGTCCACAATAGCCAAACTATGGAAAGAACCTAGATGTCCATCAACAGATGAATGGATCAAGAAGATGTGGTATATATACACGATGGAATACTATGCAGCCATCAAAAGAAATGAAATCTTGCCATTTGCAACAACGTGAATGGAACTAGAGCGTATCATGCTTAGCGAAATAAGTCAAGCAGAGAAAGACAACTATCATATGATCTCCCTGATATGAGGAAGTGGTGATGCAACATGGAGGCTTAAGTGGGTAGAAGAATAAATGAAACAAGATGGGATTGGGAGGGAGACAAACCATAAGTGACTCTTAATCTCACAAAACAAACTGAGGGTTGCCGGGGGGAGGGGGTTGGGGAGAAGGGGGTGGGATTATGGACATTGGGGAGGGTATGTGATTTGGTGAGTGCTGTGAAGTGTGTAAACCTGGTGATTCACAGACCTGGGGATAAAAATATATGTATATAAAAAATAAAATAAAATAAAAAAAAAAAATCAAAAAAAAAAAAAAAAAAAAAAGAGTATCATCCCGGTGCATCTGAGCATCCCTGACCTCAGGGACCCATCCTCTTCTGAAGGATAAGTATGTAGCTCAGTGCTCTGGGGCAGAACCTGCTTTCCTGAGACAATTATGGCTTCCCAGTCCTCAGACCTTGGTTCCTCTCCCTGGCACCTTCTTCTCCATTCTTTCTTTTTCCCAATGCTCTCCTACTCCTCCCTATTCCATTCTTTTGATACAGCCTTCCAGGAGCTGGTATCTTTCCGAATTATCCTGACCACATCATTTTACAACCATTCCTGGACACAAAATCAAGGTTCAGCATGGCTGGATGAGCTGCAGACTCATGCCTGGGACAACAAGACCGGTGCTTTCATCTACCTGCAGCCATGGTCCCAGGGCAAGTTCAGCAATCAGGAACTGAAAGAAATGGAAAAAATATTCTACAGATACTCCATTATAACTATTTCAACATGTCATAACCATATCAGCGATTGGTGGCTTGAATGTGAGTTCAGATCCCTCTGGGTGGGATGGAGGTGACAGGCACTCGTGTCTCCTTGAGTTCCTTTTTCCTGTGGGAAATGAACTCCACTCGCTTCTGAACCTTACCTCTCTCTGCCATAAAATGGAATCACATCCATCTGGGCGTAGAATCCAGATCCTGATCTTTGAAAATCTTCATGTCTTCTGCTACTTCCCACGCCTCTCATTGACTGTCGGCTGTGCTCTCCTGTCTCCCATGTGTGTCTCCCGTGACCACCCCTTTCCCTGGCATCCAACAAAGCACACTAGCTCCCTCACTCTGTGACTGACTCCTTGAACCGTGCATTTCTCTCCATTCAGTCACATCAGCAATGCCTTTCTGTGTGTTTCCTATATCCACTACACTCCCTTCATCCTAGGGTGTTTTTTACCCTAGCTCTCCCGCTGAAGCCTTCCCTATTCTAGACCTATCACGTTTATGTCTCTCCTCCAATGTTTGTTCCTTCCTCAAACATTCACCTCTCTCTCCGCCTCCAGCAACCACCATTTCTCCACTGTCTGAGCCACTCCTCAAACAAATCTTTCTCTATAGTCCCTTGATTTCCTATAATCCCCTAAATTTCTCCCTCTACTTCTTCCCTCCATGAATTCCATTCATCTCATTTTCCGTCTTTTACTGTCCCTGTTTTGTAACCCACAGTCTCTCTTCCCTAGATCCCTTTCAGGTTCAGACAGTAATGAGGTATGATTCTCACTTTGGAGAAGCATCAGTATGCCTCCTGAAGATTGCTTATCAAGGAACAGACCACTTGAGTTTCCAGAACACCTCATGGTGGCCATCTCCAAAAGGAGGAAGAAGGGCTCAACAGGTCTGTAGACTATTCAATCAGAACCATGTTAGCAATGAAATAACAAAGAAGCTTCTCAGTGACACCTGCCCCCGGCTCCTGTTGGCTCTCCTGAATGCAGGGAAGACATATCTCCAGCGACAAGGTCAGTACTGCTCCCTCCCTCTATGAATTCTCTACTCTGCACTCATACATTTGTACCATTCCCTCAAATTCAGGGTGAGAAGTCAAGAGGGAAAAGGGAGAGTGGTGAAAGGTTTCTAGAGGTAGAGTGATGTGTCTCTCTGAAATGATGTGAAGCTTTACACTCTCAGTCTATGAATACCTGTCCTCTCCCTGCAGTGAAGCCAGAAGCCTGGCTGTCCACTGGCCCCAGTCCCGGTCCTGGCCGTCTCCTGCTGGTGTGCCACGTTTCCGGCTTCTACCCAAAGCCTGTGTGGGTGATGTGGATGCGGGACAAGCAGGAGCAACAGGGCACCCAGCGAGGCGACATCCTGCCCCATGCTGATGGGACGTGGTATCTTCAGGTGTCCTTGGATGTGAAACTCAAGGAGGCAGCTGGCCTGTCATGTAGAGTGAGACACAGCAGTCTAGGGGGCCAGGACATGGTCCTTTACTGGGGTGAGAAAGAGCTGGGGCCCAGATGGGACAAGGGAAGGTAGGGCTAAAGCAGAGCAGGAGAGCCTGATGAAAAATTTGGGAATCTAAGGACACCAGAAAAAAAATGACAAGAAATGGAAGAGCTGAGGGTCAAGATCCTGCAGATGTGGGTCGTGTGGAGGGTTTGGTGAAGGGTCCATCTCTGAGGAGGGATGGGAGAAGAGAGAGGAAGGGTGGCTGGTGAGGTAGAAGATGAAAAGAGCTAAGAGGATGAAGGAGGTACACTTCGATCTGGTTTCATGGAAATGATGCCTTCTCGTCACCATATCCACAGAGCATCCCCACTCCACGGGCTTGATATTCCTGGCCGTGATAGTGCCCCTGGTGCTTCTGGCAGGTCTGGTGTTGTGGCTCTGGAAGTGCTGGTAAGTCTCTGGAGCCACCTTATTGTTCTTTCCCATGTGTCTTCCCAACTTTAGTCGATTTTCACCCCTCCTAGTCCCAGTGCCCTTCCCCCTAGCAGTCCTCACCTCCAGGTGCAGAATGATTCCTCTTCTGTTCCTTGCAGGAAAACACACTGGAGACCGCAGTGCACTGGCCTCCCTTTGGAGTGACCTCCCAGCAGCCCAGGAGCCAGAGCCTACCTAAATCCAGCATAGCAGTGCATGTGCAACTTTAGTCTTTCATTTTTTTTTTTTTCTTAATGATCAGTTGTCAGTATATCCTAAACATAATTTAGTGACATTCATTGTTGGGGCCTGATTCTGGAACTTTAAAATTCAAAATTTAACTCTGGATAGAATAAAGTCCAAGAAACTCCATGGGGCATCAGGCATTAAATGTCAGTTCCTCCAGAACTCTCCCTGATTTACAACGGGAAGAAGTCCCTGCTAAGTGAGAGTTCTCACAACTTATTCCTATTCCTGAACCTTAGCCCTTTTTGTTCCTACTTGGGTTCCTTTTGCCCTTCTAATGGTTAGGTCTTTTGAGAGCAAAGTCCATGTCATTCATATATATATATATATATATATATATATATATATATATATATATATTCTTTTTTTCCCTCTCCTTGGTAAGGTGTCTCACTTGCAATGGAATATGTGCTCAATAAAAACTGTGTTCAATTTTTGTCAAATTTATAGGCTCTCTTCTTCTTTTTCTTCTTGATGTTTGTCATGGTTGAGATGTTTGGTGCTCTCCTTGTTAAAAGTCCTCTCATTCGGCTGAGGGACTTCACACCCTCACAGCTCCTTGTTCCGTCTCTGACATCGTGAGGAGAAACAGTTTTACCTGTGGCCATCCAGTTGTTTACTATAGACACATATTGGAGTGGACCTATTGCTCCAAGTATTCTGAATAAAAAGTGGAAGGCAGGGTTCAGGGCCTTAATGTTTCTGGTGCTCAGGGACAACAGCAGAGTTGTCACCTTAGGGCTTCTTAGAAATATAGGGTCTTGGTCTTAGCTGAGACCCACAGAATCACTTTGCATTTTAGCAAAATCAGCAAGGCATTCTCAGGTAAATAAAATATGAGAGGCACTGATACAGGTGAGGCCAGAGAGGTAGCAGTGCAAGTGTGTCCCTGAGTGAAAAACAGATGCTCTGGGAAAGAGAGTAAGAGAATTGTGTTCAGGTTACTAGGTGTGTACCCTAAAGATACAAATGTAGTGATCCAAAAGGGCATGTGCACCCCAATGTTTATAGCAGCAATGTCCACAATAGCCAAACTATGGAAAGAGCCTAGATGTCCATCAACACATGAATGGATAAAGAAGATGTGGTATATATATATATATATACAATGGAATATGATGCAGACATAAAAAAAAATCTTGTCATTTTCAATGATGTGGATGGAGCTAGAGGATATTATGCTAAGCAAAATAAGTTAATCAGAGAAAGACATTATCATATGATGTCACTGATATGAGGAATTTGAGAAACAAGACAGAGAGGATCATGGCAGAAGGGAGGGAAAAATGAAATAAGGTGAAACCAGAGAGGGAGACAAACCATAAGAGACTCTTAATATCAGGAAACAAACAGAGTTGCTGGAGGGGAGGGAGTGGGGTGGCTGGGTTATGGACATTGGGGAGGGTATGTGCTATGGTGAGTGCTCTGAAGTATGTAAGCCTGATGAATCACACACCTGTACCCTTGAAAGAAATAACACATTATATGTTAATTTTTAAAAAGCATATCATGCTCAGGAATGAATGGGGATCCAGCAAGGAGCGTGCATACAGTGCCTCCTGGAATTCATGGCTGCTCCGTTACAGTCACTGAGGGACAGACACTGAGCCATTGTTCCTGGAGGGACTATGAGGGTGGGAGCATCTGCTCCTAGGAGCTTCTGGTCACAACACTTGCCAAGTGAAGACTCCACAGCCTGGTTTCCCATGTGTTTCTTACTAAAGATAGTGTCTTCTGTCGTATATCCCTATGGTGAAATATTAGCTCAAAAGTGTAACATTTCCCAGCTTGGGCACTATGAATGCCAAGGTGTTTGGCCTTCAGCCCCACAGCTGTTCTTCCCACGATGCTTTTAGAAGCAAACAAATAGGAAACCGTCTACACCTCATAAATCCACATATATAGCTCTTTACCATCTTTTCCATGATGTCATCATAGTGTCCCAGATCTTAAATGCCATGAATGCCTTATTCTTTTTCCTGGATTTACTGCATTGATAATTCATTACCTCTGACTTCATGGTCCACAGCCCTGCATGAGGAGACTGATCACGACTTACACAGATGTTTTGTCATGAGGCACATACAACCTTCTTTTTCTTAGGAACACCAGTCAGCCCCACAGTTCTGGAGTTCAGGGCTTTTTAAAACACGGAAATCACCAATAAATGGCATGTAATTCAGAAAGTTTTTATATATTTAATTTTATATTTTCAGTGTTCCAAAATTCATTGTTTATGCACTACACCCAGTGCTCCATGCAATACGTGCCCTCCTTAGTACCCACTAACAGGCTCAGTCATCCCCCCTACCCGCCTCCTTTCCAAAGCCCTCAGTTTGTTTCTCAGAGTCCATAGTCTCTCATGGTTTGTCTCTTCCTCCAATTTCCCCCAATTCACTTTTTCTTTCCTTCTCCCAACGTCCTTCATGTTATTCCGTATACTCCACAAGTAAGTGAGACCATATGATAACTGACTCTCTCTGCTTGACTTATTTCACTCAGCATAATCTCCTCCAGTCCCATCCATGTTGATGCAAAAGTTGGGTATTCATCCTTTCTGATGGCTGAATAATATTCCATTGTATTTGTGGACCATATCTTCTTTATCTATTCATCTTTGAAGAACATCTTGGCTCTTTCCACAGTTTGGCAATTATGGACATTGCTGCTATGAACATTGGGGTATATATGACCCTTCTTTTCACTGCATCTGTATCCTTGGGCCAAATACCCAGTAGTGCAATTGCAGGGTCATAAGGCAACTCTATTTTTAAATTTTTGAGGAATCTCCACACAGTTTTTTCTTTTCTACTCTTTTCCCTTTCTTTCTTTCTCAAAGATTTTATTTATTCATTTGAGAGAGAGATCACAAGTAGGCAGAGAGGCAGGCAGAGAGAGAGGAGGAAGCAGGCTCCCCGCTGAGCAGAGAGCCCGACATGGGGCTCGATCCCAGGATGCTGAGACCATGACCTGAGCCAAAGGCAGAGACTTAACCCACTGAGCCACCCAGCCGCCTCTCCACACAGTTTTTTCAAAGTGGCTGTACCCATTCCCAATAACAGTGTAAGAGAGTTCCCCTTTCTCCACATCCTCTCCAACATTTTTTGTTTCTTATCTTGTTAATCTTAGCCATTCTAACTGTTGTAAGGTGGTATCTCAATGTGTCTTTGATTTGAATCTCCCTGATGACTAATGATGATGAACATTTTTTCATGTGTCTGCTAGCCATTTATATGTCTTCTTTGGAGAAGTGTCTGTTCATGTGGCACCAAATGAACCATGAATAAGATACAAGTTTACAGTGTGGGAATTAACAGAGGAAGGCAGAGGGGCACCTGGTCCAGCCTCACTAGGCAACATGTAAAGTAGGTGATGAATTTCAGGCCTCTCCCTCTGCCTCTGCAAATAGTGTCTGGGGGTTATAAATCAATGTCAGCAGAAAGGCCGATTAGCACAGACAGACTCTATGTATAATAAAGATGGACCTTTGTGACTGATGACCCCCATGGCAGTGAGAGTGGAGACTTCCATGGCTAGACTTTAATTACTCTTTGTTTTATCAATTAACACAAAAACCATTCTCAAGCCCAGAAATGCATCAGGGACATTTTGAGTGAGGTAATGGGGTGGAAAATGTCTTCCATGTTTTGGGGGCTTGAAAGCTTTGCTTTCCTGCAGTGTTTACCCTTTCCACTGTGTATCTATCTAGTTTCTTAGCTGGTACAGCCAATCTGGAAAACAATATGGATTTTCCTCAAGAAGTTAAAAATAGAGCTTCTCTATGACCCAGCAATTGCACTACTGAGTATTTATCACAAAGATACAGATGTAGTAAAAAGAAAGGGCACCTGCACCCCAATGTTTACAGCAACAATGTTCACAATAGCCAAACTGTGGAAGGAACTGAGATATCCTGTGACAGATTAATGGATAAAGAAAATATGGCTCATATATGTAACAGAATATTATTCAGCACCAGAAAGGATGAATGCCTACCATTTACATCAGCATGGATGGAACCAGAGGGTAAAGCAAAATAAATCAAACAGAGAAAGACAATTATTGTATGGTTTCACTGATACAGCGGATCATAGGGGAAGGGATGGGAAAGTAAATGGGTGGAAATGAGAGAGGGAGACAAAGCATGAGAGACTTTTTACCCTGGGAAACAAACTGGCATTGTGGAATGGAGGTGGGTGGGTGATGGGCACTGAGGGGGATTCATGATGTGATGAACACTGGGTATATATGCAACTGATGAGTCACTGAACACTACACAAAAACTAATCATGTATTACATGTTGGCTAATTGAATTTAAAAAAAAAAAAAAGGTTCTTTGTCAACACTAGGGGACAGGAACTTAACTCTATCTTTTTTTAGGGGCTGAGAGAGGAACCGAGAGCAGAAGAACATTCATAGGAACCACAAGCAGTTTCTCAGCACTGTGTCTGTGGACATTTCTGGAAAATAACATTGAAATGAGAAAGGTGGCAAAGGTGAAAATATGGCAATGGGGAAAACAAATCATGAGATGTCTGCAATCTTCCCAGGTGGATCAGATTGCTAGCTATTTCTCTCACTTCCAGACCACCTTGTCACCCTCACATGGCCTCCATGTGGATTTTGGTTGGTTGACTCCACCATTATGTGTAATTCTGGGCTCTGATAAGCCTGAGACCATCAGGAGAAGCATCCCTGACAATGAGACAGGCTGAAGGATAGAGGGGTAACCTGCTGTTCAGGCCAGTCATCAGACAGATGCCTCTCATCTTCACTGAGAGTGATGGTTCAGGGCCAGACAACTGCTCAAGGTGACACAAGTTCCACAAAAACTGATTCTTCTGATCAATGGAGGTGCTCTCTCCTTCCTGGATGAGAAGATGCATGGTGGGATGGAATGTAGGATGGAAACCAGTACCATCCATTTTTTAGCACCAGAGAAACAAGACTGAGGATGGAATCCTCAGGAAAGAAGGCAGAGTAATTGTATATGTGAAGTTTGCTAAGAGCATAGATCCAAAGTGTTTTCAGCATGAGAAAGATGAAAAGAAAAGGAAAAAAAAGGAAAGAAAAGAAAAGAAAAAGAGAAAAAAAAAAGAGGGTTGGTGGGAAGGAGCTAAGTTGGTGGAGTAGTAGGACCCTAAGCTTGCTTCAATCCTGAAACATAGCTAGATGAATATCAAATCCTTCTGAATAGACAAGATAATAATATGAGGATTGACAGAACAAACTACACAACTAGAAGGAGACAAGAAGCCACATCATAGAAGGTAGGACATAGGGAGTCATCCTTTTGGTGAGATACAGTTATAAGTTCTGTGGAGAAGAGGGAGCCTTGGTCATGTATAGAGGAAAGAAAATGAGAGAGAGAGAGAGAGGCAGAGTATCACAGGAGGAAAATACTTTCCCACAGCCATTGACTAAGAAAGCAAGAGCAGTTGATTTTTGTGAAATTTACGAGCATTAGAGCTTAAATATTAGAGTTTTAGAGGTCAATGCTGTGAGTATGGATGTTAAGTTCAGTGGGTACTGAAGTGCTCCCGTGAAGAAAGAGTGAAGAAGTCTGGGAACTGACAGCGTGATCTGAGGATCCCCTGGGACACATGGGAGAAACTGTCTCACCTTTTGGAGTTCATCTGAAAGAGGTGGCACTGTCTTTCGGGGAACAAAAGAGCTGATGGGCACCATTACACCCACCACAGAGCATAGGCACAGAGACACTTCCTGGGGTGACTAACCTAGATGCTTGTTATTTGCTGTACTTTACCACACATTCCATGCCCCTGTGCCTTGGTGCAACTGCCCTCTGGGACAAACCTGTACCAGTCCCAGTGTGGCAAGCCTTTACCCCAGACAACCAATATGAGTCCCTTACATGCCAGGTCACTAATGTTTGGAGGTTTAATGCCTGGAATTGAACACAGGGGTCACTCTGCTGCCTGGTGGGTAGAAGTTCAGATAGGGTGAAGGGAGGGATCTCAGGGACACCTGAAATATATCAAGGGAGAATTTTCACTCTTCTGGGAGTGCTCCCTGATAGCAGTGGTAGGGAATCCCTTTTCTATGAATGGAGGGTGGGGCTGGTGCTTTTCCCCTCCCCTGCCTCTAACTAACTAACATAAACTAAACTCAGAAAGCAGAAGAGTGTCAGGAGTGGAGGCCTATACTGTTTGCACCCATCCCACCCCTTATGTTCTGCAAGTGCTTCTCTTTCTTGGACAAGTGTGCCTGAGAACCAGAGCAGTAAGCTCCTCCCCCAGAAGATTAGCGGAAATCTCCACACTCACCCACCTCAACTGCACATAGAGTTCTGCAAAACTTCAGTTCTAGTGAATAACATCAGGTCTCATTTAACAAGCAGACCAGAACACACAGAATTAAAACTCACTACACATTGGATAAAGTCCAAACATTGCTCCCCTACTGTCAAGGATATCCTCTGCAGATGACTGACTTGAGGGGAAGAATAGTCAAAACACAGTAGCGGAGTACACATAACACATACCAGAGACACTCTGTGAAGCAACAGGCCCTGTACAGTATATGATATCTTCTTCATAAGGCCATTGCTCCAAAAAGCAAGAAACATAACAGGATTTTATAAAACACAGAAGAAAAGACAGAGACCTAGACAAAATACCAAGATGGAGAAATTCATCCCAAAAGAAAGAACAAGAAAAGGTCACAGTCAGGGACTAATTGAAACAGATAAGTAATATGCCTGATCCAGAATTCAAAGCAACAAAGATAGGGATACTAACTGTACTTGGAAAATCATAGAAGACACCCTGTGTCCCTTACAGCAGAGATAAAAGACCTAAAAACCAATCAGGTCAAAAAATGCTGTAACAAGATGTGAAACCAAATGGATGTAATGACCACGAAGAATGAAGAAGTGATATGGAAGACAGAACTATGGAAAATAATGAAGCTGAAAAGAAGAGGGCAGGAAAAATATTGGATCATAACTTAGGGACCTCAGTGACATCATAAAGTGTAAAAAACATTCATATCTTAAGAATCCAAGAAGAAGAGAGGAAAAAGGAGGCAGAAGTTTTATTTGAGCAAATTATAGCTGAAAACTTCCCTGGGGAATGATATAGACATCCAAATCCAGGAGGCACAGAGAATTTACAACTAAATCAACAAAAGCAGGCCAACACCAAGACATATCATAGTTAAATAGGCAAAATATAAAGAAAAAAATCTTAACAGCAGCAAGACAAAAGAAGTCCCTAACTTACAAGGTAGGACAAATAAAGTTAGTAGAAGATCTCTCCACAGAAGTTTGGCAGTCCAGAAGAAGTAGAATCATAAATTGAAAGTGCTGAATGGGAAAAATATGCAGCCAAGAATACTCTATCCAGCAAGGCTGTCATTCAGAATAGAAGGAGAGATAAAGAGTTTCCCAGACAAACAAAAACTAAAGGAGTTAATGACCAACAAGCCAGCCTTGCAAGAAATATTAATGGGGACTCTTTGAGAAAGATCAAGTGTGACAAATACTAGAAAGAAATAGAGAAAACCTCCAGAAACCAGAAAAAAAGGTTATAAAATAGTACTAAATCTGTACCTATTTAATAATCATTCTGAATACAAATGGACTAAATGCTCTAATAAGAAGACATAGGATGTCAGAATGGATGAAAAATAAGACCCATCTATATGCTGGCATGAGGGACCCATTGTAGACCTAAAGTCACACACAGATTGAAATTGAGGGGATGGAGAACCATTTATCATACTAATGGATATCAAAGGTAAGCTGGTGTAACCATTCTTGTATCAGACAAAGTAGATATTGTACCAAAGACTGTTACAAGAGATGAAGAAAGGCACTATATCATGTAAAAGGGGTCTATCCAACAGAAGATCAAACAATTATAAATATTTATGCCTCCAATTTGGAAGTACCCAAATATGTAAATCAATTAATTACAAACATGAAAGAACTCATTAATAATACTGCAATACTAGTAGGGGACTTTAACATTTACAGCAATGGACAGATCTCCTAAGTAGAGTATCAACAAGGAAACAATGGCTTTGAAAGACACACTGGACTAGATAAACTTAATATTCAACATTTTATATGAAGCAGCAGAATACACTTTTCAATTCTTTTCAAGTGCACATGGGGCATTTTCCAGAATAGACCACATAATGAGTCACAAATCAGACCTTTATATGTACAAAAAGATTGAGATCACATGACAGCTATTTTCTGACCACAACACTATGAAACTTGATGTCAGTCACAAGAAAAAATTTGAGAAGACCAAAAATACGTGGAGATTAAAGAACATCCTACTAAAGAATAAATGGATCAGCCAGGAAATTAAAGAAGAAATAAAACAATACATGAAAACAAATGAAATGAGAAAATGATTGTCCAAAACTTTGGGATGCAGCAAAGTGGACATAAGGAAGAAGTATATAGCAATACAGGCCTACCTGAAGAAGTGAGAACGACTCAAATACATAATATTACCTTAGACCTAAAGGGCTAGAAAAGGAATAGCAAATAAAGCCTAAAGTCAGCAGAAGTAGGGGATAATAATAATTAGGGAAGAAGTAAACGATACAGAAACAACAAATAACAGTAGAACAGATCATAGAAACCAGAAGCAGGATCTTTGAAAGAATTGTAAAATTGATAAGCCCAACCAGAATTATCAAAAAGAAAAGAGAAAGGAACCAAATAAACAAAATAATAAATGAAAGTGGAGAGATCACAAAATATAAACAATTTTAAGAGAATATTATGAAAAACTATATGCCAACAAATGGGGCAATTCTGGAAGAAATGGGTGAATTCCTAGAAAAGTACACATTACAAAATATGAAACAGGGAGAAATGGAAAAATTTAACCTACCAATAACTAGCAAAGAAATTGAATCAGTAATCAAAAATCTCCCTATAAGCAAAAGCCTAGCACTAGCTGGCTTTACAGTGGAATTGTATCAAATATGTAAAGAAGAGTTAATAACTGTTCTTTTCAAACCCTTCCAAAAAATATAAATGGAAGGAAGAATGCAAACTGATTCCATAAAGCAAGCATTACTTTGATTCCCAAACCAGAAAAAGACTCCAATTAAAAGGAGAAATAGAAGCCAACAACCCTGATGAACATAGGTGCAAATATTCTCAACAATAGATGAGCAAATTGAATCTAATAGTCCTTTAAAAGAATCATTCACCACAATTAAGTGGGAGCTATTCCTGGACAGCAGGGGTGGTTCAATATTCCCAAATCAATCAACATGATACACCATATTAATAAAAGAAAGGGTAGGAAACATATGACCTCTGTAGATGCAGAAAAAAAATTTGAGAAAATACAGTACCATTTCTTGATTAAAAAAAAAAAAACAAAACAAACTCAAGAAAGTAGAGATAGAAGGAACATACCTAAACATCATAAAGACCATATGAAAGACTTATAGCTAAAATCATCATCAATGGCAAAAAAAACCTGACAGCATTTCCTCTATGGTCAGGAACGAGACAGGGGTATTCACTCTTGCCATTTTTACTTAACATAGCACCGGAAGTACTTAGCCTCACCAATACATAACAACAATAAGCAGAAGACATCTAAATTAGCAAGGAAGAAGTCAATCTTGCACTATTCACAGACTACATGATATTCTATAGAGAAAATCTGAAAGATTTCACTAAAAATTTATTAGAACGATATATGAATTCAGTAAAGTCACAGGATACAAAAATCAATGTACAGAAATCTGTTGCATTTCTACAGACCAGTAATGAAATAACAGAAAGAGAAATCAAGGAATCCATCCTATTTACAACTGAACCAGACCCACTAAGGTATATAGGAATAAGCCTAATCAAGGAAGTAAAAGCCCTGGGCTCTGATAACAATAGAACAGTGATGAAGAAATTGAAGAAGACATAAAGAAATGGAAAAATGTTCCATGCTCATGAACTGGAAGAACAAATATTGTTAAAATGCCTATACAATCCAAAGCAATCTACACATTTAATGCAATCCCTATCAAAATGCCACCAATATTTTTCACACAACTAAAGCAAACAAACTGAAAATTTGTATGGAATTAGAAAAGCTGTGAATAGTCAATGCAATTTTGAAAGAAATAATAATAAAAAATATAAAATATTTTTAAATATATAATTTATATTTTAAAAATATAAAAAATAAAAAAATTAAAAAAGCAAAGTTTAAGACATCGCAATTCTGGAATTCAAGCTGTATTACAAAGCTGTAGTCATCAAGATGGTAAGGTACTGGCAAGAAAAGCAGATACATAGGTCAATGGAACAGAATAGAGAACCCAGAAATGGACCCTCATCTCTAGGGTCAACTAATCTTTGAGAAAACAGGAAAGATTATCCAGTGGAAAAAGACTGAATCTTCAACATACGGTGTTGGGAAAACTAGACAGCAACATACAGAAGAATGAAAATGTACCACTTTCTTACACTATACTCAAAAATAAATTCAAAATGGATGAAAGACCTAAATATGAGATTGGAAACCATGAAACCCTAGAGGAGAAAACAAGCAGCAATCACATTAATATGGGCCATAGAAACTTCTTACTAGATAGGTCCCCTGAGTCAAGGGAAAGAACAGAAAAATAAAATATTGGGTCTTGATGAAGTCCCAAATGTTCATTTTCACTTTTGTTTCCTTTGCTTTTGGAGACATATCTTGAAAGAAGTTTCTGTGGCCAATGTTGAAGAGGTTACTGCCTAAGTTCTCCTCTAGGATTTTGATAGGTTCCTGCCTCACATTGAGGTCTTTTATCCATTTTGAGTTTATTGTGTGTATGGTGTAAGAGAATGGCCAAATTTCATTCTTCTACACATAGCTGTCCAATTTTCCCAGCACTATCTATTGAAGAGACTTTTTTTCCACTGTGCATTATTTCCTGTTTTGTTGAAGATTAGTTGACCATACAGTTGCAGGTCCATATCCAGGCTATCTACTCTGTTCCACTGGTCTATGTGTCTGGTTTTGTACCAGTACCATGCTGTCTTGGTGATCACAGCTTTGTAGTAAAGTTTGAAGTCAGGCAACGTGATGCTCCAAGTTTTGGTTTTCATTCTCAAAATTTCCTTAGCAATTTGGGGTCTCTTCTGGTTCCATACAAATTTTAGGATTGTTTCTTCCAACACTTTGAAAAATGCCAGTGGATCATTATCAAGATCAAAAGCATCTGCACAGCAAAGAAAATAGTCAACAAACAAAGAAGCAACCCATGGAATGGGAGATGATATTTGCAAATGACACTTCAGACAAAGGGCTGATATCCGAGATCTATAAAGAACTACTCAACTCACCCTCAAAAAGCAGATGATCATGTAAAAAAATGGGCAGAAGACATGAACAGACACTTCTCCAAAGAAGACTTACAAATGGCTAACAGACACATGAAAAATGTTCATCATCATTAGCCATCAGGGAGATTCAAATCAAAACTACATTGAGATAACCCTACACCAGTTAGAATGGCCAAAATTAACAAGACAGTAAACAACAAGTGTTGGAGACAATGTGGAGAAAGGGGAACTCTCTTACACTCTTGGTGGAAATGCAAGTTGGTGCATCCACTTTGGAAAACAGTGTGCAGATTCCTTCAGAAATTAAAAATAGGGCTACCCTATGACTCTGCAATTGCACTACTGGGTATTTACCCCAAAGATACAGATTTAGTGAAAAGAAGGGCCATATGTACCTCAATGTTCATAGCAGCAATGACCACAGTTGCCAAACTATGGAAAGAGCCAAGATGCCCTTTAACAGATGAATGGATAAAGAAGGTATGGTCCATATATACAATGGAGTATTATACCTCCATCAGAAAGGATGAATACCCGACTTTTAATTTTTTTTAAAATTTTTTCAGCATAACAGTATTCATTATTTTTGCACCACACCCAGTGCTCCATGCAATCCATGCCCTCTCCAATACCCACCACCTGGTTCCCCCAACCTCCCACCCCCCATCCCTTCAAAACCCTCAGATTGTTTTTCAGAGTCCATAGTCTCTCATGGTTCACATCCCCTTCCAATTTCCCTCAACTCCCTTCTCCTCTCCATCTCCCCTTGTCCTCCATGCTATTTGTTATGCTCCAGAAATAATTGAAACCATATGATAATTGACTCTCTCTGCTTGACTTATTTCACTCAGCATAATCTCTTCCAGTCCCATCCATGTGGAATACCCAACTTTTGAATCAACATGGATGGGACTGGAGGAAATTATGCTGGGTGAAATAAATCAAGCAGAGAGAGTCAGTTATCATAGGGTTTCACTTATTTGTGGATCAAAAGTAGTAACATGGAGGACACTGGGTGAAGGAGAAGAGAAGTGAGTTGGGTGAAATCAGAAGGGGAGATGAACCATGAGAGACTGCGATCTCTGAGAAACTAACTGAGGGTTTTGGGAGGGTTGGGAGAACCTGGGGGTGGGTATTAAGAAGGGCATGTATTGCATGGAGCCCTGGGTGTGGTGCCTAAACAATGAATATTGGAACACTGAAAAAATAAAATAAAATAAAATAAAATAAATAAAGTATTTTATCATCATCAAGATAAAAACCTTCAGCATAGTGGAAAGAACAATAAGAAAAAGGCTGCCTTTGGAATGGAAGAAGATATTTGAAAAATGACATATCTGATAAAGGGTTAGTATCCAAAATCTATGAAGAACTTGTCAAAATCAACACCAATAACACTAGTGACCCAGTTAAGAAATGGACAGAAGACATGAGTAGACATTCTTCTGAAGAAGACATGTAGATGGCCAAGAGTCACATGAAAATATGCTCAACATTAATGATCATCAGTGAAATACAAATAAAAAGTGCAATGAAATATCATCTCACATCTGTCAGAATGGCTAAAATTAACAGCACAGGAAACACCAGATATTGGTGAGGATGTGGAAAAACGAGGCACTGTTCTTGCACTGTTGATGAGAATGAAAACTGGTGTAGCCGCTCTGGAAAACGGTATAGATGTCTTCAAAAAGTTAAAAATAGAACTTATCCCATAACTCAACAATTGCACTACTAGGTGTTTACCCAAAAGATACAAAATACTAATTTAAAGGGACATAAGCACCCCAAGGTTTAGAGCAGCATTTATTGACAATAGCCAAATTATGGAAAGAGACCAAATGTCTGTCGACTGATGAATTAATAAAGAAGATGTAGCATATATATATACACGATGGAAGATTATTCAACCAAAATAAGGAATGAAATTTTGTCATTTGAAACAAGATGGATGGAACTTGAGGGTATTATGCTAAGCACAGTAGGTCAGTCAGAGAAAGACAAATACCATATTTCATTCATATGTGAATTTAAGAAACGAAACAGGTGAACATAAGGGGGAAAAAGAGAGAGGTAAACCATAAAAGAGACTCTGAAAGATAGAGAACAAACTGAGGATGGACGGAGGGATGTGGGTGGGAATGGGTTAGATGGGGGATGGGCATTAAGGAGGGCACTTGTGATGAGCACTGGGTCTGATAGGTAGGTGATGAATCACTGAATTCCACACTTGAAACTAATGTTCACGGTAAGTTAACTAACTGGAACTTGAATAAAAATTTTTAAAAATGAAAAATGAAAGGAAAGAAGAGGGTGAGGATGTGAAGTGTGTAGCTGTGTTAATTGGCCTCATTGTGGGCATCATGTCTCCATGTACACATACACTAAAACATCAAGTGGTTACTTTGTTTTACATTTTTAGAAAGAAAACAGAGTTTATTGCCCAGAGTTTATTGCCCAGCAATTATCACATGTTTGAATACATGTGATGAATGCTACATAAAATATTAATTTTCATGATTTGCTTCAGTAGAAGTTTTCTTGTTTTTTTTTTTTTTTTTTTTTTTTTTTAAAGATTTTATTTATTCGACAGAGAAAGATCACAAGTAGGCAGAGAGGCAGGCAGAGAGAGAGGAGGAAGCAGGCTCCCAGCTGAGCAGAGAGCCCGATGCGGGGCTCGATCCCAGGACCCTAGGATCATGACCTGAGCCGAAAGCAGAGGCTTTAACCCACTGAGCCACCCAGGCGCCCCTTCAGTAGAAGTTTTCTTGACCAATTCTGCATTTTCCTTCTGAAATGTGGTGTGCCCTCATTAGAGGCACTACAGGTAAGGATGTGGGTATTCATCTGCAGCTCCCTGCAGGCTCCATGTGTACCAGGCTCCTGTGGGTCTTCAGACCATCCTCTCTGAGAAGTTGTTGAAGGACTTTCTTCAGGAAGACCTTCATTTATGTCATGTCACAGGCTCTACTGCACCTGTTAGAGCCCTCAAGGACTCACATGGCCCATGTTGCCTCCCAACCTTCCTTCCTGGGAGGCTGGAAAGTTGCACACTGTCCATAGGTCCAATGTTCATCTATCATCATATATCAGTGAAGCAGAAAGTAGTAGCAACAACAAAATCAAGGCATCAGAAAAGCAAAGGCAGGCACATAGACCCACGGAAGGGGCTGGAGCCCCAGTGACCCTGGGCTCCCCAGTTCCATCAGCCAATACACTCCCCACATGACTTCAGCCCAACAAGGTGCATTTCTATCCTTTGTGACTGGTAGCTCCCCTGTGACAGCGGTGGATGTGGCCCCTGGGGGATACTGGCTAATGTCTCTCTTGTTTGCAAGTTTCCTCCTCACTTCGCTCTTCCTGTCCTTTGATTCTTGAAAGTATTCTTCTATTTTTTTTTCTTGCCTGTTTGCTTTTTATTTTTTTTTTCCATGTGTTCTCATCTTGTGACACTTCCCCTGTCTTGTGTGTTAACTCTGACATCTGGAGCAATTTCTGTCATGGGTGTTTTCATGGATATCTAACAAACCACTGGTCAGGAATCAAGGTGCTGGGTCTGCTGCTGCTTAGTGACTGGCAAATATTTATACTCCAGGGTTTTCCTACCAATGAAAGGACAAGTTGCCTCAGCATGTAATAAATCAGAAAGTGTCATGCCAATGGCAGTTAAGTACTCAAAATGCAAGATATCTTCCATAGAATTCTTCTTGACATAGTCATCCATCCATTCATACATTTCATCATATATTTAGCTTTTCCTATTTGTCTGGTAAACATATCCTGAGAGTGGTTCCAACAGACATGAGAAGCAGCTCTGTGTGCAGACATGTAAGATATTAGGAATCATCTCTTCCTGCAAGCTCTTTCCTTTTTCATGTCACATTTAATTACCCAGAGTCAAACTTCAGAACTGTTCAGTAAGGAAAGTCAACCACATATATGTGAATATCTAATTGGCTTTATTAAATGATCCATGAATCAGGAGACTTCCCATCTGACATGCGGAGGTTCTTTCAAAGGAGTTGTACAAAATGGAAGGTTTTTTTTTAAAGAAAGGTTGGGACCAGGGAGTTAGTAGTAAAAGGGCATTTTTCCAGGAGTGAGGCCTGTTTTCTTAGAGAAAAGCAAGAGGTGTAATCATACATATGACCTTATCTGTCTGTTGGGAATGGAGAGGACCCAGGTGATGGACTCACTGGTACTGAGGGAAAGAAAAGTTTCCTGCCTGCCTGGTTAAGGCTGAGTTTCTAGGAGAGGTTGAAACTGTATTTAGATTGGATTTGAAACCTCAGTATGAAGCCCCAGTGTGGGAACTGGGTCTGCACGACACCATTTTTGGGGCCTGTGATTTTCTTTTTCTAAAGAGGAAGAGCCTCATGGGGACGTATTTCAGACTTCTGCCCCTCCCTCAGCAGAGCAGCTCTTGGTATCCTGCTGGCTAGCCTGCTTGGGACAGAGAGTGGGGCACTAGCTCTGTTCTGGTTCAGTCTCATCTGCAGCCGGGCACTTGTGTTTCAGTTTTGGGGACTGGACATTCTAATCATTCCTGCCCTTTTCTCAGCAGGTGGAATCCTGCTACCTGCCAGATGGGATGCAGCCAGGTTCTTCAATCACTTAATAATACCAATTAGATCGTCGAATTTACCTGGTTGATTTTGTTTTTTAGGAAAAGCAGTGAGATGTCAGAGGTGCGAATAAGCTGGGGTGGGGGCAAGACCGGGAAGGAAATACAGGAGAAGTGTCACAGGGCAGGAGGGACAGAGTAACAGTAGGTTGAGGGCTGGGAGCTGGGAGCCATGTGTTTTCATGGTTTACTCTCTGCATGAGAAGGAAAGGTTGGGATGACTTTTCCAAACCACACAAGATTTTTTTCCCATAGCAACTGAAATAGGGAACAGGGAGCAGATGGAAGCCAATGGCAGGGAAAAGCTGGATGCTTGAGAGAAGAGTCAGACCAGGAAGGGAAGTGAGAGTCTGTGTAGGTTCCAGGGTTGGGGGAGGAGCACATTTGCATTTTAGCAGAGACTCAGGAAAGCTTGTGTGTGGAGAAGGAAGTCAGAAGAGAGGTGCGGTGTGTGGGGTAGGTTTGTTAAAACTGTCAAAGACTGACTTTGTAAGACACAGAACATCTGCAAATACAATGCTGTTCCTGCAACTTGTGTTGCTGGTGGTTCTCCTCTCAGGTGGTGACAATGAAAACGGTGAGAACTCTGACCCTGCCCACTGGGTGCCTGTGTGTGTGTGTGTGTGTGTGTGCGTGCGTGTGTGCATATGCTTGTATGTCTATGTGTGTGTTTTAATATGTGAATGTGTGTGTGTACATATGTGCATGTGTGAATATGTGTCTCTGTATCTGTATACTTTAGTGCATGTGTGTCTTTGCATGTTCATTTAAGAGTGTGTAAATGTGTGTATGTTTTTTATGGTTGTGCAGGGTTTTTGTGCATGTGTGAATCTGTGGTGCATGTGTGTACGTGTATGTGTGTGTGTGTGCACTTGTGGTGTGGGTTCCCCAGCACATACGTGAGAAAGGAGCATGTCAGCCTGGTTCCTTTCTGAACTCCCTGACACCAGGGCCCTGTGCTATCCTCAAGGATGGATACAAAGCTCAGGGCTCGGGGGCAGCACATCTATCCTGAGACAGCTATGGCTTCCCTGTCATCTGGATTTTGGTTCTCTTCTCTGGCACCTTCTGCATTTTCTGTCCTTCCCAAAGTCTTCCTTCTCCTTAGTTTATCTGTCCTCTTTTCACAGACTTCCAGGAGACCTCCTTCCAAATCATCCTGACCACATCTTTTTACAATGATTCCTGGACACAAAAACTAGGCTCAGCATGGCTGGATGAACTACAGACTCATGGCTGGGACAGTGACTCTGGCAATTTCACATGCCTATGGCCTTGGTCCAGGGGAAACTTCAGCAACAAGGAGCTGATGGAAGAGGAAAGGTCATTCCATACATTCTCCATTAGATTTCCTCTGATATTTCAGGACCATTTCAGTGAATGGCAGCTTGAATGTGAGTTCAGTTCCCTCAGTGGTGAAATGGAGTGGCAGTTGTGTGTATGTCTCCTTGAGTTCCTTCCTCCTCTAGGAAAGAGACTCCACTGGCTTCTGAACCTCATGTCTCCTCATTTTGAAACTGAATTATACCTTTTATGGGAGGAGGTAGAAGCCAGACCCCAATTCTTGAAAAGCTTCATGTCTTCTGCAATTTCTTATTGACTACAGGTTATCCTCACTTTCTCATACTTGTGTCTCCCAGGACAACCCCTCTTTCTAGCCTCCATCCAGGCACACCTGCTCCCTCACTCTGTGATTATTCCTTGAACATTTCTTTTCTCCCCATTGAATCCCATTAGTGATGTCTGTCTATGTGTTCCCTGTACCCCATAGGACTCCCTTTCCCTTGATTATTTTTACCCCAGCTCTCTCTCTGAGCCCTTCCCTATTCTCTACCCAGACCTTTCATGTCTCTTCTTCCAACATTTGCTCCTTCCTCAATATTTCACCTCTTTCTCTGCCTCCAGCAACCAACACTTCTCCTTTGGCTGAGCCTCCTCTCAAACCAAACTTTGCTCCATTTCCCTCAATCCCCTGAACTTCTCCCTCTGCTTTCCACCCTCCTTGTCTTCCACTGATCTCATTTCATTTCTTTCACCCCCCTGTCCTGAAATTCACAGTCTCTCTTCCTCAGATCCCTTCCAGGTACAGGCAGCAAAAGGCTGTGAACTGCACTTTGGGGAACCATCAGTAGGCTTCATGAGGATTGCTTATCAAGGATCAGATCTTGTGATCTTCCAGAACAAGTCATGGTGGCCATCTCCAAAGGGAGGAAGAAGGGCTCAGCTGGTCTCCAGACTATTCAATCAGTACCATGTGATCAATGTAAGACTACAAACACATATCAGTGACACCTGTCCCCGTTTCCTCTTGGGTCTTCTTGATGCAGGGAAGACACATCTGAAGCGACAAGGTCAGTCCTGCTCCCTTCCTCTAAGATTTCTCTACCCTGCACTCATAAATTTGGACCATTCCCTCAAATTCAGGGTGAGAAGGAGTCAAGAGAGTTTGACAGTGACAACTTTCTAGAGGTAGAAAAATGCATCTGTTTAAAGTGATGTGAAGAATTAACCTCTTAGTTTGTGAATACCTGTCCTGTCTCTGCAGTGAGGCCAGAGGCCTGGCTGTCCACTGGCCCCAGTCCAGGCCCTGGCCATCTGCTGCTGGTGTGCCATGTCTCTGGCTTTTACCCAAAGCCTGTGTGGGTGATGTGGATGCGTGGTGAGCAGGAGCAACAGGGCACCCAGCGAAGTGATGTTCTGCCCCATGCTGATGGGACGTGGTATCTTCAGGTGTCCTTGGATGTGAAAGCCATGGAGGCTTCTGGCGTGTCATGCTTGGTGAGACACAGCAGTCTAGGAGGCCAGGACATGGTCCTTTACTGGGGTGAGAAAGAGCTGGGACCCAGCTGGGAAGGGGGATGGGTATTTCTCTAGAAGAGCAGGAGAACCAGAAGAAAAATTGGGGTTGCCAGGGACTCCGTTCCAAAAAGGACAAAAATGAGTAATCCAAGAAATGGAAGGGCTGAGGGTGAGAGTCCTGTAAATGTGGGTGGTGCAAAGGGTTCGTGAAGGGTCCATCTCTGCGGAGGGATGGAAGAAGAGAGAGGAAGAAGGGCAGTTGGTGAGGCAGAGGGTGGCAGGACCAAAGAGGACCAGGGAGGTACAGTCCAACCCTGGATGACTGGGAAATGACACAATCTCTGCACCAAACCCACAGAGAAGCATCAACCCATAGGCTTGGTCTTCCTGGAAGTGATAGTGCCCCTGGTGCTTCTGGGAGTTCTCACCTTGTGGCTCTGGAAACACAGGTAAATCTATGGAGTCTTCCTGGTCTTTCTCAGGTGGCTCCCCACCTTTCAGCCTGTCCTCACTCCTCCTGCTCCTGTTGTCATTCCCACCATGTATTCCTCACCTCCACCTGCTGCAAAATGACTCCTTTTCTGTTCCTCCTAGGAAAACTCACTGGAGACCTCAATGCACTGGCCTCCCACTGGAATGAGAAATCAACAGCCCAGGGACCAGGATATACTTAAACCCAGCTCAGCAGTGATGTCTTTGCAACCCTTTCTGTGCAACTTTTGTGTTTCATTCGTGCTTAATGATCAGTTGACAATTTAAGCCCAGTGTAACTTGGCTGGATTTGTTTTTATGACTTGGTTTCCAACTTAATCTCAAAACTGAACTCAGAGTAAAATGAATTATGAGTGACCTCTATGGGTCACGAGAATCAGATATCACTTCCTCCAGTGAGAATTCCCTGATTCACAAGTAGATTCAGTATCCTTTGTAAGACTACCACTACCTTGACCTCCACTTTGGCTAATCTGTTCCTGTCCCCAAACCCTTCTTGGTCCCATTAGGTTCCTTTTGCTTTCTAACTCTTAGGCCTTTTGAGAACAATGTCCATGTCTTTTAAATATTTCTATCTTTGCCAAATGTCTCATTGCATGGAATATTTCCTTAATAAAAATATGTGTGATATATGCCAAATTCATAGGTTTTTATTTTCTTTTGCTTTGTGACATGATCCACATAAACCTCACAAATTCCCTGTTCTTTTTCCTGGATTCATTACATTGTTGAATTATTACCACTGCATTCATGACCCATGACTATGATTCCCAAGCCTGAGCAAGCATTATCTACACATTCATTTTGTTTGTGAATCATATGCTACTTTTTTTTTTTTTCCCTTAGGAACACCAGTCAGCCCTGTAGCTCTGGTTTCAGGACCATTTTGAACACTGAAATAACCAAGAAAGAACATGTAAATGCAGAAAATGTGGCACCAATTAGACCATGAATAGGACACATGTTTACTGTATAGGAATTAAAACAAGAAGGCAGAGCAGCACCTGGTTCTGCCTCAGGTGAGAACACATATAGTAGGTGACACATGTCAGGCCACTCTACATGTCCATGAACAATGGTGAGCACATGTGTTTGTGGGTTACAAATCAATGTCAGTAGGTAGGTCAACTAGCACAGACAGACTTCATGAATAATGAAGATGGATCCTTTGTGACTAATGACGTTTATGGCAGTGTGAGTGGTGACATCCGTGGCTGAACTTCAGTTACTCTCAGTTTCATTAATTAACTCAACAAACCATTCTCAATCCCAGTGCAGCAGGGACATTCTGAGTGTCAAGTAGTGGGGAAGAAAAGGTCATCATTACTTTTGGAGCTTGAAAATTTTGCTTTCTGATTTGATTATGGTTTTTATTTTTCTATCCAGTTAGTACAGCATCTTATTTGTGTTAATGTAGGGGAAAGGCACTTTGTTCTACTTTGTTTAGAGGGTCCCAGTGCAGGAGAACATCCAGAGGGACCATGTGTAAACTTCCATCACTTCACATGTGGACATTTCTAGAAAATAACATTTTGTTGGGAGAGGTGGCAAAGGTGAGAAAATGGGAGGCAGGGAGAGAAAATCATGGGACTACCACAATCTCCTCACCTGGATCAGACTGTATGGCTGCTTCTCTATGTTCCAGGCCACCTATCACCCTTGCATAACTGCCATGTAATTTTTGGTTGGTTGACTCCAATATCATTGTAGCCCTGGGTTCTGATCAGCCTGAGGACATCAGGAGAAGGCAACCATGACCATTAGACAGGCTGAACGACTGGCAGGTAACCTCCAGTTCAGGCCAATCATCAGATAGATGCCATTTGACCTCACAAAGAGTGATAAGTTGAGTCACCTGCTCCAGTTGGCACAGGTCACACAGAGCCTGATTTTTATCACTGATAGAGAGGAATGAGACACTCTCTCTTTGCCTGGATGATCAGGTTTGGGGTATAAAAGTTGAAACAACTATTGTCTATTTTTCAGCAGCAGAGAAGCAACCCTGAAGATAAAATATGCTTGCAAGGAGGTAAGGAAATTGTATATGTGAAATTTGCCAAGAAGGTAGATCCCAAGTGTCTCACCACAAGACACATAAAAGAAAAGTAAAAAAGGAAGAGGGTCAGGAGGGAGGAGCTCAGTTGGCAGAGTTGTAAGAGGATCCCAGGCTTGTTCTTCCCTTGAAAACAGCTAGACAAATATCTAAGCATATTGAATACTCAAAAATAGGTCTGAAGATTGAAAGAACAAACTGCACAACTTAGGGAGAGAAGAGGTCACATCAAGGAAGGTAGGAGGTATGGAATTGTGGTTTGAGTAGACACAGATCACGGGTTCTGTGGAGGTGTAGAAATCCTGGTAATTGAGAGAGAGGGGAGAGAGAAAGAGAGAGAGAGAGTTAGAGAGAGGAACCCACAGGAGATCACCAATGAAAACACTTCCCCAGTGCCACTGACTAAATGGAGAGAGGCTAATTTTCATGAGTTGTTACAACCAGTAGGGCTGAAAGAAGGGAGTTTTAGAAGTTGGTACTTTGGCCAGTGTAGAGTCTGGCAGGCACTGCAGTGCTCCTGTGGAGAAGGAGAGCAGTAAGCCCAAGGGCAGATGGTATGACCTGAGGATACCCTGGGACACTCAGGGAGAAATGGTTCCCCTTCTTGGAGTACATCTGGGAGAGGTGGCACTGCATCTCCAGGGACAAAAAAGCCAAGCAGGGGGCAACATTACCCTTCCCCACATCAAAGCATAGGGTTAGAGACACTTGCAGAGGGTTCTTTACCTGGACATCAGCTATTTGCTGCACTTTAGTCCAAACCCACATCCCTGTGCTTTGGTGTGACTGTCATTCTAGAACAAATCTGCAGCAGTTCCAGCCCAGTGAGAACTTCCCCAAGGAACAGTAGGCGTCAGCACCATGCCAGTTCCCTCAAGTCTGGAATTTTAAAACTCAGTCAGCCTGCTGGGGTTAGAACACAGGGCACTGCTTTGCCAGATAGAAGATGCTCAGGGTGAAGGCATGGATCTAAGGAACACTTGGGACACATGAAGTGAGATTGTTCGCTCTTCTTGAGTGCCTCCCTCAGAGCAGTAAGCACTGAATCCCTCTCTGTAGATAAGGCTTGTACTATGTCCCTCCCCTGCCCCTCAGCATAAACTAACTTCAGTAAGCAGACAAGTGCAACAGTGGTGGCCTAAACCACTTCATCAATCCCTCCTCCTCAGTGCTCTGCGGGTACTGCTTTGCAAACAAGTGTTCCTGAGAACCAGAGCAGTGGGCTCCTCCCTAAAAGACCAGCAGAAACCTCCACATGTGCAGCATCTACTGACCACAGAGTTCTGCAGAGCTTATTTCTAGTGGAAATTGCATCAGGTTTCATTTAACCAGCAGATCACTGAACACCTAGTTAGAACTTGCCACACTCTAGACAAGGTATAAATACTCCCCACTGCAGGCAAGGAGAGTCTCTGCAGATGACTGGCCTGAGGGAAAGAGCAGCCAAAACACAGTAGTAGGGTGAACATAGCACACAATGGAGACACTTCTCGAAGCACCAGATCCTGGACTGTTTAAGATCTATTGTTAATAAAGTCATTACTCTCAGGAGCCGGAAGCATAACAAGCTTTCAGAACACACAGAAGAAGACAGAGACCTAGACAAAATGCCAAGATGGAGGAATTCATCCCAAAAGAAAGAACAAGAAAAGGTCACAGCTAGGGGCGAACTGAAACAGATAAGCAATAGGCCTGATCCCAAATTTAAAGCAAAAATTGTAAGGATACTAGTGGGCTTGAGAAAAGCATAGAAGAAATCAGGAAGTCTCTTAAATAGAGATAAAATACCTAAAACCTAGTCAGGCTGAAAATAAAGTACTATAACTGAGATTCAAAACTGACTGAATGTAATAACCACAAAGATGGAAGAAACAGAGGGATGAAGAAGTGATATAGAAGATAAAATTATGAAAAATATTTAAGCTGAAAAGAGAAAGAAAAATATTGGATCAGAAATGGAGACTTAGCGAATTCAGTGACTCCATGAAGCACAATAAAATTTGTATTACAGGACTCCCCAAATAAGAAGAGTAGGAAAAGGGGACAGAAGCTTTATTTGAGTAAATTATAGCTGAATATTTCCCCAATCTGGGAAACAGATATCCAAATCCAGGAGTTACAGAGACTTCCCATCAAAATATCAAAAACAGGCCAACACCAAGACAATCATAGTTAAATTTACAAAATATAGATATAAAGAAACAATCCTAACAGTGACAATAAAAACCACAAGAAAAAAGAGGTCCCTAAATTACAAGGGAAGGCAAATAAGGTTAGCAGCAGATCAGATCTGTGCACAGAAATGTGGCAGGCCGGAAGAAGTGGAGTGATACATATTCAGTGTGATAAATTGGAAAATACGCAGTCAAGAATATTCTATCCACCAAGGCTGTCCTTCAGAATAGAAGGAGAGATAAAATGATTCCCAGATAAATAAAAACTAAAAAAGTTAGTGACCACTAAGCCATCCCCACAAAAAAATATTAAAGAGGACTCTTTTGGAAAGGTCAAATGCAACAAAGACTAGACAGAAGCAGAAAATCTACAGAAACAATGACAAAACAAGTAATAAAACAACACTAAATTCATATCTATTAACAATCCCTCTGAACATAAATGGACTAAATGCTCCAAAAGAGACATAGGGTGTCCAAATGGATGAAAAACCAAGGCCCACCTACATGCTGCCAAAAAGAGATTCATTTTAGACCTAAATACACCCACAGGTTGAAACTAAGGGGATTGGAAAACCATCTATCATGTAAATGGAGTTTGAAAAAAATTCAAAGTAGTCATACTTCTGTCACACAAACTAGATTTCAAATCAAAGACTGTAACAAGAGATGAAGAAGGGTACTATATCATAATAAAGGGGCTATCCAACAAGAATATTTAATAATTGTAAATATTTATGCACCCAACTTGGGAGTACCCAAATATGTAAAAGAATTAACATCAGGTAGATTCAAATCAAAACCACATTGAGATACCACGTTTCACCAGTTATAGTGGCCAAAATCAAAAAGACAGGAAACAATGTGTGTTGGAGAGGATGTGGAGAAAGGGGAACCCTCTTACACTGTTGGTGGGAATGCAAGTTGGTGCAGCCTCTTTGGAAAACAGTGTGGAGATTCCTTAAGAAATTAAAAATAGAGCTTCCCTATGACCCTGCAATGGCACTACTGGGTATTTACCCCAAAGACACAGATGTAGTGGAAAGAAGGGCCATTTCTACCCCAATGCTCATAGCAGCAATGGCCACAGTAGCCAAATTGTGGAAATAGCCAAGATGCCCTTCAACAGGTGGATGGATAAAGAAGATGTGGCCCATATATATTATGAAGTATAATGCCTCCATCAGAAAGGATGAATACCCAACTTTTGTAGCAACATGGATGGGACTGGAAGAGATGATGCTGAGTGAAGTAAGTCAAGCAGAGAGAGTCAATTATCATACGGTTTCACTTACTTGTGGAGCATAAGGAATAACATGGAGGACACTGGGAGATGGAGAGGAGAAGGGAGTTGGGGGAAATCAGAGTGGCGAGATGAACCATGGGAGACTGTGGATTCTGAGAAACAAACTGTGGGTTTGGAGGGGAGGGGAGTGGGGGGTTGGGTGAGTCTGGTGGTGGGCATTAAGAAGGGCATGGATTGTATGGAGCACTGGGTGTGGTGCATAAGCAATGAATTTTGGAACACTGAAATAAAATAAAATAAAATAAGATAAAATTTTTAAAAAGGCTGAAAGGAAAAAAAAAAAAAAAGAAAAGCAGGTTCAGAACTGACTCACCTACAGTGAATGATCAAAGGCACAAGTAGACTTTTTGTTTCATTTCACTTTGTCATCTTAAATGCCATTCTTTGTAGCTGTATTTGGTCTCCTTCTTCTGTCCTTGATGATATGTACTCAAAATGTACTTACTGTTTATAAATAAGAATCAATGTAAAGTAGAAAAAAAACTGCTTGTTCTTAACAATTATGATTAGATTACCCACAAGATTACAGGAGGCATTAGAGAAAGTCAACCATCGAATATGTTTTGCTGTTATCGCTGGATCTTATACGAGATAAGGCACACTTACTCAGTTAGTAAAAAAGGCAGAAGTGTTATATTTAAGGTTGAGAACTTTAATTAAACTATCAATCTCAAACTAGCTTTTATATTAAATATTATTCCATTCACAAGGACTTCAACAAAATTTGGGTCTGTTTCTATATTTTGAGTTTTAGAATGCCCAATTTCCACAACTGCTTGTCTTCAAAACCACTGCATAGCTCTTTCACAAATTAAAGCTAAATAGCTCTTTCACAAATTAATTTTAGCAATACTTTCACGAGACAGAAACACATTTACAACACAGGTATAGACAGACATGAACATACAAGACAGATGTAGAACTTTACAGCTTCTGTTTTCAAGTGACTGCCATCAAATAGGTGCAAATTCACTAGTTATAAAAGTTGAATTTGAAGTACTTTCTTTGTTTCTTTGTTTTGGGCAGATGGAATAAATCAACATGATTTGTCTAGATGGCTAAAGACTCTTTTAAAGTACTTGTGGTAAAGACACTTAAGATTTGTATTTGTCCTTGGCAAGTCAAATTTTACTTAGTTTTTAAATTTTTTAAATAATTTAAAAAGATCTTTATTTATTTAATTAGAGAAAAAATTTGCACAAGCAGGGAAAGGGGCAGAGGGAGAATCACAGGCTGACTACACACTGAGTGCAAAGCCAGACAGGGCTCAAACTCGTGACCCTGAGATCACGACCCTGAGATCTTGACATAAGCCAGAAAGAGTCAGAAGCTTCACTCACTGAACCACCCAAAACCACCCAAAAACCTGGGCAAGTCATCTTTTTAAATGGGTTTTCCCTCCCTCTCATTTTGTACTTGATAAGGATCTGACATTTGCATTTGAAAGGAATTCCTGGAGAAGAACCAAGCAGAAATCCATATATTTGCAATTGAAACACTCAGAGAAAATAAATGCCAGCCCTTTCTAGAATGACTTGATCTTTCAAGGATGGAATGGTTAGAATACATATAGCAGTTTCAGATAAAAAAAGATCCTTGGTCTTTGAATTGCTTCTGGAACCACACTTCTCACCCCATAAAGACTAGATGTGTAAAACAAGAACAGGTATTTTTAGTTTCTGAAGGAATGTCCTAATTGCCTTGAATGTATCAAAAGACTGACACATCCATCCACCTATGAGAAAGTCTTCTTTTCCTCCGACTACCTTTCACTGAGGAGAGGAGGCCTAAAACATTTTCTTTCAAGCTCTGAATATCAGCTTTTAATTTGGCTTAGTTTTCTATCATGGAGTCACTAAATTTTTAAATGTATCTTATCAGGATGTAGCTGGGACGAACAGTAGAGATTTCTGGCACTACGACCTTATGGACCCAAGAGGCATCCACCAAGGTATTACTTTTAGCCACCCCCCAAGATCACCTAGAAAGAACCAACAACCTGCATATCTCAGGCAGCCGAAAGCCACAAACCAGGCTCTTAGGATGTCAAAGGCTATGAACAGGAAGGAAATAGTTATTTCAGGAAAGGACTAGTAGTCGATGGGTTTGGATTTGGAAAGGAAGGACTTAGTGTGAACTTTTATTTCCCCGACTTACTGGACTCAGCAGGTAATCTATTTAAAATGATTCTGGAGAACCCTATCTAAGTTAAAGAACTATTTTGCTATGGCCCTTTTTTCAGTCTTTGATCAAGGAGTAGAAGATCTCGGAGGAGAATAATCTGTGACCTCAGGAGGTTTTGTTGGAAAGGGAGCTGTCTCTTTAGAGTGGAGGGGTGGTTAAGATGGAAAATTAGACTATGAGTCCTCAGCTGAAGAAGGGTAGAGGGGTAATAGGAGCTGCATCAGCCTTCTTCTTTTCTCTTAGGCACCTGTTGCATTTTAGTTTTTTTTTTTTTTTTTTTTTTTTTGTCAGACTATTGTGGTGAATCTTCTGATGAGGCTATTTTTGAATCTTGATGCTTCTTGGAATTTTCTGCATGCCAATTAAAACAGGCATCCAGGATGAATACCCAACTTTTGTAGCAACATGGACGGGACTGGAAGAGATTATGCTGAATGAAATAAGTCAAGCAGAGAGAGTCAATTATCATATGGTTTCACTTATTTGTGGAGCATAACAAATAGCATGGAGGACAAGGGGAGATGGAGAGGAGAAGGGAGTTGAGGGAAATTGGAAGGGGAGGTGAACCATGAGAGACTATGGACTCTGAAAAATAATCTGAGGGTTTTGAAGGGGTGGGGGGGGTGGGAGGTTGGGGATCCAGGTGGTGGTTATTGGAGAGGGCACGGATTGCACGGAGCACTGGGTGTGATGCAAAAATAATGAATACTGTTATGCTGAAAAATAAAAAATCAATAAAAAAATTAAAAAAAAATAAAACAGGCATCCATTTCTGTTTATTGAAATTGGGAACACTTACTTTCATGTGCACTTCCTAAATGAGCAATGGTCTAAGAGGAATGTTCCCTGTAGGGGCCACTATAATTCTAGTTTGGTTTTTTTGTTTGTTTGTTTTGTTTTGTTTTTAATAATAATTAAAAAAAAATCTTGCTCCATGACTACAACTTCCAGGACTCTAGTCATTAGTTGTAAACTGAGCAGGTACACCCAAAGGTGGTACACTTGACTCTTTGGAATGTTAAGGATAGCCCCCCAAACTAAGCCTCTAGGTTTTCTGGAGCTGTGGTAATACCTACAAGGGACAGGCTGTGGGGTTGGGGTGTGCATAGTTTATAGTATACCTTGTTGCCAAAAGTTTTCTTGAGGTTGGCATGTGACCTAGTGTTAACCCATTTGGTGACCAACTTATCCTGTCCCGGGAGCCTTCTGGAGGTGGTGAGGGCTTTAACAGCCTTTCAGGGCTTGACGTGCACCCACCAACTTTGGGAATGTTTGACCTCTGAGATCTCACTAGTAACAGCCTTTATTTACACAAAACAAGATAACAAACATGTATGTTAATATACTAGTAGTACTTCATCTGGCCATAAGAAGGTCCTGTGTACATCACCAATTCCCTGGCAACCTCGCTGAGGTTTTCCCCCCAGGATTTGTGGTCTCAAAGCCTGGAGACTTGGCTTTGGGCATACTCTTCTGTCTACTCAGCATGTTCCAGGCAAAAGTGCAGGTGGCTCTGGGCATAAGCTCCAGCTTCGTGTCAAAGAAAGCCAACCAGATTGGAAGCACCAACACAGCTGAGCTTGGAGCCAGAAGCTTACCCACAATCTTTGGAAACATGGGAAAAGCAGTGCAGTCCAAGGCAGCCTGGGTACCTGTCTGTGTTTCTCCGGGTCCCTGAATGCTGCTGGAAGCTCACTTTGAATCCCACTGCTACCACCAAACCTGCTAAATAACAAATTTCAATGGTGTACTTTTGAAAATCTCATTGGCTTTATTATTTGAAGCATGAATCGGCAGCCCCCATTTAGCAAGAGTTGTACAAAATGGAATGTTATATAAACAGAAGGTGAGACCAGGGAGTTATTAGCAAAAGAAAAGTGTTTCAACTGCCAGCCTGGTTTCTAGGTGGAAGAGCAAGGGGTCTTATCATTCACATGACCTCATCTGCCTTTTGGGTGGAGAGGGTCCAGGTGACAGACTCATTAGCTCTGATGGAAAGAAAAATGTACTGACACTGACTCATGAAGGCCATATTTCTGGAGGAATGGGCTTAAATTATTTAGATTGGGTGTGAAGCTCAGTGTGGGAACTCACTTCATGACATCATTTTAGACTTACAATTTTCTAATAGGAAGAACCTCATGGGGAGGTTCTTCATTGACTTCATTCACTTGCGCCTCCACCAGCAGAACAGCTCTTGGTACCTGCTGGCTAGCCTGCTTGGGACAGAGAGTGGGGCACTAGCTCTGCTCTGGTTCAGTCTCATCCTTAGCCGAGCATTTTATTTTCAGTTTTGGGGTCTGGGACTTCTAAGGGTTCCCCACCTTTCCCTCAGTAGAATCTCTTTATCTGGGACAGGGTGTGATACAGTCCCTTACCCACTGGCCCTTCTCCCCATCTGTAGTGTGGCTTCACCTGTGCCCTGAGGCAGTGGGGCTCCCTGCCTTTCCCACACACAGTTAAGTCTTCTTTCTGTGTGGAGATGGTGGCCTTCCTGCCCTTCTCAGGCAGTAGCTGCTCTCTGGCCTCAGGCTTGCACTAGGTATAATCAGCTTTCTGGTCTGTATCCTGGATTCCAGCCTGTCAGGAGTCCCTGGTGAGTTCAAGGGGTGTGTAGGAAGCCTGGAGATACAGGAGCTTCCCAGGTCTGTGAATCTCAGGTTCCCAGTACTCATGCTAGCCTTTAATTATTTGTTAGAAATTTTAGCTGAATTATTCTCTGACTTAATGAGCATCTGGTATCTGTTCCAAGAAAGCAAGGTTTGCAATCTCAGTTTCTTTGGAGGAATCTGTCTTTCCCTATAATTTGGGTTAACAAATTGTCCTGATCCTTCAGCTCAGATGGATTCAAGAGAAGTCATTTTGATCTTCAGCTTTTCAACATCTTGAGCATGAGAGTGATCTCTTTCTGGATTTCAGTTGGAACTTTCCAAGAGATATCGTTCTAACAACCCGAGGTTACTTCTGTTTACTTGTAAGCCAAGAAATAACAAGACCAATAGCGCAGGCACATTTGCTCCAATGATATGAAGCACGCACAAATACTGAAGCGGCATAAAACATGTAAGAACATCACGAAAGAGGAAGGGCACCATGTCCAGCAGAAGCCAGCTCATGATAAGACAAGCATGGAACATTCAAGCAGGAACAGTAAGAAGAGAATCTGGATGCATGATTCTAGAATACTGACCTCACTTCCTTTAAGTTTTCATGGTTTCGTATGGCAAGTATAGGAGATACATGGCAGGACTCTCTGTAAACTTCATGATTATTAGCATATGGTTTTATTCTAGAGAAAACTGAGTAGGATATTCATTTCATCAAGTAAGATAGCTAAAACTTTTGGATGCTTAAAAAACTTTATGCTGAAAACCTCTGTAATCATTAAGAATAATCAGATACCTGAACTGAATTATTCAGTCATTCAGAAATAATCATTGAGTATGAACCTCATGCTAGGCCTTCTGTTGGATGTGGGAATCCAGTTCACAAAGGAGTAGAAACACGTGAGGCCAAATAGTGAGTCAAGAAACAAACTGAGCATTTTAGAGCAGAGGGGGATGGGGAGATGGGTGAGCCTGGTGGTGGGTATTAAGAAGGTCGTGTATTATAAGGAGCACTGGGTGTTGTACATAAACAATGAACCTTGGAACACTGCATCAAAGACTAATGATGTATTTTATGGTGACTAACATAACACAATAAAAAAAATGGAAGAAGAGAAAAAAGATAATCAGTAGGCCAACATCACCAAGGACCATCACTCTAGAAAATATTATTTCCAGCAGACTCGTGTTTGTCTAGAGTCAGCACATTATAATAAAACCCAGCACGCAAAAATGTGTAGTTCTCAGTTTATGGTTTTTCTTCCCAAGTAGACTAAAAACTCCTTGCATAAAGTGATTGCACCATGAACACTGTATCTTCATGACTGTAGCACAGTGCTTGGATCCTGGCTGCTGCTAAGTGACCGGGGAGTAAACATATATTAATGCAGGTCTGACTGAGAGGGATATTCTTCAGCTATTTCAATGTCCTGTGGTCTCTGTGATGGCTACTGGCTCCTCTCTGTGAACCATGGCAGACTGCTGGTAGCTGATACTGTTCCACAAGCAATCATGGGGGAATCTGGACAATCAAATAGATCAACTTTTAAAAAGGAACACTTGGGACCAAAATGGTGCCTCAGGCCCGGTCAAGTCCCCAAAACTTGTTTCATCCCTATTCTCACTATATTTCTCACCTCCCTCAGAAATGTCCATCTGTCAGTGAGGAATTCTCTAGTCAGCAGCAGGGAGATGCTCTGTCACGTGGGCCTTCTCCACCCCCCAAAAGGGGAGGTCATCTGCATGATAATACCCCCTCCTCTCCTAACCAAGAGAAGGTGACCTTCCCTGAAACACTCCTTCCTATTTTGCCAACTTTCTTCCTATTAAAAACTTCCCATTTGCAGGACTCTTCAGAGCTCCCCTCTACCTATCAGATGGCATGCTACCGGCTTCTTGAGTCCCTTAATAAAACCAACTAGATCTTCAAATTTACCTGATGGATTTGTTTTTTAACAAAAGCAGTGAGAAGTCAGAATGTGAATGAGCTGGGGTGGGAGTGAGATGCGGAAGGAAATACACAGAGGGGGTCAAAAGGCAGGAGGGCAGAGTGGCAGCAGGGTCCAGGGCTGGGTGCTGGGAGCCATGGATTTTCATGGGTTACTGTCTGGATGAGAAGAATGGGCATGAGAAGTGGTGTAATTTTTCCGTGCTACACAATATTGTTCCACACCATCTGAATTAGGGGATGGGAGTAGATGGAAACTGGTGACAGGGAGAAGTTAGAAGCCAGAGTAGGGGACAGACCAGGATGGGAAGTAAGAGTTTGAGTAGGTATTGAGGGTTGAGGGAGGAGCACATTAACATTGTCGCAGAGACTAAAGGAAGGCTTGTGTGTGGAGAAGGAAGTCAGAAGAGAGGGCTGTGTGTGCGGTAGGTTTGTTAGAACAACCGTCAAAGACCAACTTTGTAAGAGACAGAAAGAACATCTGCAAATACAATGCTGTTCCTGCAACTTGTGCTGCTGGTGGTTTTCCTCCCAGATGGTGACAGTGAAGATGGTGAGATCTGGTCCTGCCCAGTGGGTGTAAGAATATGTGTGTGTGTGTGTGTGTGTGTGTGTGTGTGTGTTTCTGCCTTTTTGTATGTGGGATGTGTGTCCCTGTGCATCTGTTTGTATGTGTGCATATGTATATATAGGTACATAGGAGTTTGTGTGTGTTCATGTGTAGGTGTGTATCTCTACATGTGTCTATGTATGTGTACATGTGGGTATATGTCTGTGTTTATTTATGTTTATATGTGTGTCTCTGTGTCTGTATGCCCATGTACATATGTATCTCTGTATGTTTGTTTGTATAAGAGTGTATAAAGTTATGTAAGTTTGTATGAGTTCATAAGTGTGTTTGTGCATGAGCATATGTGACCACTTGCGAAGTGAGTCCCCACCAAATACCTGGGGAGGGAAAGTACCAGCCTTTTTTCTTTCGGAGAGCACCCCTAATCCCAGGACAGTGTGCTCTTCTGAAGGGTGGGTAGGAAACTCGGGGCTCTGGAGCACCACATGTCTCCTGGGACAACTATGGCTTCTCTGTGATCTAGATTTTTGTTCCCCTCCCTGGCACCTTCTCCATTCTCTCTCCTTCCCAATGCCCTCTCTTCCAAAGTCTATCTTTACTTTTGCCACAGCTGTGCAGGAGCCAATTTCCTTCCAAATTACCCTGACTGTATCCTTTTATAACCGTTCCTGGACACAAAGTCTGGGTTCAGCTTGGCTGGATGAAATACAGACTCATGGCTGGGACAACAAGACTGGTGCTTTCATTTTCTTGTGGCCTTGGTCCAAAGGCAACTGGAGCAATGTGGAGCTGATAAAATTGGAAAAGTTACTCTATGCATACTTCATTGGACTTCGTCAGGTGTTTCAAGACCATGTCAGACACTGGCATCTTGAATGTGAGTTCAGTTCCCTCAGGGAAGGAGGGATGGAGGTGGCAGGTGTGTGTAGGTATCCTTGGGTTCCTTCTTCCTCAAGGAAAGAGCATCCACTGGCTTCTGAAACTCACATTTCCCCATTAGAAATCTGAATCACAACCTCTGGGCAAGGGGTAGAAGCCAGATCCTGATTCTTGAAAATTTTCACTTCTTGTGCTACTTCCCACTTATCTCGGTGACCACAGGCTGTGCTCTCCTGTCTCTCACTAGTGTCTCCTGCGACTACCACTTTCCCTGGCCTTCAACGAGGCACACTTTGTTCCGTAATTCTGTGACTGACTCCTTGGGCTGTGCTTTTCTCCCAATTCAGTCCCACCAGCAAATTATGTCTATGTTTTCCCTGTACTGCACTGTACTCTCTTCATTCTAGACTGTTTTCATCTCCAGGTCTTCTACTGAGCCCTTCCTTATTCTCTGCCCACACCCTTCATGTATCTTCTCTAACATTTGTTCCTTCCTCAGTCATTCACCACTTCCTCTGCATCTAGTGACCACTACTTCCCCTTTGTTTGAGCCTGCCCTCAATCCAAACTGTGCTCCATTCCCTCCGAGCTTTTCCTCCTGAACTTGCCCTTCTGCTTCAGGCCTCCTTGGTTCCACTCATCTTATTTCATGTCCTTCATACCCCCTGTCCTGTAACTCAAAAATTCCCTTCCCCAGATCCATTTCAGATACAGCTGGCAGAAGGCTGTGAACTACACTTTGGGGAAGCATCAGTAGGATTTGTGAAGTTTGCTTATCAAGGGGCAGATCTCACAAGCTTCCAGAACACGACATGGTGGCCATCTCCAAAGGGAGGAAGTAGGGCTCAAGAGGTCTGCAAACGATTCAATCAGTACCATGTGCTCAATGAGGAAATACACACATTCTTCAGTGACACCTGCCCCAAGTTCCTGTTGGGTCTTCTTGATGCAGGAAAGGCAGATCTCCAGCGGCAAGGTCAGTCTTGCTCCCTCCCTCCATGAATTCTCTACTCTGCACTCATACATTTGCACCATTCCCTCAAATTCAGGGAGAGGGGAGGATGGTGACAGGTTTCTAGAGGTTTGAAATATGTCTATATAAAGTGATGTGAAGATCTATCCTCAGTCTGTGAATTCCTGTTCTGTGTCTGCAGTGAGACCAGAAGCCTGGCTGTCCACTGGCCCCAGTCCTGGTCCTGGTCGTCTCTTGCTGATATGCCATGTCTCTGGGTTCTACCCAAAGCCTGTGTTGGTGATGTGGATGCATGGTGAGCAGGAGCAACAGGGCACCCACCAAGGTGAAGTCCTGCCTCATGCTGATGGGACATGGTATCTTCAGGTGTCCTTGGATGTGAAAACCAGGGAGGCAGCAGGCCTGTTGTGCCGGGTGAGGCACAGCAGTCTAAGAGGCCAGGACATGGTCCTCTACTGGGGTAAGAAAGAGCTGGGACCCACCTGGGAAAGGGGGCAGGTGGTGCTAAAGCAGAGATGGAGAGCCAGATGAAAAATTGGGGTTGCTGGGATTCCAGACAAAAAAATGACTAAAATAAGTAAACCAAGGAATGGAGAACTAAGAGTAGAGGCCTTCTGGATGTGGGAGGATGCATCTTGTTGGGTGAAGGCCCACCTCTGAGGCGGGACGGGAGAAGTGAAAGGAGGAAGGGCAGTTGGTAAGGCAGAGGGTGACAGGAGCAAAAAGGACCAGGGAGGTGCAGGTCAACCTGTGGTAGATGGGAAATAACACTCCTTGTGTGCCAAACCCATAGAGCAACCCCACTCCAAGGGATTGGTTTTCCTGGCAGTGATGGTGCCCTTGGTGCTTCTGGCAGGTCTGACATTGTGGCTCTGGAAGTGCTGGTAAGTCTCTAGAGCCACCCTCCTGCTCTTTCCTAGGTGTCTCCCTACCTGTCAGGCTGTCCTCAGCCCTCCTGCTCCCAGTGTCCTTCCCCTGTGCAGTCCACACCTCCAACTTGCTGCAGAATGACTCTTCCCCTGTTCCTCCCAGGAAAACACAATGGAGACATCAGTGCACTGGCTTCTCTTTGGAGTGAGATCCTGACAGCCTCAGCTCCAGTACTTACCTAAACTCAACTTGGTGGTGATGTGCTTGCAACTCTGTGTGCAACTTTGTCTTTCATTTTTGCTTGATGACCAGTTGTCAATATACGCTTAGTGTGATATACCAGGATTTGTTGTTGTGACCTGATTCTGGGACCTTAAAATTCAAAATTTAACTCCGTATGGAAAAAAGTCCCAGAACCTCCATGGGACATCAGACATGAAATGTCATTTTCTTCAGAGTATTCCCTGATTCACTAGTGGAAGCAGTCTCTGCCTGGTGGGAATTCTCACAACCTTTACTTGCACTTTGGCAAATCTATTTCTGAGCCCCACTCAATGTGGGCCCTAGTGAGGTGCCTTTTCTCCTTCTAATTCTTAGGCCCATTGAGATCAAAGTTCATATATATTTTTTTAACTGTTAGTATCCTTGGTAAGGTGTCTCACCTGCATGGAATACATGCTTAATAAAAACCTGTGTTGGGGGGCACCTGGGGGCTCAGTGGGTTAAAGCCTCTGCTTTCGGCTCAGGTCATGATCCCAGGGTCCTGGGATCGAGCCTCATATTGGGCTCTTTACTCAGCAGGGAGCCTGCTTCCTCCTCTCTCTCTCTTCCTGCCTCTCTGCCTACTTGTGATCTCTGTCTATAAAATAAATAATAAAGAGAATCTTTAAAAAAAAAAAAAAACCTGTGTTGGGTTTTTGTAAAATTTATAATTTCTTTTCCTTCCTGAAATGTTCATAGTAGTTAAGATGTTTGGTGCTCTTCTTATTAAAAATCTTCTCACTTGGCCAAGGGACTTCACACTTGTGTGAAGGGACATAATGACTTGTGTCATTTCTGAGCCTCTGAGAAGAAACTCAGTTTTGCCCATAAGCATTCCAGTTATTTACTGCAGACCCCTATTGGAATGGACCTGGTGCTCCAAGTATTCTGAATAAAAAGAGGAAGGCAGGATGCTTGCTCTTTGTGAGGCTCAGGGACAGTGGCAGAGTTGTCACCTTGGAGCTTGTTAGAAATATAAGGTCTTGGACTCAGCAGAGATTCACTAAATCACTATTTGCATTTTTAGTAAAGTCAGCAAGGGATTCACAGATGCATAAAATGTGAGAGGCACTGATATAAATGATGCCTGAGAGGTAGTAGTGCAAGGGTGTCTCTGAACAGAAACGACACATTCCAGGAAAGAAAGCAGGAATATTTTGCTCAGGAATAAATGGGGATCCAGCAGAGAGAATGCATACTGTGCCTCCTAGCATCCATGACTGCTGTGTCTTACCATCATGAGGATACAGTCAGTGACAGTGAGCCATTGCTCCTGGGGGGAGATCTGGGGCTGGGTTCCTAGGAGCTTCTGCTTACAACATTTGGTGACTGATGAATACACAGTCTGGACTCATATGTGTTTCTGATTAAAAACAGCATATATATATATATATATATATATATATATATATATATATATATAAAATTTCCAAATAATTCACTGGGTGCCATATTCCCAATGCTGAAATATTAGCTCAGAAGTGTAACATTTTCCACATCATGTATTGTGATCACCAGTGTCTTTGGTTTTAGCCCCACAGCTGTGCTGCCCATGATGCTTCAAGAAACAAACAAGAAACAGTCATCATCTAATGAAGCCACAAATATAGATTCTTTCCCCCCTTTTCTGTGGTATTATCTAAGTGTCTTAGATGTAATTTTAGCACTCTTTGGTGTGGCTCCATATAGATGTCATGAATGTTCTATTCTTTTTCTTGGATTTACTGCATTGATAATTCATTACCTTTGACCTTATGGTCCACAGCTCTGCATTGGAAACCTGAGCGAGTCTTACCTACGTAAGTGTTTTGTCATGAGTCATATCCCACCTTCTTGTATTTAGGAACCTGTCAATCCTGCAGCTCTGGGCTTCACGGCCTTTTTAAATGCGGAAATCACCAAGAAACATCATGTAATTTAAGAAATGTGGCACCAGATGGGTCATGAACTAGACGTGTTTACAGTGTGGGAATTAACATAGGAAGGGAGAGGGACATCTGGTTCAGTCTCACTAGGCAACACATAAGGTGGATCATATATTTCAGGCCTCTGTCCCTGCCTCTACAAATAGTGATGAGTGCATGTGTCTGGGGGTTATAGATCGACATTAGCAGGTAGGCTAATCAGCACAGACAGACTCCATGTATAATGAAGTTGGACACTTTGTGACTGATGACATCCATACCATGTGGAGAAATCCATGGCTAGATCTTAGTTACTCTCAGTTTCATTAATTAACTCAACAAAACATTTTCAAGCCCTGACCACGCAGCTGGGACATTTTGAATGTCAAGTAGTGGGGAGGAAAATGTCTCTATGTCTCCAGAACTTGGAAGTTTTATCTTCCTGATTTGTTTACCTTTTTCATTGTGTTTCTAGTTTCTTTGTATAGGAGCTTATGTGGGTTGATCTAGGGGAAAGGAACTTAGTTCTATTTTGTTTAGGGGCTGAGGGAGGAGACCAGGGCAGGAGAATGTTCAAAGGGACCACATGCATGGTCTCAGTCCTGTGCATGTAAGTTATTTCTGGAAAAAACTTTGAAATGGGAGACTTGGCAAAAGTGAAAATAAGGGAAAGGGAAGAGCAAATCACGGGGCTTTTGTGATCTTCCTGACTGGATCAGGCTGCTTGGCTGGTTCTCTAACTTCTAGTCTTCTTGTCGCCCTCACAGGGCCACCATGTGGATTTTGACTAGTTGACTCCACTCTCGTGTGGCTCTTCACTCTGATCAGTCTGAGGCCATCAGGAGAGAGCATCCTTCGCAATGAGATAGGCTGAAGGATAGACAGGCAACCTGCTGTTCAGGCCAATCAGATTCCACTAATCCTCACCCAGAGTGATGGTTCAGGACCAGGTACCTGCTCCAGTTGACACAGGTTCCACAAAGTCTGGTTCTGTGGTCAGTGGAGGGGAAAGAGATGTTCTCTCTTTTCCTGGATGATAAAGTACAGGGTATAAAGATGGAAACAACTACCATCCATTTTTCAGTACCAGAGAGGCGAGCCTGAAGATGAAATCGGCATGCAAGGAGGCAGAGAAATTTTATATGTGCAATTCGCTAAGAGCATAGATCCAAAGTGTTCTTGCCACAAGAAAGATAGAGCAAAGCAAAACAAAACAAAGAAAAGAAAAAGTAGAGGGTCAGGGAGGAGGAACTAATTTGGTAGAGTAGTAGGAAGACCCCCAAGCTTGCCTCAACACTAGAACACAGTTAGGTAAATATCAAATCATTCCGAATACTCAAGATATTAATAGAAAACTGCACAACTACAGAGAGACAAGAGGCCACATGATGGAAAGTAGGAGGTGGGGAGTCATGCTTTTGGGGAGATACAATTATAGGTTCTGTGGAGGGGACAGAGGCCTTGTCTCATACAGAGGAGGCAGAGAGAGTGAGAGAGAGTGGGGAGAACCCAGGGTATCACACAAGGAAAACACTTCCCCATAGCCATTGACTGGGAAAAGAAGAGGGGTTGATTTCTTTGTGAAATTTACAATCAGTGGGACTTAAAGACTAACGTTCTGGAGGTCCAAACAATGGCCAATGTGGAATCCAGTGGGCACTGCTGTGCTTTTGTGGAGAGGGAGGGCAGAAATCTGGGGACAGACATGACCTGAGGATCCTCTGGGACACATGGGATAAAGTGAGTCTCCTCCTATTTGGGTTCATCTGGAAGAGGTGGTGGCACCTCTCTGGGGACAAAAGAGCTGGCAGGCACCATTACCCTGCCACACCCCAGAGCACTAACACTGGAACACTTGCTGCATGTGGCTAACCTAGACACTGGTTATTGGCTGCACTTTACTACAAACTCCATACCCCTGTGCTTCAGTGTGATTGCCCTTCTGGGACAAACCTGCACCAGTCCCAGTGTGGTGAGACCCTCCCCACACAACCAGCATGGGCATCTGACATGCCAGGTTCCTAATGTTTGGAGGTTTAAAACTCAGTAAGCCCGCCTGGGATAGAGAAGAGGGGCACTATGTTGTTTGGTGGTCAGAAGGTCAGGGCACAGACAGGGTGAAGGCAGGGATCTGAGGGACACCTGGAGCACACAACGGGAGATTGTTTGCTCTTCTGGGAGGGCTTCCCTGAGAGCAGAAGAAAGGAATTCCTTCTCTATGCACAAGAGAGGGGGCTGGCGACATTTCCCTCCCCTACCAATCAGTATTTTTCAAAAAGCTGGAACAAACAAACCTAAAATCTGTATGGAACTAGAAAAAACTCAGCATAGCCAAAGTAATTTTGAAAAAGAAAAGCAAAGCTTGAGACATCATGATTCTGGAATTCAAGCTATATTACAAAGCTCTAGTCATCAAGACAGCATGGTACTGGGTAGAGAAACAGACACATAAAACAGTGAGATAGAACAGAGAGCCCAGAAATGGACCCATAAGCCTACGGTCAACTAATCCTTGAGAAAGCAAGAAAGAATATCCAACGGAAAAAAGAATATCTCTTCAACAGATGGTGTTGGGAAAACTGGACAGCAACATGCAAAAGAGTGAAATTATACCACTTTTTACACGATATTCAAAATTAAATTCAAAATGGATGAAAGACCTAAATTTGAGACAGGAAACCATGAAAAGCCTAGAGGAAGACACAGGTGCAACTTCTTTAATATGGGTTGTTGAAATTTTTTACTAGATAGGTCTCCTGAGGAAAGGGAAAGAATAGAAAAATAAACTATTGGGACTTCATCAAGGTAAACACCTTCTGCACAGCAAACTCAACAACCAACAAAACTAAAAGGCAACCTACAGAATGGAAGAAGATATTTGAAAAATGACATAACTGATAAAGGTTTATTATCCAAAATCTATAAAAAAAATATCAAAATCAACACTCATAAAACTAATAATCTAGTTAGGAAATGAACAGAAGCTTCTGCACAATAAAGGATACAGTCAACAAAACAAAGAGGCAAGCCATGGAATGGGAGAAGATATTTGAAAATGACAGTACAGACAAAGGGCTGATATCCAAGATCTGTAAAGAACTGAAACTCAACACACACAAAACAGATCATCATGGGACATCTGGGTGGCTCAGTTGGTTAAGTGGCTGCCTTCAGCTCAGGTCATGATCCCAGCATCCTGGGATCGAGTCCCACATCGGGCTCCTTGCTCGGCAGGGAGCCTGCTTCTCCTTCTGCCTCTGCCTGCCACTCTGTCTGTCTGTGGCACTGTCCCTCTCTCTCCCTCTCTCTCTGACAAATAAATAAATAAAATAAAATAAAAAAACCAGATAATCATGTCAAAAAATGGGCAGAAGACAAGACAATTCTCCAGAGAAGACATACAAATAGCTAACATGCACATGGAAAAATGTTCATCATCACTAGCCATCAGGGCTAAGTTTTTTATCTGAGACAAATCAGACATTGAAGAGGAAACATGGACACTTATGATCCTTGCTACCTTACAGAGGGTTACTATATTTTGTGGAGAAACAGAAGTCAGGTCCTTAAGCTTGTAGTTAGTGGCAGACTGGGTATGGGACAAGGAGAAGTGTCCTTGGTAGAGTGGTAACATAGCGGCTGCAGTAGCAGGGACACCCAAGGCATTAGTAGGATCCAGGGGATCCTCTGAGTCTTCAGAGGGAGGGGTAAGATCATGGTATGGAATGAAAGAGAGGTGTTCTAGAATGTCCACAAGGTTAGATGGGCCATGAAACAGGAAGACACATTCCACAGTTTTTGCAGAGGCCAGGGTTTTGGGATAATGCCATGACAGATTGCACATATGAGACTTCCTCATATTTTAAGGAGTTCTGGCAAAAGTGTCAAGCTTGAAAATAGTATATAAAAACAAGTTCTATGGAGGGGTCTTTCCTCTTCATCTGAGAGTTTGTCCTGAGCCCCGGAAACACTACAGAAAATAAATAAATAAATAAATAAATAAATAAATAAGATGTTGCCTCTGCTGTCCTTGGGGGTCAAATTTGTTTCAGTTTTTTTTTTTAAAGGTTTTATTTATTTATTCATTTATTTGAGAATGAGAGAGTGGGAGAGAGCACAAGCCAGGGGAGGGAGAGGAACAAGCAGAATCTGCACTGAGCAGGGAGTCTACCTTGGGGCTGGGTGCCACCACCCTGAGAATGTGACCTGAACTGAAATCAAGCATCAGACCTTCAACTGACTGAGCCACCCAAGGACACTAAATGTTTAAAGAATACAGCCTAGGGGTGAGTCTGCAGGAATAGAGGGAGTTTGTGCCATAGTTGAAAAGACCAGCTGCCATTTCTCAAAGGGCCAGTATGCCAAAGGGAATGGAGCTCTGACTCCTGGATATTATTTCAGTCAGGTCATCCTACTAACTTCAAAAAGGACCGGACTATAGATGGAGTAACTGACTCTACTGTGGAGGTCCTACAAGAAGAGTGTCATGGCAGATAACAATGGCTATTCTTGGTGGGATGTCCCCTGCAACAGGGAGAGCCAGACCTCATTTGACCAAAAAGGATTGGAAATTGAGGGGGAGAATTCACTACTCAGACACATATGAATGTATTTTGCTTGTAGATCAAGTTTGTGATAGGGCCCGTGGGAACAAAGAAATAAAGAGGTGGGACCTGGAAGGAAGGTGACTGATAGCCAACACCAGGAAAGGGTCCCAATATGTGTGTATTTGTGCACTTCCCTCAGTCTGTAATATGTGCATATTTGCCCTGAATGACCCACTGTTGGGAAATGTGCCACACATTGGGAATGGAGGACTCAGGGGCACAGAGTGGGAAAGCAGAGAGAAAGGGGTCCTTCACCCTCACAGGCATGGACAGTCTGACGGGTTGTTCTCAGACCTTCAGACCACACTGGAAACCTGCAGTGGCCAGAGATCCTCAGTTATTTAAGTAGTACTAGACACTGAAGGGCCAAAAAGAGAAAGGAGAGGAAGGGAAGAGTCCCTCTGAATGGCATGAGCGAAAATCTCTCACCTTTTTGGCAAGAGGTGTCTGTCTATTTCCTGGAGCTATAAAACCTCAGGGAGGGGAAACCTTAGCTATAGGTCATCCGTTCCCCAAGGAGTACTAGAGTTGGTCCACTGAGGGAAAGTTCTAAGAAATTCCATGGGTATCTGGGGTGACCCTGGCCCTGCAAATTCTCCACAGTAGGGCCACCAAATGTGGGGCAACCTGATCAGGTCAATGCCAATGGTGAGAGCAATGTAAGAATCCACCAAAGGCTGGGCAAAGAAAATAGAAGTTTACTGAATACCCTGTCAGGGAGCTGTGGGCAAGACAGCAAAAGAGAGACTGTCTGGGAGGAAGAAATGGTGGGTAACTATAGTTAAGGAGGAAGGTGAACGTGTCTGGGATCATATGGAATTTTCCATTTTTGGTGTATGTATCCAGGTTTAGTAATCCATTGGTCAGCTAGGGATTATGGATGTTGTAGGTAGGTCACCTAACTGGCTTCCTTGTATTCAGCCAGGGGGTAAGGGTTCACTGTGGGCCCTTCTACCTTACTCAGGTTTTCGTCACTCAAGCTCATTGCTTAAAAGTGGCTTGCATACATATCCTGTTTTCTGGGAGAGTTTGTCTTTCCCTAGATTTTGTGTTAATGAGCTGCCTGGGTACTTCAGCTTTCTGATGGATTTAAGACAAGTGATTTGGTTATCCAATTTTTCACATTCTTAAGCACAGGAGTGAGGTTTTTTTGAGCTTTCTGTGTTCTAATCTTTACTTTATATATAAAAAAATTCCTTCCTTTCTTTAGACTGAGATTATTTCTGCTTACTGATTTACCAAGAATTAACAAGACAGGGACACCTGGGTAGCTCAGTGGGTTAAGCCTGTGCCTTTGGCTCAGGTCATGATCCCAGGGTCCTGGGATCAAGCCCTGCATCGGGCTCTCTGCTCAGTAGGGAGCCTGCTTCCCTTCTTCTCTCTCTGCCTGCCTCTCTGCCTACTTGTGATCTCTGTCTATCAAATAAATAAAATCTTTTAAAAAAAGAATTAACAAGACAAATAGCATGAACACATATATTCAGATGAGATAAAGTACAAATACTGAAAGCATTTAACAGTTATGAACACCATAGACGTAGAAGGTCAGCATGCCTAGCAGAGCCAGCTCATTTTTAGACAAGCATGGAATATTCACACAAGAACAGTAAGAAGGGAATGTAGACACATGATTTCAGAACACTGTATTAACTTCACTTGCTACAAATTCTCAGGGTATCTAATTAAAGTAATAGAATATTCAAAGCAGACTCTGCATGAATTTCATAAATATTAGCATATGCCTTTCTCCTAAAGGAAAGAGTATAAAATTCTTATTTCCTCAAATAGGGTTACAATTAGTGCTTTCTCAACCTTAAGAACTTTTTGTCGAAACTCCATAATTTTAGGACTAATTGGATGCCCAAAGCAAATTATTCAATCATTCAAGAATTTGGGGCATCAGGGTGGCTCAGTCAGTTGGGCACCTGACGTCTGATTTTGGCTCAGGTTATGATTTCAGGGTCATGAGATAGAGTCCCATATCAGGCCCTGTATCAAGGAAGGAGCTGGCTCAAGATTCTCTCTTTCAAGCTTCTCTTTCTGCCCCTCCACTCACCCTTATTGCATACGCTCTTATCTTGGAAATAAATAAATAGATAAATAAATTTAACTAGAAAATAAAAAAAATAATAATCTATGAGCACTTCCTACTTACTGAACTCTCTGTTAGATGCTGAGGATCAATTATAAGAGGGGTATGTACCTAATACCCAAATGCAACCAATGAAGTCATTATTCTGAGTGAGCAAAGATCTGTTAAGGAACACCACTTTAGAAAATTCATTTCACGCAGTCATATTGTTGGGCAGACACTGTGTATTGTAAAGAAACTCAGTTCACAGAGTTCTGGGGGAAAATTGTGCTGCAGGAAATTTCTAAGATCACCTTTTTCCAACTAGATAACAGTGTAAATAACACTGAAAATGACCCAAAGACTGGCAGAACAAACTGTCTACAGGTAAATGTAGAGAAGAAGCTGCACTGAAGAGAGTAGGATTGGGAGAGACCCAGTAGGGAGCTAAGGGGACCTGCACAATAGCCACAGGATGAAGGGATGCCATAGGAACAGGTGAGGCATAGAAAAAGACTCACACTAGGGAGCTCACATGGGGAAGATGAATTCTGACACTATTTGATTTTGAAAACCAGAGGGGCTTAATTTCTGGGGTTCTTACAATTCATGGGGTTTAATATATGGAACATAAAAAAATCAGCAGGCTCAGCTCTGGGATAGCTAGGAGGTCAAAAGAAAGTTGAAACCTCCTGCTCTTAAAGAGCACAAAACCAAGAGCCAAGAGAGTAACAGCATAGATGCTGTGGTTTGAAATAGGCCTGGGTTTATGGGAGCGAGTCGTTTGCTAATGTCAGTGCATGCCCCAGAGGTACAGAGATTGTTGGGGACCCCTTCAGGAATAAAGAAGCAGGCAGGTGACATTTCCCTCTTCCTCTGAGTGTGAGCACACAGACAAATGTGAAAACCTGTGTTGAGCCTATTGGGGGTCCATTAGCAAAGGAACGAGACTGATACAAAGCGAAAGTTATGCAAAGCCTTATTCTATGCCAAGCATTAGAGGTTAGGCTGACTGGCCAGGGGAATGAGACTGAGACAAAGTGAAAGTTATGTGAAGCTTTATTCTATGCCAAGCATTAGAAGTCAGACTGATCGGCCAGGGCTGCCTCAGAAGAGAGCGACCCCCTCCCAATCTCACAGGCTGGTTTTATAGGGCACAACTGCAGACCCAAGGCACATGGCTTCTATTTTAAGGCATTCACTCCCAGAATCAATACCTGGAACCATACCAGGAACTACTGGGGTGTTTATTCCTGGAATGAAGTCCGTGGATGTAAACAACAATATGGCTACCTAGGCAATATGGAGTCACTCTGGCTAAGCAGGCCTTAATAGTTTAACAGGTTTTAACATTAAATTGGCCCTAACAGAGCCAACTAACTCATTTGCTATCAGCACACCACAAACCCACATTCCCTGCAGGCACACTCCTTCCAGTCAGGTTAATGCTCCAGGTGCTCTCCTGCAGCAGACCTATGTAAACCTTGTCAACACAATGCATCCTGCCCCAGAGCCCTCTGGTGGGGGTGGATCCAACCCCTTCAAACCAGCCTGCCTTCATCTCACTGACTGCAGACCCCTCCAAGAACATACCTGTGCAATTCTTACTAAAACTGTGCCTTCACTAATAGTTTTCTTTGTCAGGTGTCTCTTCTTCAATATGATCTTGATAAGACTATAAGCAAAGCAGTGCCACAATCCTGGCAATGCACATGCAGTCCTGCCATGGGCCACACAACTCCAACATGAGGCTTGTGCTGGGGAGAAAGAAAAGTAACTACACAGAACATGGTAACTGAGGCCCCAGAACCTCTTCTTCATAAAGCCACTTCTCTCAAGAACATGGGACATACCTAACATTCCTAACACACAGAAATAGACACAGAGACTTAGACAAAATGAGGAGACAGAGGAATATGTCTCAAGTGAAATAGAACAGGACAAAAATCACAGCAAGAGTACTAAATTAAAAAAAAAAAAAGAATAGTAATATGCCACATAGAGAATTTAAAGGAATGGTCATAAAGATACTCACTAGACTTGAGAAAAGAGTAGAGGACCTCAGTGAGACCATCAACAAAGAGATAGAAAGCATAAAAAATAACCAATCAGTAATGAAATCAAAATATGAAATTAAAAATGCACTGAAGGAATGAATAGTAGGATAGAGGAAGCAGAAGAGCAGATCAGTGACCTGGAAAACAGGGTAATAAATAGTGGTCAAACTGAACCAGGAGAGAGAGAGAGAAAAAAACTACAAAATGAATAGACTTAGGGAAGTCAGTGACTTTACCATTTGCATTATACATCACAGAAGAAGAAATAGGAAAAGGACCAAAAATTATTTGAAGAAATAATGGCTGGAAACTCCCCGAATCTGATGAAGGAAACAGAATTCAAGAAGCAGGAGGCCTAGAGAGACCCCAATAAAAAATCAACTCAGGGAGGTCCACACCATAATACATATTAATTAAAATGGCAAAACAAACAAACAAAAAAAGTGGTGATAAAGGAGAATTGTAAGACCAGCAAGAAAAAAGAAGACAATTACATCCAAGGGAAACCCATAGAGTTTTGAACTGATTTTCAGCAGAAACTTTGCAGGCCAGGAGAAAATGTCATGATATATTCAAAGTATTGAAAGAAAAAATCAGCAGCCAAGAATACTGTATCCAGCAAGGCTATCATTCATAATAGAAAGAGAGATAAAGAGTTTCCCAGGTAGGCAAATTTTAAAGGAATTCATGACCACTAACACAACACTACAAGAAATGTTAAGGGAGGCTCTGAATGAAAAGAAAGATGAAAAGGAAAGGAATTACAATAGCAATAAAAAATAGAAATCTGTAAACATCAGTCAAAAGACTCACAAAATAATTAGATGTAAATAATGACTTAATATACTGAAAATGTAGGTGGGGGGGTGGGAGAGGAATAAAGGATGTGTTCAGACTTAAGTGACCTTAACTTAATGTTGACTGCTCTATACAAAAGCTGTTCTGTACAAACTGAATGATAACCAGAAATCAAAAATCTGTAACAGCTATGCAAAATGTGAAGAGAAAATCCAAGTCCTTTGCTAAAGAAAGCCAACTGTCCATTGGAGAAAAGAGCAAGAGGAGAAAGGAACAGAACTACAAATACAACCAAAAAACCAAGTAAGATATTTGCAAGTGACAGTACAGACAAAGAGCTGATATCCAGGCTCTATAAAGAACTCCTCAAACTCGACACAAACAAAACAGATAATCATGTCAAAAAATGGGCAGAAGACATGAACAAACACTTCTCCAATGGAGACATTGAAAAGACTAATAGACACATGAAAAATGTTCATTATCATTAACCATCAGGGATACTCAAATCAAAACCACATTGAGATAGCTCCTTACACCAGTAAGAATGGCCAAAATTAACAAGACAGGAAACAACATGTGTTGGAGGGGATGTGGAGAAAGGGGAACCCTCTTACACTGTGGGTGGGAATACAAGTTGGTGCAGCCACTTTGGAAAACAGTGTGGAGATTCCTCAAGAAAGTAAAAATAGAGCTTCCTTATGACCCTGCAATTACACTACTGGGTATTTACCCCAGAGAGACAGATGTAGTGAAAAGAAGGGCCTTCTGTACCCCAAGGTTCATAGCAGCAATGGCCATGGTCACCAAACTGTGGAAAGAACCAAGATGCCCTTCAATGGATGAATGGATAAGGAAGATGTGGTCCATATATACTATGAAGTATTATGCCTCCATCAGAAAGGATGAATACCCAACTTTTGTATCAACATGAATGGGACTGGAAGAGACTATGCTGAGTGAAATAAGTCAAGCAGAGAGAGTCAATTATCATATGGTCTCACTTATTTGTGGAGCATAAGGAATAACGTGGAGGACATGGGGAGCTGGAGAGAAGGGAGTTGAGAGAAATTGGAGGGGGAGATGAGTCATGAGAGACTGTGGACTCTGAGAAAAAAAAAAAAAACTGAGGGTTTTGGAGGGGAAGGGAATGGGAGGTTGGGTGAGCCTAGTGGTGGGTATTAAAGAGGACACATATTACATGGAGCACTGGGTGTGGTGCATAAACAATGATTTCTGGAACACTGTAAATAAATTTTTTTTAAAAAAGCTAAAAAACCCCAAGTAACAAACTGGCAGTAAGTGCATACCTATCAATAATCCCATTGAATATAGATGATTATATGATTAATCAAAGGATGGGGTAATGGGATGGAAAAAAAGGAATCAAGACCCATTTCTATGCTGCCTACAAAAGACTCATTTCAGACCTAAAAGCACATGAGATTAAAACTGAAGTAGTGGAGAAGCATTTATCAAGCAAATGGATGTGAAATGAAAGCCAAGATAGTAATGCTTGTATCAGACAAGATAAATGTTAACAGAAAGACCGTAACAAGAGGCAAAGAAGGACACTATATAATAATAAGGGGAAAAATCCAACAAAAAGATATAACAATTGTAAACACTCATGCACCCTAAATGAGAGCACCCAGATATATAAAGCAGCTAGTAACAAAGATGAAGGAGGTAATGAAAAGTAATGCAATAATAGTAGGGGACTTTAATACCCCACTTACATCAATGGACAGAAGATCCAATCAGAAAACCATCAAGGAAACAGTGACCTTGAATGACTTATTAAACCAGATGGATAAATGCTATTTCAGACCATTGCATCCTAAAATAGCAGAGTACACATTCTGACATATCTATACATTAATAGTGTTACAGCATAAAGATAAATTAAGAAAACCACCTCATTTCAATTGCACCAAAAATCATTCAATATCTAGGAATACACCTGGCCAAGGATGCAAAAGATTTATACTCTGAAATCTATAAAATACTGGTGAAAAAAATTGAAGGTGATACAAAGAAATAGAAAGATATTCCTTGCTCATGGATTGGAAGAACAAATATTGTTAACATGTCCATACTACCAAAAGCAACTACAGATTTAATGCAATGTCTATCAAAATACCAATAGTATTTTTCATACAACTAGAGCAAACAATCCTAAAATTTGTATGGAACCAAAAAGTACTCTGAATGACAAAATAATCTTGAAAAAGAAAAACAAAGATGGATGTATCACAATTCCAGATTTCAAGTTGTACTACAAAGCTGTAGTAATTATAACAGTATGGACCTGGCACAAATGTAGATACATAGGTCAATGGAACAGTACAGAAGCCCAGAAATAAACCTACAACTTTATGGTTAATTAAACTTTGACAAATGAAGCAAGAATATGCAATGGGAATAGAGAGTCTCTTCAACAAACAGTGTTAGGAAAACTGGACAGCACATACAAAAGAAAGAAACTAGGTGGCTTTCTCACACTATACACAAAAATAAATTCAAAGTGGATTAAGGACCTTAATGTGAGACCTGAAATTATAAAAATCATAGAAGAGAGCACAGGCAAATATCTTATCCAATTCTGTGGATTGTCTCTAAGTTTTGTTGACTGTTTCCTTTGCTGTGCAAAATTTTTTACCTTGATGAAGTCCCCAAAGTTCATTTTTGCTTTTGTTTCCATTGCCTTTAGAGAAGTGTCTTGAAAGAAGTTTCTATGGCCATTGTTGAAGAGGTTACTTCCTATGTTCTCCTCTAGGATTTTGATGGACTTCTGTTTCACATTGAAGTCTTTCACCCATTTTGAGTTTATTTTTGTGTGTGGTGTAAGATAATGGTCTAGCTTCATTCTTCTGCATGTTGTTGTCCAGTTTTCCCAGCACATTGACTGAAGATACTATCTTTTTTCCATTGGATAATCTCTCCATTGATTTTCTGTCCATTGATTTTTGTCCAGGATTAGTTGACTAGAGAGTTTCTTGAGCCTTTTCCCATTTCTTGAAGCCATTTCTTGAGCCTTTATTCTGTTCAATTGATCTACATGTCTGTTTTTGTGCCAGTACCATACTATCTTGATGACTACAGCTTTGTAATGTAGCTTGAAGTCAGTCATTGTGATGTCTCCAATTTTGGTTTTCTTTTTGAATATTCCCCTGAAGATTTGAGGTATTTTCTGGTTCCATAATAATTTTGGGATTGTTTATTTCAGCTCTGTGAAAAATGTCAATCGTATTTTGATAGGTATTGCCCTGAAAGTATAGGGCAGCAAAGACATTTTCACATTTCAGTTAAAGGGCTGGTATCCAAGATCTATAAAGATCAATACTCAATGCTCAATGCTCAAAAACAAATAATCCAGTAAGTAAATGGGCAGAAGACATGAACAGACACTTCCCCAAAGAAGACATATGAATAGCTAACAGACACATGAATAAATGTTCATCATCATTAGCCATCAAGGAAATACAAATCAAAACCACAGTGAGATATCACCTTACACCAGGTAGAATGGCAAAAATGAACAAGACAGGAAACAACTAGTATTGGCAAGGGTGTGGAGAAAGGAGAACCCTCTTACACTCTTGGTGGGAATGCAAGCTGGTATATCCAGTCTGGAAAATAGTATGGAATTTACTCAAGATGTTAAAAATAGAGCTACACTAAGACCCAAGAATTGCACTATTAGGTATTTACCCCATAGATAACAGATGTAGTGAAAAGAAGGAACATGTGCTCCCCAGTGTATATAGCAACAATATCCACAATAGCTAAATTGTGGAAGGAGCTGAGATGCTTTTCAACAGATTAATGGATAAAGAAGATGTGGTCCATATATACACAATGTAATATTATTCAGCCATCAGAAAGGATGAATCCCTACCATATGCATCGACATGGATGGAACTGGAGGAGATTACGGTGAGTGAAGTAAGTGAAGTAGAGAAAGACAATTATCATATGGTTTCACTTATGTGTGGGACATAAGGAATAGCATGAAGGGACCACAGGGGAAGGGAGGGAAAACTGAACTGGAAGAAGTCAGAGAGGGAGACAAACCATGAGAAGCTCTGGACTGCAGAAACAATCTGAGGGTGAGGGTTACAGTGGGGAAGGGGGTACATGGGTGGGGTAAGCGGGTGATGGGTATTAAGGTGGGCATGTGTTGCATTAAGCACTGGGTCTTATATACAACTAATGAGTTGTTGAACACTAGATCAAAAACTAATGATGTACTAAATGCTGACTAACTGAATATAATAAAAATAGTAAAAAATAAAAATTAAAAAAAAAATAATATAATGTGCAAAGAGAGAGAGAGAGCATGGGCAGTAAAGTCTCTGACATCAGCCACAGCAACATTTTTCCAGATATGCCTCCGGAGGCAAGAGAAACAAAAACAAAACTAAACTGTTGGGAGTACATCAAATAAAGTGCTCTGTACAGCAAAGGGAAGAATCAACAAAACTGAAGGACAATCACTGAATGTGAGTAGATACTTCCTAATTACATATTTGATAAAGGGTTAGTATCCAAAATATATAAACAATTTGGGCAATTCAACAACAAATAATCAAAAAAAGAAATAATCCAATTAAAAAATGGGTAGAAGACATGAGTAGACATTTTTTCAAGAAGACATCCAGATGGCCAACAGGAAAAAAAAAATGTTCAACTTCTCTCATCATCAGGGAAATGCAAATCAAAACCATAATGAGATATCAACTCACACCTGTCACACTAACTAAATTCAAAAACTCACAAGGAAGAAGTGCTGTAGAGGAAGTGGAGTACAGGGAAATCTTGCACACTGTTGGTGGATATGGAAACTGGTACAACCGTGGTGGAAAGCAGTATGCAGGTTCCTCAAAAAGTTAAAAACAGAATCATCATATGAACTAGTAATTCTACTACTGGATATTACCCAAATAATGTGAAAACACTAAAATGAAAAGAAACATGCACTCCAATGTTTACCGCAGCATTATTTACATTGGTCAATGTATAGAAACATCCCAAGTGTTCCGTAGGTAGAAGAATAAAGAAGAAAAGATCTGGTGTGTATATTCAATGGAATAAAACTCAGCCATAAAAATGACGGAAAGCTTGCAATCACAACATGGATGGAGCCAGAGAGTATGATGGTAAGTGAAATAATCACTCAGAGAAAGACAAATACCAAATGATTCCTTTGTATGTGGAATTTAAGAAACTAACAAAAGTAACAGAAAAAGAAGTGACAAAGGAAAAAACAGCCTCTGAGCTATAGAGAACACACTACTGGTTCCCAGATGGCAGGTGGGTTGGTGGATGGAGAAATACGTAGAGGAGATTGGGAAAACCCTTAAATTGATGAGCAATGAGTAATGTATGGGATTTCTGAATCTCTACCCTGTACACCTGAAAGTAATATAACATTGTATATTAACTGTCCTTAAAATAAATAAACCAAGCAAAGAAAAAACCAGGACACCAAAATTTATAGTTCTTGGTTTATGTATTTTTCTTCTCTAAAATCTCCCTGAAGAAAGTGACTGCACTGTGAACACTGTATTTTCATGAGTATAGCACAGTGCTTGGATCCAGGCAGGGGCTAAGTGACTTCGGTGAGCGAATATATATTCATTCAAGTCAGACTGAGGGGGTTTTCCTCAGATGTTTCAGTGTCACATGGTTTCTGTGATGACTGCTGGTTTCCCCCTAAAGATAATGGTGGACTGGTGGTTGCTAATACCGTTAGGCATTCAGTCATGAGGGGATCCAGAGAAGCAATAAAACAACTGTTAAAAAGAAAATGTTGGGCCCAAAATGACACCTTGGGCCATGCCAAGTCCCAAAACCTTACTTAATCTCTAACTTCCCCCTAAAATGTTCACCTGTCGGTTAGGAATTCTCTGGTCAGCACCAAGGAGGTGCTCTGTCCCATGGGCCCTCTCCACCCACTAGGAGGGGAGGTTGTCTTCATGTTAATACCTCCTCCTCTCCTAATTAAGGGAGGGTGACCTTCCCTGAAACACTCTTTCTCTTCTTCACCAACTTTCTTGCTATGAAATCTTTCCATTAGCACCACTCTTCAGAGCTCCCCTCTACCTGCCAGATGGGATGCTGGCTTATTCTTGAATCGCTTAATAAAACCAATTGTATCTCCAAATTTACCCATTTGCTTTTGTTTTTTTAACATAAGCAGTGAGAAGTCAGAGATGTGAATGAGCTGCGCTGGGAATGAGAAGGGGAAGGAAATGCATGGGTGATGTCACATGGGCAGGAGGGACAGAGTGGCAACAGGGTCTAGGGTTGGGGAGCTGTGTGTTTTCATGGGTTACTGTCCGAATGGGAAGAAAATGTAGGAGAGCTAGGATCAGTTTCCATGCCACACAGGACTCCTTATGTAGTATCTGAATGAGGGGACAGGGAGAAGAACGGAAGCTGGTGACAGGGAGAAGCTGGAAGCCAGAGAGGGGCATCGGACCAGGAGGGGAACTGAGAGTCTGAGTAGGTGTACAGGGTTGAGGGAGGAGCACATTTGCATTTTAGCAGAGACTCAGGGAAGGCTTGTGTGTGGAGAAGGAAGTCAGAAGAGAGGGGCTGTGTGTGGGGTAGGTTTGTTAGAAAAGAGGTCAAAGACCGGCTTTGTAAGAGAAAGAAAGCATCTGCGAATACTAATGCTGTTCCTACAACTTGTGCTGTTGGTGGTTCTCCTCCCAGATGGTGACAGTGAAGATGGTGAGAACTCTGGCCCTGCCCAGTGGGTACATGTGTGTGTGTGTGTGTGTGTGTATGTGTATATCTGTTTATGTATCTGTATCTGTTTATGTGTGTCTGTGTGCGTTTCTGCCAGTCTGCAGTCTGTGTGTTTGTGATGTGTGTACATGCGTTCATGTTCATTTGAGTATGTGTATAGGTATGTGTGGATAGGAGTCTTCTGCATCTCTTTGCATTTCTGTGTGTGTACATGTGTTGGTGTGTGTCTGCATGTCTCTGTTTGTATATGTACATACATGTGTATATATGTGTACATCTCTGTGTGTGTCTATATGTGAGCATTTGTGTCTCTGAGTGTGTGCATTCATGGTGTGAGTTCCCCAACTCATAATAGGGGAGGGAGACTGTCAGCCTGGCTCCTCCCTGAAAATTCCTGACCCTGAGGACCTGTGCTCTTCTAAAGGCTGGGTATGAAGCTTGAATGTCTGGGGAAGCACATGTCTCCTGAGATAACTACTGTTTCTCTGTCCTTCAGATTTTGGTTCCCCTCCCTGGCACCTCTCTCCTTCCCAATGCTCTCCACTGCAGAGTTTATCTGGCCTTTTCCCACAGACTTCCAGGAGCCAGTCTCCTTCCGAATCATCCTGACCACATCCTTTTACAACTCCTCCTGGACACAAAATCAAGGCTCAGCTTGGCTGGATGATTTGCAGACTCATGGATGGGACAATAAGACTGGCGCTTTCATTTACCTGCAGCCTTGGTCTAAAGGCAACTTCAGCAATGAAGAGCTGACGGAAGTAGAAAAGTTATTCTACACATACTCCATTAGATCTCCTTCAGCATATCATAACCACATCAGCCAATGGCAGCTTGAATGTAAGTTCATTTCCCTCTGGGTTGGGCTGCACGTGGCAAGTGTGTGTGTCTCATTGAGCTCCTTCTTTCTCTAGGAAATGAACTTCACTGGCTTTTGAACTTCACCTCTCTCTATCTGAAAGTGAATCACACGAATTTGGGCAGGGGTAGAGGCCAGACCCTGATTCTTGAGAAGCTTCACGTTTTCTTCAGCTTCCCACTCCTCTCATTGACCACAGGTCATGCTCTCCATCGCTCACTTGTGTCTCCCTTGACCACCTCTTTCCCTGGCTTCCAGCCAAGCACCCTTGCTCCCTCACTTGTGACTGACTTTGAACTGTGCTTTCTGTCCATTCTATCCCAGCAGTGATGTCTATGTGTTCCCTATACCCCAGTGCACTCCCTTCACCCTAGATTGTTTTTACCCCAGCTCTCCCACTGAGTCCTTCCCTATTCTCTTTCCACACCCTTCATGTCTCTCCTCCAACATTTGCTCCTTCCTCAGTCATTCACCATTGCCTCCACCTCCTGCGACCACCACTTCCCTTTAGTCTGAGCCTCCCCTCAAGTCAAACTTTCCTCCATTGCTCCAGTTCCCAACTTCACCCTTCCGCTTCTAGCATCCTTGACTTGCATTCATCTCATTTCCTTTCCTTCACTCCCCCTACTATAATTCAGTCTCTCTTCCCCAGATCCCTTCCAGGTTCAGCTGCTGTTAGGCTGTGATTCCCACTTTGGAGAAGCATCAGTAGGCTTCATGCGGATTGCTTATCAAGGATCAGATCTCATGAGTTTCCAGAACACATCATGGTGGCCATCTCCAAAGGGAGGAAGTAGGGCTCAGCAAGTCTGTACAGTATTCAATCAGTACCATGTTTTCAATGAAATAGTATACAAACTCCTCACTGAGTCTTGCCCCCAGTTCCTGTTGGGTCTTCTTGAAGCAGGGAAGGCGTATCTTCAGCGACAAGGTCAGTCCTGCTCTCTTCCTCTATGAATCCTCTACTCTGCACTCATGGTTTATAACATTCCATCTAATTCAAGGTAAGAAAGAGTCAAGAGGGAGTGGGGATGATGGTTACAGGTTTCTAGATGTGGAAAGATGTCTATATAAAATGATGTGAAGATCTACCCTCTCAGTCTGCAATTATCTGTCCTGTGTCTGCAGTGAGGCCAGAAGCCTGGCTGTCCACTGGCCCCAGTCCGGGTCCTGGCCGTCTCCTGCTGGTATGCCACATCTCTGGATTCTACCCAAAGCCTGTGTGGGTGATGTGGATGCGTGGTGAGCAGGAACAACAAGGCACCCAGCGAGGTGATGTTCTGCCCCATGTTGATGGGACGTGGTATCTTCAGGTGTCTTTGGATGTGAAAGCCAGGGAGGCTGCTGGCCTGTCATGCTTGGTGAGACACAGTAGTCTAGGAGGCCAGGACATCATCCTCTACTGGGGTGAGAAAGAGCTGGGGCCCAGCTGGGAAAGAGGGTGGGTGCATCTCCAGCAGAGCAGGAGAACCAGATGAAAAATTGGGGTTGCTAGAACAAAAGTGACTAAAAAAAAATGGCAATCCAAGGAAGGAAGAACTGGGAGTTCAGTCCTACAGATATGGGAGGATGCATCAATCTGGGTGAAGGGTCCATCTCTGAGGAGGGATGGGAGAAGTGAAAATGGGAAGGGGAGTGGGTGAGGCAGAGGATGACCAGAGCAAGGAGGACCAGGAAGGTGCAGTTCAACTCAGGGTAGATGGGAAGTGACACCCTCTGTACACCAAACCCACAGAGAAGCCCCATTCCATGGGCTTGGTCTTCCTGGTGGTGATAGTGCCCCTGGTGCTTCTGGCTGGTCTGACGTTGTGGCTCTGGAAGTGCTGGTAAGTCTCTGGAGCCACCTTCCTGTCTTTCCCATGTGTGTCCCACCTTTTAGTCTGTCCTCAGCCCTCCTGCTCCCAGTGCCCTTCTCCCCTGCAGTCCTCACCTCCCCCTGCTGCAGAATGACTCTTCCTCTGTTGCTCCCAGGAAAACACACTGGAGACATCAGTGCACTGACCTCCCTTCTGAACAAGATCCCAGCAGCCCAGGCTCCAGTACTTACCTAAACCCAACTCGGTGGTGAAGTCCTTACAACTCTCTGGGCGCAAGTTTGACTTTTAATTGTGCTTAATGATCAGTTGTCAATATAAGCTCAGTGTAATTCAGTGGGGTTTGTTGTTATGATTGGTTCTGGAACTTAACTCTCAAATTTAACTCAGTGTAAATGAAGTCCCAGCACCTCCATGGGTGACAGACATCAGATGTCACTTCTTCCAAAGAGCCCTCCCTTACTCAGAAGTGGACGCTGTCTATGTAGTGAGAATTCCCACCACCTTTCCCTGTACTTTGACAGTCCTATTCCCCATCCCTGGTGCCTGCTTTCCCCAGTTAGGACAGTTTTCCTTCTAACTTTTAGGATCCTTGAGAGCAAAGTCTATATGTTCTTCATATTTGTATACTTGGGAAGGTGTCTCACCTGTATGGGAAATATCCTCAATAAAAACCCGTGTTGAATCTATGCTAAATCCATAGGTTCTTCTTCTCCTCCTCATCCATCTCCTCCTCCTCCTCCTCTTCCTCCTCCTCCTTCTTCTCCCAGACATGCTTGTAGTTGTTGAGATGTTTGCTGCTCTTCTTGTTAAAAGTCTTGTCACCTGGCCAAGGGAGTGCACAGTTTCCCTGTTCTGGTGACATCTCTGGTCTCCTAAGTAGAAACACGTTTTCTGTAAAGATTTGTATTATTTAACTACAAAAACCTATTGGATGAATCTGTTGCTCCAAGTATTCTAGTTTAAACAGAAATGCAGGATTCAGTTTTTTTGTTTTGTTTTGTTTTGTTTTTATGTTTGCCAGTCTCTGAGCAGCAGCAACAGAACTGTCACCCTGGGGCTTTTTAAAATATAAGGTCTTGGCCTCAGCTGACTTCCTGAATCACAACTTGCATTTTAGCAAAATCAGCAGGGAGATTCACAGGTGCATAAATGTGATGTCTGAGAGGTAGCCGTGCCGTGTCTGTGAGTCCCTGAAGGGAGAGAGATGTTCCAGGAAAGAGAATGGGGGTGTTGTGGTCAGGAATAAATGGAGACCCAGCAGAGACCAGGCATACAGTGCCTCCTGACATTCATGGTTGCTGTTTACAGCTTCTAGGACTCTGAGTCAGAGATAGTGAGCCATTGATCCTGGGGGCAAAGCAGGGTTCAAGTTCTGGGGGTCTTTCATGACTCTTGTCACTTGTTTCATGTGTGTTTCTATTTAAAGACAGGTTCTTGGGGTGCGTGGGTGGCTCAGTCAGTTAAGCTGCTGCCTTTGGCTCTGGTATTACTCTCAAGGTCCTGGGACTGAGCTGCAGTCCAGCTCCCTGCTCAGCAGGGAGTCAGCTTCTCCCTGTCCCTCTGCCCCTCCCTCTGTTTGAGTTCTCTCTATCTCTGCCTCCTTCTCTTTCAAATAAATAAATAAAATCTTAAAAAAAAGTAAAGACAGCGGGGCACGTGGGTGGCTCGGCCAGTTGAGCATCTGTCTTCAGCTCCGGTCATGATCCTGGGGTCCTTCTTCTCCGTCTTCCAATCCCCCTGCTTGTGTTCCCTCTGTCGCTGTGTCAAATAATAAATAAAATCTTAAAAAAAGAAAAAAAAAAGTAAAGACAGCTTCTTTAATATATATGTATTTGTAAATAATTTTTTGTATGGAGTATTTCCCCACAATAAAACACCAGCTCAGAAGTGTGTAAATTTCCCAGCTTGGGTACTGTGATCACCAGGGTCTTTGGCTTTCAGTCTCGTGGCTATGCTGCCCAAGACAGTTTGAGAAACTAACAAAAAGAAATAGTCATTGTCTCATGAATCCAAGAGCAGAGTACCTTTTCCCCTTTTTCTTGGCGTCATCATGGCATCATCATAGCCTCCTAGATGTTATTTTACTATTCTCTGGTGTGGGTCCACACTGATGTCATGAATGACCTGTTCTTTTCCCTGTATTTACTACATTGTTTACTCATTATCAGTGAGTGCAGAGCCCACAGCTCTGCATCAGGAGCCTGAGCGAGCCTTACCAACGCAGGTGTTTTGTCATGGGGCACATTACACCTTCGTGTGCTTAGGATACCAGTCAACCTGAAGCTCTGGGCTTCAGGGCCATTTAAAACACTGAAGTCGCCTGGAAAGACAACAGAGGTGCAGAAAATGTGGCACCAAATTGATCATGAACAGGATATGTGTTTACAGTGTCAGAATTAATACAGGAAGGCAGAAAGACACTTGGATCAAGCTTGGTCTGGAGCACCTGTGGTTGACTCATGTCAGGTCACTCTAGCTGTCCATGAATAGTGTTAAGCACATGTGTCTGGGGCTTACAAATCAAGGTCAGCAGGTAGGCCAATCAGCACAGACAGACTCCATGAATAATGAAGATGGACCCTCTGTGACCGATGACCCCCATCCAGTGGGAGTGGAGTCATCCATGACTAGACTTTAATGGCTCTCAGTTTCATTAATTAACTGAGCAAACCATTCTCAAGCTCTGACCACGAAGCAGGGACATTCTGGGTTTCAAGTAGTGGGGAAGAAAAGGTCTTTCCTATCTTTATACCTTGAAAATTTTCTTTCCTGATTTGATTATGGTGTTCATTGTTGTTTCTAACCAGTTTATTAGTCAGCAATTTATGTGAGTTGAACTAGGGGACAGAGACTTAGGGGTTTTTTGGTTTTTTGTTTGTTTTGTTTTTTTAGAGCTGAGAGTGGGGCCCATGATTGGAAAATGTCCAGAGAGAACACATGCAGGCCCCAGACCTACACATTTGGCCATTTCTGGAAAATAACGTTGAGATGGGAGAGGTGGCAAAGGTGAAAATATGGGAATGGGAAGAGCAAATCATGGGTCATCTGCAATCTTCCTGCCTGGGTCAGACTGCTTGGCTATTTCTTTACTTCCAGTCCACCTTGTCACACTTGCATGGATATCATATGGATATGGGTTGGTTGACTCTACTCTTATGTGTAACCTTGGGCTCTGATCAGCCTGAGGACATCAGGAGAAAGCATCTTTGTCAAGGTGACAGGATAAAGGATGGACAGGTAACCTGCCAGTCAGGTCAGTCATCAGATAGATTCCATTTGTATCACCCAAAGTGATGGTTCAAGGCCAGGCACCTGCTCTCTGTGGCACAGGTCACACACAGCCTGATTTTTAAAAATTAATTAATTAATTTAAAATTTTCTTTTCAGTGTACCAGAATTCATTGTTTATGTACCACACCCAGCGCTCCATGCAATATGTGCCCTCCTTAATACCCACCACCAGGCTCACCCAAACTCCCACGCCCTCCCCTTCAAAACACTCAGGTTGTTTTTCAGAGTCCACAGTCTCTTATGACTCATCTCCCCCTCCAATTTCTCTCAACTCCCTTCTCCTCTCCATCTCCCAGTGTCCTCCGTGTTATTCCTTATGCTCCACAGGCAAGTGAAACCATATGATAGTTGACTCTCTCTGCTTGACTTATTTCACTCAGCATAATCTCTTCTAGTCCCATTCATGTTGCTACAAAAGTTGGGTATTCATCCTTTCTGACGGAGGCATCATACTCCATAGTGTATATGGACCACATCTTCCTTATCCATTCATCTGTTGAAGGGCATCTTGGTTCTTTCCACAGTTTGGCGACCGTGGCCATTGCTGCTATGAACATTTGGGTACAGATGGCCCTTCTTTTCACTACATATGTATCTCTGGGGTAAATACCCAGTAGTGCAATTGCAGGGTCATAGGGAAGCTCTATTTTTAATTTCTTGAGGAATCTCCACACTGTTTTCCAAAGTGGCTGCACCGACTTCCATTACCACCAACAGTGGAAGAGGGTTCCCCTTTCTCCACATCCCCTCCAACACATGTTGTTTCCTGTCTTGTTGATTTTGGCCATTCTAAATGGTGTAAGGTGGTATCTCAATGTGGTTTTAATTTGAATCTCCCTGGTCACAGCCCAATTCTTATGAAGGATGTAGGAAAAAGAAATGCTCTCTCCTGTCCTGGATGATAAGGTCAGGGTATGAAGCCTGAAATAAATACAATCCTTTTTCAGCAGCAAGAAGCAAGCCTAAGGATGAAGCCTGCAAGCAAGAAGGCAGGGAAATTGTATGAAATTTTCCAAGAGTGTAGATCCCAAGTGTTCTCACTACAAGAAAGAAAAATAAAAGAAAAGAAAGAGAAGGAGAAGTTCCAGATGTGAGGTGGTGACCGAGTTAACTGCCCTGGTTGTGGACATCACACCACCATGTACACATACACCGAACTTCCAGCGGCTACTTCATTTTATGTTTTTTAAAGGAAAATGGCAAATGAAATATTCCAACATGTGATGAATGCTACATAAAATATTAATTTTCATGATTTGCTTCAGTAGACGTTTTCTTGACAAGTTCTGTGTTTTCCTTCTGAAATGCCGCGTGCCCTCACTGGAGGCACTGCAGGGCAGGACGTGGGCATTCAGCCGCAACGCCCCGCAGGCCCATGTGCGCTCGGCTCCTGTGGGTCTTCAGGCCGCCTTCTCTGGGAAGTTGTTGGAGGACTTTCCTCAGGAGGACCTTCGTTCATGTCACGTCAGAGGCTCTGCTGCCCCTGTTAGAGCCTGCAAGGGCCCGCATGGCCCAGGGTGCCTCCGAACCTTCCTTCCTGGGAGGCTAGAAAGCTGCACACTGTCCATAGGTCCAGTGTTTATTTGTCATCATACTTCAGTGATACTGAAAATAGTAACAATAACGAAACCAAAGCATCAGAAAAGTGAAGGCAGATACACAGACCCACAGAAGGGGCTGGAGCCCCAATGACTCTGGGCTCCCCAGTTCCATCAGCCAATACATTCCCCACATGATTTCAGCCCAACAGGGTGGATTTCTAGCCTTAGTGACCAAAAGCTCCCCTCTGATGGACGTGGACGTGGCCTCATGGGGACACTGGGATAATGTCTCTCTTCCTCGCAACATTCCTCCTTGCTTCCCTCTTCCCTTCCCTGGATTCTTGAAAATGTTTTTCTAGCCCTTTTCTTTGATTGCTTTTCTCTTCATGGGTCCTCATCGTGTAACACTCACCCTTTTTGCACATTTACCTGCCATCAGAATCAATCCCTGTCCTGGGTGTTTTCAAGGATTTCTAGCAAACCTCTGTCCAGGAATTGAGGTGCTGGGTCCGCTGCTGATCAGTGACTGGCAGAAATCCATCCTCCAGGGTTTTCATCGGACATTTCAAAGGACGAGCTGCACCAGCACATGATAAATCGGGAAGCGTCATGGTCATGGCAGTTAAAGTTTCAACATGCAAGACATTTTCTAGAATTCGTCCTGACACAGTATGTCCATCTATTCATTCATTCATTGATTTTATCATGTATCGAGCTTTTCCTATTGTAATGGTAAACATACTCTCTGTGAGTGTTTCCAGGGTGTATGAGAGGCAGCTCTGCGTCCAGGTGTTTAAGATAAAATGAATAATCTCTTCCTCCAAGCTTCTTCCTTATTCATGTTTACATTTAACCACCCAGAGGCAAACTTCAGAAATCTTTGCAGCTTGTCTGTCTCGGCTTTTGTCTTTGCCAAGTTATTCCCTACAAATCTGTGAAAACCATTTTTTCCCTACCCAAGGTGGTCCTCGTGAACCTCCACATGGGGTGCTGACACAGCTTTCCTGTCTCCCTGCAAGCAGAGGCTCTACCTCACCACAGTGGGCTCGTACAGAAGGGATGGACGTGTCCACTGGGAGAACCTCCTCACGGAAGGTTCTATACTGTAGTAGAAGCATGAGGCCAGTTTGTGATTGAACATGGGAGAAAGGAGAAGCTGAAATGTTAACTTTCTGGATCTGGCAGTTGGAAGGGGGGGCAGTTTTGTCAGACTCCACGGGGTGACAGGAAGCAGCTGAGAGAGTGATGGCGGCCAGTCTTCAGACATGGCAGGTCCTAAGCATTTGGTTCCCACACTGTGTCCCTCTCCTGACTGTTGGACATAAAAGTAATGTGATTGAGTTGAAAGGTGAGATATTTTAAAATGTAAAGTTGGGTTGAATAGTAAAAGCGTGTTTAGTTAGTTAGTATTTGATCTTTTCTTAGTTTATTCATTAGATCCTAATTTTGTTCTAAACTTTTTTTTTTTTTTAAAGATTTTATTTATTTATTTGACAGACAGAGATCACAAGTAGGCAGAGAGGCAGGCAGAGAGAGAGGAGGAAGCAGGCTCCCTGCTGAGCAGAGAGCCCGATACAGGGCTTGATCCCAGGACCCTGAGATCATGACCTGAGCAGAGGCTTTAACCCACTAAGCCACCCAGGTGTCCCTGTTCTAAACTTGTTAATGGCATGTAAGAGCTAGTTTGTTTTTTTTTAGGCCAATCATACATGTGACTAGATCGCTACAGTCAGCTTTGTACATGAGAGAAGAGTTAACTCATCATTGTGTGATCCCGTTTATGAATCTCTACATTTATAATTTATAATAATTTCATTATGAATCATTTGATTCTTAATTATTTTAATTGTGTGTGGTCACCTAAAACATAATCCTTTTCTTATTCTCACATGAGAGGAAGTTTACGTGGCCAAGTGCACAGCAAGCTGCAAACGCCCGGGGAATTCGTCCCTTCCAGAAAGAGTAAGAGTGAGCTTGAGAGGAAGGATGAGTCCCGGCGGTGAAAAACAAGGGAAAGGACATTTCTTCTCGGATGAGGCCTGGACATGTCTGCACACAAACCCGTGCTTCCTCATTAGCAAGAAGGAAGGAGACACCACCCGAGGGCGTGTATCAGCAGAGTTCGTAGTAGCCTTTTTTGCCATGAAATCCACTTTCTGTGTGACTTTAGTATGGAGCTAGGTGCACTCACTGGCGAATCTGATCACTGCTGTGGTCACTACCTTTCAGAAATAATTTGCTTATGCTTTGTTCTCTTTTCTGCAGTGACTTGTAACCTCAGCGTCTTCAGTGCTTTTAATGAGATGCAGACCGGGATGGTGAGGAAGGTGTGTATCTGGTCTCACACCCCTCTGTTTCTGCATTTGTTCAGTTTTAAATATTCTGGGCTTTTTAAAGACTGTAGTTTTCACAGTCTCATTGACAGATGTTGCTTTTACGTTGGTGAGCACATATTCTCTTTTTCTGGTTCAAAGTGATTGTGAAGTAACAAGTGTTGGGGGAATTTATAGCTTCAAAACATTTATTTGTAAATAAGATGGATTAAAAATATATGAGTTTAGATTTTAATCAGGAAGCTAGAAAAAGGACAAAATCAGTAGAATTTAGAAGGTAGAAAATTCATTTAAAAACACTAAAAATTAAAAGAAAAAGCAAAGCAAACAAAAAAAAAATTGATAGAAATGACTGACAACACCAAAGATGGTCTTTTGAAAAAATTCATAAAAATATAAAACCTCTCTCCGAACTGATCGAAAGAGTAATAAACATGAGAAAGTTATAAGAATGTTATAAGAATGGCATGTAGATTGAAGAAGAATGTGTTGTCTATGACTTATATCAACACATTTGCTATAGATAAAATTTTATCTTAAAAAATCCTAGAAGAGGGAGAAAGTCTGAATGTACCGTGCTTGCTAAGGGATAGGGGGGAGGGTCAGAGCTCCTGCTGGTAGTGCAGGGTCCTAGGTACAAACCAGACGAGCAGCAGGTAATTATACTCCAGATGTGTTGGTCCAGGTAGAGAAAAGGATAGGAAAGAGTCCAGCACAAAATCCTCAGGACACCAAAGCCAGCAAGGCTTTTCCCAGAAAAAGGTAAAACAATTATTAAACGAGTGACTATCCGCTTACCTCATTTATGCATACATACAGGGAAAGTAGGTATATAGACTCAAAGTATTTGCAAACAGAAACTAGTGTCAGATGAAGTGGGATTTACCCATAGAATACAAGGACTGTGCCATTAAAAATTTCTTAATAGAATTACTTTAACAGATTAAGAAAATAAAGTCATGTAATCCTCTCCAGAGATATAGAAAAGGCATTTGGTGCATTTACATGTCCCTTCCGATAAAACCTGAACAACCCAGACCAGAGAGAAATGTAGCTGCAAACAGCCTGTATGACCCACAGTTGATTCTGAAGGTTGAAATGTGTTCTAGTGAGTGAAGGACAAGCAGCCCAGCTACCGGAGTATCTGCTCTTCTGTAGAAAATACTACAAGCCCTTCTTAACCCAGCAAAGCAAGGGAAATAAGGAGGCATGAAACTAGAAACTAAAGAAAAATCATTGTGATTTGCAGATCATATGATTGTATATAAGAAAATAGAAAGCCAAATACTGGGAGTAATAAGAGAATTTAGGAACTTATTTAGATAAAAATTGCAAGGATATCAAGAGAATAAGAATCTTTTTTTTTTTTTTGAGATGATATAATTTCTACCTAGAAACTAGTGGAGTAAAAAGCTAACAATTAGACCTACCATAAAAATGTAGCAAGTTCTTTTTTTTAAGAAAAGATTTTACTTATATACTTATTTGAGAGAGAGAGAGTGCAAGCAGGGAGAGGGAAAAGGAGGCAGAACAAGCAAACTCTGCACGGAGCAGGGAGCCTGAATGCAGGGCTCAGTCCCAGGACCCTGAGATCATGAGCTCAGCCAAAACCAAGAGTAGGACGCTTACCCGCTGAGCGCCCAGATGCCCCAAAGCATAACAAGTTCTTTAGGCACAAAATAAATATTAAAAAAAAGACTGACCCTAAACACCAAGTGCTGTTAAAAACAACAACAACAACAATATATTTTATTGTAGAAAGCATAAAAAATATAAAATATACAGAAGAAATTAAAAATACTTGTAATTATACCACTAAGATATTAACTAAAGGCTAGAACTAAAGGTTTTTATGTGTATATTTATGCATGCATGTATGCATATATATACAAAATTTCATTTTGAAATAAATGTCTTACATTGAAAACAATCAACAGCACTTTTTTATGCAAGAAACAAGAACAAGTAAGATAAAATTAGATACCATTTAGAAATCTTGCCATTTGCGACAACATGGATGGAACTAGAGCGTATCATGCTTAGCGAAATAAGTCAAGCAGAGAAAGACAACTATCATATGATCTCCCTGATATGAGGAAGTGGTGATGCAACATGGGGGCTTAAGTGGGTAGGAGAAGAATCAATGAAACAAGATGGGATTGGGAGGGAGACAAACCATAAGTGACTCTTAATCTCACAAAACAAACTGAGGGTTGCTGGGGGGAGGGGGGTTGGGAGAAGGGGGTGGGATTATGGACATTGGGGAGGGTATGTGCTTTGGTGAGTGCTGTGAAGTGTGTAAACCTGGTGATTCACAGACCTGTACCCCTGGGGATAAAAATATATGTTTATAAAAAATAAAAAATTTAAAAAATTAGATATCATTTATAATAGCAACAAATCTATAAAATAGCTAAGAATTAGCTAAAGAAAGAATATACAAGACTTCTACAGTGAAGTTATAAGAAACTATTAAAGATCATTAAAATATTTCTAATTAACTGGAGTAGTATAGATGTAGTTATAAAAAATTATAATTCTCTTTAAATTATTCTGTAAGTTTAGTAAATTCCTAATTAAGATTCCAGTTGGATTTCTAGAGGTACATAGTAAGCGTATTTTTTATATTATATAGAAGAATAAATGACTACAAATATCTAAGTCATTTTTGAAAGAATAGAACAAAGACTTATTGACAAAGGAATGAAGTCATAAATGCAAAACACAACATTATAAACTTAGTAGCATAGAACAAAGCAGAATATTTTTACGATCCATTGGTGAGGAATTATTTCTTAAACTAAGTTCCCAGAGTGGAAACTGCAGAGCCTTGGAGAGAAATGGCCTATGGTGGTTGTGCTTCCACCCTCCCTACACACACACACACTCTGCTGCAGCTACAGGGGCCTGCAGCTAAGTCAGATCCTGCCAGGCAAGGGTCCTGGGCTCTCCACCCTTAGGGAGCAGGAATGGGCATGTCCAGGAGGAGCAGGGCCAACACAGACGGTTCCACTGTTTTGGACATTGTCGCTTTGGTACCACAAAATGTATAAAGTGGATGGACTTCTTGGGGGGAAAATAAATAAATAAATAAATAAATAAAACCTGTTGAATTTTATTTCGCAAAACTAAGGCTTTCTGATCAACCAAGTATAAACTGAGTACAGTTTAATTCATAATAATAAAATTATATAAAAGTAAAAAAATAAAAAAATAATAAGCTGAATAAGAATTAATGGTGGAAAGTTGAGAGAAGTATTTAGAATTTTAAAAATAAAATGTGTATATACCCAGATCACAATGGGGAGGTCTTTAGAACAGTGCTCAGCGAGTTGTATTAGTACATGAAGCACGCAGCATAATACCTTTCATGGGAACTGAAGTTGTATACATTGGAGCACCCCATTTTCTAAGAACACGTAGAAACAGAAGGACTGCGCATCCATACGAGAGAATGTGGGGAGCAGAAGGGAATGGGTGGGAGCACGAGGAGGTGTACAGAGGAAGTCTGCTCAGAGCAAGTGATGACTGGGGGCCACGGATGGAGGAGAAGGGTTGGTTCAAGCCCCTGCACTTGAATCTACACAGAAAACACAGCAGTGGAAAACCAATGTCGGAAATGTCTTCAAATTCAGTTCTGTAGCATAAAGAGACAGGGTTGGGATCATGGATTGCGCCAGGGGAAAAAATAAAAATATATACTATTATATAAAATATTTCCATTTCTAAGCAAAGAATCAAAATACGTGCAACATCCAAACCCTCTGGTTGAAAACATCGGGATTTTTGTGAACACCCGAGGCTCCAGGGTGGGATAAACTTCTGTATTTTACCTCTGGGTGGCAGTGGAGATTAGAGCAAAGCTTCTGTGTCCTTGTTCCTAAGACATTAGAAGCCCCCCCAAATCAAGGGGTTTGCAAACCCATGCTTAGGTTCACAGTGACTTGTTAGCTGGTCCCTGACATTCCTTACAAAATCATGCGTGTAAGACTGAGCCCATCAATCATAACACGGATTAAATCCAAGGGACTACACGGCGGGTAAAGAAAGATGAGGCCAAGGATGGGATAAATGTTAACGAGCGTCTGATGCTCTGAACACTGGCAGGATGAGGGCTGTAAATTATGAGAGGGCTCCGAGGTGACGGAAACAGGGTCTAGAAGGGTCTAGAAAGATGCAGACTGGCAGATCATTTGGGAAGAGTACCGCTCTTCCTGGTCCTCAGACCACAAAGAAATCCCTCCCGTCAGTTCTTAGAAGGAAGGAGCTACGTGGCGCTATGAAAACGCTGTCGGGGAAGTTGGTTCCAATAGCTGCACGAGTTTCCTAGGTCTGCTTCAGTCTCTTAAATGAAGCAAGGTGATCCCGTCAGCCGGCGTGTAAGAGAAAGTGCCCAGCACAACAGAATCTGGCCGGGTATGCCTCGCTCCCACGCTGTGGCGAGCTCAAGGGTTGATTGGACACTCTGCAGGAATGAGCATGTTGTCTCTGTTGAACCGAGGTCATGATTTTTGGCAGCAGTGACGTTTACACTATATACTCTAACACACACCTCATGTACCACCATTGTACGTTATCTCTTAAATGCGGGGCAGTAGCACGTAATCAGCTGAGCCATGGGTGGGATTGGCAACTGGACATTTCTCACGGCGTTTGGAAATCGACTCAAAGACTGTCTCTTGAATCCTAGATTTGCTCCCAGGAGGCTGACGGCAGATGGGAGTACTGAGATTCTTCTGGAGATGAAATTTTGGGGCTACTCTAAGACAGAGGCACTTGCTGGCCTAATCATGACTCCTTCCATTCCCAGGGCACAACCAACACTGCTTCAGCGAGAATGACAGGGGTGACTTTAGGCAGGAACAAGTACGAGACCTAATTTGGGTATAACGTGTCCGGAGAAAAGCACCCATGGTCTTTGAGCCTTGAGCAGGGTGATTACCCGTTACCTTATTCGAGCGCCAACCGTATACCCATGTGCCTAAGTGGGCAGATGGATTGTCAAATGGGGTTCCACGGCTGAGACCCTGGTTGTCTCCGGAATCCATTTTCTGCTTCCTCTGGAATACGTCAAGTCCCATTGATGAGCTGGGCAGGATCAAGGCTGCCCCCTGACGCCCCCTGCGAGCCGCTGTGGCTGTGTGTCTGCCGTCTGACCATGGAAGGACCACTTCAGTGATACGGAACTGAATGCGGGGAGATGGGTGTGCTCAGCCTCCTCCATTCTCATGATCGCCGGCGGGACGCGGGTTCGAAGGATGGATCCCCAGCGACCTCCTCAGAGGATGGGGTGACCTTCAGAATGAGGACCAAGCATGGTGAAGACCATAACAAGACAAAACAAAGCAAAACAAAACACACACACACACACACACCCCAAAAATCCAAAACAAAAGAGGAAGCTAGCCACCGAATCCCTGATACAACAGAAGGCCACAGCCCTGAATTGCTCTTTCTGGTCTTTTCAGGAGAGAGGGAGATGCGCTATCTTTTTAAAGATAGGGCTAATTTGAATCTTTAATAAAATAAAAGTCAAATATGTACTTTCAAAAATATCCTTTAAATGGATATCCTCAGCCGTAGCTCAGCACGATATTTTAGTAAAATTAATACCATAAGCAGAATGACATTAGAATCCCAGTTCAATGGACTTGATTCCTTGTACACGTCAAAGGATTAAGGGATTTTTTTTTTTTTTTAAAGAAAATGAACAGATGATGTCAATAGGAAGATGGTCATTGATGCAAGCCAATTGCCATTTTAAAATTTCAACCCTACATTTTAGGGTATAAAGTCAGTCTTTGCTTTGCATGGGAGCGTGGGACTGTACAGATTGATCGTGTAAGCCTCGCTCTTACAAAAATGTCTGGCTTCTGTCTGCAAAAAAAATATATAGTGCTGTCTGTATTTAATTGCACACAGAAATGGAAGGGCCAAGTGGTGAGGCGTGGGGTCCTTCCAGACCTCAGCCCGGGCGGCGGCAGGCCGTTGCGTGCGTGGAGGAGGAGCAGGAGCGGGAGAGGTGATAAAGGAGCGGCCGGGGCTCCGGCTAACGAGAGAACAGTGTGGACACAAGATGGGAAAGCGAGTAGTGAGACCCAGGAAAGGGAGAGAATAAACCTCTGTCGATGGAAATGAAGGCGCACCCAGGCCAGGTCAGACAAGGCTAAAGCTGAAGCTGGGTTAGAGAACATCGGCTTCTCTCCTCAGAGGCGCCCTTGCGTTCTGCAGGGGTCCTTGTGGGGTCGATCCTGCCCTCAGGGCTGAGGACGGGCCGGTGGAGGACAGAGCACAGAGGCAGCGCTGCCGCTGGGAGCCAGGAAGGGGAGAACAACGCGGAGGCGTGTTCATGAGGAAATGAAAGGACCCCAGGAAAAGCCACGTGGTTGTGGGAGGCAGCGAGATTTCTCAAACAGGGAAGTGGGCAGAGCCTGAGGTTTGGCCGGGAGGGATGGCAGAGCGGGCGTAAGGAGACCGTGTGAGCTGGGCTCCCAGTGGGAGCTGAGGAGCGCTCTCTCCGAGGGGCCAGCAGGTCCCCATGGAGGCGAACCTGGGGGACAGGCACGGACGAGGACTTCTGGGCACCACTGAGGCAGGCAGAGGAGCCCGGGGAAGGCTGGTGCCTGAGGCCGAGCACTGGCCACCCTCGGATGGCCAAGACCCTCCCCCCTGGCTGCATTCTGATGGCAGATGGCCCCACCCATCTCAGATCATCCTTTTGGGACGGCGCGTACCCACAGGCACTCTCACCCCCTCCTCTGCCCACGTCGGTATGAGACGGACGCGCTCAGGTGGAGTCCAGAGTGTTTCTTGTGCAAGTAGCTGAACTATTTTAAGCACAAGCCTGATATGAGCTGTTAGGGTACAGAGTAGACCACCCCTCAGTTAGACAGAGAACACTCTCGATAATGCAAGTCACACAGCGAGGATTATTTGACAAGCTTAAGCTTGGGCCCAAGTATACCCGACACAGCAGAGTAGGGACTTGGACCCCGAGGCTCGTTAAGGCAAGGGTTTTTATGGGTCATTACAAGAGGCGGAGGGAGGAGGAGTTTCAGACTTCTCTGCAGTAGGCTGATGAGCTGTTGCCGGGCTGGTTACAGGGTCAGGTACTTTCCTGGAAGTGTTTACAGGGTTAGGTATTCCTGTTACTAAAGCAGGGTGGGGGTCTCTGGAACCAAAGCAGGGTGGGGGTCCCTGGGACTAAAGTAAAGTAGGGGAAGTTCAGCCCTTGGGCCTGAGATGGCTGCCCAAGCTACGATGGCTGGACTTGCGCTGACCCACTCTTACAGAGCAAGTTTACATTAATTTGGCACCAAGGCAGAGTGCCCAGTAGACGTGAAGGTCGTGTGGGCTGCCGGGGGTCACGCTCCAGCAGATGGGAATGAGGTCAGAGGGGAAGAGGCACGTGAGGGAGCAGGGACCAGGCAGGGCACAGCTCCCAGGGACGCCGGTGTCCAGCTTCTGCTCGGTGACTGGCTGGACACAGCCCCGTCTGGGCTGAGCTGTACCTGCTCTCCTCATTCCCCTGTGGCCGAACTTCCCCACATACTTCTCCTTTCCTTCAAACTCCGTATTCTTTCCTGGGGCGATCACGGGGATGGCATCACGGGTGAGTCCAGGAGAGAGACGGGGTGTAAACCAAATCTCCACGCCTCCTTCCCATGCCCGCAGGGTCATCCCGGTCTCCTCCAGCCTGTGTAGACTCTGGCAGCTTAGCCCGGCCTAATCCCACAGTCACCTTCCCCAAGTCCTTGAGACTAAAGTGCAAGACAGGAGCGCCTGGGTGGCTCAGTGGGTTAAAGCCTCTGCCTTCGGCTCAGGTCATGATCTCAGGGTCCTGGGATCGAGCCCCACATCGGGCTCTCTGCTCAGCGGGGAGCCTGCTTCCTCCTCTCTCTCTCTGCCTGCCTCTCTGCTACTTCTGATCTCTGTCTTCCAAATAAGTAAATAAAATCTTTAAATAAAAAATAAATAAATAAATAAATAAAGTGCAAGACACTTGATTTCCAGGGAATTCTCTCTTCCTGGTTTGCATATCTTGATATCTCCTCACACGACCTCCCCTGGTGCCAGGGGACAGGGAGAGAGGCAGAGAGAAGACTGTTTCTTCTCGTGAGGTCCCCATTAGTGTCGTGTGTAACCACAGCTACTTCTTAGTGGTCCCATCTTCAGACAGAACCCTACTGGGGGAGGGTTAGGCCTTCGGTGAATGAATTTTGTTGGGGGAGGGGCACAAATAATCAGTTTCTAACAAGACCGCTTCATTTGGGGTTCACTGCCAGCAGAACCACTTGGGTTGCACACGTCACGGAAAGTCGCTGGAGGCTTTATCAGAAGCGAAGCTGACAATCTGATGGACGATCTTGTGCTCTGTATCTCTGCCTTGTTTGGTTCTGAGCTCGGGAGGGGGAAGAAGGCTCGTTATCTGGGTCTACAGGTTCCATGATATAACCAGTATGGACGGTTGGGTTGCAGTCATAAGGAAGCCTGAGGATCTCAGCGGCTTGGTTTCTGACACCGGCACAGAGCACACGGCCTCTGTCTTGGGGCCATCATCCCAGGCAGCGGCTGTCGGAGCTCTGCAGACCAGGTGCTCCGAGGCCAGCATGGGGTCTAGGTCTGCAGCACCACACATCCTGCCGGCTGGACCTTTGTGGCCCTAACCCCCCTGCCCCCCAGGAGGGAGCAGGAGGGCTGTGTGTTTCCTACGGGGGAACGTGACAACCAGACAGCATCCTGTGGGCTGTGGCTTCCTGACACCAGAGATTGCCACTGACAAGGAGGTCCAGGGGACGATGGGATCTGGGGGCCGTGCAGGATCTGGGTGCGGCTGAAATCGTGGTTGGTGGTTCTTGGAGGAGTTCGTGGCACACAGAAATCGCCCCGTATCTGTGGTTGTCATAGAAAGAGCTCGCTGACGACGACTTCCAGCCTCACTACTGATGCTGCCAAATGTGGAAGAGAAGTGGCTGCAAATGAGATTTCAGTCAGTGTTCACTGCGCTCGGTGAGTTCTGGACGTTATTAAACGGAGCTGGGATAACGTGTGGCTTGGGTGGTTAAAAGATGGGCGCACGTTAACGAACCGGAACCATTGACACATCCCCTGGCACTTCTCGGTGTCTCTTCAAACACTCAGACGCCACTCCTCTTTGACAATGTGTTTTCGTCGGGTCACAGTCCTTACTGTCCGTGAGAGCGTTCTCAACCTCCCCTTGCATGGGTCGCCTGGAAAGCTGCACCTCTGACCACCCCCGTCCCTCGCCGGACACATTGTCCACCACATCCTGAGGCTGGCAAGGTCAGCCCCCTCCCAAGACTTCAAATTATGGACACCCCAGTGGCCAGGAGGTCAAAAGGCCTCCCTGGAGAACATCGTTCCTGCGCCTGAGACACTAGACCCTGAAATGGCAATGATCATGATGTGCTCCGTTCCTCGGTTTAAACACGCCCGTCCATCTCGGTCTGTTCACTCGCCTCCTAAGACACTTGGTACCCGGCATGTGCTGGGGGACTTTCTAGTGAGTGAATATATGGTCTGAACTCAAGAGGAGGGCATCTGCTTTGTATTTTTGATGGTCTTATGCTCTGGGGTGGCTGCGCTTTCCTCTCTAAGGACAGTGGAGAACCGGCTACGGCTTAGACATGCGCCTGGACAGACGGCAGAGCCCGAGAGCCCTGGTCCTCCCATTTAAAAGGAGCCAGCGAGCCTCAGGGAGGGAGACAGGTGGAGGGAAAGAGGGGGCCGTGAAGATACTGAAAAGGGCAAGAGGACGATGGAGTGACCAGACAGGAGGCAGGAGGGGACACTGACGCAGAGCTGGTGGAGAAACTGGAACTCTGCTCTGTTAGGACAAGCAGGGCTCGGCAACACCGCGCTGTTCCTGTGCTTTGTTGTAGTGAGATGCGAGTCTCCGAGAGGTACAGAGACCTTCCAGCATCACACACAACTTCGAGGAGGGAATCAGGCCGGGGGGAGGCTGAGGACGAGGAGAGCAGCCGGCAGCCAGGCCGGAGGACAGCTTTGGTCTGAGCTGGAGGGGAAATGAGAGCCAGAGTAGGAAGCTGGAGGTTGAAGGAGCAGCAGATCGTCTTTTGTTTCAATTAGCAGTCGGTGGGGGGCACGGCTTGTTGGTGGAAAAAGGAAGTCAGAGCAGAAACACCAAGGGGCAGGGCTGCTGAGAACAGAGGTTGCTGAGAATCGCCTGCAAGGGACATGCCCTCTCTGGAGCTTGTCCTGCTGGCTGCTCTCCTCCTGGCCGGAGGCGGCGCGGAAGGTAAGAGCTCTGCCCGCTGCCCAGTCCCTGGTCCGGGTGGGGTGGGGTGGGCTCGCCTCTCCCAAGGCAGGTCACAGTTCTCAGGTCACCAGAGTGCTCAACCCTGAGGGCTCCGGGCTCCAGGTAAGGCTAATAACTCTCTGAAAGGACGCGGTGAGTGCGGGGCACCGGGTGAGGGAAATGCCGTCACTAGCCCCGTCATAGCGTGTCTCCTTCCTCCTTCTATCATCTCCCCCATTTCTCCCTCTTTCTCTCTCTCGCGCGCTCCTTCTCCCTCTGTCTCTGACTCTCTCCTCCTCTCTCCCACCTCTCTCTGCGGCTCTTTCTCTCCTTGCCTCCTGCTCCCTCTGTCTCTCGCTCTCTCCCCAACCCCCCCTCTCCCATAACTGGCTCACTTTCCGTCTCCTCCTTCCTGCTTGCCTCCTCTGTCCCCTTCAGTGACCTGACCCTCTACCCTTCTCTCCCCTCAGCCACCCAGGAGCACGTCTTGTTCAGCGTCATCCAGATCTCATCCTTCGCCAACCAGTCCTGGGCACAACATCAGGGCTCAGGTTGGCTGGGTGACATGCAGAGTCACGGCTGGGACAGCGAGGCTGGCACCATCGTTTTCCTACACAGCTGGTCTAAGGGCAACTTCAGCGATGAGGAGATGATAGATTTGGAGCTGCTGTTCCGTGTCTACTTCATTGGATTCACTCGGGAGACGCAAGAATATTCCGGTCAAATGCACTTTGGATGTGAGTTCAATCCAGTCCATGAAGGAAAGCCCTCAGAAAGTTCTTCTATTTCTGGGCAACATCCTCATGCCCTTCGGGACCACTGTTCTGTATTCCTGTCCTGCCATAAACATCTCCACGCATACACTTCTTGGGAGTCATTGCATATGTGGACACCTCAAGATGTCCTGGACTCTTGCTTCTTCTGACTCCTTTTTTCCTTGTATATTTTCATCTTTCCCCAGTGGTTGCCCTTCTGTGGTAAAACACAGAGACACACAGTTGTCCTCCTGCCTTAAACTGTGGTCTATTCCTCCATTCAGTACCTTCCAAGGTCTACGTCCACAACCCAACCCCCATTATGGCCCATGTCATGTGCCCCGGAGAGCTGTACCTGCGGCTCCTTCACATGGGCTCCTGCCCCCACCTTCACCTGCTGACCTGCAGCTCACCTAGCATTTCCCTGACTTCTTTGAGTCAAATTCTTAATTCTTGGCATGCATCCTGTACAGCCCCTTCCCCATCCCACCAATTCTCTTCCCTGTTCCTGACCGAACACATCCTTGGCCAATGCCCACACCCTTATAAATTCTTCTTGCTCCACTTTTTAATAAAGTTCTTATACTGTTTCTCTCACCCCCCCCCCCATCTGTTTGTCCTTCTTCCTTCTTCCCAGATCCTATTGAAGTACAGGTGAGAGCTGGCTGTGAGCTACATCCCAATGACACTGTGGAAAGCTTCTTACATGCAGCTTATGGTGGATCGCATTTCCTGAGTTTCCGAGACATGTCATGGGTGCCAGCTCCAGAGGGTGACAGCAGAGCCCAGAATGTCTGTGACCTCCTGAACCAGTATGAAGGCATCAGGGAAACAGTGCATAAGCTCCTCACGCACACCTGCCCCCGATTTGCCTTGGGTCTCTTCGATGCAGCGAAGGTGGATTACAAGAGGCAAGGTTCGTACAACCCTTTCCTCAAAGACTTTCCCATACGAGACTTGCCCCTTTCTATCATCCCTTTCAAAGTTGGAACAAGGAAGAATTCAAGACAGATAGGGTTGCTGGGTACAAGTTTCCTAATCTTGTGCACACTGATGTGGCTAAAGACCCCTAAGCTGCATGTTAGAGACCCCATCTGAATACCTCTCATGCCTTCTCCAGTGAAGCCCGAGGCCTGGCTGTCCGCCGGCCGCCCTCCCGGTCCCGGCCGTCTGCTGCTGGTGTGTCACGTCTCCGGCTTCTACCCGAAGCCTGTGTGGGTGATGTGGATGCGGGGTGAGCAGGAGCAGCAGGGCACCTGGCGAGGCGAAGTCCTGCCCCATGCTGATGGGACGTGGTATGTCCAAGTGACTCTGGACGTGGCATCCCGGGAGGTGGCCGGTCTGTCCTGCCGAGTGAGACACAGCAGTCTGGGAAACCAGGACATCGTCCTCCACTGGGGTGAGAAAGATGGGGTCTGCAGGTGTGCAAAGGTGGTTTTTGAGCATAGAGGTTAGGACAGAGGAAAGTTTCATGATGCCAGACGAGGTGGGAGCAGTATCAGGACGGAATGCATGAGAGTGACTTCCGGAGTGTAGGGACGGACCGGTGGAGCACGAGGGGTACAGATGTGAGAGACTTAGGCAGAGATGAGTGGGTGTGAGAGCACAGGGACAAGGCCGGTGGAAGACGACGCTCGTACCCAGGGCACATGTTGATGTGGGGGGAAATCAGGGGGCAGAGCAGAAATGGCAGTGGGTGGAGGATGACATTGGTGTGTCTCTGCAATCCCCACAGAGCAGCACCTTTCCGTGTACTTGATCCTGTTGGCCGTGACAGTGCCCCTCATGCTTCTGGTAGCCCTCGTGTTGTGGTTTAAGAAGCGCTGGTGAGTCCTCTCTGTTTCCTCCTCTCCTCCCTGTGTCTTCATTCACACTCCATTCCTACCTCTCCTAGGTCTGTCTCCCAACCCCCCTTCACCCTCCCTTGCTGCCTCCAACGCACCCAGTAGCTCCCGTTTCTCTTTCACAGCTCCTATCAAGACATCCCGTGAGCTGCCTCGCCATGCCTGCCCTGGGGGCCCCGGAGCCTAGGACCACAGAGGGATGGTGCTGTTCCTTCCATCCTCCATTTAATTTTTTTCCCTGTTTCTGTTTTATAGTCACTTGTTCACATGAACAAGTTTTGTTCTGTACCTGTGTGGAATGTCTTCCTTGTCTTCTCCATCTCTTCATAGTCCTCCTCTTTGGAGGCCCGTCCGGATTCCATCCTGCAAGGTGTTCCCTGAGCCGCAGGTGGGGAGCCCTTCAACTCTGCTACAGGTGCACCTCACTTCTACGCTGCCTGCGGTCCCTTAGCTTCCAGGGTGCAGGCTCCTGTGGGACACGGTCGTGACGAAGGTTCATTTCCTGTGTGTAGTACAAGCTCCGTGAAAATCAAACCCAAACTAACGGAACCCACGTTCGAGTCCGTGTCGTGCTGGTACACTTTCTTCCTGATGTTCCTCCCTCCTATGGCTGTAGCATCGGAAGGGCTGACACTTCCCTTCTTGTCCCGGTGTTTCGGAGTTGGTCCAGAAATCCCACATTCCTTTCGCTCCTTCATTTTCTCCCTAACTCTTAAGGAAAAATGCAGGTTACAAATCTTTTCCTGGCTTCTCCTTTGTCTGTGCAAAACTGCATGTCTGGCCACGGATAAGCAGAAAACTGTGACCGGCTTTGCTCTCTCCTTGGTATGTGTGCAACGTTCCACACCTCCAGGAATAGGCAAGAGCTCGAAGTCCACCACGGCGGACCCATTTTCCTGACGTCTGTGAAGCTTCGGTGGCTCCAGTTTCTGTGTCAGCTGGAATCGCAGCCGTAGGCAACAGTCGCGTTGACCTTTGACAGTCGCGTTGACCTTTGATTCCTCCCACGGACGGCTGTATTTCCTACAAACTCCCCGGGCTCGGGCCTCCTCTGTGGAGCTCCAAATTTGGTCTTCCCTTTTGGTGGCAGCAAGACTGCAGGTCCTCAGCCTCTGGGATCACTGTGCGGGGGGCGAGGGCGGGAGCAGTTCTGGGCTGGGTCACCCTGTTTGCTGCCCATGAGGGCACAGCAGTTCTGAATAAAGTACTTCTCAATGGGCTGCGTGCTTTGGGCCATTTTGCGGAATTCTGGAATGGTTTATTCAGAATTTTATGTCCAGTATTATCACTTACCCAGCCATTTGGGGTGTCCTGCTCCCCATAGACACTTTGTAGCATTATAAATCAAACGAGAGTTTCAGTTCCTTCCCATTGAAAGCAAAACACAGCGGTACGCAGAACCCTTTATCGAGCTGGTGACAAACCACAAGTCAGGAACTATTTCAAGAGACTTTAAAGCATAACAGTTTACTTCTTTCCAGGGATATACCCCACGGTCAGAAGATAAAACTTACATTGTTTTCAATGACCGTATCGCTCATGATAGTGTTGGGGTTGTCCTAAGCCCTCTTACATGCATGGTCCAGCGGGATATAGGGTAGAGTGGGGGATGGGTGACTATGTAACTATATCGATCTACCAGCAACCAGGATTTTCTGTAGGGGGAGAAGAAGTTGTTGTGAGATAAATGAGTAAAACTCTGTGCTTCTAGATGCGAGTTGAAAGTATAAATATGAACTCATTACAGTATTCTTTTTTCCCCTCTGTGTCAATCTTCTAATGTACCGATGTTAAAAAAGGACAAAACAGAAAGAGTTTTACATTGACCTTGTGGAGATCATCCATTCCATGCAGCCGTGTTCGCAAACCCTGTGGCCAGACACAAAGTCAGGGCAGGTCCTGGGGCACCTGGGTGGCTCAGTCGGTTAAGCTTCTGCCTTCAGCTCAGGTCAGGATCCCAGTGTCCTGGGCTCGAGCCCTGCGTGTGGCTCTCTGCTCAGCGGGGAGCCTGCTTCCTCCTCTCTCTCTGCCTGCCTCGCTGCCTACTTGTGATCTCTGTCTGTCAAATAAATAAATAAAAATTAAAACAAACAAACAAAAACAAAGTCAGGGCCGGTCCTGCTCAGTCCTAACCTCCAGGCTGAGCCGTCCTGCCCATTCATGTAGGATCAGGGCATTCAGTGAGCAAAGCCAGGCTTCTTGGACCTCCGCTTTCCCTCTTGCTTCTGAACCAAGAGGTGAGAGAAGAGCCAGCGAAGGTCATGGCATCACCCAGAAGGAGGTGGTAGGAGCAGGACTGGCAGCTTTCTTTACTCCTCGGGGCTCGGTGCCTACAGAGCGACTTTAAGAGGCCCCCTCGCACAATGTGATTGGCTCCAAGTGCGGCTATTTCGGTCTGAACCGTGAGGGTCACAGCAGACACAGAGTGGGTGAGTGGGAGGGAACGACCAGAGAACATGTCACAAATGTTATGTCTTCAGAGAAATAAGGTAAGTCCTGCTGCTCCCAAACACCGTGAGGCAAGGAGTGGCTCAAGCCAGGGTTTCGCAAAAATAGAATCTGTGTGCTGAGGGGCCCCCCTTCCCATGAAAGCCAAAGGCCCTGGAACAGAACGGTGGAGAGCCTTTTTTTAATCCTCTGCATTAAAATGATGACTAAGTTCATTTTGGGGAAAAACAGAACCACTAACCCCTCCCTTCAAGCTTTAGTAGTCAGCAGAAATCTGGGCTCTGAAGAGTCACAGACACCCCCGCCCCTCCAAGTTATTTACGGTAGTGGCCGCTGGATAAATGTGATATCGTGGGGAATACGGGAGCAACGATGTGCGTGGTGCTCCCCGTGGGCAGCTTGCGGCAGGAGCGGCGCCCAGCGTCGCAGCCCCCACGCGGGACCGTCACGCACAGGACCCGGGGTGAGGGTGCTGGGGGCGGGCGATTCCGTGTTCCATGGATAACAGCAGGAAGGAAAGGCAGAACGGTAAGGTGTAGGCACCGCATTGGGAAACATCCCCTCCAGACATTGTGCTAATAATACCTTAAGAGCCTGCGAGCCTGGAAGGATTGAGAAATTCTAAAGAAGTAAGCAAAAACAAGCAAAAAGAGACGGTGGAAGGTGTCGAAGATGCGAGAGCTCCTTGTGGGTGTCGACGGGTCCTCTCTGTCCCCGAGGGCATCTTCCCACTTACGTGGACTGGAAAGGCCTGTGTCAAGGACAAGAGCGTCTCGTGGTCCTTCCTAGCACCAACACTCAGCAGCTCCTGGGGTCACAGATGTCACAAACGCAGAGATCCCTGGGCAGCCTGACAAGGTGGTTTCGGGGGTCCAACTGGGTTGTCAAGGAGTCTACAGCCATCTTGCAGCCCACACCAGTGCCCAACCTGCCAACATGAACTGAGAGCCTGCCTGGGCCTTGCTGACCCCATGATCCTCCTCGATAAGGACATGGTCTCCAGTACGTAAAGGAGGAACAAGGCGCCTTTGCTTAATTTCTGGAGAGGTGGCCTTGTGACAGCAGACTTTTCCGGACACAGTGAGGTCCAGTCCTTGCACCTGCCACATTCCCTCAGGGTGACAGCCACTCATCACAATGGTCTTGCTGGTCTGGTTTCCACATGACGCTGATGGGTGACTGGGCCCCCAGATGCTGCCCTTAGTGCTCAGACTTGCCCTGGAGCCACTCGCGCAGCCCCGTGGCCACCAACTGCTCTCTGCAGCCTTATTGAAGTTGGCTGGCCTCTCCGTCTACCTGGGATTCTGCACAGTATTTATTCTTTAAAAAAAAAGTTCGCTGCTTAAAAAGCCCAGAAACCAAGACTAAGCTGGGTCTTTACTTTCCCATTACAAGGGACCAGAGAGCCGTGGGGAGATGCCTGATTCTAGTTTGGGGCAGGGAGCTTCTGATGAAGTTCTAGAACATAGGGTGAGGTTCAGTGGGACAAGGTCTGGAGCCTATGGCTAAGAAAGAATTCTTAAGACATCTCTGGTGCAAAAAAGTGGTTTATTAAAGCGTGGGGACAGAACCCATGGGCAGGAAGAGCTGCTGCCCCAGGGATGTGAGGGATGGTCTATCACATACTTGTAAATTGGGAAGGGGATTAGGGATGGCTAAGTCTCTAAGGAATTTTGGAAGCAAGGTTTCTAGGACCTGGAGGGGCTAGCTATTGTTTGGGGAAAATGTTATTTATTATCAGTAATAAAATCTCGTGACGTCCTTTAAATGTCTATCAATGGGTCATATGCTTGGGAATGATTGTCGACACTTTCTTGGAGGTTTAGAGATCAAGTTTCCTAAAGGAATTGTTCATGTAGACTTACAGGATCCTGTTGGGGGGGGGGGGGGTCGGTCAGGCTAGGACTGCCCTTTGCCCTTAGAAAAGCCTTAAGGTGGGGGTAATTGAGTCCCTAGAGGAGAGTCACTCTGCCTGTTTTAAGGGCTTGTCTGTAGGTGAGGAAATTTAATAATTTTTCTTCTGCCTCTGTTTCCCTCATCACTCTTACTGGAGTCTGGAACAGCTCTGCTGCCCCACAAACAGAAGGAGGGCTCAGCGAGGAAGGGGTGTTGTGAATTCAGAAGCAGGCTGACTTAGAAAGGATCCCTTATGCTCCACAAGTAAGCAAAACCATATGATAATTGACTTTCTCTGTTTGACTAATTTCACTCAGCATCATCTCCTCCAGTCCCGTCCATGAAGGACATTAAGAGAAGGAAAGAAAAGTGAATTAGGGGAAATCAAAAAGGGAGAGGAGCCATGAGAGACTGTGGACTCTGAGGAACAAACTGAGGGTTTTGGAGAGGAAGGCACGGGGAGGTGGGTGAGCCCAGTGGTGGGTACTAAGGAAGGCACGGGTTGCATGAAGCGCAGGGCGTGGTGCCCAAACAATGAATTTTGGAACACTACAAAAAATAAAATAAAATTAAGATGTTAAAAAATAAAAATAAGTAGCGCCTGGGTGGCTCAGTTGGTTAAGCCTCTGCCTTTTGCTCAGGTCATGATCTCAGGGTCCTGGGATCGAACCCCGCATCGGGCTCTCTGCTCAGTGGGGAGCCTGCTTCCTCCTCTCTCTCTCTGCCTGCCTCTCTGCCTACTTGTGATCTCTCTTTCTGTCAAATAAATAAATAAAATATTTAAAAAAATAAAAAATAAATAAAAATAACTGATAACATTATATCAGGGCATATCAGGGGTTAAAAAAAAAAAAAAGGAAACGATCCCAAATGAAGATGGGACAAGTAGAGCCCCAGCAGAAGCACTGGCGAGGATAAACCAAGCATTTCAAATACACTGACATCCCTGCACTTGCAGCAGGAAACGGAATTCATTGGTCACTCAGAAAGCTAAGCAAACAGTTCGTTCTCTTGAAGACTGGCAAATAAACGGAAAAGACCAAGCATTTATTCTGTCTTTGTCTTTGTTATTTAGGAGAATATATCCTTTTAGAAATACTTTAACCAATAAAGAAGGTGGAATACTTTTGCGTATCCCCTGGAGAAATACCAGATGTAGGCCAGGTGGTGTCAAGGTGTACCGGGGAGCTCCTGACCGCCGCCCAGAGGCTCCATGAGTTCAAGACCATTCTTATGACAATACCACGACGATGGTTCAGTGTGTGTTGTTCTCCAGAGACTGTAGGCATGTCATATGGCATCAGACGGTATTTGGAAGCAGTTATGAAAATATAGCTGCCTTCTAGCAAGTCAAATATTAAAGAGAATGGCAGCTGCAAAGCCGCTATTATCACTATTTTTTTAAATTTATTTTTTATTTATTCTCAGCAGAAGAGTATTCATTATTTTTTCAGCACACCCAGTGCTCCATGCAACACGTGCCCTCTGTAATACCCACCACCTGGTACCCCAACCTCCCACACCCCCCCCACCACTTCAAACCCCTCAGATTGTTTTTCAGAGTCCATAGTCTCTCATGGTTCACCTCCCCTTCCAATTTCCCCCAACTATATTTTTTAAAATACACATTCAGTTTATTTTCATTTTAAGTTAGTAAATAAACACACATTTTATTTTAAAGATTTTATATATTTATTTGACAGAGAGAGAGAGAGAGAGATCACAAGTAGGCAGAGAGGCAGCCAGGGTGGAGGGGGAAGCAGGCTCCCTGCTGAGCAGAGAACCCAATGCGGGACTCGATCCCAGGGCCCTGAGACTGTTGGGGCCAATTCCACATTAAAACCTGTTAAACCCCTAGGGCCTGCCCGGGCCTACTTAACCACAGGAACTCCATGTTGCCTAGGTAGCCATTTTGTTGTTTGATAAACGCCTCAGCAGTTACTGATAACGGTTCTGGGTAACCGTTACTAAAACACACACCCAAAACAAGGCCAGATGGTGGAAACATCCAATCAGCCACAGCCACATACGTAGAGGTCTGCGATTGTGCCCTATAAAACTAGCTTGTAAGACGGAGGGGTTGCCACTCTCTTTGGAGGCAGGCCTGGCCGGTCAGTCTGACTTCTAATGCTTGGCATAGAATAAAGCTTTGCATGACTTTCACTTTGTCTCATTCTCGTTCCTTTGATAATGGACCCAACAAGACCACGACCCGAGCCGAAGGCCCAGGCTTAACCCACTGAGCCACCCAAATGCCCCAGTAAATAAACACATAATTTAAAAATGTATTCGTTTTTCCTTCTAATACAGTGACTGCAGAAATCTCACGTTTGGCTCCAAGATGTTTATCTTCTTTGCTTTGGGTGTAGAATTTGAGGGTTATATTTCTATTGTGGGGATCTTGGAGGACTGAGAGGTAAGTTTTCACCTGTTAATCCTGTTCTCTCTCCTTTTCACCAGCAAAGGCAGGACCCCGTCATCTGAGCTTCCTGACTGGAGGACACTGGGTGTCCAGAGATCCATGTCCCCTCAGGCTTTTGTTTGGGAGCCACGGGCCATTTGGGGAGGAGAATTTATAGCCCGAGTGTGGAGAAGCTGTGTCACAGCCAAGCTCTGTGTGTACCTCTTGCAGGGACGCCTGAGGTCTGGTTTGCATGGAGCAGGGGTGGTGGGGGTGAGAGGGGCAGCATACAGTGGGGAGGAGAGGGGGGTGGCAGAAGCACCTGTTAGGTGCCTGGCCCTGGAATGAGGCTGAAGTTCTCAGGCTCCCCGTGAGTGTGCACCAGGATGCTGAGGGCAGGCGCTCACGGGATGCAGCAGCATCCTTTCCCAGCCCAGCTGCCCTGCCTCCCCGTGCTGCCCCGTGGCTCTCAGGGGAGGATCTGTCCTGCGGGAGAACCCGTCTGCTCACTGTGCTCACACACCACTAAGTTTTAACACCTGTGCATGCCAGCGAACCAACAGCACACCCAGCAGAGTCTTGGGTGCTCTACTCAGGCTCAAGGCTCGCAGAGAAAAGAAAAATGACAATGTCGACGGTAAATAATATTAAGTCTCTGCTGTCACTGGCTGTGACCCAAAAAGCGAATGAGCTTATAAGAGGAATTGGATTCCCGGAATATTGCCCTGGCTCACATATGTTGCGATCAGTCTTGGATAAAGCCCACTCTTAATATCGTGAGCCATTCATTTCCAGGCATAGAGATCGTTAAAATCCTCATTTTGCATTTTTTTTTAAAAAAATATTTTATTTATTTATTTGACAGACAGAGATCACAAGTAGGCAGAGAGGCAGGCAGAGAGAGAGAGAGAGAGAGGGAAGCAGGCTTCCCGCGGAGCAGAGAGCCCGATGCGGGGCTTGATCCCAGGACCCCGAGATCCTGACCCGAGCCGAAGGCAGCAGCCCAAACCACTGAGCCACCCAGGTGCCCCTCATTTTGCATTTTTTATCTACGTAAATGGATCATCTTGGTGAAGGCCCCTGTGCTTGGATGTTACTACCACCTTCTGCTAGATGATATGTAGATCTATGCAAATTTGTCATTTCTTCCCGATTGGAGAAAATCCAAGGATTCTCTTTACAGCTAACATTGATTAGGGACCTAATAGTCCACTCAGCAATGCTCTATATATTGTTACAACGTGCCAAGGGCATTCTCAGAGAAGACAGGATGGCATCTTAGGACAAACACCTCTAAACTTTTGGTGAGAAGTGACAAGCTCCTTGGTCACCTCAGGATCTTTCATTTGGTGTCAGAAAGGCCAAAATGCAGATCGAGGTTGGAGAGAGACTCTATTGCTTGTGAACCTTCTAGAGAAATCTATCTTTGACTCCCTAGGTTCTCCGGGCCTCAAAAAGATTTGTTACTCCAAGCTCCAAAGCTAGAGAGCTACTGAAAAGAAGACCATATGCCAGTAGAAAATGTCACTTTCACTGTCACAAATGACTGTGGTAGAAGCTCAGTTTTGTTGCAGTGTACACGGCAGTGTTGATCCTATTTGATTTGGGGTTTGGGTCTGTAGCACGGCAGTCGGGGTGGTGTCTGCAACACCTTGCCTTCCTGTGAGCGACGGTCAACATACACTCCCCCACCATGTGAACGTGGATGAGAGGGATGAGGCAGGGGCATGACATGAGCAACAGGGACAACAGGGACCCTGAGGACACGGGGACTGGGGACGACAGAGGGCCAGTGCGGAGAGACTGGGAAAAGTCTGAGCTGGATGGATAAACCTAAACTTCCTTCCGGGTCAGCGTGAGCTCCGGGAGCTGCCGACGTGACCCTCTTCTTTCGGGGAGTGGAAGGACAGGAGTGGGCTGCTGACGTGACCTGTCAGTGTCGCCGCGGCGCTTCCAAGATAGTAAGTACGAAGGAACTGAGGGTGGGGAAGCAGCTGAAGGCCAGGGAGATAAAAAAGTCAGAGTCACAGTCGGGCTGGAGTGGAAACGAGAGGCGAGTGGGAGGCCCGGGGCTGTTGGAGTGCAGCCCTCCTCCCCTGGCTGGCGTGTGTATAGCTTGCTTCGCTCAAAGCCCAAATCTCAGACCTGGAGACCTGCCAGCTGAAGAGGAAGTCCCTGTCTAGCTCTGAGCCGAGCTGCTGAAGCCTGAGACCAGCAGCGGCTCCGAGAGTCTCCGGGAGATGCTGCTCCTGCTGCTGGTGCTGCCCGTGGTTCTCTGCCCGGGCCGTGGCGGTGAGGAAAGTGGGCAACAGGCCACACCAGCTCGGGGACGGGGTCCACATAAAGCCCCGGAAGGTCAGGCTTCGCCAGCCTGGCCCACCACCCTCCAGACCGGGGGAGGGGGCCTGAGGCCCTGGGGACCAATGTCTTGGGCTCTGTTGCTCTTCAGACCCTGGGCCCCTTTTCTCTGGATCTTCCCAGTGTCCGTCCTCTCATCGTCTCCCGCTTTTCCCTTTCTCCTCACGTTTCTCACCCTTCCACTCCCCACAGCCTTTCAGGGGCCCACTTCTTACCAGGCCATCCAGATCTCGTCCTTCGCCAACAGCAGCTGGGCCCAGACCCAGGGCTCGGGCTGGGTGGGCGACGTGCAGATTCACGGCTGGGACAGCGCCGCGGACAGGGCCATCTTCCTGAAGTCCTGGTCCAAGGGGAACTTCAGTGATGAAGAGGTGGCGGAGGTGGAGGAGATCATCCAGGTCTACCTCAGCGGGTTCGTCCTGGAAGTGCAGGACCATGCCTCCGAGTTCCAGATGCAGTGTGAGTCCAGTCCCCTGACGCGGGGGCTCTCACGGACTTTCCTCTCCCCTGCTTCAGGCTACGACTCCCTCTGATCCCCCCTCTCCCCCTCCTCCCACTGACACACACACTTCCTGCATCACCCAGCTGCACGCACACACTTCTCTGGAGAAGTTGTACCCCTGACCCCACACCCCCACGGAGCATTCCAGGCTGGTCCTGCTGCTCACCCTCTGCTCTGCCAGGTGAAGGTGACCCTTTGTCACAGCTCCGGGTTGGCTCTTGGGTAACTTGCTTCTCTCAAACCCCAAGCAAGAAGCCCCACTTGTCTTCCCCAATGCCTGAGCGACCTCCTCCTGCAATCCCTCTCTTGGAGCCTCCTGCCTGGCCCTCTTTCCAGTGCATTCCTCTTACTGACCCTGGATGGCTGGCCCCCAGCCTCCACACCCAGCCCCGTCTCCCCTCTGACCTCATACATCATCTCACCTCCTTCTCTATCATTAGTGACCTGCACATGTGCCTCTCCCTGGTTCTCAGCTTCCTGAAAACTCTCAGATTGCTGTGATGAGATTTGGGCTCATCATGTCATGCCTCAGACCTTTTGCGTCACTCAAATCCCAAATCCCAGATTTTCCCCCTCATCTCTTTCTTCTTTGCTTCTTAGTAACTGTCCACTTTCCTTGTGCCAGACCCCTTTGAGATCCAGGGCATAGCCGGCTGTCAGCTGCATCCCGGCGGGGGCACCGAGAGCTTCGTGCGGGGGGCTCTGGGAGGACTGGACTTCGTGAGCCTCAAGAATTACTCCTGTGTGCCCGCCCCAGAGGGTGGCAGCAGGGCACAGCGCATCTGTGAGCTCGTTAGTCAGTACAAAGGCATCCGGGACATTGGCGAGAAGCTCCTCTTTGAAACATGCCCTCGGTATCTCCTGGGTGTCCTCGATGCAGGGAAGACAGAACTGCAGAGAAAAGGTTAGTCCCATTCCCCTAAGGCTTTTCCCTTTCACTTCCCACCACTTTCCTTAAATTGAAGAGGAGGTACCTATGAAGAGAGGGACTTAATCAATACTCTGGTTTCCAAAGGAGGAGAAGGGGTCACTGTCCAGACTTCTAAGTTTCCAAATCCCTGTCCTCTAGAGTGGAGTCATAATCTGATACTCTCCCTGCTCCTTTCTGCCTCAGTGAAGCCAGAGGCCTGGCTGTCCGCCAGCCGCCCTCCCAGTCCCGGCCGTCTGCTGCTGGTGTGCCACGTCTCCGGCTTCCACCCGAAGCCCGTGTGGGTGATGTGGATGCGGGGTGAGCAGGAGCAGCAGGGCACCCAGCGAGGCGACGTCCTGCCCCACGCGGACGGGACGTGGTATCTCCGAGTGACCCTGGACGTGGCGGCCCGGGAGGCGGCCGGTCTGTCCTGCCGAGTGAGACACAGCAGTCTGGGAGGCCAGGACATCGTCCTCCACTGGGGTGAGAAAGAGCTGGGGCCCAGCTGGGCATGGGGGAGATGGTCCTCAAGCATAGAAGGAGACCCTGGCCACAGGTGGGCTTGACCCATGAGAGGGGGCTGGGGAGGGACAAGAGGAGGGATAGAGGGAAGGGAGAAGGATGGAAGAATGGAGGGGGAGGGGGAGGGAGAAAAGGAGGGGAAGGGGAGAGGGGAGGAGGGCTAGACAGGGGTGGAGGGACAGAGGGGGCATACTCAAGAGTAGGTGACCATCAGGTAGGAAAAGGAAGGCCAGAAGATTCAGAGAATGGGTTTTGAAGTGACATCCTGTGTCCTTCCCAATTTTCAGGAAACCCCATCTCCATTGGCTTGATATCATTGGCAATAGTAGTGCCCCTCTTGATCCTTTTGATTGGTTTTCTCTGTGGGTTTTTGAGACGCTGGTGAGTTTTTGTTTCTCATCTTTTTTGTCTGCCTATCGGTTCCTTCAACCATTGCATCAATCACAACACCTTAGCCTCAGTCTCTCCACCAGACTCTCCCTTTCTCCCCAGTCCCATCTTCCTTACATGAATCTATCGTTTAAATTGTGGTAAACCTATCCTCATAAAACATAAAGCCTACCATCTTCACATGCATAGGTTAGAAGTATGATGTACACTCACATTTTGTGCAACCGATTTCTAGAGCTCTTTTCATCTTGAAAAACTAAAAGTCTATACACATTGAACAACGCCTCCACCGTCCCTGCTCCCCAGGCCCCAGCACCCACCATGCTATGCTCTGTCTCTAGGAATTTGATGACTCTGGAGACTTCATATAATTGAAACCTTTAGGAGTTGTCTTTTTTGACTGGCTTACTTCTCTCAGCACAAAGTCCTCATGGTTCATCCATGTTGTCCCACATGTCACAATTTCCTTCCTTCTCAAGGCTGAGTAATGACATTCCTTTACACCAAAACCACACACTGTTTATCATTCATCCATTGATGGATGCCTGGGGTTAATTCCGTGTTTTGGCTCTTTGTGAAAAATGTCACTGTGAACATGGCACCACAAGTGTCTATTCTGTAGAGATATTTTTTGTTTGTGTTCTTCACAGGTCATATCAGAGTATCTCATGAACCCTTGTCATGACTCCTCTTCCATCTGGAAGAAGCACCCAGAAGCCTAGAAGCTCAAGCCATCAGCCTCCTATTTCATCAAACAATCCTGCTATTTGATCACGTCGAGCTCCCATAGGATGCAAGATAAATCACTACTTACATCTAGCAGAAAAGTAATAGAAAACCGTCCATTTATTATGAGATAGTATCAATAGTATGGTTGCCCTGATCTACATGTGAGATATGGAAAAGAATGTGTCTTAGAATAAATGGAATATGGTATACAACTTGCGGGTGACGTCTCTTTGGTTTTCTGTTTTAAAGCTTTTTTTGTTCTGCTTCTGCTGAAATGTCCTTTGTCAAAGTAAGCTAGTGATAATCATGCCGCGATGGTTGTATTTGCAGAGCTGCCAAGCATGCTTGCTTCAATGTCTCTGTCTCTGCTTCAATGACTTTCTAACCCTGGAGGCACAGCTGAGATGCTTCTTCCCCCAGGAAGCCTTCCTTAGTGCTACAGTGGAAGCGTGGCATCACGCAGAGATCTACTTCACTCTGTACCCATGGCGTTGAGCTACTTCTGACTTTCTCCCTTTACTTGTGAGTTCCTTGAGAGAAGAGCTTGGTCCAGGTGGATCTCTGGCAAGAGCTCTTCTGTGCATGAGCATTTGCTCACTGAAAATGGTCTGAGTTGATGTAATTGCCATGTTGATGGGCTTTTTTTTTCAAAGTTTATAGCTTTTCTTCTCCCCAACCCCGTGGTTGATATTCTCAATTTCCCTCTTTCTAAGGTATTTCTCAATTACAAAAAAAAAATACCATGCTCTACTCCTTTCTGCCCTGAAGCGTCCTAGAGAAAATCTCTCGAGTCCTCGCTGTGACCACAGTCCAGCTGCCAAGCTTCTTCTTCTGGATGGGCCCCTGCTTCCCATGTTCCAGTTAGGAGCAGAAGTGGGGTGGAGGAGAGCAGGTAACAGAGCAGGGGGTTAAATACTCCCGTGAAAGACTCAGAGGGATTTAAAAAATATATCTGTGCTGTACCAATTCAGTCATATTTGATTTACATTGATGTTTCATCATTCTTTTGCCTCTTCCATAGTTTTTTAGGAGCCCCATTAAAAAAAAATTCAACCTCATTTTTATTAAAACAGCAGGAGGAGGAAGAAGGGGGAAACTTTGAGTGTATTTTTTATAGAAATTTGGGAAGGGAGGTCAGAATAAGCAGAGACTTTGGAGAAGCCAAAGTATTGGAAGCAATTTTCCCATTCTAGGAGAATGTGAACTTTAGGATTGGAGAAGGTTTGGAGAAATATGTTGCTTCCTCTCTTCTCTGTTAGCACAGCTGGTGACTCTCAGGACGCATTACACTGCACCTTACCTTAGAGCGAGGCACCCTTAGCTATCACCTGGGGCCCCAGTGAGTGTGATTTTTGGAGTGTGGACGATGAATTAGCAGCAGGAATAGTACCTATAAGCTTGCTAGCAACAGAAGTCTTCAGGCCTACCCTAGACCTCTTGAATCAGGAAATGCAGGAATGGGAACCAGAAATCTGTATTTTAAGAAACCTTTCTGCTCGTTCTGATGTACAAATAAGTTTGAGAAACGCTTCTCTAAAGATTTCTCAGCATTGTACTATTGACATTTTGGGCCGGAAACTTCTCTGTTAGGGAGGGTTGTCCTGTGTGCTATAGGATTTTGAGCAGCATCTCTGGCCTCTACCCACTAGATGCCAGTAACACTTCCCCAGTTCTAACAACTAAATGCGTCTTCAGACATTGTCAAATGTCTCCTATGGGGCAAAATGGACTCCAGATGAGAATCATGGTCTAAGATAATGAACATAATTTAATCCCTCTGCTTAGTTAGAATAACTGGTTCATAGTGTGTATGTGACCTAATTTGGTCCAATCCAGCTAGAGCCTGAGTTTCCATTTGGTGGTGGAGGAAGGAGGGGCTCTCTTTTTGGATGGCATCATATGCCTTCAAAATTCAAAACTTTGCTATAGAGTTTTGTTCCAAAAGCAAAGCTGACCCAGGAATGGAGTTCACAAATAAAACAGAATGATGGAATACAGGGCCAAAGGTCAGATCAAGCTATACCTGCAGACTGTCCTTTTCTGAGTATCTTAGTTATTGGAATCTAACAAGTTTCATTTTTCCTTTTGAATCAGTGGGGCTGGAACTTCAGTTGCTTAAAAAAGAGGCAACCCATGGAATGGGAGAAGATATTTGCAAATGACAGTACAGACAAAAGGTTGATATCCAGGATCTATAATGAACTCCTCAAACTCAACACACACAAAACAGGCAAACATATCAAAAAATGGGCAGAAGATATGAACAGACACTTCTCCAATCAAGACATACAAATGGCTATCACACATGAAAAAATGTTCATCATCACTAGCCCTCAGGGAGATTCGAATTAAAACCACATTGAGATATCACCTGACACCAGTTAGAATGGCCAAAATTAACAAAACAGGAAACAATATGTGTTGGAGAGGATGTGGAGAAAGGGGAACCCTCTTACACTGTTGGTGGGAATGCAAGTTTGTGCAGCCTCTTTGGAGAACAGTGTGGAGATTCCTCAAGAAATTAAAAATAGAACTTCCCTATGACCCTGAAATTGCACTCCTGGGTATCTACCCCAAAGATACACATGTAGTGAAAAGAAGAGCCATCTGTACCCCAATGTTTATAGCAGCAATGGCCACGGTCACCAAACTATGGAAAGAACCAAGATGCCCTTCAACGGACGAATGGATAAGGAAGATGTGGTCCATATATACTATGGAGTATTATGCCTCCATCAGAAAGGATGAATACCCAACTTTTGTAGCAACATGGATGGGACTGGAAGAGATTATGCTGAGTGAAATAAGTCAAGCAAAGAGAGTCAATTATCATATGGTTTCACTTATTTGTGGAGCATAACAAATGTCATGGAGGACAAGGGGTGTTAGAGAGGAGAAGGGAGTTGGGGTAAATTGGAAGGGGAGGTGAATCATGAGAGACTATGGACTCTGAAAAACAATCTGAGGGGTTTGAAGTGGCAGGGGGGTGGGAGGTTGGGGTACCAGGTGGTGGGTATTATAGAGGGCACAGATTGCATGGAGCACTGGGTGTGGTGAAAAAATAATGAATACTGTTTTTCTGAAAATAAATAAATCAATTTAATAAAAAAAATTCTGATAGTCCTATGATCTCTGATGTCTTGCAATAGCTCCTTCATTTTTTTCTTCTACCTTTTATTTACTCTCCCTGTCTCCTCCCTTCTCCAAATCATCCCTCCAACGTGGTTTGTTGGGCTTATGATTTTCCTCTGATTGTCCTCCTGGAAAACCTTAATGCACCCATGATTTAATTATGACCTCTGAATGAATGACCTTCAGAAATAGATCCTCACTCTCAAATACAAGGGCTTTCCAACTCTTTTTGAGGGAGTGTGCATGTGTCCATGTCTGTGCAATTTCTGCTAGTATATAAAGATATGTTTAAAATATTTTCACTTTGCTTCTAGTACTCATGTTAAATTAACTTATTAAGTTTAATATTTTATCTGGAGATCCTTTGGATTTTCTATACATAATCTCCTGACATCACGAAATATGAAAATTTCAATTGTTTTTTTTTTTTCCAATCCTTCGATCTTCTCTTGCATTTTCTTGCCCAATTACACTGGCTGTGACCTCCAGTACACTGGTGAATAGAATTATTGACAGCTGACATTCTCATCTTTTTTTTTTTTTAAGATTTATTTATTTATTTGAGAGAGAGAGAACAAGAACAGTGGGCAGGGAGGCAGAGAGACAGGGGAGTGAGAATTCCAACTCAGCATGGTGTCAGATGTGGGGCTCAATCCCATGACCTGAGCTAAATCCAAGAGTCAGATGCTTAACAGAATGCACCACCCAGGTGCCCCCCATCTTTTTACTTATATCCGACAGGAATTATTCAGGAGTTAATATTAGTTATATTAATTGCTGTGTGCTTCATGTTCACTTTTAAAAAATCAGATTAAGCACTTTTTCAAATTTGATAAAAACTTTTTATATTCCTTACTATTATGGATAGTTGTTGAAATTTATTAGGTGCTTATTCTGCATTTCTTGAAATGACAAAATGTTTTATATCTTTTTTCTCCTGAATGTGAGGAATCACACTTATTGATTTTCAAATGATAAATGAAAATGATGTTTCTATGAACTATCTTGTTATAATGTATGTATATGGATTCAGTTTGAATATTTTATTCATTTTTTAGAATAATTTCCTTGTCAGGACTTTTTGCTTCATAAAATGATTTGGAAAATCTTTCTTTGTATCTATTCTCAGGGAAGTTTTGTAGTTTTTCTCCCCCCCCTTAAATATTTGGCAAAATCTATCATTGAAGTCTAATACTTTGTTTTTGTTTGTTTGTTTTGGTGTGGGAAGGATTTTAAATTTAACTGCTAATTTCTAAAAATATGTATAGGCTTACTCGAATTGTCCATTTCTTTTTGTGTTAGGTTTGGTAAGTAAGATTTATCCAAGTTGTTCCAATGTCCAGTTGCTTATCAGCTTGTTCATAATGTCCTTATTGTCATTATCATCTTTTTACAAGATCCTGGAAATTTGTTCTCTCTTTGGTTTGTTCTTTCTGTTTCTCATTTTCACAGGGGCTCATCAATTTTATAAAGTTTTCAAAAAGTAACTTTTGGCCTCTCTGGTTCTCTCTACGAGCGTTTCATTTTATTATTTCCCTCCTTCTGCAAACATAACCCAGAGATACTGTGGGTTTACTTCCAGACCACCACAATGAAGCAAATATAATAAAGTGAGTCCAACAAATGTTTTCATTTCCCAGTGCATATGGAAGTTTCATTTGTACTGCACTATAGTCTAATAAGTACACAGAAGCATTATGTCAAAAAAATGTACTTATCTTTTGTTTTTTTTAAATGTACTTATCTTAATTGAAAATATTTCATGGTTATAAAATCTAATCATCCTTTACACTTTAAGCAAGTAGTAATCTTTTTGCTGGTGGAGGGTCTGCCTTCATGTTGGGGGCTGCTGATTGATCAGGTCGGTGGTTACTGGAGGCGGCAGTGGCTGTGACAATCTCTTCAATCAGACAACAGTGCATCTTGCTGCACTAGTGACTCTTTCTTTCACAAGGGTTTCTCTGGAGTAAGTATGTCACGCTGTTTGGTAGAATTTTACCCACAGTAGCACTTCTTACAAAATTGGAGTCAACCCTCTGAAACCCTGCCACTCCTTTATAGAACAAGTTTATGAAATATTCTAAGCCCTTTGTTGTCATTTCAAGAATCTTCACAGCATCCTTACTAGGAGTGAATTCCAGCTCAAGAAGACATTTTCTTTGCTCATCCATAAGAAGCAACTCCTCATCCATTTGAATTTTATCATGAGATTGCAACACTTTAAATATAATAGCAGTGAAAATGTTTTTGAAATATTGCAAGAATTACAAACTGTGACACAGACACCAAATGAGCAAATGCTGTTGGAAAAATGAGCTGATGGACTTGCTCAATGCAAGATTCCAAAACCCCCTTTATTTGTAAAATATGCACTATCTGCAAAGCCCAGTAAAATGAAGCTCCATAAAATGAGGCATTTTCTTTGTATTTAACCTGTTGTAATCAACAAATTCCAGTGTGTGCAAGAGGGGGTTTCCCATACACAAACCCCAAGAAAGTTTCTGACACCATTGGGATGTCCTACAACAACCCAATGCAATTGTATCTATCTGGAGGGAGCATCAGATCCCACCCATCAGACTTTCAGCCCTTCTGAAACTGTGCATCACACTTGAGATGCCAGTTGCAAGTTTAGGTGGTCACCTGTGTGTCTGACCATCCAGCTATAGACGGGAGGTCCCATGACTTCTTCCTTGGGTTTGATCCATTTGCTGGAGTGGCTCAAAGAACTCAGATAAACATCTGATTTTACTAGATCATCAATTTATTGCAAAAGAATATCACTCAGGAGTAGCCAGGTGACAGAGATGAACAGGGCAAAGTGTGGAAAAGACCCTGAAGCTTCTTCCATGTCTTCCCGAGTGTACCATTCCCCTAAGTCTGCCTGTGTTCCCCAACCTGGAAACACCCCAAACCAGTCTTTCTGAGTCTTATAGAGGCTTCATTACATAAACATGGCTGATTAAATCACTGGCCATTCACAACTGATTAAACCTCTAGCCTCTCTTCCCTCTCCTAGGATCTGGGGCAGTGGGACTGAAAGTTCCAATCCTCCAATCACAGGGCTGGCTCCTAACCTAAACAAGGCCCCATTCTTAGGTGCAATCTAAAAGTCACTTCATTAGCATAAAAATTACTCTTAACACTTAGGAAGTTCGAGGGTTTTAGGAGCTCCATGCCAGAAATGGGGACCAAGTACATATTTTTTATTATAAATCATAATGTTACTTCTAACTTCTTAATGTAGATGCATAAGCAATTTATATTCAGTCATTATTTTCTTCTATGTCTTTCTAAGCCTAAAAGTTCCTCCTAGGGACACCTGGAGGGCTCAGGCAGTTGAGTGTCTGACTCTTGATATCAGCTCAGGTCATGATCTCAAGGTCTTGGATCAAACTCTGTGTGGGGCTCCATGCTGAGCACGGGCCTCCTTAAGAGTCTCTCTCTCCCTCTCCCCCCGTCCTTCCCTTGTCACTCTCTCTCTCTCTTTCAAAGAAATAAAGACAAAATGATTTAAAAAAATAAATAAAAATAAATAAATAAATATTCCCTTTAAACAGGGATGTTGCTGCATATCAGAAAGTTTGATAAGCGGCATTGAATTTGTCAGTTCAATACGTTTTCTCATCAACATTAGTTATCTGGAATTGGTATTTCTGAGTTTCTAGACATGGAATAATTTCTGGTTCTGCTTTCGTCTTTGATTTTTTTTAGTTTAATTCCACATCTCAAAAAAACATTTTGTGTGGTTTTAAACTTTTGAAATTAATTCACATAAATTCATGAACAAATGTGTTGTCATTTTTTTCACTTCACTGACGTATCATTGATACATAAAAATCACAGACATTTAATATCTACATCTTTTTTAAGCAAGAAATTGAATATTTATTTTTAATTTATTAAAAATTAATATTATTTTAAAATACATTTAAAAACAAAACAACAAAAACAACACTTAACATGGGATCTATCTTCTCAGTGTATTTTCAAGTGCACAATTCCATATTGTTAACTCTAGGCACTAAATACAACAGATCAGGAAGACTTATTCATCCTGCCTGATAGAAACTTCAGATACGTTAAAAAACAATTCCCAATCTCCCTTCCCCCTCAGCCCTACCATTCTGTTCTCTGCTTCTGTGGGCTTTGATGATTTTAGGTGCTTCATGTACGTGGGGTCTTGCAGTTTTTGTCCTTCTGTGAGGAGCTGATTCCATTCTGTATAATGTCTTCTAAGTTCCCAAATGGCACGATTCTTTCTTTTAAGGCTGAATAATACTCTGTTGTATGTATACACCACATTTTCTTTATACAGTCATCTGAGTAAATGATACATGTGCACTTGAAAAGAATATGTATTTTTCTATTGGTAAGTGTTGAGTTCTAAATGTATCAGCCGAGTCTTCTTCATTAAGTGTGTTGTGTGAGTCTTATACATACTTGCTGATTTGCTTTTTCTATCATTCAGAAAAGTACACTTCAAAAAATATCCACCACTATTATACATTTGAAAAATATTTTCTTTTTAAAAATATGTTTCCTTTTTATCAGGGTTTGCTTTATAATTTTGAGGCTAAAGGCCTAGATGTGTACAAGTTTACAAATGTCCCATCTTCTCTGAGAAGCATTTTCTCCTTTACAGCCTCACCTGTGTGGTTAGTTTGTCATCCCTCAGTGCTAGCCTTGCACCTGCTTCCTTGTGACTCCTGTTGCCATAGCGTGTCTTTCCCATTGGTTGAAGTTTTCAAATCTTCTGCTTACTGACACACATGGAGTTTCTCTTATGAACATGATCTGATATAGTTGTGTTCTGTTCAGTTGGAGAATCCTTATCTTTTAGTTGGTCTACTTATTTCAGGATAACTACTGAAACTTGGGGTTTAAATTTAACACACACCCACTTACTCCTGCCTCCCTCTTTTCCAGTCCCTTTTATATTCTTTCCCTCCCTGACTCCCTGCCCACTTTTGGATTAAGTATTTTTTAATTATATTCTCTCCCTATGTAAGCTCGTTGGCTTCATGGTCCTTTATAATTCTTTTACTGGTCATTCAAGAAACATTTGCATCCCTCTGAAGCTTATCAAATGTATTACAAGTTAGTATTTTATCACTTTGTGCCAGTGTGATGACCCTAAAACACTTTAACTTCATCTATTCTCCTGATTTACATGCTGCAGTTGCCATATATTTTAATTTATTTCACAGAACAAAGTTAACATTTTAAATCAATTCAGAGTTAAATTTATTTACATTCATTATTGTTTATTTGTCCTTTGCAGCGCTCACCGTGGCAGTCAGTGTTGGGGCTTAGCAGTGTCAGATGACCCTATTGGAACAAGGAATTGCAATTCCTCAAGTGTGGATTTCAATCTCTGTGAAGTCTGTTCTATTTTTTTCTATTTCTGACTCACTGGCAGTACTACAGTAGAGGGTTTTAGAATGGAAGCTTCTCAGGTCTCAACCTGGAGCCCCACGCTGCTTACCAGGGCTTTTCTTTCAATTAGGCACCAAATTCCAGTATTTGTCTCCTTTAGTCCCTTGGTTCTGTAGAAGTTTCTGTTCAACTTCTTGGCCTCTCGGGTGCCACTCTTGGGATTGGCAGGGACTTATCAGAGAAAAAAAAAAAAAAAAAAAGATTCCAAATGCTGGCTTTCAATTCTCAGGACTTCTTTCCTTTCCTGGATCATGGACTTTCCATTCCTCACAGCCTGGAGAGGTCTCTAATGTCTTTAAATAGATGATATTTTTCAAAATCTAGTTTTGCCAGCTGTTCTTAGCAGGATGATTTACCCTAAACAATGTAACTAATCACTACCAGTGTTATTTTAGAAATCAATAAAATTGGTTAGGACCATGACCTTGAAAGTATAAAGATTTAGTAATCAGGGAGGCAGATAGAAATGGATTGACCCATGACATTAGCACATTCAGGGGAGACATTGTTGTTTTCTCAAGCTGCAGAGATCATCAATGATGATGTTGGTGGTAATGGTGATGATGATGATGATGATGATGATGATGGTGGTGGTCGTGGTGGTGTTGGTGGTGTTGATGGTGATGATGATGATGGTGATGATGGTGGTGGTGGTGGTGGTGTTGATGGTGGTGGTGATGGTGAGGATGATGATGATGATGATGGTCTTAATATTTTTTTTTAAAGATTTTACTTATTTATTTTTTTTTAGAGGGGGAAGGAACAGAAGGAGACAAAGAGAGAGAGCGAGCCTTAAGCAGACTCCCCACTAAGCAGGAAGCCTGATGTGAAGCTCCAGCTCATGACCCTGAAGATCATGACCTGAGCCAAAACCAAAAGTCAGGGGCTTAACCAACAGAGTCATACAGGCATCCCAGTCCTAATAATTTTTAAGTTTTTTTTTTTTTTTTTTTTTTGTGTGTGTGTATGTGTGTTTCACATTCTTTGTTTCATCCTTAAAATAACCCCATGAGGAATGTAATATAGTTGTTCTCATTTCACATGTGGATGCTGTAACTCCTAGAATTGTGCAATTTGTTTGTTACATCCACATAGAGCAAGACAGCCCAATAATACTCTTGTTTCAATTCTTTTTTTTTTTTTTTTTTTTAAAGTGACTCTTGGGGGAAAGAAGAACTTACAACACTTTTCATATAGTTTCAGAATAGGAGTAAAGACAATTTTAGAGTTTAATTGCTCTCAACTTGGGGAGCTGGTTTACAAGGAAAAGTTAAGGCAATGGATAGCAGAGACAGAAATGGTCATGGACATGGGCAGGGGTAGGGGTGATAGTAATTCTTAAAAATGTAGTAAAATCCAACATATAAAATAAATATGCACAAACCCCACAAATATAATAAATGATGAATAATATCTTAAATGGGACAAGAGGCATTCATCTTCCTTCCAGAAGAATTCCAAATTATCTATGTAAATATTTCCTTTCCAGGAGATAGGGCTTGATTACCTGCTCTCGAGTGTGGGCTGGACTCACTTCCAACGGACAGAGTGTGGACAGGTAAAAGAATAAATTTACAGTGTAAAAACCTGGCAGATGTCCTTAGCCAAATGATCAAGGTGATTATCACCAGTCACAAGTCATGTTGATAGCACAGGCGCCTCAGATGGTCTGAAGAGAAGGGCATGCCGCCTCCATAGTATTCTTCCTTCAAACCCATAACCCAAAACTGGTCACGAGAAAAACATCAGACATCCCCAAAGTGAGGGAAATTCTACAAATATGACCATTACACTTCCAAATCAAAGTCATGGAAACAAGGCAAGACTGAAAAAACTGAAATGTGTCACTGAATACAGCATAATTCCCTGGGTTGAAACTTGGAACAGAAAATAGAAAGTAGTGGAAAACCTGGTGAAATCCAAGTAAATCTGCCCTTTACTTCATGATAATTATATTAAGGTTCATTTCTTAGTTTCAGCAAATTTGCCACAGTTATGTAAGATGTTAATTTTAGGGAAAACCAGGTCAAAGACATCTCCATACCATCTTTGCACCTTTTCATTAAATCTGAAATTATTCTGAAATAAAACATTTCTTTAGAAGTCCTAGTAAAGTCCTAAGAAAAACCTAAGAAAGGCAGAGTTCAGAGTTCTTAAAGTCTGTTAACTGTTAAGATGACCTACACAAGTGTGTGCCTCATGAAACAGCACTTGCTCTGAGAACATACATGCTCTAGGACAGAAACTAGGAACAGCTGAGAAAAAAGTTCCTGGAGTATGAGCAATAGAAAGAAAAATTTAAATTAGAAATAGATGGACAACATGCTGAATTAATTGGAATAACAATACACAGGCTGAAATTCAGCATCAAACCTGTTATTCAAATATTTTGTCTTTGGACCTGTTCATGAACCTGCTGAAAAGGGTCAGGTCTCCCAGATGGAGAGAACCAGCACATGGGTCGTGAGAAACCAACCTTCCCCAATGGCTGCTCCATCTTCACGCTGCTTGACTCGTAGTGCAGGGGATGAAGGGCTAGTCAAGGTTAGCCATAGAATATAAGATATCATGAAGTTGGCAGCGTGGATGGAGAAGCGTAGGATGTGGTGGTGAATCCTCCAGACTCCCTAAAGGAAGCACGACCATGCCCAGCTGTCAGGGGCTCCAGTCTGGGCTGAGCAGCGTCAGTCTTTGGGACTCCAGATGTGAGGCGAAGGTCTGGTTCATCTGTGGGTGAGCACATTTGAATTATAGGAAGCCATAGAGATGTAGATAAAGACTGCAAATTATTACTTGTACTTTAGACACTAAAACTGCACTTCCTAAAACTAAATTAAATTAAGTTAAAAATTAAATTAAATTAAATGGCGTACTAGGCAGTACAGATTAGAACATCTCCATCATGCAGATAGTTCTTTTACAGAGCACTGCTGTAAGACGTGGTGAGCATAACTGAAAACTTCTTAAGCCACATCAATAAAATGCAACTGGAGGTGCGGAGAAAGACAGGGATTTTCATGGACTTAGGCACTGTGAGGACCTCAGAGTGTGCTGTTCTTCAGGACACGTGGGTCCAGTTCATGTCAACGGCCACCACTGCTCTCAGACATGACAGGTGGTGACTGTGGATGACGGGGCCGAGGACCTCTCACACAGGTTTTCAAAAAGTGGGAGGTACGGGGACACATTCGAGAGTTCATGGCAGCATCACCACTGAGCTCTTGGGGGACCTGAAGGAAAAACATGGCAAGGGGCATGGTCTGAGCCAGAACCCTTTTCATGTCCTTTTACTGCAGTTATCCGTGACAACGTTGGCTTCTTCTCTTCACATGAATGAAATGGTTATCTAGGGAAATCTCTTTGAGAAAGAATGAGGCTCAGGCAGAAAATGTCACTGAGCTTTTAGAATTAGATGAGGAAGGAATGGAATTCTAAACCTCCTGGAAATTAGCCATAGGAAGGCGCTGACTGTGTGTGCAGTTGGAAGATGAAGCATTTGCCGATACCTAGCAGAGGAGGAAGGCTCAGGAAAGGCTTGGTTAAGCGACGGTCTAGGGCAGTCTGCGCTCCCGTCCATGCTCTTCCTGAGGCTGGGCTGGAAGGGCAAAACCTTCAGAGGCAAAGATGAGATTTTGTTACACAAAACTGTGGTCAGCTACTGACTGTAGATGTAGTAAGAATTGAGGCTATTTTATGCTTTCTGTTAACAGTTTGCTGAGTTCACATTGTTTACTCCAAAATCATTAAAGTTGTAAATCAGACATCTTTGCCGGAAAAACAGGAAGGTCCTCATAGGATTACAGAGTTTCCAGGAGTAGCAGATGGAACATCTCCTTACATTTACACAAACGTGTTCCAAAACGTGTTTGCTGTGTTAAATCAATTCTAGGTGATCCCCACCCCCACCCCCAACCCTTTCTTTCTTAGGAAGATTAATTTGTCTAAAACCACAACTCGTGATGGGTTTCCAGGGAACCTTTCAGTTTGGGCAAGAAGTTTTACAAAAGGGATCTGGGAGTTTGAGGGACAGACACAAGTGTAGGAGGGGAAATTTCCTCTTAAAAGAGACCTGACCACAAATGGTAAGGTTTTTTTGTTTTGTTTTGTTTTGTCTTGTTTTTAGTAAAAATCTGTGTTTCTACACTAGGGAAATTTTGTCAACCAAGGAGGAAATAATTATGCCATTTTAGGTAGCAAGAAATTAAAGTTAGGTGTTTTTCCTGCAGAATTTGTCTTCTGTGTGTTTTCAGTTTAAAAGGAATCCCCTTAATGGTTTCGTTCACCGTTGTTGGGTTGCTATCAGGAAACGATTTCTGTTTTGCTCAGTTCATTACAGTGACCTGCGGATTCCGTAACCTCCAAATAGCAAACTGTTGTGTGGTTTTACCCACGTAACCGTGATTTCTCGTGGAATAAGGCAACTGTTTTATCCCCAACTTACTTTTGCTTTATTTTATATTGTACATGATCCTAAAATTCCTCAAATCAGTACAGTTACTTGTGACATGGATGTTTGATGTATGTCATTCCCAGCAGTTGGATGTAGAATTCATATATATGTTGATGTGTGTGAGTCCTTTTATTCATACCGAACTCTACCAGGACAAGAAGTTTATAGCCTCCCTCCCTACTCTTGATTTGCTCTACTGTTATATTCTCAACGCCTGGGAAAAAAAGCCTGGCACATAGTTAAGTGTTAATCAGTGAAAGAAAGAACAAATAAATGACCAAACTTCAAGAGACTTGTAGATTTTCTAAGATACAGATGTAATACTTATTAAATTTAACTTACAAATGTAATTTGAAGAGGGACAGATTTGTAGACACCTACACTTCTGGCTGTGGCACCACGTGTGTGGCAGGTTTGTAACCCCCCATGCCACAGCCCTCATGCTGTGAACCACCTGATACCTCCACCTGGAGCCTCAGTCTCAACGCGACCAGACAGATCTGTGCACCTCAGTACCGTCCCTGCAAACTTGCGTCATCGGCCTCTGTGAATGGCACCGTCTTTCTCCTCTTTGGCTGATGCCGGGTCCGCCACGCTATCTCTGTAATTCCATTCCTCTCCATCACTAACACCGTCTAGTTTTCTACAAACACCATGATTTATCCCATTTTCCTGACTCCATTTTGCATTGTGTTCTTGGTCAATAAGAGATGTTTGAAATAATCCTATTTCTCTCTCTCTTTTCATTCCCCACCCAGGCTTTGGTGGGGTGATATGCAAAGTGATTCTTCCATTATTACTGACTCTTTTTTTCTGAAATATCAAACAAATCTTGGAACACTGAAAAACTTTACAAATACATTTTAAATAGTTATTTAAAATTAACTCTCTCTTTTTAACATATTTGGATACGGGGGTTTCTCACATCATTTCTTGGGTGCTTCCTTCAGGTCGATTTTGGTTTTACTCAGACAACTGCTTTCATGAAAAGAGTGTGTGACATATTCTTTGGGGTTTTGAGTCTTCAAATATGGATTAATTTTGGTCGCATCAGAGAATGATAACTTGCTTAAATAAAAATTTGGGGATGATCTTGTAATAGATCAGAATTTTGAAATGTTTCCCCACAGCCTTGAGTGGGAGGTATCTGAAGTCAGTGTCATTTTTCTTTGAAACTAATCAGCATTTTGTCTGAAACTTTGTAGGGCTTTTCTTTACCCCTAGAATTAAGAAATAATACCAGGACAAGATGGGGTATGGGCTTTTTCTAATGTTTGGTCACGATTCTGTGAGTCCTCTCTACAGGAGAAGTCGAGATTTCAGGTTTGTTTTGTTTTGTTTTCTCCAAGAGACTTCAGTCTCTGACATCTTTGTCCTTGGCAAATGTTTTGTTTTGTTTTGTTTTGTTGTTTGTTTGATTGAGGTTTCTCCAAAGTTAATGTTTGAGACTTTATTTTTTTTTATTTTTTTAATTTAATTTTGTTTTTTTCAGTGTTCCAAGATTCATTATTTATGAATATTTTGACAACAGGTATGTTCTGACTTCACATCAGCTTGATGAATCCAGGAAAACCAAACAGAACAGCGGTATTCCAACTGGCTTCAGGCTACCCTGGCCAGCATCCCGAGGGGAACACAGATAAGGACTCCACATGGTAACTAATTCTCCCAGCAACACGACAGGCCGCCAGCATGCTTTCCTTGCTCCAGCGGAACTCCTCTTGGCCAGACACCCCCAGGGGACACCAGTACTCCCAGGCCATGAGCTGAGCACCCTTCACACCCAGAGTGAGGCTTGCCCACGGACTTCTAGACTAATTGGGGTGGGGGACCCAAGGCCCCTGTGTGTTCCCTCCAGACCCACTCATACCACTCAAGTGAGAATTACCTGTCTCCCCGCTGTCGGGGCAAGCCCACCCTTGGACCCTTTCAACAGAGGTAGCTGGTCTGTTGGCGGAAGCTGGGCACAAGGGCCTTTTCTTATTAACAGGCTGCCTGCATGGCTACAGCTGCTCCCTGTCGTGGTGGTGGTACAGCAGCTCTCCGGATGTCCTGTGTCTTCTGACGCTGGTTTGAGAAGAACAGAAGGAAGAGACAGAGGGGGTGAGGGGAGGGAGAGAGGAGGGGAGTGGTGGGGGGAGCAGTGTCGAGAGGGAAAAACAGGGGCAAGTAGAGGATGAGGGTTGGGGAGGACCACTGAGAGGGAGAAGGGGTTGCAGCCGCTGGATGAGGGGCTGCTGGACAGGCCACGAGCGCCGTGGGCCTTGTCCACCCCCTCAGGACACCGAGAACCCACGTGTGGACCTGATTCCTCCGAGGCCAGAAGGACCTACGTTTTCCAGCCAGCCCGGGCTGCAGACTCTGTCCGGGGCCAGGACCCCTCCGACAGGGCGTGTGCACAGGGGCGGTCAGGGGAAGCAGGGAGAGAACCTGGAAGCCAGAGAGTGGCAGAGACGGAGGGGAAATGAGAGCCCCGGGGGCTGTGCTGAGGAGGCAGGAGGGCTTCTCTGACAGGGAAGTGGGCAGAGGGGGAGGTGTGCCTCTCTGTGGCAGGGGAAGCCAGACAGAGCAGGAGGGTTCCGAGGGCAGTGGTGTTTGAGGCCTGTGGAGGCTCCTTCGCCTGACTGAGCCGCAATGCTGCTCCTGCTGCTCCTGTTCTCCGAGGGACTTGTCCAGCGCGGGGCAAGCGCGGAGGGTAGGAAGGGCCCTGGGAAGGCGCCTGAGACTGGGCGCAGCAGGGGGGCGTCTGGGAGGACCTGCGGGAGGGAGCAGGGCTCCCACTGGACGCCCTCGGTGTCTGCATGCCAGATTGCCACCAGGCAAAGCCTCCTGCTCCAGCTCTCTCCTGTGTCTGGTTCTGGGGAGAGGGAGCAGGCCCGGGGAGCGGCGTGGGCTGGGGAGTGTGTGCAGGCTGTGGAACCGTCTCCATGGCTCCACTCCCACAAGGGCTCTCCCTCGCCATCCTCGCATACTCTGTCTGCATGGCCTGGCTTCTCAGCATCCCAGGTCCCAGGACCCCCTCGCGCAGCCGCAGAAGAGCCGATCTCCTTCCGTGTGCTCCAGACCTCCTCCTTCGCCAACAGCAGCTGGGCGTCCTTGCACGGCTCAGGCTGGCTGGGCGAGCTGCAGACGCACGGCTGGGACAGTGTCCTGGGCACCATCGTCTTCCTGTGGCCCTGGGCCCAGGGAAACTTCAGCACCCAGGAGCTGAAGAACCTGCAAAACCTCTTCATGCTCTACTTCCACGGCTTTACCATCGAGGTGCAGGCCTTTGCCCACGAGTTTCAGTTCGAATGTGAGTTCCTTGTCCCAAGCCCATACCTGCCTGAAGGCTCCAGCCCGCTTCCAAAGGGGCTCTGACCTCACCCAGTCTTGCTGACCTGTTCCCTGTCCCCGCTGGGCTCTCGCTCTCTCTTCTGCCTCAGCAGTCACCTCCGTCCCCAGTCCCCCTGCCCACCCACCAGAGACACAGATGGGCTTGCAAGGACACAGCCCTTCACACCGTATAACCCACCGTGTTCTGGCTCCTTGCAATCGTGTCTCCCTGTGGTCTTCCGCCCACCACCCCTGACCCCAGACATGGCCTTTCCAGCCAGTTCTGCCCTCCCCTGTCCCCGGCCTGAGAGTCAACCAGGCCCAGCCTGTACCTACCCGTTGCCAAGGGAGCCCTTCCAGTCAGGCCCTCAACACCCCAACACCTTCCCATCTAGCCCGTCTGCATCAATTATTCCTAAATACCTTCGTACCTTCACGTTGTCTTCCCACAAATCCCTCCCCTCCCGCACCCGACTCCAGCATGCTGTGTGATTGCAGAGAAAAGCTCCCAGACGGCTTACTTCCCTTCCCTGTAACTGTTTCCACATGGCTCTGTCCACCCCCAGACCCCTTCGAGCTCCAGGTGTCAGCCGGCTGTACGGAACAGGCCGGCAAGGCCTCGGGAAGCTTCTTGAATGGGGCGTATCAAGGCTCCGATTTCCTGAGTTTCCAAGGAAACTCCTGGAAGCCATCTCCAGGAGCAGGGAGTCCGGCTCAGAAGGCTTGCGAGGTGCTCAACAACTACTTAGACATCAAGGAAATTGTGCAGACCCTTCTCAGGGGCACCTGCCCTCGGTTCCTGGCGGGAATCCTTCAAACCGGGAAGTCAGAACTGGAACGACAAGGTAAGCTTCCCGGCACTTTGAGCTTCATGGTCTGCCCTTCCGTGTCCGTCTGAAACACATGCTGAGAGGCTTGAGGGTGGGGCTTGAGCTTGGGATTGTTCCTTAAAAGAGGGAAGGAAGTGATTACTCCAGCTGCGAAGACCACCGAGTCACGGAGCTCGGCCCGGGTGCCCCTAAGCGCCTCGTCTCCTCGTCTTCTCTCCAGTGAAGCCCGAGGCCTGGCTGTCCGCCGGCCGCCCTCCCAGTCCCGGCCGTCTGCTGCTGGTGTGTCACGTCTCCGGCTTCCACCCGAAGCCCGTGTGGGTGATGTGGATGCGGGGTGAGCAGGAGCAGCGGGGCACCCGGCGAGGCGACGTCCTGCCCCACGCGGACGGGACGTGGTATCTCCGAGTGACCCTGGACGTGGCGGCCCGGGAGGCGGCCGGTCTGTCCTGCCGAGTGAGACACAGCAGTCTGGGAGGCCAGGACATCGTCCTCCACTGGGGTGAGAAAGAGCTGGGGCCTGTCTGGGAAACAACGGTCCTGGGGCTGCTGAGGGAGGTGCTTGGAGGCAGAAGGGAACACGCTGCACCAGAGGACCACCCAGAGAAAGAAGGGCAGAGAGTGGGCGCCACTAGATTCCAAGCAATGGAGGAAGGGGATTGGAGTACTGAAGAGAAAAGGAAGAAGGCCCTGCTGACTTGGGCAACAGATGGGGTGGGGACTGGGGACACCGAGTCAGGAGGAATCGAGATGAAGTCTTCAGATGCAGAAGAACATTCTAGGAAGGAGGGAAGCATTGATGGTGGTGCCCACGGAGAGCCTCGGACACTGAAGTCCTTGTTTCACGCCCCAGGCAGTGGGAACTCCGCCGTGCTGACCCTGCTCTGTCTCGTGGCCGCAGTCAGCCTGCTGGTGCTGCTTGTGGGGCACTTCTGCTTGAGAAAGCACAGGTGAGCCTCTTCTACTTCTGTTTCTCCAACTTACCAGCTCATTCTTCTTTCTTCCACCCCCCCACCCCCCGCCCGGCTTTCTCTCCAATTTCCTTCCTCGGGATGAAAATCGTCTTCTTCTCCCACAGCTCCAACCGGAAGGCCCTGGCGCCCGCTGCCTCCAGTCCTGACTCGCCCACCGGGGCCGACGGCCAGGGCCCCAGGACTCCCGGACGCCAGGTCTACACGCCGCAGGAGTCATGGATCAAAAATAGATTTTTAAAGAAATGGAAAACAAGCCTAAACCAACTCTGGGGACGTTAGTTTTACCCAGTGCATAATGTCCTTTTCTGCTTCTTCAATAAGGTTTGTGCCTATGAGCAAAGCATAATTTTGATGAAACGGCTTGTTGCAGCAGAAATCTCGACTGCTCTGGGAACCTGTCTTACCGCTTCCCATCATCCAGCAGTATCTCTTCTGCGTGGCCGCGTGGCAGTTCTCTGACGCTTCAGACTCTAACTCGGGTGCTCCTTTCACAGGGAAGCGTCCCTGCCTTGTCCGACTGAGAGCACGTTTGCCCTTCCACGACGGGTGGGGTCATACTAAACACGCTCATCTCTTCCTACTCGGAACACTGCTTATTTAGATCTCGACTTTTCTGTTTTTTCCCGAGTTGCTTGAACGCAGGATGTAGGCGTTTGGGATGGCACCTGTGACCCTAACCCTGACCTGGATTCGGGGCCAGATTCTCGGGCATGTCATCTACGCAGGGCTTGCTGTCTTGAAAGGTTTCATAACACTTGGAGGTACTGCGTTCTCACTCTGGGCTCGCCCCACAAATTACGTAGCTGGTTCAGAGTAAAATGTTTCTCAGTAAATGCTGCCTGAAATAAATTTGTGTCAAATTCAGTGATGTTTTCTCAATCCATGCCCCTTTGACCTCACGGCACCATCTGGCTGTGTTCTCATTAAAACTCTTTCTGGGGGCACCTGGGTGGCTCAGTGGGTTAAGCCTCTGCCTTCGGCTCAGGTCATGGTCCCAGGGTCCTGGGATCGAGCCCCACATCGGGCTCTCTGCTCAGCGGGAAGCCTGCTTCCTCCTCTCTCTCTGCCTGCCTCTCTGCCTACTTGTGATCTCTATCTGTCCAATAAATAAATAAAATCTAAAAACAAACAAAACAAAACAAAACAAAACAAAACAAAAAAAACAACTCTGCCTCCCTGACTCTGTCACCAGAGGTGAGGAGGGCAGGTGTGTGCTCCAGACGGCTCTGTGACTGGCGCGTCCGTGCGTCCTCAGAGACATCTCAGGAAATAATAACACAGCAGGTATCTGCCGTCAGAGCAGGACGGAGCATTCCCACGTCTCTGAGCCTGGGTGTGGCCACATTCGCCTTCACATGGCAGATACTCAGGGAAGAAACTCCCCCTTGGAGTGGTCGGGAAGAGGGCGAGGAGATGGAGGACGGGCAGAGTCAACGGCGAAGGAGAAGAGCTATCGGACGCTGTGCTTACGTCTCGGATGCTGTGTTCACGTCTCTTTATTGGTTCAGGTTATTATGATAAATATTGGTATTATTACTTAGTTTCCCCTAACTTTTAAAAATACAGATTTAAAAACTATCTACTCAACTCTGAGACACATTGTCTGAGCCTGCAGGAGAGCAGGAAGCCGGTGCGGTGTCGAGTTCCTCCAGATGTGCAGCCGATACCACCCCTTAGATGGGACAATTGAGCACCGTGTGCAGATTTCTTAGTGGAAATGGGTCACTCTTCATAGTGGGCATTTTCAGGTTAAGACACAGGGCTCCGTGGCCCCTTATTCAGGCCATATGCTCACTCAAAGACAAGATTTTGGGGTCTGGCCTTCCCCCACCAAGTCCATCCCCTTCTATACGACATGTTCAGGCAGCTCGGATAGAGGAGCCCCGGGAAGAAGGCAGAAGTTTCCAGGCCGTTTGGAGCACTCTGTGATGAAGTTCGAGGTGCCCTCACATGGCACAAGGCCACAAGTGGGGGCCTCTACCAAAATGAAGAGTCCCACGGAGGACTTCTCGGTTCCTAGCACAAGTGTAGGATGCAAATATAGTTCAGATGATCCAATTGGATGGACCTTTCCCCACTACTCTAATTTTTTGGTCACAATAATCTTGAACCCCTAAGATGCCTGAAGCTCGGTTCTCAGGTTCCGTGTCCACCCGCCCTCCCGAGTGTGTGTCCTGGGAGGCTAGGCTTCTCTCCATCCTTCACTGTGCCAAGCTCCTCAGCTCTAGACCGTTATTCTAACTCTTCCCTCCGCCTGGAGCCGTCTTCATTCACGCTGATCTTCTGTGGATGATTCCAAGACAACGTTCAGCTCTCAACTCAAGCGTCATCCTCACGCAGAGGCCCTTTGTGGCCAGTGTAGCCCAAGTGGCCCCTCTTTCTCAGTCACTTTCTATTCCAATGTTCTTTAGTTATTTGTGTTAACTATTGGGTTGAGCTGAAATTATCTCATTCTCTTTTACATATTAGTGCCCTTCCCACCTACCACGTAGGTACTGTGACATCCCGTATAGATCTGTCTTGACCACATATGAATCCCAGTGCCTAGAGTGTAGCTGGACATACAGGGGGTGACCAAAGTTATGTTTGTTGAATGAGCAAATACCATCATCTTTGACTTCCCAGAAAAGATCTTAGAGATACCAGTTCTCTAGGAAGCCCTAGGTTTTTGGGAGGTGACACGTTTCCAAAGTGCTGGTGTCAGTGAAAGATGAAGTGCGTCCTCAACATTGTGGCCATGTGGTCACCGGCGACTCTCTCTTTCCCTTGGGCTATTGTCTTGATACACGTAGCCAGAGCTCGAGATGCAGGTAGGGAGGAAGGCAGGAGGGAGATCTCAGAAGTTCCCCTCAGGACTCTTTATACTGTGAGTGAGGACACCAGTTAACCACAGAGTGCTGCTCTGGGTGTCTCAGCTGCTGAACTGTACGGATAGTCACGGAGTATTTTAGGGAAGGATGATTGTTGAATACAGCGATTTTCAGGAAACTCTGGGTTCCTAAATATGATACCCTAACCCGTCTTAGCTCTACTTCCAGCAAAGTCCCGTAGTTGAGTGGTGGGAGTATGTTTGGCTGAGGCACAAGATACGCACCCGGAAGTGATGGACTGGGGCTGCCTACACATGTGCATCCTTTTCCTCTCTCCCCTCAGACTGTCACAGATGAGCTCAGAGAGAGCCCTGGGGTAAATGACTGTATTGCCGGATACGTTTGGAGAAGTTTGACACACAGGTTCAGGAGATTGTCAGAGAATCTGGGTGTCATCCTAGTGTAGACCTTCAGGTTGGGTAATCTCATGTAATTTAAGCTCCTGGGTGAGGACCTAGTGTTTAAGAGCAAAATGTGTCACCTCATGACCCCAGAGGACAGCTATCACCGACTACTCTTAACTGTGTGCTTCTGGCTGGACTCCTGGAACCCGGCTTATTTCTCTGGAGAGCCAGGTGTTCTAGGTAGTGAGGGGTCACCCTCTCCACACCCGCCAGCTGTAACACCGAGAAGAAGATCTGATCTGCTGCCTGTCCAACCCAGAGCTTGCTGCATTCTGTCACACACACAAATGTGGTACAAACACTACAAGGTCATTTGGAAGCAGAGATGCAGGCATGATTCCTGGTTGCTGGTGAATTCTCCAGGAGCGGCAGTGACTATTGGAGGAGGCTGCAGTGGGACCATGTGGGACCAGGATGCGCTGGGCCACGCTTAGTCGCCATAAGACCTTGGACAACCACTGCTTGAGAGAACGCTCATCTCCTGTCTTCTGCCTGAGAAACGAAGATGGCCAAGGATGTGGAGGACTTGGTTACATGGAGCAATGCTCCCCGGGACAGGGATCCAGCCTCCCAGAATGCTACCTGCTGGGAAGAGAGATTTTTATGCAGAACGTGCTGTGGAGCCCTTGTTGGGGGGAAAGGTCATGATTTCAGGGTTGTAGGATTGAGCCCCACATTGGGCTCTGTGCTCAGTGTGGAGTCTGCTTTGGATTCTTTCCCCTCCCCTCTGCCCCTTCCCATTCTCTTGCACACGCTCTCTTTCTAAGGAATGAATAAATAAATAAATTAATAATAAATAAGTAAGCGACGTACCTATTTTATGGTACAGTTAAACCTGATTAGATACTAATAAACATCCAAATGCAGTCGGCTGTGCAGAAGACACTGTCCTACACGCTTGACACGTATTAACTCATGTGGTCCGCACAGCAGTTCTGAGGCAGACACCGTTATTCCCACTTTACAGATAAGGGGACAAAGGGCACATAACTAGTAAGCGACGTAGGCAGCTTTGCTCCCAAACCCACGCTTGGCCAGTACACCACACCCTCAACAATAACTACTGGAGGCCTGCCTTGTGGCAGGTAATGAAATGCAGCAGAGACACAAGGCGAAACCCCTTAGACAAAGAACTTCCACGGTAGTGGGGTACATGGTGGGGAACATGGGAGGAGGTCCGTGAGTCGGAGCCAGATCCTAAAGGGGCCTCCAGGGCACTGCACAGGGGCTGAAAGTCACTGGAGAATCGGGGATAAAAGAGAGCATCTTTAGGTAAAAGGAGATGAGCTCTCAGGTGCACGGGCTATTTGGCCTCACCACTGGGGGACCACAAAATGGGGTGTAATAGCACATACTCCCACACCCTGGTCTGCTTCTCTGTACTGGCACTAACTGAAAGTCTGTCTCAGTGATGCTCACCAACCAGTCTGCAACGAGGATTACCAGGTGCACCTGATGGGTTTTTCCTCTCTGGTCACGCCCCCACGGGCCCCAGCCTGCTGCCCACGGGGTTGCTTGCAGCATCTTCAGGACCTCCACCACCACTGGTACCCAAAGGTTCTCACCAGCTCTCAGGTGCCTGCACGGGAGGGATGCTCCGAAGGGGGGCAGGGGTATGGCTTCTCCCCCGTTCTTTCTCTCAGGTGACGTCCAGTTCTAGAAGCCACCTCCCTGGTGTTTAATCTCCTAAAGCTCTAGTGTGCAATAACGTTGGCTCTGGCTCTCACCCAGGTCTTGGGACCCAACGAAGAATCTCTCCACAGCTTTTTCTTCAGTGTCAGTCGGCTGGCTCACTAGTGACATCATACGAGCTATGACATCATCACAGGACATGAAAGACTACAGTTGCAGTGGAGACACATAAACTCAGCTGCTTATGTTTTCTTCTAGAATAAAAATGGAGGAAGGAAATGACCAAGAATAAAAGTATGGAGAAGGAGAAGGATTAAAGAAGGGAAGATTCAGCTGAGTGTATTTGGGAATAAAGTTCTAATTGTTTTTACCAGGGAATGTTTAAGTCAATAACTTCCACGTTTATTTTAATTTTTAATTTTTTTAAAAAAGATTTTATTTATTTATTTGACAGAGAGAGATCACAAGTAGGCAGAGCAGCAGGCAGAGAGAAGGGGAAGCAGGCTCCCCGCTGAGCAGAGAGCCCTATGTGGGTCTTGATCCCAGGACCCTGAGATCATGACCTGAGCTGAAGGCAGAGGCTTTAACCCACTGAGCCACCCAGGCGCCTAATTTTAATTTTTTAAACATATATTTTAAGGACATTATTACTGGAAGCCTATGTTGTGATAGGTAATGAAATACAGCAGAGACATAGGGTGAAATCCCTTACACACAGAACTTCCACAATAGTAGAGGGCAGGGAAGACAGACAATAAGCAAATTAAAATACTCTATGTAAGATAATGACATGTGATACGATTTCAAAGGGGATCAGAGGCAGGAAAATGGGCTATTACTGCAAAGACAGTGGTCAGAATGGGCCACTCTGAGAAGGTGGCTTTTGAGAGAAGACCTAAAACAAGAACCAGAACCATGCCATGCAGGTCAGGGAGAAGAGCATTCATTCCAAGCCAAGGAACTGCAGAAGAAAGCCCTGTTATACTGGGTGTGTTCTTAAAACTCTTAGCACTCCAGCATGGCCGGCTTATTGAAGTGTGTGGTGGGGACCATGGAAGGGGGTAAGGCCTTTGAAGACCATCAGTCACCTACTTTCTGACACAGAAAATGAAGCAAATACATCCCTGAAAGGAATCTCTTCTCTTCTCTTCTCTTCTCTTCTCTTCTCTTCTCTTCTCTTCTCTTCTCTTCTTTTCTCCTCCTCCTCCTCCTCTCCTTCTTCTTCTTCTTCTTCTTCTTCTTCTTCTTCTTCTTCTTCTTCTTCTTCTTCTTCTTCTTCTTCTTCTTGTAGAATCTGTGCGCTGGGACACACATGGCATTTCAGTGGAATGCAAAGTTGGTGCTGCTAATGCTTGGGATGCTTTCAATATGACAGAGATTAAGAATACGTCTTAAGTCTTTTAATGTACTGAGTTCAAACTGACCTCAAAATAAATAAAAACTTGAAGTGCCACCATTTTAATAAAGGAGAAATGCATACACACACATACTATAAACGCCTAGTTAACTTTCCTCTTGAACTTGCCTTCTTGGTGTTTCATTAATTTTTCTAATTTTGTGTGTCTTATGCTTTATAATTAGTTGTGCATTTAATGCATAAACATATAGAAAGACTATGAGTGTTTAAGGTCTGAAGAATATAATTTGATGTATTTATGTTGTTAGTAAGATGACTTCAAGTCTTTACAAACTTTAAGCCAGTACACATTTTAGGGACTTTTCCCATCCACACATGAAAGTCCACTGAACAATAAAAATATACATATCTGCGGGCTGAAGTTCAAATTTACCCCAAAAAGTAGGCAAGGAACAGATGGGAAGCCATCCTACCCATTGCCCTGTTCTCCCTGCAGATCTTTGCTCCAGAGAGTGTCCAGAAATGAGATCTTGGCAGAGTGAGCCTCCAGAAAACTACCAGGCTTGTAGTTCACCCCGAGAAAGATTCCCTTTCGTGGAGTAGGATGGAAGCTGCTGGAAGGCTTTGACTTGAGAAGAGATATAATCTGACTTGCTTTTCAAAGGATCATTCTATTTTGTTGAGAATAGATAGACTTGGGGGCAGCGGCAAGCAGCAAGACCTATTTCAAGCCTCCTGTAAAAATTCAAGAAGACAATGACAATGATGGTGATAAAACACGGGGCTAGAGATGGAGATGGTGAACAAAGACTTGAAACTGTGTGTGCTGTGTAAACAGAGCTGAGAGGGTCTATCTACTGTGTCACATTTTTTTTTTACCACTATCTTTTATTTTTATAATTTCTTTTCAGCGTAACAGTATTCATTGTTTTTGCACCACACCAAGTGCTCCATGCAATCCGTGCCCTCCCTAATACCCACCACCTGGTTCCCCCAACCTCCTAACCCCACCCCTTCAAAACCCTCAGGTTGTTTTTCAGAGTCCGTAGTCTCTCATGGTTCACCTCCCCTCCCAATTTCCCTCAACTCCCTTCTCCTCTCCATCTCCCCATGTCCTCCATGTTATTTGTTATGCTCCACAAATAAGTGAAACCATATGATAATTGACTCTCTCTGCTTGATTTATTTCACTCAGCATAATCTCTTCCAGTCCCCTCGATGTTGCTACAAAAGTTGGGTATTCATCCTTTCTGATGGAAGCATACTACTCCATAGTGTATATGGACCACATCTTCCTTATCCATTCGTCCGTTGAAGGTCATCTTGGTTCTTTCCACAGTTTGGTGACCATGGCCATTGCTTCTATAAACATTGGGGTACAGATGGCCCTTCTTTTCACTACATCTGTATCTTTTCGGTAAATACCCAGTAGTGCAATTGCAGGGTCATAGGCAAGCCCTATTTTTAATTTCTTTAGGAATCTCCACACTGTCCTCCAAAGTGGTGTGTAGCTATATATGTAGAAGAATGAAACTCGACCATTCTCTTACACCGTACTCAAAGATAAACTTGAAATGGATAAAAGACTTCAATGTGAGACAGGAATCCATCAGAATCCTAGAGGATAATATAGGCAGTAATCTCCTCAATATCAGGCACAGCAACTTCTTTCAAGATAAGTCTCCAAAGACAAAGGAAACAAAAGTGAAAATGAACTTTTGGGACTTCATCAAGATCAAAAGCTTCTGCACAGCAAAGGAAACAGTCAACAAAACAAAAAGGCAACCCATGGAATGGGAGAAGATATTTGCAAATGACAGTACAGACAAAAGGTTGATATCCAGGATCTATAAAGAACTCCTCAAACTCAACACACACAAAACAGATAATCATATCAAAAATTGGGCAGAAGATATGAACAGACACTTCTCCAATGTAGACATACAAATGGCTATCAGACACATGAAAAAATGTTCATCATCACTAGCCATCAGGGAGATTCAAATTAAAACCACATTGAGATACCACCTTACACCAGTTAGAATGGCCAAAGTTAGCAAGACAGGAAACAACATGTGTTGGAGAGGATGTGGAGAAAGGGGAACTCTCTTACACTGTTGGTGGGAATGCAAGTTGGTGCAGCCACTTTGGAGAACAGTGTGTCACATGTTTTAAGAAGACAGTTAGGAGTGACCCCTGGTTTTTGTTCCAAGAAACTGGAATTCCAGTGGGATTTACAATTAACTAAGAGAGATAAGACTGTGAAAGGAACAGAGCTGGAGAACAGGTTGAGAATTTTGCTTCGGATGTTTAATTTGAAATGCCTGATAAATTTCTGAATTTAGAGGTCAAAGGAGCCATTGGTTTAGTTCTAAATTTGAGATATGCCCGTACTGAAGACACTTATTTGAGAGCAGTAACAAGTTCAAGAAATACTCTGCAGTGCTGGAGAGAGCTGTATGAACAGTTTGTCAGAAGATGGAAGAGCCAGCAGGTCAGGCAGAGAACTTCGTGCTGTGGGCAGAAGGAAGGGGTGACCAGTTCTCCCTGCTGGATCACAAGAGAGGTGTCAGAGATTTCACCAAAAGGGAAAATTGGCTTGCTCAAGGGACACTCCAAGCTGAAAACTTACAGGCTCAGAGATGGATAATATCTCAGTTTTGAATGTTGTGGGAGTCCAAGTATTTTGGAAATACCAGAAGATTGAGCAATGCTGTTCAGGGAACAGGATGAGAGCAGGACGAACTGTGACTCTTTCCTGATGAGAGAAGCCAGGCTCAGACACTTTTACAGCTCAATTAACTGTCCGTATGTTAGTCTAATAGTAAGACAAAATAAGTTCTTTCATGTCCTTTTAATTTTGTTTTTAAATAATTCACTTTCATTGTATTTTACAACATCACTGGTACATAATAACTTGTCAGGAAAGTTAGTCTTTCACCCCAAATAGTTTGAAAAGCTCAGATATAGAATATGAGAAGAGGACCTGGCTAAAATTAAGACTGGAAGTAAGAAGCAGGACACCCAGGCCATTGTGTGTCGTTGTGTTATGTGGATGTTATCTCATAAGAAATCCAATATGTTTAAAAATATATTTAAAAACCCTTAGAAAGATATATCTCAAGCATGTGCCAAAATTTGCTAATGTACCGGGACACCCAGGTCGCTCAGTCAATTAAACATCCACCTTTAGTTCAGGTCATGATCCTGGGGTCCTGGGATCGAGTCCCACATCGGGCTCCCTGCTCAGTGGGGAGCCTGCTTCTCCCTCTGCCTCTACCCCGTTTCCCACTTGTGTGCTTTCTCTCTCTCTCACTCTTTCTCTAATAAATAAATAGAATCTTTAAAAAATTCACTAATGTACTAACAAGCCAACCAGCAAATTATTGACGCAATAAGAAATGTGGGTTTCAGTAAAGGTGTGCAACCGGAGGGGTGGCAAATTTGGGAACCAGAGTATGTGCCAGGTCGGAGTGATCACCATTTCATTTCACAGATCTGTAAAAGGCCAAGTGCATTTTTTTTTTTTTATACAGGAAGTCTGTAGAAGGATGATCAGAGATGCCAGGTGTGCAGACATAAGGTCAGAAGAAGAAAAACAATGAAGCAGCTGATAGAGATACAACTGTGTCTGTAACTGGGGTAGCGCTAACTAACAGGAAGGCGTGGACGCAGCACCCAGAGACCTGATTTCCAGCATTGCTGGGGTTTTCCCTGCTGAAACTTATGCTGATGATACACTTCTCCCATTTCTTACTTAAGAATATTTTATTCAACTTGTTGATACCAGGAAGAGTGTTTGGTTGGAATGAGCTATAAAGTTTCATTTTAGAAAGAAAACAGGGTCTGCCGTGTGAGGAGGGAGCTAAGGGATCAGGACATGTTTTCAGTAGTTCCTGTATAATTTGACGAAGGACTTACTAAAGCCATGAGAGAAGATAAATCATGACTACACAATCTAAGCCAAATTAGGAGTTAAACAGCACACCATTAGGGGGAAAAGTCGTTTTGCTTTAAGGCAAAGAAGAATCACCAACTGGACTTCGGGCTTTCTCCAGACCCTGGTGGGTTTGTGCCAACAGCTACAGGGCAGCGTTGTGAATGGGAATTAAAGGAGGACGGAGTACATTAGTACTTTAGTACATTACCTTAAAGGGGGCTGGAGCTCAGACCTGGGAGTATATGTGTCAGGAGGCCTCATCTATGTGGGGGACGTGGATTCACATTCCTCAAAGTGTCACACCACCGGGGAAGCACCAGAACTGCCTCTGGGTCCTGCAGGGGCGGCTCTGCAAGGGGCACCGAGCATGACGGGGCGGGGGTGAGGGGAGGAGCAGCAGCTCAGTGAACCAGCCCGCGCTCCACGTTTGTCTGGAAACCATTCTGACTCTTCTTAACTGTGTGCCTCCCCAGGCTTCCTGAAAATTCCGGCTTAGTCACCTCAAGAAGGAAGTAGTAAATTCCTTGCCAACAAGGCCTGTGTGAGATTGGGCTGTAGAGCACTTTGGAAGATTGTATGGCCTTAAGTAGCATTCAAGGAAAATTAGCTAGATGCCCATCATGATAGCACGATCTCCTTTGTTTTCTTTTTGCCTTATCATGTCTCTGTGTCATCCACAGGGAGAAGAATATTTTCACACTGTTTGAAACATACCTGCCCCAGATAGGCTCCGATGGTTGGGTGGCTAACCCAAAAAAGTCTGATAGAGCAGAATAGTGAAAGAACGACCCTTATATAATTAAAATGCTTTATTTAGACTCAAAATGCCAAAACATGCACATATCCATGCATATTTTCACTTGGGGATAAAGCTTTTACTTTAAATGTTGGCCCACATGATTGGAGACCTTCAGACCATATTTAGCATAAACCCATAACTCATTAGAAAAATTCTCACGAATTTATGGACGAGCGGGAACTTAGAGACACCTGCAAAATAATCTAAGCAAACGACACTTCTAAGCTTTTAGGATTTTCCTTTCTTCTGTGATTTTCTTGCTCATATTTTATTTTTCCAGAACACTCCATCTGCCTCTATTAGACACAAATAATCTTGATTGCAATAACATCTCACCAGGCCGTACTACAGAATTACACGTCACCAGCAGGATGATTAGGATCATCAGTGCAACTGTCACACTCGGTTCTGAGGACAGACGTAGACAGTGTAGCCTAGAAGGGCTGAGCCACACAGACACCCCAGGAAGTGATGTGCTGGACACGAGTGTTGATTATGTTGAGGAATTAGCCAGGGAGCTTTTCCCGGGGAAGAGAGCGTGCTGGCTGTAACTGTTTATATAAAACACACGTTCCCTGCTTACAAGCTATTGTCACAGTCACGTACTTAATGATAACCATTTTTCCTTTGGGTGATGAAACATAATTTTAACAAATCAGGAGATTTTTATTCTAGTACGGGTTAGGTCACTGGGCAGAGAAAAAATTCTAATTAATAGAACCGACTCTCCCAAGTAGAAGACAAGCTCTGGGCTCACTGGATAATTTGCATATTCCCAGGAAAAAAAACAAAAACAAAAACAAAAAGCTCCTCAGTTGTCCAGATAAAAAAAAGTTCAAAGCACATCAGTTTGAAGAGTTTTAGATATTGTCTCAAATTACATGGCTTGAAATAATAGGTTTAAAATAATAAAATAACAAAATAAAATAACATTTAAAACCAATTCCATTTAGTATTTGTAGTTCAAATTATGACGATCAGATGTTAGAGTCAGGGGAGGTTCACACTGGGACCGTTGCAGGGTCAGTGGGCTGCGAGCCCTGAGCCTTTTGAGACTTTCCAGAACATTGTGTTGCACTTCAGTAGCAAGTGTGATGTCATTACTGGTTGTTTTAGGTCCATTATTAAAACAAAATTGTATCCATTAAAAACTTGAACACGTCACCATGAAAACAAAGCAAAACTACAAACCATGATTTAAATGTATCTAATGTATAATTAATATAATAAGAAACTGGTTTTAAATTTTGGGAAAAAATCAACAGTTCTGGTAATATTGATGGATCTTCTCATCACTGGAAAACCCCGTTCTTGATATTGAAATCTTGCTCTTTCTTTAAGGCCCAGTTCAGATTTTCTTTCCCCTTTTCTCATCTCACTTATTCCATTTTTTTTCCTTCAGAAAGAATATATATATTTTTTCTTTTGGCTCTGATAACTCTTAGTTTATATCCTTTTAACAGATTTGGTCATCGTGCGTTGTCATAGTTTCCTTTCTCTGTTCATGTTCCTACCCTTCCCACCTCTCTATAAACTATCAGCTTACTGGTCATGATTTTCCCACTTTTCATGGAACCTGGTATATAGTGGGTTTACTACTTATAGATGGTTTACTACTTATAGATGCCATGCCTGCGTCTTCGATAAGACATGGCCAGTAGCTTTGGATCCTATTCTCTACTCATCCAGGAAAGCTAACCATGACCACTTTTCAATTTGATTATTGTCTTCTCATAAAAATACATATATATATATACATATATATATATATATATATATATATATACACACACACACACATATATATATACACCCCCCACACACATATATATGCCATATATATATATATATATATATATATATATATATACTTTTCTCTTATTGCCAAGTGTGAGTTGTTTCATTGTTTGTTTGTTTGTTTGTTTTGGGAGAGGGTGTCAGTAAAGAGAGGCGGGGGAGAAGGAGAGAGAGAGAATCCCAAGTGGACCCTATGCTCGGCACAGAGCCCAACGCAGGGCTCAGTCTCATGACCCTGAGATCATGACCCAAACTGAAACCAAGAGTCTGATGCTTAACCAACTGAGCCATCCAGGTGCCCCAGTTTTTTGTTTCTCAACCAAGCATTGAACAATGTAGCATGTAGACTGACTCATCCGTTTTCTGGACTGGGAGGAAAGAGAAAGGTCTTAATCCTTAGAAATGCTGTCCATGTCAGGACTGGATTGGTAAAAAGACAGAAAAAAATATCTTGTCTTTGACAACTATAGCTTCCCTCATTAATTTCAGGGGTTTTGTTAGACCACCTTGATTGCCACAGGCATTCCCAGGACTCTTTTGAGGGCAGTCTTCACTTCCTGATTCCTCAGACTGTAGACAAGTGGATTAAGCAGGGGAGTCACCACAGTGTAGGTCACCGCCACCAGCTGATCCTTGTCAGAGGCAGACTTGGATCTGGGCCTCAGGTAGATAATGGAGGCACAGCCGTAATGCACAAAGACCACCGTGAGGTGGGAGGCACATGTGGCAAAGGCCTTCCTTTTTCCCTCAGCTGAGGGGATCTTCAGGATGGTGTTAACGATGAAGCCGTAGGAGATGAGAATCAGCAGGAAAGGCACCATGATCACCAGGATGCTGAGGCTGAAGAGAACCAGTTCCTTCACATGAGTGTCTGTGCAGGCTAACTTAATAACGGGCGCCATGTCACAGAAATAGTGGTTGACCCTGTTGGGGCCACAGAAAGGCATGTCACAGATGAGGTTGGTGGCCACCAAAGCAATGAAGAAACCCGTGACTCCAGACAGGGAAACCAACACCAACCCTAGCCTTTTGTTCATGATGAGTGTGTACCTCAGAGGGTGGCAGATTGCCACATAGCGGTCATACCCCATCACAGCAATGAGGAAGCAGTTGGTGCAGGCAAAGCCGAGGAAGAAGAAGAGCTGGGTGGCACAGGCCACAAAGGAGATGCTCTTGGTGGCCGAGAGCAGGTGGGCCAGCAGCTGAGGGATGATGACAAATGTGTAGCAGGATTCGGAAAAAGAGAGAATGAACAGGAAACCGTACATGGGAGTGTGCAGAGTCCGGCTACAGCGGATAACTGCCATGATGGTGGCATTGGCCAGCAGGATGGTCAGGTACAGGAGAAGGAAGACCACAAACAGCAGCAGCTGGAGCTCCCCCAGGCTGGAGAAGCCCACCAGGATAAACTGGGCAACCATCGTGGTTCTGTTGGAACCATGCATCTGGATGACTTCTTTCTGCAAATGAGTTTGGGAGACACAATGATGAATATCTTCCCGATGACTTCTCTTTCAGTGTCTTCTCTTCAGGCCCAGAGTATCAATAAATCTCTCTGCCTCTTTCTCTCCCTCTATCTCCCTCTCCTTCTGATGATTTTTATAGGAGAAGATAGGAGAAGATACTCCTTCTGATGATTTTTATAAGAAATTATTAATCTCCAATAATGAGAGAATGATTAGTTATATTATAGAAATGTACAAGATGAAAAGAAACAACAACAGAAGCTACTTTGATATTCCCCAAGATGACATGAGGACATGAGAAAATCTCCTACCATAATAAGAGAAAAGATAAGATACCAAGCCATATTTAAGATATCAACCTGTATTTATGGTAAGGTTGGAGAAGATTTGGGTTTGCTGTCTGATATATTTTTATATTTTCAAATATTTAACAATAAATCTATTTTAATTTGATGACTCTAAATATACTTCACTTTTTTTTAATATAATTTTTTATTTTTTATAAACATATATTTTTATCCCCAGGGGTACAGGTCTGTGAATCACCAGGTTTACACACTTCACAGCACTCACCAAAACACATACCCTCCCCAATGTCCATAATCCCACCCCCTTCTCCCAAACCCCCTCCCCCCAACAACCCTCAGTTTGTTTTGTGAGATTAAGAGTCACTTATGGTTTGTCTCCCTCCCAATCCCATCTTCTTTCATTTATTCTAATATACTTCACTTTTAATGCAGGATATTTCCACCTCCTTTTGTTGGAAAAGATATTGTCCAAACATAAATAAGAATGATTTACTGTTTCCAGATACAATAATACTATTTTTCCAAAATGAAAAAAAAAATGCTTTTGGAATGACTACATATCTATATTACATATTATTGATAACATCTGCTAGTGCAGATGATTACTAGCAGCATGATATGCCTGTCCTCTGACCACTACCCATCACAGTAGATGGCCAGCTATGATAGACGCAAGCAAGAAAAGAACATGTGATGGTCAGATACAATCAGAAGACAGGTGCAATGATAAAGAAACATCATTTTTAAAGTTCAAGGACAATTCCTGGCAGAGAATAGTCTAAGAATCCAACTCATCACTTGACCTACACCAGAAGGTATCTTGGAGGGTTTGGAATGAGGATGGTGTGGTAGAGGAAAGGTAGATTGCTCCTCTTGCGTTGGGAAATGCATTGCCACTATTCCCTTGGAACGGGGCTTTGGAGGGCACATCTGTCAGAGGCAGAACAGTGACCTCCCCAGCCCTGGTTTGCTTCAGAAAACAGACCATCTCTCCACGGCTATTTCCACATCACACCCTTGGAAATCTTCCCACCAGTGCATCATCCAGCTAAGACACAGGAGGAAGTAGTACTTGCCTCTTGAAAGCAGTATTTCTCAGGGTCTGACTTCAAACATTTCCTTCCCTTAATTTTATAAGGTGCTGTGTTATAACACAGGCTTTCATTCAGAGGGAGACAGTTATCATGTGTAAGGTATTTTATTGCTAGAAACGTTAGCAAAATACAAAGCGTACCTATTTCATATTAAAATAACACCCAAAGCCTTAATCCTCTTACTTTCAGGTGCAGGTTCAGGAACTCAGGAGAAACCCAGTACAACACGTGTACCTCTCGGCATCGCTCAACTTGTTGGCTCCTCCAGTGGGTATAAAGCATAAGGCATAGCTTCCCGCGAGGTGCGTGCATGTTCCCTCTTCCTCACCTCTGCCTTGGCTCCTTTGTCTAGGTAGCTCCCCACACTGGCCATTGTCACCCTCTCCCTTTTTATGGCACTTTACAGAAAACAAGATGCTTTCATGTACGCTACCTCATTTTGGCCTTCCCCACCCAGTAGATAGCACGAGTGTCTTTGGATCCTTCTTATAGGTAAGGTGAGAGCACCGAGTGTCCTCTCCTGAGCAGAGTAACCTGGGAGCAGCCTCGTCTTTGCACTGAAGGTGTTAAATTGAACTCCTCTCCTGTGTTTGGCTCCCTCTATGGACTATTCGCTTCCTACAAGCTAGGACTGATATTTTTATTAATAGCTGAATCCCTAGCATAAAGCATAATCTGTAGTTTATCATAGGCTCATTTTTAAAATCTGAATAGAATATTTAAAAAAAAACTAAATAATATGTTCAAGTAGTCAAGTCAGTGCGAGAATTTAAGTCTTCTAGCTTCTAATCCACTTTCTACCCACCATATATTTTTCATATTTTTTTTTAAATTATTTGAGAGATCGAGAGAGCACATGAGCAGGAGGGAGGGGTTGAGGGGAAGCAGACTCCATGCTGAGCAATGACCCCAGTGCAGGGCTCAATCCCAGGACCCTGACATCATGACCTGAGCCAAAGGCAGACACTAAACCAACTGAGCCACCCGGGGACAACCCCCCCTCCCCATGCGACTGCCATTTTATGACAGAATCTGTCCCACACATTTTTTCCCAAGGCACTAAAGCAGGCATGGTCCCATGTTGCTTATTCAAGTAAAAACTCATTTTGCCCTTTCTGATTTTCCTGGAATATTTCACTTTTAATTCTTAAATTTTCCTGAATTATTAAATTTTAGAATATGAGATTTATTATCTCTAAACCTTGGGTTGGGAGGTGAGAAAAAAGAACCAAAAGAATAGCAATAAGGTAAGCCCAGGATCTGGTGAACACACTCAAAGATAGGGAATGTCAAGGATGTTGCTTAATTTTAATCACAGTTTTGCGACTCAAACCGTTTTCACCATCTCCCTAAAGCATCAGCTTATTTTTCTGTGATTTAAGCAAGAACTTGATTGCATCTAAGATAGCTCCTGTTTAGGGCCACAATATTTATGTTTTCTCATGCCACTTCACATACTTGTATGACCTGTTGTTTTCTACATTCAAATCCTCATCATTTCCCACAGCCTCCAATATACCTTCTCTGACAATTACAGTCCCCATAGATGCTTATTTAGAGATCTTGAAATCATATGTATGGTGAGTAGGTTGGACATTATCTTGTAACACTATATGTACATTATATATGGAGTACAGATTATTATATATACCATATTTCCATACTAAATATTACATATTATATAGTATATTACACACAGTATAGTGCATTATACTATATATCCTACAGTTTAGAATATAGAGTGAATATAGCACATAGTACCATGTTTAGCATAGTATATATGTAGTATCTAGTAACGCACACACTTTCTGTAGACTGTTTCTTTGGGGCAGGGACCATAGCAATATATTCTGAATGACCTACAGTCCCGCCACAGTACAGGGTACAGAATAGACCCTACAAACAAAAACCTAATACGAGATGGTGTGCTTTCATTCTACTTTTGTTTCTGAGTTTTCTCATAGACCATAATTTTTTCCCCTAGAATATGTTCTCTGCTATTCTATTAAAATCTATATCATTCCTAATTCTTTTTTTTTTTTTTAATTCTCAAAGTCATCTTAAAAAAGGAGAAATCTACGCTGATAAACTTTCCTGCCCCAGCCCCTTTACTTCTTTACTTCTGGGATTTCTCAGCATTCAGTTTGATGTACAGTGCGGTGTGTGTGTGTGTTCTGTTTGTGTGTGTACGCAGACTCAATCAGAGTGGATGCTTCTTTCATTTTGAGAAAAAAGCAAATTCAGTTTTACTTTGGTGCAGAATCTTTTTTCTTTTTCATAATAGTAAAAACTATTATTCAAATACATTCAAATTTGAACTCCTTGGTGGAAAATGTTTCTTTAGATAGTAACTGACTAAAGAAATACACTTACCCACTTAGGTTCAAGTGATCAAGAACGTTGACATATGACTTTGGGTTTAATGGCTCCCAGTCTTGTAGATCTTTTGAATATTGAAAGAAGGAGTAGTACAAGGTCACTTGTAAAAGCAATGGCATGTGTCCTGAAAGATTAAGTGACTGAGGAAAAAAAAAATGCACTGAAATATTTCATGATGAGTTTATCTGGACACTTAGTTGTCCAAACCTCTTTGAGTCTTAAGTAAGAGGCTGAAAATAGTCCATTCTATATTCATATGTCAATTCAGATTCTATAATTAAGTTGGAGAGTATTTCCAGTCTTCTGGGAGTCTAAGGACTAGGGCCCTTTGAGACCCCGGGGAGCTGACGGGAGACAGAAAATAAATGGCTGAATGTGGACAAAAGCATCTTATCTAATACAAGAAGAAATAATTCAGATTGTAAAAAATGTCCCTCTCTGTAAAGCACAAAAAAGGAAGCAAGTATTTTTTTTTAGCATGGGGGGAATTTAGTTACTTTCAGAAAAAAAGTTTACAAAACACCAGGATGTCAAGAGAAACCAAGTTTTCCAACCCTAAGGTTTACATGAAGATTGATTTAACAAATGAAGGAAGTAAAGACAGGGTGGGCGATTACGCAGGAAATCTCTGTTTTACTTCTCTACCAAAAGCCTGAATAAGTTAGACAACTGTTTTTTTCAAATGTCCTTCAGGGAGTTATTGGGAAGACTTTTATTCAGCAACACTTCACAGAGTGCAGTGATTTGCCAAGCATGACATTACACATCACAGTGCCTCAAAGATAAACCGATCATACTGATCATTCCAATTTCGCAGGGACAAATGCAGCATGGCTATCTACAAGGGGCATGCTGAGGCACCAGGACAGTGCCAGCGAACATCAGGACCACTGGAGAGATGGCCATGTCCCGGTGAAGACCCTCAGACACAACCAGGGCTGAGACTCATTCCATGACTTTGTGAACAAAAACATTAAGAATGAGAAACTTAAGTGGAAACTACTGTCTTTTTTGTGCCAGGACATTCAAGAGGGAAGGCTGGGCTCCCCAATATGGGTATTTCAGTAAACCATCCTTCTGAAAACAAGTGAAATTACGGGAGAAATATTCTAAAAATGTTCATTAATAGCAAGCTGAGCAAAGATTCCTATGCTAGGAATTTTCAGGATAAAATCTGAAAAAAAGCAAGAATCTAGAAAAGTGAGTGGAGTGCTGGAAGTTCCTTTCACACTGAGGACATTTGCTTATCTGGAAGGAACACAAATCCAAGTTGTTGATTTGAGGGAAGCGCAGGACAACCCTGACAAAAATGAAAATCCAGCACTCACCTAATGAGGGTCAAAGAGTCGATCTTCTACTTTAAGCTGTAACTGAAGGATGCTGCCTTAACATAAGCACGAAGCAGAATTAAGCTCACTCCTTAGCTCCCTGTTAGGAAGTACTAGTGGAAAAATTACCTCAAGGCTGGCCAAAGACACTGGGTCAGGGTGGGGAAAATACATCCATTCAAGAGAGGTGAAAAGTTAGACTTCATCAAATTTACAGCTCAGATTTGTATCTCAACTTGGTCTAGGAAAGCTTGAGCTCTGAATTTAATTTGCAGTAGATCTAAACTTGTAAATTTATAGTAAACTTACTGTAAATTTTTAAAGGACCTAAACTGGTAGTCCTTCTAAACATCTACCATACACAAATATGGATTACCTCTGGAGAAAGGAAACTCTGCTTAGTTTCTAGAAAAGAACAAAATTGAAATGATAAAAATAAACACATTTCTTCACAGATGGGATGATTGTCTATACAGAAAATCCCAAGTATTGCATGGAGCACTAGGTATTGTACATAAACAATGAATCTTGGAACAAAACTAATGATGTATTTTATGGTGACTAAAATAACACAATAAAAAAAAAAGGAAAAAAAAAAGAAAATCCCAAAGAATAGATTTTAAAAACTTCCTGGAACTAATAGGTGATTAAAGCAAGATCCCAGCATATGGAGTTAATACACAGAAGTCAATTTTATGAAATTATAAAATACTGATGAAAGAAATAGGAGATTTTAATAAATGGAAAAATAGTCTATGTTCATGGATGGGAAGACCCAATATTGTCAAGATGTTAGTTCTTCCCAATTTGATCTATAAATTCAAGGTATTCCCAATCAAAACCACAAGTTATTTTAGAAATATTAAGGAACTAATCATCAAGTTTATATGGAAAGGCTAAAGACCCAGGGTAGTCAACACAATATTGCATGTTAACCACATTTTCTGATTTATGTATCTGTTGTTTTACCTTTTGGGACCTTGACCAGGGAGGGACTGACCCCCTGGGGTTAAAGGATTCCAGTTCCTGGAGACAACAAATGGCTTTCCTTAGAAGATGCTTTTCAAGTGCAAACAATCTAGGGCTCATAGTCCTAAAATATTTGCTTTTTAGGCTCTTTACATGATTTCCCTGTGCTGGGTATCCCAGGGCCAAGCACTAGAAACAAGAGGTGGCTCTACACCCAGGAGCTCACTGAAATTATTAACTGGCCAGTCCTAAACCTGCATAGCCTGCTTACCCCGGCTTGCCCATTCCTTCCCAAGAAAACAAACAAACAACAACAACAACAACAACAAAAGGGGATCTTTTGCAGTTCCCCTAACCCTTTCTCCCTCTGACTCAAGTCAGTGTTTCTTGGTATGGCCCTGAGTGACATGGTGTACCCCCTTCCCCACAGGAACTGTGTGTAATAAACTATCTTTTCAAAGGCAATTATTTCCTGATCCATTGGTCTAACTGGAAAAAAATAAAGTTTACATCTTAAAGGACATTAAAAGAGAGGAATAACACAGGAAGTCTGATAATTCCTGACTTCAAGACTTACAATAAAGTACCAATAAACAAGACGATGTGGTATTGGTGAAGGAATAGACAAATAGAAAAAGAAAGAAGCTTGCTAAGTTCTTTATAGATTCTGATACAAATGTAGTGATCCAAAGGGGCACGTGCACCCGAATGTTTATAGCAGCAATGTCCACAATAGCCAAACTATGGAAAGAACCTAGATGTCCATCAACAGATGAATGGATCAAGAAGATGTGGTATATATACACAATGGAATACTATGCAGCCATCAAAAGAAATGAAATCTTGCCATTTGCAACAACATGGATGGAACTAGAGCGTATCATGCTTAGCGAAATAAGTCAAGCGGAGAAAGACAACTATCATATGATCTCCCTGATATGAGGAAGTGGTGATGCAACATGGAGGCTTAAGTGGGTAGAAGAAGAATAAATGAAACAAGATGGGATTGGGAGGGAGACAAACCATAAGTGACTCTTAATCTCACAAAACAAACTGAGGGTTGCCGGGGGGAGGGGGTTGGGGAGAAGGGGGTGGGATTATGGACATTGGGGAGGGTATGTGATTTGGTGAGTGCTGTGAAGTGTGTAAACCTGGTGATTCACAGACCTGTACCCCTGGGGATAAAAATATATGTTTATAAAAAATAAAAAAAATTAAAGTCTAAAAAAAAAAAAAAAAAAAGAAAAAGAAAGAAGCTATGCTGCTGTAAAAAGACATCAAGTCACCTTAAATACATATTGTTGAGTGAAAAAAGTCAATCTACAAAGATTATACAACTCTGGAAGAAAATCCTGAAAAGTCAAGAGGTTGAGACCTGTGAGATCTGAGGACAAAAATACAGTTCATGGACCACCGAGGAGTGGCAAGCTGAAGAATTCCCCAAGATTTGGGGTTGAGATCCACAAAGGGAACACAATAGGAATGAAGAAAACAAGAGATAGACCAACCAGCCTTCTCAGAGCCTGAGACTAGTTTCAAAAAGCCTCAGATCCTGGCAGACCTGAAACAAGACTTCATCTAGTGTGTGACCTCCATCGGTCCCTCTTCTGACCAGATCGTGTGGCATTCTGGGTCTCTTGGGATGAACACAAGTATACAAACAATATCTAAGAATCCCCACAAGATATTTTCCTTTATCCAGTGCACAGGAACTTCGGTAAATGGTGGAGGTCCCTTGGGAAAATACTGGGTCAAAGTTTTAGGGATACAGTTGTGGCTGTGTTGCAGGATCTTTCACCAAAATTACCCATCTTCTTTCATAATCAAGGGGGCTCAGGTTTGGGAATTGGCGTAGTACTGAAATTTAGTTAAATGGCCATGACTTGCCATACCATAACTTCCAAGCCATCCATCCACCAGACATAGAATACGATCAAGCAGTTTATCAATTGGCTGCTCATCCATTTTATGGCTCCAAACCCCTCGGCCAGCTGTTTCCACAGATCTTTGCAGGTCATAATACTAATCATCATCCTAAACTTCAATTAATGTTGTTTATTGTCCATATCTTATCTCTGACAGTTCTGTGTGGCTCCTAGGGTTCCGCTCTCCAGAATACTGTTACTCTCTTTGAAATCGGTGAACTCATTTGCTGTGTAGTATTTCCACCATCATCTCTAGTCTATAATAACAATTACCAAAGAACTCTTTAAAGATGTTTATATTGCTATCACCACTGCGTTTTATAAACACCAGCAGGTTCCCTGGGTGATAGTGATTAATGGTTAGATGAGGAGGTTTTCTATAGTATTTCTATCCCAACACATTTATTTCCCAGAGCTTTGGGATTCCTTTATGATGTATTACAAAAAACCGTGGCATATCCAATTTGTTAAACATTTGTCAATGGTTAGTTCAGACTTCAATTAGTTATTCCATGAGAGGATTGATGTTGTTTCTGGATGCATGAGTCAACAGATTAAATTCTGAATCCCTGTTGAGTGTTCCTCTATCAATGAATTAAACGGGATTGAAATTGATGTTTCTTCTCCTCTGGTCTAAGATCTTCATAATTCTCTTTTGCATAGAAACATGGCCTCCTAACTCCCACTGACACAAATTGGCAGAACTTGTAGGTATTTGTTTTTGTTTTTTGTGTTCAAGCTACCCCAGAGCAGGCCTTGTACCTCTCTATCCAGATTGCATTGTGATCTGGTTCCTCTTGTAGGCCTAGAAACAAAGTTAGGTAATGGGTCAATAAGCCCAGGTGCAACCGTGGAGTCTTTTATGTGGAGAACGGTTGATTTCCTTAGATGTGCATGTACAGGGTGGGGGTGCTATCTTCCTCAATAGACAAGGGTGGTTTGAGGGTATGAGAAGATCAAGATCTCAGCCTCACTTGGATCAGCTGAAATGTATCCATCCTATGTCTCGTGCCTCATGTCTCATTTAGCATAAGAGCTCTGGTCAGGTTGATCTTTAAAACCTAAACATACGCTATGGTTTTTGCCCTTAGGGATAAGCTGTCCTAAGACTCTGGATAATGTGGAACTCCTTCACATCTGTTAAGGGGGCATTCTGGTTTTCCACACATTTTTAATTGTCTATTCATTACCTGTAACTTTGTTTTGGTCTGGATTCACTCTCGATAATTGAAAAAGTGCCAGAAGCTTAAAAATTCTTTGTAGTCACTGTCATTACCTTGCCATCTAAGTGAAGGCCCATGATTGTCCGATGCCGTGGCCTCCCTCCATAATTCAAACAATGCCACACTGGTGCTGACCTGAGGAAGGGCTAACGGTGTCAGATGTCAAGGATGAACTCATCCCTTTTCACACTAGTATGGTTGTCTGTATACTCTTAAATAGATAAGTAACCCAGTCCTAGAACCCCATGATTTTTTTTTTCCCCCTTCAGGTCATTTCTTTATCAAATCGATGTATTAGCCAAGGCCCCAATGGAAAATGAATAGCCCAGTAAAACTGAGGAAATTCAAGGCATAGGAGAGTTACCAGGAGTTAGGAGCATCCTAGTCTTTATATCCTTCGTATTGCATTCAATTATTGTGATTCATACAGGTCAGCCTTCTGGGGAAAAGGGTAGGGTAAGAGATCTGGAGTGAATGTCTATATTTTGAACATCAGCATGATATTAATTTTTGTTCTTGGCAAGGATAATATAATAAAAGAAAATTTCAGGCCATTATCTTGACCATAGTTTTTGTTTCTCATGTCATAGCATTATATACGTAGCCATTAGATCTGCCATGCTTCTCCATGGGGAGCACGTATTTACCTGTCTCGTTGACATCAAACTCGACCATGAGATTTGCTTTGGCTAGGAGATGTAAACATTGGTGTGGGCCACGCTGTAGCAGAAGTTTTAAAACCTGGCATGGATCTACCTGCTGCTTTCCCTGCTCCAATGAGAATAGTGGGAGCCAGATAAAGGCTGTTTCTTCAGCCAGGATCCCAGAAAAGAGGAAGCAACACCTAATGCAAGTATCATCTGATGCTCAAACACAACTTGCTCAAGAAATAAACCTTTGAAGTTGTAAATCATTTAGAATTTAGAAGTGTTTGTTACAAGAGCATAGCCTATATGATGAAAAAAATAAATAGAAGTGATTAGTAAAGTCAGAAATTGTTCCTCTGAGAAAAACTGATGCCATAAATCTCCAATAAGACTGATCAGAGACAGAGAAATTCAATAAAAGTTGTTATAAATGATAACGGGGCTATGACCAGAGATGCTATGGGAAATAACATGTTAATAAGAACACACTGGGAAGAATGTTATACCTCTGTTTATGAAAGCTAGTTGAAAATCGATGAAGTCTCTGTAAAATAAACCTTAACATGAGCTCTTGTGGAAGATATGAGCGTTTGTTTAAACATTAAACAATTGAATCATTTATAAGCTATTCAATAAAGAAATAGCCAGGCTCACATGGCCTCCGCAGTTTCAATGATTCACGAATTATGGACACAAACACCCATGCACGCACATTCACGTTAACACATAGTGAATATTAGCACTATTTTAAGAGGACCTACATTGAGTTTAACCCCCAAAATGCAAGGGATTTTTTTTTGACATAAGAAAAATTGTAATATAATTTCCCACCTTAATGGCTTAAAGAAGGATGATAAGATAAACATTCAAAACAAGAACTTGTATCAAACTAGAATCGGAAAGATATCTCTTAATCTGGTTCATATACAATGAAGCCAGAGCAGGTATCAAATCTAATAGTAAAATGTCAGAAAATTTCCCTTTGAGATAAAAACCAACAGTCCATTTATACCCCTTCTGTTCAATATTTCACATGACGCTCCAGAGAATATAATAAAAGAATAAAAAAAGAAAAAAGGAATAAAGATTGGGAAAGAAGAATCAAACTGTCATTACTGGCAAATGATGTTACTATGTGTGTAGGAGTCCAGAAGAACTTACAAAGAATTTATTTGAATTAGGATATTTAACAATTTAATTAGATTGAAAAAATTGTTTTACAGATCTATCGCATTTCCAAACATTCCAACAAGGAATTTGGGGCGGGGGGAGACACCATTTATAAAATCTTCAAAATAAAAATAAATCTAAAAATTATATGCCAGACTTCTGCAGGGAAAGTTACAAACCCTTATTACGAGCACCTAGAGAAGGGATATATTAAGTAGGACACGGCAGACGCGTGCACGTGAGGACGCAGCTCCTGATCCAAGCCGTGTGTCTCGTCTTGGCCGAGAATTGGGTTCATGGTATGAATCTTACGACAAATAGTTAATAGAGAGAGAGTAATTGCAACAGCATTTATACAGAATTCACTGCTTTGGGGCACTGCTATAACCTTACATTTATTAATTCAATGTAATCCTCACATCAGGTTTTCATATAAATAATACTGTATCACCATTTAACACATGGGGAAAGTGATGGGCAGAGAGATCAAGTAACGGGCCCAAGTCAGGCCGCTGCTGAGTGGAGGAGAGCGACCCACACAGGAAGGCCACAGGATTCATGCTCTTTCTCTGTACACTGTGCCCCCCCTCATGTGAGTTAAAAATAAAGGGAAAGAAAAAGTATAAACTAGTGAAATAGTGACAAATAGTGAAAAAAATATAAGAACCGTCAATCTATAGGTGAAAAAAGGCAAAAGAACAAGATATAAGTAATGATAAAAATATTAACGAAAGTCAAATATTTTTTATTTTTATTTTATTTTATTTTATTTTTTAAAAGATTTTATTTATTTATTTGACAGACAGAGATCACAAGTAGACAGAGAGGCAGGCAGAGAGAGAGGGGGAAGCAGGCTCCCCGCCGAGCAGAGAGCCCGATGCGGGGCTCGATCCCAGGACCCTGAGATCATGACCTGAGCCGAAGGCAGCGGCTTAACCCACTGAGCCACCCAGGCACCCCTATTTTTTAATTGTTTAGATTCATTTTTATAGTCTTAATTTTTCTATGTTTATGTTTCTATAAAGAAGCAATTATATTTATATGCTTAAATATTTTTGCTCATTTTATCCTTTATTTTAATTAATAGCTAATTGATACTGTAGAAGTCATTTATATACTAAAGCCATTTCCTTTGTTTAGTACTTCTGTTTTCACAGTACTGTTTGCTCCTCAAGAGCAAATGTATTTACTTAAATTATCTTTTAAATTTACTATATTTAAAAACATTGTAACAGCTGATCAATTTTTGGAATAAATTGTGAGATAAAATCCAACTAGAATCCTTTTAACATTAAATGATGTGCGCTTGGGGCACCTGGGTGGTTCAGTGGTTAAGCGGCTGCCTTAGGCTCAGGTCAGGATCACAGCGTCCTGTGATCCAGCCCCACAATGGGCTCCCTGCTCTGCGGGAAGCCTGCGTCTCCCTCTCCCACTCCCCCCTGCTCGTGTTCTCTGTCAAACAAACAAACAAACAAATAAATAAAATCTTTAAAAATTAAAGTAAAAATAAATGATGTGCACTTCTTTTAAAATAACCCTTCTTCAATTACTTTGCTGCGTAATAATATTACTTTAGGATTTTCCATTCTGTGCTTTGATGCATGGGTCTAGTTTTCTTTAATATCAAACTAATTTATTTATTGTCATTCATTGAGCGATTTCCTTTTTGGCATAACAACTCTTACCACTGCTTTTCAGAATATCCTTAGGTATTAATCTGCAATTAATGCTTCATTAGAAAAGCAAGGGCATTTATCACACTATAGAAAAATAGATATTTGATTGGAATTGATTTAAAGTTAAAGATGAAATAGTTCTAATTGGTAGCTCGACAGAACTGGGGCATCTGATCCTTGTACGAAGTGGGTCTATATTTTTTCAGGCTCCATTCTGTATCCCTCAGAAAAGGGTTTTCGTTATATTTTAATAAAGTAAAAATTTTATTTCAATAGGTCCTGACTATTGTTAAGTATATTTTGAGACATTGTTAAATATATTTCGAGATGTTTTTTAAGGTAAATAATTATATTTCCTATATTTGCAAACACGTTCCATGAACGTCCTCAAACAGCTGTGTTGAGTTCTAGGAGGAACACTTATATCTCCGACTTGCCCCTTTCCTCCTGAGATCCTCGTTTGCAGGCTGTTTAAGGATTTACTCTTAAACTTTCAGAGCCCTGTGGATACAGACAGGACAGAAAGCACATCTCTCCGCTCCCCTACATCTCTCCACTGAGCTCACATCTCCAACAAATTTACTGTGAGTCTTTGCTCCCGTGATCGCTGCCAGTGACGTCTCTTGGTCTCTTGCCAAGCACAGACACAACATCTGCTCTGTGGGTATGTTTTCATATCCCCAGGGAAAGATGACTGCATTACACTTGACACAAGTTCCTTCACTTTGCCCGTAAAGATTCCTCAGGGGAAATGAGCAGCTTTCTTGACTGAGACATAGCAGGGGAGAAAACCAAAGCAAAAAGCAAAATCATGTTCCAAAAGGTTTTCCATAAAGGAACGTTCAAGGTAAAGTGGAATTGTGGGGAAAATTATCTTGGGAAGTGCAGACTTTTTTTGGGGAAAGGATATAGGAAGTCATCTCATGGAGCATGGACTGAGTTTGAATTAGCACATGAAGGCTGACTCAGAGAGTCAAGACGGGCTTTTCTGGAACCCCGTTTTGCCGCGAGCTGATCTCTCTCATCCTGTTAGACACACGTTGTCTGTATTTCTGGTCACTGGGCTCAGAATCTCATTGGGACGGTGAAGTGGTGCCACAGTCACATTTTAATTGCCAGGAGAGGAGAGCGGTATGGGTACAAACGTGCGCGTGGCGCTTTTCTGAGCAACTGTCTTCTCAAAGGAGAGAGGTCTTGGCGAGATGTGCAAAGCGGAGCTGACCCAGGCAGAGCTCCTTCTCTTATTGCACAACATCTGCTTTTCTGAAAATGTGTGAAACTACTGGTATCTCATTAAAATCATCAAGAAAGATGAGAAAAGCAGGAAAAAATGATGTGTTGAATTTTTTCTGAGTGTAAATAATCAGTCAATCTGATCAACTCTCAATCCTTGTGAATGTTAATATTGTTATAAATTAATGAATAGGAAACCAAAAATTTTCATTTTAAAGTAATCTTTCACCAACTTCTATGGAACAGAAAGAGCTCGGTGAGGTGGGAGGCTCTTGGTTGCCTGCTCTGCGTGAATGCCTCTGGGTGGGTAGGGGGGGCTTTAACTGCTGTCCCGCGCTCCTTCACTCTCCACTAATCGGTAGATATCTTAGGCGGATATGCCTAAAACTACATTTCCTTGAATAGCGGTTGGCCTGCTCAGTGTTAGAGGGTGTCCTAGAGAATCAGTCTCAATGCACAGGCCAGCCCGAGAGGCCCCAAATCCACTTAGAGTGACATCACATTGTGTTGCGGCCGAGGTCACAGAAATTTCCTGATCCCTACTTCTGCCTTGGTTTAGCCTTTCCCATGATGTGTTCATGGACCATGAAACTAAACGGAAACAAACAGTCATTGTTATTGGCTGAATTTATGCCTGTAAACTCAGCAGAAATAATCCCTTAGTCTGAAGGTCTAACAGGTTTTGCTTTCTCACTAAAGCCAACCTCATGTCTGAAGATCTTACCACTTTCCCAGAAGACACAAGGGGAGAGAGGGTGGAGCTATAATTAACCAGGAGAGCTTGTGTATGTGAATTGTGTGTGTGTGTGTGTGTGTGTGTGTGTGTGTAAGAGGAAGGAGAGGATGTTCAGTTCTAACCCATGAGATCAGACCCAAGGTCAAATGAATTCTTTGGTCAAAAAAAAAAAAAAAAAAAAAAGAGTGAGGATGAAGTGTCAGGAGAGTCATCTAACACACATGATCTTTTAACACACAGTGACCCTACACGCTTAACCAGTGTTCTGATATCTGACTCCAAGTAGCAGCATAAACGAGTCATGAACAAGACCAGAGGGAACGGGGGAGGTTTTCCCACGCCTCCACCCCACAGTACCTATCATATGAGGATGGGAATTAGTGACACTCTCTGAGGTGAAGGCCATTTGTCTCATCCATGGGAGTCTATCTTTTCCACAGATGTCACCTGGCATAGTCTTCTGCTGCCAGAGATGAATACCTATGCATTCTACTCTCTGTTAATTAAAACGATCGTATCTTCATGAGAGGTCATGTGAAAGCACTGCAGGGACCTTCATAAAGGAAGCAGATGATGTGGGCTCAGTATCAATTCCACTCACTAGTGGGTTAGACATTTTAATCCTCTGACAATTGGTTTCTCACCCATAAAGTATGGATCCTACTGTGTACCTCCCAGGCTGCCCAAAGTGCACATCAAGTAACAGTTTTGAAAGAGCAGCACATACTGCAGGTTTGAAGAATTAGCACCTGAAACAGACTCACAACGTGATGGCCAAAGAAACTAATGTTGCTTTAGTCTCTGCTCTCTTCAGGCCCCTCTCTTGGCAAGTCTCAAGCTTCAAAGGAATGGAAGAAGGGCAGCTGACTTGCAGTCTTGCAGACAGACTCAGCCTCCCACAACACACAGGGGCTGGGAGTGAGACAACCCCTCCCCTCCCTCCTACTTCAAGCCTGGGCGGGATATGACATTGATGGGCATCGGGTGGAAGAAAAGGGAGAAATGGAGAAACAATGATTCAGTCAGAAGACCTTTATTGCCCAGTGGATCTTGAAGGGAAGCATACAGACGAGGCAGCTTTCTGCTGGAGCAGGCACCCTGCTGGCTTTCACTCCTGCAGAAGGAAAGGAAACAAAAATGTCTAACACAAATTCTGGTCTCAAATGCACATGAGATTCTGCTGCATTCTGGTGCCCACAGAACAGAAACTGCTCTTTACATAAGAATTTATGCATAGTTAATGAAAAGGATTAAGTTAGCTGGCCTTTCTTGGCCATGCTCTGAGATTTTAGATGTTCTTTTTAACCCATGCTTCTGCGAGTGTCTTCAAGGGATTCTTTAAAAAAAAAAAAATTAGATTTGTATCAGTGCATAGAAAATTAGAAAAAAAAATCAGCTCCCATAATACATTAGAAACGCATCAATGAATAACTTCTTGTACAATTTTCTTGCTTGAACTTTACTTGGATATATCTTAAGCACCAGATACCATCACACTCATGTACAAATGTTATGTAATGTAAGCCCTGTGGTCTGCCAATATGGAAAGACTGAGACTCAGGAAACTTAGATAAAGGGAGAAATATGAAGACAGGAGCTTCTTGGTTTCCTGAAACAGGTAGTCACGGCTGTGAAGTATTTTTCAGGATTTGTTTCCCATCTGGCGGAGATTGAATAATAGTATTTGCCAGACTCTAGAATTCTGAACACAGACAAGTTTTCCTATAATAGCCATCCATTATTTTTTCCTCAACTGAAAAACAAAACAAAACAAAACAAAACAAAAAAAAAAACAATAAAAAAAAAACCCTCAATGAGCAATAATGGACGTGATTGCAGCAAGATGTATTTTTCTGAATTTTATATATGGAAATGATCTCTGTTCTTGAAAACTGTTCTCTTGCTTGATCACTTCTGCTCTGGGAGTTTTTTCTTGCACACCTTGCAATTTACTGCTTGGAGAGAGGAGGATCTTGATTAACGTTGTGGCAGGGAAATGGTTCTTTCCACAGATCTACGAAGTGCTGACCTGAATTCTTTATTTCTGAGGCTGTAAATCAGCGGGTTGAACAATGGAGTGAGGATGGTGTAGGAGACAGATATGAGAGCATCTTGGCTGGAGGAGGAGGTGGACTTGAGCCTTAAGTAGATGAAAGAGGCACAACCATAATGGATCGTGACAACAATGAGGTGGGATGCACAGGTGGAGAAAGCTTTGTACCTGCCTAATGTGGAAGGAAACTGGACTATGGCAGAGATGATGTGTATGTAAGATACCAAAATCAGTAGCAGGGGGGCAACTAGGACCAATGCACAGAGCATGATGATGACAATCTGACTCGAGTGGGTATGGTGAGATGCCACTTTGATGACAGGGGCAATGTCACAGAAGAAATGATGGAGCTGATTAGAAGAGTGAAAAGGCAGATGAAATACCATGGAGGTGATAATCTGTGCAATAGTAAAGCCACAGGCACAGGCAGCGCCCACTAGTCCCACACACACCCGGGGTCCCATGAGCTCCGTGTAGCGCAGAGGGTTACAGATGGCCACGTAGCGGTCATAGCCCATGGCTGCCAGCAGGAAGGAGTGAGAACAGCCAAGGAAGAGGAAGGTGAACATCTGGATGGCACAGCCCAGGAAGGAGATGGTCTTCTTCTGGGCCAGCAGGTCCACCAGCATCTTGGGTACAATGACGAATGTGTAGCAGGTCTCAGAGCAGGAGAGGACGGCAAGGAAGAAGTACATGGGGGTGTGAAGGGCTCTGTCCAGCACGATGGTGGAAATGATGATGGCATTGGTGCCCAGGGTGAACAGGTAGATGGGCAGGAAGGCTATGAAGAGCAGCCGCTGCAGCCCAGCCAGAGAAGAGAAGCCAAGGAAGACGAACTCCCTCACCAGGGTCTCATTGCCCCACTCCATGGAAGGTACATCATTTGGAGACAATCCAAGAGAGGGGTAGATAGTATCAAGATAAACCTCTGAAAATGAGTAGAATCACAAGAAATTGTTCATCACTGAATAGGTGTTAAGATCTGAGCTCTAAATTCATTACTCCCCCTCTATCCAGATTATATTTTAGACAAAAGGTGGTGCCTAAAATCAGCCAAGAGCACATCCAACTTTGCATCTCCACAATCATTCTAACAAAACAGGCAAACAGTTCTTGGTGTTTCTCAGACCCAACTATCCCTTCATCTCCTCTTGCAGGATGCAGCTGTCATTCACATCCCTCAGCCCTCACTGTTTATCATGCAAACCTGGCCTTTTGGCTTGCTTGTCCTCACATGCCTGGACCCTCAGTTGCAGAGTACATGGTTTTCACACACTACATTGAGAGGTGACTTTGTCCATGATCCTCAGCATCTTCTCATTAACATTTTCCTTAAATAGTTCAACTCTTAGTTCCCATTTCTCCATAACTTGGACCTGCATTTCCCTTGCCCCTGTAGGCCACACTTCCTGGCATGGTCGTTGGCTCCACTTTTGCATACCCTTATTATGCTGACTGTTGCTTCTGGACCTTCATTCTGTTCCCCAACTGGAACAAGGTTTCCAGGATAGAATATACCTCTGCATCCTCCAGGGCCCACCTCAGAAAGCTTCCTCCTGCAGAGAGAACCCCCATCTTCCTCAGGACCCTAGTCCATTTCCATCACTTCCCTTAACTCCTACTGACATCCCATTGTGCTTGTCCTTCCTGCCACACCCACATCTCTCTTCAGTGCATCTGAAGATGCAACCCCTGATTCCAGGTAAATTTCTATAATATAAATGATATCATATTACTACCCTCCTCAAAATTTACCCATGACTTCATATTCCAACTCTCTGTGGCTTTAAGGTCTTATTTTGGAAACCGAACTATGGGTCTGTGATCATATCAACCTTCATGGAATGCATCCTTATGCAGATATGTTTCATCTTCTTTGCCTCTACTCCTTGATTAGGCTCCTTGTTACCCATTTTTTTATTTACAAATCTTTTACCATTATTCTAAGGCTTTAGCTAAATCTGCTTTTGGGGAACGTCCTTGATATCACCCCATAAAGAGTTGTCTCTGTTCCAAGAATTTACATATGGCATTAATCCCAGTTTAATGTGTTTACTTAATTTTGAAATATTATAATGCATTTTTCTCATCTCTCTTTTCCATTGGATTTTATATCCTTGAGGAGAAGATGTAAATTGTATGTATCTTCAGCTGAATTCTCTTCAGTATCTAGAACCGTATTAAGTACACCTAATAGCTTCTCAATAAGTAATAGTTGTACAAATAAAAAAGCTAACTTGGCATATTGCTACTTATCTTGTGATGTCAAGAAGTCTTCCTAGAATGCTCAGAGTAAGAGAATCCTCAGTGTTCTTTCCTCCCGGGCATGAGGATTATACAAGACCAAAAATGCCTGAGGATTTCTGTACTACAAGGAACTAAGTAGTATCTTTCAAACCCAAGAGAGAAATCTCCATTTACAATAGGAATATAGCACTGAAGAGAGCATAACTGGAACTGCATATATTCCCAACTCCTTGGACATGGGTTATTCTCTAGAGCATATGGGAATGTAAGTAAATGGGAGAGAAAATATAAGGTAGACTTTTTATCCCAATGTGAAAAAACATATCATTCAAAATTATTATCTTAACTAATACCAATAACAAAAAATAATGGCAGTGTACCCTACCCTAGCAGAGAACCCCTACATCAAGAATATCAGACGCTATACAAGTGTTAAGCAGTGTGATTATGACAAGGAGCTGTGCGTTAGGGACATGCATAAAAATAAGACCCAGTCCAAGACCCCATGGTTTGAGGTGAGATGTTTGCAGAAGTGATTATTATAAAATAATGTGGCAACTGAAATGGCAGATTCTCACTTGCAGCTGAAAGCACCAAGGAGAAAAATCTTTTGTATATCTTTGGAAAAGAATATGTCTGTGCTTGTTTCTGGGTTTCTTTGTATCTGCAATAGAAATGTTGAACTAAAGCATTCTTGGAGAATATAATGAGACTGGGCATAACTTAGTTTCTACTTTCATCCAGATGTATAAAAGTTTAGGGAAGCACAGTTGCTGTGTTGCCCCTGATGTTTTGTGTTACCATAGTGTCATCCCCCACCCCTGTCAGACCTTCTCTTCCTCCTCCTTATTCTGCTGCTTTTTTGTTCAACGCCTGACAAAAGGGTCTTTATTTCCTAGAAGGCATGTTTATTCCTAGTATACTATTATCTTTCTAATTCCAGGATCCCCAATTCTCAGGACGATGAATGAATTTCCATGCTATGTTCTCAAATTTTACCTTTATAAGCACAAGTGAAGTTGAGTAATGGAATAAAATGGGTTTTGAACTTCTACCAATTTAGGCCTTAATCCTGACTTTGGCATACTTTAGTGGTAAGATCATAAATTCCCCAAGTCCCATTGTTTCATTTGTATAGTGAGAAATGCAATTCCTGTGTCCCAGGGCGACAGTGAAGATGAACTGAAATCATGTATATGGAAGAGTCTAGTTTAGTAAATAGCGAAGGTTCAGTAACACTTTCCTTTCATTACTTTACTGTTGTTCCCTTTTTGTCAGTAACATAATGAGCATTTAACTCATGGTAAGTCGTTGAATCGCCATTTCTGTGCTTTCCAAGGGAGGGAAAATTTAAGAGGATTATCATCCCCCTGAGGCTCTCCAAGCCTGAAGGTAATCGGGTTGTCTAAGGAGTGTTGCTCTGCACTGGAGGGAGCAAGTTTAGAACTTAAGGATAAGGCCAGCCCTTTGCTGCCTGGTTGTTCCACAGCCAGAGCCAACCGTGTAGGTTAATTACATCTGGGAGAAAGCAAAGGAGCTTTCTTCCATTTTCTATTTTGTTGGGGATGGTATGAGACAAATTTAGAAAATAAATGTGTATCAGTCCTAGTCACATATTAGGAATTTCTCATTCTGGATGTTTTATAGTTATCAATGATGCATATTTTGTAAATGTTTTTAGGTATCTATGTATTTAAGTATCAAACTCAACTCTTCGTCGAGCTCCTAAAGAATGGAACATGTTGCTCCATAATTCTCATACTTTATGATTTCATGATTTCTATTACGTTCTAAGCACCGGAAATATAAATATGAGTAAAATCACTGTCCCTTTGTTTGAGAACAGCGAACCAAACAGCAGGCATATTGCAAGGCAAACCGTCATAAACATTATGAAAGAAGTACCAGCAAAATGTCCTGAAAATCTTGAGGAAACGACAAATAATTTCTGGAAAGCTTTGAAGAGCAAACAGTATTCGAATATCACCAGTTAGCATTTTGATAAAAATATGACATTACAGGCGTTATTCATGTAAACATTGTGATTGAGCTGATGGCCACTTTCCTTAGTGTTGACTAGCCCTTCAGAACAGAACCAGTGCCTGTTGTTTTGTTGTGTTAACATACAGACATTTCATATTTCCAAAGGAAATGCAGGTGTTTATACATACATGGCTGTGAAACACTCACTTCTCCCTTTCTTCTGTTTCTGTACCGTTAACGTCACATTAAGTTCACCAACTAACCCCACCCCTAGGCTACTTCAGTTAGTTCTTAGGGGGACTTCATTCCCCCCCACCACTAGTCTGTCAGTATTCATTTTTACATTTTAGGGAAGAAAAAAAAAATAAAATACAATTTTGTGAGAGCTTATCAACCAAAATTTAGAACCATCTTTTAGAAATATAATGTGAACTAACATTTATTACAAGTTCGCCATATTCAGAAGAGAGTGAAAAAAAAAAATATATGTATTGATCATTGGTATTCATAATGAGCCCTGAGGTACATATTATTTTTGTTATATCCATTATAAAGATGAGAAATTTAATAACCAAAGAGTTTGAGGATATGATTCAAGTTCACACAGCCAGTAGAAGTAGCCAGTAGAACACATATACATAGGTTACTGAAAAGAGGACAGCAGAATTCCGTCACTCTCCTTCCATACAAAGGTAATCAGACAGGCTTTCTGTGACACTTCTGTTGCGGACTCAAGTCCTGACGCCACCATGTATTGGCTCTGGGACTTTGATGTGTCTAAATCAATTTTCTCATCTTTATCATGGAGTTCACTCTGATAATCAGCTAACCTAACTTTCAAGCTTTCTCCAAAATAAGTGGGAAAATACTACAGCAATGGTTAAGTGTTATGCAAATATTAGTTCTGTCATTATCATTTGAGAATCAAAATCGGGCAGATGCTTCTCAATATGACTTTCATACTGCTGAGTGCACTCCACTGGTTTCAGAAAGGGTTTAATAGGATAGTTTCCTTGACCAGGACAGGGAAATGTACACTGCACCTGTCCCTTATCCAGGAGGATCTCCAAAAAGTCTGAGTCATAAATGTTATGGTCCCAGGAGATCTTAAACCTCTAGCCCAGCAGTCCCATCTGAGAGATGAAGAAATTGAGCTTCAGAGACTGCTAGGGAGACCCCGAGTCCAGAAACAACCAAGTTGATGTGTCAGCGACAGAAGAGAGGTATTTGTCTTTCAGAATGTAATTGCAATTGTGTTATCATTCTTCCCCGAGGTGTTTATTATGTAGATACTAACTTCTCTTTGTGCATCTTTGTGCACTTTCTCCCATGTCTGTTCCTAAGCCCACCAGGTCTCTATGAGCTTGTGCTAGTGTTTCTGACTGACTCTGATTTGGCGTGCCTTTGGACTTCTGTGTCTTCGGGTCTGTCAATTGTCATTGTCTGCAGGAACTCAGGAACTCTGAGACAACTTAGATACTGTAATCGTCTAGATGCCACACACCACAATCATTTCTGAAAAAGAATATTACTCTGGATTTGTAGATGCATACACACACACACAAACACACACACAATGGGTTGTTATTCAGACTTTAAAAAAACAAAACAAAAAAAAGTTAAAAAAAAAAAAAAGAGAAAAAATCCTGCTATTAACAAGAACATGGGCCTGGAAGAATCATGCTTAGTGAAGCACGTCACTCACAGAAAGCAAATTCCACATAGAGGAGGAAACCAAAGAGTCAAACGCACAGACACAGAGCAGAATGGTGATGGTCAGAGTCAGGGCAAGTGCACAGTGGCTGTTCAGTGGGTACGGCTGCCAGCTGTGCAAGATGAACACGTTCTAGAGATCCGCTCTTCATCATCGTGCCCGTAGTTAACACTACAGTATTATGTACTTCACATTAATGAAGAGGGTGGATCTCATGATAAGTATCCTTGCTCTAATGAACAAAAGATTTTCTGATTAAAATTGCTGAGTGCCCTACTGAGTTAAATCAGAACAAGGACAGTGTCTATGTAAACTGAGGAAGCACACTGAGACCGTTAATTTAGGATATGTATAAAATTATATGCATAGTTATACTGAAATTCACTTTAAAGCATAAACTGTCCTGGATAGCATTCTTTGGAGACCACAGCCTTACTCGTGGCCTTCTCTGCTTCTCAGTGGCACTGCACCAGCATGGGCCCATCACCCCTCTCTGTCTCTTACCTGAGATGAAAAACCATAGGTCCCACTGGGAGCTAGATGTTTGCTCTCACCTCCTGTCCGTTGTCCGCTTTCCCAGTTGGAGAGGGGGTCACTCCCAGACAGAGGTCAGTTATTCAGGGATGGACTCCCATCTGCTCTTTGTCTTCCTGAGAGGAACAGAGGCACAGAGGCTGCTGGAGACAAAAACCCAAGCTGAAGTGGAGAAAGGGGAAAGGTCAAAATGAGACAGAGGATACTGATCTGTACTCAGGGACAGAGACGTGATGATGATCTGGGGACTTAGACCCCGACCAAACGCACTCAGTTTCCTTCTGCCATGTTGCACCAGTTGATGGAAGTCCACAACCCACATCAGACACTGACCACAGAAGAGTCGGCACCTTTGTTGTATTTATTGGTAGCGGGCGGTTCTTAGCTGGGTCTCCTGATGCCAGACCCATCGTCATGGAGATGTTGCTCTGGGTTTAATTAACAGCTGAGTTGATTGTGAAAAATAGAAATCAACAAATGCCAAATTGCTCAAAATTGGGGCCAGGCAAGAGGGCTCTCAGCAACTCTCGGATGCAGCATGTAAGCAATCCTAGAGAATTTCAGTAATTTTAAGTTGATTTTTCAATTTTACACATTACCAAAGGACAAAAGGGAAATTTACACAGAGAATGCATGATGATAGATGCACTATAAAACATGTTGGTCTAGCTTTAAATGGGCTTTTGTACTTAAAATTAGAGAAGCCCTTCCTGTCAGGCTAGAGGGTGGATTCAGCAATGTTGCTTTTTATAGTGAAGGCCCTGGTGGGGGTGAGCTGAAAAGAGACACAGTTCACCACCCAAACTGCATTTTTCCTACCTTTTTCCTCCATTACCCAGAAACAAATACAGTGTACTGTTGTGCAAAGGGGACATGATATCAGTGTGTGCAGAGAGTTGGGTAGATCAGTGGTCACAGACAGCATTACCTGATGATACAAATGTCCTCTCAGTTTGCACAACAGTACCATCGCTTATTTTCTAATCTCCAAAATTTCTGGTTTCCCTTTGTCTCGTGGCCACATGAGGCATGAATGTGATTCAGCATCACTTTCCATCCATATGTGGATGGATGTTGAAAACCCCTAACAATGAGATGGCACAAAGTAGGAACTCATCAAGTATCAGTAGATAAAAAATGACACAAAACAGAGCAAAAGGGAGCATCAGAACTCATGCCCATGAAGAAGGAAATAAGAAGAGTGAATTTAATGGATTGAATTGGAATGCTGAACTTTGTTCTGTTACTGATGCCCATCGCTCACTTCTACTACTTGATCAAGGTATTATGGGCCTGTGAAAAGCTGTGTATATTTAATGTAGGCATCTCGATGAGCTTGGGGATAAGTACACACCCATAAACCATCACCACCACCAAGCCCATAGACCTATGCATCAGCTCCCAAAATTTCTTCCCATCACTATTACTGTCATTGTTCTTTTCACCATTTTGTGTTAAGATGGCAAGCATAAGATCTACCCTCCTAACCAATCTGCAGTATGCAGTATTGTATTGTTAGCTGTAGTACTGTGTGGTATGGTAGATCTCCAGAACTCATCTTCCATAACTGAAATTTTGTACCCTTGACCGACATCTCCTCATTTTCACCTCCCCGTAGCCCAGGACTACCACCATTTATTTTCCATTCTCTTCTATGAGTTTGTGCTATTTTTGATTCCCCTTATCAGGACCTTGTGTAGTATCTGTCCTTCTGTGACTGGTTTATTCCATGTATCATAATGTCCTCCAGGCTCATCTGACCAGGGACAGGGCTTCCTTCCTTCTAAGGCTGAGTAAGATTCCATTGTATGTATATACCACGTTTTCTTTATCCATTCATCCTTCCTTGTGGGCCTTTAGTTGGGTATCTCTTTGATCTCCTGATTCTGATTCCCCTGGATAAATACTCAGAAATGGGGTTGATGGATCATACGATCGTTGTATTTTTAATTTTTTTAGGAAACTCCATTCTGCTTTTCATAATGGCTCCATTATGAATGGCTCCACCAAGTGCAATTTCACCAACAGGGTGCCTGAGTTCCCTTTTCCCCACCTCCTTCGCAATACTTACCTTTTTTGTCTTTAATAAAATTCATTCTTTTAAACAATAAGTCTACGTGTGAGCTGATACCTCATTGTGCTTTTAATTTACATTTCTCTAATGATAAGTGATGTTGAGCAATTTTTCAGATGCCTGTTCACTTTTTGTTTGTCTTCAACCTTGGAAATAGATAGTTTCTTCAATAAAGGTGTTGGAAAAAAACAGATATCTCCATACAAAAGAATGACATTGGACACATACATTACACTATACATATCAATCAACACAAAATAGATTAAATACTTAAACATAAGACCTGAAACTATAAACTTCTCAAAGAGAACAGAGGGAATGTTATCTTGATAGTGGTCTTGACAATAATTATTTTGATATGACACCAGAAGCACAAGCAACAAAAGCAAACATCAAAGATATCAAACGCAAAAGCTTCTGAACAGCAAAGAAACAATCCACAAATGAAAAGATAATTTTTAAAGAAGGAGAAAAAATTTGCAAAGCATGTGTTTGATAAGAGGTTAATATCTAAAATACATAAAGAACTCATACATTTCAAAAGCAAAACAACAACAACCATAACAAAGAACCAAAAACCAAATAACTTGATTAAGCAAAGGGTAAATGGCCTGAGGAGACATTTCTCCAAAGAAGATATACAAATGGCCACCCTTACTTCCTTCATTTTTTCCCAATTTTGCCCTCAGTCTCATCCAATTGCTTTCCTTTAATGTTTCCAGGGAGAGCAGGTGACATGTACTATGTCAGTCAGCCAGTGGGTTTCCTCTGCTTGAGGGTTTGGTTCAGGATGGGCATGTGGTCCAAATCTGGACCATCAGAAACAGAAAAATCCAGTGTCTTAACTTCTGTTTTCACATTTGAAGAAGTGACTTCTCTCTTCCTTTAGATTGGATTGTGTGAGCTGGAGTTGTCAGAGACTGTTGAGTTTAAGCTAAAAACTTAAGCCAAGACTGAAGAAGCAGAGCTTTGAGACACATCTCAAGGACTCTGTGAGGATGACTGTTGGAACTCTACATCAACCTGTGCCCAAAACCATGGTCAGAGTGGATTTTGCAGCTTACCTGAGCCAATAGGTTTAGTTTCCATTAATACCAGTTTGAGTTGGATTACTTTTAATTTGTAACCAAGGAATCTTAAATTATAAGAACTTATCACCTTCCAGGATGGATTAAAGATGATTTAAGTATGTGCTGTGTAGGCAAGTATAAATGTATTAACATATAAGAAATTAGGATGAAAGTAAAGTAATAATATAGCAAGGTGATTTTGGAAAGGGTCATTAAGGAGTCCTTTGGAAGGAGGGTATAGAAATGTATACCCTGCAGCCAAATACATGTATTAAATTCAGTTTCAAAATTATGCATCAAAATTTACACTGGGTAATTCAAGAGACAATGAAAACAGTTAAGCGTCATGTTGTTCACAGACCTAATAATGTGGGGATGTGATTTTCAATATAGAAGGATCGATCACCTTAATGAAGCCAGAGATAATGATTGGATACCTAATCAGAAAAGAAGGTCTGCAAAACAATGTGACCATATCCCACCTTAAGCCCCAGGCTTACAGCTTCAATGGAAAACACACGTCTATTTGCTTGCTCTCAGCCCACCCAGGTCATGAGTCTGGACTAAGACTGTCCAGACCCTCCCCCGGTGCAGTTCCCACTGAGCAGCCTCTTCAAGTCCTCGTGAATGAAGGATGACAAAAGGCAACATCCCTGCCCACTCGCTGTCTCTCTTTGTCCTTCCGTACAGCAGATGCCAGTGTGGCACCTCCCACTCCCCTTCACCCATGCTGCCCATTCCCCGCACCTCCCACGCACAAGAGCATGCATTTTTCAATATTTTAGAAAACAGATTGCTTGACCTTAACATTTAGTTCTAATATCCATCTGGAATCGATTACATGTGTGATATGAGATAAAGGTACATTCTCTGTTTCTCCTGTGGATATCCATTGATGCTGCACTATTTTTGTAAAGATTTTCTTTCATTTCAAATATGAGAGATGCACTTGAGCCCAGTGTCACCTTTGCCATAACCAGATGAATATAGGTATATTGGATTATTTCTGAGTGATCTTTTCTCTTCCATTGTTCAAGGTTTCTATTTTTGCACCAGCATTGTTTTATCTTTTTTTATATTGGAAATGTAAGTACTCTACACTAGTGCTTTTCATTAAAAAAAAAATTTTTATTGTGTTATGTTAGTCACCAAGAAGTACATCATTAGTTTTTGATGCGGTGTTCCAAGATTATTGTTTATGTACAGCACCCAGTGCTCCATGCAATACGACTAGTGCTTTTCACAGATTATTTTGACTTTTCTTGTTCTTTTGTATTTCTGTATTCCATATTCCTAGACTTAGGAATTTTATTTTCTGCTAATTCAGATAAATATATATTTTTTTATTATTGACTTTGTATCAGGTAACCTTATAAATATGTTAATTTATTAATTCTCATCCTTATCTGTATATTCCTATGTAATTTCTGTGTTCCTAAGAATATTTTCAATGACCACAGTTTAATTTCTTCCTTTCAAACTATCATATTTTTGTTTACCTTATAATAGAAAATACCTCTAGCCCAGTACTGAATAGAGTGTGGGCATCATTGTTTTATTCCTGGTATCAAAGGGACAGTCCCCTTAATTTATCATTAAGCATGATATTTGCTGCAAATTTTTATTTTTTAATTTAATTTTTTTTTTTGCTGTTAATTTGTAAAGATAGGCTCTCAGATTAGGAAAGTCTACTATTTTTAGCTCTATATGTTTTTATTTATAATTGATGTTAAATGTTTGAATTTTTCTGCACCTATCAGAACAATCACATTTTAAAGTAAGTTATATGCATAATTGTTTTAATAGATGTGTACATTTACATATATATATGTATAAAATTTACATCCTGTATCTACTCCCATCTGTTCTAGCTACTGTCCTAATTTAATCAATAAATTTATTTCTTCAGCTATCCTTTTTTTGCCATACATGTAGTAATTTTGAACTATGTTAAGTCAGCAAGCCACCCTCGGTAAGCCCCACTTGTTAATACAGTTGAGTTCAATGTGGCTGTCTTAATCTAAGGCAGAAAGTTCTTCCTAAGGGAATTCCATTTCTGCCTTGTATTATCACTGCTGTCTGTCACCCCGGATTTCTACTTTAAGAAACATGGAGCACATAAATATACTCATCTAAGCTATGCAATCCTTCTCTGAGTTGGTGCACCTGCCCAAAACACTTCACCACTCTATTTCCTTGGTTTTTACTTATTTTTCAGATCTCAATTTCAATATTACTTACTCCAGAATGTCTTTTTTGATTTCTCCAAGATTGAGGTAGATCCTCACACATATACAGCCATCGTGTCCCAAGTAATTACTTATCACACTGTAGTATAATTCTCTGTTTTTAGATTGTAGTGTTTCTCACCTCCCGGGTCTTAGTTAGCCTCACTGTGCCTATTGAGTGACAGATGATAAATAACTACTTGTTAGATTAAAAATAACAGTAGAAAACATATTCTGAGTTGATTATATAAAATAAATCTTTATTCAACATCTTATTAAGTCAATACTAAAGTTACCACTGAAAGATTCTTGGGTGGCTAAGTCAGTTAAGCATCCAACTCTTGATTTTGGTTCAGGTCATGATCTCAGGGTCATGAAATTAAGCCCCCCTGGGGACTTAGCACTTAGCGTGGAGCCTGCTTAAGATTTTCACTCTTATGATCCCTCTGGCCCTCCCACCCCACACAGACATTCTATCTCTCTCCAAAAAACAAACAAACAAACAAAAACAAACAAGCAAACAAAAAAACCCTACTGAAAATTTAGGAAAAAAATCCATTCAGTTTCATGATAATGTATATTTACAGGTAAATTAGAAGATTTCAATGAACTACATTTTATCATCATTTATTAATTGAACAAAATTTTTTTGAAAGCCTAGTGGGTGCTCACGTGAAAGGTTGAGAAATGAATATTTATGAAGTTATTATATAAATTATTATTGAAACGCAGCTTTAACAAAATCCAGAGTACTCAGTGGAATATGTATGAGATACTGAAATAGCTAATTGAAATTTGGTTACTTATTATAATGGTCATGAAAGAAAGAGCGCTCTTCACATACAACACTATTTACTCCTATTTACACAGTACTAGGTGTATCAACAGAATTCAAGTAGTCAACTTACTTTGCCACTCTATCTGACATTTGGTACAATCCTAGTTTATAGAAGAAAGAAGGAAGATGGAGGGGATATGAAAGGGAACAATATTTTGCAATCCTTAAGCCTTTGATCAGGCAAACATGGGATTACTTCGCATCTACTAATTTACTGAGTTCTTAAAATGCGCCACTGAAGAGGTATTGGCAGTCTCCTGTTATGCATAACTGACCACAAGAGAGGTTGACCCTGGCTTATGGCATTTAGCTGGATTCAGACCCAAGGTTTCTGTGAGTCCAACAGTCTGTATGTCTTCTCTACCATCAGTCTTTTGGAACTTGAATTATTTCCTCCTTTATCCATAAGTGAATTAATTCTTCTGACCTATAGTCCATTTATTATAAATATTTCTTTGTAAACCTCAAAATATACAGAAAAGCATTCTGGAACTTTAAATTCCTTCCCCACGGTGTCCTTCATTGTGAGAAGAGTGTCGATGGGATAGACATTCTCAAAAGGATAATGTGTCATTTGTAGCTCAGCAGAGAAAACCTACATTTCCAGTGCATGAAAATAGCATGACTTGAGTACTTGAGAATTCCCATATTCACACACCTTTCTGGGGACCAATGGGTATAACCTCCACAGCTGATACAGGCTAACCACAAAGAAACACTTCCCAGTTAAAGGAGTCAAGGTAACCTGAAGTCCTCACTTCCTTCATGAATAGAACTCTCCGGATTTACCAAGTCACTCATACAGTTTTGGCGGATGAATACCTGCTGAGAACCTTACTCAAGGCAGTCTTCACTTCTTTATTTCTCAGTGTGTAGACAAGGGGGTTGAGCAGTGGAGTGATCACAGTGTAGGTCACTGCCACAAGACGGTCCTTATCCGAGGAGTAGAGGGATGTAGGCCTCAAGTAGATGAAGGATGCACAGCCATAGTGGACGATGACCACCGTGAGGTGGGAGGCACAGGTGGCAAAGGCCTTCCGCTGTCCCTCGGCTGATGCGATCTTGAGGATGGTGGAGACAATGAAGACATAAGAGATGAAGATCAGCACAAAGGGGACTAGCAAGACCAGAATGCTGAGGAAAAAGATGACCACCTCCTTCAGGTTGGTGTCAGTACAACCTAGTTTTATGACTGGGGAAATATCACAGAAAAAGTGGTTGATCTGATTGGAGGCACAGAAGGGCACAGTAAACACCAAGACATTGACAACCACAGAGATCAGGAAGCCACAGCAGCTGGAGGCTAGAACTAGCCTCACACAGGTGGCTCGACTGACAACAAGTGTGTAGTTGAGAGGGTTGCAGATGGCGACATAGCGATCATAGCCCATTACAGCAATTAGAAAACAGTTGGTACAAGCCAAGCCCACAAAGAAGTAGAGCTGAGCAGCACACCCAGAAAAAGAAATAGTCTGGGTGGTGGAAAGCAGGTTGGTTAGCATTTTGGGTACAATGACCAAGGTGTAGCAGGTTTCAGAGCAGGATAGGACAAAGAGAAAGAAGTACATAGGGGTGTGTAAGGTCCTGTCCAGACGGATGACAGTCATGATGGTGGCATTGGCCATCAGAGTGGTCAGGTAAACCAGGAGGAAGATGAAGAAGAGAAGGACCTGCAGGTCCCCCAGGTTTGAGAAGCCTAGAAGGACGAATTCAGTGATCATGCTCCGGTTCTGTCTTGTCATTGGTCAGTGCGAACCAGATCCAGACTTCCTGAAATTGTGAACAGAGAGAATCGGACAAAAGGGAAATGCCCTGAGGAGGCCATATTTGTGCTTCTGCATGAAGTTGAAATACTGGTTTGAAGAAACAAGTAGCTAATCCTTAAGCACAGTGATCATAGGATGGAGGAGAGTGGTAGGCAGGAGCACAAGTGACCTAAGATATGTCCTAATGCAAGGACACCTGAAGTTCCATGCACAGTCTGCCAAACTAAGAAATGATTTAGAGCTCACCTCACCTAATCCTGTCATTTTATGGAAAAAGAAATTCAGGCATAAAACGATCAGGCCATTTACTTAACCCATGTGAGAGCAACAGCCCTCAGAAATCACTCACCTAAAAAGCATTCTTATGACTGTTTCAGAAAAAAAAAAAAAGCCAAAAACCAGTGAAAAGTGTTCTATCCAGCCCTTTCTATGTTTGCCTCAAGTAGTGTTTGCTTAGATCTAATGAAGTAATTTTTATTACTATTATTTAAGGTGTGGAGAGTTATTTCTGGTAGTCAGTTGGAAAGCCTTTGGGATGGGCATAGAATGATCCCACATATTGGGGTTTTCCTTGCCATGATTGCATGGAAATTTGGGATTGGGAGGCTAAGTAGGGCTCCAACTCAGTGCAGAGGGTGATGAGATGTCCACTCCTCTGGAATGTTCTAAGAACAACTCTTCCCATTATATGTGGGAAGATCTGTCATTTGATTTGAGAGCACATAGCACTGCAACCTTCTGTCTGGGCTGAGACCACCAGACAATCCTCATATTAGAAGCTGCTCAGGAATCTCCTTCCTCAATTTTCATCCAATTCTGTGAACTTTCTGTATAGACCTGGGATATATGTCTAGTTCCCACAGTCAAGATCCAGTTGGAAGAAACCCTCAGACACAACACAGGCCAGTTTTTTGCTTGGTGTCTTGAGTGTGGAGAACCTTCCTAGTCAGAGATGAACCTGATATGCCTGTACTCACCCAGCCCTAGCTCTGGAAGTGTCCCCTGAAGACACCTGCAAGGGGTTCCTTTCCATCAGTGACAACCCTTTAGTTACGGAAGTGGTGGTCGTATCCACTTACCAGTCTCATTTTTGTTTTAACACTCTTAGTTCCCTCATTATTTCTCATGACGTTGTTTCTGCAAGTCTCTGTCCTGATTGTTGCCTCAGGTGTTTTACTTCTGGCCTCAGCTTTAGGGATGTGGCTTGTCCATGACCATCACATATCATAAATTACATCCCTCTGTCTTTACAATTAACATTACATTCCCTTTCCTACATTTCTTCATCGCCCGCAGTTAACTTTTATCCCTGCCACAAAACCCCAGCTGAACACTGGTCTCCTGAAAGGTGATCCGTGAGTCGCTCTAAGGCTGTGAGTACCATGAGTGTCTACTTCTCTGTCAGTTTGTTCCAGAGCCATGTGTTGGAACAGAAGCAGAGAAAGGCCAGCATGGACACAATGCTTCACTGTGGGGCTGGGACCGAGGCTCTGACACAGACCAGCTTTATGACCCTGTGGAAATCACTTCTTTGAGCCTCAGGCTTTCGTGTGAAAAGGCAATAATATGACAGAAACCACTTCAGGAGCACCGAACGCTCACACAAGTCCTTGCCTGACTCAGAGTGAATTTCCAGGATGGGTGAGCTACAGCTGACCCTCAAATTACAAGTCAGGAAACTGAGGCCCAGGGAGGGAACGTGTAAAGTTCTGGGCTGTGTATCAGTTTAGTGGCAGAGGTGAGACTGGTTCCCACATACCTGAAACTCTCCCATCCTGGGCTCTGTCTTCCACTGACGGGGTCCTCCTCCTGAGATGTCCTCTGTGCTGTGTGCTTACACACCAGTGCTGGAGGAAGCAGATGGGTCTGCCCTGCTCCCTCGCCTTACCCACCTTCACTGTGTCACCCAAGGTTTCCTTCTGTCCTGTCCTTCTGGGTGTTTCCTCCTGTTTCCTGGTTCAGGTCTGTTTTAGAAATAGCTGACTGTTTTCTGCTCTTGACCCATCTCTCCCTTTGCTTTCTCCGCATTCAGATGGCACAACTTGTCCACCGGACCATTGGGTCTCTGCTCCCTGTGCTTTCCCCAGATCCTGACGCTCTGACCCACTTCAGCTGAGCATGGTGTCCACCGGCAGTTCTGCCTCTGAGTCTTACCTGGGGGGCCAGGACTTCTGTAGACTGCTTGACAGAGGGCACCGCTGAGAGCACAGTCTTGTGTGACAGCCACAATGCAAAGGGAACACTTACATTTAGAGGCAGAGTTCCTGCCCAGCCCCAGGTTTCCTTCTGCGCCCTGTCACAGTAGAAAGGGACCGACAAACAGGCAAACTCTGTAGGAATATCAGACAGTAAGTTCTTCCTAGAATTAACCATGGGGCATTCAGGGGCTATGAACCTTTAAAGAGGAAAGAAAGCTCAGTTTGCTGGATGGGCTGGAGCAAGTGGACAGCCTGGATCTCACCAGCCCTGTGCTCCTGGAGGCGGACGTGCCAGCGACATCCCTGGGTCTTATAGATGCAGGTTCTCCAGGGGATTGAGGCCTCAGAGGGAAGTGTTTTTTGGATTCTGGGCATGAAAAACTTGAGATAAAAAGAATCAAATGAATTCTGTACTTTACGTGATCTGTGTAGAGGATGGATTTCTTTGACCCCTGCGATTCCCCCTCCCCCCAACAGGTCATTCATTTTGGCTCCCACTTGCTGAATGAAGTAAGGGACTGTAACTCCCTTTATCATTGGCCTCATAGATTCTGCATATAGATTAACTGTTTGGGGGATTACATGAATGCCTCCTTTGACAAACATCGTGGTTTCCTCCACTTTCAAGTGTGCTAGTTGAAGAAACCAGATCATTTTTTTCTGCATCTCTCCTGCTTCATGCATCTCTGCTACGCTTGCCTTCCTAGGGGGCACAAATTCTAAATGTTCCACATTTCTCTGTTAGCCTCATCTTTTCAAGGACATGAGTTAACTCAGACACTCAACTGTGCATCCGTCAATTCATTAGTCATTTAATCATTATGCATTGAGAACCGATGTCATTCCGGGCACTGTGGTGATTGCCTTGTGGGGCGGGCTTCAGAAAGAGGAGGGAGGACATAGCCCATGATGGTGGTGGTTCCTGGGCCACATACACACGAGCCTCCTGCAGTGCATGGGAAGATGCCTGTCGTTGGATTTCCCCGGGGTCCTCTGGAGGAGAAGTACTTGGGATGGGGTCTGGGAATATTCTGAACTTGGTTCAAGTGATTTCTTCTCTTAGCATGTTTACAAGGACCACCTTCTGTTCGAAGAGAGTGTGGTATTTAGAAAGGGAGATGGGAAAATAAGGTAAGGAGGCTACGACTGAGGCTCACTAAAGATGCTGCAGCGTTACCCACGCTCAGGGTCCAAACAGAGGTTCTCAAACTCCTCACATTACCCTAAAACATCTCTCCCTGCCAAAAGGATGTCTCCTCCTAAGGGATTCAGGATTCTTGTGCTATGTAAGGAGGGATGGGATCATAGATTTCTTTCTTGTGTTTTAATTTTTCATTCTGAGAAATATAAGGTCCTCACTGATGGACGTGTGCTATGGGCCAATAGAAAAATGAGTCTCGTCAGTATTCATCTGCTTTCTGAGGAGGAGGACGCAGAAACTTTAAGGAGTTGTTTAAACTGATAGGTCATTTTAGAGAGAGAGCAAAGGGCTGCTTTGTCAAGACTTCCTTGCTCCTCACTTCCCTCCCGTGGCTCTGATATCAAGAGCAGCTTTGTGCGCACCCACTAGGCACCCCCAGTATGCACTCACCGGTGCAAACAGCTTGTGAAAAGCTCGTGGTTCAGACCATGCTGTGTGCACTTTCAGAAGAAATCCAGGGAGAGCACAGTGGTCCTGCTGGCTGAGGAGTGTAAATCGGCCTAAAGTGAAGAAGCTTGAAGAGGTAAAGGAGCTGTGCTCTGCCCGCGGAATCCCAGGGAGGCCGGCCAGTTCAGGGAGAGTGTAGCCACCCTGTCACCGCACAAGACTGTTACACTATTACCGACTCGATCCCCTCTGCTGTGCTTTTCATCCTCATGACTTGTTTATCATGGGATATTTGTGTCTCTTAAATCCCTTCACCGATATTGCCGACCCCCACCCCCTCATCCTCTGGCAACCACCTGTATATTGTCTGTGTTCATGTGTCAGTTTCTGTTTCTTTTAGTTTGTTTGTTAGTTGTTAGTTTAGTTTTGTTTTTTTTTTTGATTCCACATATTAAATAATTAATTTTTTAAAATCACACACAATGAGCACAATTTAGATACAGATGAACCAGAGACAAAGACATGTTTTAGAGCATAACTGACCCAGTTATAAGGCAAAAGACTAAGCCCATGAATCAATGGGACAGAATGAATAATATGGAGATAGTACCATGCATTTATTGCCAATCGGTTTTCAGCAATGATGTTAATGTTTTATAATGAAGAAAGTGTAGTCCTTTCGATGTACTGTGATTTCCATACTGGATGCACATATTAAAAAATACAAATCTTGACTTTTACCAAAAGTCATGCACAATTTAACTAGAAATGTCAAATGCTATAACAATTTTCAGAAAAAAAAAAACAAACAAACAGAAAAACTGTAACTCAGAGTGCAAATATTTATTAAACAGGAGGCAGAGAACATGAAGTATAAGAAGAAAAAGGTGATAAATTGAACTTCATAAACGTTAGAATTGTTGCTGTTCTAAAGTTAGATCATGTTAATGAGTGCACAATTCTGATTGTGCAGACAACTATTGAATGGTACACTTTAAAATGTAAATAAATGTTTGCAAGTTATGTTTCATTAAAACTATTATAATGAAGCCATAATTAATAAAATTAAAAGGAGTGGGAGAACGCATTTGCAAAAGTCATACCTAGTAAAAAACTTGTATGCAGCATACAGAACTATGTCTCGCAAAGGAAAACAAGGAAGATAAACCTGTTAATGAAAATATCATCAAAGCTTTGTACACGAACTTAATTAACAAGAAATTACAACTAGCCAAAAACACCTGAAAGACTGCCCAACATACTAAGTCTTCAAGTAAATGCATAATAAAAGTACTGTGAAATGTCACCATCCATGTGGGATAATGACAAGATGGGCAGTAAATGCCACAGTGAGGATGTGGGAGGGCAGGATCCCTCCTGCATTGCTGGTGGAAATTAGTTACCATACAACCTTTCTGGAAAACAGTCTTCCCGTTTATAAGCAGTTAAGTTGACCTCTACCAGACGGCACAGCCATTGCTTTCATAGATCCCAAAGATAAATGAGTATCTATATCTCCAATGAATTGGAGACTCATTTCATAATCGTTTTATTCTGATTAGCCTCAAAGTGGAAATAATCAAAATGTCCCCGAACAGTTCAACAGATGAATAAATTGTGGTATATTTCTAAATGGAATGCTATTAAGCAATAAACAGAAAGTTGATGAATGCAACATGAGTAAATCTCAAAAACTATGCTCAGTGAAAGAAGTAAGACATACAAATGAACATACTCTGATTTCACTTCTAGGGAATTATGGAAAAGATCAAGCCATTCAACCAGAAGCAAGATTAGTATTTTTCTGGGGACAGGGCTGGGGGAGGTCAACCACAAATGGATAGAAAGACCTTTGGGAAGTTGTAGAAACATTCTATAACTTGACTGGGTGGCTGTCACTTGGATGTATACATTTTTTCCAAACTCACCAAACTGTATCTGATGAATGATGCTCAGGAAATCCAAAAGCCAAGGGTAAAAGCTTCTATCTACCACATGACAAGTGCTTGCATAACATGCTTCCAGAAAAAAACTCTTCCTCTTCCATTATCTGTGCACTTCTAAATATATCTCAAATTTTCCTGGCAAGTGAAGGGATTCAGGAGAGCCTCCTCTGCCACTCTGCAAGATGTGACACTTTGGTATGTGGGTTACTTTGAGTTGAAGGCACTTGAGACCCTGTGGGCTCAAGACAAACTTTTGTCCTCCCTTAACCACACAGAAGAATCTAAATTGGTTTTTTTCCCCAAAATATAGTTTATTAGCAGACAAATTTTATCTGAGTGACCCATTGACATGGTAGGACAAACATCTAATTACCATACATCTGCTCTTTTTATCACCCAATGAAGTCCATTCTTTTCCTCTGAAACCCAGAACCCTACCCACTCTCCTTAGGTCAGAATGACCCTCATACCTCATTTTGCCTATGTTTGGAATTCCTTATGTCTATGCAGATTCTCCATATCTACACCTATTAATTTTAATTGATTTTCTCCTGTTAATCTGTCTCATGTCTACGTCTGAATCCAGTTAGAAGGACCTTTCAGGAATTGTTTCTCCCTGACACAAGGAAACTGTAAAGACTCCAGGATTTTGAGGATTTCTGTCCTTATAGAAGAGTACAGTAAAGAGAATCAGAGAAGTATAAGTATGCTATCAAGTGTCAACAAAATATAACCAGCACGGTTTCCCCATTTGGATATTCAACATCCATACATACCCGTCTTTTCATGTTTACATTCTGAAATGATAGTAACTAATTTGATGCAAGTCTTACACAAAGAGTGCCCCCATTATCTTTATAAAAGGGAAACACAGAGTGTCACAGGTTAAATATTCCTTGATGGTCTTTCCATAAGAATTGAATTATGATGTTTACCACCAGCAAGATACCTTATATAAACCAGCATATCAAAAGAGGAGGGAAATGGTTAACATACACAAATATATAAATAATTAAGCAAACAAGAAAATAAAACACAGCTACTATAATCCTCATTTCTGGAATTCATTACAAGACTATCGTAGTTATTTATGATTGTTTTCTTTCACCTACTGAACATTCTTGTGAACCTCGTTAGCACCTCAAAATTTCCTACAGAATTGGGTAGCTTTGCCTAAATAGGTTGTTTCAATCAAAATTTGCCTTTGTATATGAAGTAATAAAAGACATATTGCCACTTCTTTTAGATTCCACACAAACTCTTCACTACCCTGTAATAGTGACTCTATTTTCCTTAAAGAAATAGTACTCACAAAAGAACACAGCAAGAGAGGAAGAAAGGAAGGAAGAAACCAGCTTCAAAACAGTCAGAAAACAATGAATCAAAGGGCAAGAGTAAGTCTTTTCCTAGTCACTTTAAATTTCCATGGGATAAATCATCCAACAGAAGACAGAGCTGCTGAATGAATTGAAAAACAACAACAACAACAACAACAACAACAAACAGACAAACAAAAAAACAACAACCAACAATATCCTGCCTATAAGAGACTTGCTTTTGCTTTTAGGACATGCACAGGTAAAAGTGAAGGGATAGAAAAAGATTCCATGAAAATGATAACCAAGAAAAAGACAGAGATTGCTCTTCATATCAGAAAGGACAGATAAGAAGGCAACCCACAGAATGGGAGAATATATTTTCAAATGACAGTATAGACAAAAGGTTGATATCCAGGATCTATAAAGAACTCCTCAAACTCAACACACACAAAACAGACAATCATATCAAAAAATGGGCAGAAGATATGAACAGACACTTCTCCAATAAAGACATACAAATGGTTATCAGACACATGAAAAAATGTTCATCATCACTAGCCACCAGGGAGATTCAAATTAAAATCACATTGAGATACCACCTGACACCAGTTAGAATGGCCAAAATTAGAAAGACAGGAAACAACATGTGTTGGAGGGAATGTGGAGAAAGGGGAAACCTCTTACACTGTTGGTGGGAATGCAAGTTGGTGCAGCCACTTTGGAGAACAGTGTGAAGATTCCTCAAGAAATTAAAAAATAGAACTTCTCTATGACCCTGCAATTGCACTACTGGGTATTTACCCCAGAGATACAGATGTAGTGAAAAGAAGGGCCATCTGTACCCCAATGTTTATAGCAGCAATGGCTACAGTCACCAAACTGTGGAAAGAAACAAGATGCCCTTCAACAGAGGAATGGATAAGGAAGATGTGGTCCATATACACTATGGAGTAGGATGCCTCCATTAGAAAGGATGAATACCCAATTTTTGTATCAACATGGATGGGACTGGAAGAGATGATACTGAGTGAAATAAGTCAAACAGTGAGAGTCAATTATCATATGGTTTCACTTATTTGTGGAGCATAACAAATAGCATGGAGGAAGGACAAGGGGAGTTAGAGAGGAGAAGGGAGTTGGGGGAAATTGGATGGGGAGGTGAACCATGAGAGACTATGGACTCTGAAAAACAATCTGAGGGTTTTGAAGCGGCGGGGAGTAGGAGGTTGGGGGAACCAGGTGGTGGGTATTAGAGAGGGCACGGATTGCATAGAGCACTGGGTGTGGTGCAAAAACAATGAATACTGTTATGCTGAAAATAAATTTTAAAAGAATCTTGCAAGAGACAAACATCATTGTATAATGATAAAAGTGTCAATTTAACAGGATGGTATAACAATATAAATATATATGCATCTTACTTCAAATCACCTAAACATATAAAACAAATATTGACAGATCTGAAGGGAAAACAGACAGTAATCAAATAATAGTAGGAGACTTCAATATCCCACCCTCTATAAAAAGAGCATACAGACAGAAACTTGGTAAAGAAACAGAAGAATGGAACAACAGTATAGAACAAATAAATCTAGCAGACATACACAGAACTTCTAACACAATACCAGAAGAATACACTTTCTTTTCAAGTGCACATGAAACATCCTCTCAGATAGATCACTTGTTAGGTCACAAAACAAGTCTTAACAAATTCAAGAGCAAAATCATTCAAAGTATTTTTTCTGACTACAATGGAATGAAACCAGAAATCAGTAACAGTAAAAAAAAAAAAAAAAAAAAAAAAGGAAGAGAGAGAGAAAATTCACTAATATGGAAACTAAACAGTACACACTCGTAATCATTGTGTCAAGGAGGAACTCAGAAGGGAATTTAAAAAAATATCTTGGGACAAACAAAAATGAAAATACAATATAGTAAGATGTATGGGATGCAGTAAAAGCAGCATTAAGAGGAAAATTTATAGCCATTAATACTTTTTTTTAAAATTTCTTTTCAGCGTAACAGTATTCACTGTTTTTGCACCACACCCAGTGCTCCATGCAATACATGCCCTCTCTAATACCCACCACCTTGTTCCCCCAACTTCCTACCCCCAACCCCTTCAAGACACTCAGGTTGTGTGACCATTTCTGATTGAGCCCTGTGAGTCTACTCCGTCTTCCAAGTAAGGTGCTATGCCCACTCCCCAGCACCAACCATGTGTGAGTCTGGGTATCAGTGGGAGAGGAGTTGGACACCCCTCCTTCCATTACACCCTGAATGACTGACACATACAAGGTTGAGTTTTACAGTTCAGAGGCATTATTTCTCAAGAGTGTTGCCTCTGACAGGAAACACAAAACTGGAAATTGAGGCTTGCCTTTGGCCATTTCAGTCTACTTTGTTCTACTGTACAGGTGATCTGCAGGCAAAATGGGTCTTGTTACACTAGCTAGAGTAATTGTCCTATTTTTTTGTGATTGCTACAGCATTGATTTTACTTTTCTGACAAACCTCCTTGATATAAGAATTTAAATTTAACTTATAGTTGTATATCTACAGATTGATGATTTTTGTGACTGTGCTATAGTTGTGTATCTACAGATCGATAATTTTTGTACCCTTTAGCATGAGGAACACAGCTAAATCTTTCAATGAATATGCAGATTTTTGAAAGGTACATTATTTTAAGTTTTTAGATTTTCAGGTCCAGAGGTTACGTATCATTTGTTTTCCATCCAAGTATATTGACTGCCTTGATGATTGAGCCAATAGTTTTTTTTTTTCCTCTCTTTAAAACATTCCAATTATTTTCATTTTTTATTTTAAAATGTTTTCCAACTTGAGATTCAGAGACAGTTCAAGGTATTCAAATCAATCAATGTGGTAGACTGTGCTAACAGAAGGAGAGAAAAAAAAAATTAAAATGACCAGAATAAAAATGCAAAAAAATCATTTGACAACATACACCATCCTATTCATGATTAAAACTCTTAACAAATTGGGTAGATAGGAATTTGTTTGACAGAATAAGGACCATATATAAAAATCCCACAGCTATATTATAATCATTAATGAATGAATTGGTAGAGAAATTGTATTTATATATATAAATATATGTTTTATATTTATATGTAATATACCTATATATGTATATATGTGTGTGTGTGTGTGTGTGTGTGTATAATATTACCCAATAATGAGAAAGAGGGAAATTCTCCCATTTGTGACGACATGTACATGAATCTGGAGGACACTGTGCTGAGTGAAAAAAAACATCCACAAAAAAAAAAAAAAAACCACATAATCATGTGGAATCAAAAAAGGCAAATTCATAAAAGCAGAGACTAGAATGGTGGCAGCCAGGGTTGGAGGGAGGCGAAATGCAGTGGTGGCCATTAGGGAGAACAAGGGAGAGAAAAAGTTTGGTTACAAAGAATTGATAAGTCCAAGAGGTCTAATGTATAGCATGGTAACTATATACAGTAACTCTGTATTGTATAGTTTAAATTTGTTGAGTCCGTTGATCACAAGTGTTGTCCCCTCACACACATATCACAACTTAGTGATGTGATTAATATGATAAATAGTTTTATTGTAATAATCATTACACAATACATACATATATGAAACATCACATTATATGCCTTAAATATGTGCAACTTTTGTGAAGTTATAAAACATTTTAAAATAAAAAATGAAAATAATTGGAATGTTTTAAAGAGAGGGAAAAAAAAAAACTATTGGCTCAATCATCAAGGCGGTCAATATACTTGGATGGAAAACAAATGATACGTAACCTCTGGACCTGAAAATCTAAAAACTTAAAATAATGTACCTTTCAAAAATCTGCATATTCATTGAAAGATTTAGCTGTGTTCCTCATGCTAAAGGGTACAAAAATTATCGATCTGTAGATACACAACTATAGCACAGTCACAAAAATCATCAATCTGTAGATATACAACTATAAGTTAAATTTAAATTCTTATATCAAGGAGGTTTGTCAGAAAAGTAAAATCAATGCTGTAGCAATCACAAAAAAAATAGGACAATTACTCTAGCTAGTGTAACAAGACCCTTTCTGTCTGCAGATCACCTGTACAGTAGAACAAAGTAGACTGAAAAGGCCAAAGGCAAGCCTCAATTTCCAGTTTTGTGTTTCCTGTCAGAGGCAACACTCTTGAGAAATAATGCCTCTGAACTGTAAAACTCAACCTTGTATGTGTCAGTCATTCAGGGTGTAATGGAAGGAGGGGTGTCCAACTCCTCTCCCACTGATACCCAGACTCACACATGGTTGGTGCTGGGGAGTGGGCATAGCACCTTACTTGGAAGACGGAGTAGACTCACAGGGCTCAATCAGGAATGGTCACACACTCAGTGCTCCTACTGAGACTTCAGGAAGAAATGTCTTTATTCTACCAGGACACCTCCTTTGAGTGATGAGGTCCAAAGAGGGAGCCCTTTTCCCAATATTATTCCCTAAACAATCATGGTTTTCTTCCTGACATGTGAGGTCATTTCTGTTGCCAAAAATGCACAGATGCATTTCTGAGCTCTCCTCTCTATCTGTCTATACTATTTATCCCTCCTTGCTCCCACAGCGTGCTCTTTGTTACTACTGAGCCACCTTATTCCTGAGAAGAGTGAGCCTCGGTATGACTCATCTTTTTCAAAATTGTCTTATTCTTCCATGTAGACTTCAGAAATGTGACTATCGGTTGCCTTCATGATTCATGCTGAGAACTGAACTGGATTTTACTCATTTTGGACTTGCTTGGATAAAAGGGAGAAATTTATGTTAAGTCACTCTACTAAAAAAGCATTTGTAGACAGAAAGCAATTGAATGATAGAGCTCATTAGACTGACGACGCATGTTAAAATTCAGGTTTTGTCAGAGTATCTCAATGTCCCTAATGAGAATGTATATAGACAAGAACCTGAGAAGATAAATTTGTAATTAAGCCCTCCTTTGACTCTTAGCAATACTGAAGTTGAGAATCACTAGGCTGATATACAATATTCCTGACTTAAAATTCAATGAAACATTCCCACTTGGTCTGTGGAATATAGTTTCAATTCTGGTGATTTCCCCCACAGAATCCATCACGCACAGACTCAACTTCCATTTTAGACTCAGGCTAATTATGCTCCTGGCTCCTTCTCCCCAGGTTCCCCAGAAAAGGCTACCTTTGAGAACATGGTGACATTAATTCTCCAAAATAGACTTGATATCTAATTAACCCCAAGACAGCATCTCCAGTAGTAGAACTAGCCTCAAGAGTCCAACAATCAAGGACATGCTTCTGATAACCACACTGCATGCTGGTCACCAGAGCTTCTACAGACAGTGAGTTTGACCCAGGGTCCTGATGGGTGGCAGAGGCTTGCTCTATTGATGGAGATGAGAGCTTCTATTCAGGGCAGATTCACTCTCTTCTGGTGTCATTTCTTCAGTTTCCAATCTTTGGCTTAGAATCTACTTGTCAAGGATTCCAGATACTGAATAGCTCCTTCTGTCTGAACTGAAAGGAGGAGAGTGACGTTGGTGCTGATAGGACAACAGGAATATCGATGTAGCCTTGGGCTCTGTGCGGTGTGAACCTGAGTGATGGGTAGAGCTTGTGAACATCAAGCTCCTCAAGGAGATCACTGAGGGCCATTTCTGTAAGTGAGAAGGAGAATCAGGGGCTACTTTTAACTTGAGGTCCTAAGAGTGATTAGGTGTGCTCCCTAGTAGAGTTCCATGAATTTTCACAATGATCAGATTAGGTCAGTTTGGTTTCCAGATAGATTTTCTTTTCTCTTCTTTCTGTCTGGTTGACTCGGGGATTGAAAGAAACAGATCCCGAATCTCCACTTCTCTCTCTGCCATGTACTCATGAAGTCTCCTTTTAGCTATTACTGAAATCCAATGTTCAGACTCCATTTTAATAGGAGAAGTTCAGGTTTTTTGTGTTTATAAAAGAAGATAAAAATTTTACTTCTTTGCTCTCCATTGCTGTCTATGTAATTTCTCTTGGTTTATTGATTGATGTTTTCCTTAAGAAAGCATCTGGGTATCTCAAAAGTTTTGCATTGGAAAAACATGTAGATTTGCCCCCTTTTGGAGGCCTCCTATGCCAAGACACTATTTAAATCCAGATTATATTATATCTCAGTGGGGTATCTAAGGAATGAGAAAAATAGGATATGCAAATGTCATGTCCTAGAATTGAAACCTGAATGTCCTCCATAGCTTCTCAAATATAAGGGCACTTTAGGGATCATCATTTAGAGAATCTTGGACTCCCTGAGTTGAAAAGACTCTTGGGATCTAAACTTCACTCTCACCCTAAGCAAAACTCCTTTTGTAAGGTAGTGTTCAAGGAACTTCTGCTTAAGTACTTTTCCATGCCTCTGGTCAAATTATAACACTTGTTGCTTACCCTAGCCCCTTAGTTTTAAAGTAAGGTGATGGAATATCCTTACTTTATGTGTGTCTTAAATGAAGTGTCTTGGTCAAAGTTACTCAAAGCTACTTAACATAGAGTTCTTCTCATGAATCACAGAGGGATCTTTTTCTTGACTTGTATAGCCTGTGGGTATTTGGCTGGAAGATCTTTTCATTTCTCTGCTCTTGTATCTTTCTATTCAGGGTACAGATTTATCAGACTGTAGTGGTCTCTGATGTTATCTGGAGCAGATGAGCTGCTTCCCCAGATGGACTGTGTTTCTGGGTTCCCATATATCACAAAAGGGCAAATATATCAATAACACAATCCATTTAGATGGTGGGGTAATATTAATAGTATGTAAGAAAAATGTCCACATAACTGAAATCAGCTGTTTCATGGGTCTGAGTGACAAATCATTTACACAGTAGTTCTGGATTTGGATAGATACAGGTACACCTTCAGAATTGAGAGAATTTCAGCCTCTGTGGCCTAATCCATATGATATACTCAGTGGAGTTAGGATATGGTGGGAATTGGATGTGCATTAGGTGAATGGAAACCCAGAAAAATATTTGGAAAGTGCCAAGACAAGGACAAGCAATGTGTATAAATATAGATTTGTTTCACTGTCTTGAAATACAGAAATCCCTTTGTCCTGGTGAGGGTGTATGTATGCACACTATCTCATTCAATTTTTTTTTCCTAAATATAGAAAACATACAGCTATTGTACACATATATATTTATATAATGGGGATAGACATGATAAATATATACTTTATATTTAACAGAACTATCTTGAAAGTTAAAAAATGACAAATCCCTGTTATTTGTTAAAGAGCTTTCATACCAGCCAATGTGAGTATATTCATATTGATTTCAAATAAGTGAATAGTTATATCTATTTAAGCTTAGGACCAGTTGCTAACTAATAAGAAAGAACAAAAATTTTAATCTCCATTTTCTAGGAACAGATACCATGAGCTTCAGAGATATCCCATCATTTGAGGCATGCAGATGGTAAAGTAGGTTAAACATCTGACTCTTGGTTTTGACTAAAGTTATAATTTGGGGGTTAGGAGATGGAGATGCACATCTTAAGATTCTCTTTACTTCTCCCTGCCCCTACTACTTGTGCACTCTATCTCCCTCTCTCTCAAATAAATAAATCTTTAAAAGAAAAAGATCTCATCATTTAACTTAAATCTAGAAATCTAAGATTTGCTATTAGCTAGAAGAATGTAAAAATGAAAAATTCTGGTAGCAGATGCAAATGATTCCTGAAGAGAAAATGATGTACAAGTATATAAATATACTGAAAAGTATGTAAATAAAATAGTTTTTAAAATATTTTTAAAGGTTTTATTTATTTATTCAACAGAGAGAAAGCCCAAGTAAGCAGAGTGGCAGGGAGAGGGAGAGGGAGAAGCAGGCTCTCTGTAGAACAGAGACTGATGCAGTACTCAATCCTAGGACCCTGGGATCATGAGCCAAAGGCAGACACTTACTGACTAGGGCACCCACGTGCCCCTGAAAGTGTGCAAATAAAGACTGGATGCGACCAATAAATAAAGGCTAGTAGATTTTGCTTACAGAGAACACTTTTTTTAGTTCCCAGGCATGGACAATTGGGAAATAGACCCATGAAAAAATTATCTGATATTAGTCCTAAAAATGACAAGAAAAAATCCTTCCTGCAGCTTAAGGACTGTGTTGCAGAATATTCAAAAGTGGAGCATAACAAATGGAAGACATGGGAGATGGAGAGGAGAAGGGAGTTGAGGGAAATTGGAAGGGGAGGTGAACCATGAGAGACTATGGACTCTGAAAAACAACCTGAGGGTCTTGAAGGGGCGGGGGGCGGGAGGTTGGGGGAACCAGGTGGTGAGTATTAGGGAGGACACGGATTGCATGGAGCACTGGGTGTGGTGCAAAAACAATGAATACTCTTACGCTAAAAATAAAAATGAATAAATAAATAAACAAATAAACAAACAAACCCCAAAATGAAATTCTAAAAAAAAAAGAAAAAAGAAAAAGGAATATTGTTGATATAACAATATATAATACAGAGTCTGTGATTTATGGCAGGGTACTAGAATTTGGAACACTTGACCAGTCGTCCCATTCTTTCTCATGCTTTGTGAGCTCTGAGCCATTTTTGGAAAACTCTGTTCTCTGAGTTTCTCTGAGACACAGAAAATGGGAAAGGGGAGGTGAGCTACAAATACTGCAAAGGTAATGAGTCTCTTTCTTCCATGCTAGTGACTCATCTTTTCCTGGAATAGGGGACGTTCTTCTTTAAACTAGTGTTGTCATCTGTCCCGCACTTTGCTCAGGACTCCAGTGTGGAGCCTCCAAGAATGTCCTTAATTATTCATTAGTCAGTCTGTCAAGAGTAACACCAAAGGATTTTTGTTTTTGTTTTTTGTTTTTGTTTTTGTTTTTGTTTTTCCTTAATGCTTTGGTTACTGCCATGGGTTTATGATGGTCTTACCACATAATCTAGCATGTAAGAAGTCACCAACAAACACAGTTCCCCTCACATGTTTGCTAGAGAACTCTTCCTTTCCCTTCCCATTTTATGTTGGATAAACAAGTTCACACATAGTGTCTGAACACCTCTTATTCTTTCCACATTCTGAACGAGTTCAGATGGCTGAAATTAAACATATATATATATATTTTTTTCCACTTTTGGAGAGCTAGTTTCTTGGGATGCTAGTGAAAAGACAAATATGGTAATCCCTAAGTAAGATACAAGTGAAACCAATAAGACAGATCCTTAATCCTTGGCTAGAGAGATACCATGGTCTTAGTCTCAGAGAAGTCTCCTAAGTGGCTGTCAATCCTCGGTTGTATATTTAGCCTTAATTCTTTTCTTGGCAGACTTTCTTGGTGAATGAAGGACTTGCCCGCCTACAGAGTTTGTGCTGATTTTCCCACACATTTCTACTCTCCTTCCTGGATCCTGGCCTCTGTCGCTGTCCCTGACTCTCCTCTTTGGAGGCGCTCTGCATGGAGCAGGGCAATGAGACCCTGGTGAGGGAGTTCGTCTTCCTTGGCTTCTCTTCTCTGGCTGGGCTGCAGTGGCTGCTCTTCATAGCCTTCCTCCCCCTCTACCTGTTCACCCTGGGCACCAATGCCATCATCATTTCCACCATCGTGCTGGACAGAGCCCTTCACACCCCCATGTACTTCTTCCTTGCCGTCCTCTCCTGCTCTGAGACCTGCTACACATTCGTCATTGTACCCAAGATGCTGGTGGACCTGCTGGCCCAGAAGAAGACCATCTCCTTCCTGGGCTGTGCCATCCAGATGTTCACCTTCCTCTTCCTTGGCTGTTCTCACTCCTTCCTGCTAGCAGCCATGGGCTATGACCGCTACGTGGCCATCTGTAACCCTCTGTGCTACACGGAGCTCATGGGACCCCGGGTGTGTGTGGGACTAGTGGGCGCTGCCTGTGCCTGTGGCTTTACTATTGCACAGATTATCACCTCCCTAGTATTTCACTTGCCCTTCCGTTCCTCCAACCAGCTCCATCATTTCTTCTGTGACATCGCCCCTGTCCTCAAGGTGGCATCCCACCACTCCCGCCTCAGTCAGTTGGTCATTTTCATGATTGGTGTATTCGTCTTGGTCATTCCCCTGCTACTTATCTTGGTCTCTTACATCCGCATCATTTCTGCCATTTTGAAGATCCCATCCTCCACCGGCAGGTACAAGGCCTTCTCCACCTGTGCCTCCCATCTCATTGTGGTAACTGTGCATTATGGCTGTGCCTCTTTCATCTACTTAAGGCCCAAGTCCAGCTACTCGTCAAGTCAGGACACCCTCATATCTGTGTCCTACACCATCCTCACTCCATTGTTCAATCCAATGATTTACAGTCTGAGGAATAAGGAGTTCAAGTCAGCCCTTAGAAGGGTAATGGGCCAGATTTCATATCCTTTTAATTAAATTGATTCATTAAAATTAAATTTTACATATTCAGGGCACCTGGGAGGCTCAGTGGGTTAAAGCCTCTGACCACTTGTGATTTTGTCTGTCAAATAAATAAATAAAATCTTTTTTAAAAAGATTTTATTTATTTACTTGACAGAGATCACAAGTAGGCAGAGAGGCAGGCAGAGAGAGAGAGAGGAGGAAGCAGGCTCTCCGTGGAATGGAGAGCCGGATGTGGGGCTTGACCCCAGGATCCTGAGACCATGACCTGAGCCGAAGGCAGAGGCTTTAACCCACTGAGCCACCCAGGTGCCCCTAAATAAAATCTTAAAAAAAAAATTAACTATTCAGTGAATTGTATGCCTTTTATTTTATCAACTGTATGTCTACATCCATTTCCTACTTTAGAGTTTTAGTTTTTATCCATCACTTTGTCATAGGTTTTTATCAACATTTTTATAATCTTTGAGAAATTTCCTATTGTTTTCTAATATTTTTAGTTGTGTCTATGTTGCAAGTAAATATTTCATTTTATACAAATCATTGATTATCCACTAATCATAGAATCTGTTAATATCTTTAAACTTAGTTTCCAATTTTTTCATTCAGTAGTATAATTTTTCTCTGTTTAATTTGTTTTTGCATTTTATCGATATAGCTGCAAGATTTTTTAACTTTTGTGATTTAAAGATTTAAGCAGGTTTTTCTCTTTTTCTTAAAGAAGATTTTACTGAGTTCTTTGAATGTTAGGTTGAGATCATTTCATGTTTGAAGTTTAGTTGAAATTTTGTGAAATAATACAGGCACAGTGTCTATTTGTGATAATAACTTAAATTTCTTTCAAGAAAATTCTCCTGCATTGTCATTTTTGTTTTTAATGGATCATATCTGGAATTTAGTGCTCTACAAAATCATTCACTTCTTCTAAACTTTCAAAATTCTTTGTAAAATATTTACAAAATATTTTGAGATATGAAAATTCCTATAATGGTTTTCTCCTCTGTCATTTTATATTATGCATATTTTTTGTTTTTTTTTTAATTTATGGTTCATATAGTAGTAGTTTGTATATTTTATCTGTCTTGTCAATTGTTTTCAAAAAGCTAACGTTCGTGTAAATGAATGGATGCAACAACCAACAATATGGGGTTTCCCTCCCATATTGTTATTTTTAATGTTGTTTGTATTATCTTTCATTTGAATTTTCTTTTAAGTCGATGTTTTATTTCTGACCTTCTCATGCTTTCTACATGACATTTTTTAAGGTTTATTTATGTATATAATTATTCTGTGAAATTTCCTATCATGCTCACTTTAAACTTAATCCACATATTCTGATACATGGAGTGTATTTCCTAGAATTTATTTCACTTTGCTTGGATTTCCTATTGACCCAACAATTATTTCATAGATTTTAAAATTCTCAGGTAGAAAAGCCATTTTTCTCTGTTAGTCATTGCATAGTTTATTACACTGGGATTGAGAATATTCTTTGTTATTCTTACTAGTTTGTGACCTTGGTTGAAATTTTTATTGTGACTTAATACACAGCCAAAATTCATACATACTTCATGTGCCTTGATAAGAATATGTGTACTCTTTCATTAGAACACAAATTCCAATAAATACTTATCTGATATATTTCACTATTTGGCTCCTTAGGGCTCCTAACCTCTTGGAGATATTTTTCATCCTGATTTGTTTGAGCAGAGTGATTTAGGAAAGTTATCCATTATCACTGTGTCTCTTTGTAAACATCTTACAGTTTCTCTCTTACAAAGGTTTCAGCTGTGTTTTGGGGGGGTTGCAAATTCATATCTGTAATAATTTCATTGTGAATTATAGTTGTTAACATCAAAATATTTTTTGTTACTGTCTTTTGTTGTTCATTAATACTCCTGGTCTGAATATTAAACTGTCAAGTATCTAGATTCCTCCCTTGTTTAGTTTGTGAGTCATGGGCATAATTTCCCATCTCTATATTTTTAGTCCTTCTCTATCATTTCCCTCAATGTCTAGCATTTGTCCTATTTCCAGCCCAAGTGTCTGGACTCACTGGGAGAGGGAATAATACTCAATCTGAAAATAGGAGGACATTCTACCAAGGGAGACATCTGAGCTAAAACCTACCTCCACCAGGGCACCCCCATATTTTTCTCCATGACCCAAATTTACCTTGTTTATTTGTTGATTGAACAGATACTAATCATGCTCACAGTACACTCTAGGAACGAGGATGTTTCCCATGCGTCTGAAACACTTGTGCTGCCTCGGACGTTCTAGTAGTCTGTCCTTTGTTCGTCCCTTTCTTCCCTCCTACAGGTGTCAAAAATGAGACTGCAAAATCTACATTTTCCTCCAACCGGAGAATGAAAATTTAGAGTCATTAGGTAGGGAAACTCAAACTCCATTGATGTTTGTTTTAACAAATGGGGCCCAGAAAATGTTCAGCTTCCTAATGAGTCCCCAGAGAATTTTGAAGAGGAAACCAACTAATGACCATGGTGTATTAAAAACGGCCTTCTCTCTGACCAACAAATTCTCTTAGTGTATTACTATCATTCCACCTGCTAACTGGGGAAATTACGGACAAGCACTGGGCACTATGCGGTAATTAGCTCCCGGTGGAGGAGGGGATCTCAATTACCAACAAGGCATTGAGGCCATGCCAGTGCAGAAAGGAAAAACACCCTTGGTGACGCTCATTGAGGCATGAGCTAAACCACCCATGGAGAAGATGCACAGGTGATACTTTCTGTGGAGTCGTACAGACAGTTTCCTTTTATTGGTTCAGATGGTTGATGGAAAACCAGAGAAGAACTCTAGTACATTATGACAGGGATGACAATTTTGCAAGTTTCACCTAGAAAACCTCATAGAAGATTCAAGGAAGTGTCTGAGAATAAAGAGGCCAGCATACCACCAGGCACTAGCATTGATGTGAAGCACTGCAAAATTTTTATTTTTATTTAGGGACTTTGATTTCCACATTGAGAAGAATGGTGACAATCCTGTCATTTCTTGTATGTCAAAATTTAAATTGAATTTTTTCATGAGTCAGTGATTTACTTTCCCCTCCTGATCAGTAGTGGGAAATGTGATAAAATGTCAGAAAAGACAACTGGATGGTGAAAACTGTGAGGCTGGAGATGGTGTTCAACAAGAAGGCAGGGCCACAGACTCAGGTTGATTGTTTCATGTGAGTTTGGGGATACAGTATGAGACTGAGAAAGGATGAAAATGAAAATTTATAGAGAACATGGAATGGACAGAGAACGCAGGCCGTGTTTTCACTTAGGAGCACGTGGTGGTACCAAGGGAACCCAGCTGCTGTAGAGGGAACTAATTGGGATCCTTACTAATTCATTAATGGACTATTTGATTTACTTATTCATCAAGCACTTATATCTTATTAATTTAAACATTGGGTAAGTTTTCATAGAGACTAAGGTCTGGTCTTTGTTCCTGAGGTTTTCCAGTCTACTGGAAGAAATAATTTGTACACAACAGGTTGAGTATTTTGATAAAGACACAGAAAACAATCTTGAAATTCACTAAATGTTACATATAGTACAAACAACAAACTCCCCCTGCACAGATTAGAGAAAGTTCAACAACTGGTGTCTTTAAAAACATGTGAACAATGGGGGGGCCGTAGATGAAGGCAAGAGAGTATGGAGGCCTCTACTTTCTCTCTGTCTCATTCTCTCTCCCTCTCTCTCTTTCTATCCTTCTCTCTCCCTCCCTTTCTGTCTCTTTCTCCCTAATTCTGTCTTCTGTATCTGTCTCTATCTCTTGCACACACATTTTCTCAGCATGAAGTCTTGAAAATCAAAAGCATATAGAAAATTCCAAGTATTTCAGGGACGCCTGTGTGGCTCCGTTGGTTAAAGGTCTGCCTTCAGCTCAGGTCGTGATCTAGGGGTTTTGGGATAGAGTCTACATCAGGCTCTTTGCTCAGTGGAGAGACTGCTTCTTCTTCTGCCGCTTCCCCTGCTTGTACTCGCTCCCTCTCTCTGTCTCTGAGTATATTTTAAAATATACTTAAAAAAAATAAAACTATACGTATTTAATTTAATTTCTGTGATGGAGATTTAGAGGAGAAAGTTGTAAAGGGAATTGGGGCTGAAGAATTAGCGGTCTTTTTAACCAGCTTAAGGAACTGGCTTTGCCTCCACATGAAGTCATTGAGCAAGGTAATGAGAAATCAATTTCACTTTTCCACTTGTTAAGAAGACGATTGAGTTACACAATTTTATTTATTTTCTCCCCTGCCCTTATTTTCCCAAAGCTTTTCTCTGAATCTGTAGATTCTTCCCTTCCAAGCTCTTCTATTCACCAAATATTTTATGCAACATCCTCAGCCAGGTTAAGGAGAGACAGTATGTTTGTTTGTTTGTTTTAATAAGGAATTTCTTTTCAAATTTCAATTCTTGCATAGATTCCAAGGATGACTCTGAGAAAGTAGGTGATGTCTTGTGAGTGCAGTGGGGGAGGGTCACAACATGGTCACCCAGTAACATGGCCTTTCTTTCTTTTCACACAAACCCCAACCCTCCCTGGGTGACAGGTCACTGCTCTTTCTGGAGATGGTCCTATGAAAGAGCAAACTCCAAGGATGAAGACTGGGACACTGGAAAGTTGAAGATGGCATCTCAGGAAGAGCCCCAGGGGAGACTGTTCCCGGTCAAGACCTTGGTGTGTGTTTCTTACTTATACAGTCCACGGATGAGCAATTCAATGATACCAAAATAGAAGAGAAAGCTCCTGATTTTAGTCCCATTTTAAAATTTTCTACACCTTTGACTAAGCAAAAGAGCAAATGATGATAGAAGCTTTGTTATTTGCATAGGTCTTTAAGACTAACTATTCAAATGGAAATTTACAAGTTTAGTTAGTTCAGGAGGAAACCACTTGATGGTCAGAGAGCAGTAATTTTTTTTTAAACTGGTATTTTGACTTTTATTTATTTTCTTTCTTTTTTTAAATTAACATATAATGTATTATTTGTTTCAGGGGTACAGGTCTGTGAATCATCAGTCTTACACAGTTCATAGCAGTGTAGCACATACCCTCCCCAATGTCCACAACCAGCCTCCCTATCCCTCCCACCACCTCCCGTCTAGCAACCTTCAGCTGGTTTCCTGAAATTATGAGTCTCTTATGGTTCATTTACCCCCAGGTAACATCTTGCTTCATTTTTCTCTCCCTTCCCCCCACCCCCACCCTGCCTCTCAAATTCCTCATATCAGAGAGAGTATATGATAATTGTCTTCCCATGATTGACTTATGTCACTTAGGGTAATACCCTCTAGTTCCATCCACATTATTGCAAATGTCAAGATTTCAGTTTTTTTTTTTTTTTTAATTATTATTGCATAGGGGTAATAGGGGTATTATTGCATTTGGGAAAAAATACGAGACACAGAGTATGATTGATTTAAGTTTGCAGATAGTTAAGGGTCATTTAGGTTTGTTAACAGAGTTAAGATTTGTCCTGTAACAAGACAGCTCTGAGGGCACAAAGGTGGATGGCTTTGTCACGCCCAGACAAGAACTAATTTACAGAAAAGAAGAAATGATCCTAAACTTATTGCAGATCAAAAATAGATTGCATGTGAGGATGAGAAAAATCACGTGTTTAAAGATGTCTCCGGAATTTACGTGATGGGGAGGATTTTGGATCTGTTGACTGAGACACAGAATCCTTGTGAAGGAATAGATCTGGAGAAGGGTTGGAAGAGAACAAGAATGATCTTGATTAAAATACATATAATCTATCGCTAGAAACAATAACTTACCAGAAACATTAGGGAAATTATCTGAGCCTGCCTACTCAGCAATTCAGAGACGATTCCTGGGAAAGACGGTCTGTTGAGTCTCCAAGTCGAGTGTATCAAGGATAAGACATGAAACCCAATGGGCAACCAGCTAATGTGGAATCAAAACTAAATTCTTCCAGCCATGGGTTTTCTGAAAGAGAAATCAGGCTTACTGTCCTACAAGGGTGGGCAGAGGAATCATCAAAATAGTTCTAAGACAGAGGGAGTAGTTCTAAGCCAAATTAACCTTTCATGAACGACTGCATGGAAATGGGGCCATCGGTCAGTAAAGAAAAGGAGCTGTACTCTTCAGAAGCCAGTGGCACAAAGACAGATCAAGGATGTTTCCCTAGATGACGAATGTATTGAAAGCAGGTAAGAAGCATACCCTCGGACACTGGTGCTATTGCTTATGGAATATATGTATCAGCAATATGGATAAAACTATGATCATGGAAAATCATAATTAACATAAGGTTTCTTTTGAAATTTAGGTTACCAAAGAATTAAATGGAGAGAACATAAGTCTGCAAGAGTGGAGCGGGGGGATGAAAGGACTGGCTTCATGTGAACACTAATCCCAGACTCACTGATAAAATCACTTGCAGAGAAACAGCACTGTGGATACATACTGATTTAGGATAACTTTTGGTTAATCTATAATGCTTTTTTTTCTCTTTATTTCCCATTCACACCAGACTGGCGTTGGTTTTATTATGAAGAGTAAGTCTTTCTGATTCCTCCATCCCAGGGGTCCCTGGACCTGATCACAATGGCTTTGTGCCGCAGCATCTTCTCCATGGCCAATTCTTCCCAGGTTACTGAGTTCCTACTGCTGGGTTTCTCTAGCTTTGGTGACTTGCAGCCTGTTCTTTTTGTGCTTTTTCTCTGCCTCTATTTGATCATCCTGAGTGGAAACTTCACTATCATCTCTGTCATCCACCTGGACCGCAGCCTTCACACACCCATGTACTTTTTTCTCTGTGTCCTTTCAACCTCTGAAGTCTTCTACACAATTGTTATCCTGCCCAAGATGCTTATCAACCTGCTCTCTGTCCTCAGGACACTCTCCTTCACGGGCTGTGCCACACAGATGTTCTTTTTCCTCGGCTTTGCTGTCACCAATTGCCTGCTTCTGGGAGTTATGGGTTATGACCGCTACACTGCCATCTGCCAGCCTTTGCGCTACCCTGTTCTCATGAACTGGAGGGTGTGTGGACAGCTGGCAGCAAGCTGTATTGTTAGTGGCTTCCTAATATCTCTGGTAGGAACGACTTTGGTCTTCAGCCTCCCTTTCTGTGGCCCCAACAAAGTCAACCACTACTTTTGTGACATCTCACCAGTTATCCGTCTTGCTTGCGCTGAAACCTACATCAATGAGCTGGTCATTTTTATCTGCGGAGTCTTGGTACTTCTTGTACCCTTGATCTTCATCTGTATTTCTTATGGCTTCATTGTCCATACCATCCTGAAGATTCCATCTGCTGAGGGCAAACGGAAAGCCTTCTCCACCTGTGCCTCCCATCTTATTGTGGTCATTGTCCACTATGGATGTGCTTCCTCTGTCTATCTTCGGCCCTCAGCCAAATATTCATCAGGCAAAGACAGGCTGGTGACAGTGACCTATACTATCATTACCCCACTGTTGAACCCTATGGTATACAGCCTTAGGAACAAAGATGTACAGCTGGCTATTCGGAAAATGATTGGGAAGACTGGGGTTTCTCTTAAGACTTTATAATCAGAATGTTTTCACACACATTTGGGCCACATGTGTCACTACATGTTTAGTCCATAACAGTTTCTGATAATATCTGTCCATATAAGTGTGTTCCCTTAGACAACTTGTTTGATGTCTCAGGGTATAAATGTTCTTTTATTAAAGCAGACATGGTAATACGTTCCTCTCAAGGCTCTTGCAAAGATCCAAGGAGATAGCACAGTGTCTGTCCCTAGAGGTTAGCTCTCCTCTTCATGACTTATAGTTCTCAAAAGTCTCTAAAAAACCTTTATCTCTTGCTCTTTCTTTGGCTTGTTTGTCCCAAAGCTCTGATGGTTCTCTTTGTTTAAGGTTATGTCCAGCTTAAGAGGAGGTGCTTGAGTCTGAAGCTGGCTTAGACGTTGGGGCATTACATGATGGGGAAATCATTTATTGCACTAGGAATTAGGTTTCAGCCCAACACTGGTTAAGCCATGACATCAAGAAAGTCACAATTGTTCTCTGAATCTGAATGTTATAATATGGAAAATAAAGATAGTATAATTTTCCTTTTCTAATTCCCAGGGATTTTGTTTGTATCTAATGGATAAGATGAAAGAAAGCACATGTAAAATGTACAGCGGCATAGAGCGGAAGCTCATATTAAGAGAGGTTTGGGGCATCTTGGCAAGGACCTTTCCTTCTTCCACTTCTCTGAAGATGGTATTTCTAGGTGCTTTTTCTGACTACCCCTCTGAACCACTTGTTCTGTAACATAGAAGATACGTACCATAAATGAGTGGAAAAAATAATCCACCATCCAGTCCCCATAAGCAAGCTGGAGGAGAGGTCTCCATGGCATTCCAAACTAAATTCGTTAAGGAGAGGGAGCTACCCAATGACTCTGATGGCCATCTTGTCCCACATGTCCCCTGTACAGAGGGTCGTTCCAGAGTACCTCCCAGGGAACCCATCCTGTGCTGACCCGGAACCTGTTGCCCCCTTGTTGCAGGAGACACTTGCTTTTCTATAGTTTTCACACTTTAAGTCTCTCATGTCATACCTGGTAACCTTGATTCACAGATATTTGAGGTGATTATGACAATTAGGACTTTACCCATTACCTACAGGATCTGAATTTCAGACACTCTGTCTTCTTGTGTACGGTCATCTGGACACACGACAGCATATCGATATTGTCTTTGAAGCCTCATGACTGAAATCAAAGTTCATGTTTCACACATGACTCCATTTCCAGGTAAAATGTAACTGCACTCTCTTGTTAAATGTATTTAGATTTTCCAATTCAAGTGTATAATCATCAATGATGCATATTTTAAAGTGATTACCTCTCTATTTTTATCTCCCATTTTTCAGGTTTTGGATTAAGGCTTTTTATATTATTTTCATTCTTAGTTGTTAAATAATTAAGGCACTTAAAGCACTATATATCTTTGTAAACATGGCATAGGCCATTTCCATTAGTTCATTCTGTGCTTTTTAAAATTTCTAATTAAAATTAGAAATTAGGGTGCCTGGGTGGCTCAGTGGGTTAAGCCGCTGCCTTCAGCTCAGGTCATGATCTCAGGGTCCTGGGATCCAGTCCCGCATCGGGCTCTCTGCTCAGCAGGGAGCCTGCTTCATCCTCTCTCTCTCTCTACCTGCCTCTCTGCCTACTTGTGATCTCTCTCTGTCAAATAAATAAAAAAAATCTTAAAAATAAAATAAAATTAGAAATTAAAATTTCTTCCTAATATGTTTGCAATTTTCATTTATTGCCCAAATATTTTTTTAGAAACAGGTATTTATTCATGATAGATATTTCCTTGTTAATATTTAAGTAACTTCTATTATTTATTTATTGTGTGTGTGTGTGTGTGTGTGTGTTAGTGACAGTATGTGACTGCTACAAGTTCTATTTTTAGAATTCATGCATTTTAATGTTTTTCCAATGAAATATTTTTATTTAAATTAAAATAATATCATAGTATGGATATCTTCTGGATTTTGTAATTAAGCCATCTTACTATGAGAGATCATGATCTGTTTTGTGTGTACATGTCATTGTTTCATTGTGCTCATTTCAAGTACTTCACAAGTATATTATACTTCACAAGTATAATTCACAAAATTGTGAATTTTGTTATGAAATCTATCTTTTAAAGTTAAGTATACTTTTGGGGATTCCACAGATGCATTTTTTTTTAATTTGACTTCGTTTTATTTTTTATTTTTTATATACATATATTTTTATCCCCAGGGGTACAGGTCTGTGAATCGCCAGGTTTACACACTTCACAGCACTCACCAAAGCACATACCCTCCCCAATGTCCATAACCCCATTCCCCTTCTCCCAACACCCCTCCCCCCAGCAACCCTCAGTTTGTTTTGTGAGATTAAGAGTCACTTATGGTTTGTCTCCCTCCCAATCCCATCTTGTTTCATTGATTCTTCTCCTACCCACTTAAGCCCCCATGTTGCATCACCACTTCCTCATATCAGGGAGATCATATGATAGTTGTCTTTCTCTGCTTGACTTATTTCGCTAAGCATGATACACTCTAGTTCCATCCATGTTGTCGCAAATGGCAAGATTTCATTTCTTTTGATGGCTGCATAGTATTCCATTGTGTATATATACCACATCTTCTTGATCCATTCATCTTTTGATGGACATCTAGGTTCTTTCCATAGTTTGGCTATTGTGGACATTGCTGCTATAAACATTCGGGTGCACATGCCCCTTCGGATCACCACATTTGTATCTTTAGGGTAAATACCCAGTAGTGCAATTGCTAGGTCATAGGGCAGTTCTATTTTCAACATTTTGAGGAACCTCCATGCTGTTTTCCAGAGTGGTTGCACCAGCTTGCATTCCCACCAACAGTGTAGGAGGGTTCCCCTTTCTCCAGCATCCTCACCAGCATCTGGCATTTCCTGGCTTGTTAATTTTAGCCATTCTGACTGGTGTGAGGTGATATCTCATTGTGGTTTTGATTTGTATTTCCCTGATGCCGAGTGATATGGAGCACTTTTTCATGTGTCTGTTGGCCATCTGGATGTCTTCTTTGCAGAAATGTCTGTTCATGTCCTCTGCCCATTTCTTGATTGGATTATTTGTTATTTGGGTGTTGAGTTTGCTAAGTTCTTTATAGATTTTGGACACTAGCACTTTATCTGATATGTCATTTGCAAATATCTTCTCCCATTCTGTCAATTGTCTTTTGGTTTTGTTGACTGTTTCCTTTGCTGTGCAAAAGCTTTTGATCTTGATGAAATCCCAATAGTTCATTTTTGCCCTTGCTTCCCTTGCCTTTGGTGATGTTCCTTGGAAGATGTTGCTGCAACTGAGGTTGAAGAGGTTGCTGCCTGTGTTCTCCTCAAAGATTTTGAAGGATTCCTTTCTCACATTGAGGTCCTTTATCTATTTTGGGTCTATTTTCATGTGTGGTGTAAGGAAATGGTCCAACTTTATTTTTCTGCATGTGGCTGTCCAATTTTCCCGGCACCATTTATTGAAGAGGCTGTCTTTTTTCCATTGGACATTCTTTCCTGCTTTGTCTAAGATTAGTTGACCATAGAATTGAGGGTCTGTTTCTGGTCTCTCTATTCTGTTCCATTGATCTATGTGTCTGTTTTTGTACCAGTACCATGCTGTCTTGATGATGACAGCTTTGTAACATAGCTTGAAGTCCGGAATCATGATGCCACCAACTTTGGGTTTCTTTTTTAATATTCCTTTGGCTATTTGAGGTCTTTTCTGGTTCCATATAAATTTTAGGATTATTTGTTCCATTTCTTTGAAAAAAATGGATGGTATTTTTATAGGAATTGCATTAAATATGTAGATTGCTTTAGGTAGAATAGACATTTTCACAATATTTGTTCTCCAAATCCAGGAGCATGGAACATTTTTCTATTTCTTTGTATCTTCCTCAATCTCTTTGCCTATTCAGGATCTTTTCTGGTTCCATATAAATTTTAGGATTATTTGTTCCAGTTATTTGAAAAAAAAAGGGATGGGATTTTGGTAGGGATTGCATTAAATGTATAGATTGCTTTAGGTAGAATAGACATTTTCACAGTATTTGTTCTCCAAATCTAGGAGCATGGAACATTTTTCCATTTTTTTGTGCCTTCCTCAATTTCTTTCATGAGTACTTTATAGTTTTCTGAGTACAGAGTCTTAGCCTCTTTGGTTAGGCTTATTCCTAGGTATCTTATAGTTTTGGGTGCAATTGTAAGTGGGATTGACTCCTTAATTTCTCTTTCTTCTATCTTGTTGTTCGTGTAGAGAAATGCAACTGATTTCTGTGCATTGATTTTTATATCATGACACTTCACTGAATTCCTGTACAAGTTCTAGCAGTTTGGGAGTGGACTCTTTGGGGTTTTCCATATATAGTACCATATCATCTGTTAAGAGTGATAGTTTTATTTCTTCTTTGCCTATTTGGATGCCTTAAATTTCCTTTTGTTGTCTGATTGCTGAGGCTAGGAATTCTAGTATTATTTTGAATAGCACTGGTGATAATGGACATCCCTGCCATGTTCCTGACCTTAGCAGAAAAGCTTTCAGTTTTTCTCCATTGAGAATGATATTTGTGGTGGGTTTTTCATAGATGGCTTTGATAATATTGAGGTATGTGCCCTCTATCCCTACACTTTGAATAGTTTTGATCAGGAAGGGATGCTGTACTTTGTCAAATGCTTTTTCAGCATCTATTGAGAGTATCATATGGTTCTTGTTCTTTCTTTTGTTTATGTGTTGGATCACATTGATTAATTTGCAGATGTTGAACCAACCTTGCAGCCCTGGAATAAATCCCACTTGGTCATGGAGAATAATCCTTTAATGCACTGTTGAATCCTGTTGGCTAGTATTTTGGTGAGAATTTTTGCAACTGTGTTCATCAAGGATATTGGTCTGTAGTTCTCTTTTTTGATGGGATCCTTGTCCAGTTTTGGGATCAAGGTGATGCTGGCCTCATAAAATGATTTTGGAAGTTTTCCTTCCATTTCTATTTTTTGGAACAGTCAGGAGAATAGGAATTAGTTCTTCTTTAAATGTTTGGTAGCATTCCCCTGGGAAGCCGTCTGGCCCTGGGCTTTTGTTTGTTTGCAGATTTCTGATGACTGTTCCAATCTCCTTACTGGTTATGGGTCTATTCAGGCTTTCTATTTCTTCCTGGTCCAGTTGTGGTAGTTTATATGTCTCTAGGAATGCATCCATTTTTTCCAGATTGTCAAATTTGTTGGCATAGAGTTGTTCATAGTATGTTCTTATAACTGTTTGTATTTCTTTGGTATTAGTTGTGATCTCTCCTCTTTCATTCATGATTTTATTTATTTGGGTCCTTTCTCTTTTCTTTTTGATAAGTCTGGCCAGGGGTTTATCAATCTTATTAATTCTTTCAAAGAACCAGCTCCTAGTTTCATTGATTTGCTCTATTGTTTTTTTGGTTTCCCTGTCATTGATTTCTGCTCTGATCATTGTGATTTCTCTTCTCCTGCTGGGTTTAGGGTTTCTTTCTTGTTCTTTCTCCAGCTCCTTTAGGTGTAGGGTTAGGTTGTGTACTTGAGACCTTTCTTGTTTCTTGAGAAAGGCTTGTACTGCTATATATTTTCCTCTTAGGACTGCCTTTGCTGTGTCCCACAGATTTTGAACCATTGTGTTTTCATTATCAGTTGTTTCCACGAATTTTTTCAATTCTTCTTTAATTTCCTGGTTGACCCATTCATTCTTTAAAAGGATGCTGTTTAGTCTCCATGTATTGGGGTTCTTTCCAAATTTCCTCTTGGGATTGAGTTCTAGCTTCAGAGCATTGTGGTCTGAAAATATTCAGGGAATCATTCCAATCTTTTGATACCGATTGAGACCTGATTTAGGACCCAGCATGTGATCTATTCTGGAGAATGTTCCTCATTTCAGTGAGGGGAGTGTTAAAGTCCCCTACTATTATTGTGGTATTGTTGATGTGTTTCTTTGATTTTGTTATTAATTGGTTTATATAGTTGGCTGCTCCCACGTTAGGGGCATAGATATTTAAAATTGTTAGATCTTCTGGTTGGAAAGATCCTTTGAGTATGATATAGTGTCCTTCCTCATCTCTTATTTTAGTCTTTGGCTTAAAATCTAATTGATCTGATATAAGGATTACCACCTCAGCTTTCTTCTGATGTCCATTAGCATGGTAAATTGTTTTCCACCCCCTCACTTTAAATCTGGAGGTGTCTTCGGGTCTAAAATGAGTTTCTTGTAGGCAAAATATATATGGGTTTTGTTTTTTTATCCATTCTGATACCCTGTGTCTTTTGATTGGGGCATTTAGCCCATTAATATTCAAGCTAACTATTGAGAGATATGAATTTAGTGCCATTGTATTGCCTGTAAGGTGACTGTTACTGTATATTGTCTCTGTTTCTTTCTGATCTACTACTTTTAGGGTCTCTCTTTGCTTAAAGGACCCCTTTCAATATTTCCTGTAGAGCTGGTTTGGTGTTTGAAAAATTTTTCAGTTTTTGTTTGTCTTGGAAGCTTTTTATCTCTCCTTCTATTTTCAATGATAGCCTAGCTGGATATAGTATTCTTGGCTGCATGTTTTTCTTGTTTAGTGCTCTGAATATATCATGCCAGTTCTTTCTGGCCTGCCAGGTCTCTGCGGATAAGTCTGCTGTCAATCTAATATTTTTAGCATTGTATGTTACAGACTTCATTTCCCAGGCTGCTTTCAGGATTTTCTTTTTGTCGCTAAGACTTGTAAGTTTTACTATTAGATGACGGGGTGTGGACCTATTCTTATTGATTTTGAAAGGGGTTCTCTGCACCCCATGGATTTTGATGCTTGTTCCCTTTGCCTATTAGGGAAATTCTCTCCAATAATTCTCTCCAATATACCTTCTGCTCCCGTTTCTTTCTTCTTCTTCTGGATCCCAATTATTCTAATGTTGTTTCGTATTATGGTGTCACTTATCTTTTAAATTCTCCCGTCATGATCCAGTAGCTGTTTGTCCCTCTTTTGCTCAGCTTCTTTATTCTCTGTCATTTGGTCTTCTAAATCACTAATCCTTTCTTCTGCCTCATTTATCCTAGCAGTGAGAGCCTCCATTTTTTATTGCACCTCATTAAAAGCTTTTTTGATTTCGACTTGGTTAGATTTTAGTTCTTTTATTTCTACATAAAGGGCTTTTATATCTCCTGAGAGGGTTTCTCTAATATCTCTATGCCTTTTTCGAGCCTGGCTAGAACCTTGAGAATTGTCATTCTGAACTCTAGATCTGACATATTATAAATGTCTGTTTTGATTAGTTCCCTAGCCTTTGGTACTGCCTCTTGTTCTTTTTTTTTTTTTTTTTTTTTTTGTGGTGAATTTTTCCACCTTGTCATTTTGTCCAGATAAGAGTATATGAAGGAGCAAGTAAAATATTAAAAGAATGGCAAAGACCCCAGGAAAATACACTTTACCCAAATCAGAAGAGATCCCAAATTGTGGAAGGGAGAAAGGGGATAAAAAGAGGTTCAGAAAAAAAAAAAAGAAAGAAAAAAAAGAAACAATGAAAAAAAAAAAGAATAAAGAAAAAAATATATATATATATGATAAACTAGTTTAAAAAACGTTAAAAAAGAAAAGGGTAAAAGTTAAAAATATTAGCAGAAGAAGAAAAAAAGGAAAAAAATTTGAAAAAAAATTAAATTAATTGCAAGACTAAAGAATCATGGGGAGAAAGCCATGAGTTCTGTGCTTTGCTTTCTCCTCCTCTGGAATTCTGCTGCTCTCCTTGGTATTGAACCTGCACTCCTTGGTAGGTGAACTTGGTCCTGCCTGGTTCTTGTTGATTTTCTGGGGGAGGGGCCTGCTGTAGTGATTCTCAAGTGTCTTTGCCCCAAGCAGAATTGCACCACCCTTACCAGGGGCTGGGCTGAGTAATCAGCTCGGGTTATCTTTCAGGAGCTTTTGTTCCCTGAATGCTTTCCGTAGAGTTCCAGAGGTCAGGAAAGAAAATGGTGGCCTCCCAGTCTCCAGCCCAGAGGAGCCAAGAGCTCAGGGTCCAGCTCCTTAGCTCACCCTTTCCAAAAGGGGTTGATTTTCTGTTTCTAGAATTGCTGTTCTTCTTCTCTTCAATCTCCCATTGAATTTGTAGGTGTTTGTAATCTTTAGATAAGCTATCTAGCTGATCTCCTGCTACCTGATGTAGTCTCAGCCTGCTATTTCTCCACCATCTTGACTCCTCCTCTCATGTTCACTTTTTATGGAAACAGAACTCACTGATATTTTCTAGACTTTTCTAGAAAATTGTACAAATCATGATCAGCACAGCAACGAACTTTCAGGGAGTCAACCTAAATAGCTCACACCTGGAATGTCACTAACATCTCATCACTCTCTCTTCTTTCTCCAACAGAAACAACCCTTGTGTCTTCTCATGGCATGCATCACTGCTTGGCTCACTTCAGACTTTATAAGGACAGAAATCTAGAGGATGCATTCTCCAGAATCATCTTTATCCTTTTTCTAGTTCTTCCTCTTTCATATCTGCTTTTCCCATTGATGGTCTTGTCCACCATGTTTATTTAGGCATATGCTCTCCCAAGTTCAGACTTCATTTATGAAGTGGTTTTTGGTTCATTTCTAGCTGCTTCTGATCTATCCTTTTGCTTTCCAAGATGTCCCTTCCTCTAATCACTCACAACTGAATTTTTTTAAATTCTGATCTTTGCTAGTGTTTTGCACATTCTATGACTTTTTAAACTCTTTTCAGCTTATTCTGAAATATTGGGTAGGAGTTTCCATCTGTTTCATGGGTGAATCCTCCAGGGTCTTTCCAGGTGAGCTCTCCAGGAAGCTCACTCTGAGAGGGCGTGGCATGTAGGATGTTTATTAGTAAATGCATAGGATTCACAGTTGCCCTGGGCAGAGAAGATGGTCATGCTGAAGGGTCTCCCATGGGCAGCATCAGCTGCCCTGGGGGTGAGATCCATAGTACAATGACCATTGAGAGGAGCCCTGCTTTGGGCCAAGATGGCCAGAACTTTATGAACTTACATCAGTCAATGTTTGGGTGTGGGTAGCTGTGGGAAAGAGAGTTACTTATGGCAAGGTGTTCACGTAGCCATGGAGCCTCCCCACCCATAGTATGGCCCCCACGGGGCATTAAACCTTTATGTGGAGGAACATATGCTTATCACTGTCACTACACAGGCACACCATTAATTCCAACAGGGGTGTTGTTCTTCTGGATTTTCCCTTATCATAACTTTGTGGGTGATCTGAGTGTGATCATTGTCTGAGTTCATCTGGGTGAGACTGGTTTACCTGCACACCCAGAGGGGAGACTGGGCCACACCACTACACTGCTAGCCTTGTAGTTGGAGCTCCTCTTGAGTGGTCACCAGAAATTATCCAGCCGTTCCCAGAGACCATAAGCTTCCTGGTTTTGGATGATGTTCTCAGGTCGGCTAATTGGTTTTTAGGTTCTTGCCACTGAGAGTTATTTTTTCTTCTTGTTCTCATGTCTTTTCTACTGCATTCTCCTTCTCAGTTTTTAATACCGTATTTTGAGTTTCTTGAGTATATTTTGTTGATTCAATTCTTAAAAATGTGGTCATGGAGATTTTAACTTCCCTTTTGCATTCACTTTTTCCCTTAATTTATTTTTAATTTGAGAAATAATTTGCATAAATGAAATTCAAATATTTTAAGTGTAAGTTACTAGTGAGTTTTTGCAAATACATTCACCTACTTACCCATCACAGCAATCAAAAAAATAAAACAGTTCTATCACCCTAAATCCTACTCAGTGCCACTTTCCAGCTGCTTCCTGCCTTGAGACAACACAGTATTGATTTCTCTCTTTTCTGGATTTATTGACATATAATGGCATATAGCAATGTGTGAGATAACAGTGTGTGACGTAACAATGATACACACGTGTATATTGTGAAGTAATCATCACAGTCAGATCAGCTAACAACTTCAATTCCTCAAAAATTACCTTTTTTAATTTGTGGTGAGAGCATTTAAGATCTACTCTCTTGGCCTCTTTCAAGTATATAACACAACAGTGTTGTTAACCAAGGTCATTATGCTGCATCTTAGACCCCAGAACTTACTCATCTTACCACTACAACTATGTGCCCTTTGACCAACATCTCCCAACCCCCTGCCCTCCCCCTTGGCAACCACCATTATACTCTCTGAGGCTGGTTTCAGCTCTCTGAGTTTCCACATATAATTGAGGTCATACAGTATTTATCTTTCCCTGTCTGACTTGTTTTGTTGAGCATAATGACGTTAAGTACCATCCACGTTGCCGTAAATCACAGGATTTCCTTCTTTTTTATTGTTGAAAAAAAAGTTTCATGGCATTCTATTCTTTCATTGCTACATAGTCTTCTCTTGTATGAATATGTAAAAATATACTTATTCATTTATCTGTTGATAGACATTTGGGTTGTTGACTCTAATTGGCTATTATGAATAAACCTGCCATGAATGTATTTTGTAAAGGTCTTTTGTGGACAATTGCTGTTATACCTCTCTCTTATGTCTGGGTAGATATATATATTTAATTCCATAAGATGCTTCCCAGTGTTTTTCAAAGCGGTTGTGCCACATGATACTCCCACTGGTTGCCTCATATTCTCTTCAACTTTCAGTACTTCCAGGTGTTTTGTATCACTTTTGTTTTTTTGTTTCCTAAATATATTAATCATTCTAGTGGAGTAAGTAGCATCTCATTTAATTTTACTTTGTATTACTCTGATATCCAATTGTGTTGAATACTTTTTTCATTTTCTTATTGATCATTCATATGTCTTTTTAGAAAATTGTTCTAGTCTTTTGCCTATTTTAATAAGACTGCTTTTTCATTTTTGTATTCTAGGACTTGTTTATAAATACTGGATTAAAGTCGTTTGTAAGATATGTGTATTGTGAATATTCCCTCCAAGTCTGCAGCTTGCATTTTTGTTTTCTCAATGGTGTTTTTAATGAGAGTGAGCTTTTCAATTTTGATTAAGTTTACTTATAAATGCATGGTTTTATGTTTAGTGCTTCTCAGGTCTTGTCTAAGAAACATTTTCCTAAGCCAAGGTGAAAGAAACCTCACACAAATTTTTCTAGCTGCTTTCCAGCTTTAGCTTTAATATGCAGTGTTGGGTTCATTTAAGTTTCATCCCTGAACCAAAGATATCAAGACATAATTTATATATAATAGTAGACCCCCAGTTTAAGTGTGTGATCCACTGTGTTTAGACAAATATGTGTACCCATGTACTTACCACAATGATATAAAACATTTCCATCACACTGAAATTGTTCCACATGCCCCCTCCCAATCAGTGCCCTAGATCACCACTGCATTTGACAATACTCTAATTCCATATGAATAGAATCACATAGTATATACTTTTTGCTTTTTGGCCTCTTCCATTAAGCATATCTTTGAAACTTATCCATGATGTGTGTGACTTTGGAGTTCATTATTTTTGTTGCATTGTACAAATACACTGCAGTGTGTCTAGGCAGGCACACACTGATGGGCGTGTAGCTTTCAGTTTTCAGCTCTTAGGTACAGAGTTGCACAAACACTTGTGAGCACACATTTTCATAATGCATGGAGTTTTCCATTCTGTTAAGCAAATATCTAGGAGTGTAATTGTGGAGTCATGTAGTAAATACACGCTAACTTTCTAAGAGATTGTCCGAATGTATTAAAAGCAGGTGAGAGGCAGATCCTCAGATGTTGGTGCTATTGCTTATGGAATATATGTATCAGCAATGTGGGTAAAACTATGACCATGGGAAATCATAATTAAAATAGGGTTTCTTTTGAATCTTAAATTACTTAATAATTAAGTGGAGAGTACATAAGTCTGCAAGAGTTGGGGGGATGAAAGGATATGTTTTATGTCAGCAAATATTGTGCCTTTGGTGAACACTAATCTGAGACTCACTGATAAAATCATTGGCAGAGAAGTAGCACCACGCATACCTATTGGGATAATTTTTGGTTAATTTATAATCCTTTTCTTCTCTTTCCTTCCATTTGTTTCTCATTCACATCAAACTGGTGCTGGCTACATTATGAAGGGTAAGTCTCTCTGATTCCTCCATCTCAGAGGTCTCTGGACCTGGCGATCATACTGGCTTTATTCCATGACTTTTGCTCTCCATGGTCACTTCTTCTCAGGTCATCAACTTTCTACTGTTGGGTTTCTCCAGCTTCAGTGAATTGCAGCCTGTTCTCTTCATGCTCTTTCTCTGCTCTATTTGATCGCCCTGTGTTCAAACCTCACCATCTTCTCCATTACTTGCCAGCCTTTGCACTACCTCATTCTCATGACCTGGAGGGTATGTGGACAGCTGGCATCAACTTGTATTGTTAGTGGCTTCTTAATATCTCTGGTGGGAACAATTTTGGTCTTCAGCCTCCATTTCTGTGGCTCCAACAACGTCAAACACTACTTTTGTGATATTTCACAAGTTATCCAACTTGCCTGTGCTGAAACCTACGTTAATGAGCTGGTCATCTTCATCTGTGGCATCTTGGCTCTTGTTGTGCCCTTGATCTTAACCTGCATGGCTTATGGCTTCATTGTCCATACCATCCTGAAGATCCTATCTGATGAAGGCAAGTGGAAAGCCTTCTCCACTTGTGCCTTCCATCTTATTGTGTTTGTTGTCCACTATGGCTGTGCCTTCTCTGTCTACGTGCAGTTCTCAGCCAAATATTCATCAAGCAAAGACAGGCTGTGACAGTGATCTACATCACCTTTACTGCACTTTGAACCCAATGGTATACAGCCTTAGGAACAAAGATCTACAGCTGGCCATTCAGAAAACGATGGAAAAGACTTGGTTTTCTCCTGTGAGTTTATATTAGAACATCTTCAAAAGTACACACACATTTAGGCCAAACATGTCACTAAGTAAGTCATAAAATTTTCTGCTAATGTTATCTGTGTGGTCTTCAATGAGTTGTTTGATGTTGCAGGGCCTAAATATTCTCTTACACAAAGCAGGCATAATAATATATCCCTCTCAATGCTGTTGAAGGATTAAAAGAGATAGCACAGTATCTGTCACTAAAAGTTAGCTTTCCTCCTTCTCTTATTCTGAAAAGACCTAGGAGGAGGATCTAAGATGGCTGTGGAGTAGGAGGACCTTGGGCTTGCCTCATCCCTTGAACACACTTAGCTAACTACCAAATCGTTCTGAATACCTGAGAAATTGACCTAAGGACTGCAAGGAAGTTGTACAAATAGAGGGAGTGAAGAGGCTACCTGGAGGAAGGTAGGAAGTATGGAGATGTGGTATGGGGGAGGAAAGGATTGTGGATGTTGAAGTGAAGAGGGAGCCTTGGTTGTATACAAGCGTGAGAGATAGCAGAGCACATAAGGATATACACAAGAAGAACACTTCTCCAAAGCCATTGTTTGGGAAAATGAGAGAGGCTGAATTTATGAGTTTTGCAACCAATGGGGCTCAAAGCCTGGGGTTTTAGATTCATTTGCATGGCTGGGATAGAATCCCAAGGGTTTTACCCTCCTCCTGAGAGGAAGGCAGCCCGGGGGCAGATGGTATGATCTGAGGACCACCTAAGGTGCATGGGTAGAGATGGTTCACTCCTCTTGTTGGAGTGCATCTATGAAAAGTGGAATTTGTGGGGTTCCCTCTCCAGGTACCAAGGAGCTCACAGACACCATTTCCTTCCCCTACCATTCAGCATAGGCACAGAAATACCGGCTGAGTATGGCTGACCCAGACACTGGTTATGTGGCCTGCATTCCTTCTTATTTTCTACTCTTGCACTCTGGAATAACTGCACTTCTTGGTCAAACTTGGATCAGAACCAGCATGGCAAGACCCTCCCCCAAAAGACCAGTGCAGGTCCATACAAATCAGGCCTCTTAACTCTAAAACTCAGCCGACTTGGATAGAGCCCAGAGTGCACTGTGCCTCCCCAAGCACCAAGCAACCCAGAGTAAATCAGTATTCTGTCACTCTCCTTCCATATGAAAGGACTTAAAGACTTAAAGACAGGATTTCTGTAACACTTTTGCTGTAAACTAAAGTCCTGACCCCACGAAGTATTGGCTCTGGGACTTTGATGTATCTAAATCAGTTTTCTCATCTTTATAATGGAGTTCAATCTGATGATCAGTTAATTTAACTTTCAAGCTATCTCCAAAATAAGTGAGAAAATACTACTACAATGGTTAAGTGTTATGCAAACATTTAGAATCAAAATGGAACAGATGTTTTTCAAAATATGACTTTCATACTGCTGGGTGCACTCCACTGGTTTCAGAAAGGGTTTAATAGGATAGTTTCCTTGACCAGGACAGGGAAATGTACGCTGCACCTGTCCCTTATCCAGGAGGATCTCCAAAAAGTCTGAGTCATAAATGTCATAGTCCCAGGAGATCTTAAACCTCTAGCCCAGCAGTCCCATCTGAGAGATGAAGAAATTGAGCTTCAGAGACTGCTACGGAGACCCCGAGGCCAGAAACAACCAAGTTGATGTGTCAGCGACAGAAGAGAGGTACTTGCCTTTCAGAACGTTATTGCGATTGTGTTATCATTCTTCCCCGAGGTGTTTATTATGTAGATACTAACTTCTCTTTGTGCGTCTTTGTGCACTTTCTCCCATGTCTGTTCCTGAACCCACCGGGTCTCTATGAGCTTGTGCTAGTGTTTCTGACTGACTGATTTTGTGTGCCTTCGGACTTCTGTGTCTTCAAGTCTGTCAACTATAATTGTTTGCAGGGAGCTCACTGAGTACTAGGATCTCTATTAGATACTATAATCATCTAGATGCCACACACCACAATCATCTCTGAAAAATAATATTATTTTGGATTTTGTAGATGCGCACACACACACACACACACAAACGCACACAAACACACACTACAATGAGATGTTATTCAGACTTAAAACAAAAACAAAAGGAAAAGAAATCATGCTATTTACAAGAACATGGGCCTGGAAGAATTATACTTAGTGAAGCACGTCAGTCACAGAAAGCAAATTCCACATAGAGGAGGAAACCAAAGAGTCAAACGCACAGACACAGAGCAGAATGGTGATTGTCAGGGTCAGGGCAAGTGCACAGTCTCATCTGAAAGGTGAAGAAATTGAGCTTCAGTGGGTATGACTGCCAGCCGTGCAAGATGAACACGTTCTAGAGATCCGCTCTTCATCATCGTGCCCGTAGTTAACACTACAGTATTATGTACTTCACATTAATGAAGAGGGTGGATCTCATGATAAGTATCCTTGCTCTAATGAACAAAAGATTTTCTGATTAAAATTGCTGAGTGCCCTCCTGAGTTAAATCGGAACAAGGACAGTGTCTATGTAAACTGAGGAAGCTCACTGAGACCGTTAATTTAGGATATGTATAAAATTATATGCATAGTTATACTGAAATTCACTTTAAAGCTTAACCCGTCCTGGATAGCATTCTTTGGAGACTGGGTAATTCAAGAGACAATGAAAACAGTTAAGCGTCATGTTGTTCACCGACCTAATAATGCGGGGATGTGATTTCCAATATAGAAGGATCGATCACATTAATGAAGCCAGAGATCATGATTGGATACCTAATCAGAAAAGAAGAAGATCTGCAAAACAATGTGACCGTATCCCACCTTAAACCCCAGGCTTACAGCTTCAGTGGAAAACACATGTCTATTTGTTTGCTCTCAGCCCACCCAGGCTATGAGTCTGGACGAAGACACTCCAGACCCTCCCCCAGTGCAGTTCCCACTGAGCAGCCTCTTCAAGTCCTCGTGAATGAAGGATGACAAAAGGCAACATCCCTGCCCACTCGCTGTCTCTCTTTGTCCTTCCGTACAGCAGATGCCAGTGTGGCACCTCCCGCTCCCCTTCACCCATGCTGCCCATTCCCTGCACCTCCCACCCACAAGAGCATGCATTTTTCAATATTTTAGAAAACAGATTACTTGACCATAACATTTAGTTCTAATATCCATCTGGAACCGATTATATGTATGATGTGAGATAAAGGTACATTGTCTGTTTTCTCCTGTGGATATTCATTGATCCTATACTATTTTTGTAAAGATTTTTTTTTCATTTCAGATATGAGAGATGCATTTGAATTCATTGTCAACTTTGCCATAACCAAATGAATATAGGAATATTGAATTATTTTTTAAACAATTTTATTTATTTATTTGACAGATGGAGATCACAAGTAGGCAGAGAGGCAGGCAGAGAGAGAAGAGGAAACAGGCTTCCCGCTGAGCAGGGAGCCTGATTCAGGGCTCCATCCCAGGACCCTGGGATTATGACCTGAGCCAAAGGCAGAGGCTTTAACCCACTGAGTCACCCAGGCGCCCCAATATATTGGATTATTTTTTAGTGTTTTTTTTTTTCCTTTCTAGTGTTTAGGGTTTACATTTTTGCATCAGCATTTAGTATTAGTTTCCTCTAACTTAATTATAGTTTTGATATTAGAAATGTAAGTCCTCTTGACTAGTGCTTTTTATTTCATTTTGTTTTGTTTGTTTTTGCTGTTGTTTTGTTTTTTATTTAAATTCTATTAACTAACAGATAGTATTATTAGTCTCAAAAGTAGAGTTCAGTCATACCTCAGTCTTATATAATACCGTACACTCATTACATCATGTGCCTCTTTAATGTTCATCACCCAGTTACCCCATCCCCTCACCAACCTCCCCTCCCACAACCCTCAGTTTGTTTCCTATGATTAACAGTGTTGTTGGCTTGTATTCCTCTCTGATTATGTCTTGTTTTATTTTTCCCTCCCTTCCCTATAATCCTCAATTTTGTTTCTTAATTCCACATAGGAGTGAGATCATATAGTAACTGTCTTTCTCTGACTGACTTATTTCACTTAGCTTAATACCTTCTAGTTCCATCCATGTCATTGAAAATGGTAATATTTCTTTTTTTCCCCCTAATGGTTGAAAAAAAAATTTATATATATATATAACTTCTTCTTCTTCCAGACATCTGTCAATGGATATCTGGGTTCTTTCCATAGTTTGGCTATTGTAGACATTGCTGCTATAAACATTGGGATGCATGTGCCCCTATGTTAACCACATTTGTATCTTTGTGGTAATCCCTTGTAATGCAATAGCTGGGTCATAGGGTAGCTCTATTTTCAACCTTTTGAGGAACGTCCAAACTGTTTTCTGGAGTGGTCACACCAGCTTGCATACCCAACACTGTGTAAGAGGGTTCTCCTTTCTCTGCATCCTCACCAACATCTGTCATTTCCTGACTTGTTAATTTTAGCCATTCTGACTGGTGTGAGGTGGTATCTCATTGTGGTTTTGATCCACAGATCTAATTTAATCAATAAATCTATCAATCTGTTCTCTTTTATGTCAAAAAATGTAGGAATTTTGAAATGTAAAATATGTTAAGTCAAGCCAAGCCACCCTTAGATAAACCCCATTTTTTCATGTAATTGGATTCAACCTGTTTGCCTGAATTTAACCTACAATGTTCCTCCTATGGGATTCTTTTTCTCCTCATCTTCATCACCTCTGTTGCTGTGGAGCTCTATTTGGGGTCCATGGAACACATAAATGCACTCATCTAAGCTACAGAATCCTTCTCTGAGTCCACACACCTGCCCAAAACACTCTTCACCACTCTTTGCTTATTTAGTTTTTATTTATCTTTTAGATCGCAGTTTCAACATTACTTACTCCATAGAGTCTTTTTTGATTTCTCCAAGACTGATGTAGATCCTCACACATAGACTGCCGTTGCATCCAAAGTAATTGCTTATTGCACTTCCTTTTAGTCTGCAGTATTTCTGACCTCTCTGCCTTAGTTACTCCCACTGTGCCTATTGAGTGATAGATGCCAAGTAATTACTTGTTCGATAAAAGAATGAAATTAGAACATACATTCTGAGTCAACCAGAGAGTAAAAATCTTTATTCAGTATCTCACTATGTCTTACCACTGAAGAGCCAGAAAAAATCCATTCCATTTTGTGATTATCTACATTCACAAGCAAATTAGAAGAATTCATTGCCCTGCCTTTATCATCATTTATTCATTGAAAAAATATTTTTGGAAGTCTCATGTGCACTGAAGTGAAAGGTTGAGAAATGAATATTTGTGAAATTATTATTTAAAATGCAGTTGTTTTCCTGAAACACACCTTTAACAACACCCACAGGAAACTAGGTGGAATATGTATGAGGTACTGAAAAGAGGTGACTGAAATTTGTTCACTTCTCACAATAGGTTTGGAAGAAAGAAGGCTGCTTCACCTACAACACTTACTTTACTACAGGGGCATCAACAGAGCTCTTGAGTAGTCAATTGACTTGCCCACTATATCTGGCATTTAATACAACACTAGTTTATGAAAGAAAGAGAGCAAGCGGAAAGTGGAGGGAAAGAGAATTATGTTTTGTAATGCCTATGCCTTCTACCAGATAACCACAGGATTATTTTGCATCTGTTAAATGACTGGCTCTTAAAGCAACCCACTGAGAAAGTATTGAGAGTCTCACGTTACCCACAGGATAGCAGACCACATGAGAGGTTAATCCAGGGAGAGCACAGTGGTCCTGGTGGCTGAGGAGTGTAAATCGGCCTAAAGTGAAGAAGCTTGAGGAGGGAAAGCAGCTGTGCTCTGCCCGCGGAATCCCAGGGAGGCCAGCCAGTTCAGGGAGAGTGTAGTCACCCTGTCACCGCACAAGACTGTTACACTATTACCGACTAGATCCCCTCTGCTGTGCTTTTCATCCTCATGACTTGTTTATTTTATCATGGGATGTTTGTATCTCTTAAGTCCCTTCACCGATATTGCCGACCCCCACCCCCATCCTCTGGCAACCACCAGTGTATTGTCTGTATTCATGTGTTTGTTTTTGTTTCTTTTCGTTTGTTAGTTAGTTTGTTTTGTTTTGTTTTCGATTCCACATATGAAGTAATAATTTAAAAAATCACACAGAAGAAGCACAATTTAGATACAGATGAATCAGATATCCAGACATGCTTCAGAGCAACATGGAGCCAGTTATGGTGGTGTAAGACTAAGCACATGAATCAATGGGAGAGGCTGGACAGTATGGACATAGCACCATGTATCTGTGGCTGAATGATTTTCAACAAAGTTGCTAAGGTTTTTCAATGAAGAAAGGATAGTCCTTTCAACATACTGTGATGGACATATTAAATGTATATATTTAAAAATACAAATCTTCGGGCACTTGGGTGGCTTATTCAGTTACGTGTCTGCCTTTGGCTCAGGTCATGGTCCCAGGGTCCTGGAATTGAGTCCCGCATCATGCTCCCTGCTCAGCACTGATCCTGCTTCTCCCTTTGCCTGCTGCTCCCCCTGCCTGTGTTCCTTCTCTCACTGTCTCTCTCTCAAATAAATATATATAATCTTAAAAAAATAATAAAAATCTTGACCTTTATGAAAAGTCATGTACAATTTAACTAAAACATGGCAAACCTATATAAAATTCAGGAAAAAAAGTCTGCAACTTGGAGTTGACAAATATTTATTAGACAGGAGACAGAAAATGTGAGTCACAAAACCCAACAGCTCAGCAGATGGATAATGTGTGGTCTATTTAGAAATGGAGTGTAAATAAGTAGCAAACAAAAAACTGATAAATGCAACATCAGGAGTGAGTCTCAAAAACATTGTGTCCAGAAAAAGTAACAAGATACAAAAATGACATATATTTGATTTTATTTATATGAAATTATGGAAAAAATGAAACCATATGAAAAAAATGCAAGATTAGTATTTTTCTGGGGACTGGGGTTGGGTGGGATTGACCACACAAGAATAGGAGGGAACTATTGGGGTTGTAGAAATGTTCTGTAAGTTGATTGAGTCGATGTTGCTTGGATGTATGCATTTTTCAAAACTCACCAAACTGTACATTTAAATTGAAAATGTTTTCATGTGTGTAAATTAAATCTTCATAAGGTTAGATTTCAGTGTAAAAAGTATTTTTTATTAAAAATTTATTTTACTTTATTAAAATGTAAGACCAGGTTGAACCCTTTGAATTCAAAGACCAAAAATAACTTTTAAAAAATATTTTATTTATTTATTTGTCAAAGAGAAAGGGAGAGAGTGTGAGCACAAGCAGGGAGAGCAGCAGGCAGAGGGAGAAGCTGAGGAAGGAGCCTGAGGGACTTGATCTGACACTGGGATCATGACCTGACCTGAAGGTAGACTGTTAACCAACTGAGCCACCCAGGCATCCCCCAAGTGTAATTTGTAGATCACAAGTAAGCAGAGATGCAGGCAGAGAGAGGAGGAAGCAGGCTCCCTGCTGAGCAGAGAGCCCAATGCAGGGCTCGATTCCAGGACCCTGGGATCATGACCTGAGCCAAAGGCAGAGGCTTTAACCTACTGAGCCACCCAGGCATCCCAAATGTAATTTTTGAACCAAGTAGTCTTTGAACCAAGTAGTTGAAAGAAAAATAGGGAATGCTATAAGTACAAAATTTTCAAAAGTTGAATAATATCTGATAAGTTTATGTAAAATGTATTAATTTTACTAAAATGATGTCAAAGAAACAGAGAAGTGGCATATATCATTTTTGCTTTGCATCTTGACTGAAACTGAAAGGTTAAAAAAAGCATTACATATGTCATGGAGAAACTGGCATGTTCACAGATAGTGAAGCAATACATTTATATAGCCTTTGTAGAGTACATTGGCCAATATGGTGAATATGAAAATTTGAAATGCAAGTAGATTTTGACTCAGGAATTTAAAACTGTGGATAATGCTAAGACGATTATCAGTTGCTCCAAGGACAAATTCATGTTTTTGTTTACCAGACCAAAACTCTGGGAACTTTATTACATCAAATAAAAATGCATTTATAGCGTTATTACACATACAGGTAAGAAAAACAAAAGCTCCCACGTCTAATGCAGGGTTGTGGTAGGATTATATGCAGTTATTTTCTGAGAGTATATCAGAATCCACTAATGAAAACTAATGAAACTAACGAACTAATAGAACTAATAAAAATTTTGATAGAGGAATCAGAGATTATACCTGTACCGAAGGCTGGGACAGTGAACGTCAGGAAAGTTGTTCTTGACTCTCAGCAGTGAAACGATTGTAGGGAACCCCATGTGAGGTCTTGGCGGAGGCACCCCTGATGAGTGATGCACAGGAAATCCAAAAGCCAAGGGTAAAAGCCTATATCTACCACCTGACAAGTGCTTGCATAACATGCTTCCAGGAAAAAAACTATCTTTCTCTTTCATTATCTGTGTACTTCTAAATATATCTAAAATTCTCCTGACAAGTGAAGGGATTCAGGACAGCCTCCCATGCCAATCCCCCAGAATGCAACACTTTGGTCTCTGGATTATTTTGAGCTAAAGGCACTTGAGACCCTGTGGGCTCAAGACAAACTTTTTCCTTCCCCTGACCACACAGGAGAATCTAAATTGTTTTTTCCCCCCAAAATACAGGTTATTAGCCTACAAATTTTATCTGAGTGACCCACTGACATGGTAGGACAAACATCTAATTACCATACATCTGCTCTTCTTATCACCCTATGAAGTCCATTCCTTTCCTCTGAAACCCAGAACCCTACCCACTCTTCTTAGGTCAAAATGACACACATAGCTCATTTTGCCTATTTTTGGAATTCCCTATGTCTATGTGGATTCTCCATATCTACACCTATTGATTTTTTCCTGTTAATCTGTCTTATGTCCATTTCTGAATCCAATTAGGACCTTCCAGGGGTCAGGAATGTTGCTCCCTGACACAAGGAATCTGGACAGACTCCAGGATTTTGAAGATTTCTGTCCTTATAGAAGAGTACAGCAAAGAGAATCAGAAAAGTATAAGTATGCTATGAAGTGTCAACAAAATAGAACCAGCACAGTTTCCCCATTTGGGTATTCAACATCCATACATAGCCTTCTTTTCATGTTTACATTTTCAAACAGTTGGAATTAATATGATGCAAATATGCCTCACACAAAGAGTGCTCCCATTCATCCTCATAGAAGGGAGACACAGAGTGTCACAGGTTAAAGATTCCTTGAAGGTCTTTCTTTAAAGATTGAATTATGATGATTACGACCAGAAACACACCTTATATAAACCAGCATATTAAGAAAGGAGGGAATGGTTAACATATACAAATATATACATAATTAAGCAAATAAGAAATAAGAAAATAAAACACAGTTACTGTAATCCTCATTTCTGGAATTCATCACAAGACTATCATAGTTATTTATTCTTGTTTTCTTTCACCGATTGAACATTCTTGTGAACTTTGCTAGCACCTCAACATTTCCAAAGGATCTGGCCATGGGTCACTTTGCCTAAATAGAGTGTTTCAATCAAAATTTGCCTTTGTATATGAAGTAAAAGACCCTACCATCTCTCTTAGATTCCATACATATTCTTCTCTACCCTAGGACTATAGTAGGGATCCTATTTTCCTTAAAAAAAAAAAAAAATTACCCTCAAAGGAAGACCGAAAACTAGGAAAAAAGGAAGAAACCAACTACAAACTAGTCATGAAACAATGAACCAAAGGGCAGGAGTAAGTCTTTCCATTGTCACTTTAAGTGTCAGTGAAATAAATCCTCCAAAAATTAGAGTGGCTAAATGGATTTTAAAAAGGACAAGAACCAACAATATCCAGCCTACAAGAGACTTACTTTAACTTTTAGTACATGCTTAGGTTAAAAGCGAAGGCATAGAAAAAGATTCCATGATGATGATAACCAAAAAAAGGACAGGTTGGCTCTCTTCATACCAGACAAAACACACTAAATGTCAAAAACTGTCACAAGACACACACACACACACACACACACACACACACACACACACAGACATAATGATAAAAGTGTCAATTTAACAGGAAGATGTAACAATTACAAATAATGCTCATCCTACATCAAAGCACCTACATATATAAAAGAAATGATGACAGATCTGAAGGGAAACAAACAGCAATCCAATAATAGTAGGAAACTTCAATACCACCCTCCATAAAAAGATCATTCAGACAGAAACTTGGCAAAAAAACAAAAAACAAAAAACAACCCAGAACAAAATCAAACAAACAAAACCAGAAGAACAGAACAGCAGTATAGAACAAATAGATCTAACAGACATACACAGAACTTCCAACCAATACCAGAAGAATACACTTTCTTTTCAAGTCATTTGTCAAGTCACAAAACAAGTCTTAACAAATTCAAGAGCAAAATCATTCAAATTATTTTTTCTGACTACAGTGGAATGAAACCAGAAATCAGTAAGAGTAAGAAAGTGGGAAAATTCACCAATATGTGGAAACTAAACAATACACACTCATAATCATTGGGTAAAAGAGGAAATCAAAAGGGAATTTAAAAAGCACCTTATGACAAACAAAAATGAAAATACAATATAGTACGATGTATGAGATGCGGTAAAAGCAGCATTAAGAGGAAAGTCTATAGCCATAAATGCCTAAAGAAGAAAGGTCTCAAACAAACAACCTGACATTACACCTTTGGGAATGAGAACAAAAAGCACTAATGAACTCCAAATTTAGCAGAGGGAATAAAATAATAACATTAGAGAAGAAGTAGATACTAGAAAAATAATATAAAAGAAAGATCAACAAAACTAAGAGCTACTTTTTTGAAAACCAAAATAAAAAGATAATCAACAAAATCTTGAAAAAATAATTGAAAAAAGAGAGAAGACTCAAATAAGAGGACCGTTCTTCGATCAAGGGTATACAAGTAGCTGCGCTCCCCTGCTAGAACCTCCAAACAAGCTCTCAAGGTCAAATAAATAAAATAACAATGAAAGAAGAGACATTTCAATCTATGCTTCAGAATCAGAAAGCATAATAAAGGACAATTATGAGCAACTATACAACTACAATTTGGATAATCTAGAAGAAATGAATAAATTCCTAGAAACATACAATCCAAAATTCTCTCAGGAAGAAATAGAAAAATTGAAAAAAATCATTACAAATAAGGGATATTGGTCAGTCATCAAAGTTCCAAACAAGAAAAACCAAGGACCAGATCGTTTCATGGGTGAATTCTACCAAACACGCAAAGGAGAATTAACACCAACCCTTTTAAACTCTTAAGAAGAAGAAGAAGAAGAAGAAGAAGAGGAGGAGGAGGAGGAGGAGGAGGAGGAGGAGGAGGAGGAGGAGGAGGAGGAGGGAGAGGAGGAAGGAGAGGACGAAGAAGAACAGGAAGATTTTCAAACTCATATCATGAGGGTAACAATACCCTAACACCAAAGCCAAGGACAGCACAGCAATACCATAGGTCAATATCACGGATAAGCAAAATGCTGGGAAAATGAATACAATGACACACTGAAATTATTTTTCTTTTATTATGTTCAGTTCATCACCATATAGTACATTAGTTTTTGATGTAGTGTTCAATGATTCATTATTTGCATAATACCCAGTGCTCATCACAACATGTACCCTACTTTATAGCCTGCACTTGGTTATCCCATTTCTTTACCACCTTCCCCTCTTTAAGTCTCAGTGTGTTTCCTGGAGTCCAGCCTATCATGGTTTGTCTCCCTCTCTGATTTCTTTCAGTTCAATTTTCCCTCCCCTCCTCTGTGGTCCTCCATGCTATCCCTTATATTCCACATATGAGTGAAACCATATGATAATTGTCTTTCTCTATTTGACTTATTTCACTTAGCATAATCCCCTCTAGTTCCATCCATGTTGGTGCAAATGGTGGGTATTCATCTTTTCTGATGGCTGAATCATATTCCATTGACTATATGTACCACATCCTCTTTACCCATTCTTCTGTTGAAGGACATCTCAGCTCCTTCCAGAGTCTGGCTATTGTGGACATTGTTGCTATGAACATTGAACGTGCCCCTTCTTTTCACTATGACTGCATTTTTGGTGTAAATACCAAGTAGTGCAATTTCTGGGTTGTAGTGTAGCTCTATTTTTAACTTTTTGAGGAACCTCCTTACCGTTTTCCAGAGTGGCTGTACCAGATTTCATTCTCACCAACAGTATAAGAGGGTTCTCCTTTCTCCACATCCTCACCAAGATTTGCTGCTTCCTGTCTTGTTAATTTTTTCCTTTTTAATTGGTGTAAGGTGCTATCTCATTGTGGTTTTGATTTGTATTTCCCTGGTGGCTCGTGCAACTGAACATTTTTTCAGGTATCTGTTAGCCATTTGTATCGTTAGAGAAGTGTCTGTTCATGTTTTCTGCCCATTTCTTGACTGGATTGTTTGTTTTGGGAGTGTTGAGTTTGATAAATTCTTTATAGATTTTGGATACTAGCCTTTTATCTGAAATGTCATCTACAAATATCTTCTCCCATTCTGTGGATTGCCTCTTAGTTTTGGTGACTGTTTCCTTTGCTGTGCCAAAGCTTTTTATCTTGATGAAGTCCCAAAAATTCATTCTTGCTTTTGTTTCCCTTGCATTCAAAGATGTGTCTTGAAAGAAATTGCTTTGGCCAATGTTGAAGAGGTTACTGCCTATGTTCTCCTTCATGATTTTGATGGATTTGTGTCTCACATTGAGGTCTTTCATCCATTTTGAGTTTATCTTTCTGTATGGTAGAAGAGAATGGTTTAGTTTCAGTCTTCTGTATACAGCTGTTCAATTTACCCAGCACATTTTATTGAAGAGATTGTCTTTCTTCCACTGGATGTTCTTTCCTTCCTTGTCAAAGATTAATTGACCATAGAGTTGAGGGTCCATTTCTGGGCTCTCTATCCTGTTCCATTGATCTATGTGTCTGTTTTTGTGCCAATGCCATGCTGTCTTGATGATCACATCTTTGTAATGTAGCTTGAAGTCAGGCATTATGAAACCCCCAGTTTTAGCTTTCTTTTTCAACTTTACCCTGAAAATTTAGGTTTTCTTCTGGTTCCATACAAATTTAAGATTGTTTGTTTCAGTTCTGTGAAAAATGTCAGTGTTATTTTGACAGTGATTGCATTGAAAGTATAGATAGCTTAGGACAGCATAGCTTTTTAACAATGTTATTCTTCTATTCCATGAGCATGGAATGTTTTTCCATCTCTTTATGTCTTCCACCATTTCTTTCATAATTGTTCTGCAATTTCTAGAGTATAGATCTTTTACCTCTTTGGTTAGGTTTATTCCTAGGTATCTTATGGTTTTTGGAACTATTATAAATAGAATTGATTCCTTAATTTCTTTTTCTTCAGATATATGGTGAGTGTATAGAAATGCAACTGATTTCTGTGCATTGATTTTGTATTCTGCCATGTTGCTGAATTGCTGTATGTGTTCTAATAACCTGGGGTGGAATCTTTTTGCTTTTCCACATAAAGTATCATGCCATGTGCAAAGAGAGAGAGTTTGACTTCTTCTTTGCCTGTTTAAATGCTTTTTATTTCTTTTTGTTGTCTGATTGCTGAGGCTAGGACTTCCAGTACTTTGATGAACAATAATGATGAGAGTGGGCATTCCTGTCATGTTCCTGATCTTAAGGGAAAAGCGCTCATTTTTTTTCCCCATTGAGAATGATATTTGCTGTGGGATTTTGATAGATAGCTCTTATGATATTGAGGTATGTTCCCTCTATCCCAGTACTTTGAAGAAATTTAATCAGGAAAGGATGTTGTATTCTGTCAAATGCTTTTTCTGCATCAATTGAGAGAATTATATGATTCTTTTCTTTTCTTTTTTTAATGTGCTCTATAATGTTGGTTGATTTGCAAATGTTGAACTGCCCTTGCATCCCACGAATACATCTCACCTGGGCAAGATGAATAATCCTTTTAAAGTATTGTCGGATCCTATTGGCTAGATTTTGACACGCTAAAATTATTACATATTATGATCAAGTGAGACTTATCCATGAGATTCAAGGACAGATCAACATATCAACATCAATCAATGTGGTAGAACAGAGTAAAAAAACGTGAGAAAAAAAAATCACAATTAGAAAAAAAATACAGAAGGAACATTTGACAAAGTTCCATTTCCATTCATGATTAAAACTCTTAACAAATAGGGTATAAAAGTATTTGTGTAAAGTAAAATATTATTCTTCCATGAGAAAGGAGATTCTCCCATTTCTGACAACAGGATGAATCTGGAGGAAATTGTGTTGAGTGAAAAAAGACACACACACACACATACACACACCACATAATGTTGTGGTGGTCATTGATCATTGTGGTGATCATTAATGATGATAATCATGATGTGATCTGAAAAAGTCAAATTCATAAAAGCAGAGACTAAATTGGTGACGGCCAATTTAGGGGACTGAAGGAAGGGGAAATGTAGTGATGACACTCAGGAGTAACAAGGGGAACAAATGTTGGTTACAAAGTTTGGATAAGTCCCGGAGGTTTAATGTATAGCATGGCAGCTATAGTTAATAAGTCTGTATTATATACTTCAAATTTGTTGAGGTTGTTGATCACAAGTGTTCTTCCCTCACACACAGATCATAACTAGGTGATGTGATATAAATAAATAGTCATATTGTCGTAATCATTTCACAATACATACATATATCAAACATCATGTTGTAGGTCTTAAATATGTACAATATTGCAAAGTTGGAAAACATTTCAAAATAAAAGATGAAAATAAATTAAAAATTTTAAAGAGAGGAAAAATGTATTGGCTCTGTCATCAGGAAAGTCAATATCCTTAGATGGAAAACAAATGATATGTAGACTCTGGAACTAAAAACCTAAAAGCTTAGAATAAATGTACCTTTCAAAAGTCTGCATATTCACTGAAAGATTTAGCTGTGTTCCTCATGCTAAAGGATACTCACAAAACAATCTGTCTGTAACTTACACATCTATAAGCTGAATTTAAATTTTTATATCAAGGACATGTTTTCAGAAAAGTAAAATCAACACTGTAGCAATCACCAAAAGAAAAAAAAAAAAAAGGAACAATTACTCTAGCTAGTGTAACAAGACCCATTTTGCCTGCAGATCACCTGTACAGTAGAACAAAGTAGACTGAAAAGGCCAAAGGCAAACCTCAATTTCCAGTTTTGTGTTTCCTGTCAGAGGCAACACTCTTGAGAAATAATGCCTCTGAACTGTATAACTCAACCCTGTATGTGTCAGTCATTCAGGGTGTAATGGAAGGAGGGGTGTCCAACTCCTCTCCCACTGATTCCCAGACTCACACATGGTTGGTGCTGGGGAGTGGGCACAGCACCTTACTTGGAAGACGGAGTAGACCCAAAGGGCTTAATCAGGAATGGTCACACACTCAGTGCTCCTACTGAGCCTTCAGGAAGAAATGTCTTTATTCTACCAGGACACCTCCTTTGAGTAGTGAGGTCCAAAGAAGGAGCCCTTTTCCCAGTATTATTCACTAAACAATCATGGTTTTCTTCCTGACATGTGAGGTCATTTCTGTTGCCAAAAATGCACAGATGCATTTCTGAGCTCTCCTCTCTGTCTGTCTGTACTATTTATCTCTCTTTGCTCCCACAGCGTGCTCTTTGTTACTACTGAGCCACCTTACTCTTGGGAAGAGTGAGCCTCGGTATGAACCATCTTTTTCAAAATTGTCTTATTCTTCCATGTAGACTTCAGAAATGTGACTATCGGTTGCCTTCATGATTCATGCTGGGATTTGAACTGGATTTATACTCATTTTGGACTTGCTTGGATAAAAGGGAGAACTTTATTGCTTAGTTACTCTACTAAAAAAGCATTTGTAGGCAGCAATCAATTGAATGAAAGAACTCACTAGACTGAGGATGCGTGTTAAAATTCAGGTTTTGTCAGAGTATCCCAAGGTCCCTAATGAAAATGTCTTTGGACAAGAACCTGAGAAGATGAATTTGTAATTAAGTCCTCCTTTGACTCCATTGTAGACTCAGGCTAATTATGCTGCTGGCTCCTTCTCCCCAGGTTCCACAGAAAATGCTACCTTTGAGAACATGGTGACATTAATTCTCCAAAATAGACTTGATATCTAATTAACCCCAAGACAACATCTCCAGTAGTAGAGCCTCAAGAGTCCAACAATCAAGGACATGCTTCTAATAACCACACTGCATGCTGGTCACCAGAGCTTCTACAGACAGTGAGTTTGACCCAGGGTCCTGATGGGTGGCAGAGGCTTGCTCTATTGATGGAGATGAGAGCTTCTATTCAGGGCAGATTCACTCTCTTCTGGTGTCATTTCTTCAGTTTCCAATCTTTGGCTTAGAATCTACTTGTCAAGGGTCCCAGATACTGAATAGCTCCTTCTGTCTGAACTGAAAGGAGGAGAGTGACGTTGGTGCTGATAGGACAACAGGAATATCGATGTAGCCTTGGGCTCTGTGCGGTGTGAACCTGAGTGATGGGTAGAGCTTGTGAACATAAAGCTCCTCAAGGAGATCACCGAGGGCAGTTTCCGTAAGTGAGAAGGAGAATCAGGGGCTACTTTTAACTCGAGGTCCTGAGATTGATTAGGTGTGCTCCCTAGTAGAATTCTATGAATTTTCACAATGATCAGCCTAGGTCAGTTTGGTTCCCAGCTAGATTTTCTTTTCTCTTCTTTGTGACTGGTTGACTCATGGATTAAAAGAAACAGATCCTGAATTGCCACTTCTCTCTCTGCCGTGTACTCATCGAAGTCTCTTTTTAGCTATAACTGAAATCTAATGCTCAGACTCCATTTTAATAGGATAAGTTCAGGTGTTTTGAGTTTATTGAAGAAGATAAAAATTTTACTTCTTTGCTCTCTGTTGCTGTCTATGTAATTTGTCTTGGTTTATTGATTGATGTTTTCCTTAAGAAAACATCTGGGTATCTCTGGGGTGCCTGGGTAGCTCAGTGGGTTAAAGCCTCTGCCTTCAGCTCAGGTCATGATCTCAGGGTCCTGGCATCGAGCCCTGCATCCGGATCTCTGTTCAGTGGGGAGCCTGCTTCTTCCTCTCTCTCTGCCTGCCTCTCTGCCTGCTTATGATCTCTCTCTCTGTCAAGTAAATAAATAAAATCTTTCTTAAAAAAATCTGGGTATCTCAAAAGTTTTGAATTTGAGAAACATGTAGATTTGCCCCCTTTTGGAGGTACCCAGGACCCTCCTATGCCAAGATACTATTTAAATCCGGATTATATTATATCTCAGTGGGGTATCTAAGGAATGAGAAAAATAGGATATGCAAATGTCATGTCCTAGGATTGTAACCTGAATGTCCTCCATAGGTTCTCAAATATAAGGGCACTTCAGGGATCATCATTTAGAGAATCTAGGACTGCCTGAGTTGAAAAGACTCTTGGGGTCTAAACTCTCACCCTAAGCAAAACTCCTTCTGCAAGGTAATGCTCAAGGAACTTCTGCTTAAGTACTTTTCCATGCCTCTGGTCAAATTATAACACTTGTTGCTTACCCTAGCCCCTTAGTTTTAAAGTAAGGTGATGGAATATCCTTACTTTATGTGTGTCTTAAATGAAGTGTCTTGGTCAAAGTTACTCAAAACTACTTAACATAGAGTTCTTCTCATGTCACACAGAGGGATCTTTTACTTGACTTTTATAGCTTGTGGGTATTTGGCTGGAAGATCTTTTCATTTCTCTGCTCTTGTATCTTTCTATTCAGGGTACAGATTTATCAGACTGTAGTGGTTTCTGATGTTATCTGGAGCAGATGAGCGCTGCTTCCCCAGATGGACTGTGTTTCTGGGTTCCCATATATCACACAAGGGCAAATATATCAATAACACAATCCCTTTAGATGGTGGGGTAATATTAATAGTATGTAAGAAAAATGTCCACATAACTGAAATCAGTTGTTTCATGGGTCTGAGTGACAAATCATTTACACAGTAGTTCTGGATTTGGGGAGATACAGGTATTCCTTCAGAATTGAGAGAATTTTAGCCTCTGTGGCCTAATCCATATGATATACTCAGTGGAGTTAGGATATGGTGGGAATTTGACATGCATTAGGTGAATGGAAACCAAGAAAAATATTTGGAAAGTGCCAAGACAAGGATAAGCAATGTGTATAAATATGGATTTGCCTCATTGTCTTGAAATACAGAAATCCCTTTGTCCTGGTGAGGGTGTATGTATGCACACTGTCTCATTGAATTTCTTATTTCTAAATATAGAAAACATACAGCTATTGTACACATATATATTTATATAATGGGGATAGACATGGTAAATATGTACTTTATATTTAACAGAACTATCTTGACAGTTACGGAATGACAAAGCCCTGTTATTTGTTAAAGAGCATTCATACCAGTCAATGTGAATATCCCCTTATTAACTTCAAATAAGTGAATAATTTTATCTATTTAAGTTTAGGACCAGTCTCTAGCAAGTAAGAAAGAATGAAAATTTATTATCCCAAGTTCTAGGGATAAATAGGAGTTTATCATCATTTACCTGAGAATCTAGAAATCTAGCGTTTACTATTGTCTAGAAGAACCCCAAACCTCAAATTCTGGTAGCAGATGCAAATGATTCCTCAACAGAAATTGATGCCTAAGTATATAAATATATCGAAAAGTGTAAATAAAAACTGGATGCATCTGATAAATAGAGCCCAGGTGATTTTGCTTACAGGGAACACTTTCTTCACTTCCTACTCTCAGACAATTGGGAAATACACCCATGAAAATGATCTGATATTAGTTACCTTATATCTGATATTAGTTATGAGATATATCTTACATATTGGATACATCTTATATCCGATGTTAGTTAACTTAAAAACAATCCTTTCTAACAGCTTGCAGACTGCATTTAGAAGTAGAATATTCAAAAAGTATCTTATATTGTGGATATAATAATCGTGTTGGCATAACAGTATATAAAAACATAAAGTCTGATTTATGACACAGCACAGGCACCTGGAAAACTGACCAATTGTCCCATTCTTTCTCATGTTCTGTGACAAGCTCTGAGCCATTTTTGGAAAACTGTTCTCTGAGTTTTTCTGAAGCACAGAAAATGGGAAAAGGGAGATGAACTACAAAGACCTCAAGTAATGAATCTCTTTCTACCACCCTGGTGACTCTTCTTTTCCTAGAATAGGGGGCATTTTTCTTTAAACCAGTATTGCCTTCTGTTCCACTCTTGACAGGATCCCAGCGTGGAGCCTCCAGGAATGTGCTAATTACTCATTAGTCAGTCTGTCAGAAATAACACCAAAGCTGTTTTTTTTTTCCCTTATTGTTTCGGTTATTGCCATAGATTGGTGTAATAAATAATTGACGTAAGTATACAATGTTCTTACCACATACCCTAGCATGTAAGAAGTCGTCCACAAACACAATTCTCTGCACATATTTGCTGGGGATTCTTCCTCCCCCTTCCCATTTTATGGTGGGACAAACTGGGGTTCACATGCTGTGTACAAACTCAACTCATTCCTTCATTCCATGACCTGATCATGCTCAGATTGCTAAAATTAAACACGTTTCTTCACTTTTGGAGAGCTAGTTTCCTGGGGGTGATAGGGAGCAAGAAATCCCTAAGTAAGATACAAGTAAAACCAGTGAGACAGATCCTTAATCCTTGGCTAGAGAGATACCATGGTCTTAGTCTCAGAGAAGTCTCCTAAGTGGCTGTCCAATCCTCGGTTGTATATTTAGCCTTAATTCTTTTCTTGGCAGACCTTTCCAAGGGGGAATGAAGGTCTTGCCTGCATACAGAGTTTGTGCTGCTTTTCCCACACATTTCTACTCTCCTTCCTGGATCCTGGCCTCTGTCGCTGTCCCTGACTCTCCTCTTTGGAGGCGCTCTGCATGGAGCAGGGCAATGAGACCCTGGTGAGGGAGTTCGTCTTCCTTGGCTTCTCTTCTCTGGCTGGGCTGCAGCGGCTGCTCTTCATAGCCTTCCTGCCCCTCTACCTGTTCACCCTGGGCACCAATGCCATCATCATTTCCACCATCGTGCTGGACAGAGCCCTTCACACCCCCATGTACTTCTTCCTTGCCGTCCTCTCCTGCTCTGAGACCTGCTACACATTCGTCATTGTACCCAAGATGCTGGTGGACCTGCTGGCCCAGAAGAAGACCATCTCCTTCCTGGGCTGTGCCATCCAGATGTTCACCTTCCTCTTCCTTGGCTGTTCTCACTCCTTCCTGCTAGCAGCCATGGGCTATGACCGCTACGTGGCCATCTGTAACCCTCTGCGCTACACGGAGCTCATGGGACCCCGGGTGTGTGTGGGACTAGTGGGCGCTGCCTGTGCCTGTGGCTTTACTATTGCACAGGTTGTCACCTTCCTGGTATTTCACTTGCCCTTCCGTTCCTCCAACCAGCTCCATCATTTCTTCTGTGACATCGCCCCTGTCCTCAAGGTGGCATCACACCACTCCCGCCTCAGTCAGTTGGTCATTTTCATGATTGGTGTATTCGTCTTGGTCATTCCCCTGCTACTTATCTTGGTCTCTTACATCCGCATCATTTCTGCCATTTTGAAGATCCCATCCTCCACCGGCAGGTACAAGGCCTTCTCCACCTGTGCCTCCCATCTCATTGTGGTAACTGTGCATTACGGCTGTGCCTCTTTCATCTACTTAAGGCCCAAGTCCAGCTATTCGTCAAGTCAGGACACCCTCATATCTGTGTCCTACACCATCCTCACTCCACTGTTCAATCCGATGATTTACAGTCTGAGGAATAAGGAGTTCAAGTCAGCCCTTCGAAGGGTAATGGGCCAGACTTCATATCCTATTCACTAAATTAATTCATTAAAATTTTATTTTAACTATTCAGTGAATTATGTGCCTTTTATTTTATCAACTGTATGCCTATATCAATTTCCAACTTTAGAGTTTAGTTATTTTATCTTTCAACTTGTCATAAGTGTTTATTAATATTTCAATAATTTTTCACAGTTTCACTTATTCATTTGAGAGAGAGAGGAGAAGCAGAGGGAGAAGCACAGGCAGACTCCATCCTGAGCCTGGAGTCTGACATGGGGCTTGACCCCACAATCCTGAGATCATTACCTAATCTGAGACCAAGAGTCAAGCACTCAACTGACTGAGCACCCCAGTTCCCTGATATTTTGATAATTTGGGGGAAATATTCCAATTGTTTCTTTTCTAATATCTTTAATTGTGCTTTTGTTACAAGTAAATATTTCACTTTATGCAGTCAAATTGTTGATTATTATGACTCTGAATTTGTCATCATCTTTAAGCTTCATTTTCAATTTTTTCATTCAGTTGTGTTATTTTTTTCTAAACATTTAAGTTTTTTTGCATTGTATTGACATATCCACAAGATTTTTTAACACTATGCGAGTTAAAGATTCAAATGGGTTTTTCTCTGTATCTTGAAGAAGTTGTTATTGTATGGTGGGCTGAGATCATCCGTGTTTGAAGATTTGTTGCGATTCTGTGAAATTATGCAGGCACAGTATCTCTTCTGAGGCATGACCCTGTGGTAATATTCTTTACTTCTTCTAAGAAAAACGACCCCTATAGCCACTTTTCTTTTTAGTGGATCATATATGGAATTTAGGGTTCTACAAAATTATTTCATCTAAATTCTCAAAATTCTTAATAAAATTTGTACAAAATATTCTGATATTTAAAAATTTCTTAGAAATGCTTATTTCCTGGTCCATTTTGTACTATGTATGTTTGTGATTACTTTTTTCCCTTGGGTTATATAGTGATAATTTGTTTTGTCTACTGTTGTCAAAGAACTTAATATACATGTGAATGAACAGATACATTTCAGTGGGTTTTTTTTTTCCCCATACCACTGTTTTTAATTTTGTTTGTATTATTCAACTATTGTTATTTGTATTATTTGTATTTATTTGTGTTTTATTTGTATTATTTTTTGCTTTGAATTTTTCTTTAATTTGTTGTTCATTTAAGTTTCTGATGCTTTCTATGTACTTCCATTTTTTTTAAATTTTTTATTTTTTATAAACATATATTTTTATCCCCAGGGGTACAGGTCTGTGAATCACCAGGTTTACACACTTCACAGCTCTCACCAAAGCACATACCATCCCCAATGTCCATGTACTTCCATTTTTTAAATCATATGCATATACATATGTGTTAATAATATATGTAATATATATAACTAAGCCATGAAATTTCCTCTCATCTCTGTTTTAAATTTAATCCACATGTTCTGCTACATGGAGTGTAATTTATATTATTTCCTGGAACTCATTTCACTTTGGTTTGTATTTCCTTTTGACTCAACAATTATTTCATAGATTTTTAAATTCTCAGTTGGAAAAGCCGTTTTTATCTCTTAGTCATTGGATAGTTCATCACACTGTCATTGGGAATATTGTTTGTATTCTTGCCACTTTGTGACCTTGGTTGAAATTTTTATTGTGACTCAATACACAGCCAATATTCATACATACTTTGCGTGCCTTGATAAGAAGATGTGTACTCTTTCATTAGAACACCAGTTCCAATAGATACTTCTCTGATATACTTCCCTATTCATTGCTCAGCCCTACTAACTTCTTAGAGATATTTTTCTTCCTGCTATGTTTATAAAAGTTATCCATTATTAGTGTGTTTCCTTGTAAACATCGTACAGCTTCTCTCTTACAAAGATTGCACCTGTGTTTTTGGAGAGGAGATGTAAAATTCATGTCTATTCTGATTTCATTGTGAATTGTAGTTATTAACATTAAAAAAGTATTTTTTTATTACTGTCTTTTGCTGTTCATTAATACTCCTGGTCTGAATATTAAACTGTCAAGTATCCAGATTCCTCCCTTGTTTGGTTTGTGAGTCATGGGCATAATTTCCCATCTCCGTATTTTTAGTCCTTCTCTATCATTTCCCTCAATGTCTAGCATTTGTCCTATTTCCAGCCCAAGTGTCTGGACTCACTGGGAGAGGGAATAATACTCAATCTGAAAATAGGAGGACATTCTATCAAAGGAGACATCTAAGCTAAAACTTACCTCCACCAGGGCACCCCCATATTTTTCTCCATGACCCAAATTTACCTTGTTTATTTGTTGATTGAACAGATACTAATCATGCTCACAGTACACTCTAGGAACGAGGATGTTTCCCATGCGTCTGAAACACTTGTGCTGCCTCGGACGTTCTAGTAGTCTGTCCTTTGTTCGTCCCTTTCTTCCCTCCTACAGGTGTCAAAAATGAGACTGCAAAATCTACATTTTCCTCCAACCGGAGAATGAAAATTTAGAGTCATTAGGTAGGGAAACTCAAACTCCATTAATGTTTGTTTTAACAAATGGGGCCCAGAAAACGTTCAGCTTCCTAGTAAGTCCCCAGAGAATTTTGAAGAGGAAACCAACTAATGACCATGGTGTATTAAAAACGGCCTTCTCTCTGACCAACAAATTCTCTTAGTGTATTACTATCATTCCACCTGCTAACTGGGGAAATTACGGACAAGCACTGGGCACCATGCGGTAATTAGCTCCCGGTGGAGGAGGGGATCTCAATTACCAACAAGGCATTGAGGCCATGCCAGTGCAGAAAGGAAAAACACCCTTGGTGACGCTCATTGAGGCATGAGCTAAGCCACCCATGGAGAAGAGGCACAGGTGATACTTTCTGTGGAGTCGTACAGTTTCCTTATATTGGTTCAGACGGTTGATGGAAAACCAGAGAAGAACTCTAGTACATTATGACAGGGAAGACAATTTTGCAAGTTTCACCTAGAAAACCTCATGGAAGATTCAAGGAAGCGTCTGAGAATGAAGAGGCCGGCATGTCACCAGGCACTAGCCTTGATTTGAAGGACTGCAAAATTTTTATTTAAGGACTTTGATTAGTCTTGGAAGAATAGTGACAATCTCATCATTCCTTGTATGTCCAAATTTAAATCGAGTTTTCTCATGAGTCAGTGACCTACTTTCCCCTCCTGATCAGTAATGTGAAATGTGATAAAATGTCAGAAAAGACAACTGGATGGTGAAAACTGTGAGGCTAGAGATGGAGGTCAAGAAGAAGGCAGGGCCACAGACTCAGGTTGATTGTTTCATAGGAGGGGTATAGCACTAGATTTAGAAAGAAAGGAAGTGTCGGGCACCTCGGTGGCTCAGTAATTTAAGACTCTGACTCTTGATTTTGGCTTATGTCATGATTCAAAGTTGTGGAATTGAATCCTGGGTCAGGGTCCCCACCTACCAGGGAGTCTACTTAAGATCCTCTCTCACTCTCTCTCTCTCTCTCTCCCCCTCCCCCTTTAAAAAAATATAAAAATTAAACAGAAAGGAAGAAAATGAAATTTATAAAGAACATGGAATGACAGAGAACATAAGCAGTGTTCTCACTTAGGAGAACGTGGTGGTGCCCAGGGAGCCCATCTGCTATAAAAGGAATTAATTGGGATCCTTATTAATTCATTAATGGGCTATTGAATGTATTTATTCATCAAGCACTTATAATTTAAATATTAATTAAGTTTTGAGGATACATAGGAAATAAGGTATGGTCTTTGTTCCTGAGTTTTTCAAGTGTACTGGGGAGAAAATCAGGAAAACATAATTTGGACACAGCAGGCTGAGTATTTTGATAAAGGCACAAGAAACAATCTTGAAATATATTAAATGTTAAATATGGTAGAAACAACAAAATCTCCCTGTACAGATTAGGTAAAGTTCAATAACTGGTATCCTAAAAAAAAAAAAAAAAATGTGACCGATATGTGAGCGCCAGATGAAGGCCAGAGAGTATTAGAAACTGAGAAATCATTCTTGCTCGCTCTCTCTTTCTCTCTCTGTCCCTCTCTGTGTTTGTCTCTCTCCCTCTCTCTTTTCTCTCTCTCCCCCTTTGTCTCTCTTTCTCTCCTTCGTCCTTTCTCCCTCCCTCTCTTCTTCTCCCTCTCTCTGTCTCTCTCTCGGTCTCTTTGTCTCTCACACATGCCCTCTATCAGCATAAAGTCTTAAAAGATAAAGCACAAGACAACTGAAAGTATTTCAGTTAATTCCCATGTGATGGAGATTTAGAGGAGGAGGTTGTAAAGGGAATTGGGGGTGAAGAATTAGCTGTCTTTTTAACCAGCTTAAGAAACTGGTTTCACTTGCACTGCTGAGATCATTGAGCAAGGTAATGAGAAATCAGTTCACTTTTCCACTTGTTCGGAAGACAATTAAATTACCCAATTTTCCTTCTTACTTTTCCCCCGTCCTCATTTCCCCTAAGCTTTTCTCTGAATCTGTAGATTCTTCCCTTCCAAGCTCTTCTATTCACCAAATATTTTATGCAGCATCCTCAGCCAGGTTAAGAAAAGACAAAAGTTTTTGATGTTTTTTTTTTGGGGGGGGAGGGCGGTTATTGTTTTTAATAGGGAATTTATTTTCAAATTTCAATGCCTTCATCAGTTCCAAGGATGATTCTGAAAAAGTAGGTGATGTCTTGTGAGTGCAGTGGGGGAGGGTCACAACCTGGTCACCCAGTAACATGAACTTTCTTTCTTTCTTTCCACACAAACCCCAACCCTCCCTGGGTGACAGGTCACTGCTCTTTCTGGAGATGGTCCTATGAAAGAGCAAACTCAAAGGATGGGGACCGGGACACTGGAAAGTTGAAGATGGAATCTCAGGAAGAGCGCCAGAGGAGACTTTGTTCAGGTCAAGACCATAGTGTGTGTTTCTTACTTACAAGGTCCACAGATGGGCAATTCAATGAAACCAAAGTAGGAATGAAAGCTCCTGATTTTGTTCCATTTTAAAATTTTTTATACTTTTGTTTAAGCAAAAGAGCAAACAATGATAGCACTTTGTTATTTGCAATGGCCTTTAAGACTAACAAAGTGCTATTTAAATTAAAATTGAAAAGTTTTCCTAGTTGAGATAATGCCAGAAACCACATGATAATTGGAAAAGCAGTAATTTTTAATGACTCTTTTGTCTCTGCATTTAGAAAATGACACTGGAGATATATATATATTTTTTTCTATCCTAAAATGTTAAAGCAGCAAGCTTTCAAGCACCCGTGTGTACTAGACACTGAATGTCTGGTTATTGAAACGTTGTGAAGTCAAAGACAACCACATAATGTTAGTGACAGCTGAGGTCATAGCAGCGGCTAAGGAAGCCAAAAGAAAGTGATAATAAGGTACAATGAAGAAGTTGTAGGAAGGAGTCAAAGTGTACCTGTTACTTTGAGTAATTTAAATTAAATTTAAAGAAAGACGCATTAAAAGAAGAAAAAAACAGCAACTGCAAACAAAGCTTAGATGATTTTCAGATTAGAAGGTAGGACAAAAAATGACATGGTTCTTCAAAGTTTCCCAACACTCAAGCATGTGTGGAAGAATATGTAGTGGCAGTTATGTGTGCAAAGTTATATTTGGGAAAATATGAGACACAGAGTATGATTGCTTTAAGTTTGCAGATAATTAAGGGTCATTTGGGTTTGTTAACAGGGTTAAGATTTGTCCTGTAAGAAGACAACTCTGAGGGCACAAAGGAGAATGCCTTAGAGTAGAACAAAATACAATCCAGCCAGTCTGTTGGTCATGCCCTTGGAATAGTCCAGACAAGAACTAACTTCATACAGAAAAGAAGAAATGATCCTAAAAGTATTGCAGATCAAAAATAGATTGAGGATGAGAAAAATCATGTGTTTAAAGATGTCTCAGGAATTTATGTGATGGGGAGGATTTTGGATCTGTTGACTGAGACACAGAATCCTTGTGAAGGAATAGATCTGGAGAAGGGTTGGAAGAGAACAAGAATGATCTTGATTAAAATACATATAATCTATCACTAGAAACAATAACTTACCAGAAACATTAGGGAAAGTATGTGAGCTTGCCTACTCAGCAATTCAGAGACAGATCCTGGGAAAGACGGTCTGTTGAGTCTCCAAGTCGAGTGTATCAGGGATAAGACATGAAACCCAATGGGCAACCAGCTAATGTGGAATCAAAACTAAATTCTTCCAGCCATGGGTTTTCCACAAGAGAAGTCAGGCTTACTGTCCTATAAGGGAGGGCAGAGGAATCATCAAACTAGTTCTAAGACAGAGGGAGTAGTTCTAAGCCAAATTAACCTTTCATGAATGACTGCATGGAAATGGGGCCAACGGTCAGTAAAGAAAAGGAGTTGTACTATTCAGAAGCCAGTGGCACAAAGACAGATCAAGGATGTTTCCCTAGATGATGAATGTACTGAAAGCAGGTAAGAGGCAGATCCTCAGACACTGGCGTTATAGCTTATGGAATATATGTATCAGCAATATGGATAAAACCATGAACGTGGAAAATCATAATTAACATAAGGTTTCTTTTGAATCTTAGATTACCAAATAATTAAGTAGAGAGAACATAAGTCTGCAAGAGTGGAGTGGGGGGCGGGATTAAAGGACTGGTTTTATGTCAACAAATACTGTGCCTTCAACGTGAACACTAACCCCAGACTCACTGATAAAATCACTTGCAGAGAAACAGCACTGTGGATACATACTGATTTAGGATAACTTTTGGTTAATCTATAATGCTTTTTTTCTCTTTATTTCCCAATCATACCAGACTGGTGCTGGCTATCTTATGAAGGATAAGTCTCTCTGATTCCTCCATCCCAGGGGTCCCTGGACCTGATCACAATGGCTTTGTGCCGCAGCATCTTCTCCATGGCCAATTCTTCCCAGGTCACTGAGTTCCTATTGCTGGGTTTCTCTAGCTTTGGTGAATTGCAGCCTGTTCTCTTTGTGCTTTTTCTCTGCCTCTATTTGATCATCCTGAGTGGAAACTTCACCATCATCTCTGTCATCCACCTGGACCGCAGCCTTCACACACCCATGTACTTTTTTCTCTGTGTCCTTTCAACCTCTGAAGTCTTCTACACAATTGTTATCCTGCCCAAGATGCTTATCAACCTGCTCTCTGTCCTCAGGACACTCTCCTTCATGGGCTGTGCCACACAGATGTTCTTTTTCCTCGGCTTTGCTATCACCAATTGCCTGCTTCTGGGAGTTATGGGTTATGACCGCTACACTGCCATCTGCCAGCCTTTGCGCTACCCTGTTCTCATGAACTGGAGGGTGTGTGGACAGCTGGCAGCAAGCTGTATTGTTAGTGGCTTCCTAATATCTCTGGTGGTAACAACTTTGGTCTTCAGCCTCCCTTTCTGTGGCCCCAACAAAGTCAACCACTACTTTTGTGACATCTCACCAGTTATCCGTCTTGCCTGTGCTGAAACCTACATCCATGAGCTGGTCATCTTCATCTGCGGAGTCTTGGTGCTTCTTGTACCCTTGATCTTCATCTGTATTTCTTATGGCTTCATTGTCCATACCATCCTGAAGATCCCATCTGCTGAGGGCAAACGGAAAGCCTTCTCCACCTGTGCCTCCCATCTTATTGTGGTCATTGTCCACTACGGATGTGCTTCCTCTGTCTATCTTCGGCCCTCAGCCAAATATTCATCAGGCAAAGACAGGCTGGTGACAGTGACCTATACTATCATTACCCCACTGTTGAACCCTATGGTATACAGCCTTAGGAACAAAGATGTACAGCTGGCTATTCGGAAAATGATTGGGAAGACTGGGGTTTCTCTTAAGACTTGATAGAATGTTTTCATTGGTGCACATACATTTTGGCCAAGTGTGTCCCTACATGTTTAGTCCATAACAGTTTCTGGTAATATCTGTCCATGTAAGTATGTGGCCTCAGACAATTTGTTTGATGTTTCAAGGTCTAAACCTTCTCTTCTTAAAGCAGGCATTGTAATACGTTCCTCTCAAGGTTCTTGTAAAGATCCAAGGAGATAGCACAGCATCGGACCCTAGAGGTTAGCCCTCCTCCTCATGACTTATAGTTCTCAAAAGTCTCTTAAAAACCTTTATCTCTTGCTCTTTCTTTGGCTTGTTTGTCCCAAAGCTCTGATGGTTCTCTTTGTTTAAGGTTATGTCCAGCTTAAAAGGAGGTGCTTGAGTCTGAAGCTGGCTTAGACGTTGGGGCATGACATGATGGGGAAATCATTTACTGCACTAGGAATTAGAAGGTTTCAGCCCAACACTGATTAAGCCATGATGTTAAGAAAGCCACAACTGTTCTCTGAATCTAAATTTCAAAATATGGAAAATAAAGGTAGTATAATTTTCCTTTTCTAATACCCAGGGATTTTATTTGTATCTAATGAATAAGATGAAAGAAAGCACGTGTAAAATGTACAGCGGCACAGAGTGGAAGCTCATATTAACAAAGGTTTGGGGCATCTTGGCAAGGATCTTTTCTTCTTCCATTTCTCTGAAAATGGTATTTCTAGGTGCTTTTTCTGACTACCCCTCTGAACCACTTGCTACACAACCTAGAAGATACGCTACATAAATGAGTGGAAAAAATAAGCAGGAGAGGTCTCCATGGCATTCCACATTAAATTCGTTAAGGAGAGGGAGCTACCCAATGACTCTGATTGCCATCTTGTCCCACATGTCCCCTGTACAGAAGGTCGTTCCACAGTACCTCCCAGGGAACCTGTCCTGTGCTGACCTGGTACTTGTGGTTTTCCCCTTGTTGCAGTGGACACTTGCCTTTCTACAATTTTCACGTTTTCTGTCTTTCATGTCATATACTGACTCCAATCTTGACTCACATATCTTTGAGGTGATTATGACAATTAGGACTTTACCCATTACCTACAGGACCTGAATTTCAGACACTCTGTCTTCTGGTGTACGGTCATCTGAACATAGCACAGCATATCAATATTCTCTTTGAAGCCTCATGACTCAAACTGAAGTTCATGTTTCACACGTGACTCCATTTCCAGGTGAAATGTAACTGCACTCGCTTGTTAAATTTATTTAGATTTTCAAATTCAACTGTATAATCATCAATAATGCTCTCAAATTTTAAAGTGATTACCTCTCTTTCTATTTTTATCTCCCATTTTTCAGGTTTTGGATTGAGGCTTTTTATATTATTTTCACTCTTAGTCATTAAATAATTAAGACACTTAAAGCACTAAATATCTTTGTAAGCACAGCATGGGCCATTTCCATTAATTCATTCTGTCCTTTTTTATTTCGTTCCTAACATGTTTGCAATTGTCACTTATTGCCCAAATATTTTTAGGAACAGATATTTATTTATGATAGATATTTCCTTGCTAATATTTAATTTATTATAATATTTATTTATTTATTTATTTAAATTAATATTTATTTATTAATTAAATAAATAAATTTATTATTAAATTTATATTTATAATTTATAATTATTATTTATAACTAAATAAATAAATATTTATTTATTAAATAAATAAATAAATAAAATATTTATTTATTTATTTAAATAACTTCTGTTTATTTATTTATTGTGTGTGTGTGTGTGTGTGTGTGTTAGTGACAGAATGTGACTGGTACAAGTTCTGTTTTTAGAATTCATGCATTTTAATGTTTTCCCAAATTTTTCCCTATGAAATATTTTTATTTAGATTAAAATAATATCATAGTATGGATATCTTCTGGATTTTGTAATTAAGCCATCTTACTATGAGATATCATGATCTGTTTTGTGTGTACATTTGATTGTTTCATTGTACTCATTTCAAGTACTTCACAATTATATTTCTAGGAATAACGACTTGTGAATTTTGTTATGAAATCTATCTTTTAAAGTTAAGTAAACTTTTTGGGGATTCCACAGATGCATTTTATTCTGAAACCCACTAACATAGTAAACACAAAAGCTCTCATCAAGAAGCAACTAGGAGAGGATAAGACACAGGAAGGATAGAAAAAATTATAAAGGGAAAAGAAAAATGATTCTAAGCAGAAGGGACAAAGCTGAAAAGTGGGAAACCTGCACAAGGTGGGAAACCCACCGGAAACAAACTGGGTCCCAGGAGAGAACTGCGTCTGCACATCCTCCTCACACTCGAGCCTGCCCAGTGTGGTGGAAATGAGCAAGATTGGTTAGTGTCTCAGGGAGGAGCCCAGCTTCTCAATCGGTACTGCTCTGATCACCTGCAGGAAGGACCGATTTCTTTCCTTTTCTTTTCTATTCTTTGCCCATTTCCCCACAAGCCAATACTTTGGTAAAAGACAATAAAAATGCTAAGTGAAATAGTCAGTCAGAGAAAGACAAATACCATATGATCTCACTCATATGTGGAAGTTAAGAAAGAAAACAGGCGGACGTGAGAAGGGGGAAAAGAGAAAGAGGAGAGGGGAAACAAGCCGTTGGAGACTGCCAAGGATGGAGAACAACCTGAGGGTTGGCAGAGGGGAGGGGAGACAGGGTGGGCTAGATGGGGGAGAGGCATGAAGGACGGCACCTGCTGTGATGATCACTAGGGGTTGTGCCCAAATGATGAGTCGCTGGGTTCTACTTCAGAAACCAATATTGCACTGTATGTTCACTGCCTAAAATTTAAATTAAAATATAAATATATATTAAAATATAAATAAAGAAAGTATTAGAGAAACAGAAGGAAGAAATATCTGACATCCTGTTCTCTGTGCAAAAGGTGTGTGTGCGCTGATGGGATGTCTCAGTAATGTTACGTTCTATAACATTCCCTCACTGCTTTGCATCTCATCACAAACTGGTAAGACAGACATCAGAGACCAGCCCACAGACTGTCGTGTGATAGGGTTGTTTTCCATTTGTTCCATGTGGGGTGAGCCTGGGGGTTTCCTTTCCAGAGCAGGTGGGTCAGCAGGAGCTGTACTTGCAGCAGGGGTGAGTGTGCGTGTGAGTGTGCCCACAGCACACTGGCCTCTCCCTTCTGGACCTTCTGGACCTTGGGCTCCAGAAGGGAAACAGGACCATCTCTTTCTGCCAGAGGTGACTGGAAATTAGGAGTCACCTCAACAAAATGAACAACTTTGCTCTGCCTGACTTTCCTCCTACAGAGAGCCCACCAGTCCTAGGAACATCCATGGAGAGAGCTTCTAGCAAGCTTTTCAGTCCCAGAGTTCGGAATATATTTGAACATCCAAGGCTTGCCAGGCATTTAAAGAAGGCTTGAACGTGAAACATGGAGGTCAAGATGTAAGAACAAAATATTTTCAGAGGAAATATAAAAATGGAGAGAACAGAAAATATTATTGCTAATACCTCCATATAAAACATATTTCATTCATGAAAAACCAGTGTGTCATGTTCACTTTTTATGGAAGCAGAAGTCACTGATAGAAAAATGTAAAAATCATGATCTGCACAGCAACGAACTTTCAGGGAGTCAACCTAAATAGCTCACGCCTGGAATGTCATTAACATCTCATCACTCTCTCTTCTTTCTCCAACAGAAACAACCCTTGTGTCTTCTCATGGCATGCATCACTGCTTGGCTCGCTTCAGGCTTTATAAGGACAGAAATCTAGAGGATGCATTCTCCAGAATCATCTTCATCCTTTTTCTAGTTCTTCCTCTTTCATATCTGCTTTATCCATTGATGGCCTTGTCCACCATGTTTATTTAGGCATATGCTCTCCCAAGTTTAGACTTCATTTATGAAGTGGTTTTTGGTTCATTTCGAGCTGCTTTCTGATCTATCCTTTTGGTTTCTAAGACGTCCCTTCCTCTAATCACTCACAACTTTTAAATTCTGATCTTTGCTAGTGTTTTGCACATTCTATGACTTCTTTAATTCTATTCAGCTTATTCTGAAATATTGGGTAGGAGTTTCCATCTGTTTTACGGATGAATCTACCAGGGTCTTTCCAGGTGAGCTCTCCAGGAAGCCCACTCTGAAAGGATGTGGCATGTAGGATGTTTATTAGTAAATGCATGGGATTCACAGTTGCCCTGGGCAGAGAAGATGGTCATGCTGAAGGGACTCCCAGGGGCAGCATCAGCTGCCCTGGGGGTGAGCTCCATAGTACAATGACCATTCAGAGGGGCCCTGCCTTGGGCCAAGATGGCCAGAACTTTATGAACTTACATCAGTCAATGTTTGGGTGTGGGTAGCTGTGGGAAAGAGAGTTACTTATGGTAAGGTGCTTACATAGCCATGGAGCCTCCCCACCCATAGTACGGTCCCCACGGGGCATTAAACCTTTATGTGGAGGAACATATGCTTATCACTGTCACTACACAGACACACCATTAATTCCAACAGGGGTGTTGTTCTTCTGGGTTTTCCCTTGTCATAACTTTGTGGGTGATCTGAGTGTGATCATTTCTGAGTTCATCTGGGTGAGACTGGTTTATCCGCACACCTAGAGGGGAGACTGGGCCACACCACTACACTGCTAGCCTTGTAGTTGGAGCTCCTCTTGAGTGGTCACCAGAAATTATCCAGCCATTCCCAGAGACCATAAGCTTCCTGGTTTTGATGTTCTCAGGTTGGCGAATTGGTTTTTAGGTTCTTGCCACTGAGAGTTATTTTTTCTTCTTGTTCTCATGTCTTTTCTACTGCGTGCTCCTTCCCAGTTTTTAATACCGTATTTTGAGTTTCTTGAGTATATTTTGTTGATTCAATTCTTAAAAACGTGGTCATGGAGATTTTAACTTCCCTTTTGCATTCACTTTTTCCCTTAACTTATTTTTAAATTGAGAAATGATTTGCATAAATGAAAGTCAAGTATTTTAAGTTATTAGTGAGTTTTTGCAAATACATTCACCTACTTACCCATCACAGCAATCACAAAATAAAACAGTTCTATCACCCTAAATCTTACTCTGTGCCACTTTCCAGCTGCTTCCTGCCTTGAGACAACACAGTTTTGATTTCTCTCTTTTCTGGATTTATTAACATATAATGGCATATAGCATTGTGTGAGATAACAGTGTGCGACGTAACAATGATACACACGTGTATATTGTGAAGTAATCATCACAGTCAGATCAGCTAACAACTTCAACTCCTCACAAATTACCTTTTGTGTGTATGTGGTGAGAACATTTAAGATCTACTCTCTTGGCCACTTTCAAGTATAACACAACAGTGTTGTTAACTAAGGTCGTCATGCTTTACCTTAGACCCCAGAACTTACTCATCTTACCACTACAACTATGTGCCCTTTGACCAACATCTCCCAACCCCCCTGCCCTCCCCCTTGGCAACCACCATTCTACTCTCTGAGGCTGATTTCGGCTCTCTGAGATTCCATATATAAGTGAGGTCATACATACCTATCTTTCCCTGTCTGACTTGTTTTGTTGAGCATAATGACCTCAAGTTCTATCCACGTTGCTGCAAATCACAGGATTTCCTTCTTTTTTATTGTTGAAAATAAAATCATGGCACTCTATTCTTTCATTGCTGCATCGACTTCCCTTGTATGAATATGTAAAAATATACTTACCCATTTATTTGTTGATAGACATTTGGGTTGTTGATTCTAATTGGCTATTATGAATAAACCTGCCTTGAACATATTTTGTAAAGGTCTTTTGTGGACAATTGCTGTTATACCTCTCTCTTATGTCTGGTGTATATATTTAAATATATATATATATATATATATATATATATATATATATATATATTTTTAATTTTGTAAGATGCTGCCCAGTGTTTTTCAAAGCAGTTGTGCCACATGATACTTCCACTGGTTGCCTCATATTCTCTTCAACTTTCAGTACTGCCAGGTGTTTTGTTTCGTTTTTGTTTTCGTTTTTGTTTCCTAAATATATTAGTCATTCTAGTGGGGTAAGTAGCATCTCATTTAGTTTTACTTTGTATTATCCTGATATCAATTGTGTTGAATGCTTTTTTCGTTTTCTTATTGCTCATTCATATGTCTTTTTAGAAAATTGTTCTAGTCTTTTGCCCATTTTAATAAGACTGCTTTTTAATTGTTGAATTCTAGGACATGTTTATAAATACTGGATTAAAGTCGTTTGTAAGATACGTGTATTGTGAATATTCCCTCCAAGTCTGTAGCTTGCATTTCTGTTTTCTCAATGGTGTTTTTAATGAGAGTGAGCTTTTCAATTTTGATTAAGTTTACTTATAAATGCATGGTTTTATGTTTAGTGCTTCTCAGGTCTTGTCTAAGAAACATTTTCCTAAGCCAAGGTGAAAGAAACCTCACACATTTGTTTCTAGCTGCTTTCCAGCTTTAGCTTTAATATGTAGTGTTGGGTTCATTTAAGTTTCATCCCTGAACCGAAGATATCAAGACACAATTTATATATAATAGTAGACCCCCAGTTTAAGTGTGTGACCCACTGTGTTTTGACAAATATGTGTACCCATGTACTTACCACAATGATATAAAACATTTCCATCACACTGAAATTGTTCCACATGCCCCCTCCCAATCAGTGCCCTAGATCACCACTGCGTTTGACAATACTCTAATTCCATATGAATAGAATCACCTAGTATGTACTTTGTGCTTTTTGGCCTCTTCCATTAAGCATATTTTTGAAATTTATTCATGATGTGTGTGACTTTGGAGTTCATTCTTTTTGTTGCATTGTGTAAATACACTGCAGTGTGTCTAGGCATGCACCCACTGATGGGCGTGTAGCTCTTTCTCGGTTTTCAGCTCTTAGGTACAGAGCTGCACAAACACTTGTGAGCACACATTTCCATAATGCATGGGGTTTCCCATTCTTTATTAAGCAAATACCTAGGTGTGTAATTGTGGAGTCATGTAGTAAATATACGTTAACTTTCTAAGAGATTGTCCAACAATTAGGCTAAGCAGTTTGACATCTGACACTCTTCACAGCAATGTTTGCAATTTATTTATCAGTTCTTGTCATCTTCAACACAACCTATCAGTCTTAAATTCATCCATCACGAAGATGTGTGAGGGGATCCAACTGTGGCTGAACTAGAATTTCTTTCTGAATATTTTTTGGTGTGTCCGTTGTCTATTTCTGTATTTTCTTTAGTTGAATATTTCCAACATCTTTCATTTATTTCCCAATTGGAAAGCAATGGTCTTTCAAATTTTTTGGATTGGATTATTTGTCCTTCTATTGGATTGTAGGTCTTTGTATTTATTACATATATATATATATATATTTTTGGTCACATGTATATTATCAAAATATCTCCACCATGGTGTGATTTACTTTTAATTTTCTGTCAGTGTCTTTGAAGAACAGAGTTTTCTCTCATTTCAATAAAGCTTAATTTATTGATTTTGAATTTTATAGCTCATACATTTTGAGTCATATTTAAGAAATGTTTGCAAAACCCGACCTCACTAAGAGTTTATCTAATGTGATTTATTTTTAAAGATTTTATTTATTTATTTGACAGATAGAGATCTCAAGTAGGCAGAGAGGCAGGTTGAGAGAGAGGAGGAAGCAGGCTTCCTGCTGAGCAGAGAGCCAGATGCCAGGCAGAGAGTTAGATCCCAGGACCCTAGGATCATGACCTGAGCCAAAGGCAGAGGCTTTAACCCATTGAGCCACCCAGGCACCCCCCCAATGTGATTTTTTAGAAATTTTATAATATTAGCTCTTCCAGACAGGGTAATGATTCATTTCCAGTTAAATTTTTGTATGGTGAAAGAAGACCGCAAGATCTTTTTCTCCACCCAAGTGCATCATTGTTGGAAAAATCATTGAACTATATTCCTGGGCAGGCTTGTAGAAAATTAATTGCTATGCTCATGTGGATCTATTTCTGGACACCCTACTTTGATCTATTTGTCCACATTTATACTAATTCCAAACTGTCTTTTCAGAGGTAGCTTTGGAATCAGTGCAATTCTCTCTGGATTCCTTCCTGTAGGTTTCTCAGGGAAGCCATCTGTAGGAGCAGATACACCTCAGAACTTGCTGGGAAGCAACCCTCTGAGGCACTGGAGATGCCAGCAATGGGAAGTGCATCAGTATGGAAATTTGGAGGAGAATTGCCAATGGGGACAGTGTAGCCACTGGTTGTTCCTTGCACTGAGGCCCGCAGGTGGAGGAGAGTATAGATGAACCAGGAACAGGGGTCCCTTTCTAGCTCTGTTGTCCCTTCAGAATCTTCTATTGGCAAAGCTTTCTGTCATATCAGCTGGCAAGGGAGAAGTATTTCAGTATCACAAGAAAAACAATTATAAGAAGGTTTGGAACTGAAATAAAATTCCATGTATAGTTTTTACAATCTACTTAGGGTTAATGTTATGACTATACTTAAAAAGTAGAAGGCTTGGAATTGCATAGATCCATTTATCCCACTATCATTTATGCTAAAGTACATTACATCTTTGTGCATTAAAAATCCATAGGTCCTCTGCCCCACCCCTATCAATAAAAAAGAAAGAAATTGAAAAAAGGGGCACCTGGGTGGCTCAGTTGGTTAACAGGCAACTCCTGGTTTTGACTCAGGTCATGATCTCAGGGCCATGAGATCAAGCCATGTTAGGCTCTGTGCTGGGCATGGAGTCTGCTTGAGATTCTCTTTCTCTCAAATTCATTCATTCATTCATTCATTCATTCATTAAAACCCCATAGGAAAATGTAGTATATATATATTTTTTTGCTTTATTCAATGTATTCTATTTTTAACTTTTTGAGGAACCTCCATACTGTTTTCCAAAGTGGCTGTCTTATGACCCAGAAAAGGCACTACTGGGTATTTATACCAAAGATATGGATGTAGTGAAAAGAAGGGTCACATGCACCCCAGAGTTCATAGCAGCAATGTCCACAATAGCCAAATTGTGGAAGAAGCTGAGATGCCCTTCAACAGATGAATGAATAAAGAAGCTGTGGTCCATATATACACTGGAATATTGCTCAGCCATCAGAAAGGATGAATCTCCACCATTTGCATTGATATGGACGGGATTGGAGGGAATTATGCTAAGTGAAATAAGTCAAGCAGAGAAAGACAATTATCATATATTTCACTTATTTGTGGAACATAAGGAATAACATGGAGGACATTAGGAAAAGAAAGGGAAAAATGAAGGGGGGGGAAATCAGAGAGGGAGATGAACCATAAGAGAATATGTTCTCTGGTTTCAGGGGGATGGGGAATGGGGGTGGGTGGCTTAGCCAGGAGATGGGTATTAAGGAGGACGGACACGTGTTGCGATGAGCACGGGGTGTTCTATGCAAACAATGAATCATTGAACACTACATCAGAAACTAATGAAGTACTGTATGGTGACTAGCATAACATAATTTTAAAAGTGGGGGAAAAAAGTAAGTATTCTAAAAAAATTAAGAAGAAAAATATTTTTTATGTTTACTCAATATTTATAATTTTAATGCTCCTTTCATCTTGATGATAGCTTTTTTAATATCTGTATTTGTTCATATGATCATGAAAGTAAACATGAGGTTTTTGGAGGATGAGTCATTTTTTATTACTTACAGCATGATTGATTAGGTTCCTAATGACCTAATTCTTCTGGGTTATTTGATGAGAGACAAATGTCACCATATACGCATGGAGATCTGTACTGCATATGAACAACCTTGAAATTAGTAATCTGGGAGCTTATATAGGAGAGAAATAGTTACCCTCCACTCCTGAGAGAGAGAGGGGGAAATGCGCTCTCTTGTTATTTGCAGTTCTTTCAAGATAAACACCCAGTTCCAAGGTCCTATGTTTCCTCCCCTTTGAATGGAAGCACATACTTCTGAGAAAGTCAATCTGCCACTAATTATTTAACATATTTTATGTTTCAAGCCTGTCCTTCAAGCTAGGTTACATGTTTATTTACTCAGAAAGCCCTCATTATGAAGGAAAATGAAAACATGTACTTTCTGACACCGAACTACTTGACATCCCATCTGTTATAATTTTTCTTTAGCTTGAAAACCTTCCTCCAGTATTTAAGGTAGTTCAAGTCAATTAAGACAAACGTTCTTAGTTTCCTGTTACAAAACATATCTTTTTTTTTTTTTTTACCTTAAATCATAAGGAGTATTTTCAGTAGAAATAGAATCCCAATTCAGTAGTTTTATTAATTTATTTTCTTTTCTCATTTTTAGGTTTCTGTTCACTGCTTTCTGGTACTGATTTTTTTTTTTCTTTTTCCTTTTTCCTTTCTTTCTTTCTTTTTTTTTTCTTTTTTGGTCTGCTTTCAAGATCTTTAATTCAATAAGCCAATATATAGTGCATTATTAGTTTCAGATGTAGAGTTCAGTAGTTCATCAATCGAACATAACACCCATTGCTCATCACATCAAGTTCTCTCTTGAATGCCAGTCACCCAGTTACCCCATCCCCCACCCAACTCCCCTCCAGCAACCTTAGTTTCTTTCCTATGGTTAAGAGCCTCTAATGGTTTGTCTTCCTCTCTGATTTCTTTCCATCTAGTTTTATCTTCCTTCCCCTATGATCCTCTGTGCTATTATATTCCACATATGAGTGAAACCATATGTTAATTGTCTTTCTTTGATTAACTTATTTCATTCAGGTTTCAGTTCCAGCTACACCTTTTTTTGATGGCTGAGTAATATTCCATTATATATAGTATAAATAAATATTTTATATGTACACATATATCCATATATATATTTATCCATTCATCTGTCAATGGACCTCTACAATTTGACTATTGTGGATATTGCTGTGGTAAACATTGGGGTGCAGTTGCTTGTTTGGATCTCTCCATTTGTATCTTTGGGGTAAATACCTAATAGTGCAATTGCTCTCATAGGATAGCCCTTTTTTTAACTTCATGAGGAACCACCATACTGATTTCCAGAGTGGCTATACCAGCTTGCATTCCTACCAACACCTACCAAATTCATGTCTTGAAGAACATGACAGCAATAGACAACAAAAAAGAAATGAAAGGGACGCCTGGGTGGCTCAGTTGGTTGAGCAGCTGCCTTGGGCTCAGGTCATGATTCCAGCATCCTGGGATCGAGTCCCATATTGGGCTCCTTGCTCGGCAGGGAGCCTGCTTCTCCCTCTGCCTCCTCCTGCCTCTCTGTCTGCCTGTGCTCACTCGCTCTCTCTCCTTCTGTCTCTGACAAATAAAAATGAAATCTTGCCATTTGCAACAACATGGATGGAACTAGAGCGTATCATGCTTAGCGAAATAAGTCAAGCAGAGAAAGACAACTATCATATGATCTCCCTGATATGAGGAAGTGGTGATGCAACATGGAGGCTTAAGTGGGTAGAAGAATAAATGAAACAAGATGGGATTGGGAGGGAGACAAACCATAAGTGACTCTTAATCTCACAAAACAAACTGAGGGTTGCCGGGGGGAGGGGGTTGGGGAGAAGGGGGTGGGATTATGGACATTGGGGAGGGTATGTGATTTGGTGAGTGCTGTGAAGTGTGTAAACCTGGTGATTCACAGACCTGGGGATAAAAATATATGTATATAAAAAATATATGTTTATAAAAAATAAAAAATAAAAAAAAAAATTTAAAAAAAAAAAAAAAAAAAAAAAAAAAAAAGAAATGAAAGGCATCCTAATAGGCAAAGAAGAAGTCAAACTCTCTGTTTTTACAGATAACATCATACTTTATGTGGAAAACCCAAAAAACTACTCCCCAAATTGCTAGATCTCATACAGGAATTCAGCAACATGGTAGGATATAAAATCAATGCAAAGAAATCAGTTGCATTTCTATATACTATACACTAACAAGGAGGCAGATGAAAGAGAAATTAAGGAATCAATTCCATTTTCAATTGCACCAAAAACCACAAGATATCTAGGAATAAACCTAACCAAAGATGTAAAGGATCTGTACTGTGAAAACTGTAGAACACTCATGAAAGAAATTGAAGAGGACACAATGAAATGCAAAAACAGTCCATGCTCATGGATTGGAAGAACAAATATTGTTAAAACGCCTAAGCTACCTAGAGCAATCTACACATTCAATGCAATCCCTATCAAAATATAATTAACATTTTTCACAAGATGTTCTTTTTATTTTTTCTTCTTCAGTTTGGCTCTGAGGCATCAAGGTATGGATTTCTTCTTATTTATCCTGCTTGACATATGCTGGGATTCTTGAATTTGCAAATTCATGTCTTGAAGAACATTCATGAAGTTTCTGGCCATTATTTTTTCCAATAATGTTTCTGCCTTATTTTTTAGTTCATTCCTGTCTTGAGCTCTGATTACACATGTGTCCAACTGATCAGTGTGTGGTTCCTCATGTGCTTAAGGTTCTGTTCATTGGTTTTCATCATTTTCCTGTCTCATTCACACTGAATCATTTCTATCACTCTGTCTTCATGTTCACAGCTTCCTTCCTCTGTTACCTCCATTCTGTTGCCTATCTCATCCATTGAAGTTTTATGGTTTGTTTGTTTGTTTTTCCAGATAATGTATTTCCCATTCTTTTTTTTTTTTTTTCTCTTTCTGTAGCTTCTATTTCTCATCTGAGACTTGTTATATGTTCACTCACTGCAAACACATTCTACTTTTTATCTTTGGACACAGTTGTCATAGCTGTTTTAAAATCTTGGCCTACTAATTTCAACACTGAATTACATCTCATTAGTTCTAAACTAACTGCCTGCTTTCCTGAGAATGGCCATATTCTTCTGGTTTGGTTTACATAAAATAATTTTGGATTTAAAGTGTGGCTTGGTAAATATTTTGTTGTAAAGACTCTGTTATAATAATTTGACAATTGTTGGTGTTTTTAGTTTTAGTAGGCAAGTAACTTGGTTGGACTAAAACTGAAAATTTGTTCTCTTGTGTGGTGGTTCAAATGTCTGTTTAAGTCTGTCATACTCTGGGCTGCTTTGAGTCTTGCCCACACAGATGTGCTTCGGGGATCAGCAGACATTTGGACAGAACATATGTGTAGAATGAATCTCTCTCTCTGGCCTTCCCATTTCCAGGATTCTATCCTTACCTCTCAGCATTCTGATTACCTTTTTGAGTTTTAATCTTTTTACAAACAATGCTGACTCTGGCCTTCATTAAAACCTGGTAATTCACAGACCTGTACCCCTGGGGATAAAAATATATGTTTATAAAAAATAAAAAATTAAAAAAAAATGTAAAACCAAAAGCTATGTCAAAGAGAAGCTTATCCCTGTGTACTTACCTTCTTCCTGGTGTTGACTACATGCTGGATCTGCCTGCTATAATCCCATCTTAAGCACCTTCATGGAGTTGTGCTTTGTGGGGTTTTTCTCCCAGATTTTGTAGTAGGTATCTTCAGGAGGGTTGATCCAGTAGACACTCACTCCGTGAGACCAGAAGCAGAATTTCTACTTCCCTTTACTTTTATAAAAGTTTTAACCCCATGATTTAAATAGAATATTTTTATTTAATATTTTCCATAATTCACTACTTAATCATTGATTCACTTGAAAATTAATGCAAGAAACAGGAAATTATGTAAGTTTTCTTCAAAGAAAACTTAATTCAAGTAACTATAAATTATTGGAAAGTTTGAAAGGATCAAGAAACTGTCACTAGAATTATTGATTAAAGAACACAGGACAATAGCTGAAATCTCTAACCGAGGAAATGCTGCTGCTGTCAAAATTTTACTGCTTTCTCTCAATACAACACTTAGGAGAAGAAACTAAGTCTAATTCTTCCAAAATACTCTAATTCTTACTATTTTGTTTCTCTGTACAAACAATATTAAAAAAAAAAAAAAGATGACTTTAGTTTTGCTTCCCATTTTCAGTACCAAGAAGGAAACTGCAGGTAGAGGGTGAAACTGAAAGAAAGAAGAGAGGAGAACTAGAGAAACAGATTGAGCTCTGATGATATGGTCCAATGACATCATGGTCTCATGACTTCATGGTCCAATGACATCATAGTCTGTGACTCACACTTTGCCAGCAGCTAACCTCTTGATGTGCTGATGTATGTTCAGAGAAAGGGGCAATGGATTCCTCTTCCTTTTTATGTACTGAATCCAGTATAAGTAGGAATTTTATCACTTTTTGCAGTACAATAAGAAATAATTTATCTAGGAATCATTTCATGTTTCGGTTGAGATACAAACCCTACTCCCTCCATTCCTCAGTATAGGGTTGGGTAAAAAGGTTTGTGAAGTCAACCGCTCAGTGTTCCACCTTCTATTCTATCTAGGAGGAATTTTGATTAAATTCCATATATAGCTGTGTAGACTGACAGCTGTAGCCTTTTGAATTGTATCACTAAGAATGAAGTTTTAAGACTTTCATCTACATTTTTATCCTGTTATTCAGACAAAGCCAGCTTGTGGAGAAAGAAATCTAGCACAAAGAATGAACCTAGGTAGAGTAAAAGAGAGAAAGAGGAAAAGACTTATTCAATAAACACCCATTCACTCAACAAATAGTTATTGAATATCTGTTATGCATCGGGCAATATCCTAGAGATGGGGTTTATACATTTAACAAAACAGAGAGGAAGATCCCCATGGAGTGGAAAACAGATATGTAGAGGAAAAAAGAATCCTAACTGTACATAAAGTTGTGAGACATGTTAGAGAGAAGTAAATCATGGATGAGGACACTTCTCAGAGGTTAACCTCCTCTGAGTCAAGACTCAGCATAATGATGTAATACAAGTTCTTGAATTGAGCCGTATCTGGTCAGATTTGACCTGGACTTCCCAGTCGTTTAAGCTAAAAGTCCCTTTCTTATGCTAATTTGCACCATACTTCTTTCACTTGAAAACCAAAGGTGCTAACATAACACAGTCGTCTTTTACAATGTAACTTTAACCAGTAGAATATCTATTTATCTTATATAGGTAGGTTATACAGATGCATCAGGTAGATAGACACATGAAAAACAGATGATAGATGATGATGATAGATAGATAGAGAGATGATAGATAGATAGATAGATAGATAATAGATAATTATAAGGATTTGGCTCAAGCAAGTATAGAGGCTGACAAGCCTCAAGATATTCAGCTGGCAGATTGGAAATCCAAGAGAACCAGTAGTATAATTCCAGTGCAAGACTGAACTCCTGAGAACCAGTGGTGTAAGTTGAAGTCCATGTGCAGATGCTAGGGCAGGAGAACACAGATGCCCTAGCTCCAAGACAAACCTGTCCTACTCGGCCTTTTTGTTCTATTCAGATCCACATAGAGGAGTGCAATCTACTTTTCTCAGTCTATTAATTCAAATATTAATCTCATCCAGAAAACTCTCACAGACACACCCAGAATAATATACAACCAAATACCTGGGCACCACATGGCCCAGTCAAGTTTATATGAAAAGAAAAATAACCATTATATCTTGTTAGTTTTTATACTAAACAGTAGTCTTAAAGTTTAAGTATCCTCTAACAGCCATTTTCATTATATCAAATATAGAACTTTCTTTTTCACGTCAAAATTGTTTATATGTTATGTATTAAAAAATTTTGTTTTCATTTTTCTTCTCAGAGGTTCAATATTTTTAAAAGATTTTAAATTGTTCCTTTGATATATACTACCTTCTTTTTCTTCACCTAATATATCTTTCTTTTACTTTAATGCAAGGCAATATTGTTTATTTTTTCTTCTCTCTCTCTCCCTCTCTGGGGCAGAGAGAGGAGCAATGGAAATGAACATTCCTGAAAGCCTTCATTCATCTGATAGAATCCTAAAAATGTGTAAATATAGAAATTAGAATTCGTTTTCTATAGCAGTTGCTAGAAAATATAACTAGAACCTATGGTTCATCTGTTCGCATTGTCCATACGTGGGAGTGGTGCCTGATTACAATGTTTCCTGGGCAAGTCAGCCACTCACAGCTGTGTGGACCTGCCATTTGGGGGGCCACACGTAGTATTTACAAACAAAACTTTACCAAGGTGAAGGGTCTCAATTTCAGTTTTGTTTACATACGTTTCTCTGAATGTGGAATTAAGGACATCCAGGGCTATTTCTTCACTTGCATGCATTAGCTACATTGAAATCTTTGAGATGGAATTAGGTTTCATCTAAGTTTACTGGAAGCCTGAGTTTAACAAAAGATAATGGTTATTTTTAACTTCCTAGAAAGCAGTGCCTGAGAAGGAAATAAGAGGCAGGCCCTAAATCTGTAACTGTGTCAAAATGTGATTCCAGAAATGTGACTAAGAGCAGTGTTTGTCAGATTTCTTCTTGCTCAGAAACCTTAGGGGTCTTTGAATGGGTGCTGGGCAGCAGCGAGGCTGAGGACAGGTCAGCAGCGCCCTGGGTGGAAATGTTAATTCAGGAAGATGCACTGAGGAGACCAGATGTCCCAGAAACCCCAGAATTCATGGCTTTTTGGAAGGACTCACGTGCACATATGACAATTGCTGGAAGCAGCAGTAGCTGTTGTCAGATCTCTGCTGGTCACCTCTGAAAGTGATATAATGGCAAATAAAAAGACCCAGAGTCAGGATGAGCTCATCTGGGAGTTTCTTCTGCTCTGCTGGCGTCTGCTAGGGATTGCAAGTAGGAACATTTCTGCCTGGAGCCCCTCCAGGACCTGCAGCAAACAGCACTGTGGGGGTAGAACTTGCTGCCAAGTGCCTTCAGTCTTCTCTCACATCCTCGTGTGAGTCACTCATGATTCATGAGGGAAGGTACAGACGGTGGGATTTTTGTATTCTCTCGCTGAAGAGGAAGCACAACAATTTCCAGGGAACTTGCAGTTCTGGAAATTGTGTTGGCTGAATCCAGCAATAGAGGAGTGTGACTTTTACTCTCCTTTCCAGTGCAGGATAGGGAAGCGAGGCACACAAATGCAGAATGAGCACTTCATTGATTTTTCTCCAGTGCCACATTTTTCGTCTATCTTGGGTCAGGCTCTCTGAGAATTGCTGGGATGAATGAGGATCACTGGGGGGCCCCAGGGCCATGCCCTGGAGGGTGCTACTCACAGGTTTTAGTCCTAATCCCTTCTCTTGGGGCAGACATTGATTGGAGATTTGTCATCTCTAGGAAGCTAGCGAAAAGCAGAGAGTCAGGTCTGTGACCTGCATGCAAACTCTCCACCCTTCCCGTCAGCCCTCAAATCTGCTCTTTGCTGCTGCTCTTCCAGGTTTCAGTTCTGCCGGCTAAGACCTCACACTTTTCCCCTTCCCTCATAGCAGGCTCCCACGCCCTCTCCTCTGTGCAAAATTTGTGGGGTTCAGATGAACCTAGACTAACAGGGAACTCTGTTTCTTCTTTTGCATGATAGAACAAGACTTGATTTGTCCTGCAGGAGTCCAAGCAAAGAAAGGGCTTCTTCCTCACATGAAAGACCTTGGAAGAAAGAGCCCCGTGTCACCCTACATTATGGGTTCTGACATTCATGTTTCTTTCCTTAATCTGCAACAGATTTCAGCTCCTAATGAGCTACCAAGCAACTTGGGACTAATTGCCAAATAATTGCCAACGCCAGTTTTTCTCCTGTTCCCTTTCTATCCAGTTTGACCAAGGAAATTTGAGGTCCATGGTGTTTCCTGCATCCTCCTCACTGAAAGCCCTGGAACTGCGCCAAATATAATACTCCAACAATGGCTCCCTGGAGATTTGGGAAGTATAAATATAAACCAGCATGTTGGCACCAGAGCTAATAAGAGACCAAAGAAAAGTTTCCAATGATGCGTTAGGGGATGTTGCTCAGAATTCTCAGCAGAGGAAGTAGGAATACACAGTTTTGGGCATTGGAGTGTCAGTCATGGAGAGGAATAGAATATATCCATTTCAGGATAGAAAGGGTTGTAGTAAAACTAATGTTTTAGTCTCCTCTGGTTAGAATCTCTGGGTGTCATGGAATTCTAATAACCATGTGCTAAGGGCACAAAGAGAAGTAGGCCCTGTTGGGTTATTTTATCTGGAAAACTAAGTGAAGTCCACTGATAGACAAGTGCCAGTCACGAATGATAATTTTGGGAATGTTCTTATAATCCCATAAACGTTAGTCTCGTTAGTGATGGTTACAAAGAGCATGTGAGGAGAGCAAGGCACACATGTGCACGGCAGCTTAAAAACATGGAGGATTGTATAGGGTTTGGGGAAGATAAAATAAAATAGGACATCACCAACTGAGCTGTAGAGGCCCAGAGAAGGCTTCAAACCAGTTCCATAAACTGTATTTCCCAGAGCTCATGGCATGGACCCCTCCTCTCTCCACCATCCCTGAGAGCCTGGCTCCTCTGGGTAATTGAGTCCCCTAGATAATTGAAAAAGAAAGGGTAAATACGTATGACTCCTTGTCAAGAGTGAGTTTCCACATTTAGTTCGTTCAACCTCCACTGTTGACTGTCACATGAAACTATTCCCTGGTGACAGTGGTGTACCAGTAAAGTGTAACAGGGGACAAAAGGGTAAAAAGACTGTCTAACTGAGATGTTTTCCTCTTGCAGACCTTCTGCTGGCTTTAGACTTCACTACCAAATACTGTGTGGACAACAAATCCACAGCATAAGCCTCAGGGATGGAAGCTGAGGAGGTAAATGAATACATTGCTCAGGGAAGAGCCTGGTGCTCGGCTATTGCAAGCCATCAAGAGAGGCAGAGAGGACTGTGAAGAGCCAGAGTCATAGTTAGAAAAATAGAACCAATATCCTGCTTCCAGCCTTCTCTTAAAAGCAAGGGAACCTACAGCGAAAGCACTCAGAGCTGGCGTGGATGAAAGTCTGTATGTCAAAGGTGTGGGGTCAGTAGTCAGTTGGTCTCTTGAACTGAGCCACCTTAGCTAAGGAATTTCATTGTGCAATCTACATGGTGTTTTTATTGTCTGCAATTATTTGGTTGCTTGGGATGTTCATTTATTACTTTATTAAACTCAAACTTAATTTTAATTGAGTTGAGGGGGAAGGATCTGCCCATCCTTTAGTGGGGAAAAATTGCAGGGGCTAGATCCCTCAAGATAAGTTGTGTCTAACACAGCAGCGAGCTCTGTTGGAAATCCAGGAAAAAGGTGCAGAGATATAACAGCTCATGCTCAGGAAAGGTCTGATGCATTGGACAGATTTCTGTCTTAGGTTTAAAACTACAATTATAGCAGAAATCTAAATCAGGTTTCTCTTCCTGGCAGAGTGGTATGCAGGTGGTAAAAACCAATGGCCAACCTGACCCTGAGAACCTGAGCTCCTTCCAGAGCCACTTCAGGGCACTAAGGCTCCTTCCAACTCCCCTTTCTTCAGTGGGTCAAACAGGTTGTGGGATCGGATCAAAAGATAAACTGACATCAGCACATTATTATTATCATCACTGAAAATATGCAAAAATAAGAGTCGGGTCTGATGTCGGTTTTGTGATTTTGTAAAAATAAAATTATAGGGCCAAAAAGAAATTCTTAGGTGGAAATACACTTCAAGCACATCCAAAAGAAAACATCAGAAGAGCTAGCCACCAGTTCCTGAAGATTAAACAGCATTGGTAGCAGACGCTGACATCTACTAACAGTCTGCAGTGTGCATTTGCTGTGCTAAGTCCCCTAACTTCCATAAGGAACTGGGAAGAGAGGTGCTCTTAGCGTCTTTATGCTACAGATGGGAACACGGAGGCACAGGAGGCTACACAGATGAAAAACGGCAGAGCTGGGTTGTCACATGGGAACTCTTCAGATATTTACTAATTGCTATTTGAGATAAGCAGTGTGAAAAGTTTACTTTGACCTAAGCATTGTAAGAAAGGCAGAAATGTCGTGGAAACAGGTGTACTCTGAGTTTTGAAACAGCTCCATAAACTGACACGATGGACAGGACATTTCCTGCCAGCATCTGCCTTTTCCCTTCTATTTGTTGTTCCTCCATCATAGTGGGATATGCTACCTTCATCTTTCAGGGTAAATAAACAGTCTATTCCTTCATTCCTGTTCTTTGTAGGTCAATCTTGGGGACCGAGTCAACCAAGCTAACTTCTCCTCGGTCACAGAGTTTGTGTTGCTGGGGTTCTCCAACCTTGGAGAAATCCAGCTCATCCTCTTTGCTGTGTTTCTGTGCCTGTATCTGATTATTCTGAGTGGGAACCTCACCATTATCACAGTCATACGCCTGGACCGCAGCCTCCATGTACCTATGTACTTCTTCCTGGGGATCCTCTCCATCTCTGAGACATGCTACACCTTCGTCATCCTGCCCAAGATGCTCCTAAATCTGTTGTCTCTGCTCAGAACAATCTCATTCATTAACTGTGCCATTCAGATGTTTTTCTTCCTTGGTTTTGCTGTCACTAATTGCATGTTGCTGGGGGTCATGGGCTATGACCGGTATGCTGCTATCTGCCATCCACTTCGGTACCCTATCCTAATGCGCTGGCAGGTATGTGGACAGCTGGCAGCCATCTGTGCTGTGATTGGCTTTTTGTTCTCACTGACAGGCTCATTCTTAGTCTTTGAACTCCCTTTTTGTGGTCCCAATAAAATCAACCACTACTTCTGTGACATTTCACCAGTTATCCAGCTTGCCTGTACAGAAACCTACATCAATGAGCTGGTCATCTTCGCTGGTGGAGTTCTAGCACTCATGGTCCCCCTGACTTTCATATGCATATCTTACGGTTTCATTGTCCGTACCATCCTGAAGATCCCATCCACTGATGGCAAGCGGAAAGCCTTCTCCACCTGTGCATCCCACCTCACTGTGGTCATTGTCCACTATGGCTGTGCCTCCTCTGTCTACCTTCGACCCTCAACCAAGTTCTCATCTAACAAAGATAGGCTTGTGACAGTGACCTACACAGTTGTGACTCCATTGTTGAACCCAATGGTGTATAGCCTCAGGAACAAAGATGTCCAGATGGCCATAAGAAAAGTGATTGCCAGAGGAAGGTTTTATCCTAAAGCTCTGTGATGAGAGTACTTGGCATCTATGGAAACCTCCTTTCTGAGGATGTAACAATAATGATACAGCTGATGATACTGTCACCTTTTATTTACATAGCATGGGATAGCCTCACAGTGCAAGCTTCCCCAGGATATTATTTTGATAAGCATTGTGGAGTGCAGCTGTGAAATTGAGTTGATTGTTAATCAGATACAAGTCTCAAATGCCTTTAAACTTGCACAAGTAAGTATTTTGATTTCCCAGAACTGGAAACAAGCGTCCTTGGATGTGCAGACCAAGTTCATTCCATTTCAGGAAGGACAACACGTTGTGAAAGGTCATTCCGTCTAGAAGGTTCAACCATCACAAGTTCTCAGTGATTTAGAAAAATCTTCGTAGGGTTTTTCACAAAAACCATGGGTAAAATGGAATACATCTAACTGAAAATTATTACTATAATCAGGAGCCATCCACACTGGAAAGGATCCAAAGCTATCACTTCCAATCACTCTCTCATCACGGAGCCCCACCTGTAGTAGCCCAGCCTCTGACTGAAGGCTAACTAGGGGACCAGACAATATTAAACGCCCCGAAGTGTTATCAAGTCCCACCTTTGTTTCTCTTCCTCCTTTTGGTCCTAGCTTTTACCTCTGGATGTGCATATCTTCCATCTACTATTTCACGTATGTGGTGACAACTGAAACATTTTAACAGGATGATGCACTGTCCTGTCTCAGCTGACGACTCTTTTGACCTTCATGACAACTCAGAGCCCACAGACCCCTCAAAATCCTGGTCATCCATCTCTTCATTATTTTCAAGAAATTTCCCATTTTGTTAAGAGTATTGTTCCAATGGGTCACTGGGAAATGGGGACAATATTCCAGGTGACAGGATAGTCTTCTGCCTTGTGCTGGAAGTCAATTTTATGTTAATACACCTTAGGGTTTTGTGTTTTGTTTTCTCTCCCATTTCCTGTTAATTCTGTCACAGGCGTGCTCTTCCCTAACTCCTACGTCCCTTAGGCTACAGGATTTTATGTTGTATATCCCCAGTCCTATCTTTACGAAGCCTATTTTGGTTAGTTTAGTTTAGTTGTGTTATTCTCTAAGGCAATCTCATATCTGGTATTTTGCCCCTTAAATCTCTGCCTTTAGCTTGTGCCTAGAATATCCAGCTCTTTTCATACTTTACTTATAACCTCGAGGCTACTGGTCATCTCTCATATAACTGCATTCTGTTCCTTCCAGAGCTGGAGGCTACACAGTCCATGTATTGTACAGAAACACAATTAACAGTGGCTGCACGGAAGCCCATGTTGATTATGCTCAGTGGCAAGGAGCCCTGCGCTAGATACACATGCCTGCCAAGCCCTCGTTCTGAGGGTGCTCATGCTCAGAGGCTTTGCACCCTCATCTTGGGTGCTCCACAAAACAGAGTCACTTTCTCTGTCTCCGGAAGGTTCCATTTAGGGGCACTTACACTTTGACTTCGGCTCCACGTCACTTCTCCAGCAACTGTGAGTTCTAAAAAGAAATAGTTCCTCCCTTTCACAAACTACACTCTGGGAAAGGATGTCAGATTGGTGGGCAAGAAGACGAGATGCTCTGTGGCACGGTAGGGACTCCCTGGGGGCTCCGGCAGTCTTCCAGTAGTCTGATGACGGAAGCAGGAGCCTGAGGGAAACTGGGCATGGCTTTCTGAAGTACCATCAGAAAATCTTTTGAGGGGCTTGAAAAGTCCCCTCCATTGTCACAGAGACCGGTGCCACAGTCCTGCTCCCTGTCCAGTCCCCACGTCCCCACCTCGTACCCCTTACAAGGCACCGTGGTGGCAACCATGCACCGTAACAATTATGCTATGTGTAATCCCTCTTAAAACTCAAGTTCTACGCTTTATTACTGAGGGCTTCCCTTCTTTCTTCCTTCTTACAAAACCCCACTGTGATGAGAGTAAGTGGGCAGAAAAGGTGCAGAGCGTAAGGTTTCCGGATCCAGAGAGGAGCCTGAGAAGGCGGCCTCACCCCTGCAAGACTCTCCTCGCTCATCACACCACTTTTCCTGACTCCCCAGTCAGAACCTCGAGCCAGCCCACCTGCCTACTGTCCTCCATTTCACTTGTCCTTCTTAAATGTTTGTTTATGTAAGAAAAGAAGAGAGAAGTGTTGTATGGCAAGACCTCAACCTTAAACACCCAGAGATCTAATTTTTCCACCATTCCCTTTGAAGTGAATGTGGCTGGAGAAAATTCTGTAATAAATCTGTTTATTACAATAAGCTGACAATCAACATCTAAAATGTACATTTTTTATATTTTTTTTTTCCTGAAAAATATCAACCTATTCTTTGCTGAAGCTGCCGCACATAGGCTCCCTTCTACCTGAAACATTAACTCACGGGTCCCTTGCACAGCCCTCTCCCTCAGTCCTTCCAAACACAGTGCCAGTCTAGGACCCCGCATCATTCGTTAGGGGAAAACTCCAAGGAGTGGACTGAAATGCCCTGTTCCTCTTGTCTCGGACTTTGCAAATGTACCTGCCCCACAATCATTCCTGTATCTTCTTCCATCCCTGCTGTAGCACAAGCGTCCCCTTCAGTGTTCTCGGTTACACTTCCTTCTCCGTGCCCGCGTTCTGTCCTCTCCCTGCTGACTGATGCCCTGAACCCTAAGCAAGCCGGCCTCCCCCATCCTGGACGGCAGGGTTGACACTGGGGCGCAGACACGGAGCAGGCGTGTGTCCAGGTGTTTTCAGACTGTGGGTTTACGCCAGATCACACACGCCCTCCCGAAGCGGGTGTGCGAGAAGCCGCAGCCCAGCTCGAAGGAACCAGGCAACCAACGCCAGAGGTCGACCCACGGCCCCTTGATCGTGACCTTTTCAGGCAGAAGCGCGGAGGCTGGACGCTGGGAAAGGAGGAGGGAGCGACCGGCTGATGCCGGGGCGACCACGGAGTGCACCAGCTTCAAAGGCCGGCCCTGACTTGCTCCTTCCGCACACATTGACCGAGCACCTGCCCTGCGGGGAGATGCGGGGTGAAGGGACCCGGGTCCCGGTTTCCAGCTCCCTGCCCGCGCTCCCTCCCGCAGGGTCCTCCGCGGAGGCACTCGTGGTCCCCCCTCATGACCTAAGGATGCTCAGAGCGACGTCCTCCACGTTGAAGTGATGCTCCCCTCCCTTCCTACACTTTTAAAAATATTTTATTTACTCATTTGAGAGAGAGAGAGACAGAGGCCAAGCCGGGGGCAGGTGCAGAGGCCGAGGGAGGAGCAGGCTCCCCGCTGAGCAGGGAGCCGGATGCGGGGCTCGATCCCAGGACCCTGGGGTCATCACCTGAGCTGAAGGCAGACGCTTAATGGACTGAGCCACTCAGGCCTCCTTTTCTACACATTTTTAAATTAAAAAAAAAAAAAAAAATATATATATATATATATATATATACACACACACACATATATATATATACCAACATCCTCAAATTTTATTTATAGTAAGCACTGGGTGAGGTGCATAAACAATGAACTTGGAACACTGAAAAAAATAAAAGAAAATTTAAAAAAATCATTGCTGGGTCGCCTGGGTGGCTCAGTGGGTTAAAGCCTCTGCCTTCAGCTCAGGTCATGATCCCAGGGTCCTGGGATGGAGCCCCGCATCCGGCTCTCTGTTCAGCAGGGAGTCTGCTTCCTCCTCTACCTGCCTCTCTGCCTACTTGTGATCTCTGTCAAATAGATAAATAAAATCTTAAAAAAAAATTAAAAAATAATTAAAAATAAAAAATAATTGCCCAGAGAAAATAAAATAAAAATGTATATACCAATGTCCTCAAATTTTATTATTTATTTATAATATTAAATAATATATTTATAATGTGTTATTTATATTTAAATACAACTGTTAATCATATAAATGTATTAATAATTAATATTTATTGCATTAAATAATATATAACATGTTCTATTATGCATGGTATATGTGTATATATAATGTATGTATATCACACATGTAATATATATTATGTATAATAATAAAGGTGTAAAATATGTTATATATGTATATTATACATATATTATTTAATAATAAATATGTGTTATGTTTATTATGTATTTAAATTATATTTATTATAAAAATATGTATATATTTATATTCTTATATTATAATAATTAGTATATATTATATAATATTTACAAATATACAAATAATAAACATATATTTATTGAGTTAAGTTATAAATTTTTTAAGTTGCCTTGAGAACTTAATGAATATTAAAAAGGTAAGTAATAACTCTTGCTCTTACCAAAATGGGTTAATAGAAATTGGAGTTGAACTCCCATCTTAAAAAATTAAATTCTGGGAAAAATGAACATTTTCCGGACATTGTACAACAGGCAGCATAGGGGCCCCAAGAGAAAAGAAGGCACAAACCCCTAACACTTCCATCCATCGTCACAGAGAGTTGCCCTAAAACAAACACCTATAAGGCAAAGGTGACATAAAATGGAGTTGCTCAAAACGGAATCTACTCGATTAATTTCAAAAGGCAGTAAAAAATGAGATTAAAATTTAACACCAGAGATTACTCAGTTGGATAAAAAAAAATCTACTTATATACAATCTCTAAGGTGTCTACTTTAATTATGAACCACAGGTCACTTAAAGATTCAAAGATGGGAAAAATACATGCCATGACCCCCAAATTGAATCCAAGCTGTAGTGACTGTATTAATATCAGCTAATGTTAATTTTAGAACCAGGGACATTCTTTGAGATAAAGGGTATAATTTCAGAATAGTAAAGTGTTCAATATATCAAAAAAACATAAAAATCCCAAATATATATGTATACAATCATAAAAATTAAAAATTCATTAAAGAAAACACTGATAACTGACAAACCTGCCGTTATAATTGACTCAGTAACTGAAAGAACAAGGCTACCTCAAATAAGGATATAAAAGGGCAAAGAGGGGCGCCTGGGTGGCTCAGTGGGTTGGGCCTCTGCCTTCCTCTTGGGCCATGATCTCAGGGTCCTGGGATCGAGTCCCGCATCGGGCTCTCTGCTCAGCAAGGAGCTTGCTTCCCCCATTCTCTCTGCCTGCCTCTCTGCCTACTTGTGATCTCTGTCAAATAAATAAATAAAATCTTTTAAAAAATCACAAAACCTGTTGAATAATTATATTGTATACCTGAAACTGACGATACTGCATGTTCTTAAAAAAATTTAAGAACCCTAAAGGCATTATGACAAATGAGCCTGACACAGAAGATTATAGATTGTATGATTCCATGTATATGAATTTCTAGAAAAGGGAAAGCTAAAGGGACAAAAAGCATGTCAGTTGCCAGTGGTAGGTCTAGCGGTATGAGTAAAAGACTTAGTGAGAAAGGCACAAAGAAATTTTGGGGGATGATGGAAATGTTCTGTGTAGTGATTGTTGTTGTTTGACAACTATATACTTTTCCAAAACTTAATGGACTTTAAAAAAGGTGAAATTTATTGAATGGAATTATACTTTACAAATCTGATTTTAAAAAGGCTGACTGCAGTATAAGAAGTGAAAAGTAATTGCTAATAAAATCTACAGTAAGCAGACATAGAAAATCTTCTTTTTAATGTTAATATTTTGAAAACACATGGTATACATTCTAAAATTTACCGAGATTTTCACAAAGCTTGGGCCACTCATTGGCTTTGAACTTTTGGAATCCACAAATGATAAGATGATGACTTTATTTGGATGAACACATACCAGTGTCTCTAGAAAAAGAGAAAGGTGGGAGGAAGTGGGGAGGGAAGGAGAGAGGCAGGGAGAGAGGGAGCAAATCTTCAAGTCTGTAAGAGGGAAGATGGGACAGAGTTAGAAGGGAAGAAGAAAAAGAGGGAGAACGGAAAGAAAGATGGGGGAAAGGGAGGAACAGGAAGAGCCAAAATGTCAAAATGTATTTACAATTCCCATTTTCATCTTCTGTGTTCAAATGTCTATTTATTCAATTATCCCTTCTACAAATACGTATTAAACACCTCCTATGTGACAGAGCTGAATGCACAGATGACACATTAGTAGACAGACAAATCCATGCTCTATGGACTCCGCGTGTTAGTGGAAGAACAAAATATGTCCTCATTTCAAATAATTCTTGGAAAATGTTTAAAACTTGTCTACTGAGCTAGAAGAGGCTACCTCTTGGGGATCTGGCTCTTCAGCCATGCTCATGCATGCACAGACACGCAAACACAGGGGATCAGTGTTGAAGTACTGGAGGCTGATGGATAAGGTGTGGGGTGTGGATTCATGTGCTCCTGACTCAGGCCTTAAGGGATTCTGTATGTTTTTAATTACTCAAAGCCACGTCTTCCGTGGGCCCACTTCCTTTGCAAAGTATGGTCTTCTTGAGGGCTACCTTTACTTCACGATTCCTCAGACAGTAGATGATAGGGTTGAGGAGGGGGACAATGACAGTGTAGAGCACAGACACCGCTTTGTTGGAATCATAGGCATACATGAGCTTGGGGCGGGCGTAGGTGAAGAGGGTTGTGGAATAGAAGAGGATTACAACTGTCAGGTGAGAGGCGCAGGTGGAAAATGCCTTTTGGCGGCCCTGTGCGGAAGTGATCCTGAGGATGGTGCTGAGAATGGAGGCGTAAGATGCCACCACTACACAAAGGGGGACGGCAATGACCATGAGGGCCAAGAAGAAGTCTACTAGCTCAGCCTGTGAGGAGTCCTCACAGCAGACATTGAGGAGCGGAGAAATATCACAAAAGTAATGATTGATGCGGGGTGTGCCACAGTAGTAGAGTCGGGCTATGAACACCATCTTAATCATGGCAGTCATGAGCCCACAGAGCCAGCATCCCCCAGCCAATGTACCACACAGCTGGTTGGTCATGATAACTGAGTAGCGTAGTGGATTACAAATGGCAACGTGGCGGTCAAAGGCCATGACAGCAAGAAGGATGTACTCCGTGCAGACAAAGGTCACAAAGAAGTAAAGTTGAGTCATGCAGCCATTGAAGGAGATGGTCTTATCATGGCTGAGGAAGTCTACCAGCATCTTGGGGCTGATGACTGTGACATACCACATCTCCAGGAAGGAAAGATTGCTCAAGAAGAAGTACATGGGCTTGTGCAACTTCCCATCGCTGCGAATGCCCAGGATAATGAGAGCATTCTCCAGCAAGGTCAGCAGGTAGGCTGCCAGGAACATGAGGAAGAGCAACATCTGGAAGGCCGGCCGTGTTGGAAATCCCAGAAGAATGAAATGTATGGTCGCTGTACGGTTATCTACTTCCAGAACCTTGCTGATCATACCTGGCTGGGGGCACAAACAAAATCAGTTTTTCCTGTGTCCTGAGCACCAGCCTATGGTTCCTGACATTGACAGAGCCCAGCAAACTCATGTCAATAGAAGTCCTCCTGCCATTACAACTTTACTTCCTCCTACGGCATAATCAAAACCAAAATTTGGGCAAAAATGTACTTTAGAGAGCTTATATTTTATTTTTTTCTCAAATTGAGCCAAGAGTGATAACTCATCCAAGGTCCCATAGAAGTGAAATTGGAAACTTCGGACTCCAGTTAGTTCTATACCTTCCTAATACATCTCCATTGAGCATAGGAGGATGGCCTTCATAGCACCCCTTCACTATAAGCAAGAAATCCAATTTACTGCATATGGGAAGGAGATAGGAGACTCAAGTGTTCATCACCCAGATTCTGGGTGACTCTGGAAAAGTCTTATGGCCCCACTTACCTATAAGAAAAGATTTCTACTGTTTTGTTTTGTTTCCTATTTAACAAGGTCATAGAGCTTAAATGAAGCAATATTTGAGCAAACACACAGGGTTAATAGTAAATTTTATATGAATATTCACCAGCTTCCTGGAGAACAAAATCAAATAGATATTTTAAAAGGTAATGTTTTCTTTCATCCAATTCATTGTATGGAGTACTTGATTAGGAGTCTGGAAAAAGTAAATCAAATCCCACTTTTGTCTCCCTCCAGCTAAGTGAGCAAGTGACTTCATTTTCAGAATACTAATTCTTTTATTTTCAAGGTGGATATAATATAATTTCATCACATCTGTAAACATCTAATGAGCTTTAAGGTTTAAATTAAATTCCCATGGAAATTCTTGTGACCTTTCCAGGATGCTCTGCTAATTCTCCCTGCCAAAAACTCAACACAGATCGACACAGCCATTGTTAATGAAGAAGGAGGGGATTGTAAGACCTTTCCAGGGGTATCAGGAAAAATGGAGAACCTGACGCCTTCTGCCATCAGTGAGCCTCCTGTATGGTTACCCCCCACCACCACCACCATGGATGCAGTCTCCTTCCGGGGGGCTGAGAATCACTCCGAACCTGAACCTCAAACCTCCCACCTTCCATGTGGAGTGCCTCACCCTTCCCAGGCTTTCTCTGGCATCTACGGCCTGATTCCTCCCTCCCACACTCGCCCAGAGTCAGTCTCTCTCCTTCTCTTCTCCTCAACAACTCTGCTTGTGTGCAGGACGTATGACGCACGGCTGGGGAAGGCTGTCTGTTTTTCCTGAGCTGGAAAATGGCCGCCCACCCCATCCACCTCCCTCTCGCTACCCAGACCTCGCTTTAGGATCCTAAAGGGAGGCAGAACAGCCATCTCTTAGGGACCCACGTTAGAGAGGAACACAGACACGGATAAACAAACCAATACCTGATAGTGCAAATTCAACAAGCAAGTTTGTTTTCTGGTGGAACTCAGCCTTTAATTCACACACACACACACACACACACACAGGGCACAAAATGGCCCCTGCTTGCCATGGCCTAGGATTCACGAGGTAGTGTAGGGATGGTGGAGCTTACAAACAAGGGATGGTCCCTGAACCCCGAACTCCCTCAGCTTCTTTCTACTCTTCTCTGAGGGTGAGGATCCAGCAGCAGGAAACTTGTTAGTGAATAACTTAGGCCCACCCTCCAGCCAGGCTTTTGCTCAGCACACCTCTGTCCTGGCAAACGGATGCATGAGATCAACCTGTTTCCAGCTACTGAGGACCCATGAGATCAACCTGTTTCCTCCCTCCCAAATGGGGGGAGCATGTCCATTTGGGAGGCACATCCTCGATGCCCGGTAATAAGACACCAGTCTCTTGAGCTGTATCCTTGGACTCATTCCCTCTTGCATTTCTCTATTCCAACAATGGGCAGGGAGGGCATTATACCTAGAAGTCCTTTCTTCCTGGAACCCTTCCCAGGGTCCCCCAGGAAATGTGATGATGCAACATATTGTCAGGACTTCAGCAACAGGCACTGGCTGTCATTGTCAGAGGAGATGCCTCCGCCCTGAAGCTGGGCTTGAAGGCAGCCCCTGCAACTGGAGATGAAGACCTAGCACATGCGGGGGGGATGTTCTCACAGGCGTCGTGCATTCTTTCCTGTACTTCCCCCAGGAATGTCAGGGTCAGAGGCAGCGCCGCTGGGGAAATGAGCATGAGAGAAGGATCGGACAAAATAAAGGAGGAAGAAGAAGGTGTACAGAATTCTGGCAAAGACATCTGACTGAGCAATCTTATCATTTAAGCATAGGATTAGCTTTGTTTTCCAGTAGTCCACTAAAAGAGGAAAAGTCACATAAGAGAGAAAAAAATTGGAATTACAGTATGAGCACCTCTGAGCCTTGAAACTCTCCATATATAGAAGATGTACATATTACAGAGAGATCGACAGATGATAGATAATAGATGGATGATGGGTAGGTAGATGGATAGACAGACTTGTATCTATATATATAATATGCTTTGCCAATAGTCCCATGCTATGTAAATGCAGGACGGGGTCTAGGTCTCAGATCTCCAGGGCTGGGCCATCTTAGTCCCATCAGTGGCTTCCAAGGTCACTTATCAATTCCATCTGGCAGAGGAGGAAGAGAGCAAGGCTCCGAGAGTGACAGCCTTTGTTCCCACACAAGATTGGCAGCAAGCAGGTCCCTGAACAGAATGGGCTGCCCCCGTGGCAGACGAGGCCTCACGTTTGCAAGATCTGACGGCACAGTACTTCACGTGAGCCTCACCGTCGGCAGTTAGCCCGGACAAACATCATAGTGCCTCGTTGAATCTTACCGTCTTCCTCTTACGGTATATACCGCACAATGAACAGTGAAATCTTCTAAAGGGTTAGAAATCATCCGAACTGCAACCACCATCCCCTTTGCCAGACCCGCCCTCAATTAACGGAGAAACAACACTCTCACTCACGTCCCTGTGTTGCGCCTTCCCCCTCCCCCATGTCCTCATTCTCCTTCTCTCCTATGGTCATTCCACTTTCTCTGCCACTTTCTCTCTGTCTGTTTCCCAGGGCGGAGCACTCCTGGACTCTGCATTTTGCGAGGCATACAGGTGGGCCGATGCAGTAAACTGAGGGATCTTCAGGAGCACAGATCACTGGGCAATCAGATTACAGCAGAGTCTTAAAACGACATGACAGCCTACATTACCAGCACTTCTTCATCCGGCTCAATATGCACCTGTGAGAGGGAAATACCGCTGAAGCAAAATGTACTAACCTCACTCCCCAACTGTACGGTGTACCTGCACTTAAGCTCACCACACAATAAGCTCACGGAAGACAACTAGTTTTAAAATACCAATAAAATGAAAGCTCCTAAGAACCAGGGATTGAAATAAAAATGATTTTAAATCCCCTGGGAATACCTAAGAGCCTTTTTTCAACCCACCATTTTCCCAGTCATGTAACTGAGGACTCTTCTCCCAGTGTTGTCAGGCATGTCCACTGTGGATGGAGAAAAGAGGAGAGATCATGTAGACCAGGAGGAGGAAGGCCATGTCCCCAGGCTCAAGAGGTGCTAGGCAAGCCCAGTTGTGTCTGTTCAGCTTGAAGTAGGTGTAGAATGAGCTATTTATGCTCTGCCAGCTTCTGAGCTACTAGAGGAGCAGACAACTCCCTCCCGCCCACAGGGGACCTCCCAGTAGACACAACCCTCAGGAAAGTGTTTGGCCTTTCCAGGGCCCAAGAGGACTCGGGAGAAGTACTAGGGAAGAGCTCAGTTAAATATTACAATTTAAATGGCACAAGAGAGACCTTAGGCTTGAGGCACATCATCTTCCTCCCACCAGACTCTGGAGCAGAGGAAGGTGAGGGAACAGGGCATGTGTGTGTCCTCTTCTCTTTCTGGAGAATGGTCTCAAAAATCATAAGATCCTCTGGGGAATATAGTGCTATAACTGAAGTCATTCAGCAGAAAATCAGAATGGCATCTACTCACTCTTATTTGGGGACCCAAGTACATGTACACACACATCTACAAGCTCCAAACACCCTTAGATGTCACACACACGAGTGTCAGTTCTATACACCTACACGATTCTCATGTGTCAGTGACTCAGTAGATGAGCACATCCATATGTATTTCAAAGAGATTTACATACCCCCATGCCCACCACAGCATTATTAGCAGCAGCCAAGATATGGAAACCACCTAAATGCCCATCAGTGCATGATTGGATAAAAAGATGTGCCATGAGACTCTGGCCATGAGAAAGGAGGGAATCCCACCATGTGAGACAACATGGATGAACCCTATAAGCACAAGTGCTAAGTGAGGTAAGTCAGATAGAGAAAGACAAGTACTGTATGACATCGCTTATATGTGGAATCCTTAAAAAAAAAAAAAAGTCATACTCATAAAAAACGGATGGTAAAATGGTGTTTATTAGGGAATGGGAGTGAGAAGATGAGACTCACGGAGTTTAAGGGTACACATTCGCAATGAATAGCAAATAAGCCATAATTTTCAATGCACAGTATAATAGATATAGGCAACAATATGGGACTATAATCATGTAACGTGACAAATATGGCTACAAAGACAATCATATTACAATATATAAATGTATCAAAGTGCCATGTTGTACACCTTCAATTTACCCAGTGTTATGTGTTAAATATATTCAATTAAAACAAACAAACATAAAAACAAACAAACAATAACAACAACAACAAAAAAAAACATGAGTTTTCATTGCTCTCTGTTAGCTCTGTGGGCAAACACATGTCTCAGGTCTCTCCAAGTACTATGTTCCTCGTTTTTAAAAGGCAATGGCAACATTAACCCAGAAGTTAATAAAACAAAATACCATCCCTTCTTGTTACAACTATTTACAACCATTCCTTGCTACAAAGAAAAAAAGCTATAGTTAAAACTCTGAGCGCTTAAAGGAAAAAAGGAATTCTAATTTCATTCTATTGTTTCTTGTCACAGAAGAAAAAAAAAACAGTTAATTAAGGGATAATATTGAAAGATAGGCAGAGCCTATAGCTTTGAATTGAGTGAGAAAAAGCGCAGAGCTTATGTACTGTAATATGTCTGACTCTGAACCGTATTCAAGATCATTATGTTTTAGTATAATTATGTGCTTAGCTTTAGTAAAAATAAATAGAGTGATTTTTAAATGTAAAGGTTGAAGTTTACTGGAGAAATTCACATTTTTCCTTGTATTTTATAGTTGTTTCTGAAAATTGTGCTTTCTATTTCCTCTCAATATAAAAATTTTGAGGCAGATAACCACATTGTGTGCTTTCTATGCACTGTCTTATGAATTAAAAATTACACAATTTATTTTTTCTTTTTAAATGCAAGAATATTCTGAGTTAATTGTGATGAAGAGTGCCCCTGTTTTAAAATAAATGAAGTTTATTTAAAGAATCATAATGAACACAGGCTCTTCTCTTGTTCCCTTTCTGCTATCTCTCTCTGGTGAAAAGTTGGCTCCACTGAGTGGATGTTCATAACCTAAAGAAGAGGAAATAAAACAAAACAAAATAAAATAAAGTGTGGCAACATAAAAGAACGTAGAACTTACTTGCAGTAGCTACTGGAATCCTAGGTATAGTGTCTGGGAATTAACCCACCACTCTCCAGCTAGCCTGTGAATTACAACTTTAAAGAGACAATAAATCTCACACTTCCTGGAAAGACAAAATAGGAGGTGTGGAGGGAGGTGTCACCATCTTAATCTGGCAACTTAGTAAAATATATGTCATTTGAAAAATTTTTAAAAATCTAAAACTAAAAATCATTTGAAAACTTCTCAAAGAATGCAAGGCAAAAAGCAGATAAATCTATTACATCAGGCACATAAAGTTGAAAATGAAAGAAAGCACAAATCACAATGACTCCAACAAATGGGGATTGATTTTTTATTGTTTAATTTAAAAAAAATAAACAGAACTCGGGAGATCCCTGGGTGGCTTAGTCAGTTATGCAGCCCACTCTAAGATTTCATCTCAGGCCATGATCTCAGGGTCCTGGGATCAAGCCAAGCCCCGTGTTGGGTTTCATGCTCCCTGGGGAGTCTGCTTGAGGGTTCCGTCTTCCTCTCCCTCAGCCTTTCCCCCCACTCACCTACTCTCCTTCCCTCTAAAATAAACAAAATAAACATTAAAAAAAAAAAAAAAACCAACTAGGATACAGGAATTAGCTGGTGCTGGTTCTGCTTCTCCACCATGGTATCAAAGACCCATGATTTTCATGTGTTTCTGCATCTCCAGGCTCAGTGAGCTGACCACCCTTCCTCGTGTCTGTTACCTCGTGGACTACTGGGTTGTCTTAGCAAAGAAAAATGAGCCATCCACCCCAGTGAGTACACCTTGGGCACCTCTCACACTAGATGAAGAGCAAACAAGAAGGGCTTCCACCTCCTGCTGGGAAGAGATGACCGAACGAGAACCATACCTGAAGGCCATCTGACCTTCTCTAGCTCTTCCTTCCAAGAAGGTTGGTATCAAGCACAAAATCCAAGACCAAAATGGCTAGGAAGAGATTAACGTTCTATGCTAATATTCTAATAGAGTTATGATCCATTCCGATCATCTTTGAAGGGAGTGCAAACCTTACTGAGTCAACTCAATGACGAGCTGTGATATTGAGTTGTGATATTGAGTGATTGGGTATTGGAAATGCTGAGTTTTCTAATCAATTTATCACCCTTTCCACATAATTACAAAGGGTGCTCTGAGCTTAGCTTTCCACGTAATGGTCTTGAGGACCTGCTCAGTCCTCCAATCTCCATTCATGGTTAGTAAAACAGACACATCTTTTAGAAGTGCATAATCATATGATTTATGACAAAATGGTAATAAAGATGGGGCTTAGCATTTATTAAATAGTTACTGCACATTAGCTATTACATGCCGGAAGATATGAGTCTTCACCAAATAATCAAAGGCCACCCTTGGCTTCAGTGTCACTTAGAGAAATAGAGGACAGAGACACAACACGCAGGCAGGCAGCTTCAGGAATTTCTCTCCCGCGGAAGGAGTACTGAAAACAGATGGGGCTTTGTCTCTGGGCTTCAAATTCATAGGGCAAGGGAGAGGCCATGAGATTCACACACAGGAGCACATGGTCCACCTCGATTTGGAACTCTCAAGCCCCAGAAGAGCTATCGTCTCTTCTAAAAGCTCTGTGGGGTCCATGGTTTCCAGGGTTCCCAGCAAAAGGCATGCCAAGTTACGAAAGCAGCCTGGAGCTGTAACTTACACCCAGTTACCTATAATACTTATCATCATTCTCCCAGTCCAAAGGACTTTTGCTCATTGGACCTCATTTGTACCATATGCAGTGTTGCTTAGCAACATTTACCAGGCTTCCAAGAGCCCTGAGCTAGAAAGTTCACAGAAGGTGAATTCTTTCCCGGTGTATATGAATATCAAGTTGTCACATTATATGCTTTCAATACCTTACAGTTTATTTGTCAATTGTAGTTCAGGAAAGCTGGGGGAAGAAAAAAAAAAAAAAAAAGGTGATCCAAGGTGAAATTTACCTACGAAGAGAAAAGATGTTAACACTTCACTCCCAGGTACACTAGTTGATATTCACAGCAAGCATATGAGGTAGGTGATAATATTTTCATTGTAACAGGGACGACGTAGAGGTAAAACTAAGATCCAAGTGAGATTTCTTGGTTTTAGGAGCAAAATTCTTAGCATAAAACACCAGGCCTTCCATAGCTCTATGAATGGAAAAGAGAACATAGTAAGGCAAAGCTCCATGGAGCCAATCTCAGAAATGTTTCTTTAAAAGGCTATTTAGAAATTCCATGAAAATAAAGTAACTTATATTTTTAAAAGGGTCAGATTTCTTTGTTGCTTTTGTTATTTCATTTTAGAACCTGGAAAACCCAAAATGATTATTGACCAAGTAGTTTTCTTTAATAAACAATCATCTTTTCCCCTCACAAATTGTTTTAAGCACAATTTGCATTTACGAGTATTTGCTCACTACAATTTTTTATCATCATCATTATTATTCTACATATTTCACAACTAAAGAAACATCAAATATGGTTCACATGCGCAGAACGTAACCTTGAGTCAGGGTGTGAAAATCTCCCTAAGCAATTCAAGAAAGTTTCCAAAACTCAAAGAAACTCAAAAGAATGTATATAGTTCAGGCTTTGAATCTGAGGCATCTCACTCACTCTAAGGGAGATACCTGCGTCCCATATCTCATTCCTTCATTCCCTCTCTCATTAAGACATTTTCTACTCTTAGGGTGCCTGGGTGACTCAGGTTGTTAAGCACTTGCCTTCAGCTCAGGTCATGATCCCAGGGTTCTGGGATCGAGCCCTGCATCAGGCCTCCCTGCTCAGCAGGAAGCCTGCTTCTCCCTCTCCCACTCCCCCTGCTTGTCTTTCCTCTCTCTCTCTCTCTCTCTCTCTCTCTCTGTCAAATAAATAAATAAATAAATAAAATCTTTTAAAAAGAGAGAGAGAGACATTTTCTGCTCTTGTGCTCATTTGCTTCAGGAGCAAAACTTAAAAAGTATTTAGCAACTGGTATAACCCAGGTACCAACTAATTAAAGCAGAAACTGTCCCGAGCGCTGGAGAAGATTCTGAGAGCAACCTATATACAAGATTGCGACTGCATTTTGTTGACTCTGGAATCAATACTAATTATGTCAATCCCCCTGAGAGTCAAAGAAGGGAGAGGCCGATGAATATGGGACCGTGTTCAGGTTGGTGCACATGTAGCTGAGTATCGACGTGACGCTTTCCCCCTCCTTGCCTTGCAGACTTGTATATAAGACTTGTATATAAGACTTGTAGACTTGTAAGACTTGTAGAGGTGCAGAGTATTGATTAGGTGACATGAGTTTCGGTTCTTGGGGTGCAATAATTGTACTTTTGTGATTCCTCATGGAAGTGGGATTTGAGAATTTGGATCTTTGAAACTGCTACGATAAAGCATATATCACCTTGACATACCCATCTGTAAGTCCCCTTTCTTTTATTTTCTCATTTGTAACATAAGAGGGTTGATCTAAAGTAGGGAATCTCCAGCTAACTATGAACCAAGAGTTGCTATGAAGTTGGAAACTGTGCACAGCAGAGTTGTAACCTAGACATACTCTATCAGACCCTCTACAGACTTTTTTTTTTTTCCTGGGAATTTGCATCTTAACCAACCCCCAGGAGATTCGTATGCAGCTAACTCAATTTTAGTTCAGAAAACCTGTTCAAGATCAATGACTCATAAATGTTTGTTTGTGTCAGGAGATTCCCAGAGGCTATTTAGCAGAACCACCTACTAATTGATACTTATGTTCCCTCTGAGCCTATTTTATGATTCCTTGACATGGCACTACTAAGACGCTGTTCCTGCCTGCCTGCCTGCTAGGTTCTGCTGCACATCAATCTGGAACATCCCTAGAATAGTGGCATCTGCCCAGGACCAACTTTCTGAGAGCACCCTTCACCTCCTCGTTCCTCAGGCAGTAGATGGCTGGATTGAGGAATGGCACAATGACGGTGTAGAGCACAGAGATGATCTTGTTGTGGTTGAAGGTGTACATGGCCCGGGGCCGCGCATAGGTGAAGAGGGTGGAGGAATAGTAGATGACAACCACTGCCAGGTGAGAGGCACAGGTAGAGAAGGCCTTGCGACGGCCCTGGGCAGTAGGAATTCTCACGATGGCGGCGATGATGGCAGCGTATGATGAAACCACAGCCAACAGAGGGAGAAGGATCATCACCAGGGCCAAGAGGAAGTCTACCAGTTCTGCTTGCTCCTTGTCAGAGCAGGTGAGGTTGAGTAGGGGAGAGATATCACAGAAGAAGTGGTTGATGATGTTGGGTCCACAGTAGGACAGTCGGGAAATGAAAAGAAGCTTCATCATGGAGCTGAAGAAACCACTACCCCACGAGGAAGCTGCAAGGCGGATCGCCAGGCTGGAAGGCATGAGAGTGGGGTACCGGAGGGGCTCACAGATGGCCAGGTAGCGGTCATAGGCCATGACCGCGAGCAAGACACATTCGGTGCAGGCCAGGGCAATGAAGAAGTAGAGCTGGGTCATGCAGCCTACGTAGGACACTCTTCGGTCCTGGGTGAGAAATGCTCCCAGAAGACGGGGAACCGTGACATTGATGTACCACAGCTCCAAGAAGGAGAGGTGGGCGAGGAAAAAGTACATCGGGCGGTGGAGGCTTGGAGTGAGCCAGATTGTAGAAACGATGAGCGCGTTCTCCAACAGTGTCAGCAGGTAAATTGCGAGGAAGAAGACGAAGAGGAGTAGCTGGAAGGGTGGCGAGGCAGGGAAGCCCACCAAGACAAACTCCGCGACGTGGCCTCCACTCAGATTTCCCATCGTCTCTGTCCACCTGCCTACCTGAAAAACAACAGGAAGAGCAAGATGTTGAGAGACTGGAGGACCAAACTGCTACCCTCCCGCGCAACCCCAGGTAACAACCTTGCGAAGGCGCTCGGTAGTACGCTATCAATTACCGCGACATCTTTTAGTGCCTTCACTTCGCTGTTTCATCTCCCAGCTCAAGGGAAGAGTTCTCAGACTTGAGGATTGAACTTGAGAATTCAACAATCTAACGGCAGTGGGTATTGGATAAATGCTTGTCATACCGGTCTTACTATTTCCATTTTTGTTTTCTTATCCATGACATGCTCTTCCTTCACTCCCTGCAAAACTGTAAGCCCCAGAGCATCTGGACTCAGTATTTGTTGAGTGAATGAATAAAAAAAAAAAAAAAAAAAAAAAAAAAGGAGGGATAGCTAGCTGGAGACTGAGGGCTTCTCTCTCCAAGAAAAGAGGAAGTGGTAGGTCGAGGACATCACTGAGCTATAGGCTAGGCAGCCTGGATATTTCCCAAATATCCATGCACAGTTAGAGAAATAATTCAGTAGAGATGAGCTAAAAGAGTTCTTTTTAAAAAAAAAATATTATTATTTTTTACAGAGAGAGTGCCAGTGGTGGAGGAGTAGGACAGAGGGAGAGAGAGAGAGAGAATCCTGAGCGGCCTCCACATTTGGCATGTAGCCCCCCCCCCCCCCCCCGCCATGGGCTTGATTTCACAACCCTGAGATCGTGACCTGAGCAGAAATCAAAAGTCAGATGTTCCATCAACTGAGCTACCCAGGTGCCTCATTCTTTTAAAATTAATTAAATAACTAGTTAATTAATTAATCTGAGAGAGAGAGAGTGAGCCCAACAAAGAATTATTTTTCCATTCATTTTACAACTATTTTTGAGTACATTTTCTGTGCTAGAATTAGGTTGTCTCCTTGCAGGGCTGGTGTGGAGGTTGAAACATGGACCCCCCCAAAGTGCCCACACCCAAGCTCCGGAACCTGTGCATATTTCAGCCGCTGACGGTCTCTGCAGGTGTGACGACAGTAAGGGTATTGAGACAGTGGTCTATCCTGGACCATTCAGGTGCACCTTAAATGCAATGTCAAGGGTCCTTATAAGAGAGAGGCAGAGAGAAACGTGAGCTGGACACACGGAGAAGGAACTGCGGAGGTGGAACGGGGCGAGATTTGGCGACGCTGGCCCGGAGGACTGGAAGCCCAGGGACTACGACCCGAGGCACGCCAGCGGCCACCAGAGGCAAGAGGTGGATTCTGCCCCGGAGCCCTCGGAGGGAGTGTGACCCGGCCGACACCTGGCACGTTGATTTCACACGGCTCACCAGAAAGGAGAGAAAGAATCAATCCCCATTATTTTGAGCCACCAAATGTGTGGAATTTGTTACAACAGTACAAAACGGATGCAGCCGTTGAAACCTGAGATTGGAAGAGACCATCATATGCCCCTGGCCTCCCCTCTGAGCCCGGCAGGCTCCTCTCCATATTGCCAGGGGAGGGCACCTGACAGACACAAACATCTGACCTGAGATTCGATCACGGGCTACATATCATCACACTCTCTCATTTTTGGTGGGACTTCCCATTTTTTTCTGTAAGCAACATAAAAAACAATACATCATGGTCACAGCGCTGCTGAGCGGGGAGAGAAGGCAGCTGCAAGTGAGGGGAGCACAGAGGCATAGAGAAGCTGAATCCGGATGCTGTATCCTCGACCCCTGTAACCCTCTGTGTCAACGAGACTCAAGTTAAAAAAAAAAAAAAATTGAAAACAACAAAATCCCACTCCCAACCACAAAAGACAAACTAAAACAACAATACGTGGGCATGCCAATTGTAAACTGGACATCACATTATTTTTATCAAACGTTTAAATAGTTGCGTGGAATCTAATGTCCACCGCATGTGAGCACTGACATTTTAAATGAGGTTATTATGTCACTCCTTATGTGCTCAGTGATACCTACATGTTGGTGAGAGGATATTGATGAAGACGTCTTTCAAAAATTACGTGAGTGCATGTGCCTTTTTAAAAAATTGAAATTTCAGGGGCGCCTGGGTGGCTCAGTGGGTTAAAGCCTCTGCCTCCAGCTCAGGTCATGATCTCAGGGTCCTGGGATCCAGCCCCACGTCGGGCTCTCTGCTCAGTGGGAAGCTTGCCTCCCCCACTCTCTCTGCCTGCCTCTCTGCAACTTGTGATCTCTGTCGGTCCAATAAATAAATAAAATCTTTAAAAAAATTGAAATTTTACTTTAATTTTTCTCACTGAACTCATAATTCAAGGTATTATATTTTTATAATTACAAGTCTTTTATTGATTTCTCTATATCTGCATGTCTTTCTTATCTCTTGTACTCTGGAGGCTATAAAAGTTTTGAAAAAATTTTCTATTAGATTTTATTCTGTAATCAGCATGCATTTCACCAAAACAATAAAAATATAGGACATATTTTAAAGTATCTTATTTTTTATTGGCGTATCATTTTATAATAACGAGGACTGTGCTTCCTCTCGGTTCTTGTGTGCGTCCGTGAAAACCACTTATCATCAGAATGAGAGCAGTTTCAGAATCCATTCCTTTCTTACTCTTCATTTTGGAGATATAAATACCGAGGAAACTAGTTCATGGAAATAAATGACATTGATACACCACAGTTCGGGGGATGAAAGTCGTTTGGTTATAGTAATAACACTAAATTATTTGAACTTTCTATTAGTTATATGCCAGAAATTACACAGTCATCTATCATCAAAATGGTTTTTATTGATCTATTAACTGACAACTCAATCAGCTTCCATTCAGTTGTGTTGAAAGAAATAAATTGGAAAAGGCAGACTTGTAAAAGGACGTGCTGCCCAGAACGGTTCCTTCCCTCTCCCAGCACAGACGCTGCCCCCACACTACCTTCCCTCTGCCGGACGTGGTGGGTCCGTTATGCCCTCCTTTGGACCGAGGGAGAACAGGTTTTGAAAAGCAGAGAGAGAAAGGTGAAGACATTCTAGGAAAAGCTGATAAGATCTTTGAAGATCAGGGAATGTTTCCCTTGGAAGGAGTCATACCTGGATCTTGGAAAGCCTTTCTGCACCCTCCTGAGCGCATAAACCTGGGTTTGGAAAACGGACTTAATGCATCAGATACTTTTCTGAGAGCACGTTTGGAGAGGAGGACTGGGCAGCCAGTCGGGGGGCAACAAGAGGAGCAGGACAGGAAGGAGGCATAGCGTGCCCTAGGGTTGATTGCAATAGAGGTTGGAAACGGCTCTAAAAGGCCAGCTGGAAATGCCAAAGCCAAGTTCAGGGCATTAGCTGGTGCCCTAGAGTGAGCAATGTCCCCACGTCTGAAAAGGGACCGACCCCACCTCACCTTTCCTCGGTGTACAGATCCGTGCCTAGAACATGGCAGGCAACGAACACATGAGCGGGTTTGAGTTTCAGCCTTGATTTGTATAATCGTGAATCATTTACTTCATTTGGTCACACATTTTGGAACGTACACACACGGAACACAAGCTAGAGTTCTTTCCAGCTGCGACACCGCATGAAAGTTGCTTGAAAGTCCTGAGGGTCGGGGTGGGAAGAAGCTGTTAGAGAGCAGGTGGAGGGTGGAAAGTACAGACTGGAAAGTACACACCGTCTGGTTTCGGGTGTGTCTGGGGCCAGTCTTGCTCCGCAGCCCCTGGTGCCTTCAGTTGTCTGCTGGTTGCATCGCAAGCCAGCAGACGAGGTCCCCAAGACCCTAGCTCCCGCCCACTCTGCAGTGTCACTTCCCATCACCATCACCCTTGGTTTCCAGCTAAGTCATTGAAAACAAAATGACTGACGTTTGCTGCTCAGGCTGGCCTGCTGTTGCCAAGGACTTTCTCCTCCAGCCGGAGCAATGCTGGCCCCTCGCCCCTGTGGCCCCACCTCTCCAGGCTCTAGACCTGCCCTTCCTTTCCGAGGAGGCCCTCCTAGACAGAGTGCTTCGGACTCTCGGCCGTCAGATGCCTCAGGTCGCTCTGAGTTACCCGTGCGCTGTGCACACTGATCTCTTGTGTTGTTCGTTCCTTGTTTTCCCTTGTTTAACCTCTGAGCCACGTCTGGTCCTCACGGTCGGGCTTAGCCCAACAGCCCTCCTCGGCTGCCACCTCGACAGGAGGTCAGGGCAGCATTCCGCCACGAGGCCAACACGGGACAGATGAGCCTGAATTTCAACACTCACAGTAATGAGCTCTTCTAAAACATCCTTCTCGTTCGACAACTTAGGTTCCAGAGAATAATTAACAAGGAAGATCTCATTTAACGAGGAATAATCCATAGCGTTTGCCCTAAGACCCCGGAGCAGCTCGTTACCCGCACTCAGGACCGGATGACGCTGCAGGAGGCACCTTGCCTTGGCTCTCCTGCTCCCCTCCACGTCCCCTCCCCCATCCATTACCTGCCACCCCTGCAGGGGAGCCGCGGCTCTTTAAGACACCTCCACGCTATAGATCGGGTCGTCTGCAGATGAACAGACACCATGAACATCAGTTCTGGGAAGACTTTGTCCAGGAGTCCCTCGCATCTGTACTGAGACGAGGACTCTATTAACAGATCTGCCAGCACATCGGGAGTAGTTATGCATTGACCTGGATTTTCCCTCCTCCAGAGCAGAAACTCTCACTCGTTTCTTGAGCCTCATTAATTCAGTGCTTTGCAAATAATAGATACAAATAAACGTCTCTTGAGTGAGGTAGTAGGTAAATAATGTCATAATTTAGAAGCTTCGCAAATCGATGTCCCTTCTCTATTTCAGAGGTGGAAGGCTGAACCCATTTCTTATCTTAGCAAACGGGCTGCTGCTCCTGCTGGTGACATGGGCCATTCTTCCTTGGTTAGGCCCTGTGACAAAGACAGGATCTATGTGAGCATGATCTGCCCACAGCGTGGAACGTACTCATGATTGCAAAACGCGTTGGTGGTCTGTGGGCGTGAGACCATGTGGACATCACTGGGGACACCCTGTGTCCTGACAGCAGCACGAGTGCCTGGCCTCCTGGCTGTTTCTCTCCCAGTGTGCCCCTCTTCCACGTCATAGAAATGGAGCCTGACCGGCACCTGCCTGGCCCCAGGGCCCCAGAAGAAGCCACACAAACCTTCCTCCAGAGACACCCTGCACCCAGCTGCCCCCCAAGCTCAGGGAAAACGCTTTGTCTTGTTTCCCTTAAATTCTTCACTGGATTATCACAAATTGAGTAACTGTAACTCAGTAAGCCATGGCACGAATCAAAAGCTGAGATCTGTCTGAAACGTAATTATCATCCCGGTCTGTGTCCACATGGCATATATGATGTGGGAAACAGAGACCAAAGAAAAATCATTAAATGTCCTTACCCACTGACAAGCTCTTAAAAGAGGCAGAGTGACATTCCCTAGGGACTCAACTGCCTGCACCTTAACACTTTGCTAAGGGCAAGGGGCAATCCTAGCCTGACTGGCCCCTACACCCAGCAGGGATCCTGTAAGTCTACTTGAACAATTGTGTCCTTTGGGAACTTTATCTCCAAGCCCTCCAAGACAGTGTTGACAGTCATTCCCAAGCCTATGGCCCACTGATGCACATCTAAAGGATCTCGTGACTACGGTTTTATTAGATGGCAATAAATGACCTTTTCCCAACAACAGCTAGCCCCTCAAGGTCCTGGAAACCTTGCTTCCAAAATTCCTTACAGATACGCCATCCCCGGCCCCCTCCCAACCTGCAAGTATATAATGGACCACTCCTCACAGCCTCGGGGCAGCAGCTCTTCCTGCCCACGGGTCCTGTCCCCGTGCTTTAATAAACCACCATTTTGCACCAAAGATGTCTCACGAACTCTTTCTTGGTCACTGGACATTTCTTGGCTCTGGACATTACCCCACCGAACCTCACTTACATTCTAAGACTTCATCACCAAGAGAAGACGTAACACAATCAATACGATGTGCAAGGTACGATGAGACCTTCTCCTGTGCTGGCTTAATCCCCCCAGCGGCCCTATGAGCCCAGCACCGTGGTCCCTTTTTAGAGAGAATAAAGATAGAGGAGTGATTTTTTTTTTTTTTTCCCCAGATCACACATGTAGGAAATTGTGGACTTTGGATATACCCAGAAAACTCTGGCCGTGGAGACCTGGCAGCAAACTGAGTCACCATCCTCTCTGTGTTTCCGGACACAAGCAGCGGCTCACTGGTGCAGCTAGATAGACTCAGTCAGATAAAAACAGATGTGTGTTGTTGGCTCATCTGTGTTCAGCGGTCAAATTCAATCAACAGCTTTCTAACGTTCTCATTTGAATGTGGGCTATGAAGCTCAGGACCAAATATGGTAGATATGGTTTTGGTCCTGCATTCAGGCAAAGACGGGGCTACTCTCCCAACATGCCAGGATGGGTCCCCGCCTGTCCTCCTATGAGCCTCTGCTCTTAGCAGTCCCCTCTCCCTACACAATGTCCTGTCCTCGGACACGGTCACAGATCCCCAGCACTCCACTTCAGTGGAACTGAGAATCATTCCTCATCCCCAGGAGCATTTTAAAGGCACCTCTTGGCATCAGCTCTGTAACTGCACACATTTGGATACTAGCAAAATAGCAGGGTTCTCAGTATGAGATATTTTCATGACTAAGCTTGTTCAGGTTTTAAGCCAATCAAATACCTGGAGAAATTCAAGAGATTTTCAGGATTTTGAGGGATTTGGAGGCCATAGGGAATGAATGAGGCAAAAGTTTCTCACAGGGGTTTGCCTAGTTCTGTGCTTGCCTGGCCCTGCATGTGCTCACATGCTCTGTCTTTGGAGGCTGGTCAGGAGGCTGGTTACCTGCTGCTTCTGGACAGCTGCCGTTGGCTCCAGCCGCTTGTCAGGAAAGCTGCTTTTTCCTGTTGGTCTCGGAATCGTCTGTGGCATGACAGGACAGAGGCTTGGCAGGTGAGCCCTGAAGCAGACAGGGGCAGCGGTAGCCAGGTCTTGTCATGTCATCCTTGGGGACAGAGTCCCTTAGGATGCATTGCCATGGTGACCTACTTCTCCCCAACAAGACTGGCTCCAAGACACCCAGAGGCCGTTCTGTCATGAAAGAGCAAACTCCGGTGGGACATAGCCCGTGAGGGAGCCAGGATAATGCTGTCAACTCCACCGCCTGAGCACTGGCCAGGTGGCGTCTGATGAAGTTCTAGAACCTAGGTGAGGTTCGGTGGGGTGAGGTCCAAAGCCGATGACCAAGAAAGAATTCTTGAGACATCTTTGGTGCAGCATGGTGGTTTATTAAAGCATGGGGACAGGACCCGTGGGCAGGAGGAGCCGCTGCCCTGGGTTGTGAGGGATGGCAGGTTCTGTACCCTGCAGTTGGGGGAGGGTGAGGGAAAGAGTGGTTTCAACGGAGCTTTCATATGCTAAAGAGGGCCTACAAGGTGCCTGGATACCAGAAGCCTTGCAGCTTGACCAATGTTGTCCTTTGGCCAGCCATTCACATCAAGATAGTTCGGAGATTCCTGTCCTGCAGGATGGTGATCTCTGCAAGTTAATTATTTGTTTCTCGTTTACAGCGGTCAGGGGTCACACATATTACCGAGGGCAGCGGGTGGGGAGGGGGTGCAAGGTGCCAGCTTTTGCTTTGTCCTCAGTCAGCCTCATGCTCCCTCATCAGCGTCCACATCCTTAGACAGACTTAACAACGATTCGCGTTAAAGTCCGTCTGGCTTCCTCAAGACTGAGGAAGTAGAACAACGAAGTGAGAAAGTTCCAGATACATTGATTGACTGGTATTTTAGATCATTACTTCTTTTTTGAGAAAATATCTGTCAAACTCGGACTGCCTTCGTCAGTGTCGTCTGCCCATGAGTGAGGAGGAGATGCTTCCTCTCTACATCTGTGATCCAGCGGGGTTAGCCTCTTTCCCTGCTCTCCCCAATTCATGTCCCTCCATGGATAGCACTGGGCTAGGAGGGGGCCTGCGCGGCCCAGGAGCTGAGGTTGGCCAGGGGACTCATTTCAGGCACTGGATTCCTGGCTTAAATCTGAATCTGTTCCTCAGCATGAGGGCTTTTCCTTGTCCCAAAACCCTGGGTCCCCGCCTGCCCCTCATGCCCAGGCAGCTTCAGTGTGTCTCTGTCTACCTGGGCTGTCAGGAAAGGGACAGTTACCTCCTGCGGTCTGTGCTGATCTCCCCATCACTGGAATTATTCAACCAGAGGTCGAATTGATGTGGGAAACAAAGGCAGAAGGAAATGTAGATACAATTAAATGCCCTTCTCAACCTGCGGCCCATTGACAAATACCTGAAGCCCACAGAGGACAGCCTTCCTCCAGGAAGCTCCAGCTGTCCTAATGTTAATGCTTTGCTAGAGGGGAAACAACCTTAGCCCCACAGTAGTGAGGCCAGTGGGTCCTGTGAGTCTCCTTTCACACACGAAAGTCCTTTGGGAACCCCTCCCCACTTTGTCTTTACTTCCTCCGTCTAGCAAGGACATCACCCGCCGTTCCTCCCTGCCTCTCACCACCCCAGGGTGGCAGCTCTTTCTGCTCTCGGGTCCTGTTCCTGTGCTTTAATAAAGCCACCATTTTTGCACCAAAGACGTCTCAAGAATTCTTTCTTGGCCACTGGCTCTGGACTCCAACTCCCCAAACCACATCAAAATGCCCTCCTGTTTATGATGCAATATTGGGAGGAGAGAGAAGGGGAGGGAGTGCCCAGCTCTAGAATTCCCCATGCCTCTCTGCAAAACAATAGGCCTACAAACCATAGTACTTTGCAAAACATTAGATGATGCTATAAGGATTGGGAGAATTAGAGTTATCTCCCTCTTCAGCTTGAGGGGTGAGCAGTGAGAACTCAGGGAGGAATTCACTCTTGACCTATGAAGCCCAAAGAAAGGCAGCGATGTTAGAATTGTTGGCCTGGATCTTAGGTCTGTCTTCATATTACAAGCCTGGAAATAATAAAAAGTAATCACGAATATGATAGAAATCGATGGGACAGATGTAAGCGGAGAAATAGACTCTAGAGAGAGAGGAAGGTGAACAGACATGCTGGAGGAACGGCCTGTGGCCGACCAAAGAAGGAAAAAGACCAACAATGAGCCAAGAAAGGAATCACAGGAGTACAGTCAGATAGTTTCGGGAAGCGGAGGGTGGTGACAATCAGGAGTGAAGTGAAGCAGAATGGGCTGTGCTTACACTCCTTCCAAGGGAGCCCCAACAAAACAGCTGACATGTAGGGAGCACTTTGACATGGTGGACACGTTAGGAATTTGATAAATATTGCATCGAATTATATTAATACAGTGCAGCGACAATTTCAACCACCCAAACCCCCAAATTAAAGTGGCCTAAATAAAAGAATTCTATTTCTCTATCCCAGGACAGTACAGCGACAAGCCGCTGTGATTGGCAAGGGGCGCTGGGCAGGTTTACAAGGATGCACAAGGCTCTGGTGGGTAGCCAGCTCTGCCATCCTCAAAATAATGCTTCTGGGTCCAAGATCCTTGGTTTTCTTCCTTTGTCTTTTCCTGACCATGCCCAGCACTCTGGGCTGGAACATAGGCTGCTCACAATAATAACAAATGCAGGGTCCTTCGAAAGGACAGCTCCCAGGGTCAGTATCCGAGATTTGTTCTGACCCTCCCAAGCTTCTCCTGGTTGTCTCTTTCTTGTCTGTTCTGGGATTCTTCAGGGAGGCTGATACTCTGGGGCAAAGCAGTCTTTTCTGGGGACAGTATGCCTGAAACCATCTCGTCGTCTTATCTCACGTGGGTCTGTGTCCCGAGTGTTGGGTCCCCCAAGAATGGGTCCATGGTCAAAGGAGCGAGACTAAAACAAAGCTAAGGTCAAGCAAAGCTCCAAGCATCAAGAATCAAACCGACCGTCAAACAGACCGGTCGGGACCACCCCTTACAGAAAGGGTGACCTCTCTCTTCTTTATAGACTAGCTTTTAAGGTCAAAGGCCATGTGGTTGGGCCTGGCCACATACAGGTGACCAATGAGATTGTAATACAGGGAAAGCTGCACAGTCCTGCTAGGTCACACATAAGTGAGCAACTGAATTACAGTTTACCCTATAGTAGAAATTTAAACTAGCCTATCACCTCGGTCAGAATTGGTGCCCAAAGGACACCCAAAGGGCAGGGCTCATACTCCTTGGTAGCTAGGGAGACAGTATGCGCCCCCACTGATAGGATACCTCCATCTGGCCTGATCCAACCTTGTATTTGGGCTTTGTTACCTGGGACTGGTTTCCCAGACTTGTTTTTAAGTAAGTTCCCTGAAGCAGTGGGGGGAGGAGGTGGAGTAGGGCAGGGTCAGGATGGAGCTGCTCTGGCTAAATAGGCCCGTACACCGAGCACTCCCACAGATCTCTGTGAAAGCTCCAGTCCACCTTACACCACCACTTCCTGGCCTTTCCACAAGGAGAATGGGAGTCTCTTGGAAGAAAAACTTTCCTTTGTGGTTTTGTTTTTCCCCATAGCCAGTGCAGTGTCTTAAACAGGGTAAATTCTTAAAATATGTGGAAGAAACAAAATGACCACTTTGCACATTTACGTTGGGAACAGAAGTGACTTGATGCGCGAAAGACGTCAGGATTCAGAGCTGATTTGCCAAGAAAGAATTCTTGAGGTGTCTTTCATGCAAAAGGGTGGTTTTATTAGAGCGCGGGGACAGGACCTGGGAGCAGAAAGAACGGCACAGGGTTTGCAGCCCATTATATCCTTTCAAGTTGGGAAGGGGTCAGGGATCGTGTAAATCTAAGGAATTTGGCAGCAAGGCTTCCAGGGCTTTGAGGGGGCAAGCTGTTGTTAGGAAAACTTCATCCATCACTGTCTGATAAAACTTGAGTCACGAGACCCTTCAGATGTGTATCGGTGGGCCATGTGCTTGGGGATTTAAAGATAAAAGAAATTTCCAAAGGAATTTGTGTGTGTTAAAGTTGACTTACAGGATCTTAGAGGGTTGGGATAATGCTAAGCTAAAATTGCCTTTTGCCCTCAGCGAAGTATGTACGTCAAGGCAGCTGGGCTCTTGCAGGAATGTCACTTTCCTGTTTCGGGAGTCATCAATGGGCTGCAAGTAGGAAAGGAGTTTAATTTAATTTTGCTTCCGTTTCCCACATCGCATTGATCTCTGATTTTATTTCTTCAGATTTATTTTATTATTATTATTTTATTATATTTCTTATTGACAAGACAGAATATCTTACTGCTTTGTATCAGGGACATTTATAGAACAAACATTTCACAAAATCTAATGAGAAAATAGATCAGAGGCAAAGATCTTGAGTTACAACTTGTGGTTTAGATTGTCTGAGAAAGTGACAGTGTAGAGGGGAAAGCGCTATGCACACTTCGTGCGGGTGGGAGTCTGTAGCCGTGGTTACCGCCAGCTTGCTGCCTGCTAATCCTCTGTGTGGACATGGACAAGTTATTGGTCTGTTCTGCTGTTGGGGAACAGTTGAGTAATTCCCATACCTAAGAGTAGAGAAGTAGATCCCCGGACCGTAGGTTTCTCCAAGGTCAGTGTGTAATACAGGCTGCTCTCTGCAGTGACTGAGCCCATGAGCACTCTTGGGGGAACACCGGAGAGTCTGTGGCCCCCTCTTTACCCCACCCTGCCAATGCTCACCGCCCACGTGGGGGAGTGAATGTCCATGACCATGCTTACCAACAAGATGAAGCGTCTTTCTGTATTTATTGGACATTTGGATCTTTTCTTTTAGGAAGGATCTCTTCACGGCTCTAGAACATTTTTTCTATTGATTGGAATGTTCTATGTATGATATTTTTGTTTATTGTTTGGTTTTTGATAGGGATTGTATATATACTGTGTAAGAGCCTTTTGCCAATTGTATCCGTTGTATATATTTTCTCTCTGTTGGGTCCCCCAAAATTGGGTACGCCAATAATGGGTCCGTGATTAAAGGAGCGGGACTGATACAAAGCGAAGGTCAAGCAAAGCTTTATTTCGCGCCAAGCATCAGGAATCATACTGACCGTCAAATAGACTGGTCGAGGCCACCCTTCCAGAGAGGACGACCCCGCCCTGCTTTTCAGACTAACTTATAGAGTAAAGGCCATGCGGGTTGGCCCTGGCCACACACAGGTGGCCAATTAGATTATGACACACACAGGAAGCTCCACAGTGATTCTAGGTGACCAATTGAATTACAATTTACCATAGTAGACATTTGAACCAGCCTATCACACCTTGGTTAGGATTGGCGCCAAAAGGCTCCTTAAGGGCAGGGGCCCATACTCTTTGGTAACTAGGAGACAGTATGCATCCCCCCACTGATTGAATACCTCCACCTGGCCTGACCCACCCTTGTATTTGGACTTTGTTACGTGGAACTGGTTTCCAGGACTTGCTTTTAAATAAGTTGGGGGGGGGGGGCGGCAAGGTCAATTTAAGCTTTACAACAAAATGGCGGTTCAACTGGCGTGGGGCTGCTCTGACTGAATAGGCCCTTGCACTCTCATTCTGTGGAATTCCTTGCTTAGCCTTTATATTTTAAATAAAATAAAGTATTTTATATTTTAAAATAAAACACAGATTCAGAAAATCACCCAAAGGAATAGAGAGCTTAGTGAAATTTTTATTATGCAAACACCTTTCTAATCACTGCCCAGATCAAGAAAAGAATTTTACCAGCTAGGAATCCCTCTGTGTGCCCCTCCCTCAGAAAGTAATCTCTATCCTAAATTTTACATTAATCTTTTCTTTAAATTTCATTTCAGTTTTATGTGGCTCGCCTATCCATCTGCTGAATAATGCTGTGTTTTAGTGAACACAATTTCTCAATTTCAATTTAATCAATCTTTTCTTTTCAGTTTTACTTAATGCTTTAATGCCCACTTTAAACAATCTTCTCATGCCCTAAGAATATTGTAAAGGTAATTTTTTTTATATCAGCAATAATTTTAATATATGTAAAAGTTTTCTTGTTTTGTCTTTCAAATTCAGGTTTTGATACTCAGAAATTGATTTCCTTGATGTAGTTATTTATGGAGACAGGTTTCCTCCATATAGATATGTGTATATGGAAATCCAATTTTCCTAGCATGAGTTTTCGAAAAGTCTGTTGTTTTCTAAGCCATATTTATCATAAAGCCAACGCCTGTGTGTGCCTGGGTCTTTGGGGGCTCTCTGCTCATCCTCTGTTGGCCTGTTTGTCACTTGGGCCAATTCCACATGGTAGCTGCATGAGTCTTGATGTTTGGTTAAAAAAAAAAAAAATATATATATATATATATATATATATATACACACACACACATGTATTATACTATATATAATAAATATGAATTTATATAAGTAATATATAAATATACATTTAAAAATAGGACCTTTATGAATATATAAATTTATTTAAATATATTAAGTATGTTTATATATTATATTGGATATATTTATATTTTTAAATAAATATGAATATATAAATAAAATATAAACATGAATCATATAAATATAAATAAAAATATATCATAATATATATATATGACATATATATGTTATTCTTTAAGAATGTCTTGGCTATTTGTAAATCAATTTTAGCCCCCCCGTATAGCTTTCATACCCAGAAAAGGACACTATGAGGATTTTCCCTGGGATTTCTTCAAAGCATAGGTTAGCATGGGGAGACGGACATCTGTACCACACCGAGTCTTCTAATCCGTGACATAGTATATCTCACCATTACATAGGTCTTTTAGTTTTCTGTGCAGAGGCCTTGCATGTCTTTTGTTAAATTTATTCCAAGGGCTTTGATATTTTCAAAGCTTCAAAATGCGATATATTTTTTAAAGCCAGATTCTAAGTTTTGCTAATGATAGGGATGTAGCTGGTGTATATATGTACTGAGTTCTCAGCCCTGTAATGATTGATCTGCAGATTATTTCTGGATTTTTCTAACATACGAAATTTTGTAATTCATGAGAAATGACCATTTTTCTTCCTTTATAATCCTTCTGCTTTTTGCTTCTTTCTTACTGCACTGTCTGGAATGAGATCCCAGAGATGGGAGACGCCGTTCTTGCTTGTGCCTGATTCAGCACCGTGGTGTTTACCTGTGTCACCGCCCAGTGAGAAGCTGATTGCCGAGTCCCCATTCTGGACCCCTGAAACCAGTGTAACGTGTGGCGACTACACTCAGATACAAACGGAATTCGACAGCCTCATGAGTTTAAAGAACCTTCTTTTAATTCCTATTATACTAACAGGTTTTATTCTTTCCCTGAGAGGATGTTAAATTTGGCCAAAAATTTTTTCTTCATCAGTTAATTACATATAATTACATAATTACATAATACATAATTAATTAATATCCTTTATGTTGATAACATGCTAAATTATATTGATTGATTTCAAATGTGCCAATCTTGCATTTCTGGACTAAATGAAGCTTGAGTTTTACCCAAGAGTTCTGTGTCTATGCTCCTGAGTGAGATTTCAAGATCTAGTTTCTACATTCTACGGGCCCAAAAGATGAGTTGGGGATTTTACTCTTTTCTCTCCCATGGGAGGTTTGGGGCAAGTTTGGCAAAACTTCCCCTTTAAAATTTTGGCAGAATCTACTACTAAAACTAACGAAGCAACCCAGAGGTGGGTGGGTGGGTGGGTTGGTTGGTTGGTTGGTTGGTTGGTTTTTTAATGTGGTACATATGAATTAAAATTCTATTTCTTGAGAATCAAATAACCGTTCTCCCTATATGAGCTTTAATATGTGTTCTACGGGAACTTTCCCACTTTACATAAGTTCTCAAATTTATGTTCATGAAGTCAGTCACAACATTCTCTGATCATTTCTGTGGTGTGACCTGAGAAATGCTCCCCTTCCATTCCCATCAGAGTTGACTCGTACATCCTGTCTTCATTGTTTCATCAGCCTCTCCAGAAAATAATAAGATTTATTGATATTTTCAATATTCCAACTTTTGACTTTTTGAGTCACTGTACTGTATACTTATTTAATTGATTTCTGCTCTCGTTTATTCATTTTTTAATTCATAATCTTTTTGTGTTCATTTGTTCTTTTCCCAAATTCTTGAGATGAATGCTCAAGCTATTGCTCTCCAGCCTGTGAACTTTTTTAATATGCATTTTAAAGAGCTTCTGTTTCCATCTGAATACAGAAAAGCTATATCCCAAAAGCTTTGACTTGTAGTATTTCTATTTTTTCCAATTCAAATCATTTCTCTAGTATTCATAATTTTTTTAATTTGATTCATGATGCATTTAGAAATGTGTTTCTTGATTTTTAAACACACAGATATTTTCCAGCTCCCGGTTACTTACTTATTTCTATGTCAACAATGAATATTAAATCGGTGACTAGTAGAGTCCACCCCAGTTACTGTATCAGGTATATGCAAGCTAATTGGTCCAAATTCAAGTTCAGAAACTTCATCATGTTTTCTACACCCACCTTGAGTAAGTAAATTCTTAGCATCTATTCTCAAGATTTTATGGCTTCCCTCGATTGAATAATCCATTCTCGGGGTGGAACAGGAGTCGAGGAAACACTTGTCATTGAGGCAGTGACCATGACTGAAGTGGGTACAGGCTCTGCCTGCACACCCACCACAAGAATGGTCCCAAGGAAGAAAATAGAGTCGTGGCAAGAGGAAACTGTAATCACTGTGTGCTCATAATATTTTTCACCCATTATCTCATTTATCTTTATAACATCCCTGTAAATAATGGAGTTCAGACCTTGCCCCTATACTTTTCATGTGTTCGATGTACATCAAGCCTTAATACAAAGGTTATGTCCATCATGAGAAGGCACAGAGCTGGTTAACAGCAGAACTGAGCAACGGACTCAGAGAAGTCTCGAGGCTCGTGTGTTCAGCTAGTCCATAAGATCCCTTGCTAGTCCTGTGTGGTATAACCTCCACCATGTTTCTAATTCTAAGTCTTCTGGGTGATATCAAAGTGTAATGCTGTGTTCATGTGGTTTCCTTCATTACACGTTATATGTCTGCCAAAATAATTCCAGAATGCCTGCCACTGTGGGCCCCTTCAGTACCATGATGTGTGTGTGCGTGTGTGCGTGTGTAACATTCGCTTTTGAATATGGTCATCTTAAAGAAAATGGGGGTTATTTCCAGCCCTCATCCATTTCACAGGACATGCAGGCTCTGCTGTCCTGTCTGCTTGACGGATCAATGTTCCAAGATATCCTGCATAGTCAGAAGTGAGCGTCTGTCAGTGGAAGGACACAGTCATGAATAGTGTTTTTAAAAACCTTCAGTAATCAAGGGTGCTTGGGTGGCTCAGTCGGTTAAGCATCCAACTCTTCATTCTGTCTCAGGTCATGATCTCAGGGTCATGGGATCGAGCCCCGAGTCAGGCTCTGTGCTCAGTTTGGAGTCCGCTTGGGATGCTCTCTCCCTCTCTCTCTCCCTCTCCTCCCCTTCATGCTTGCTCTCTCTCTCTAATAAATAAATAAATTGTTAAAAAAAAAATCCTTCAGTCATCAGTATGGCAGTGGACTTAACAAATGGAGGTATCAATCCAGATATGCACAAGGAGACAGTTGATGATTTCTACATAGTGTGTCACCTACTAGAAATGGCTTATCTCCTAGGAGGCACAGTCCAATGTCTCACAGTGTTTCCAAGAAAAATTCCTCATCTCTTGAATCTTTAGATATTTTTAAGCATCTCTTAGTGTTGTGGTCATAAAGGTTGTTTTTCCCTTCTACAATCTTGCTTTTCCCCATCCATCAGTGGAAGGCTGACTGGCAGAAGCCGAGGGTCTTTACAAGAGCCAGTAGAAGTAGAAGTAGTTGAACAACTTTCTTAACAAACTAAGTAAAACTTTGTGATGCTTAAGTTCCCACACTCAGTCTATGGATTCCTCCATGACAACTCGAAAAAGGCAAATGCCCCAGGCTTCTCCTGATGTCACAGGATAAATGCGTACTGACATCAGGGGACAGTCACTCACGTAGCATTAATCCAAAATTGTTTTTTCAAGAATCTCCTCTTTCCAAGCACCTTTCTTAGGGCATTCTTCATGTCCTTATTCCTGAGGCTGAAAATTAGAGGACTGAGGAAAGGGGTAATGACCGTGTAAGGGACGGCCATGAGCGTGTCGTCCCCTCCTGAAGCTTCTGGCTTCAGATAGACAATGGCTGCAAACCCAAAGTGGACAAGGACCACTGTGAGATGCGAGGCACAGGTAGAGAAGGCCTTCTGCTTGCCCTCGGCTGACGGGATCCTGAAGACAGTGGAAAGAATGAACATGTAAGTGATGATGATGAGCAGGAACGTGCCTATCAGGCCAGTCACGGAGATCACTGTCACAACGGACCCCGTGAGGTCGCTGTCTAGACAGGACAGCCTCACCACTGCTCGCATGTGGCAGAAGAAATGTCTGACAAGGTTGGGGCTGCAGAAGGAGCCCCTGAATATCAGCGCAGTCTCTATCAGAGAGATAAGGAAGCCTCCAGCCCAAGCAGAGGCCACAAGTCGTCCACACCCCATGTTGGTCATAAGCAGTGGATATCTGAGAGGGTTGCAGATGGCCAGAAAGCGATCATATCCCATCAAGGTCAGGATGATGCAATTGGTGCCACCAAGTCCCAAGAAGAAACACATCTGCAAGCCACACCCCGTGACGGAGATGCCTCTGTTCCCAGTCAGCAGATCTGCCAGCATCTTGGGGATGATGGTCAGTGTGTAGCAGGTCTCGGAGAAAGAGAGGGCACCAAGGAAGAGGTACATGGGGATGTGGAGAGATCTGTCCACCCAAGTGAGACCCATGATGGCCAGGTTACCTGTGAGGGTGAGAAGGTAGAGGCCAAGAAAGACCAGGAAGAGGAACATCTGCACATGTGGGTACACGGAGAAGCCAATAAGAATGAATTCTCCCACGACTGTCTGGTTGACCTTCATTGTTTCCGTGTCTGAAATCTAAAAGAAAGAACAAATAAATACTCCATTCTCCATGATTCTTTGAAAATTATGTTGTGACGAAGACAGATGATCAGCGTTATAATTACTAACTGATTTTTCATTTAGTTCAGCAAAATACCCTGTGTATATAGGTTATATGTTTTCCTAATTTTTAACCCACTTGTTACATCTTTGTTCAGTGATCAATCCTTGATCACTTATTGGGTGACAGACACACCTTCAGGCTTATTTTTTAGAATGACTTTACTGGCTGGTAATATAATGAGGGGAAAAATATTCTAATTGGTATCCAGATAAAGGAAATTCAGGTGCATTAGGTGATCCAGATTTGATCAGATTTTGAATTAAAAAAAAAATAAAATAAAAACCCTACCAAGTAGTTAATACGCAGTCAGAGTCTGACAGAGCAACTTCCACATATAACATTGTGAATATCTAATGAGTGAAGGTTGATAATTTTTTGTTAGGAAATTGGGGACCACTTTTGGACAACAGCTTATAATTGTAAGGAGCCCAAAGTCATGATCTCTTCTTGGAGAAGAATTTAGGTCCTGAAAGTGAAGAACACATTCCCTCCCCTTGCTCTGAGGAGAGGGAAGATCGTGATACTCCAGGACCCTTCAGATGAAAAGTGACCAATAGAGTACATGGATGCTATTGATAAACAGACCCTTTACACAAGCACAGTGCAGGTAGCAGCTGAAAATTTGCCCACTTCTTCAATGCCAACCCTGGCATCTGAAAAAGATAAATTCTAGAGATTCTGTGAATTCATCAATCATTCTGCATCTGATTTAATCTCAGATTAAACTTCTACAAATGCCGTCTTTCCTTATATTTAATGCTATAATGAGCTGCTGATTTTCCTTTCCTACACGTCAACATATTTAATAACTAGCATCGGTAGTGTCTGCATTTTGCCAAATTCCTTGTAATGTTTATTGGTTTTATTCTTTACAATGAAAATGTGAAGCACATGGCATGGCTGTGACGTGTGTATGGAAGCTGTGGTTTTTGTGTTTTAGAAATAAGATAGTTGTGTCTATGAAGTGGCATGTTTGGAGCTGGAATCCACCTGTTTTGAGTTTAATTGTGTATTCTTTCCATTGATCAATGTCTCTTCCTTGAGGAAAGAGGCTATCAGTCACAGATTTCTGTATTTCTCACAGCGCTAACAAAATGCATTACGAAAGTAATGGTTCCCAGTATGTGTTGTATGGATAGGTTAGTTATCCAAAAAGCTGTGGAATCTATAAACAGTTTCCCTTTTACTTTGTTATTCAGCACTGCGGAGCATGAGGAGCACACAGCTAGACAGACTTCCCACTCTTAATTAGATTTTGTTCAGGCAAAGATTAAGTCTTCTGTCAGCAGCATCGAGCTTGGTCACTGACAGTCAAAACAGGCAATAAGGAAATGGTCTAAGTTATAATTATACACTTTAACAAGCACAAATAAATATAAATAAAATAAATATGTAATTATAAATTTTATCATCAAAGGCTACAAAAACAACTCATGGCCCGATGGACTCTCCTCAGAGATCTCCTGCTGCTTCTGTCCTCTTAGACCTGATGAGGCTTGATTTCGTTTTTGGCCACGCGAGAATCATGGGTCTAATCTTTCTCACCACGCTTTCTCCTTTCCTGTTTCCCACTTTCTCTCACTGTATCCACACCTGCTATCTATGGGCAATTATCTTCCCAAAAGGAAACTAGAGCATTTTTTTTTTTTGTCTTCCTGCCTTAGGCAATTATATTAGAAGGAGACAGTGTCTAAACGATCCGTGGGCTTCCTTCGCATGAGGTACGTTAAGCAAGACTTAGGCCTCCTTAACATCCAAATTTAAGATCTCCACACCCACACTTGAAGCTCGTAGTTCTATTTTCCCCTGCAAACAGCCTTCTCACGCCCTTTGGACTGTCTCAGATGACTTTGTCCTCTCCCAGAAGTACTAGGTCCTCCTCACCCTTCTGCCCACGGCTGAGACCTTGTGAACAATCCCTCCCTCAGGAGAGCACGGACGTCTCCCAGTTCTCTCGACTCTCCACAGGAATTCTGAAGAAGAGCCATCAGATTGTGGAATGAAAAGATGAATAACTAAGTACCCCAAAGTGGCGTAAGGGGCAGAAGAGAAGAGCAAAACAAGTTGTTTTTCGTACCTGGCATCCTCAGTGCAGACCTCACGGCTCTTTTTTCCTTTCTTTTCTTTTCTTTCTTTCTTTCTTTTTTCTGTCTTTCTCTCTCTCTCTTTCTTTCCTTCTTTTTTTAAAAGATTGATTTATTTACTTGAAGAGAGAGAGAGAACAGGATGGGGGGCTAGCAGTGCAGGGAGAGGCAGAGGGAGAGTCTTAAGCAGTCTCTGTGAGGAGCATGGAGCCTGATGTGGGGCTTGATCTCACAACCCCAAGATCGTGACCTTGAGATCATGACCTGAGCCCAAACCGAGAGTCAGATGCTTAATCGACTATGAGACCCAGGTGTCCTTCAAGCTCTTTCTAACATACCGATTGCAGAACAGCCTGATTCCCACGATATGCCACATTCCCTCCTCAACAGCCCAAAGGGCTTGGGTTCAAATCCATCATTAAATTTGGAAGCATTTTGAACATGCAAAGAATCAGCAATGCATGTCCCAAGACTGGTGGTCCCTTACTTAGTTCTTACCTAATGGTGCGCTCAGTGCCTACTTGGTGAAGCTCCGGTGTTGGAAGGTGACTTCCGGGATCTCCACTACTCTGACGTATTCTGAATGCCTGTGTGTGTAGGGGTGAGGGAGTCATACACCCCACCCTCACCTGTTTCTGAAGTTATCCCTAAATCGACTTGTGTCAAATTTAGTTTGGGATATGGATCCACTGACAAAAGAAATGCACACCCTTTCCGAAGTCCCAGAGAAATGCAATTCGAAGAAAATGCAGGGACAATTAATTGTGGGGAAATCAGAGTCCAAGAGTCTCCTACCTTGTGTGCTTTATCAGGGCCCCAGGGCTAGCTCAGTGCTGGGCTTATCCTCTCCCACGATGGTCTTCACGTGGCTGGAAACCTGCTTTGCTCTTCGCTCAGAAGAGACAGAGATCTGCTTCCTACACAATCATTGATTGAACAGGCTACATTTTTCACCTCGTCACTGTTAGTTTAGTGACCTTGGAAGTCCATGAAGCTTCTGGGTCTAAGGTTGGGGAGTGAGGAAAAGGCCCCGATTCTGTGCAAGCGTTGGTGTCCTGTGGCCCAGAGCCTCCGACATGAGTTGGAAGGCTGGGCGGCATGACCTCTGCTCTGTGTCTACCACTCGCCCAATCCCAGTGGTTAAGAACCTTCTCTTCCACCAGTTTAGGATGTTGCCTGATCATTACGAGGACCCGAGGCTCCTCCGCTCTGGAGGTTTGGCTCTGGTTAGGAGACCCTCGGGGATTCCTCTCTCCTTTCATCAGAGGGAGCAAGAGAACTTTCTCACTTGACTTTGTAATTTTCTCTCATTAGTTACAGGGCTTTGTGGAACACGTGCTAGTAAAACTCTGCTGGGAATCTCTGGGGATTTAAAACTTGCAGAGTTCATGTTCTGTCCTTGTTAATTCGCAAGTTTTGTTTTGGCAGAGAAAGGAGGGAGGCCCATCCCTGGCGTCTCCCTGCCCCGACACTCTCACCCTCTCATCACCAGCCCCTGTCCTGGGCATTTGGGAAGCGCACCCAGTGTTTGAAGATGAGGCTGAGAAGGAATGGGCTCTTCTTACAAGGAACTTGCACCTTGATGGAGGAAAGAAGATGGAGGTACACTGTGTGTGCCGAGGGCTGAAAGTGCTCAGACAAGACGGGACATATTGGAGCCGAGTGGTCCCAGGAGGGAAAGACCAGGAAATAAGAAGGCTGGTATCATGTATTGTCATAGTCCAGTGCTTGCAACTATGTAACGACACAAAATTGATCAAATAAATATATTTCAAAAGAATAATTTGCATATATGTGTATTGTGTATATATATAATGGCAATGAGATTTTTTTTAAAAAAAAGCTTATTTGGGGCGCCTGGGTGGCTCAGTGGGTTAAGCCGCTGCCTTCGGCTCAGGTCATGATCTCAGGGTCCTGGGATCGAGTCCCGTATCGGGCTCTCTGCTCAGCAGGGAGCCTGCTTCCCTCTCTCTCTCTCTCTCTCTGCCTGCCTCTCCATCTACTTGTGATTTCTCTCTGTCAAATAAATAAATAAAATCTTTTTTAAAAAATAAATAAATAAAAAAATAAAAACGCTTATTTATTTCAGGGCCCCTGGGTGGCTCAGTGGTTAAGCCTCTGCCTTCGGCTCAGGTCATGGTCTCAGGGTCCCTGGATCTAGCCCCACATCAGGCTCTTTGCTCAGCAGGGAGCCTGCTTTCTCCTCTCTCTCTGCCTGCCTCTCTGGCTACTTGTGATCTCTGTCTGTCAAATAAATAAATAAATAAATAAATATCTTAATTAAAAAAAAAAAAAAGAAGAAGATTAGCCATGTTAGTGTTGGTGAGGATTGGAAGAAGTGTAACATATATGCTATTGTTGCAAATGTAAAAGCTAGAACATAGTTCACAATTTTGGGAAGTAGTTTACAGATTCCCTAAATGTTTGATCTATTTGAGTCCCAGGCAAATGGTCTATATCCATGTTTCTCAGCACTCCCCTCTAAATACACCTACAAAGCCTGGAAATAACAATCCTAAGCATGACTCGGAAAGGTGAGGCAGAGACGATGGACTGGCCCAGGCAAAGGCAAAATGAAAACATAAATAAATACATTAATAAATACAGAATCAATAAATAATAAACACAAGCTAAGGCTGTTCTCTCTGGCAAAGAACCAAGAAAGGGGAAGTCCAGTAGGGACGTAGTAGGGAGACCTAAAACCAGTGACAGTGGACGCCCTGATCTGCCTGGTCCTGCGGTGTCAGCCCCCTCCACTCCCCCACACCATCCACCCACAGCAGCATTGCCAGCAGAGCCTGGGGGGGCGACCTGCCGTCCACCTCACACCAGGGAAAGCCATATCCTGAGCCACAAGACAAACCACAAGAATTTTTTTAAGCGTTTCATTCCAGTTAGCTAGCATACAGTTTTCTTCGAGTTTCAGGTGTCGACTGCGGTAATTGTACGCTTGCAGACTCTACCCCATGGTCCCCACAAGGACAGGCCTCCATCCCCATCCCCTCTTCAGCTGCCGGAAGTTTCAAGGGACGGGAACCCTACAGAGGACATGTGGTTCTCTCACCACCATGGGATCAAGCTAGAAGTCAAGGACAGAAAGTCTATAAACAAGTGGAAAGGAAACAATATTAAGCAGTCCACCCGCGATTACAACATGCCCGTGTGTGGGATGCGGCGAAGCGTCTGAGAGGAGGGCAGTCCCTAATAGGGAATTGAATTCCTGTCTCGAGAACCCAGAAAAACATAACAAAATTCATCCCAAGTTCATTTATAGGCTTGACGCAGTCCTTTCCAAATCCCAGAAAGGTATATATAGATAGAAAGATATATAGAGATAGATAGATAGATAGATCTACATAGATATAGATATACATGTCTACATAGATATCTATCTATAGATAAACATCTAAATCTATAGATACACATCTGTAGATATACATCTATATCTATAGATAGATAGATAGATAGATATCTATATCTAGATATATCTATCTTCTCTGCAAATACAAATCTTCTCTATATATCTAGATAGATCTACCTAGATCTTGATATCTATCTGGGATTTGGAAAAGACTGCATCAATAGAGATAGAGATAGATAGATATCTATCTCTATCTATCTCTATTTTATTTTATTTATTTTTGTAGAGAAGGACAAACATTTTAATTTACACGGAAAGGAACAAGTTCAGGAACACCTGTAACTCTCTTCCAAAAGAAGAGTCGAGCGGAAATCACTGCATCCAGCGGGAACACCCACCGCAGACCTGCGTTCATCAAGACGCGGTGATACGGGCCGAAGCCGCGGAGGAGCCCGACTCCGCTTCGTGGTGTTCTGGCGGCCGTGAAACCTTCCCACTCCCACCTCCTGCCCTCCTGGCACACAGCTGGGCAAGCTGATGGACAAGCCTGCCGCTCTGTCCTGGGGCGCCTGCGGGAGGTGCCAACCAGGCCCCTTCGGTGTGGGGTCCCACCGGAGCACTCGCTCGCTAGCCCTCAGGGAGGGGACCGGCCCGTCTCCTCCCGCCCTTGCAGTCCGCCTGGTCAGTGCCCGTTGGGTGCAGAGCTGCGTCCCTGTTTCTTTACGGGGGGGAGACAGACGGACACGTGTACCCACGTCTGTAAAATCTCCCTCTCCATAAAATCCCATATTGCATGTACTGGTGTTTTAATGCCGCTCCTACGGTTCATTTTAAAAAAATGTAGTCAATGGAATTTAGATGCCAAAGTAATTTGCTCTCTTAGATATTCCATTTTAAAATATATTTTGTATTTTTCTCTGTGAACTTCTCGGATATATGTGTCCCTAAATATTTGTTTATGAGTTTTTGATGGGTCACGTTACCATACTTCTTGGTAACAAAAATGTCTATAGGTTGATTCTTTTAAAGTGTTTTTATCGTCCATTCTGAATGACAGCCTTGCTGGATCAAGTGGGCTTGGCTCCATGTGCTTCTCACTGAATGCCTGAATACATCTTGCGAGACTGTGGACTCTGGGAAACACACCGAGGCTTTCAGAGGGGAGGGGTGTGGGCGTTGGGTGAGCTCAGTGATGGGGATTCAGGAGGGCATGGACTGCTTGGAGCACTGGGTGTTATGCGCAATGAATCACGGAACCCTACGTCAAAAATAACGATGTGCTGAATGATGACTAAGATAATATAATAAAAAAAAATCTTATTAAATGTGAAAATTAGAATTTTAATGTAAACTTATCTCTGAGTAACAGTAGTGCTTTAAAAATTACCTTATATATCAATGAATAATATTTCTTTTTGCTAAAATGAGCTCAGGATCACCTTTACTCCAAAAAAAGTTTGCTTTTTTGTTTGTTTGTTTTTAAGAAAAGCAGTGCTACTCAAGCTTTTAAAATTCCTTTTAAGTTATAGTTCATTAGTAGCCGAATGGTCTATCATCAAAAGGTATTTTTAATAATTTAATGGAGAATGAATTTATCAGTTCTTTTTTTCTACTTTCTCAAAAACAGTGATACAGAATCTATTCCTGGAAAGGACTTGAAAAAATATTCTTTGTCTATCACGAGCATGCAATTTTTCAGTTTCTGAGAAGTTTATCGTAATAGGGTTTTCTAGTTGTCACAAAATGATGGTCAACTATGATCATTTATCTGTTATTTATAAACACATTGCCTAAGTTTATCTATTCGGAAGTATGGGGGAAATAAAAACACTCTGGATCTCAGTCACCTGGTCGATAGATTTTCATTAAAATCCTCTTAGCCTCTCACATGCTTTGGCTGTCTATCTTTTTTTTTTTAATTTTTTTATTTTTTATAAACATATATTTTTATCCCCAGGGGTACAGGTCTGGGAATCGCCAGGTTTACACACTTCACAGCACTCACCAAAGCACATACCTTCCCCAATGTCCATAATCCCACCCCCTTCTCCCCACCCCCTCCCCCCAGCAACCCTCAGTTTGTTTTGTGAGATTAAGAGTCACTTATGGGGGTTCCTGGGTGGCTCAGTGGGTTAAAGCCTCTGCCTTCGACTCAGGTCATGATCTCAGGGTCCTGGGATGGAGCCCCGCATCGGGCTCTCTGCTCGGCGGGGAGCCTGCTTCCTCCTCTCTCTCCGCCTGCCTCTCTGCCTACCGGTGATCTCTGTCTGTCAAATAAATGGATAAAATCTTTAAAAAAAAAAAAAAAAGAGTCACTTATGGTTTGTCCCCCTCCCAATCCCATCTTGTTTCATGGATTCTTCTTCTACCCACTTTTTTTATCCCTCAATTTACTTAACTTTGAAAAGGCGGGAGTTAAGATTTCATTCCTTGGATTTACTTATTTTATTTAAATTCAGTGAGTTGACATATCATGCACCGTTGGTTTTAGAGGTAGAGCTCAATGACGCGTCAGCTGCAAACAGCACCCAGTATCAGACACCACTGCCCTCCTGAATGCCCGTCCCCCAGTCACCCCATCCCCCCACCGCCCTTCCAGCCTCCCCCAGTGTGTCTCCTACAGTTCGGAGTCTCTCAGGGTTTGTCTCCCTCTCTGATTTCGTCATATTTTTTTTTTTTTCATTCATTCGATTTAGGAAACTTTGTGATACAACCTAACTGACTATAGGACTTTCACTTCCAGATGCCAGAGTAGAAGGACCTTCCCGTGCCTCCTGCCTCCTGTAACTGAAAACGCTGGACATTATGCATAAAGCACACCGAAGTATCCGAACGCTGGGAAGGACAAGAATAACTGTGACTTTGGGGCCCAAGGAACAGTACGGTGACCAGTTCTCTGGGTTTTCTTGTTGCCTTGTACTTCCCAGTCCTGGAGCTGCTGAAGTAGACAACCTGGAAACACTAATCAGACCCCCCCAACCCCAAAAAAGAAACAAACAAGCAACCAACACCCTTACTGCTGATTTTGTTGACCTTTTCTATTGTTTTTCTAGTCTTTATTTGTTTCTGCTTCCATTTTGTAATTTCCTTCTCCCTGCTCTCTTTGGGTTTTGCGTGTTCTCCATCTTCTAATTCTGTCGGGTGTGAAGTTAGGTCGTCTGTTCAAGATCTTTCTTTTCCCTTAGTGTGGGTTATTTATCATCATCAACCTTCCTCTTAGAAGTGCTCTTGCTGCGCCTCCTCAGTTTTGTCATGGCGTCTGTGGCAAGATAGGTTTTTATTTCTCTTTTGAGTTCTTTTCCGACCACTTGGTTGTTCAGGAGTGTGTTTTAAATTTGTATTTCCATATTAGTCAAGTCTGAGTTCGAGACCTGAAACTTCTCCATCACTTCAAGAAGTTCTTTCGTGCCCTTATCCAGTCAGGGCTGAGGGGACCACAAGCGAGGTGATTTTCTCAAACGTTATACAACGTTCCTGTTCTTTAAATTCATAAATGGAAACAAATTCTAAGAGCTGTGTTGCTTGTGGCTTCTTTTACTCAAGGGAATGCTTTTGAGAATTTCCATGGGGTTACACGTTTATTCCTTTTTGTTCCAGGATATTGTTTAGTATTCCCATGGTCATGGTCATTTGGGCTGTTTCTAAGTTTTTCATAATTACAGATTAAACAGCTAAAACATTTATCCAAGTCTCTGTGTGGCCACATGCCTACTCTCTCTCTGTTCAGCTTTGTACAAATTGGCTTTTCTTTCAAAGTTGCTCTGCCATTTCACTCTGCCATCTGCTCTTTGATAAGCACATGTTTAATTTTTATGGTTTGATTGATCAATTTTTTATGCCTATGCATTTTTGTCTCCTGCCTAAAAATATTTTTTTTTTGCCTTCCCCAAGGTAATGACGACATTTTCTGTGTATTCTTTTAGTTGTTTTGTCCTGTCAGACATTTCGGTCTACACCTCATCTGGGATAATTTCTGTATACGGAATGCAGTGAGGACTACGTTTTTATTTTGGTTTTGCTCTTTTTTCTTACCCCGAAATTCAGTCATTCCCGTACCGCCGGTTGGAAAGACTTTCCTTTCCTCATTGATTTGCAAGGCAACCTTACGGAAACTGATGGGACTGGGTACAGATGTGACTGTTTCTGGACTTTGTATTTTTTATTGGTCTATATACCCACCTTTTTGCTGGTAGCAGTTTTTGTCATTATTGTTACTTTATAGTAATTTTGAGTTCAGGTGTTTAATTTGTATGATTGTTTAGATCTTTTCATTTCCAAATGATGTCTAGAATTAGCTTCCCAATTTCTACACACATCCTGTTGGAGTTTTTTTTAATAAAGGTACATTGAATCTATAGATAAGTTTGGGAAATCAAAATTATAATATTGAGTCATTTTACCCATGAAATTTAATGTATTAAATTTACTTAGATTTATTTTAATCTTATCTCTTAATGTTTAGAATTTTAAGGTATAGGGTACTTCCTCATTTTTTAAAAAATTTAATTCTAAGTGTTGATTTTAAGCATCTGTGTTTTTATACTATTAAAATAAAATGTAATTTCTTATTTTTTGCAACTAATATGAAGAAAAACAGGGGCGCCTGGGTGGCTCAGTGGGTTAAAGCCTCTGCCTTCAGCTTGGGTCTTGATCTCAGGGTCCTGGGATCGAGCCCCACATCGGGCTCTCTGCTCGGAGGGAAGCCTGCTTCCTCCTCTCTCTCTCTGCCTGCCTCTCTGCCTACTTGTGATCTCTGTCTGTCAAATCAATAAATAAAATCTTTAAAAAAAAACAATTAACTTGAGAACTTGCTAAATGTACTTATTAGGTTTGTAGACCTTCTGTAGATTTAGTAAGATTTTCTCGTACACCATCATGTCATTTGCAAATAAAGAATTTCATCATCCTTTTCAAATCATTAGATCTTTTATATATTTTTCTCACATTATTACACTGGTTTGAACCTCCAGTACAATGTTGTATAGAGTAGCCAGAGTGCTTATTCTAGGGAAAAGAGTTCAATATTTCACAAAGAGGTATGATAGTGGCTTTAATTTTAAATAGAAACAGAGTTTTTTAAAAAAAATCAATGGATATTGATTTTTACCAATAATTTTTACACAAATATTGAGATGAGTAGATTATATTTCTTCACTTATTTGACTGATTTGATGAATTATGTTAACATTTTCAAATAGTAAATTAGTTCTGCATTCTTGGAATAAATCCCCTTTGTTATGAAATATTATTATTATTATTTACATATTGCTGGAATATAGATTTTTCATGAAATAGGCTCAAGAACATGTTGGAGATGACAGAAGAAAGGACTGATGACGGGAAATAAATCCATAGAAATAAGTTGATCTGAAGAAGAAAAAAAGTTAAAATGAATCAATTCCGTGAGATTTTCCAGACAATATCAAGTAGTCCAATGATTAGAATATCAGAAGGAAATGAAGAGATAAAGAGAAAAATAAAGATAAAGAAGAAAATATTTTAAGAAATAATAGCTGGAAATTTCCCGTACATGGTGGAAGACAATAACGTACAAAGTCAAGATGTTCAACAAATCACACGGAGGAAACGTACAAAAGCATGTGCCCACCCAGCATCCTCCAACTGATGCCAGCCGCAGGCAAGGGGAACGCCTGGGAACAGGAGGCATCCGACCCGGCCCGGGGAGCAACGCGACACCATTAATGGCAGCTCGGGCATCAGAAGGTAGGGGGACAGAGACTCAGTAAGTGGCATGAGGGAAGATGAAGAGACGTACTTGTTATTCCGGAAAACTAAATTCCACAAGTAAAGGCAAAGTGAAGGCATTTTCAGGTAAAGAAACATGAAGACCGCGGCCGCGAGCACGTGCTTTAGGAAGCACCGAGGGAGGGCGGACGGGAAGGCGACCCGCGGGGACCTGGATGCGCAGGAGCGCGCCAAGAACACGGTGGGACACGGAAGACGGAGCTGAGCGCGGTGAGCGTGGGGTTAAGCAGAGAAGAGTGTACGCACGTACACTAGTATTCTCTCAATTTCCCTAAAAAAGGCTCATATGCTTGTTTGAACATCCTGACGACGCTGTTAGTGACCGCCAGTAAACGAGGCTCTGCCGTTGCAACTTTCCTGCGTTTTGCAGGAAACCATTCAGAACTCCGCTGCCGGAGAGGGGGTGACGTTCACCAAGCGTGCTGGGACCGAGACCAGCAGGGGAAACCGCGCGCCGGGGACCCCTCGGAAGCCGGCAGTCGCGCTGCGGGGAGACCAGCGTCCAGGGCTCCGCGGCTCTCGGACGGACGCGGGTCCCCACGCGCGGCGCGCAGTTCAGAGACGCGGGGCTGAGTCCCCGTCTTCGCTCCTTCTCCCCACCCCCGTGTTTGCTCTCTCTCCCCCCAAAATAAATAATCTTAAAAAATATATAAAATACAAACATGCGTCTGAAAGAAGCGCAGTGGACAGACGAGGACGTGGGCAGAGGGTGAGGCTGAGGGAGGAGCGCGCAGGGGTGGGGCTGAGGGAGGAGCGCGCTCTCGGGTGTGGACGTGACCGTGTGGGCCTTCGAAACCGGGCGCGCCCTGGAAAGGGTCGTCTCCGCTCTTGAGACAAAAGCAGGGAAGGCGAATCCCTGTGTTCCTACTGAACACCTCACCAGGAGACTCTAAAACCATGAATCTGAGCTCTGTGACCTGGGGACGGGGGTGTGTGTGGGGGGGGTCGGGTCACTTAAACTCTATGAGGCTCTGTTTCCTCTACTATAAAATGCAATGGTTCACCCTTTTTTTTTTTTGAAAGGCTATGTTTATTATTTTATTTTGTTTTGTTTTGTTTTATTTATTTTTTTTCTTTTATTAATTTTTTATTTTTTATAAGGATATATTTTTTATCCCCAGGGGTACAGGTCTGTGAATCACCAGGTTTACACACTTCACAGCACTCACCAAAGCACATACCCTCCCCAATGTCCATAACCCCAACCCTTCTCCCAAACCTGGTTCACCCTTTTTAAACCAGGTTATTTGAAGTTCTCAAGCAGATTTAACATGTGAAAAGAGCGAATATAATACTTAGGACATAATGGGATTATTGTTTACATCAGATCGCAGCATCTCTTTCCCCGCAGGAGTTCTCCGCGGTACCGACAGTCGGAAGTGCGTCCTGAGACAGCGCCCCGGGGACTGGGGCCCCTCCGAGACAGAGGCTGCTCCACGGAAGCAGAGAGGACTCGCCCCGTGGGGCCACAGGGGCGGAGGCTGTCTCGGGCTCACCTGGGAGCATCCCTTGTGCTCAGAGAAGCCTCTGAGACGGGTCTCGGGGCTCTTCCCCTGCAGGCAGGGCTGCGCCGAGGCGTCTGGGGCCTGGCTGCTGAGAAGCGGGCCTCTGCTCTCCTCCCCGTGAGCCTCGTCGGGTGAGTGGGGGCTCCCCTTGCCGAGCCTCCCTTGCTGGGTCTCCCAGCCGCCGCAGGGCCTCGCCTGGACTCGCACGGAAGAGGCTCCGCGGAGGGCGGCAGAGATACGGGACTGTGACAGAGCTCCGTGTTCACGGGCACCGAGGCCCACGGTGTCAGAGGGTGGTCGTTGTTTGGGGGCTGGACTGTTGGATTAGGAGTCGGCACTTTTTCTCTGGTCCCGTCTCTGTCCCCTGACCCAGAAAATAATATCCCACAGGCTGCCGCGCGTCCTGTTCCAACAGGGTGCGTCCGTGCCCACGTGTGTATTCTTACGTGGGTGCCTGTAGGATGTCGGTATGAACGGGAGTCCGGTGCACCTTCTGCGTGTTGATGTGCTGTCTCGGAAGGCAGGTGTTGGTAACGCGCCTGATGGACTTGTGGATGATGGACACGGTCACTGGGGGAATACGGGTGCACAGGGTTTTGGACCTGTGAACTGGGCGTGGTTGGGGATGAGTGCTTTACCTGTGGCATGCGTGTCTCTCTGTGTAGTGTGTGTGGGTGGGCGTGTGTGTGCACACTGTGTGTCCTCGCACACGGACACGTACCTGCACGCAAGTGAGAGCGGGTCCGTACATCTATCTGTCTGGTGCTGTCGATCCCTTCCTGAGGTCTGGTTGCTGTCCCAATGAGAGATTCCTTTCTGAGTTACAACAGGCACAAAGAAAGGAGAACCCACCTCATCCTGCCCTCTAAGGAAAGGAGGCACCTGCCGGCCAGGCGGAAGGTGTCAACACACAGTTGACCAGGGCCCCCTCAGGATGGGTCAGGCCAATGCAACCGCCTGGAAGGGTTTTGTGTTCCTGGGCTTCTCCAGCTTTGGGGAGCTGCAGTTCCTGCTCTTTGCCCTCTTCCTACTTCTGTATCTTGCTACCCTGACCGCCAATGTCTTCATTATCGTGGTCATCAGGCTGGACAGCCACCTGCATACCCCCATGTACCTCTTCCTCTCCTTCCTGTCTTTTTCTGAGACCTGCTACACGTTGGGCATCATTCCTCGGATGCTGTCCAGCCTGGTCATGGGGGGCCAGGCCATCTCCTATGTGGGTTGTGCCACCCAGATGTTCTTCTCTGCTTCCTGGGCCTGCACCGACTGCTTCCTTCTGGCGGTCATGGGCTTCGACAGGTATGTGGCCATCTGTGTCCCGCTGCACTACGCCAGCCGCATGAGCCCTGCCTTCTGCTCCCAGCTGGTCGGCACCTCCTTCCTCAGCGGGTACCTCTTCGGGCTGGGAATGACACTAGTCATTTTCCGCCTCCCGTTCTGCGGCTCCCATGAGATCCAGCATTTTTTCTGTGACACGCCTCCGGTGCTGAGCCTGGCCTGCGGGGACACGGGCCCGAGTGAACTGGGCATCCTTATCCTCAGCCTGCTGGTCCTCCTCGTGTCTTTCTCCCTCATCACCGTCTCCTACGCCCACATTCTGACAGCCATCCTGCGGATCTCGTCGGCCGAGGGCCGGAAGAAGGCCTTCTCCACCTGCGTCTCACACCTCACGGTGGTTGTCGTCCACTACGGCTGCGCCTCCTTCATGTACTTGAGGCCCAAAGCCAGCTACTCCCTGGAGCGGGACCAGCTCATCGCGGTCACCTACACCGTGGTGACCCCCCTCCTCAACCCGATCGTTTACAGTCTGAGGAATCGGGCCGTGCAGACGGCCCTGAGAAGCGCCTTCCGAGGGAGACTGCTTCGTGGAGGATGAAGGCTCCCCCAGCGGCACCGTCTCTTCTGCGCAGGCTGGACTGAGACCAGGAACCCAGGAAAATGGGCCAGATGCTCAGGGTCTCCGATCAAAGCCGTCCTCCCCCTGCAACCCTCTGGGAGAGCCCTGTCCTGCTGCCTGCACTTGCCCAGGGCTGCTGGGGAACATGGAGCAGGGAACCCGCTCAGTTCACTGTGTTTAACTCGCACTGAGCTCGGAATCTGAACTCGCACTTTCTCACCATCACTGCAGAAGTCCAGCTCCTTAAGAATTTCCCAGCTGAACTGAACGAGTGGAGAGCAGTTTGGCCTGCTCGAGTTCAGAGCCGCTCTGGCTGGAGTCCCATCCAGGGGTATGGTACAGAGTGTTAAATTACTGCATAATTAGAGCAACCCACCTCTGATGCCCTTCCAAGATCCATTTGAATGAGTAGCTTGAATGCTCTGTTAAATGAAAAGGTAGGCTGTTTTCTCTCCCCGCGGGGTTCTTTCCCCTTTATTATTATTTTTGTATCACTGTCCTCTGACTCATTGTCACTTTGTGCTCTTCCTTGTCATTGGCTTTCCCGGTTGGTAGATTGTATCTCAGAGAAGATGTAGATCTCCTGTTTTCTTTGATACTCGTCAAAGCTCCGTGATGGCCTCATAATCTTGGGTGTTGAGGATTTCCTCGCTTGTCTCCCTCCGTAGCATGGATACCGTCCTGTGGGATCTGCTGGGGACGTGTTCACTTCCGCCTGCAATATACGGTGCTCGGCCCCAGTGTGCTTAGGGACCAATGAAAGGGTAATGAAGCCACACGGCTGTCAGGCCCTATAACTTATGGTGTGATGCTAGGTCTCTGCCCCCATGTCCTCCTCTGTAAAATGGCTGTAACCTTGCAGTTTTGCATTGATTACTGAACAGGACTATGCATGCAAAGAATTTAGCACCAGACCTGGATCATAATGATCTTCCAATAGATGTGAGCTGAGTTTACTGTGAACGTACTAAGCAGAGTAAGTTGGCTTTTAGTTTAGGGAGAGGTTAATTGCATGAAGAATCAGAGGCTTCGTGTCTAAGGTAGTACTCGAATGTGTTCCTAACTGGTGGGTAAGTCTTGACTGCAATTAAGTGGGAAGAGAGTATATTCCAAAAGAGGGAATAGAGTAACTGAAGCTTTGTGGCGAGAGGCAGTCTAGGCCTGCTTCAGAGTGTGGTGAGCTCTCCAGAGGGACTGAAACTGTGTCCCAAACGATGCTAAGTTAGTTTGGGTGAAGACTTCTTTGCAGACAGGAGGTTTAATACCTTGCCTCAGACTTGATCCCTTCATCAGGGAGAGTAAGCCTCTGAGCAGAGATTAGAGTGGCATCTGGGAACCGATTTCGGAAGATTAATCCAGCTGCAGAGAGGATGACAGAGCCCGGCAGAGAGGGACCAGAGGCAGGGATCAGTAAGGAATCCACTGCCGTCGTCCTAAGCAGAGACCTGGGGACCAGAACCTGGAGAGTGGGGCAGGAAGATGAAGAAAATGACAAACAGAAGAGATTTTGAAAATGCAGGATTCGCATAATTCAGCAATGAGGGAGCACTGGGGCACGATTTGAGAGAGAGAACTTACATTAAGGGGGTATTTTTCTCAAATAGGAATCCATCTTTTTTTCCATGCCCTCAGGGAAGAATCATAGCCTCTAGTTAGAACTTCATAGAAACTGAATTTGGGAGAAAGGAAGCCAGAGTCCAGAAAAGAGAACAGGTTGGAGAGAGGTAGGAGAGTCAGTCAGATGGCAGAAAGGGCCTGGGTCTCAAGCAGTAGGGATCACGAAAAAACTCAGGGCGGGGGCTTAAACACAGGCTCCAATCTATAGATTGTAAAGGAAAAGAATTAGTAAGAATAAGTCAGGGGTTCCAGTTTAAAGTAAGTGAACAGAAGGTCAAGGGAAGATGAGTACCGGGAGGAGCTTAATCACAAATCACAAGGAACATTTGATAAAAGTGCTAATTGTTAGAAGTTGAGTATTTATAGACCTAACCAAGTTACATATACTGCTTCTGCATTTCCATTTCTGCTTGCGTGCCTAGGTGGTCAGGATCTGACTTCAGAGGGAGCTGTATTTGATGCCAACGGTGTCATCTTCTTATGGCATTTCGTTAGTTCTTCAGACAAATATTATCTTCTCTGGACTTTATACTATTCAATCTCTTTCATAAGATGTTAACAGCCCTTAGCCATAAAGAGCATTTCTTCACCTATCACATGCTTAATAATCTGATTTAGGTCTTGCAGATACTTGGTGGGGGTTGGGAGGAGATCACAACCATATTCACCTTGCCTTGGTTATTACAAGCACAATTTGTTGGAGTCCCCATACTTCTTGGTAAGTGTGATATCAATGACACTGATTTTTTATGTGTTTTTTTTTTTCAAATGCAACCATTCTTGGTAATTCATAACCAAGTTTTTAAAAAATACTTTCAATGGTCATGTTCGATAGGATCCAACTGTTGAAGCAAAAATCAGTAAAAGGCACTTATACATTATTAGCAACAGAGACAGCATTTTAGATTCAACCAAAATTCGTTTGAATGGTTCCTGAAAGAATTTGTCCCTGACTGAGGAAGGACTACCTTTTGTGCAAAGGATGAGACTGAGACAAAGTGGTAGTCAGGTGGCAGTATTTATGGGCTGGTGGTGAAGGCAGTGCAGGATACCAGTAGTCTCACACAAGGCAGAGATGTGATGGAAGGATTCTCACTGGCAAACAACACTGTCGACTTTGACAAATCCAGACAGAATGTTGGCATTGGCCTGAACACTCTTTGGAGACAGCATTCCCTTTTCTTGTTTGTTTGTTTTTTTCTTAATTCCTCATTTTGTAAATCTAACTCTTAGTCTAATAGGAGGCAGAAGTCAATCAAAACCTTCTTTTCATCACATTAAAATGTAAGCATGAGTGTGGGGCCACGGAGGGCAGAGGAAGCTCTGCCCAGCCACAGCCTCGTCGTTCTGAGATTAATGATGTCCTCTCTAATGCAGAAGTATGGAGAAAGGGCAGGTTGAGAAGAACACAAGCGTTGGTCTTCTTCCTCTTCCATAGATATCCAGATCATCAGATATCTTTTCAAATGATATATTTTCAAATGTAAGAATTTATATGCATTCCAAACCTCAAGAGAAACCATTTGTGAGTTACAGATGTGAGTCCTAGACTTTATTCATTCCGCCATGACCCTTGTTTGTGGTGTGACTAGCTTTCTATCTCTAGAGAACAATTATTTCTCAGAAATACAGATGTTCACATGCGTCAGTAACATTTGATTTCACAGTGCCCTATTAAAAAGAAATACTTTAAAAAATGAACTTTTTTTTTTAAAGGAAATGTTTTATTTCAAAATCAAAACAAAACAAAGGAATACAGATGTGTAGAATCCAACGAAGAAAAAATGAAGAGCTTGTCCCCAGAGTAGTGACAGGTTGCATACAAAATGAGCCTGTGATGCTTCCTCTCCCCCAGCTCTGGGAATGCCTTCTATCCCCCAAGCCTGATACGTGTCCAGGTGTTCTAATAAGTGTAATAAATACACACACACCCATACACACAAGACAGTCTCCCTCCTCCCCCATACCTTCTGTCCCTTCCTCCCCCAGTACTTCCCACCACACCAAGATTTGCTATGATTCAGGAAAAGCTGCTTCTCCGTTTCCAAAGAAGGAATTGGTGAAACCCACATAGTCATAGCCGGCAAGATGGCTTTTGCCTCGTGGGTCCACATACTGCTGCATATGTGAGGCACAGAACTGCACTTGTTCTGGGGTTAGGGCCTGAAAAAAAGCAGAAAGAGATACAGCCATAGGGATTAAAAACAGCTGGCTCCTTGGAGCTGGCAACATACCCCGAACCTGGGACCCAGGGGACAGAGAGACGGGGGAGCAGCAGCCTGCCCTGTTCCCATCACAGACCTTCTCAGAAGTCTATAATTTCTAATGCGTACATCCAGCTCGTCTTCTCAACTTAGCCCTTACCTGAGGAGTCCTATCTCACTTGGTCTACACACTTCATCCCATTCCCTAAATTTAGGTTATTCAAGAAGTGGGAAAAGAAATAGCCTTAAAAATTGAGTTTCAGAATTGGAATCGACCCTTACGGTCACTAGAGAATGACTTTAATTTTCAAGCTGGGCCAAAGCACAATGAAATGGTGAGAGAAGCAAATAAATGGTCACTTGTGCAGGACAATGTTCGAGCAACAACAACAAGATGTGTGGGGGAGAGTAGTTGCCAACGGTGGGCCACCAGGCCCAAGACAAGTTCAGTGACAGTGGACGCAACTGGGATCTGACCTGCTTCATGTCCTCTTTGGTAATATAGGCCTTGCCTTCTGCCAGGGCTTGGAAAGCATTCTCAATTTCATCACTGGACTTGATGTTCTCGGACTCCTTGTCGATCAGGAATGAGGTGTAGTCCTCCAGGGAGACATAGCCCTTCCTGTGGGAGAAATGGTTTCCTCACTCTGAGACTGTGGGCTGCGACTTCTACTTTGACCCCACTCCTCATGCCCTTGTAGGAAAGTAAATGCCGCTTCCCAAGCCCCAGCCGCCATGCCCACAAGAGCCCTCTGACTGGACTCTCTACACAGTCTGGGGGTCTTCATCAGCGCCCATTCCCAGGCACTTCAAGTTTTTCAAGATTCTGTCATCTTTGGCGTTAGAAAGAATTCATCCCTAACGGTGGTGCGATCTCTCCATGACTGTACTCCACCCCCACTCTTGTCAGTCGACCTCCAAATCATGCAGGTCTCCTTACAACCTTACACACATGGAAGGATTCTTCTCTCAAGGTTCATTCTCAGAACCAGGTAAGATTCATAAATCAAGCAGAAAACAGGGACTGAGGAAATGACAGAGGCTGTGCCTGAGTTGGAGTCAGCGCCATGAACTTCTGAGCTAATCCTGCAAGGCATCAAAACCTGCCCAACTCACATAGGATAGTCTCTGTCTTCCTATTCTCGTGATGAGTTGGTACGGTGTTTCTTGGATCATTTTACCCTCTGTACTTGTCCCTCCAAACCCCAACCCCTACGATGGTCTGGCTGTTGGTCTTCTTCTTACCTCCCAGGATCGACGACATCCAAGAACTTCTCAAACTTGGGCTCAGGTTCATCCTCCTCCACCATGGGCAGGTAGTAATTGAGCCCTCTCAAGCAGGACCGGAAATCTTTGTGGCTCAGGCGCCCGGTCAGATTCTCATCAAAATGTCTGAAGAACAAAAACATTTTATCAAGTTCAATAGAGAACCAGATTAGAACAGAAAAGAACAGTTCTTATTGGGTCAGCTGAGGCTTTAACTCATCACAGGTCATCAGAATGGAATGGGGAGCTTGCCCCTGTTTCTGAATTATTTTTAATCCAAGGAATGGAACAAAGACAGTAAAATGTTGAGCATGGGAGAAATGTATTTTCTGAAGTCCAGGAATTTGATAGACCTATTAAAAACCATGACATGCAGGTAATTAAGACATCTAGGTTTTCATTTAAGATCCTACACCAGCACTGAGGGGAAAAAATTACTTATTTGGAGATTCATTTTGAATGGGTTGGAAAATAAAGAACTGACCAGCTATGAAGTTATACTCACTTATATGTTGTGCTAAACTCCTTTAGTGTCTCCTCACTCACGCCTATGGTGTCTCTGAAAGGAAAAACATACATTAACCCAAGAAATAAAACAGAAAAGTAGCAAAAGACATGCCATGTGGAACAGAGAGGGATGCTAGTGGGTATTAGGCTACTCGGTCATGTAATTCAGGGGTTGGCAAACTATAGCCTATGGGCCAAATCTAGTCTGCCACTTGCTTTTGTACAGTTTAGTGAGTTATGAATGGGTTTTTACCTCTTTACATGGTTGGAAATGATCAAAAGAGGAAGTGTTCCATTAAACATAAAAATTGCATGAAATTCAAATTTCAGTGTCCATAAATAGAATTTTACTGAAACATGGACATGCTCATGAATTTGTGGGCTGTCAATAGCCTGTTCTCTCTATGACAGTGAGTGAGTAGTCACAGCAGAGACCACAGGACTCACCACAGTTGACACACTTATGATCAGTCAGTCTCTCTATAGGAAAAGTTTGCCAATCTCCGATCTAGACAATAATGCTGCCATTATTCCCAAGACCTAAAGCTGCTTTGATGTAATTAATTTATTTAGAAAACAAAACAAAACATGTGAATTCTGCTCTTCTGGCTCTACACCTTGGATATTTCTTGCATTCTAGGCATTTGAGAGGGACTTTACAAAAGGGATGGTCTCCTGAAGGGACTACTTAAGATGGAGAAGGGACTCTAAGAACTGGGTGATGAGTAGCTTCAGTGGGATAGGAGCATGGTCTCCTGTTTCATAATAGACTCCCAAATAAAAAGAAATAGTCATTCTGTGGGACAGAAAAGAGAGAACGAGAATTTTGATTCTGGAGATAGCTTGTGTCCTATCTCTGAAGCAGCTCTTTCATTCAGCACCCTGATCTCTAGATCCTGGGGCTAAGTTCCAACACCTAATCCCACCCACACCCTGCAACCCTGGTCATGGGTCTGCAGTACTTGGCTTGGATCTGCTGTTCCAGGTTGTGCTGCATCCTCATCCCCAGCTGGTGGAGCTGGTCCCACTGTTGGGCCAGCCCCATGGTGCTGTACTTGAGGTCCAGGACCAGTGCCTCCTCCAGGCTGTCTCCCAGATCCTCAATCTTGGTCAGCTGGCGCTTCATGGCCTGGATCTCCTTCTGCTTCCGCTAGAAAAGCCAAGAAGGAGAGACCAGTCATGCAAGGTACTGGCTTCAAACCAAGGGATGGTAGAGAAGAAGCCGATGAGCTTGAGTTTCCTCTAATTGTTTTCTTTTTCTTTCTTTCATTCTTTCTTTCTTTCTTTCTTTCTTTCTTTCTTTTTTTTTTTTTTTTTAATTATTCTCGGAACTCTTCCTGTCCTCTGTAAAAAATGAACCGCTCAGGAAATCCACTTATTTGTTCCTTGCTTATGCAATGGGGGAAGGTTAGGAGATGTGACTTCAGTCATTCTGGTCATGTGTAATATATAAATCTAAGGGTTAGTAGCTACATCTTGCAGCAGAGAGGAGGTGTACTCCCAGGACACCTGCATGGCTGGTTCCTAGCAATCTGCGCCTCGAGTTATCTGCACTGGGGACTGGCTAGCTCCAGCTGGCTCCCCTGCCACCCTGTGGACAGACTTCCACAGGACGTACCTGTCCTCCAGGCACATCTGATGCCAACTGCCTGCATCCAGGCCATGCTTTCTCCTGAGCAGGGGAGGAGGGGAGGGTTCTGAGGATGAGGGAGGATGGAGATACTGAGTGTACGACATGGTGCAAAGGCTTGTGACCTTCCAGGGATCAGTCCTACCTGACGGCATCTTACTCTTCATTATCCAAGGCCTTTCATATGGGAGCAATTCGATTTAATTAATTAAATGTTCTCCTTGAGATGGAGCAGAAGTGAAAATACAGTTAAGAAACACTGTTCTAGCCCGTTGCTTCACTCAGCTGTTGAGAGACCACCTGGATTTAATTATATTATCAAGTGATTGTCAATGATGACAGCTTCTGCACCTGTTTTCTTTCTTAATTATCACAGTGACAGTGACGCCTGTATTATGAACTCCATTATATAGACACAGAAGTCGAGGTTACTGAGGTAAACCAAAGGCCGTGCCCATGGAGCGGCAGTGAGAGGCTAGAACACAAGCCGCTGGCAGCACTGGAACTAGACCCCGAGGCCCTTGACCTTCTGCCTGGGGAGTTTACCTAGAAGTACTACGGGGGTTGCCTTTAAAGCGTTTCCCTTGCACTCCTCATAATTCTGGCCATATCTCAGCTAATAAGCAAATGCTACTTACTTTATTTGCTTCCAGCTGGGATTCCAGAGTTCCTGTTTCTTTGAGCAAAGACCTAGTTATGAACCAGATATCAGAAGTCAGTATTTCACCCAGACAGACCTATTCCAACACCCTACGTTTCTCTACTCCTGTGTCTATTATACGGCTCCTTTGAACTGAATTTTCACACCAGATTTTCAGGAAACTGAACTGTTCTGCCAACTGGCAAGCTGCTCGATGGATGGGAAGAGAAGGAAGGTCTGCTCTTGTTCTTCGTGTCTGCAAGGCTTCGGTCCCTTCCTCATGGCTCTTACTCGACACATACCCTGAACCTAATGAGGTTCAGACGCCCCCTAGTGGGATGCAGACAGTCTGACACTCAGCATTCTCTCTCCATCCCACCTTCAGTCAGGTACCCTCTGGGTCTGATGGTGATGGAGGAGATGACGAAGATGCCTGGGCGCTAAGTCCTCCTCATTATTAGTTTTACAGAATAGAACAAAACATACATAATAGCATAAGATACTGACCCGTCCAGAAAATAAGCCCTGGGCATGGAGGTCCGGACAGGAATCAAATGAGAGAAAAGAGAAATCACACATTAACACAAATTACTTCAATGATCTTCTTTCCCTAGATTAATGAAATATTCTAAATCTAATAGGAGCCTGTTTTGCACTGCTCCCGGAGTCTCTCCGTCTTGGAGGAACTCAGAGCCTCTGTGCAGCTGCTGTGTTAGGATGAAGACCTCTGGTTTCAGGTGATGTGCTCAGTGCTGGGCACATGCTGCGGGGGGATGGATGAGGGACCAAACCAGAGGGACAGGAGGATGAGCTGTGCTCCCTCTGCCTTCTGCCCGATGACTTTTAGCTGTGACACAGGTTTTCCTTTTGCTCACCATCTGGTTTTTCTTTGTTGGGTTCGTAGGAACAGGATATATCACGGATTGTCTAAACCACCCCTTCAACTCTCAAAAGTCCCCATTTCTGACCCAGCTACTGGATAGGGTCCACCAAGTTTGACATTTATTCTAATGTATTACAACCTTCCAAGTCTCCTCTTTTCCAGGTCATTTGCCCCGGAGCATGTGACAAATGCTATTTTCGTGTAGAAGACATTCTGCCTCTAATAAAAGCAATTAGTGTAGAGTATCTCAACTGATTCTCACCAGGGCTCCGTGATCAGGCAGCATGATAGCTTCACTGCAGGTGCTCACAGTAGGCTCGTGCCCATAAATACATATGTGACCTTGAGTGAGTCCATTTGTCTATGGAACTTCTTAACACACTTGGAGGCAGAGGTAATCACATCTGCTCTATACAATTTTCAAGTTTGCAGGGAGAGTTAGGGAGGCCATGGGTATAGAGGCACTTTGTAAAGTGCAGACATAAGGGCCTATGTTATTTCAGACTTAATCACAGGCAACAGGAATAAAAAATGAGAGTATCTAGGCGAGAATATGGACGTGTGGACAATGGGCAGTGACATGACATTCTCTTTTCTTGGTTTTGCAAGGATTACTTTAGAAAACCATCAGTTCCAGACTTGAGAAGCACTCACAGGATATGGTGAATTTAGAACCACGTAAGTGCTGTAGGACCCCTTCCCGCTCCCTTCAGGCATGTATTTCATCCCCACGCTGATGCAGGGGTCACTGTGCACCTGGTCTCCAAGATCCACTGAAGGAAGGCGCTGGCGTTCTGCTCAAACTCCTGGCGCATCTCAAAGTTCTTGACCTGTCTCGCTTCTTCCCTTTGCAGCTCCTGCTCCCGTTCCTAAAACCCCGAATCACAAATAGTGGCGTGAACATTGAAGACCTTTCTTTGCAGTGAACTAGCTGGTTCCTACACGCGCCCCTCCCCCTAGTCTAACACGTCTTCCGGAAGCATGTGCTACCTACGCGCTTGTATTTCCTCCCGACCACCTCTCCTTGCAAAGGGGCGGGAAGCTCCCCTCACACCCCAGAGTGGTTGCAGGTGTCACTAAGACCAAGCCCAGTAACAAATAAGCTAGTAATAAAGGCAAATCGTCCTCTTCTCATTTTTTTTTTTTTTAGGTGAAATCTTCATTTAAATGAACATAAACACAGCCCTAAAGGGAAAAGTAGCAACAAGCTGCCGCACCCCACACCCCACCACTGTGGTCTCTCTCTGACAAATAAATAAATAAAATCTTTTAAAAAATAAAATAAAATTGGTAGTAATTGGGTGACATTTTTCTTTGTGAAACTTTTTAATGTTCTCCATAGTTTCTATGATCAATAATATTATACACATAAAATTATACATAAACACATTAAAAAGGCACTTTGGAGGTAGGTATAAAATAAGGTTGTAGGGAATCTATAGACTGTGAACTTATACACGAACCTCATGAACTTCCATACCCTGTGTTTAGAGCCACCTCCTGGAGCCGTGTTTGCTTCCTTGAATCACTGCTCAACAGCCAGAGGCATGAGAGTGTCTGAATGCTGGGGCGTAGGGTTGTACCCACCAAGAGCATATTTCTGACATTTCCTTAGACAGTTCCTATTCGTGACTGCTGACCCAGTATACTTATTAATTGTGTCCTTTCTTTCTCAAAAGATCCCCCCACAACTTGTACAATACATTGGGTTGTCATGCTCACCACCGTGAAAGAAAGCCTCTGTTGTGTGCCGTTACCTTGATGATGTCAGACAGGTTCTTCCAGAACTTCTCTAGCACCTCCATCGTTAACCACGTGTAAGGGCTGGAGGGCACATTTAAGGCCTTAATCTGCTGGTCCAGCTCCAGCAGATTGTTGAAGTCAGATTGGGCCCCGGCCAAGGAGGCCAGAAAGGCCTCATGATCCTTCTGCAGCTGCCGGACCGCGTTCAGGGAGACACAGTGCACAGGCTCCGACAGGTCCTCCTCGGCATTCTCACACCAGTGGTTGAAAGCGGAAGCCTTGTGTGCAAATTCCATGAACAGCTCCTCAGCCTGCAGAGAAAAAAGTCATCTCCATCTTTCCTGATAAAGGCCATCAGCAAGAGAAAAGACTGAGGATTAAAAAGACCATATTTAAGTATTTTCAGGGTCAGCTCTCCAAGAGGGCAGAACTGAAACTACCGAGGACATGAAATCAGTGGGCCCACGGGTGCATCTGAGGCACTGCCCAGGTCCTGGTCCCCTGATGTGAAACTAGTCAAGTCTTCAACATCTACAAATAAAGAGGCTGAAGGACTCCTAGAGTTGTTTTAGTGCCAAGAGTCCAAACGAAGCAAGGTCCATTTCCAGTGATGAGATTTCACGGTTTCTTATTCTGAAGTGTGTGCCCTCCTTCTTCCTGGCACATGGCGAACATGTACAAGTAGGCATTAAATGAATGAATGGGTGAATCATTCAATCTGAGATCACTGATGGGCTAGGCCACTCTCTCCCATTCTGCTGGCTTCTTCTTTCTCTCTTCTGAAGACAATGCCTCTCTGGTGTCTTTTTGTCTGTGCCAAGTCCTTTTCTTGCTTTCTTTCCCAAATTTATTCAGGGCTCAATCCAGTTCCTACCCTCTAAACTGTACCCTTATCCCTCTGTTACGGTCTGGAATTATCCAGATGCTCTGAATGACTGAACTGTCTGAATTTCTGAACAAGAGAAATAGTATGGATTGTTCCAAACAGTAGGTGACCAAAAATGGTTTTAGATTAAAATGTTCCATAGACTTAGGGTCAGCAGTTTGTATTTCCCAAGAGATTTATCTAAGGCAAATGTGAAAATGAGTTTTCATTCCCAAATATGGAGGTTAAGGAGGAGAAAATTGGTCCAAATGGAAGAGGGATGTCAAAGGTGTTAGACCATTACATCTTACCCTGTACTCCCTTCGGCACTCTCTTTGTAAAATGTAAAATACAGAAATAGTTGATATGGCCCCTACACGGGAAAGACACAAAAATCTATAAGGTACCTAGTATCACTTCCTTAATATTATGCATTGTCTCTGTATTTTACAAAGATTCTATAAGCAGGAAATCAAATGACAAACCTCTTTGCAGAGGTTGAAAGTTAAGCAAAATAGAATAAATATGTAAAACATCTTTCTATGTAGAACGCATATATGTGTGTAAAGTTGCCCATAAGTTTATTTAGTTTTTCACTTAGGACTTATTTCTGTAGGTACCAAGCCCTTCAATAATTAGTTAAGGGTCCAGACTGACTGATTTTTATCTGTGTGCTTGTTTCTTAATTCCCTTTCCCGCCTACCCTGACTTGCTGCCTGGTACAAGACTTCTTATGGTCTAGGAATGCTCGGTAATTTCACTGAGCATCTTGACTTCCTTTTATTATTGATTATTTTTTATGATCGGCATTGAACCTTAGCAGCCACCAGTAGACAGAACATTGTCATCACATAAGCCTATAGAGAGCTTAGTGCCTTGCACTGCATTCTCAGGTCCATGATCTCTCTCAATGGTTGTAACACAGACCAGCAGGAGACAGTGGTAATATAGTCGTATTTCACAAATGGAGGAATCAAGGCTCAGAGATGTGAAGTGACATATACAAGGTCTCCCAGCTCAGGGCAACACAAGATGAGAACTCAGGTTTCCCTTGTTGAGTGCTCCTTTCATTTGGTTAGAGGACAATGTAAGGAAAGCCTTTTTTTTTTTTTTTTTTTTTTTTTTTTACCTGCTGTAGGGGCAGCTGCTTCTCTAGCAACTTCTCTTTGTGGGCTGCAGAGGCTTCCAGCAGCTGTTCCCAGCGCCTCAGCAGAGCGTCATGGCGCTGCTCAATAGCTTTGGTCTGACTGTGCTGAGCAGCCACCAGCTGGTCCTTTAGGTCAGTTATCTCTGACAGTCTGTCTCGCTGGAAACTCTGCAGACTGGCATCCAGAGTGTCCTGGGAAAGACCCAAAGAGGAGCTGTGAACAGAGAAACAATGTAGGTTCCCAGGGACCATTCAAACCTGGGTTCCACCAGATGTTCATCATGGACCAGATAAGGTCTAGGAAAGAATTAGAGGGAGGGCCAAGCAAAAGGAAACATAACTTAGAGACCTACATGAACATTTGTGGCTGGAGTTATGGCTAAGTTCTGGTGGATGCATGTTCTATAATCAGAGCTTAGGTTAGCTATATAATCAATAATAAAGGAATGTTGCAGCATGATATGATCTTCATTTGTGGAGTCCAAACTAAATGCTCCCCACAGCTCACATCCTTCCTCAGTCTCTTACATCCCATGTTAGATTTTGTGTTCTGAGAAGTAGCAGTGCACTGCTAGAGATCTTGGAAGTATGCACACTAACAACAGATCCCCTAGAGAGGGCAGTTACACATTTAGTGTGGTGTTGATATCAAAATCACAAAATTCTAGACACTATACTTCCAGCTTTTACACGGTGGCTTGTATTTAAATAATTCTTCCTTTGAGAACAACTTTAATTGTTGGATTAAAGTACAACACATCAGCTGTTTAAACGAGATTGGTACACAGCTAAGGTCACTGGACTTCCAGGAATCAAAACTCTAGAAAGGCAAAATAGTAGTAAAATTAGAGTAATAGTCTCTGTCACCCTTCCCTGTGACACGTGAGCTGCATAGGTCAAGAGACTGAGGGAAAGCAGCTGCTCAGAGCTCTTGATAATCTCATGGGACTAAACAGACAGTTTCTGGGGAACCAGGCAGCCAGGACTGGAGCAGTGGTGGAAAAAATTTGGTTCAATATTCTGCCTGTTTTCCCCTTGAGGCACCCGGTTCCTAAACTCTATAGGATAGGAGTCCCAAAAGCCAAGCAGAAAACAGTCACAAAGAGTCAAAGATGCTAAGTAGAATCCTCAATAGCATCACAGCACTGAACTGAGGACACAGAGGAGCAGCACCAATTAAAGGAATTTAGTTGAACCCCTAAGAGGCCCTAGAAGTAAGAGCTACCTGAAAAGGTCAAGTCCTAAGGAAAAAAAAAGTCTCTCTCTCTCCCTCTCTCTCTATATATGTATATATAGGTAGATAGATATCTATATATATATATATATCTTGAATCATTTGAGTCCCTGGCCAAAACGTAGGGGGGAAGGAGCAGGGGAGGGGGAGGGTACAAATGCTTTGAATCAAAATTCACAAGTTACATGACTTTGAATGTAAATGAACTCACTATTCCAATTCAATGATCAAAGTAGACAAACAACACTCAACCCTGAAATTTTAGGAAGCACATGTAAAATATGAAGACACTCCATGTTTTTGTGTTTATTTCAACATCATTCATATTAGCTGCGATATGGAAACAATCTGTGTGTCCATCAACAAATAAACAGAAGATGTGTTGTGTGTGTGTTTGTGTATGTGTGAAATGGAATACTATTCTGCCATGAAATGGAAGGAAATCCTGCCATTTGTGACAGTTTGCATGAAACTTGAGAGCATATGTTAAATGAAACAAGTCAGAGAAGCACAATTGCTGTTGATATCACTCACCAGTGGAATCTAGAAAGGTCAAATGTAGAGAAACAGTAGGCTGGCGGTTGCCAAAGGTTGGAGAGAGGGGGAAATGAGGAGATATTTGTCAAAGAATACAAACTTTCAACTAAAAGAATCACTAATTCTGGGAATCTAATGTATAATATGATTACAGCTCAGAGTCCTGTATGATATACTTGAAACTTGGTAAGAGAGTAGATCTGAAATATTCTCAAAACAAAAAAGAAGTGGTAATTACATAGTGGAATAGACGTGTCAGCTAATGCTACAATGGCAATCATTTAGCAGTGTATAAATGTATCAAACCAACAACAAAAATATAGGATATAAAGACATATATGTAAAGAAATAAAAGAAAACAACCAAAGGATGTAAATTGATATATACTTCAGAAACAAAATAAAATAAAACAAACAAACAAACAAAAAAACCCTGGTACTCTAGTATGTGAAGAAGAAAACTTTAAATCAAGAAATGTTATTAGAGGGGCACCTGGGTTGTTCAGTGGGTTAAAGCCTCTGTCTTTGGCTCAAGTCACGATCCCAGGGTCCTGGGATAGAGACTCTCATTGGCCTCTCTGCTCAGCAGGGAGCCTGCTTCCCACCCCACCCCCACCCCCCACCTGCCTCTCTGCCTACTTGTGATTTATGTCTGTCAAATGAATAAATAAAATATTTTAAAAATATTAAAGAAATGTTATTAGAAAGAACATTTCATAATTAAAAGTATCAATTCATTAAGATGCTTTATAATTTGAAATGTCAACACAACTGTGAAACTAGCTTCAAAATATATAAAAATAACAAAGTATTTAAACAACATGATTAACCACCAAAATCTGACAGGTAATATAAACCACTGTAAAACACACACATTATTTTCAACTATACATAGACTATTCACAAACAGGCCATTTGCTGGATGTAACTCAAGCTTCCCGAACAATATAGAATGTGTTTTTAAAATAAAGTGGAATTAAGCTAGCCATACACGTCAAAAAAGAGAAAATTCCCAAAGGTTTGGAATTTCAGTGAAATAAACTGTGGAATAGCCAACGAGTTAAATAATTAGTTAGAAACAACAGAAATATCTAATCTGAGTGATTATAACAGAAGTAACATAGGAAATTGTGAGGTGCAGCCAAAGCACTGTTAGAGGGAAATTTATAACCTTACATCAAAATGATAAAAAGGAGAATGCCTACATATTTGATGTTCTAAATGTTTACCTCAACAGATTTTTTTAAATAAGTTAATCTTAAAGAAAGTAAAATAAAATGATAAAAATGTAAAAAGATATTAATGGAAAATAATAAAAAATAACAAAGAAAATTTAAAAAAATTGGTTATTTAATAAAAATCATATACTCTTAGCAACAGCAAGACTGGTAGGAGGGAGAGGGAGGAAAAACTGCAAGTTACCAATATTGGGAAAGGAAAATGTAACAATATCTCATATCCTACAGATAAGAAAACCACAGACTTGGGGAACAGGATAATCCTAGTGTTTAACTTCCATGTATGTGGGCCATGGATGTGCTTGGCACCTGCCCAGGAGCTGCCCTTTCCTCACCTGCTTTGCCAGGAGAGTGAGGGAGGCAGCGAGGTCTGTCCCATTGCCATTGGTCTTCAGACTTGCTTCCTTCTCAGCTAGAGAGCAAAGACGATTGATTAGAGGGGAAAGGTAGCTGCTCTTGAATCAGCCTTGGTAAGGAGAAAAGAAATATTTATTCTAGGTCACAAGAGAGCCCCCTAACTTGGGAGTGGATCATTTACTGGAAGATGGGAGTAGTAGGGGCTGATGGGTGGGTTGTTTGGACATGTGCAACATAGAACTGACTGAACAGAGCTAGAGCCAAGGGAACTTCTGAGTATCTTGAGAAAAAAGAAAAGAAAATTGCAGATTAAACATAAGTTGGGAGTAATCAAACACACTGCTTTTTAAAGAATGTTTTGCCACAGCTCTATCATTTTGAATATCACAGATAAAATCACCAACTTCCCAAAAATGTGTTTTCTGGAATTCTGGTCTGCAGTCAGCCATCAGCATGTTTTCTGAGGTGTGTGTGTGCACACACAAGCACATAAATGTGAGTGTAATTATGTCCAGAAAGCGTAGGATTCGGTGAGGAGGGAGGATCTCTCTTCCCATAGGAAGTGAAAACATCCCAGAACCTATCAGTGGAACCCACCAGCACTTCTTCTGTCCCTCACACGTCATACCTATCCAGGCCTCCACCACGTCAGCCTTCCAATTAAACTGCTGAAAGGCGTGATCGTCTTCCAGTTGCAACTTCCAAGCTTTTATTGCCATGGACAGAGAAGGGATCTTTTCTTTGAGAGACTCTATCTTGGCAGAAATCTTCTCCTTTTGCTGACTTTTCTCCTGGGACGCCAAGGTGGAAGGGAGAAGAAGAGACAGATACATGGGTGGACGTCCAGAGCTAAAAGTTGGAATTCTTTACTATGATAAAAGAGGTGTCATTTCCCCCACTCCAAATATGTAACTACTCTCTTCTGGGTCTAATGCATTTATTTTATTTTTCGTCCATGCCTGGGATGGTTATTTCCACTCTAGCATTTGGGAGAGCTTCACATGTTTGTCTACCCGAGTGTGGTCTTCTTAGCTGGAATGCCCTCTGTCTAAAGTTCTTTATGTAGCACTTAATCAGTGAGGATTTGTAAAGACAAGCATTTAAACAAAAGAATGATTTTCAAGTCACAAGGAGGTTTCAGTCTGGTCCTCCTCCCTAGTGGCGTACAAAGAAAACTCTTTATATTTTTACAATACTCTATAACCAAACCGTGCCATGAGCTCTTTATAAATGCCATGTTCTGCACACAGTGAGTAGGAGGGTCAACCAAGGACTGAAGAACATCTGCAGGATATACTTGAAAACTTGAAAAAAGAATTTATTAAAAGCAGCAACCAAAGAGATAACTATTTGCTCAGAACAAAAACAAGGTAGCTAGGCAGAGAGTATTAAAATTTGATGTGTGAGTTTTAGCGCTGCTCAGGATACTATATTCGAAGCAATCCCTTTTGGAAAATGAGCTTGGCCTGGAACCCCCGAGTTGCTCACCTTATTCAAGATGTCTTCTCCTTGAGCACATATATCTTGCACTCGGGTCTCATGGACAGCAAAGTCACTTTCCAGGGTTTCGTGCTTCTTTAGCAAGCTCTATATAAACGAGTCCGTGAGAATCAATACTTCCAAGCCTGGACAATCTAACCCACCCCCATTCTGACTCCCACTGACGCTCCCCACAGGGACGACTGAGCTACATGGACAGAACAGGGGCGTGTCCACTTCTCCCATCGTGCCGCTGAACGCTTCTCCTGAAGCTCTTCACTTGCCAAAAGTGGCGATCTTACCAGAAAAGAAAGAGACAAAGGACTACAGTGATATTCTTTCTAACTGACTGTGTGAACTTCAGCTTCTTTTTGAACTTCGGAATGAAAGTGTGGGTAAAATGTAAGAATTCTACCATCTTGAAATTTATATAATTCCATGAAAAGTTGTATCTAACATATAGATAATAAGTATCATCTTATACCTAGAACAGACCTAGGAGTGCCTGGGTGGCTCAGTGGGTTAAGCATCTGTCTTTGGCTCAGGTTATGATCCCAAGGTCCTGGGATGGAGCCCCAGACCAGGCTCCCTGTCCAGTGGGGAGTCTGAGTTTCCCTCTTCCCACTGCTCATGCTCTCTCTCTTGCTCTCCTGCTCACTCACTCTCTCCCTCTCTCTCTCAAATAAATAAATAAAATTTTAAAAATAAGAAAAAAAAAAACTGACCTAAAGGTAGCTAAAGAAACTCTGAGCTGTTTTGAACCTCAGCATTAAACTTCTCTATGTCTACCTGCTGCTGCAAGGATGGAGAATGGAGTTAGGACAAAGCCCAGGAACACTGTGTCTCCTCCTTCTCAGTGTTCTTCTGCGTGTTATCCAGTCCAGCCTGCTCTGCCCACTGCTACTCCCATCCTGAAAGGCCTGGGCTGCCTCTGCTGCCTTTGCCTCGTCTTGTCACAAAGACACCTGTTCACTTTTCCTTCTACATTGCATACTAACCTGGGCCAAAGGAAGAAACAGATTTCATGTGACTCTCATACTTTTAACTACCACATTTTGAAAATAAAAGGATTTCTGTTGTATGGTGTTTTTAGGCATAAAATAAGATGGTTATTTCTTTAAGTACAAGATGGGCTACATGATCTTGTATGATTGTATTATATGTCAACTTGATGCAGCAACCATATATGGAGATTGGACACATGATCCACTGTATAAAATAGACTGATTCAGCTAAGTTTTCACATACACATAATGCATGAAATAAAGTCTCTTCAATACCACCACCTTCTGTTTCCAGTGTCTTTTCTGTGCTTATCCTTGGACACCTCAGAAGCTCAGGTACCCCACATCAAACACAAATTTCATTTAATTAAAATTGGATAGGTGTCCCTCTTTCAAATATATTCCTAGGTAGCCTCCTTAATATTGTGTTAAAAGTTGATAAAGCCAAAGCTTAAAACATATTTTAAATATATCTATTATTGCAAGAAGTTGATCAGAAACCTATTCTCTTCTCCTGACATGTTAAACAAAAGGAGAAGATGAGATCCCTGGAAAGAAATTGAAATTCAACAGCAGGTAAACAACTCTCTTTTCTCTTATTAGCCAGTGCATATGAGCTCAGGAAACCAAACACTCAGAAGGTCAGTGTTTTCTTCATGAAAGATGACATAGAAGGGCTATGGAGACATATATCTTAAGGTAATAAAAGGATTAGCAAAAAAGCTTCATAAAATCTTTTCCTGGAATTCGTACGTTAGTGCAAAACCTTCTCATTAAAATGAGTTTCTGAATGTGATGGTATAGAAATTCCTATTGAAAGATCAGGATTGGCAGAATGGGTTCAAACATCTGATCCAACCCTACATTGTCTACAAAACCACGCATCATCTACAGTGGTGTGGGCAGTTGTGAAAGCGGCACGCTGGCCATAGGGGACGCTGTGGAACAAAGCCCTGGAGCCACCGGACGTTCCTGCGCAAAAAGATGAAGGGTGCCTTAGCTCTCATCTCAGACAACAGTGAGCTCTAAATGGATTATTAAAATTAAAATGCAAAGCTCTAAACTTTTGGAAGAAGACATAGGAAAAGATCTTCAAGATCTTTCAAGGACTAGGCAAAAAAATTTTTTTTAGATTTGACACAAAGCACAGAAGGTCAACAGTTAGAGCAAACAATCATTTGGACCAGAAAATGGGCAACAGAGGAGACATATCGCTGAAGAAAATACAGAGATGGCAAATAAGCACATAAAAAATCTGCCATAAAGGAAATTCACATTCAAACCACAATGAGCTACCCTGCGCTCCTAGCAGACTGCCTAAGATAAAGATGATGACGGCCTCAGATCCTGCAACGGTGGGAAGGAAGCCAGGGTCACGCACACCCAGCCAGCCAGTGTGCAGCATGGTACAGCCTCTCCAGAAAGATTTTTTATGTATTTTTAAAATTTTTTATGCTTATTATGTATTTTTATGTATATATATTTTTTTCTGTATCTATTAACTGCTTTTACAAAACCAAACACGCTGCTAATCTATGATGCAGCTGTTGGACTCCTGGACATTTATTCCCGAGAAATGAAATCCATGTTTATGAGGAAGCTTCTGCATGAATATTAAAGGCAGCTCTACTCCTAACAGCTCAAACGGGGAAACCGATACCCTTCAACAGATGAGCAGATTGAACTGGTAGGTCCATCCCATGAAATACTACCCAGCAGTCACGACAAAGGCACTGAGGCTGCACACAACTGAATCAATTCAATCAGCAGACGATTATGCTGCATGAGAAGCCGACCCTCCAAAGGGACATACCATGTGAGCTCATTTACACCACGTTCTCGAGATGTCAAAAATTGTGGAGGCGTAGAACAGAATGGTGGTTGCCCAGGGCTAAGGATGGGGTGGGGGCTGGAGGGAAGGCGTGCTCTGTAAACGGGGAGAGGATGATGTGCTGCGTCCTGACTGCATTGGGGTCAGGGTCCCAGCAGATGCTGCCATTGGAGGAACCTGGGTAGATGGTAGCATGGGGCCTCCCTTTATTCTTACAACTGCAATGTCTGTCCCCAATTCTCAAGACCAAAGGTTTCATTTAGAAAGGGGAAGCCTTTGGGAATATTTGAGGTGAAACCTTAAACCATTTAAATGTGTCCCATGGGTGCACATGTCCCAAAAGTCTTTTCAGAAGAAAGGGGTCGGTAGTGTGACTTGTACGCTATGCAGGTTTTAACCTTTCTCTTGCCAGTGTGAGTTTTTCCTTATGTCATCACATAAGAGCGAATTAATCCTCACAAAGAATTCTTGGTAAATCCCTAAGTTGTAAGGCCAGTAGGCACAGAAGTCAAGGTCCTAAAAACATTATTTTCTTATGACCACTCTCAGAAGCTTTAAAAATCCATATTAACTTGAGATCATGTGGACCATTTGTTCTTGTCTTTATTGGAAACTCTACACTGTATTTACAAGGATGTCTCTAAATTGTGGAACTGGTGCACCTGCCAGGTAGCCCTGCTAAAACTGTATTTTCTAGAAACCACCACCAATGCCCCGGCATAAGAATCTCTCCTATTCGGTGTAATATTAGTATTTGAGGGAATCTTTAGAGAACCTACCCCTAGGAGGGAAGATCTGTAACAATGATGACTTGAAGTCACAGAAAGACCTTAAGTCATGGGACTGAGCTTTGAGTCCCGCCTTCACACCTGACTGATTCCACGATCTTGGGCAAGTTACTTAGATCACTGCACCTTGATTTTTCATATTTAAAACTGGCAGGAGTATCCATATTTCCATCGTCTTTTTCTCCCACCAGAGAGTGCTTCTTTTCATAGATGAAGTGTTGACTACTTAAGAAACGATTCAAACAAAAGGAAGATACTGGCCGTTCAGCCTCCAGCTCACCTGGGTCATGGCCAGTGTGTCTCCAGAGCCCCCTCGGGTAACCATAGCTTCCTTCTCACTGATCCAAGCTTCCTCCTCCTCCGCATTCTGCAGGAATTCCAAGTACTCCAGGGATTCCTCCAGCCGACGCCCTCTGCAACAGGGCAGGGAGCCTCAGTGAGGACGAGAAGATAGCAGGACTCGGGGGAGTACCGCGAGTAGAATGGCTGCACCAGGCAGCTGCAGTGGGCCTGAGCCTCAGAACAGTCTGGCCTGAGCTCCTGTGAATGAGGGAGGCTCTGGCCCCAGAAGTTCTGCTTTCTGGCATCATCTGCTCTCTGGGAATCTTTGTTAGGGGAAGGAAGACTTGTCCAAACACGAGGGCCCCGTATCAGAGTTAGAGGACGGCATCAGTGAAGTAGTGTCTCTTTCCACTCAGAGCACTGTGGTTCCTCTTACACGGTGAAGGCAGCTCACAGTGCTAGAAGTTTCCTTGTATTTCCCAGAAAGACATGTCTTCCTGCCACCAGTAGGTATGGAATCCTAGACAGAAACTGTTCTCTTTGGCTTTGTGGCTTCAGGGTTCTCAATGGCTATGTGGCTCTCCAGAAGAAAATATATCCCCTTGGTCTTTAGTTCCGAGGGGCACACAGTGCTAAACTTGGGGCCGGAGCGGGGGGGCAGTGTACAAAGTAAGACAGACCCAAGGGTGTGACCTGGTGTGAAGGATTGGCACGTGAGGCCCATAATGATAAAGGACAACAGCAAGTATGCGTGGGAGCAGACGTGTGTTCGGACCATGGACACCATGGTCCTCCATGCCTCTCCTTGGGGTTGTGGGGGCAAGCTTCATGACAGACTGGCATCTGAGCAGGGACTTTGATGATAAACAGAGAAGGGGAGCTGGGGACCAGCAACCCAGGAAGACAGCTTGGCCCCCTAACCCCCACTCACCGAGCGGCAGCCAACTCTTTGAGCTCCTCCCAGTGTTGAAAAAGTTGAGTCAGCCGCTCCTGGATCTCCTCTTGCCCCACAGCAGCCTTATCTCCCAGTCTGTCTGCTGCATCCAGCACACTCTGAAGGACACATACACCCACGTCACCTTAACTCGAAGACCTTCCCCATTTAGTTAGAGTGCCCTGGCAAGGCAGTCAGCTCCTCCTGGCCTCTATGTTATTTATAAACTCTATGGTACTTGGGGTGGTCTTGAAAATCTTGGGAGAATGAAGTCACCTGCCATCAGGTTCACCATGCTAAATAGCCCCTCATGCAACTTCAGTGTCCATGCTAGGCTACATTCCGTGACCTGCTTTCTGCATTATTCATGGTCACAGGGCAATGCAGAGCTGTCTTCTTCCCCTGGGGCTCGGCTCAAGTACAACTTTCCCAGATGTCTCAGCCTGCACCAGAGTCAGCAAAAAACTGTGCCTGCAGGGTTGAAAGTGTCCCTTCCAGGGAAAAGCACATACCCTGGGCAGAATCCTGCTCACAGGAGACAAGGTGCAGAGGTGGGGAGAACGGCTGTGAGCTTGATGCCGAGCTCCTGTGGCCCTGCATGCAGCCACCCCCTGGTGCAGCCTCACCCTACGGATCCACAGACCTCGACCCTTCCTACCTGGATGGTGGGCTCGTGGGCAACCAGCTCCCCCTCGAGGCGCTTCTGCTTCTTCAGCAAGTTCTGAACCCCCTGAAGGTCCCTCCCGTAGTCCTGGGAGCTCACACGTAACAACTTCTCCCTGGGACCAAGGAAGGCAATGGATAGTGCTTTAGACACGCGAGGTCACGCTAGAACACAGGTTTTCTAAGAGTGGGTGTGTGGCTAGAGGTGGGGAGGCAGTAAATTCTGGAACACTCAGGTGTCCGTAACCACAAAGATAATTAGCACCGGAGGTCTTCTGCGAAACTTCTGACCACACAAATGAAAATGATATGCTGGTCCCCACGTCCCGTCCGCTCCCTCGCCTGTCTACCTGTGTGTCTTGTCTTCTTTGCTCAAGAACACACATTTCTCTTTGGAAAGAGAAATGATTCTCTTTCCAAATGTGTGAAAATTATACACACACACATATAAACGACCTTATGTACATATGTGGCCTTCATGGCCTTCATTATTTTGTCTATTAATATCAATAATGAATTTAGGTAGAATGGATATAAAAAGCTGATATGGTAGGAGCCACGGCTGTTGAGTAGTTTCCGAGTGTAAAACGTTTGACCACCGCCACAAAGCACAGACAAGATTCTGTCATCTCACTGTTTCTGAAGTTCCTGAGATGTTCTCCTTGCTGCCCTAAGCACAAGACTCCCCTCTAATTCATTGATTACCAGAAAGAATCATCAGGCTTATAGAAGGGGAACACAATGAGGCAGGTTAAATGGAAAGTCGGGAAAATAATAGGATCTACTAAGATTTTCCCAATCACATGTTTTACCACAAAAGCGAAATTAGTAATGAAACTATGGCAGGTACTGGGTGATGTCCTGTGTGCAGTCTGGTGGCCCCTCAGATTCCGAGGATGGAGCTAGATGGTATTGTGCTGAGCAAAATAAGTCAGAGAAAGGCAGACACCCTATGATTTCGCTCAGATGTGGAATTTAAGAAACAAAACGGATCAACATGGCAGAAGGGGGAAAAAAGAAAAAGAGGGAGGCAAACTCTTAAAGACAGAGACTCTTAAAGACAGAAAACATACTGAGGATTGATGGAGGGAGGTGTGTGTGAGCTGGGCTAGGTGGGTGATGGAGGTTAAGGAGGGTACCTGTTGTGATGAGCGCTGGGTATTATATGAAGACAAGAATCACTGAATTCTGGAAACCAGTGTTGCACAGTATTTTTTTTTTTTTGCATGTTAACCAACTAGAGCTTCAATATATATATATTTTTAATGACAAGAATCTCATCAGTTGAGTACGTTATAAAGACCCAGCTGTCTCATTCAGACATTACACATTCTATGAACTGTTAAGAACAAGCGAGCATACACGGTTACTTAATTTTGTTCCCAGAGTGTACGTGAATTGCTCTCCACTTCTCTAAGCCTGTCTCCTTCTGCCTGCATACGGCAAGGTAATTTGAGAAGAATAAAACCCATGTTAACTTTAGGCTAAGGCAAGCATGGTTAGAGGTAATATCAACTGTAAGAAACAATTACATATTTCAATTCAGCACCAAATGGGAATGTGTTTGGCAGATCATCGGTTCTCTTTGGTTATTGGTGCAGTGTGGGCCAGCTGTACATACTCTATCCATGATTCCTCATCATCTAGGTCCTGGAAGAACTGGAACAAGGCATAGGCCTCCTTGAGTTTCTCATGGTGCGCAGCTGCCAAATCCTGGACATTCACGAAGCGCTCGTTGACATTATCCCTTTCCTCCACGATCTGGTCAACATTGAAAGTCCCGCTGGAGAGCAGGTCAGCAGCCAACTCATTCAGATCCTTGAGTGCATCCTAGAAATTCCAGGTGTGCTCAGTGAACAGAACAATGCAGGTAGGAAAAACAGCCCTGGACTTTAACCCCACTGGTGCAGGGTAAAGACTGTGTCAAATAGACTCTTTTTGAAGATAGCCAATTTGATGATATGCTCTTTTATCTCAACTCGGATGGGGACAAGATCAGAGAGCGCGACGCGTAACGTGACTGTAATACTCAACCTGTCCATTCACCTCCTGACATTCTCCCTTGCTGTTTCCTCCTCTTCCCAACTAGAAAATGAGTGTAAGTGCGTGTCTCCAAACAGGACTCTGTTCCTCACAGTACTGAGTCTGGCACAGATTGATGGATAGAAGTATTCAAGAAGACCTATTCTACCATAACATTTCTAGGGTGGCCACGTCCAGAGCACACCCAGGCTCTTCTGTCTGTTTTTATTCTAAGTCTGCCCTTCTAGTGTTGTCTTGGGAAATGTCATCAAGTCCTAAAGCTCTGGAACTTACAAAGCCTTTGACTTCTTGTTCTTTCTGTGTCTACCTCTGCCACCAAGTAAAACTGATAATATAAAATTCTCCAGGATGAAATCAATACCTGCCAACATGTTTATCACTGCTCCCAAGACACATTTCTACTTGATGTTGGAAGGCAAATGGAATTCTCCAGCGAATTTCCAGAGTGTATGTATAGTTCAACTTCATTGTACATGACATCACACTCCAATTTCTTTTTTTTTTTTTGCTCTCTATAATTATGTAAAATAAACGTTCTTTCAAAGGCCAGATCAAATATGAGCTTTGGAGGATAGTGAGTTTATGCGAATGCATCACTAAGAGGTAGACAAGATAGCTTTAGGACCCCCTTCCTGGATCCTCTTCCTTAGAACTGTAGTTTCACGGTAAGTGCCTAAGAGTGAAATGTCACAGCTCTGCAGCTCACGGATTTGATCTGGTTATAATGACTGCTGGCTAAGAATGCTAAGGTCAGTTTTGCAAGAAAATATTTTCAAATGGCCTCCTAAGATGAGAGAGGGCAGTTGGAACCATTTCCATTCTGCCCAGAGGAGTGAGATCCCAACACCGCTTACCTTTCGGGCCAACATCTCTGTTTCCAACAGCTGATGTTTCTTGAGCAAGTTTCCTGCTGAAGCTAAGTCCCTGGCCTGATCTTTCATGGCCAGCAGTGTCTCTGCCTGCAAATAAAGGAAAACGCAATGAAGCTTCCAGATGAAAACTGCCTTTAAGGAGAACATTAGCAACCATATCCCCCAACTTTTCCCAAGAAAGTCAAGGAAATTGTTCATGCATAATCCATTTACTGGCACGTATTTATTAAGCTCACATGCCCCCACCATTCTGAGTATAATTACCTCTGAGAGCCAGAACTTAAAGTCTTGGATGCCCGTGTTGAACCTCTGTTGGCGACTTGCCTCTTCGAGCTTCTGTCCTTTGTCAATTGTCTTCTCAAGCAGGTGGTTCCAGTGGTCTTCCAGGTCTTTCAGTTGATCCTAACCCAAAGAAATTGGGGGATCACTATGGTCTTTAGGATCCTGAGTCCTGTGACAACTTCAAAGGATACTGGAGGGGGCTAGGAGCTAGGGACTAGCCAAAATCCGCCAACCGTTGAATGCCATACATTTTTAACCAGTTAGTTAGTTAGTCTGGGAAACAATAGGAGGTGTTGGAAGGAAGTTTGAGGAAAGGGTCCTGGGCTGTATAGAGAGACTGGTGCCGGCCTAAGTGCCAAAACTCTTGGCAGTAGGGATAGAAAACATCAAACAAGCATGACAACACTTAGGACTTAGTTCTAAAACTTTCTCAGAGTTCTAGGTACTGAGTTTGACAGAAGTGATAAGCTCTGAGCATCATGGTTTCCTGCCTTCTTTATGTGGCAGCCAGAGGGAAGATCGCTAACCAAAGAACACACTCCACATCCCCACCCACGGAAACGTTGAAGGAAGAAGAGGATTCTCCTCACGTGCCTTTAGCCCAAACCACCCTGAACAGAATCCCTACCTTCATGGTCTCTTCACTGATGTCACATGCCTTCTGGTCAATCAGAGATTCCCCCAGTCTGAGGACTCCCTCTACCTCATCAGCTCGGCCCAGGACCTCTTTTTCAAAAGCCTGGTGCTTCACGAATTTTCTCTGAAGGGAAAGCAGAAACTAAATTAGCCTGTAATCTAGGGAAGCAAGATAGATAAATTCTGTTTCAAAGAAAAAGTAATGTTCTGCCATAATAAACGGGGGCTTCCAAAGGACCCACCCCTTCACGTTAGACTCAGAAGCCCCTGAGGGCTGGCAGTGGTCTCAACAGTGAGCAAGAGTTTTGTGTAGGGAGGCGACCCTTCATCCAACAATCTGGATATGCTGGAGTTTTCCAAGATTTCTATTTCGAACTTGCCTGAATGTTGGTGGGATCTTTGTAGGATTCATCGCAGGCTACGGGTAGCATCTCACTGATCCATTCCTCCAGGTCCTCAAGGTCATGGTGGAATTTTTTGAGGTCAGCATAGGCACCAAGTCTTTTCAGCTCAGCAGTCAGCAGTTCTTTGAGAGCATTCCATCTGGAGGAAGAGACTAGATCGCTCTCTGCCCTCGACCCTTCCAGCAAGCTTTGATGCCATATCTGCAGTCTTCTCATTTGCCAACCTGTCCCTTCTCTCATTCTTTACAGATTTGCATGCTATATATAACGTAGCTATATATTATTTAGTTATATACTATATATTATAATATCATGTAGAGTGTACATATACATATTATATAACATATATATTGCATCTAATATTACATATTATGCACATAGGTTTAGTTGTTGCATAGTCTTATTATTTTCAAATACAAAAAACACTGGTTAAGTCAGTAATTTTTAAGTCGTATTCCATGCCTTTCATTCTGTGAGTCTAGATCAGGAATGTTTCCAAGTGTCAAGATAGTTTTAGGCATTTAGAAATGAAAAGAACTGAGAACGGGACCTCCATCCTCCATGCTAGCAAAGAGCCACTCTGCTACATCTTCCATAGCTCACAGAACACCTGCTCAGGCCTGACCTGTCTTGCACCCGTTGGAACCGAGCAGCAATCTCCTCCTTGGCATAGTGGTCATCCGCTATGAGCTGCTCTACAACATGGTCTAGCTCAGTGATCTTTTTTTCCTAGATAGAGGAAAAGAAAAAAGCCCAGATGTCTGGAGGTTAGGCCTTCAGCGGAATCCCAGACTCTCTCCTAGAAAAGGACAAAGACACCCTTTGTGGCTTCACAAAGGGGAACAAAACAAGGGCCTGAGAATAAATGCCATGAAACTGGCTTTTAACTCAACAGGAGTAGAAACATTAGTAGTGACACTAAGAAGGGCTGCTATGGTATGTACTCTTCTGTTAGGGACTCCTACGATACTGAGCTCCTGCGGTACTGAGTTCCTATGGTACTGACCTCCCTAAAGAACAGACCCCTCCCATGACCATGGCAAAGGGTGACTCCTGCATTGGGTGGGATGTTAGCATAAGCAGTATATAAAGTCACTTCCAATTCTAAAAGTTAACTTGTAAAAGGCTGGGCTGGCGGTAAGTTGGTCCGAGACCATGAGTGACTTGAGTTGAGACTAAGTCACCATGTGAACTGCCCTGTCTACCTCAGAGTTTTCTCTAAGAAGCAAATGGGAATTAAGATACTTGTAAGTCACAAAACCACAAACATGTATAGAATCTTTGTTATCATCACTAATATTTGTTATTGGAACTCTTGCGTTGGCCGTTATTACCTGGGAAGCGATTGCTTCGTCCAAATCATCCCGTTTCTTCTGCAAGGCCGCTAGAGTGTCTAAGGAACTATGGCCTTCTGACCTCAGGAAATTCTCGCGCGCCAGCATCCAGCTCTCAGCCTGATCACAGTTCCCGTGGAACAACTATGGGAAATGAAGGTAGAAGTTATATCCAATCCAGGGGACAGAGGAAAGGATCTATTTTTCTCCTACAACACGAATATAAGAGATCCTATATGGGTTGCTTATGTTCTTCCAAGAAACATTCACATGGTTGATCTTAGCTCTTCTGTACCTTTTACTCTTCCCTGAAAACACATTGCTTCTGTTTAAGCTACACTCCATTCCCCTAGTGCATTTCCCATATGCTGCACCTAGTGGATGCTGGCTGGTTATTGCTTTAGGACCATCATAACCACTACCCTCAGGGCCACCAGTAATCCGCTCATCTCTTCCATCACTGGCACTAATCACTCAGACTTCTTTAGCCTCAAAATGTTCATCATTTTGTTTTATTAATAATCACTTTCTGTTCCTGCATGGTCTGTCTACACCTCTAATTTCACTACTTCAGATAAAGGATGTTATGTTACTAATCTTTGTGTTTCCAGGACTCCACACCCAGCAGGTTCTCAACAAGAATCAATCAACCAAACTCTCAATCAATAAATACATTTGAATCACCCTCTCTTGGGCCAAAAGCAGATCCCTACTTTGGTCCTTCTAACAGGGATACGAGCAGAGAACACCAGGATGTTGAGAGCAGAATGGCAGAGAGCCAAGAAACGCCCCTGTGCCTCCAGGACGGCAAGCCCAGTGACACGAGCACCTGTAGGAACTGTGCAAACTTGCCCAGAAGGAGCAGACTGAGCTCAATCCTTCTTAACGGGGTCAAGTGTGCTTCACCTGCAACTCCAGACACTGATCCAATATCCTCTTGCGTTGATTCCAGGCTTTCTCCAAGTTGTCCTTCTTCAGCCTGACCGCCTCAAGCTTGTCTTCAATTTCAGGACTGGAACGGTGCCCACTGCTTATAAGTTCTGCACCGAAGTCTTCTAAGGCCTGGAAGGTGGGCGCTTCAGCCTCCATGTCAGCACGACGCTCCTGTGTTGGAAAAAGGAAGAGGCTGGTGGCACCAGGGACATCTCAACAATGTTGCAAAGTGAGGGAAGGGTGGGGGGTCATGTGATCAGTGGCTGTGGATTTTGTAGCCAGACCTGGTGTCGCTCCAGCAGGATCTCCGTGCCGATTAAATCTTCAGCCAGCTCCTCTGAGGACACCAAGCCACCAATGTTACTGATCCAGTTCTCCAGGTCCCTAGAGAAATAGACGTACTTGGATTGACAAAAATCCGTGCAGCTTGCAACAAGGCTATCTGTCCTTGGCTTTTTCCTCCCTAGAGAATATTTCTGGATTCACACCTTCCATCTGGCTTTACATGCTTCACAGACCTTAGGTTTGTTGTTCACACTGGTTTTTGTTTGCTTGTTTTAAAAAGCGAATTTACTATTGTAAATTCATTGCACATGAATCTTCTTGTGTATAAGGAATGAAAATAATCTTTAAAATGAAATAGATAAAAATATAAAATTATAGAGATGAAGACAGACAGACACTTTCTTGAATTTGATAATGATGCCTAAGAAAAATTCCAAGTAAAAGGAAAATCAGGAAGAAGACAAGTGTGATAAAGATGATTTACTAGAAACCAATTGGAAATGTTTGCTTTTTTTTTATCTTGACAAGCTGTTATTTTTTTTTTCAAAGCTTTACATAAATTCTAGTTATGTGGAGCATAACAAAAAGCATGGAGGACATGGGGAGTTAGAGAGAGGGGGGGTTGGGGTAAATTGGAAGGGGAGGTGAATCATGAGAGACTATGGACTCTGAAAAACAATCTGAGGGGTTTGAAGTGGCAGGGGGGTGGGAGGCCGGGGTACCAGGTGGTGGGCATTATAGAGGGCACGGATTGCATGGAGCACTGGGTGTGGTGAAAAAATAATGATACTGTTATGCTGAAAATAAATAAATGAAAAAAAATTAAATAAATGCATAAGATTTTTTTAAAAATCCTAATTAGTTAATATTAAAAGGGGTACCTGCACCCCAATGTTTTCAACAGCATTATCAACAATAGCCAAACTATGTAGACAGCCCAAATGTCCATTTACTGATAAATGGATAAAGAAGATGTAGTGTTTATATACAATGGAATTACTCAGTCATCAAAAAGAATGAAATCTTCCCATTTGCAATGACATGACTGGAGCTAGAGTGTATTATGTTAAGCAAATAAGTCAGAGAAAAACATATACCATATGATTTCACTCAAATGTGGAATTTAAGAAAGAAAACAGATGAGCATTGGGGGGGGGGGAGGAAAGAAAGAAAGAGAGAAGAAAACTGTGAACGACTCGCAACTAGAAAGAACAAACTGAGGGTTGACAGAGGGAGGTGGGTGGGGGTGGCTAGATGGAGGGTGGGCGGTTGTGATGAGCCTTGGGTGTTGTGTGTAACTGATGGATCACTGAGTTCTGTTGTTTACACTCTTTGACTTAATAATGGGAAGCCCTTATGTTTGAAAATTTCTTCACACGTATTGTCTCTTTCCATTCTTGTAATAATCCAGTAGAGAATTCTGGGAACTCTTCTGTTTTCAGTTTGGAGATGAGGAGGTCAGCCTAGAGAATGTAAGTGATTTGTCCACGTAATAGAAATGAAAACGGACGTCTGGGAAGAACCCGGACACTCAAATCCTCGACCAATACATACTCCATTACTCTAAATGATTCTTGTACATAAGGAGTAAATTCTTGGGTTTAAGGATGAATTCTCTATGGAATCTCAGGAAGGTATGTCTTTATTCTTACTTTGATTCCCAGCATGCGTGCACACATACACAAACACACACGTACACACACTCGTGCATGTGCACACACATTTATGTAAACTCTCTCTCTCTCTCTCTCCATGCTCTCGATGAGACCAGGGCCCACTTCTTACTGTCAGCAGTCCAAGAGGAATGACAAGGAAAGCTAAGGTCCATGACCCAGAGGATAAACATCAGGTAACAATGCACTCATTTGTAATTCTGTGTGACGCCCATATTAGCATCACATACAGAGACTCTTTCCTCTTGCTGAAGAAAAAACAAACATCTACTCTAGGGCAGAAAGGTCTTTTCTTTTATAAACTCATGTATTCACTTAAACAACTAAGTTTCACTGGGTACTTACTAAGTACCAAACATTGCAGAAGAGGAATTCACACTTTAAAGGAAAAAAAAAAAAAAGGCAAAAAAACACAAAAGGCTAAAACAGCCTGGAAAGCAGAGGGTCATAAAGAGATAAAAGCCAGTGTCAGAGTTGCTTGGATGGAGGGAATATTACCGCTGCGTACTGAAGAGTAGAGTTCACAAAGGGAAGGAGGCAGCATCTGACTTGAGTCTGAAGTCAGAGCAGAATCTGTATGTCCAGAGAGCTCTGAGCAGGTATGATTTGGGGGGTGGCTGTGGACGCTATTTATTTATATTATATGAAAAACTAGAGCATCCCAGAGATGCCAGAGGAACTGCAATTATTTACCAAAAATAAATAATTTTTTTTTCCCAAAAGTATAACATTGTGAGGAGCTACTTCTTGGATCCTTGATTCCAAATGCTCCTCCCAGCAGATGATGGTGATGGGGCAGAACATGGAAGCTGTTCCACAGATAAAGTGTCTGTTTGCTCCACTGTGATAATGTCTAGGGTCTCTAGCAAGGCAACAGAAGTTCTCAGGATTTTATCTTAACATGTCTAAGCTTATGCCCCAACAGTTGTCTTGAGCCCCCTGATATGCAAACTTGTGCTCCGGCTGCCCCCACCTCCTGAACATACTATACCATTCTTAACCTCCTACCTTTCCATGCTAGTTCTGTGCATTTGTTAGGATGCGTGTTTGGACTGTATTGCGTTCGACCGTGGGTATCTGTGCTCTGCTCTGTCTTTCCAGTAGGAAGAAAACGCCCGTCGTCTATACCACTCCACACAGCACCCTATGTAGCATATGTGCTCTAGGCATATGTGTCAAGCATATGTGTCTAGCATATGTGTCAAGCATATGTGTCTAGCATATGTGTCAAGTCAGGCCTCAGTGGTGTCACGTTCGTTCAAACTTGGGTATTCTGTGGCTTGAACTACTGGGGCTATGCTTTCTGTGCCTCCACCAAGGTATGGTCTGGATGTGGACATACCCTCCAAACCAGGAGTAAAGAGCACCTATATCCAGACTGCTCCTAGAAGGTCTGCACGGGGCCAGATGTGACATCGCCCACCCCACCTGGCGGAGCCTGCCATTGGAGCTTTACCTGGCTCGCATAAGGAAGGTGTAGAATTTCTGGGCCTCATTTAAGTTCTCCTTCCGCTCCTCTGAGTCCTTCAGCAGGCTGTCCCATGCCTCCTTCAGCTCTGTCCCCTGCCTCCGCAGGTCATCAGCAGCATCTGGGTGGGACTCACTGAGCCGCTCTGCTGTCTCCACCAGCATGGTCACCTGAGGAGATGCAAGAGCTCTGAAAATCAGCAGTTAGAGCCATACCTAATCTTAGCGAAATACCACTTCTGAGCCCTGGCAATGCTCACTCTCCAGTAGATGTCAGGGAGGTAAGAGAACATTTGCTACTTCATAAAATAGGGCCAATCCTTTCAGTACACACGGTAACTCCCTCTAGTAGTCAAACTGGACATTACCAAACTTCTTTTTAAGATGAGAGGGTGTTGGGCAGATGGTTAAGTGAACCTGTTGATAGTGGCAAGGTCAACTTTGCACCCAAGAGTCCTGACTTTTAACGTGAAGACCGTTTCAATACAGATATTTTCTGTGCCCTTTCTGCTCTGCAAGATAACGCCAGGCTGCAGGATGCCCCTGATTTATCCCAGAGTGCATCTGGCAAGTTCCAGAGCTTTCTTGTAAGTCAAGTAGGATTAAGCTCTTTCAGTTCCTTATTAAGAAAACTGCAACACGCCCGACCCAGGCCATCCTGGGGGTGGCCAGTAACTCCTGGTCTGAGGCTGCGGGCCTTTTATATGGTTTAGGCACTTGGAAGCCACTAAGAGGTGCTTGGACAGTAGAGGTCATTTCAGGATGTTTTCCCTCCATGTTCTGAGGTCCTGGCCATGACCTTTGGGTGCCCTCATCTTAGGGACAGGTACAAGGTCAAGTACGGAGTAAGACAAGGAGAAACTTGAGAGGAGGGATGGGGAATAGAAACACAGAGGAGGCCACACAGAGGAATCGATGTGAAGAGGGATGTGTTGGAACAGCTTGGGAGCAAATGTCCCACCTTTTCTCCCAGAGGCATGAAGTCTCTCTCAAAGATCTCATGCTGCCGCTGAAGGGCCTGAACGCTGAACAGGTCTGAACCGGGATCGGCCACCTGGAGGGCCTGGCGCTTCTTCTCGATCTGCTCCTTCATATCATCTGCTTCTCTGGCTCACAAGAGTGAAGGACTGAGGGTGACAGTGTGTTCCACAGGCAACCCAGCTGACTCCAGGGACATCCTTTCTACTCATCCCCACCCCCTTCCTGATGTGCTAGAACATAGGCTCACCTCATCCTCCCAGCTACGACTTAAGGAGTAGCTACTGTGACCAATTTCCACAGGCAAGACCAGAGCCTTAAGGAGGCTATCTGCTCAAGGTTAGACCACTACTAACTGGTGCAGCCTGTCCAGGCCAGAGGACCTGACTGCCCAGCCAAATTCTGCATCTCTGTTTTCCTGCTCCAAACACTCAACACTATGTTTAGACCTAGTAACGGTGTTTGGTTACTATTTGCCTGCTTGCTTGCTTGCTTGCTTAGCTAGGTGTGTGCAGACACAGATTTGGAATCAGACATAAAAAAATCAACTGTTGAAACCAATGTGGTATCGGTGACTGACTGCTGTCTATAGCTAGTTCTGAAACAAATTACATAAACCTCTTATCTCTACTCCGAGTTTCATTACCTATCATGAAAACAGCTACTTACACATCAGGATCCAAGACCAGGCACTAGAATATTAGAGCTGGTTGCCTGGGAGGACCCCATGTGCCGAGTAACAAATTGGCTACAGAATCACCTGACCTCCGCCGATCTAGTCTCTGCATGTTGTAGTAATAGCGATGAGTCTCCTGCAGCAATCAGACTTGGGTTTTCGAGTGGGTTTTAGAGCAGCACTGCCTCTCAGGGTTGCCCTCTCACCTTTGAAACACCTGGACAGCGTGGGCGCTGCCCAGCAGCTGGCGCTGCTCCTCCGCGAGGCTCTGCAAGGAGTTCCAGCGAGTATTCAACTCCTAGAAGAGGCAGACACAATGGGTGTTGGCTAGAAAGCTAACTCAGGTGGCTCAGTGTTGTCCAAAGACCCAATGATGTTTGAATGCTCATTGTTGTTGTGTAATCTACTTCGGAAGCTTCAGTAGGTTTCTTTCCTCTCTGGAGTACTTGGTCCTCATTCACACAGTTGACAAAGGGATGTTTTCCTCCCCAAATGATGTTCTGGAATGGAAACCCAACCCTAGAGCAGCAACCGACATGGACTGCTACAGACACGACATACCAACCTCCAGAAGATGGGTACAGCATGTTGCCTTGGTCGTTAGCAGCTATTATATTTATGGATCCTGAATGGACCAAACCAAGCCACCACTTAGAGTTCAACTTTCCGCAGAGAGCACATGCATTATTCCTATGCACATCTCTTCTCCCTCCTACTCCACCTCAACCACCTGAGAAGAGGCAGAGAACTCCTCTTCCCTGGTTATGACCACTCAGAGAGCTGGACTAGACATCCCACTCATGCTCCTTCTATCTTCCATGGAACGAAGGGTCCCAGTCTAAATCAGGTCTAGAACGTCCTACCTCTCCTCCGTACTGACCTGTGTTTTTCTTCTTCTTTCATCAGATTTTATCAGCACCTGTCTCCCCTAGTCAGCTTTCCTGACCAGCCCCTTTCCACTGCTACAGCTTCTTACCTACATTTTCTTTATATTCGTGTGTATGAGCATGAATTTTCGGTTTCTGTAAGTGAAGATGTGGGGAGGAGGGAGATATGTGTTGCAATTTATAGATTTCAGATCAGTTTAAATACATATATGGGTGGACTGCTTGAGCTATCGTCTTTGACCTTTCCTGAAGCCGGCTTTCCATCTTCCGCCTGTCTAGCTGATCTGTGGAACATGAGTTTGAGTGTATCAAAGCACAATGTGGCCCCCGAGCTCAGGCGGGCAGTGAGGAAACCATGGAAGGAGTTCTACTTACCTGCCGTATTTGAGCTCCTTCTGGTGTTAGAAGCTTTTCAAATAGAAGATCATCGGCCACCTTATTGATATCCCTCAGCCGAGGCTCATTGGTCTTCAAATCCTGGGTGGGAAAATTTGTCCAAAGCAGCATAAATCCCCTTCTCAGGAGTCTTCATACCTGCCTGCACCTCCTGCCCTAAATATTAATAACCTTAACCTCACATGCAATGCACAAGAAGCCGCCCTCCAATCTGCCGCTAAGAAGGGGAGTTTTAAACTCCCTGACCCCAGTGGCTATTGAGAACTTGGCAAGAGAGCTGCCATTTTTCTGGAGTGTGGAGCACATACAATTTCTGAGATATCTGAAAAATCTCTTCTGATTTACTTAAGCTGCAGCCTGTGCTTTCCTACCAACAGAAACTCCTCTGCCCTCTATAGAATTTCATGGACTAAGTTGTAATCCGTTTGTGTTAAGGCGTGTTATAAGAAATAGCTCTGAGGAGCTCATCACGATGCTTATGGGGTTGAGATTACCCATTACATTTTACAAATGCCTCTAAATGAGCTTCCTCATGGGAGTGTCATTCCTGGTGTTCTTTTATATTTTTGTCCTGCTTCCCTTTATTTCACTTTCCTCTTGCTTTATATATTCTATATGTATATATAAAATCCCTACTTACCTATCTCTGTCCATCCATCCATCATCTATCTAAGTATCCATCATCTATCTAAGTATCTATCATCTATCTATCCATCCATCCATCTGTCCATCCATCCATCCATCTATCCATCCATCCATCTGTCCATCCATCCATCTATCCATATATCAACCATCTACCATCTCTCTATCCATTCGTTTATCTATCTATCTATCTATCTATCTATGTATCACCTACCCATGTGGGTCTTTGAATTCTATGTAGAAAACGTCATAAGGAAAAGAAAGGAAGGAAGAGGTTTATATTCACGGCTAGCTAACGTATGCTATGAGTCTGTGAGAATGGAGGATGGATGGTTTCAGGCTGGTAGAAACTTAGAAACTAGCTGTAAGTTCTTCCCACCTTCCCATCTCAGCTTCTGTCCCATAATTAAGAGCTTCTGAAGAGTCCCACAGCCTCCCACCTCAACCTGGGATCCCAGAATGAAGCATGGTGTGGGATGAGTGCTAAAGAGCTCAGGGAGACCACCACTTCCAGGAGGGCCTGGGAGTGGCAGGGACTGTAGGCTGCAGAGCCAAGGCCACTAACCCCTCTGTATTTCCCTTCCACGTCTCATACCCAGAGGGAGATCTGAAATGTGGGACTCTCAGCAGCTCTGAGAAGCATATTTAGCAGATGTGGATTTGAGGAACCACGTAGGAGAACATGTGGGATAATCGGAAGCAGGGTCACTGTCCGAAGCCATCTGGAGGAGAAGGTTGCTCGTTCTCACCGTTTGGAACTCGTCGAACTTCTTCTGCAGCTCCCAGACATCCTCTAGCTCCACCCCGGTGTTCTCTGCCTTCTTCTCTTGGATCCACTCCAGCATGTCGCCCGCCTCATAGGCCAGCAAAAACTCGTTGTAGCGTTGCAGCAGACGACGCCTGCGCTCCTCTGCCCTATCAAGGAGGGAGCGGTACCTGTGTGCAGAAACAGAAAGACGGGGAATGGTGTTGTGAAACATGGAAGAAACACTGAGGAGTGGAAGCAGGGAGAGTCAAAGGAACAAGAAGAAGAGAGAGGGAAAATCAAACGAAGAACAGAGGAGGGGAGGAAGTAAAGTTGGGAGGAAACAGCATTGAGAGCAGAGAGACAAACGCACGGGGTTCCATTAAAAATAATACAAATGTCAGTGTTCCAACAGTGTGACTGCCATCACACCTCCCCTATTCTATAGACGTGAGATGTTCACATGCCAGCCAACACCTGGGTGAGAAGCTGGTGGAGTGACTAAGTTCACGTGGAAGTCAGAAGACTTCGATAACCTCAGAACGCTGGGCAGGCAACCAGAAGGAGTCCCTCCATGAAGTGCCTGACCTCAGGCAATTCCCTTAATCATTCTCATACAAAAACTGAAGTTTTTCAAGGACACAAAGTTGACTTTCAGCTCATAAAATCTGAGAATTTACAATGGCATCGTTAATCTAACAGCAGAGTCATGAGAAGTGTCTTTGCCAATAAGAAATACTTAGCCAAGTGCTGTCCAGTTCTCCTGCTTCTAAAAACGTACTGGTTCTCAATCTGTTCCTGGCGCTGGGCGATGCTGCTCGGGTCTTCTCGCTGCCGCTGCGGGGGTGCGGGCAGTTCATCCTGAGCCAGTTTCCTGACATAGACAGCAGGCACGAAGCCTTGGTGGTCACCAGATTCCACCTTCCACCAGTCCTGGAGAGAGAGAAAGATCCCCACTCCTTCTGTAGTTCTTGAAAAACTGCAAATAGGAGAGGCTTCAACTCTTAGAACTAAGTCTGCAGGCACCGGCCGGACTATGGTGGGCGTGGGCCTCTCCTCCCCACCGCTCCCAGAGCACCTAAAAATTGTGCACGGCCTTAAAATTCGCTCGTGGATGTTTTGTGTTCCAGTATCACCCTGGGCCCCACAGAGCAATCAGGGGTGTCACTGAACGAACACTCCGGATTCGACGTGACGGCAGGGAGAAGGCTGAGCAGAGAGAAGACACGGACCGGCATAGAGCTTACTTGCTCATGGACCGTTCTTCCTGCCTCTCAAACATTCGCTCGCCCCAGGACAACCATATCCTGGACGCTCTTCTTTTCTTCCCAATAATTTTTGGAAATTATTGCAATGAAAAAAAAAAAATCATCTGAGCGCTTATGAAGAGAGCCGATATTTTGTCCTATTCTCACAGGCTCTTTCACAGACCTGTTCCTCAGACGTTAAAGAAAACCGAGTTAACAAAAAACTTCTCTTTTTTTCCAGGTTCCTCCTCACCTTGGCCATTGTCGTTCCAGCACTGGGACCAAGGGCATGAAGGAGGGACAAGCAGAGATGAGGAGAAAGGGACCAATTAGGATCACGGAATTGCATTCATAGCTTCTATGTCTTTGGGCAACTTACTTAGGCTTCATGAGTCTTCATTTTTTTTTCGCTGTAATTAACAGTATAACCCCAAAGGACATACACCAGACCTTACAAAATACCCAAAGGAAGGATGCTACTTAATAAATTATGGTGATTGAAGAGAGACAGCCATAGAAAAATGTTCTTTGGGCAAAATCTGGATATCTGGCAGGGCTGGGAAGGCTGACCATGGAGGAGCTGTCTTGCTGATGGGAAGAAGGTTAGAAGGGAAGGTCACCTTGTTGATGGAACTGAGCAGAGTTAAGACGTCGCCTTTCTTCATGGTGACTTCGCGGTTGCTGCGGGCCTGGAAGTCGTATAAAGCCACCACCCTCTGTTCTCGAGCGGCTCCCTCCACGGGCGCGGCCTGCTGCTGCTGAATGAGAGCAGGAAGCAGATCCCGTCAGTCACCGGCTCGAAACACGTCTCTCTCCAGCCCCTTGGTGGGGAGCCGTGCTCGGCTGCCTGGAGAGGAGAGCCTCGGGCTGGGCCGTCCCACACGGCCACCAGCCAGAGGGAGATTGCAATGAACCGTTCTCAGACAATGGTGCCGCCCTGACCCTTGAGGGGACAGGGGGCCGGGAAGAGTGAACACAGAATGAGTCACTGAGTGTGTAGTTTGTCAGAAACATAGGGAGTGCTCCGAGCCTCCAGGGTGTAAAGCAGGTAATAAGGTTGCTACGCCGCAACATTTCAGAAGATTCTTCGAGAAAATGAAAAACCCACTATCTCTCGTGGCCTTCTGCCTTTCCCAGGCCTATACTGACAACCCTTCCAACCCCTTCACCCTTAAATTATTACATCAGTGAAAAATGGGCTTTTTTTGTTTTTTAAGAGAGGGATGACGTAGAATACAGGAAAGCCCACAGAACTGCAAAAGCTGACACCGTAAACTGAGATCAGAGATCTTGGACCTCTCTTTAGCAAGCAACCTGCTCTCCAAGGTGTAGCCTTCTCTGATTTATACTTTATGCAAATGTCAGACCTCTGAGAGAATGAACGGAGTACGACACACCTTTGTAAGCCATGGCCCACGCCTGCTTCCCCTCAGAGTGGAAGATGTGTGCCTCCCTTACAGACCCTCCTGATTTTATATCCTTGGAGCACCGTGTTTCCTCACCAGGCACAATGCACTCTCCCACCTGTCCCTGAGGAAGGCATGGCACACAGGCTCTGTGCCCGCATGGTGACCTGGCATGTCCTGCCCACGTCTGCTGTCTACTCCCAGAGTACGAGCCCAGAGCCTCTCTCTTTCCTTCTGCTACTGCAAGGAGGCGCCCCGTCACTCAGTGGGTCCCAGCCTCGCTGCTGTGCGGGACAAGCCCTGAGCGCGGGCTCGTTCCTGACCATCTTCACATTCTCCGGCACTCACAGGACCCATTTCCCCAACGCACCTGAGTATTCGGGGCTTTCATGTCTTCGCACTCAAATCTTATTGACTAGAAAAGCCCTTCTCATCTACACAGTAAACCATCTTAAAAAATAACCCAGATAAACTGGTTCGCCTCAGCCGTGAGGATCCTCCTACTTTGCAATGGTTTTATTTCTGGTGAGAGGAGCTCCATTCCCTGAGACCCTTCCTCCTGTCCGTATGTCTGTCATGGGCTCTTATTTGCCGCACTTTCTGATCTCCTAATAGACTGGAGTCTTCCTGATCTCCTAAGAGACTGGAGTCTTCCTGCAGTCGGGATTCTGCTTCATTCGAGGTTGTGTACGGTTGACATTTCACAAGTTACACAAACAACCAGGAAGGGACACGAGGAATCAGGAGGGAGAGGTGTGAGAAGGAGAGGTGTGCGTAAGGGGGTGGGCAGGAAAGCAGCAGGAATGGAAATATCGAAGGAAGGACGGTGGAAAGCAAGAGCACATCCATGAACGTGTGACTGCGCTCCCCGAGAGCCCGTTGTGAACTAGGTCTGTGAACGCTACCGAGAGGCTACCATTCCTGTTTAGAAGGCCCAGAGAACTTAGGATTTCCTTTGCAGTTGCTTCCTGGGTTATTGGACATACAAGCCAGTAAGAAAGAGAATCCTCTCTTGTCGGGCAGGGAGTGTGGCTCCTGGCATCTCCACCTTCTCACCTGGCAAGCCGCCGCCTGGTCCCGCAGGGCTTGCATGCTGTTCCCGAAGGCACTCAGGTCCACCAGGAAGGCCTCGTGCTTCTTCAGAAGAGCCTGGATTTGTTGATGAGGGGCCATTAGAAGTGAGCACGGGAAGAGCCCTAAGCATTCTGGGGAGTCGTTCAGGTATTATTTGGATTGTATCAATTGTCCTAATTCCTGGTAAGAGACACTCTCCATCTATAATAAAGAGAGGCTTTTGTTTGTTTGTTTAACTCTAAATTTTCAAGTATTGGGAAGCTAGGAATTAAATGATCGACAATTTCAATATATTCACCACTTTTGCTTTAATGAAAATGAAGTCAAAATTGCGCAAGTGTTTTATTGACCCACACCACAGCTAGAAGAGGTGCAGCAAATGGTGTTAGTTTTTGGTATTAAATACTAGCATGACTTTAGACGCCCACCACAATTACTTCTAGTGCTGAAGGTTCGTTAAACACTAGGCCGGCTTATGAGACAATGAACAAAACAAGAAGCAGACATAGAGGGTAATTATGACCTTTCAGGTTCTTGTCCCAACATGTCTGCCTGATTTTATGTCAATAAAGTAATGAAACTGTATATATCTTAGAACCATGGTTGATTTGTGAAAGCCCAAGGTTATTCTGGGAAATTTAGGATGGACCAAGACAGGCATGCATGGATCTCTGGCCATGCCCTTTGGGGTTTAGACAATCTTTAAGGAAACTATAAACCTCTGTGGGATCAGGAAAATGTGTGTACATTTTAGGATTTGTGTCAACTCCGAGGTTATCCCAACCAAAGCAAGGCCAAAGATCATCATTCTGGAAACACCCAAATAATCTCCCAAGAACCTATAGCCATCCCACAGTCTAATTTGGTACCGTTTGGTGAGAACGAGGCAATGTCTACCTCCATGCCCCCTTACCCCAGCTGCTTCTTCATCAGCCCCATAGTTAGTGTTGTCCACGATAGGTTCCTTCTCTTGAATCCATGCTTCTGCTTCATTCAGGTCAGCCAGATACTGCTGGAACTGGACATTGGCCTCAAGATCATTCTGCCGTCTGCTGGCCCGAGCCTGGAGAGACTCCATATTTTCATTTAAGCTCTTGACCCTGGAGGCCACATCTTCTGCAGCAAAGTGCCCTGTGGGGGAGTGAGAGAAGGGATGAGTGTCGCCCTCAGTAACGTCACTGTCCTTTAGTCCTCTTGGTGACCTGGGAGAGAGAAAAGAAGGCATGAGTCTGCTGCTTTACGCTGTCAGTGTAGCGGTTCACCGAAATTCCTGGGTGTTAGAATGTTCTGAGATGGAAGGTCGGTAGGTGGTCAGAGAGGATGGCTGTGTCCGTGCGGTAGAGAAGGGTGTGGCGTAGTCTGTGCTACATAGACTTGAAAACAGAAGACTTCGTGTGGGTCCTGCCCAGGGTTCCAAAAACATGTATTTTCTGGAATAAACAGAAAATCCAACAGATTGCCAGTTCTGCCCAGAAGGGATTTATCATCACACGACCAGTCCTCTCATCCTAACAACTAGAAAACAGGACAGACTGCAACATAGGACGACGTCCAGACCACAGGCAGAAGACTGTGACTCTTCAGAGAAGGGAAGGAAATGAGATGTGCCCCCACGTGCAGGGCAGTCTCTGGGCTACAGGGCCGGGGTGACGCCACACAAAGCCAGCCGGCACACTGAGCTGAGCAGGCAGAGTGAGCAGGGCAGGCAAGACCAGCCAAGCTCGAGGAGCAGGGACCAAGGAGGACACCACCCACAGACAGAGCCCTGGAGATGTACAGGGGGTTCCCCGCATGTTTGAGACTTACAGGCCCATGTCAGGAGACTCCTCAAGGTTAGGACAAGGGGGTGAAAAAACAGGAGGCCCAAATCCCTAAGGCTCAACATAGGGCTGCAAGTAGTTAACATGAGTTCCCACCAAAGTGGACCAGAAGAATGACACCTCAGTGTTGGCCCCATCGTTAAATCAGTTCCCGCTTAAGAGTGCTCCCTGGAGGTTCCAAGAGCTTCAGTGATCACAAGCTTAACAAACAAAGACAAGCACATCAAGTTATACTGTAATCAAATTTCTGAAAGCCAGTGATAAAAAGCTTAAAAGAGTAATAGGGTAAAGAGGTATTTTACACAGGGAGGAGCAGAGATAGTAGTGAGAGTGGACTCCCCATCAGAAGCCCCACGAGTCGACAGACAAAGCAGCAGCATCATTAATTCCAGAAAGAAACTGCCAACCAAGAATTTGTGTCAGCTAAAAATGTGCTTCAAAATGAAGTCATTCAGACCAACAAAAGCTTAGAGGATGTGGGGTTAGCAGACCTGCACTACAAGAGCGATTAGGGAAAGCTCTCCATGTAGAAGAAAAATTATGAGGTAAAAATATCAGTGTAGTCAAAAGAACAAAGAACAAAATATGTGAATGTATGTGAATACATATAGAATAAATATAAAAGGGTTTTTTACTCCATTCTTCCTCTTAAAACTGATTGACTGGTAAGGCAAAATTAGCAACAATCTACAGTGGGATTTATAACATATGTAAAATTAAAATGTGTGACATCGATATACAAAGGAGAAAATAGGAGAAATGGAAACATACTGCTTACGGATCTTATTCTACACATGAAATAGTAGCTTTTATAAAGTTAGGATGTGACACATTAAAGATCTATATATTTAAATCCCAGGACAGTGGCTCTTAAATTTTTGCTCCCAGAATCCTGTTATATTTTTTTAAATTCATTTCGAGCTTTTATTTAAATTCTAGTTAGTTAACATACATGGAAAATTGGGTTCTAAAATTAGTTTCTTGTGTAGAATTCAGTGGTTCATCACTTACATATAACACCTAGGGCTCATCACAAGTGGCCTCCTTAATCCCCATCATCCATCTAGCCCATCTCCTGCCCACTTCTCCCCAACAAGTCTTAGCTCATTCCCTATAGTTAAGAATCCCCTTATAATTTCAAAAATTATTGAGGACCCCTAAGAGCTTTTGCTCATAGGTGATACCTATTAATAGTCACCATATCAGAAATTGAAACAAAAATTTTTAAAACAAAAGAATATCCAATTCTATTAGCCACTAGAGCAAAGGCATTATCAAACATCATGTAGAAAATTTCACTGTGCACTTACAAAAGAATGAATATAAAAAAGGCAAATAATGTCTTAGCATTATCAAAACCATACTTGGAGAATCACTACTCTAGAATAAACACATATGCACATGTCTCCCATAGACATGTATCCCACAGAACTATATCTAGCAAATATGGAGATAAAATGGAATTGTAGTAAATGCATCATTAATCCAAAGAAAGTGGAAACTGATGGACAAAGAGAAATGAATAGCAAGATGTTAGATTTAAGCTTAACCATATTAATAATTGCCTTAAAATTAAATGGTCTAAACAATCCCATAAAAGAGAGAGATTACCGGATTGCATAACATAAAAGTGAAGCATAACTCTATGCTTTCTGTAAGAAATCTGCTTTAAACATAAAGAAATAGAGTACAACCAAAAAGATGGAGAAACATATATTGTGCAAACATGAATCAAAGACAGCTGGAGTGGCTGTACTGATGTAGCACCAAGTAGCCTTCGGGGTATGGCCAGGGACAAAGAGGGCTATCTATCGTAATGTGAAAGATTTTAATTCATTAAGAAGACACAACAAGCCTAAATATGTACGCACACAAAAATCTAGTTTCAAAATACATGAAACAAAAACTGATAGAACTGAATGAAATAGATGAAATCCACAATTACAATTCAAGGAGAGAAAGAAGAGGAGTCACTATAGTAAAATAGGAACTGCAAATAAACATTTTTAGTTTGAATCCCTCAGTTGAGATCTGAATTTTTGGTCAGCAATGTGAATTTTAAACTATACTTTTGATAGCCGGATGCTGGCTAGCAACACTTTACGCTTCTCCTTCTTCTCCTCCTACCCTCCTCCTCCCCCTCCTTCTTTTGTTGGCAACAAATTATTCTTGCATCAAAGGAGAGATGATCCAATGTAATCTGTGTTGCTTATAGTACAGCCAGAACTTGATGTTTTGATGTTCAGTTTCAAACATCATCATTAAGCAGTAGGGGGTTTTTAAAAACAAGAAGCCAGGTGGAGGAGAGATACTGAGACTATACAAATAAGGAATTTATAGAAATGGTACTAGTAACTATCCAGACTATAACTGCTTTAAATGTAAATGATCAAAATAAATAAATGCAAATGATCTGAGGCAAGTCTTCACAGATCCAGAAATTCCCATGTGGGAAACGGACCTGATTTGTTTTCTGGGGCTTTGTAACTTAAATTCTAAATTCTAGAACTTCTACAGAAGATCATATTGATAATTAGCATAAAAATATTTTATTTAATAATTCTGGCTTAACTGAAGAATGGTTTATTTATGAGGTAGGGAGTTTCCTGCTATTGGATTATATAAGCAATATTGTATCATCATTGTGTTTGTCAGAAATGCCCAAGGGGAATTTCTGCATTAAAAGGGAATGTGAATCAGAGATCTTTAAATTCCCTTAAAGCCCTGAAATTGAGCAAACGTCTTCCTTTAAGTTTAGCATGTGATTATTGACCAGTTCAACCTGAACCATACATACCTTCCTCTACCATTTTGTTTCCCTTCTCTGTTATCACTTGGATGCTTGGCTCATGGCTGGCAATGTTATCCTGGATGACTTGGTGTCTGTTCAGAAGCTTCTTGGAGACAATCAGGTCCTTTCCTACAGAGAAAAATAAATCTAAGGTCAGGTATTGTTCTAGTGCATGAAATAAGAAGAGGCTACTCTACCTTTTATTACTCTTGGACCTACAAGTTTTACCCTTTGAGGCTGTAGTCTCTGTCTGGACTTCCTGAAATTTATATCATTTGTCTGAATTAACTCTGCTCACTGTTGTTCTCTTTGTCTCTTTGTACTGAGAAAGTTCAACTCATTATTTTACAAAAGAGAATAATATAGGCAGAAAGGCAAGTAACCCTTCAACCAGAAATTTCAATAGCACGCAACCAATTTTGTTTTAGCATATGACGGTGTAAAAATCAGACTCTTCCACTTACTAATTCCTATGGATGTCAGAAAGTTATCAAATCCTTGAACTTAGGTGTTTTTCACCATGAAAATGACGTGTTATATGTTTTAAAGTTTTCTTTGTAAAGATTAGAAATAACTTATAAAAATATGCCTCCCTTGCTGCTAGCATTAACAAGAACCCACTAAATGCTATACATCGTTAATTCCCTCCAGTTTCTCAGCACTCCAGTTCCAGATGTCAACTACCTATCTCCCATCCACCGGTTCCCCCTCTTCCCTTCAAAAATCCTTCCCTGGACTTCCCACTAAATGACTTTCCAGAAGCTCTCCATGCCTGTCCACCCTTCAAAATGTCTTTTCTCTTCTAGAAGTTCTCCCAGGCTGGCCCCTCCACTGTCACCATCATCAACACCTCATAGATGCTCCCACTATTGGGTATGAAGTTTGCATTCTGCTTGTACCCCAGCACTGCAATGATGGACAGCTCCCAAAGGAAAGGAAGGTGTATGTACTTTTCTCTGCTGTCCTACCACTTTTCTCTTTCCTGTAGCTCAGATCTTCACAGAAGGGAGGCACTGACACTATGGACAAAATTATTTGGGACCTCGAGCACCAACCATGATGGCTCAGCCAAGGGCCTTGGCAGTAACTTAAGTTAGAGCAAGTAGCAAATGGTTGAGCCCTCCAGCTCTTCTCAGAGGCCTTCAATTCATGGCATTGTTCATGGTTTAATTTAGGAGGTAATCTGTTCGGTATGAATTTTAACAAAATCTTCTATGGAAGATGGAAAAATTGTTCCTGAGTGTGAGAGGGAAGAGCTGAGAGCAAACTCTGCATCCCCCACAACTGTGTCTCAGGCTGTCCCAGATCTCTCTGAGAGTCTGCAGACCTTGGTCTTCTATGGCTCAGCCCACGCATGCTCAGGAACTAACCAAGGTAGGTGGAAGCCACTGAGGGCTCAGTCTCCTGGATCCAGGCTTCCTCATCCTCCGTGTCCCTGCAGATCTGGTGCAGGAGGAGATGGTCAATAAGCGTCTTTTTCCGGGCGCTCAGTGGTTCCTTCAGAGCTTCAAACCGGGACACTAGGGACTCCTGCCTTGCTTTTATGTCTCCAGCATCAGGATGGTCTATTTTTTCAAAATATACTGCCAGGTCTGTGAGGGTGTCCACCTGATCCTGAGGGAGAGACAGAATAGGTGTCAGGAAATGCCATCGTTTAGTAGAAAGAGGGGGTTGGGGTTCAGCATGAGGAGGCTTTGGGGAGAATCAGCTCCCCCCAGTACTGTGTGATGACTTCTAACCGGATCCATGAGACAGAGTGACAGGGGATGCTGAACCGAGGGCCACAGCATCACCCAAGAGCTATTTATAGGAAAGTAATTCCTAAACATTTCAGAAAAACATAATATACAGAGAGTGTGCCAAGGAACTCAGGAAAACCACAGACACAGCGCCTTAACTATCAGGAGTATTAATAAAGCACAAGTAACTGTCAGAGAGTGTTAATAAACCATGGCCTGGAGGAAAACGGGGTGGGGGGGCACTTTCTGTCCGATTCCCTCCCACACTCCTCCTGCATATGAGCTGCAGGTGTGACTAACACAGAAACTCCCCAGGCTGAAGTTTGTGGCATCCCAGAAACAATGCCCAGGAGATGAAATGGGGTGTTTCCAAAAAGAATCTCATTATTTTGTTACCTTGTTTGTACCCTCATCAAGCCATCCCTGGAGTTATCTAAGGGACTTGTCCTGTTTCCTGTTTTCTGTTTCCTGTAGATTATTCTGTCTTTCCCATTTAACCCAAGGAGCAGGCATCATAAAAGTGGATTTTAACAAGATAGATCAGTAGGACTTTCTAGGGAACAACAGAGTCATCCTTAAGTACAAGCTAGGAGCCCTTGGATGAGAAAGTGAGTCAGCTGGAAGTATGTTCTCCAGAATATCATCCAGTGTCCACAGTCTCACAACTGACTAGATAAACTCAAGTGACAATCTGGTGGGATGCTGGGGGAATAACCCTGCACTCCAGAGTGCACATCCTACACATCCACATCCTAGTCCTCGCCCTGCTGCCAGTTCTCTCTGTGACCTCATGGAAGTCACTTCACAACTATGGGCTTCAATGTTCTTAACCAAAAAATAAAGCAGTAGGATTAAAGATAATTGCAAGCCTTGACCCATGGAATGCCAGGACAGGAAGAGACCATGTTGTGCAAACCTTGCAGTACAGATGAGCATATAGAGATGCGAGAAGGTGAAAAGATGCATCAAAGGTCCCATCAGCAGCAGGTGACGAGCAGGAATACGAAGTCCAAGTTTCTGGAGTCAGAGTGCAACACCAGATACAGGGGAGCCCACAAAGATCCCCTGGCCATGGGGTTCCGACAACCACACCTAGGACAATGACTGCACCACACAAGGTCTTAGGAAGGGACAGCTGACCAACTAAAATTCTGGAAGTTTTGCCTTCGATCCTTTGCTCTCTTTCTCTGTCAATAGTTACTTATTACAAGTGTGCTCAGCGCATGGACGGGAGCTTGGTCTACCATGGCCAGAGAGCTGGCAACCGACCTGATGGGCGCCCACAGCAGACTCCAGGAAGCCGTGTTTCCTGAGTAGGTTCTGTACATCAGACAGGCCTTTCCCGTAGTCCTTGGAGGCCACCTGCTGCTCCACGTCCCCCAGCCAGCGCTCCAGGTCTTCTGCAGTGTTCTTGAACTGTAGCTCCTGGTTGGCTTCATGCAGCTGGTTCCCTAGAATGAGGCAGTAAGAATGTGACAGACACCGTCACCCTTCCTCACTACACAGTAATACACCTTCCGTAAGACTTAAGGGGAAATACAATATTTTGATATCCGAATGAGAAAAAATATCCATTCCATATGTGATTATACAAAAAAAATCTTAAATTTGTGTAATTTAGATGGTATCTGTTTTTAAATATAGTAACTTTCATTCCCAAAACAAAGATAAATAATGTTTATTCTCTGCTGAGGAGGTACAGTCCTATTATGTGAGATCTGACCATCTTGGGTGTTTAATATTTCAACTGTAACTCTCTATCAAGACCTCCTTTTCAAAGGGATTCAAACCCAAACTCTGCATTCCCCAATAGAAGTAAAAAAATCGGGATGGGTTTCCATTTGAAATTTTGAACTACCTTTTTATAAATGTCTTTCTAAGAACATTACCAGCCCTTCCTGGTACCTCCTTCATCAGCAGCCCTGCCTCACAATTTTCCACCATTCTCAGCTAAATTCTTTATTCTTTGAATGATCATTTATATTATTTCTGCTAAGTAATTGCTGTATCTCCTGATACTGGGGAGTAGCAGTACCACCTTATTGTTACTGTAAATTTGGATTTTTTTTTTCCTAAACCCCAAATTGGGTTGACATCTAAAGGAATCAGCATGTGTATATCTATTCTATAACCAGGGCAAAGTTGTGTCTATAAATGGAGTCTCCGTCTCACAAGAAGAATATTGACAGGAAGACCTCATTATTTGTGTTAATTACCACAACTAACTGATTTTCCAGAGAGGGGAGGTTACATGTAAGTAGAGGTTATTCAAACAGACATGTGGGAATTTTTTTAAGAGCTTACAGTAGGGCCTGAACACTTTCAGATATGTGAAAAAAAAGCATCATCAAACTCCATTTATAAGAATAAAAGTTTTTTTTTTTTTAATGGGATTGGGAGAGGGTAAACCACAAGAGACTCTTAATCTCACAAAACAAACTGAGGGTTGCGGGGGGTGAGGGGGCAGGGATAGGGTGGTGGGGTGATGGACATTGGGGAAGGTATGTGCTATGGTGAGTGCTGTGAAATGTGTAAGCCTGATGATTCACAGACCTGTACCCTTGGGACAAATAATACATTATATGTTAATAAAAATAATTTTTAAAAAGAATAAACTATTGTAAGAACATCACATGTGGTGCTGACAATCTTGTGATGTCTGCTTTAATAACCTGGGGCAAAATATCTTGTCTCATCTATAGAACCCAAGTAGGGAAAATCTAACTTAAGAACACCAGTTTCAAGTGCATAGCCAATACTGGATTCATGGCTCTGGAATATTTGTTAAGGAGATAGAAAAAAAAAAAAAAAGTGGGAGCAAAGTGAAAAAAACGGAAGTAATTTCACTTAAACCTGTGTGCCTGAAGAAAACATAAAATTGTATGTGTATAATGTGGTAAACTTATGTTAAGTTATAAAAACTCTGTTCAATACAGGAAGAAATGAGTAGCCTCCCTTTTTATGGAGGTCACCAGGAAAATTCAAAGTGGTAGAGATTAAAATGCTAGGTTTCAGAACTTAGGAGGTAGACGTTCACCAAAACCTCTGCTTCTCACCTTTCTGCTCTGTAGCTGCCAGCAGCTCCTTCCAGAGGCTGACCACCTCGTCCATACGCTCAGCCACCTTGTCCGAGGCATAGTGATCAGCCTCAATCATCTCCTGGCCAGTTTTCTCCAGTGTGTCGAGCAGGCGTTGATAATCTTCCAATTCATTTTTAAACTCCTCCTGCTTTTGAACGCGGCTCTTCAAGTTCTGTATGTCCTAAATCCAAACGATGAAGGAAACTTATCCGAAGAATGGGGAGCAGAAATATTGAGGATTGGGGTTACTTCTCACTATAAATAAAACTGCATTAAGGAGAGGAAACAAGGGAACTGTCCTAGTTCAACTACTGAGCCAGGGAACGTGAACAAACTCATGTGGCCAACCCCTCCTTCTAGCCACACGTCACACATGGCTAATGGATTTGTGCAGCCTAGACAGCTCCTAAAGATCATTTCGAACAGGGCACGCCATGCAAGAATTAACAATCAGACATGATCAACAACAGCCAAACTACGGGGAGAACCCAATATCCATTGTCCGATGAATGGATAAGTAACAGGTGGTATATATAAGCAATGGAATATTACTCAGCCATCAAAAAGAATGACAGCTTGCCATTGGCAATAACATGGATGGATCTAGAGTGTAGTATGCTAAAAGGAATAAATCTGTCAGAGAAAGACAAGTACCATATGATCTCATTCATATATATGGAATTTAGGAAACAAAAACAGATACTCATGGGGGGGCAGGAGGAGGAAGGCAAACCATAAGGAGACCCTTAATGATGGAGAACAAACTGAGGGATGATGAAGGGAGGTGGGCGGGGGGATGGGCAGGAAGGGGGATGGGGATAAGCAGTAGGTGTTTAGGAAAGTGATGGACCGTTGCACTCTCCTCCTGGAACCCATTTTACCACATAGGTTCATTAATTCAATTTTAAATAAAAATTTGAAATTTAAAAAAAAAAAGAAGGAAAAACAAACACAGGGAGCTGTCATGAATGATGACAAAATTTTTCCCATTTCTGTCTGATGCATAATCTCTTCCTCTAGAGAAGATCTGTATACCTTCTGTACGCAGGAACCACACCTTCTCCCAAGAACACAAACACATATTTCCAAGTTTAACAAGATGAAAGGTACAGATAAGGTGCCCATAGCTCTATAAAGATATGAAACAAAAGTAAATATTGTGAATAGGTATTGGCCTCGAAATTAGGAGACTCATTCTAGCCTCAACTAAGTGTGAAAGTGTATGAGTGTATATATGTGAGTATAATAGTTTGCAGGACGTAACGCTTGTGAATGAAAAATCCATGTTTTGCACAATCCCAACGTAGAGAAATCTGTGACTTAGAGAGAAGTCAAGGGTTTCCCAAAGTCACATAAATAAGACAGAACTAAGAGAATTCAAGCCCAGGTTCACCTTCTCCAGAATTCATGCTCTAACACTTATGTTAAACTGCCTTCCAAATAACTGGGTAACTCTGCACAAGTCACTTCCCAATTCAAATCCTTGGTCTCCTCATCAATAAAATGAGGGGTTGTTCCCTTCTAGCTACAAAACTGTGTAACTCTGCATTATGTCAAACCTTGAGGTTACCTTTAGGTTCCGAGGAGCTTTGAGTAAATTTGAACCTACAACGGGATCAGACATAATGTTTTCCTATGACGCGGTGCAGAGGGAAGCAGCAGAGGTGGTGGAGGGACAAGAAGCAGCTAAATAAGGAGCCGTGCCTCCCTTCCCCCACTCCACTATAAAACGGTAGAAGTTGTGCTGGAGAAGGGTGCCTGGATGCACTAGTCAGCTAAGAGTCTGTCTTCGGTTTAGGTCCTGATCCCAGGATCCGGGATCAAGCCCCTGTGCCAGGCTCCCTGCTCAGTGGGGGGTCTGCTTCTCCTTCTCCCACTGCCCACCCCCTCGTTTTCTCTCTCTTTCAAATAATTAAATAAAATTTAAAAAAAGAAAAAGAAAAGGGATAAAAGAAAAAAAGAGAAAAGAAGAAAAGAAAGGAAAGGAAAGGGAAGGGAAAAAAGAATTTGTGCTGAAGAAAATAAATGAGAGGCTGTGGGACACAGAAATCCGGAAACCAGATTCTTTGCTTTTAACCAAGTATCGTTCCTTGAGGGGCTCAGGGCAAGAGGTTCACCAGTCTTTTCTGTAAAGAGGTTCACCAGTCCTTTCAGCTCTAGGACTCCGGTCCCCTGACACAGTCCTGATGAGTGTGCCCAGGGTCCGAAAACCCACTTACCTTGTAATCTTCATCGTCAGCCAACTTCTTTTTCTTATTGATCCAGTTCTTCAGGTCATCTGAATCCTCATAGAGTTTCTGCAGAAGCCAGGAATCCTCCAGGAGTTTGCGCCGAGTGGCCGCCTTCTTACGTAGGGCATCCCGCCGGGCCAAGAGCTGCAAAAACCAAGATGAGACTCATCGTCATCAAAGCCAAGTAGGAACACATGAGATTCACTGCCCAGCTCGGTCCCTGGGCCCCACCTCCTCCCCGGGCCCCAGGGCACAGACGGGCAGACACCCATTCGGGGCTTCCGACGTACGCTATCCCGCAGAGCAGCAATGTTCTCAGAGTCATAATGGCCGCCATTGATCAGCTTCGTTGCATTGTTGTCTACGGTCTGAAAAACAAAACAACAAAAACTGGAGTGGGTTTCCCTCAGTGTCCCCTGAGTAAGTGGCCACCACTGGGTTAGCTCTTGAAAGAGAAAGCATGGCAATGTGGGAAGTGAACAACTCTCAGGTCAGACATCTGGGACCTCGTTCTGATTTCTATTACAAATTCCGTTTCAGAATGAATCGTTGAGTTAATTACTCTTTGATGCCATAATATTTTTAATATCGAGGTTATAGTAAATGAATTTTGATGTCACTTGAAGGTGAACATTTAATTTATTCTTAATTCTTTTTTAAGACTGTATTTATTTATTTATTAGAGAGAGTGAGAGAGGGTGAGCATGTGTTCAAGTTGGGGGAGAGAATCCCAAGCAGACTCCATGCTGAACGCAGAGCCCTGCTCAGGGCTTGATCTCACGACCAGGAAATCAAGTCCTGATCTGAAACTTAGAGTCAAAGGCTTACCAGACTGAGCCCCCCAGGTGCTCCTGTTCTTAAGTTTTCAAGAGGAAGCACTGTGGATATCATCTTGTGCCGTGGCCAGCCTCTCGCTCTCACTCTCTCACTCTCTTGCTCTCCCCCACTCCCTCTTCTGCCCGATTATATGTATTCATATCTCTAGCCTCACAGGAAGAAGGGCTAGAAATTTTTACTCATATTCTTACATGAACTTCTCAAATTGTTAGAACTCAGGGTGCATTAAGTGATAGAGAATGGGAAAATAATCTAAAACACATGATAACATTTTATAAACAACAACTTAGTTTATACTGTTTGTTAGTTTTTACCAATAAAAATCAACAGAACAAGCATATGGATGGATAAGGACCATATTAATCCCTGTATTGACTTGGAATTCTATTGTTCTGGTTGCTGCTGTTGCCAGTGGTAGGATGTATGGGTTAAAAGCCAGAACCGGCCGAGGGGACCGCCAAAGACATATAGTACATTGGATCAATAAAATCCTCCCACACTTGTCTGAGCCCGGCTTATACATTGACCAGTTTCTGGGGCATCATAGTGTAGGGTTCACAGGAAAGCTGTGGTCACTTTGGAGAACACAAAGCTGAAGATGTACAGGAAAAGAAGAGTGTTGCTTAGACATCTAGATTTTACTAGAGAAAACTAAATGGAGACATTACTGGAGAGGAAAAAAACCTGAAAAAGTAAATAATACACTTTAAACTTCCAAGTCATGATTCTGTGTCAGATATGGATCCAATAGTATCTATTTATGCTGCAGAAAAAATAAAACAATCATCAGGTCATTGGGAAAACATAAGTGGCTAAAAAATTCCTCTTTAAAATTTTTCTAAATATGCTTTGTGGAATAAAAAAAGGGATGGTAAAAATTGGTATGATTACTTTTCTCAATGTTTTCTCTTTTGAAAAGAACCCTCATGTTATGTCTAAAAGTGACGAGTGGTTCTCTCTAAGGACGGGTGTTGTATGAAGTGACACAAACAAACACAGAGCAGGTGCCCACGCCAGAGCCCGCATCTCACTGTGATCTTCTCCTCCTGGGCGGTGAAGGCCTCTTCAAAGTCATCATGCTTCTCAAGAAGGGCTTCCACACTGCCCAGGGAGTTCCCCAAGTCCTCATTCTCCAGGAAGGCCTGTAGAAGACAGAGACACATCTCAGCTCTTCCTCATTGGTGAGAAACATTGCTTTTGGAGCATCTCTGAGACAAGGACTAAGGATGGAGAGGAGACGGTGGGAGAGGAAGGTGGGATATGGTGGGCTGGTGGGTAAGGACCAACCTTGAACAGCAGGAACTTCAGACTCCTCCCCAATCCTCTCACACAACTTAATCACCTTTGTTTCTGGTTCTGTCCACATAGAGTTGTCCTGGCCAATCCCTGCTCCATTCTGACTTCCCAACACTCCCCCAAGAGGACCAGTCACCTCCTCCAGGAAATCTCTGGTTGACGTTCCCTGACTCGTCACAACTTTCTATTCCTGATCCCTCAGAAATGTGATATTTATCTGGCCTTATGTTCAGTGGAGGTTAATGCTCCTCTGCTGTGTATGTAGGTATTCTTCTAGTTGTCTGTTCATGAGGGAATTGTAAGAGCCTCAAAGAAGGGGCCAATCTCATCTTCTTCCTGTACATCACCCTCTACTTCCTAAGACAATCTCCAGCCCACACAAGTGGTTGTGAGGGAGCTGACAGTAGTCATGGGATAAATGAGGGGTGGAGGAAATGGCTTCTGGACACTGGCTTGGCCCCTCCCCCCCCATTACCTCTTGTCTGCTCATCCAGCTGTCCACCTGCTCGCTGTCGCGATAGAAGAGGTGCAGGTACAGGCACTGCAGGTACTGAAGCTGCCGCTGGTCCCACAGCCCCAGCAGGGCCGCCCAGCTGTTGGCAAGTGCTGTCATCTTTGGAAAGGAAGAGACAACATGAGCATCTAGTAAGTGCGAGGGCTTTGGAAGGATGCACACATGGACAAGAAGTGGGCTTTTCTCTCACGACTTCAAGGTCTGAGTGGGTAGCATGCTTCATATTATGATGAGATTAAGTGGGACTAAATATGTATCAAAATTCCACCCACTGTTCAACTGGGTTACCTTTTCCCGAACTTCTTCAGAGGCTTCGTGACCAGCATCTAGCAGAGCCTGACCTGTCTCATCGACAGATTGGAATCGCTCATCGTAAGAGTCAATCTCGTGCTGTGGCCACAAGACAAAATGTCTTAAAATGCAGCAAGAAACCTTCTGGCACTCCTGGCCCCTCCCTCTTCCTCCCCCTGGGTGGCGGGGGGCTCTTCTTGTCTACCTTGTGTTGTCGATGCCTGTCCAGCAAGGCCTCCCCGCTAGCCACGTCTGTGGGCAGCTCATCAGCACTGATCAGAGCGGCCTTCTCCTTCATCCAGCCTGAGAGCTCCTCATAGTCCGATAAGAACCTCTGGTACCTGCGGGAAAGGTAAGGTAAAGGACAGGAAGGAGAAACCAGGTGCACGTGGACCGAGCCAAGAGTTAAGGTTGGGTTGAGCTGAGACATGCAGTCCTAATCCTGCCCCTTCCTCCCCCTTCCGTCCCCCTGATGGGCTTCCTGTTCCTTTAGTGGGGCACATCGGGCAGGTTGTCCTTCACTCCAGGTTGCTGACTCCTAGGATGGGTGTGTCATTGTGTGATGACACATCTGTGCCTTGCTTCTCCAACATCACAAGGTCACACCACCCCAGAGGCCCATGAAGTGAAGTCAAGTCCTCCCAATGAGGCCAATAAATAAGACATGACACATGAATAACACGGGGCACCTGGCAGGAAAGGGGACCAGTGTTAAGGTCAGGAGCCCTTGCGTGCCTTAGCTCACCCTTAACCCTATGACTAAAAACAAGACACTAAAACGTTTACCTGTTCAAATAATTAAATGCTCACCAGGTAATTTGGAATTGTAAAAGTAAGATCAACACTGCTCTCTGGTGTTTTAATGACTAACTATAAACATTAACTACTGAAATGATGCCCAACAGTTTGGCAAGCTAACCTACATTCAGGAAATAATTCTAGATTTATTTTTACACTGTTCAGCTTGGAAATATACTTCAGTTCCTGAGCTAGGGCTGGGGATTTTGATACTTCTTCAGCTGCTTCTCCAGGTGCGTGGGCCATTTGATAGCATTCTACAGTTTCTAAGTAGAGGAAGACCAATGGGGTACAGTGCGGGAAGGAGTCGCTCTGGGTGTTACGTCTGCCAGCAGAGGGCTTCCCTTAACAAATAAAGCTTCCTTTGCCTCCACCACCAGCAGGCAGGAGGGCTGGGTCCCTCATTATTCGATTCTTTTCACTCTTTATTTCTGCTTTTGATGTCATATCTGAACCCTGTAGAGATAGTCAGAGCAACAGAGAGGAGGGATTTCTGACCCATAAGAAGCCTCCAACTTCGCATATCTGTTGGTAGCCAAGGCTCGAATGTGCCCCCAGTTGGAGACTAGGTCCTCTTTCATCTGCTGGATCTGAGATGCCTCTGGAGGATGGGAAAGCATCAGCTTGTCTGCTCTGGCACATAACTCCTTCACCTTTGGGATGAAAAAGAAACCTAATGGGAAATCCAAGCATTCTGATTCATCCTGACAAAGTCTTATGGGAGGGATCTGACAAAACAACTAATAACTATTGATAACAGTAACATACTTATTAAATTAAAATAAATAAAGATATTAAATAAAATACATAATAAATATAAAAATAACAAATAGTAAATTAAAATGTTAAAATAATTTTATTTATTTTTTATTGTGTTATGTTAGTCACCATGAAATACATCATTAGTTTTTGATGCAGTGCTCCAGGATTCGTTGTTGATGCACCACACCCAGTGCTCCATGCAATACGTACCCTCCATAATACCCACCACCAGGCTCACCCCAACCCCCTCCCCTCCAAAACCCTCAGTTTGTTTCTCAGAGTCCACAGTCTCTCCTGTTTCATCTCCCCCTCCAATTTTGCCCAATTCACTTTTCCTTTCCTTCTCCTAATGTCCTCCATGTTATTCCTAATGCTCCACAAGTAAGTGAGACCATATGATACTTGACTCTCTGCTTGATTTATTTCACTCAGCATAATCTCCTCCAGCCCCGTCCATGTTGATACAAAAGCTGGGTGTTCATCCTTTCTGCTGGAGGCATAATGCTCCATAGTGTATATGGACCATATCTTCCATATGCATTCGTCTGTTGAAGGGCATCTTGGTTCTTTCCACTGTTTGGTGACTGTGGCCATTGCTGGTATGAACATTGGGGCCTTCTTTTCACTACATCTGTATCTTTGGGGTAAATACCTAATAGTGCAATGGCAGGACCATAGGGAAGCTCTGTTTTTAATTTTTTGAGGAATCTCCACACTGTTTTCCAAGGATAGTTCTGTATGAATACGCTAACATACTGCATCAGCAACAATAATGTACTGACCACTTCTGTCTCTTATCGAGTGCTTACTGCTCAGCACTGAACATGCACTCAATTATTGTCTTTTTAAAATAACACTCAGAAGCAGAAACTATTTTTATTTCCTCCTTCACATGAAAACTGAGAGGTGAAGTATTTTATTTGGTCAAGGTCATTCAGCTACTAAGTGTCAGAAGCAAGGTTGGACCTCAGACTGTTCTTCACCACACTCTATACTGTCTCATAAATACTGTTGTGAGAATCAGAGAGACACGTTTGCCCAGGAGAATTTCTGCCAAGAATTCTAGCAGTGCCAGACCATTCTGTGAACAATTCCTAAGGAGCAGGGTCATTGGGTCAAAAATGTGGGTATGTGTGACTTTCCCACACGCTACCATTAGTGCTTACATTATATTTAACTAAAATCAGGTGTTGTCTAGGATTTAAAATTTCATTATCATCATGCATCAAATCATGGGATTTTATTATTCATTATTAGGGGGAAAAGTCAAAATACAAAAATGGAGAAAGAATGAAAGAAATAGAATAATGGAATTGTTTTCGGAAACTGGTTCTAGAGACAAAGCTATGGTCGGGGGCAGCACATGGGGACCTTCAGGGCTGACTCCACTGAACACACTCTGGAGGAGTTGGTTGAGGTTGTGGGTAATGTTGTAAGGGGAAGAAGCAAGGATGGGAGCCTATGAGGGGCAGGGGCTACTCCAAGTTCAACCTGCCTCTGTCTCCTCTCCTAGAGATAGGGACTAGGGTCTTCCAGCTTTCAGAAGAGAACAGAAAAGTGGATCTAGTAACGTGCTCTAGGTGTCCCTGAGTTTATCTGAAGGGAGAAGATAAGAAAGAAGAAGGAAGGAAGGAAGGAAGAAGAGGAGGAGGAGGAGGAGGCAGATGGGGAGGAAGAGGAGGAGGAGGAGGGTGAGAAGGTGAAGAGGAAGGAGAAATGTCTTCCCTGATCCACTGAGAGAAGGACAAAGAGAAACCGGATTCGGCGGGAACTGACAGAAATGTGGTTGGACAAAAGGAAAGATTCTCTGACTGCAGGTCCTGGATAAGATTAGGGAGCCATTCCTGGAGGTAGCTTTGTGGTTTTTAAATCCTGAAGTACATTACAGAACACACACACACACACACACACACACACACACGAGTGTATAAAACACGTACATATATTTAAAGAAAACTCCATGGGAAAGTTATGAACTAGAACAAGGAAGTGTATTCAGGGATAAGGAATTTCTCTTTATCAAAATAGTGAATTCACTGTGTCCTCTGGAGGCAAGGTATCCACCAAATGCCTCTCCCAGGCCAAGAGACCAGCCAGGCTTCCAACAGGGGCTTACCTTGTCCTCCATGACTGCAAGGCTCCTCTCAAGGCCCTTGTGACTATGAAACAGGGCCTCAGAGGTAACAAGGTCTTTGCCGTAGTCCTCAGAGGTGACTTGAGGCTCCTTCTCCTTGATCCACTGAATGGCTTCAGTCACATCCCTGCCAGAGAGCCACAGGAGTCCCAACAAGTCGATGGCAGGCATTCCAGGGCAAGCAACATACACAGCAAGGACCACCCTGGTTCACTCAGTTAGCAATTACCTTGAGTTCCTTCTCACTAGCAAAAAATAATGTAAGAGTTCCTGCTTGTAATGGTTTCCTTTGAGATGAGAGGCCTGAGTGTTATCTGGTCCTTGGGCCTCTAGATACACTTCCCATATCTGGGTCAGCTCTTACTGTCTTTTTTCTTCCCACTCAACCTTCCACTCCCATCCAGGTCCTGCTACACGTTCCTTATCTCACAGCACTTCCATCACTAACTCACCTGTGTCAGATTTATTGCTCTGGGCTCCAGTCACCACACACTTCGCTGTCGTAACTACAGTTGTTGTAACTATACTCTCCCTTGCTGCCTCAGGTGCAAGCACATGGTTTACTCTGGTTTGAGATACTGGCCACTAATTGCTAACTGTAGCCAGAAGCTAGCACAAGCACAAAGACGGTGCTGTTGCAGAGTTTCCCATAATGTGTTGGCCAGATTCATACCTTCTGAACCGCTGGAGGTCTGCAGCACTGGACAATGTTTCCTGCCGCTGCAGAGCCAGATGGAGGAGACGTTCCCAGGCTTCGTTCACCTCATCCTGCTTCAGCTTGATCAAGGGCAGCTCAGGATGGTTCTCCTGGAAGGAAACCAGGGCCGGGGATAGGCAAAAGTGAGCCTATTCCAAAAATCATTGAACACGTCTCATTCCACACTGGTTCCTACTTTGCCAGGAATAGAGAAAGATCATCTAGCCAGATGCCAGTCTTCACCATAGCCCTATGCCCTAGTTTTACCAAGATCCAGAAGCCAACCCATCAGATACTCTATCTTTGCTCGCGACCCTGGGAAAGACGATTAACAGATCGCCCGGCCATGAAGTTATTCTCAGAATTCTACCTTGTTGATGCCTGCCAAGTCCCCCAGAAAACCCAGGAAGAAAAAATTCCCTCTGTGAACTAGGACTTTATTTTCCAAAACTCTACTACTGTAGTTCTTAACTCCTTTGGGGTCCCAACACCTTTGAGAATCTAATGAGAGATGTTTCCCTCTTCCCAGAATTACATGCACACACATTTAATTTTGCAGAAAATCTCATACGTCATTGCAAACCATCTGAAGCACTGAGATGTATGTATACTAGATCAAGTTAACGGTATCAGCCTATTTGGACACTTGGCAATCTGGAGCAGTTCCTATGCATCCAAACCTTCCTACTCCCTCTGCCCCTGTCTCTTGCAATTCCCATCCCCATTCTGAATCCTCTCCAGATGGAGTTGTCTACATTCCCCTTCCTGAATGCATGGCCTTTGTGTTTGTAGCTGTGTGCAGGTCTCACTCCACAAGAGCAGAGGCCACACTCTCTAAGAATCAATGCGTCCTATGGTCGACTAGACAAAACGGCCATGTTATTTTGCCATGAAGCCCTCCTTCCAAGAAGGGAAGTCCATTTCCTCAGGCTTTGGGTCTGGGTTGGCCTCGGCCTGGGTTACCGTAGAATGTGTCTGGCATGATCCAAGCTCCTGCCCCTTGGTCTCAAGAGACCCTTCAGCTTCTGTTCTTACCTTCGGGCCACTGACACATACACAAAGCATGCACTTCTGGAAAGTGATAGCCAAGGCCCCAGACATGAGGGCAAGGCCATTTTAGACCCTCCACCCCAACTGTCGCCCTTGAGAAGGGGTCAGAAGAATTGCCTAGCCAGGCAGCCGAATCACCAAATTGGGGAAAAAGAACATGTTTGTTGTTTGAAGTTTGGGGGCAGTGTTTTAGATAGCACTGAACAACCAAGAAACTTCCACAATGAGACAAAGGTGGCGGAGAGAGAAAGTTTAGAGATTAGAAACGTGACCTGAAAAAAAAAGATGGAGATGCATTTTACTTCCTGTACTCCAATACCCATTCAGCCTGAAGTCTCGGGTCTGTTCCCACAGGAGTGTCCCTGTACAAGAGCTGAGACAATGAAGAAACCAAATGGACAGGCACAGCAGCCGACGGTCAGAGTTTCTAGTTCCCTCACAGCACATGGAATCAGACGGGCTCCCCAGTCTTCCTGCGTATCCTAATATTATTTATGCCCACACCAAATTGTTTGCTCAGATGCTGAAAATCTGTTTAAACACTGTCTCGAGTGAATGAAGGTAAAACTGCCTACCTTCTTGCCCCTCTGACTCACAAAAACATCATGTATAATGGCATCGTATACATTATGAGAGCGCACTGTTACTTTATATCCTTTGCTACTTTGTTCTGGTTCTTCTTCATGAGGAAAAGGTACAGCAGGAACATGCGTGATGGGCCTTCTGCCCAGGAGTGACCTCGCTGTGGTCTAGGACCTCCACATGCATACGTGTGCGTACACATACACTGGCTCACCCGCCTCTATTTCCCTGGACGGGCAAGAGATGGACCCAGACAGGAGAGGAAATTGCCCCTGGCATGTTGCCACAGGGCCATGCATCCCTGTTTTCTCACAACGTCCCAGGTCCTTCTTAGCCTATCTACTGATGGCTGGAAGGTTTTGGACCCCAGAACCTTTCCCCCACACTGACCCTTTGCTCCCCACCTCACCTCGGCGGACTCTCTGGCATACTTGTTTATTTCTTCCACTTTCTCTCGTCGAGCTTCCAGGTCTGCCTGGAACTCCTCAAACTTCTTATGCAGAGCCTCGGTGCGCTCCCAGTCCTCACCCAGCTCCACGGACGTCACTATTGTCTCCTGTGGGTAAAGGCAGGCTGTTGAGTCACTAGCAAGTAGTTTTTTGCAGTTCAAATGCCCAAAACCATTGCGCACACTCCCAGGAAAGCTCAGAAGGAATGGCTGGTGGAGCCTTGGAGAGGCCCTTCAGGAGAGAGCCGGAGGCAGGAATATATTTCCTGAGGGAGTATCCTGGTCCCAGGGACATTACTGTTTGGGGTAATCCTTCAGAAAGATCAGGAACATTGTTGGTCAAGACTCCTGGAAGTGCCCTTGTGTGTTCTGGAACATGAAAAATAAATTCATCCTGATTCTACTCAGGTCAACCCACTGGTATCTGCAAAAGCCCTGGACTGAGCCCTCACGTGAGTGCCTCTTCAGTCCTAACTATAGGCCTATCCATCAGGTCCTCGGAAAATAGAAACCTCCTTAGTTATATGTACTGAGAGGCAGCCCTTAGGAGAGGAGCTAGCAACACCCTCAGCCTGAACCCAGAGTAAGAGCAAAACTTAGGAGGAGGAGCGAAGGTTGGTGGGAGGGAGACAGGGCACTTTTCCCCACATACAAGGTCACTGATCTCTGGGATACCCCTAAATCTTTGCCAGAATGGCTTCTTAGAAGGAACAAAATCCAGAAATAGACACCCAGAATGCTTTCCAGCAGCCTGCATTAGATTGCTGGGGGGGGGGGGGGGTGCCTGGGACAGGGATGGAAAGTCCTGCTTGTGTCCTGTGGGTCCCATACCTTGTCTCCGATCCACTCCAGGATGTCAGCGCACTCCTGCAGGTACTGCTGAAGCTTCAGGGCCCGCAGCAGCAGGACGCCCCTCTCCTGAGTCAGCTCTAGCAGCAGGTCCCATAGTCTGTGCAGTTCTTCCAGATGGGCCTTTGGGAGGAGACACAAAACTGCTCAGGCACCGCACCTACTGAGGAGCGGCAAGACATGGAGATGTGTGCAGAGAGGGCCCTGGATAAAAATTGCATTCTCTCGTGCATTAATTGCTCAACAGATATTTAAAGGAGGAAATCGATGTGCCTCGGAGTAGATGTTAAATCCAGCCACGCGTGATCTGCCACACGAGAAAAAAATGTAAAAATGCTTTGAGGTTTCAGAGGATGAGAGGGTCATAAGTAATGAGACAGCATGGAATAAGGATCCACGTAACAGTGCTCGATTTCAATTGACGCTTGAGAAGCAGACAGGATTTGGACAGGTAGGGGACAGGCAGAGGATGTTCTAAGTACGGGCAAGTCATGGAAGAAATTTAGCATGAGCTGTTTGCCAGGAACAGTAAGAGCTACAATGTTGCTAATTTATAATGGAAATTACTGGCACCAAGCAGTGAGAGAATTTAAGACTGTGTAATTGCAGGCTTTGATGCCAGGTTAGCTTAGAAGATCACAGATTATATAATTTATCAAATTCAAGGTACTGTCTATGTCATGTCCTCAGAAATCTGGAATTTTTCAACTATGCCATTGTTTACGGTAGCCACGAGATCACATTTCTCCCTGAATTCTCCAGTGCTTGTGGTTTGATGGAGCTCAGTGAGTCTGATAGTTGTGAAGATGTCTCAAACATGTCTTAACTATTTTAATTAATGTAGGTGATTAGTGGCACACAAAGCTGTGAGTAATATAGAAAAAATCTATTTTATATCAATACATAATTTTTGAGACTTTTCTTGCTACAGACTATCCTTTTCAATAAGGATACTTCTTTAGCTTCTGTTAAGTCCATGTTCTCCGACCATATTTTGTTGACAGTAAAATGGACCACAATTTGTATGAAGTGTAGAAAGACCACGTCACATAAATTCGGTGTGACAATTTCAAACAAACTTCAACAGTAAAAACAAACAAATCCACTTGTGCACGAGAGATCCTGAATTGACTCTATCAACACAAATGTGTTGGAAGAGCATGCGAATTGTCAGGAAAGAACTGATAGATTAGTGATGAATTCCAAAGTGATGGTGGTCTTCAGTCCTCAGGGTTCAGGGAAGATTTTCTGAAGAGAAGGGATTTTAGAAGCTTTTTGAAATGAGCAGAAGAGTGGGATTTGAGAACTATAATATTAGTCGCAGCATGTGGGCTGTGAAGGGAGGGAGGTATCACAGAGTAGGGAGAGGTATTTCAGAGAAGACTCACATGACACCGCATCGCTTGTTTGGAGAGTGTGAGGGACAAGGACTCTGAGGTCAGAAGAAATCGTTAGCAATAGCATTTGGGAAAGCCAGTTCATCAGAGACACATGCAACCAGGTTAAAGAGGGCTTGATCTTAAGCGAAGTTTTCTTCCGGAGGCCAAGGAGGAATGCGATGCCGTCCCGAGATCGGTTTTGTATCATTGCTCTCTTCTTCCTGCCTCAGGGGACGTGAAGATGTCCACCATGTTTCCTGCCCCTCCCCAGTGGAAGAGAAGAGGCAGGAACCCTGGTTCCAAACCCCCTATAGCAAGCTTTAGACCTGGCATAGTCACTTAAAACTCTGCTGACATAACCAACAATTGGAAACATCTCTTACAGAGCCCTACCATACATTTACCTTGGTGTCCTCGTGGGCAAAATGCCCCTCAGCAAATCGGGTTTCCCTGATTTCTTCCAGTTCAGGAATGACCCCTGATTTTGCTTGTACTTCTGCCTCGAAGGATTCATGCTTCAGATACTTGGCCTGAAGTTTAGAAATCAGAAGTTAAGTCTAATGAACCCTAGTATGCTTAGAGTATAAAGTTCCTTTTCTTACTTTTGGGCAGAACAACTTGTTTCACAACCTAGATGACCAGAGCTGGAGAAGTCACATCCTAAAAGAAATGACCACTTGAGGCCAATCCAGGCACAAGGTCAGGGGACCCAGGAAAATGTTCTGTCCTGTCCCCATTGACTCTGGGGAGTTTCCAGTAATTACCCTGTTATTTTTTTTAATTAATTTTTTATTTTTTATAAACATATATTTTTATCCCCAGGGGTACAGGTCTGTGAATCACCAGGTTTACACACTTCACAGCACTCACCAAAGCACATACCTTCCCCAATGTCCATAATCCCACCCCCTTCTCCCAACCCCCCTCCCCCCAGCAACCCTCAGTTTGTTTTGTGAGATTAAGAGTCACTTATGGTTTGTCTCCCTCCCAATCCCATCTTGTTTCATCTATTCTTCTCCTACCCACTTAATGGATCAAGAAGATGTGGTATATATACACAATGGAATACTAGGCAGCCATCAAAAGAAATGAAATCTTGCCATTTGCGACAACATGGATGAAACTAGAGCGTATCATGCTTAGCGAAATAAGTCAAGCAGAGAAAGACAACTATCATATGATCTCCCTGATATGAGGAAGTGGTGATGCAACATGGACCCTGTTATTTTTAAGTCTCACTTGCCTTTAGTGAGAATGAAAAGTTGCCCCATATTTGTTCCTCTTCAGAATAGAGGAAGTAAGTGCTATGGAAAGCTGAACACAATGATGAAAATGATCATTAATATAATGGCTTTTTTTTTAATTGAGAGGTTTCTGCTTATCAGTTAATACTCTTGTTGTCATATGTATATCAATCTTTTTAATAAATATTACTCTGTTCTTGAACCAGGTGCTTCCTCTCCAACATCAACTACCCCTTTTAGGTAGGTAACCCTTTCTTCTGGTCATGACTCTGTCACCTGCTGTGATAGAAGGAGGGAGAGGAGCCTCCTCCTGACCCCTGTCACGTAGACTGAGCAAGGGCACGGATAGCTCAGTTCCTCCTTGGGAGGAACCTGGGCAAAATCTCCCAGCAGAGTGGAAGCCCTGACCTTTCATAACCTTGAAATATTAAAGTTGCCTGATACGTCATACCTTCCTCGAACTCTCAGTCACTGTTATGCGCATAACAGAACTTCAGACCAGAATTACTTCCATAGGGTGAGTTTCCTCTGTACATAAGACATGGGCTTGAGAAGTTAAGGACACAGGCCATTTAGTGACAGAATTATGGTCCCTAACAGGAAGTCTGAACTTTCTATGACATCATGCCCTTATAGTTAAATACCCACTTATATTACAAGAATGTTTCCCTCCCTGGAGATCTTAGAGTCTGCTCTGAAGAAGTCACAGGAACGGAGTACCTGTATGTTCGTCGGGTCTTCATAGCTCCTATCATCTGCAATCTTGAGTTTCTCCAAGATCCACTTCTCCAGGTCTTCTGCATCCCGTCTGAAAACCTGGTATTGATAGGAATCTTCAAGCTTCTGACCCCTCTCAGCAACCAGATCCTTGAACCTTTTGTAGCGAGTTAACACCTCTTGACGTCTTTCCTGGATCTGCTCTGCTGTTTCCAGCACCTTTGGTCCACCACTCTCCATAGCCTGAAAGTTAGAAATTTTCTATCTCTTGCTGGTTCTCAAATCTCTGTGATGTCCCTTTCTGTGTTCCAAGGTGTTTTCACAGGTTGAACTTACATTCAGATGTCTTGAAGCCTGTAAAAACCTGTTGTCACAAGACACTAGAATATTTACATAATTTCAACCATATGCAGCTACCCTTTAGGATAGTAATTCTTTATCAGTGATTACATTTTCCCAACTTTTCACATAAATATGTGCCACCATTTATTAAGTCCTATAAATAGAATTAATTTTGATTAATGATGGAGACAAGTTTAAATTAGCAAAATCACACATCTCAGAGGGATGAAAAGAGTTGTAGTTTTATTTTCTTTACAGAGGCTAGAAAAGTGTTGACTTGTACTGATCATTCTGAATTTAATCTAATGAATAATTCAACATGGTTTGCAATAAACTTGATGAATGACATACACAAACGTTTGGAAATGTTTGTTTTTTCACATAAAGTATAGCCCATATATGTTTATCTTTTTTATTTGCTTTATTCACAAACACTACAGATAAAAAGTTCAGCACATCCTTTAGCAATTATCATAAATTTCAAGTTATTAACCTCTTGGTAATTGGCTTTTGCAATGTAAATTGTCACACTGTTAAACAACATAAGTGGGATCCAACCTATTTGAGATAATAGCCGGCAAAATCTCCGTAGGGTTTACCTTCTTTCGTCTGGATATGGGCACAGTTTTCCCTGGCTTACCTCAGCCAGAACACTGAACACTAATTTCAAATTTTTAATCTTCTTCCTCCCAAAATAAAATTGCTACTTGGTGGATGTTCTTTAGTAGTTTGGCCACAGAATCCAATGATTCTATGGAGACCCCAATCTTTCTTGTGTATTATTTTGCTCCAAGTTACCTACTTGTTTTCTCTATGACCCCATGTAATCAGGTCATTGCTAGATTTTGATACTGTGTAGCTACGAGCTCAAGATCATTGTTTAAAGTGATATATTCACAGAAAGAGTTAAAATTAAGCTTCTCTACTTCTTAAAAGCCAGGAAACAATTCTTACAGATTCTATCAAACACAGTGCAGAAAGTTCAAAAGAGACAGCTTTCCTGATTATATTGGTGACAAATTGTACTAGGAAGAATTTTGTACTCACGGTTTCCTTTGGAAAGTGTTTCACTTTTCTGGAAGGTCAAGAACCTGGCAAGATAAATTGTATCCAAAAGAGAGAGGAAGACAAAGACAATTCTCAAAAAGTTGTCTAGTCTTCTCCAGATAAAGATGAAAGAAACGTTACATATGTGGAAGAGTAAAAGAAAAAAAAAAGCAACCTTGGGCCCCAAATCCCGCCAGCTGTAGTCCACGTTATCTTCAGGAGACAGGTTCAGCTGAGGGAGCTGCTAACTTGAGCAGATGCTGGGTGACTCAGCGCTTCAGAGAGACTGTGGCTCCAGAAGTTTCTCAGTAGGACTTTGTAAAACATAAATGTGTTATGAAAATAAAGTCAGGTTTCTGAGTGAAAAATTAAAAAGAAAAAAAAAAACAGTTAATAGATGTAAGTTAAAAAGGTTGTGTAAAAAAAAAAAAAAAGGTTGTGTAAAAATTTTGTTGTGTTTCTTTGATTAGTCTTAGATTCCATGTAAGTCAGGATGGAATTCTGGACCATCCAATCTTTGGACTCCAGAATGACAGGAACTCAGGACATGCATAGTTTTTTTGTGTGTGTTTGTTTATTTTTTTGTTTTTGTTTTTTTATCCCCAATGTATCTCTAGAAAATATAACTCAACAACTTCATGAACACCCAGGTGCAGATTTCCAACAGTCTTGAAATTAAAAAGATAGCCTAATTCTCTCTGTAGAGTCTTTGTCAAAATAGGAAGAAAATTTTATTCCTAGCTTCATAGATTGGGTTTTTAAAAATCTGATTTAGCTGTACTCTTAGTCATTTAAATGGAAGGTATGAAGGAAGTGAGATGTATGTGTATTTACTTTTATTTCATGAAGCAAAAATTAGGATACCTCATTGAACAAACTAATGAAATCACTTTTTTTTTTTTTAATGGTTTTAGTACTAAAATGTGGGATAAAAGTCAACCTGTATTTTTGGTGGAGAGAAAGAGAAACAGAAATTCTTCTCCAAAGGCATACTTCTTTTTGCCAACTTTACAAAAATGAAACAAACAAAAAGAAAATGGTAGAATGGCTTCAGACCCTTCTACAAAGCAGGGAACTCCCTGAGCTAGATATGCTGTCCACACTTCATTCTAGTGTGATTCCAACCTAAATATCCTAGCTTCATGTTCTCTGGAGTAGAGCTAGGTTCTACACTTCTGGTTTCCCTTCCTTCCTCTCCTTCAACTGAGAGAGGTTAAAATTATCTTCTTGAAAGTCTAGTATTGTTTTACTTTTCCATATCATTTCATTATATTCAAATATATAACAGTATTAAGGCAGAAACACAACTCGGGCAATGAATTATATCACACACACCAAGGAACCTCTGATGGAGTTGGAGTGGGGAGAAGACACTCTAAAATCTTTATCTAGGAGAGGGGCACCTGGGTGGCCCAGGTTGAGCATCTGCCTTCAGCTCTGGTCATGATCCCAGAGTCCTGGGGTCAAGCTCTCTTTTCAGCAGGGAGCCTACTTCTCCCTCTCCCTCTGCCCCTCTCCTCAAATAAATAAATAAAGACCTTAAAAAAATCTTTAAGATTTTTAAGATTTTTAATCTTTAAGAGTTAAGAACCACCATCAATTATCTTAATATAACTTACATGTTGACATGATTAATTCACATTGCTTTCTGATCTTTAGACAATTCTGTGAAGCAGGTATTATTACCATCCTATTTTTACTTGAGAACAGAAGTAGTGTCTGAGAGGTGTCCTCTCCGATGGCTTTTGGTTGTATGTGTGCAGAGTCAAGTCCCTGTGAGGGTCGCTGCCATACCTCCTGCCCTTTGTCTATTGTAGCTAAGCTTCTCTTAATCCATCAACATTTCTGGTTGTCCTGTTCCAGAAACTTCTCACCAGTGGTGCCAACCCTGGGATAAGCTTATGACCCAAGAAATAATAGGGCAGGATTGGTCACTATGAAATAATAAAATAAAAGGGGGTAAGAGCAATAGTCTTGGGGCGCCTCGGGGCTCAGTGTGTGAAGCATCTGCCTTCGGCTCAGGTCATGATCTCAGGGTCCTGGGATGGAGTCCTGCATTGGGCTCCCTGCTCAGTGGGGAGCCTGCTTCTTTTCCTCTCTCTCAAGTAAATAAATTTAAAAAGTCTTTTAAAAATATGATTATTAAAAAAAAAAAAAAAAGAACTCTTTAGAGCAGGGAGCAATGTGGAAGTGTGCAAGACTTGGGGACGAGGTTTCATGTGCCATAACCAGTGTTCTTTGGGTTTTCAGCCTTTGCAGCCAGGAGAGGCTTATAGGACAAGCTTCTCTTACTGCTCTGACCCCTGCCTGCGAGGCTCAGCCCTGCCCCATCTTCTCAGTCCATCTAGATTGACCGAGTCGCTGCAGTCCCCTTAGCACCACCATTGTTGGGGCAAGGATCAGGATGACTTGAGGATTAATGGAGTGACAGGATGAGAACATCTTAAATCTTGGTGGTTTAACACTTGGACCCCTGACTCTCTTGCTACTTTTACAGTTTTCTGAGAATGCTCATTGGCTCTGAGGCCATCGAGACTGACTAGAACACAGAGGAGGTTTAGAGCCCCGTACTGTCTTTCAGTTGGCATGCTGCTCTTAGGTGAGTGAGTGCTGGTGGCTGCGGAGGAGGCTGGAGTGCATCCCAGACAGCTTCATGAGAGAGGAGTCTTACCTTCCATTTTGCAAGGGCAAAAGTAATTTGCAGGGTTCTTGTATGGGTCAAGGTTATCGGCAGTAGGCAGATCTGTGCTTCCCATACCCATTTAATCAGCTCTGTCCAGCTTGCCTGCGGCCTCCCCTGAGTTATCAGATCTTTTCCTGGGCCCAGAAGCTCCAAGAGATGCTCTCTACCTCAAATTCTGGAGTACCCCCAACTTGCAGCACGAACATTGATATCACACTTACTGGGTATATTCTGGAGTCCCACTTTCTTGGCTCATAAATCAACAAGGAAATGATGTTAATTTTAACATAAAACCATTTCTTTCCCATGGGATAAAGGTCATAATTATTTTATTATTTTAAAATTTTTAATTTTTGCTTCTCCAGAATTAGTTCTTGTTTTAAAATGTCTCCAATTTTTGCCTCTTAAGTGGGTTAGAAGATTACGTAACATAATTCAAAAACATGAAGTGATCTTTTTACAGTTAAATATGTTGATGTTAATTCTTAACACTTCAGGTCCTTTAAAGTTATTTGTGCCTTAACTCTATTCAGAATATATATTATTCAAGTTTGCAATCCTCTCATTAAAAAATATAGCTCTTTTGCTCCCTACTATAATCTTCTCTCAGTCTCTCTTATTTTTTTTTAATTTTTAAAATATTTTTTAATATTTTTTTATTTAGTATCAATGCACTGAATAAGAAAAAGCAAAACCCATGATATTTGCTTTATACAACGAACCAAGTGATTGAGGCGGAAGGAGAGGCGGGGCTGATGGCAAGTACACTGGACCGTCAGTTAAAAGGCTTGATGCCTCCATTTAACAACCACATGAGCATTAGAAATTTGCTTTAATTTTGTTAAGTACCTAATGGGGGTAGTAATGACCAATCGACCTGTTTCCTAGAATTGTTATATGGCTCACTTTATATTTTAGTTACACGCCATACATTTTATTCTGAATCATTAATTTTGAAAATCAGAATGAAAAGGTCTGGGATCTGCTTTGGAATAATTCCTCGTAAAGCTAAGGCTGTATTTTTTAAAGAATGATTTGCAACACATCATTTAAAAATCTCACATTAAATTGCTTGATGTTCCCATCCGCTAATAATTTTCTTTGAGTACAGCAGGGCTGAAGGAAACTATATAAGCCTAAGTCGTCATAAACCTTATAAAAATAGCAAGTTTGGTGCCATGGCCCCACTCAGGGAAAAAAGACTTCAACTAAAAAATATTATTTCTCATTAAAATAAAGGAAAGGAGGAGCCAAGGGCCAGGACTGAACATATTATCTCCTTCATAGCCATGATTAAACTATGAAGTTTAGTTCTTGTATTTAAGGGACTAGAGTCCCACAATGTCAATGAAAGTTCTATTTAACATCTATGCCAGTCATAGAAATTTACGTGGATTATCTGTGACGTGGCTGCATTCCACTGCTACAACGGCTGCATGTGCAACTGCAAACAGACCAGATATCATGTCTTTCCCATTATCTCCCCCCCCCCCTGTCTTTCTCTGGGGATGTGGGAAAAGTCTGAGTTTTTCTACAACTTAATTTTTTATCACTTGTAATTTGTCAAGAAACATAGACTACCTCTATTCTAAAACTTTATTCTTTCAGCAAACTACTATTGAGCATTTCTAGGGACAAAGAATTGTCACAGACATTGGGAACATAGAGGTGAACAAGGCAAGATGCCTATTCTCGAGGAGTTTACAAAGTAGAGGGCCCACTTTCCACATCACGTATATAAGAGTATGCTAACAGCCCCCGTGCTTACAGTTGGCTCCATGCAAACTGTGCATATATGTATGTATATGTATACATACGTACACATATATATGCACCAAGCAAACTGACATCAGTAACATTTGATTTTTCTCATGAAAACAATGGTTTCTAAAAGGTGGAGGAATGGTTTGTTATTTGCAAATATAAGTCACTTGAACCAGGACATTTGTCAATCCGTCACTAAAACACGAGACATTTTCAAGTCTACGTCGAAAGTTCCGTTATATCATCTTCTCTGCTTTCCAGAAACAAGAGAAGGTCACACTGCACTTTGATGAATTAGTGTTGTAGGATTCGGAGGAATCCAGGTGACTTTGAAGAAAATTAGTACTGCTTTATGGTCTTTTAAAAACTGTCCAGAGATGAGACTTCTCACTGCAAATGTCATGTGGGTGTACACAAGAGGAAGTGACCCGGGGCATTAGGAGAAAGGTGAGGGGAGACGAAGCATGAGAATGTGGCCTCTGAGAAACAAACGGAGGGTTTTGGAGGGGAGGGGGATGAGGCGATGGGTGAGCCCGGTGGTGGGTATTAGGAAGGGTACATATTGCGTGGAGCACTGGGTGTGGTGCAGAAACAATGAATCTTAAAACACTGAAACAATAAAAATAAATTAAAATAAATTGTTTAAAAAGAGAGAGAGAACGGTAAGGATAGCCAGAGTCTTCAAAACAAAATGAAATGATTTTCTGGGCATCTTATTATATCTTACTATCAAGAGGAAAACACCTTATAAGACCTGTGATAAATGTCTACCTCAAGGTGCAAGAACCAATCCTTATTTAGTAGACAGTTGGCTCCTGGGTGGCTCAGTCTGTTAAGCATTGGACTTTGGCGAAGGTAATGATCTTAGGATCCTGGGATCAAGTCCCACATGGGGTTTCCTGCTCAGCAGGGAACCTGCTTCTCCCTCTCTCTCTGCCCCACCCCCACTCATGCTCTCTCTCTCTCTCTCTCTTTTAAATAAATAAATAAACAAACAAATAAATAAACTCTTTAAAAAATACCCTGGGGATAAAAATATATGTTTATCAAAAATAAAAAATTAAAAAAAAAATAGATAATAGACATATGATAGATCTTTTCTAAAGTAAAGAATGCATGACGGAAAAACAATCAGGGTTTTGAAGGGGTGGGGAGTGGGAGGTTGGGGGAACCAGGTGGTGGGTATTAGAGAGAGCACGGATTGCATGAGCACTGAGTGTGGTGCAAAAACAATGACTACTGTTACATTGAAAAGAAATAAAAAATTAAAAAAAAAAGAATGAATGAATGAGCAAAAATAACTTTAAATGTCACAAGTTTAATTGCAAACAATTTTTAAAAGCTCATTTACCTCAATTTACTTTCTGAATGTGTCAGCTCTTGGTTTTACTTGGAATAAATACTTCCACTACATAGGAAGAAGCTTTTAGTCCTCCCAGCAAAAATTCTATCTCGCCATTATCGAGGATGAAAGAGTAAGGTATTCCTTAAAAGCAGTCTACTGCCTGTCCTTAGTGTGTGTCAAGAAATCTCCTAAATTAAATCAGGGTGGAGATCTATGGGTAAACAACCAATGCAAAGAAACAGTAAAGGTTCTTCATGTCTCAGAAGAAATAAATTTCTCTTTGAAGTTTTTCTTGACTCGCCAAGAATAGATACTAAGTCTGTTATGATTTTATGAGTTTTGTTATCACTTTTTGCATAGTACTTTCATAGATTTCTCTCCAGTTCTCCTGTGGAAACTCTTTTCCAGAACCTATCAGTGCCTGATACATAGAAATTATTGGGCCACAATGTGGCTGGTTGGCTCACAACTGTGGAAGAAATATCCACAGGTCCACAGAAGAAGCAGCCACATAATGGAACTATGAAGCCATGAGCATTGCCCAGGATGGGGGACATGGCCTTCATGCCTAGTGTGGCCTACTCTGAGATTCCAAGTATTTGGGGAAAAAAAAAAAAAAGCATTTTCAGGATAAATTCTACAGCATCCTTTTGTTGGTTTACAAGCTCTTCTAAATCTTTCCAGGTGTAATCTGAAACCAGTGTCCATATTTGGAGGGCAGTGAGAGACCCAAAAAAAGGCAGGTCACTCCAGATTGGTAGACGGCAGGTTTAATAAGCAAAGGGAACTTGCATACAAGGTTGTCTTGGGTGACCACAGGATGCGTGGGTCCTCACACCCAGTCACCAGAGTCTTAAAAGTTTATATAGGGGCATTAATGGGGTTCAGTCGTGTATGCTGCCCAAATTCTGTGAGCACCTCATCAACACGTCAAGACTCTGTCCTTGGAGCAGCTCCTGAAGGGGGGAAGACAAGCAGAACCAATGTTCCAAGGACAATGGCAGAGGTGTAGACCTCCCATCACCCGGATCCAGCTCATGGGTCAACTGATGTCAACTCTGGTTCCAGACTGTGAGTTTCTGCACATCAGAGAATGGGCCTTATAGCACTATCATTCCAACACCTAGCACTTTCCTCTGTATATAGTGATACATTTTTAAAGTTTCTTGAAGAAATAGCCGAGCTATTTTAATAGAATTAACAAGAACCCCAGGAATGGCCTATGCTATTGCCTCTGAGAATGGAGTCCTCCTCACCTCTCCGTTTTCTCAAGAATATCAGCACAATGTCAGGAATGTAGCATGGTGGTTAAGTGCAAGGCTTTCGGAGTAAAAGTGAATGGAGTTCGAATCACAGCCCAGCCTCTTCCTAAATGCATGGCCTCAGACAAGTCATTTAACCCTTAGAAGTCACAGTTTTCTCAATTACACAATAAGAATGATAATAATACCTATTTCTTAGGATTGTTATCAAGTAACATATATACAGGAGACATTTATTACAATATCTTCTATACAGTCCATGCCCAATAATGAGAAAATTGTATTTTTGCTATCAATAAATATAATTGCACTTGTGAATATAAAAATGTTATTTTATTACAAGAAGCAAAACTATGATTAATAAATGCAACAGAGCTGTTGATAAAATACATCTAAAATTAAGAAGAATGAGTTAGGTGCTCCCGTGCTCACCAAGTCAGAGGCCACACATTTCCTTAAATCCTATGCATTTACTAAGGGCATAGTAAGAAAGTCATTCATGGATGTCAACACACCACGAACTTTCTTTTATTTTCTGCTTCCTTTCTGTTTCTTTTCTTTCTTTTCTGTTTCCTTTGATTTTGTTTTTCCTCAGCTTGGAATTGTTTTTGCTCAAAATACACAGACACACACACACACACACACACACACACACACGTTATCTAGTAAAATTCCATTCACAGAGTAGGTTCGGTTTAATCGTAGGTTTTTAAGCAAAGTAACAAAGTGATCATATCTAAGCTTTAAGAAATAATTCATCCTCAGTTGGGAAAACAGCTTGAAGGTGGAAGTGTATGGATGTAAGAGAGATAGTTTTAGCTCTATGAAGTTCTAGGGATACTGATAATTTCTAGGAAAGGATTCTATCATACAGAAAGTGGAGAGAAGAGATAAGAAAAGTATGAACCCTTTCCCCTGCTGGAGGTTCATGCATATCAGTTCTCTAACGATATTACCCTTGGGGCAAGTACAGTTAAAATAACTAGTCAGTCAAGGAGTGAAGTAATTCCTTCCTCATTTCTCCGGAAGAGCACGAGACGTTGCCGCACTACTCAAACCCCGCAACGCTACTGGTCTCCCTGCTCCTCTCTTCCCTGTTTTCCCTTGTTTTCTCCTATCAAGTAGATGCTGAAGACTTTCTTTGTTAGGGCATCTCCACCCACAGCCAATGGGTTTTCTCTCATTTACCTTCCCTTCTCTATCTAAGATTTTTATTAGATCATATTAGCTTCTTCTTATCAGCCTTTCCCCCTTACTCCTGTCTTTCCGTCTGGTGTCATAACATTAAGGAGTGAGGATGAGGGCCTGGCTGTGGCACAGTCATGGGAAAATGAGACTGACAATCACAGGAGTTGTGTGGGCGGGCTACGGAGGAGGGGAAATCTCCTAACATTTACCTTGTAATAAAGGTAAATTTACTAAATGTAAATGTACCCTTTATTACATCTTAATTGGGGTATGAGCCCTGGAGAAAATCGCCCTTTATGAAGCATGTATAAGAAGACTCAGTAAGAGAAAAAGCCCTCAAACAAAATAGGACAAGGAGAGTTCAGCATCTTCAAAGCCAAGGGAAAAGGGAAGAGTCATTCAGTACTGTTGGATGCCAGCTGGAACAGTCAGAACGCAGCGTGGCTGTGCTGGCTTACTCATTCAATGGGGATTTATTGATGTCATCACTTAATTCACAATATCTTTAATTGCATTGAACACAAAGATTAAGATTTTGGACTCATTATGAAAAAAAAAAAAAAAAGCACTGATACCTTGATGGTTATATTGCTTTATTTTTTTTAAGACTAAGTTTTAAATTTTGTTTTTGCACTTATAGTATTATTCAGTGATCTTCTTGACCTAAGATTCTTTGCCATAGTCTTTAACTACTGCACAATTGCAGCTAATGGCTTTGTCAGGCTTCCTCCCCTGTCACTATTACAGAGGCCTACCCATGGTCCTAGCTTCTTACAGTCACCAGCAATAATGAAATGGATTGAGTCTTGAGCAAAACGGCCTCCACTCACTTCACACATTATAGTTGTGATGGCCTTGGCTCGTTACCGATCTAGACATGGGACTCATGTTGTACAGTACTGCTAAGGTGTGAATGGAACAGGTGAGGCATAGGAGAACCTGCTGAAACATGTCTATACAGATATTCGTCAATAATGAATACTGGGTGTTATTCACAACCGATAAGTTATTGCAAACTACCTCAGAAACTAAGTATGTACTGTACGCCGGCTAATTGAATTTAAATTAAGAAAACAGTGAATACTTAATTTAGGAATTAGGGTTATTTTTCAACTATATCCATTAGTGATACCACAGAGGGAACTTTGTCTTATGAAGATGAGTTTTCAATTACCATATCTGACCAACATTTGACTATGTTAAAATTAAATATTGACCCAGATCATTTCCATAATATGAATTTATCTTGACTGAATTGAGTGGCAGGAAGCTGATTTAACAAAGTCAGATCCAACCATATGTAGGTTGGATAAAGACTGAAAGAAACTATTACATACACTAAATTCACTAAAACTATTACATATCTAGTTTTAGTGAATTTTGTTCTTGGTGACCTCCAGAAGACCAGTTTCAGTAAAAGCTGGTGGGAAAAGATCACAGAGAGCTGAGAATGAGAAGTCACCAACAACTATGTAGACTTCCAATAATTAGATCTTACTTGAGGTCCTTGGTCTTATGAAAAAAGATTTTAGCTTGACCCCAGTGTTTTTTTATAGCTTCCTTTATTTCTTTATTCCTCAGACTATAGATTATGGGGTTAAAGAAGGGGGACAAAACTGCAAAGGCCAGAGCAATGACTGTATCCCAGAATAAGGAGTAGGTGGCAGAGAAGCGTAGGTACATGAGGGCCACACTGCCAAAGAAGAGCAGAAAGACAGTGAGGTGGGAAACACACGTGGAAAATGCCTTGCGTCGGCCATCAGCTGACTGAATGCGTAGAATTACAGTCACAATACCAACATAGGACAAGAAAATGAGCATCACGGCTATAATAATCTCCACTGCATGGACAATATCCACTACCTGAATCATGACGATGGCTTGTGGGTCTGTGTAAGCCAAGCGTAGCACAGGGAGGAAGTCACAGAAGATATGCTCAAGGTGATTAGAGCCACAAAACGGCAGTGTGGAGATCCAGGCAATCTCAGGGAGGGGTGTGATAAAGCCACAAACGCAGCAACTCAAAGTCAGTTGGACACACAGCCTGGGGGTCATGATAGTGGGATAATGGAGAGGGCTACAGATGGCCAGGTAGCGGTCAAAGGCCATAGCTGTCAAGAGACAAACCTCACTGATGCCAGTGGAGTGGAAGAAATACATCTGCAGGAGACAGCCATTCAAGGAAATGCTCTTCTTCTCACTCAGCAGGCTGATGAGCATCTTCGGTATGGTCGATGTGGTGTACCAGATCTCCAGGAAAGAAAGGGCGCTGATGAAGAAGTACATGGGAGTGTGGAGGTGAGCGTTCAGCTGGATCACTGTGATGATGACCAGGTTTCCAAAGACAATGAAAGTGTAAATGAAGAGCAGTGGAACAAAACAGATGACAGAACCTTCCCAGGAATAAGGGAAGGCAGAGAAGATGAATTCCTGATTGGTGCTTTGATTGGGGCTCTCCATTTTCTAGTCGAAAACAAGGACTTCCAACTCCCAGTGCACTCAACCTTGTAGGAGATGTCTACTATTGGTCAGAGAGTAAATATGCTTACCAAATCCCAACTCTGTGTAGATCCCTGTACTGGGGATGTGGAGGAAGACAAAGAAAGAAGGAAATAGTCCATACCCCACAATGCTCACAACTAAAGTTATAGTATGGGACAATCTCCAGTCACAAAGTGTAGTCAATATTTTAAACCAATGATTCCCTAATTTTCACATCTTCAGAACCATATGGAGGCATTGTTAAAACTCAAATTGCTGGTCCCTATCCTGAGAGTTTCTAATTCAGTAGATCTGGGGTAAGGCCAAACAATTTGCATGCCTAACACATTTCTAAATGATTCTAATCCTACTGGTTAAGGGAACCCCATTTTAAAACCATGTATTTAGACAAAGAAAGAACTAGACAAGGCAGTGAAGGAACAGTAGGTGAGTTTTTTCCCCTCGTTCAAGTCTTACTTGATACCCTAATGATCTCCCCACAATGATTTCAGAATTCTTTCCTCAGGCTTCCAGTTCCTCATCTGATTCCTGGCATGTGATTTAATTGAATATTTTTTTTTAATTTTTTATTTTTATGAGGAAGTGGTGATGCAACATGGAGGCTTAAGTGGGTAGAAGAATAAATGAAACAAGATGGGATTGGGAGGGAGACAAACCATAAGTGACTCTTAATCTTAATTGAATATTTTAACGGCAAAGACAAACCATCACTGGCGAATTTCACCCTCTTCCTTCCCTGTCTCTGACATATCCTCTATCTCCATATATACATATAATATGCATAATGTATATAAGCAATCATTATTCAGAGAATGTTCAGAGGAGACCAATGATAGCAATGTTTATGTGTTATTTTTCTTAAAAAAAAAAAAAAAAAGATGGGCCATTCTAACGTCTCCAGTTCCTTCTCTCCTCCCTCTTGTAGGAAAATGGATCTCAAATATGTTTTGTGCCAAAAGGCTTTGGTCAAATGCCATAATTAATAGGAAGTTACTACGTGGAGCCATAAATGCAGAGCTGCTCTAGTGGGAGCTGGGGTGGAGAGAGAGTCTGTAGGCTCCATGGAATGCAATGGAAACATCACATTGCAGGATATGGTCCTATTAATTTATTCCCTTTTCAGAATCATTTATTTGAGTCTTTCTTTTCTGTTATCAAATAGGCACAAATCTTATCTTATGAGAGAAGTACTGTCTCTAAACAGATGATTTCTCTCCTCTTTACCAACATCATTTTTCCCTAATGCGTGAATATGTATTTATTGTCTTCATTCCCTCCTGAATCCCTTTGAATCAATGATCTGCTCTCAACGCTCCATATGAGTTTTCTTAAAGTGTATCAGTGGCTTTCTGATTAAAATTTCAGTGGCCCCCCTCTGTCCTCATTGCTGCTAACCTCCAAAGCTCAATGACCTGATCCTACGAAGTCTTTCCTTTTCTGCCTTTTGACACCACAGTACCCTGGTTCCCCTCATTGGCTATTCTGTGTTCCACCTCCCAAATTTCTTTCTTTGTTCTTTGTTTCTAACTCCATATTTTTTTATGAAAAGATCTTATTTATTCAAGACTTTTTATCAGTGTCTATCGGCCTCCTACTCCCATTAACTAGTGTGACTCCAGATTCTCATCCTGCTTCTCTTTCTTGAGCCCCACACTTTCTTCAGAACCCTCCCACTTAGAGTCCCACCTTCACCCAAACGCGTTGTCTCCACCTGTTACAAGCTGAAATCTGTCCTCCCAAAGTGCTCATGTTGAGGTTCTAACCCCTGGAACCTCCGAATGTGACTCTGCTTGAAGAAAGGGTCCTTAAGGAGATAATGAAATCAAAATGAGGACACTAGGGTAGACCTTAATCGGATGTGACCAGTGGACTTCTAAGGAGAGGAAATGTGGACCCAGCTTCAGAGGGAGTACCTTAGGAAGACTCAGGGAGAAGGCAGTCACATGCAAACCATGGAGAAAGGCCTCAGAAGAAAGCAATTCTGTCCAAACATGGATCGCAGACCCCGAGCTCCTAGAATTGAAAGAAAATAAATTCTTGTCGTTGAAGCTGAAGACTCCGGTGGTGATACTTTTTTATTGTGCCCCCATCCTCATCCACAGCACACCACCAGAGCCCCTTAGTGAATTCCTTACTTTTGTTCATCTAGATACCAGCATTAGTCATTTTATATCCATCGTGGCCTCACTTCTCAAACCCAATGAACCATCCAGCTATGCTTAACTTCCCATTTTTCTTGCTCTATCATCAGTATCTTTTATCTTCATTGCCTTCACCGAATTTGATGCCTACTCATAAGCCTTACACCACTGTCAAAGCTTCCAGAGGTCTTACTTTTCGATACAAGCTTCCATTCCCTCAAAGTCTGTCTTGCTAGATTATCAGTTTACACACGTGACCTCCTTTCATCCTCTACAAGAGTTTCACGTTCTCTCCATTCTCTTCTTCTGAGGTGTCTCTGCTTTGAAAAGGGAACAGCTCAAGTCCTCTAGGATAACACTTCCTTAATCACTGGAACAGGAAGTCGTAAACCCCCTTTGTTTTCTGTCATTCATTAGGTTCTAGCCTTGTGTATGAATTAGAAAATGGCATTTTATTACAGTTTCTTACTTATACTAGCTACAGATGTGTTTGTCCGCTGATTATGTAATTAAGACCCATCAAATTCCTACACCATCTACTACATCATCTTCCTTTAATGTACAGAATTTTTTTTTATTTATACAAAAAAAACCCATATCTCCTGTTGTTATGGCAAATTACTAATCACCAATCCCCAGTTCAGTAAACACGTAATTATTCCAAACACGTCAGTTTCATTTTCTGGTCTCCAAACATTACCTTAAAGTAAATCTTTCCTACCTGAAATATCCTCATCTTCCTTCAAACCTCTAACATTTTTTTAAACTTCACTAATTTCTATGTGTGTCTTTTCTAGTTTCAACAAGTTAATCCCACAGGTCTTGAATCTTTCTCTTCCTATTCCCTGTGAACTAGATCTACCTATCATTGACCATCTGTCTGTCCATCTATTATCTATAACTATGTCTAACTATCTACCTAGTATCTATTTATCTCTCTCTATTCATGACTATTGATCATCTATCTATCATCTATATCTACCATATATATACCTATTCCTAGTTCTCTTGATTTTTCATACACATACCTGTTCTTCCCCATAAGTCTTGATCTCCCCAGTGGTAGTCACCACATCTTCTAACTATGACTCTCAGGGAAGGGTTTTATAAATTGAACCAAGCTACCAGTTGAAGAAGGTGCCTCCCAGCAGACCCAGACCTAATACCCTCCCGAAGAAATGCAGTTAGTTCAAAAAAGGCATAAGGAAGATCTAAACCTGAAAGAACCACCATTGGACTTTTCCCACTGAACCCTCCTCTATCTAAAACTTAGTAATAGTAAATCTAGTGCAAACAGCTAACTGGAAATCTCACTTGATTCCTGAAACATTGATTCCTAAAAGATTTCAGTAATTGCTTACAAGGCTCATTTGTGGCTTTAAAGCAATCATTTGAGCCTTGGCCCCATTTCCTGGGAAACTGTAATATTTAAAACATTTACGCTTTGTACTAACTTGTCCTACAGTATTATTTTTCCTAACTCCTCTTTGTTCAGAATCTTATCAACAGTTATTCATGGTATCTGCATGAACACTGGGTTATCTATTCTTATGCAGGTGGCTCATTCTTCCTTCAGATATCTCCAGTTCCCCAAAATTAGTTAATTCACTGACCTTGCTGCTGTTGGCTTCCAAAGCTGGACAAATCTAAATGAAGACTCTAACTTTCCCTACCCTGATGTGGCCAACCATCAACTTCCTTCACTCTTGTGCTATGTCCCTACCCTGAGTCCTCCATCTAAACTCTATATCCTTCACCAGGCAATGAAATATAGATCTGACGCTCCCTGTAGAGCTCTCTCCCTCCCTCTTATATGTGTGTATCTTTTTCTGAGCATAACTTGAGTAGGAAGATAGACTCTCTTGGGAATTTTACATAAACTAATTAAGACAAGAAAACAGTCATTCCCACAATGGCTCTAATTAGGAAAAACAGTTCAGCCTGACAATTAGGAGAACCCCAGTTCTGGGGAACTTCAATCCATAACCAATGAGACAGTCTGGGAGCCTGAGGCATTGGAATGAATTGTTTTTATAAACTTCCTTTTTCTGTGGTACTTCTGGTGAGATTGGCTTTTAATAGAATCAAATGCTGAAAATCCAAGACTAAGAATGAAGCAGACACAGCAAAGGGGAAGAGATTGGTGGAAAACAAAAACCGAGACCCAAACTTACATCCTGATTACTTAGTTCCAGGACAGTAAGCCAAATTTGGGAAAACGCAACCTTGCTTTTAGGCCTTAAGATATGCCATTCTCTCTTTGAATTTCTCCTTCCCTGTTTTATGGAATAAGCAGCTCTTCTTTAAAAAAGTTCTAGTTTTGGGGTGCCTGGGTGGCTCCGTGGATTAAAGACTCTGTCTTTGGCTCGGGTCATGATCCCAGGGTCCTGGGATAGAGCCCCGCATCTGGCTCTCTGCTTGGCAGGGAACCTGTTTCCCTTCCTCTCTCTCTCTCTGCCTGCCTCTCTGCCTACTTGTGATCTCTGACGGTCAAATAAATAAATAAAATCTTAAAAAGAATAAAAAGTTCTAGTTTTGTTATTGTAAACAGCTATTAGAAACCCAAATCTGAATTTTTAGGAAATTACATTTTTTTGGTTTTAGTATATTTTACATGGGAATTGTATTTTCCTACAAATTGCATGGTCACATGGACAAGTTCAACTTGATGCTAACATTGTACTTCAAAAGATGACTGCTCATTGATTCTTATTTCATAATTAAATAATAACATATATTTGTTATCAGTTAGGAATGTTCCTTTCTTATTTGATCCCAAATTGACAAGTCATTCTCTTGGACTTTTGCTTATGGTTGCAAAGTAGATCTCTAAGTACCAGGCATCCTTTGTCCTGCATCAGGGCAGAAAACTGTGGCCTGAGAGCCCATCAGCAAAAGCTCCCCAGAAATCCTGGCAAACTGTTGCCAATATCTCTATGGTGAGACCCCCCTTATCAGAGGTGGGCGAAGAATAATAAGTTTCGCACAATTGACCCAACATATCTCTCTGACTTCAAAATATTACTCTGAAAATTAATTTGGAATTTAAAATCCTACGTGATTTTAAACATTGTATTTATTTTATGAGACTCCATGAAAGACATTGACTATTACATAGAAACACATTTACTTAGAAACCCACAATGACATTTAATTCTGTACTATCATTCTAAATTCAGATAATGGTTGCCTTCAGATAGTATATGAAACCGTGTCTAAAAAACTTATATAGTTCCAGCCATCTTAGATTTACTGAAAAAAAAAAAAAAACACTGTTTTCATAAATTATATGAAATTGTAATATGAAAGTTTTCTAAATTTTCTAAAACAAAAGTCCCATAGAAAAATGTCAACACATAATAATTAGGAATTAAAGAGGCAACAGAAAAGAGCTGCTCTGCTGGTTAAATATTAATAAATTGTTAAATAAATTATTCTGGTGCTTTCAAATAAATGTATGTCTTCATTTATTTCATTTTATTTTGTTTCCTTACGCTGGCAAAGAATACAACAAGTAATACACATTGCATGCAGTAATGTGTTGAAATATAAGCCCTCAGTGTTGCAGGTTATATAGATTTTTACAGTATTTAGGATGGTGATTTGGCATTATCTACTTCATTTTTAAATCTTGAATACTATTGAATATTGCAGTTATATTTCCAGAATTAATCTTACAACAATATTGTAATGTGCAAACATATGTGGTTTCATACTATGGCCTTGTTTATGATTAAAAGTGATTAAAATAAACTCAAATTTACAGCAATAGGGATTAAATGAGTAACAGAATGTACAATCATGATACAAACTATTATGTTGTGGTTATTTTACATGGAAATCATAGATCTCTGTACTGTGACTTGGAGAGACATAAACAAATGTATTGTTAACTCAGAAAACGTAACACTAATGGGTGTGATCCATTTTGTTAAAAAAAAAGGATTACATCTAAATGTATATTGAAACTTACTCTTATTTGTTTTCCTTTATTTTCATTCTTCCTCTTATTTTCTCCCTATAAAGCTATTTTGATTTATTTTAACTTTAATTTTAAGATGTCTTCTGTAGGTATGTTTTCTTATAAAAGATGCATTTGTGTTTTACCTACAAGTACTCTCTGTTTATATCAATTGTATTCAATTGATTTCATTGCACTGTTTTTTTTTTTTTTCAGTCAGCAGTATTTTTCAGTTATTTATGTTTCTTTGTGTTCATTAAGTTTATGGTACCTAACACCTCTATGACCCTCTGAAGTATTCATTCATCATATTTTAGGTATCCCTTTTAGCCATAATAGATTACAGATTGCTTCCAACTTCCCAATACCCAAACAACATCTTCACACGTTGGGGTTTATTAACAAGTGTGGAATGTCTTTGGGACACACTCCTAGGAGGAGGATTACTAAAACAGGATACACTTCAGTGTAATTTAAGTTCTACCAGATTTTTCTGCATAATGTCTACACCGGTTTATATTTGCAGCCAAGTGTTTTTGTTTCTTTGTGTCCACATCCCCTCCAACCAGAGACTTAATAAAGAGTTCAAGAATCTTTTTATGTAATTATGAGCCTTACAATATAAACCTTATCTTCTCTTAAATTACTGACCTAGATCAGTTGTTGTTGTTGTTTTTTCTTTGTTTTTTTTTTTTTAAAGAAGTCTTTTCCCTTAAGTATAATGATTTTCTCGCCCAAAATAAGCAATAAGGAATGGTATTATGGCTTCAGACAAAGACACACCGATTTATCTAGCACAGCAGTTTCTAGCTAGAGACTATCACAGAGTTTTCATATGAATTTTATTCTATGTTTGGACTAACACAGAACACTGTGCTTCTCTGCACCCAGCAAGCAGTAAGAATAAAGAAGGGGAATGTCTACAATGTTTCACTATGTTGCACATTTCTTATTTTCACATAAGATTTTGTACTGAACATTTACTCTACCTTAAAAGATTTTAATTTCATTCGCTGTTCAAGTGCAGGATGACTATAAGCCACAAAATGATGAAGACAACGGTATAGGAAAGATAATGTAACTTCAAAGAGCAACTCTTCTAAATCTCTTTACCCCACCCCCTGCCTTCACAGGTTCAGGTCTTTAGCACTTGCTTTGTTTCTAAGTGATCAAAAATCCCTTTAATGTGTAAAATTTCTTTCAAACACACACACACACACACACACACCCAAAAAAAAAAAAAAAAAAAAAAAAAAACCAGGCACCATGGTTAAGTGACTACACATTTGATGCGAGTAATCGTTCTGAAAATAATAGAATCTTTTTTTTAATTTATTTTCAGCATAACAGTATTCATTGTTTTTGTACCACACCAAGTGCTCCATGCAATCCGTGTCCTCTCTAATGCCCACCACCAGGTTCCCTCTACCTCCCACCCTCCTCCCCTTTAAACCCCTCAGATTGTTTTTCAGAGTCCATAGTCTCTCATGGTTCACCTCCCCTTCCAATTTCCCTCAACTCCCTTCTCCTCTTTAACTTCCCTTGTCCTCCATGCTATTTGTTATGCTCCACAAATAAGTGAAACCATATGATAATTGACTCTCTCTGCTTGACTTATTTCACTCAGCATCATCTCTTCCAGTCCCATCCATGTTGCTACAAAAGTTTGGTATTCGTCCTTTCTGATGGAGGCATCATACTCCATAGTGTATATGGACCACATCTTCCTTATCCATTCGTCCATTGAAGGGCATCTTGGTTCTTTCCACAGTTTGGCAACCATGGCCATTGCTGCTATAAACATTGGGGTACAGATGGCCCTTCTTTTCACTACATCTGTATCTCTGGGATAAATACTCAGTAGTGCAATGGCAGGGTCATAGGGAAGTTCTATTTTTAATTTCTTGAGGAATCTTCACACTGTTCTCCAAAGTGGCTGCACCAGCTCGCATTCCCACCAACAGTGTAAGAGGGTTCCCCTTTCTCCACATCCCCTCCAACACACGTTGTTTCCTGTCTTGCTAATTTTGGCCATTCTAACTGGTGTAAGGTGGTATCTCAATGTGGTTTTAATTTGAATCTCCCTGATGGCTAGTGATGATGAACATTTTTTCATGTGTCTGATAGCCATTTGTATGTCTTCATTGGAGAAGTGTCTGTTCATATCTTCTGCCCGTTTTTTGATATGATTATCTGTTTTGTGTGTGTTGAGTTTGAGGAGTTCTTTATAGATCCTGGATATCAACCTTTTGTCTGTACTGTCATTTGCAAATATCTTCTCCCATTCCGTGGGTTGCCTCTTTGTTTTGTTGACTGTTTCCTTTGCTGTGCAGAAGCTTTTGATTTTGGTGAAGTCCCAAAAGTTCATTTTTGCTTTTTAAAATTAGCAATACAATTCTAAAATACTTACAACCTACAAGAACATCTTAAGATTGGATAATAAGCACTAGTTATTAAAGTTCTGCCATCCAGGCTGGTGCTATGTCAGACAAAGCCCATGCACAGCAGATAATAAAAGAATAATCATTTAGCCTCAGACTCGTGAGTCTGTTCACCAGTTGCAACGAGGGGAATTAGGCTGGACTCCCAGCTCTGGGCTCTGGTTCTGGGCTCCAGACACCAGGCTTGGGCAGGTGGGCTCAGGTCAGCTCCAAGTATCTCGCATTCTCTGAACCAGGGATTCTCAGGCACAAGGACTCATGGGTCCAACGCTGCAAGGGAAGCAGCTGCTGGGAGCAAATCCAACTGCAAGGGCACAGATTTGATCTCAGGAATGCCCACGGACATCCCAATCATCAAATAATTAAGAAGGCTTATCCAAAGTTGAGGGGCAGGGAAGTATACACCACCCACCATGAATTCACTCATTGCAAATTTGTGGAGTTATTCTTCTGTTCCAGGGATGTGAAGAACCAGGACTAATAACTCAATTTACCACTGAAATCTATCACTCTATTATAGTCCTCCTGCAATTTCAACTTGTCAGTGATAGTAAAGACAGCTCCACAGAATAACCAGACTTCTTCTTTAATCATATCAGTTGTTCTTACAGTTATACTAGAAGTACCACATTTAAGCATTACTAGTGCAACCTTCGCAAAAACAGTACCTTTACCCACAGCTATAAACATATCTGCACATTTTACTTTAATAGGTCAGTTTCTTAAAATCCATCTTGAAACAGAAGTTTTTTTTTTTTTTTAAATGGAGAGAATGTTATGCAAAAAAATGATATTTGCCACATTTATAAGAATGGTGATAGTGAGGAAACAATATAGAGGTTCAAAATAAAGAAATAATTTTTATGCCCAATCCGTGAAATATTTTGCCATATTTAAACTGAATTGGCCTAAGTACTTTGTGGAGACATCAATAGATTTTAGCATATAATTTTGAGTTCTAAAATATTTATTACCAAGTCACATAGTATCATATTAGAACTGCTACACAAGTTATATGTCTTAGCACTGATATGGTAGGGAAATATGGTAGGGAAAATAGACAATTTCTTAGAGAGGTTAATTAAATAATCAATAAATGTCATTGGCTATAAATGTAAATGTAGGCATTTATTATGTCTTAACATTCTCACACTGATCCTACATAAGGTGGTAAGTTCTCATGGGCAGACGTCTGACTTACTCAACTTCTCTTTATAGTAGTTAACATAATACCAAATACAGTCTGTGATGCCTGGGTTCAGGACATCTTCACATGACGAGAACGCCGGCACATAGATCTCCAAATACTAGCAAGGCTGACTCGAGAGGAAAAAAGATGGGGGATTAGGTCTATGCTTTGGATACCAGGAACTCTTGCTTCTACTTAATGTTCAGTGACTTCTTGAAAGAAGTAGGACTAGTCACGTTAGTGTCATGGGGAGTGAGCTACATGGGTTCCATCAGGTCACTGGGAGCTCGGTAAAGAGATAGTATCAATATTGATAGTATTATCAATATTTATATAATCAATCATTTTAAAGTAAAAGAGTAAATTAAAATCAAACAAATATGGGGTGCCCCAAGCGGTTCAGTCAGTTAAGTGTCTGACTCTTGGTTTCAGATGGGGCCATGTTTTTGGGGTGGTGAGATCGAGCCTAGCATGGTCTCCGCACTCTGCGGGGAGTCTGCTTCTCTCCCTCTCTGCCCCCTCCGTTCTTCCTCCTGTGCTCTCTCTTTCTCTTAAGAAATCAATCAATCAATCAATCAAACAAAATGGAAGATACAGGAAAGAAAACAGTCCGCTGATCCTAAAAAACAAAGAGTGGAATTGGTATGTTGATCTTCTCTGTAAGTCCTCAGAGAACATCATCAACCTACTCATCGGCATGCAGAGAAGAAATTGGGACGAACTGCATAATAACTTTAAGTTCTAGTGTTTGTGGGGGTCTATATCTTGTGAGGAAGCCCCATGTATACAGGGCACTCCTGCCTAAATCACCTACCAAGGAAATTAAACATCTTGTGAGGGCAGAGGAGTTTCTTAATAGCATCTTTCATATCCTTATTCCTCAGGCTGTATATTATGGGATTGAAAAAAGGAGCAAGGACAGAGAAGGTCAGAGCAATGGCAGCATCCCAGAATGGCGTATACATGGCAGAGAATCTAAGATACATGAGGCCCACACTGCCAAAAAACAGCAGGAAGACAGCCATATGGGCAGCACAGGTGGAGAAGGCCTTTTTACGGCCCTCCCGCGAAGGGATCCCCAGGATCACAACGACAATTCTGATGTAAGAAAGAGAAATAATCAGGCCTGTTATCAGAATGGCCAGAGCATGAATCACATCTTGCACTAAGATCACCGAGGCATCCGTACAGGCTAAATGTAATAACGGTGTGAAATCACAGAAGATCTGGTGGATTTGGTTGGGGCCACAGAAAGGCAGGGTAGAAATCCACACAATCTCGGGTAGAAGGATGAGGAAACCAAAGACACAAGAGCCCGCAGAAATCTGTGCACACCAACGGGGAGTCATGATGGTCGGGTAGCGCAGGGGGCTGCAGATGGCGAGGTACCTGTCAATGGCCATGACAGTCAGCAAGGCTCCCTCGGTGTTTCCCAGTGAGTGGAAGAAATACATCTGCAAGAGGCAACCGATAAAAGAGATGGTCTTTTGACGGCTGACCAGGTTGGAGAGCATCTTAGGGATGGTGGCTGTGGTATACCAAATCTCTAGAAACGAGAAGATGCTGATGAAGTTGTACATGGGATTGTGGAGACGGGTGTCCAGCCTCACAGCAAAGACGATCAATAGGTTCCCAATGACAATAAAGGTGTAGATGAAAAGTAGAGGAAAAAAGTACAGAAGGCCACCATCTTGGAGCTGGGAGAACCCAGTGAAGATAAATTCAGTCACTGTGGATAGATTTGCACTCTCCATATGCCCAGGAGGGCTACCTGTGAATGAGGGAGAGGTTATACCCAACCAACGGAGAAGGAAATCAAAGCAGTATGAACATAAATATTATTTTCTTCCTTGGTATTTTGTGTTTTGACATTTCCCAGTTTCAAAATAACAAGTGACTTGCCTGTATCTGTAATCCTTTTTATTTGAGGGACAGTATAGCATTAATATTAATAGCATGGGTTCTGATCAAACATACTGAACCTGAATTCTCATCCTGCCACCTATTATTTGGAGGATAATGGGCTGAGACTCAGCAACTTCTTCTGTCGTTGAAAATATGTCGGTGTGATTAGAGTTGTGAGTCTTAAGTGAATCAATGTCTCCAAGTCCCTGGCATCCCTCCCTATCCGTTATCATTTCTTTCCCAGATCAGCTTTCCAAGAGTAATACTAACATCTTGTTCAGATCTCGTTCACGCCTCAACTATTTGCTGTGTGAATCCTTCCTTTACTGCCATGTTCAGAAACCATTCTGTCCTACGTGTCAGTGACATGATAATTGCAAAACAATGGAAAGTTCCAGTTGTTCTATTATGACCATACTTGTGCCACAGAAACTCCTGATCACCACTACTTGAAGATTTTCTCCCTTGGCTTTCCTGAAAACCCACTGCAGGTTTGCCTGTTCCTATATGGAAGCTTCCCCCCGGGTGTGTGTTATATCACCATTTCCTTATTTTACATGTTATGAACTCATCTTCTCTACCTGGCTCATGGCTACATAGAGAATGTTCCTGTGGTGGTTGCTAACATCATGTCCTTCTGCACTGTCTGTTGATGAGCAATGCAGAGTCATCAAGCATCTGTCTCCAGCACAGGTGTGTTTCCTGGAATTTACACCCAAAGACCCAGAATCCCCACCTGCTGCTCTCTCCTGCTGCACTATGGCAGTTTTCAGGGCTCACCACCATTTCCCTGGGATGGCTTGGTGAATATCGACCCTTGTCTTGGAAGGCCTTTGGACTCACTCTCCTTCACTGGAATACTCCCGGGCTTCCTTCAGGTTTCAGCTCAGCCACTTCATTTTCTCAGGAGCCTCAGGAAGTTGCTGCGCTCTCATCTCCTTCCCAACATTCACACATATGTGCACGTGCACACACACACGCATACATGTCCACACATGAGCACACACGCATCTCAGTTATTCTCATCCATGGGTTCTCCACAGGTCCTTCGATCAGGGCAGGATCATCTTTTTGTCTTTCATACCCCCTGGCATGTCTTAAACACTTGAAAATCGCTTCTTTCATAATGCATAGGTTTGGAGCAGACCTGCAAACATCATTAAAGCCAGAAAAATCCAGAAGCAAGGAAGGTGGGAAGGAAAGTATAAGCATTCATAATGTAGGCCATCACGTGGTCTAGATGATTGGGTGTACTATCTGATTGAAAAAAAATGCAGAGCCCAGAGCTCCAAAGATGGACGTTTCTCAGAAGCCCTAGGGCAGTGCCCAAATTCAAGCCTCCCCAAATCTTCACTGAGTCTTCACTGTGTTTCATCCCATAGGTAGGAAATGGATGCTTTCTCCCCAGACCTCAGTGACCATAAACTCACCTCTGCCAAATGCGGGAGGACTCTCCTTTTCCCTGGGTCTCTGCATGTCCAAACGTCCTTTCACCCTCCCGGGTAGGGCTGTTATAGTCATCCTGCAGGACACACTAGAGGGGAAATGAGCTCCAGTGAGGCTTTATCCCCTGCTAATAAATAGGAAGCAATCTTTTTCCTCATGAGGTCAATTATCAAAGCCCCTCTGCACTTTCTTTTCATTAGATCTCCAGGTCAAGGGAAGTCACTCCTACGAGGAAGACTCATGGATTCTGGTGATGATAGTCACTGCCTTGTCCTTTTATCATTATGATTCAACCAGTCTCCATCTTGGTATGGAATTGGGAGGGTTCTATACAAAGAACATCTTGGTAGGACCCCATCCTTACAAAACAACACAAGAAATAAAACAGTGTTGAAAGTCTTTTTTGGGCATGTTAAGTATTGTGAATAAATTAATGAAAACAAAATAGAACAATTTCTGTGAAAACACATCACTTGGAAAAATGAACCAGTACTAAAGAAGACGATGAAAGAACATCCACTTTTTCCTTCCAACAACATACATGGTTCTTCAAATTATTCCCATTGATTCTGATGAACTCTTTGAATTTCTTATTCTTCTCCACAGAATATTTGATCGATTGGTCTATAATTCTTGTATACCATTTTATTTACAGTGTGTTACAAACATTGTAAAATAAAACATTTATATTAACTTTTTCTCATCATTCTTATAGAAAGTATCTTAGAAGTTTTTTGATACAATAACATAACAATAGGGTTGCATCCTTTGTGTGAAAGTGACTAGTGAGAGTGGCTCAAGGGTGTGCAGTGTTAGGAAGAAGGAAGTTGGTGACTTAGAATACTTTATAAAAATAAACTCATATTAGCTACCATTGCACAAGATACATTTATTCTTAACCACTGAAAAGAATCAGGGAAGATCTTTTTCCTTCGTGTTTCTCTTCAAGTGTAGTACTACTACAGAAATTTACTGCTAAGAAATATTATATATGCTCTTTTGAATATGCAATTTCATCTAGATTATCTACTAAAAACTAATCTGTTTTTAGTATCAGCAACATTTGGCAAATTTACTTTTCAGATATAATCTGTGGTTCATCTGTTCACTGTTTCTAGAAATAAAATTATTTCTATGAGAAAATGCATAAATTAATAAGAATAGAGAGCGACTTAATTTGCTTTAAGAAAAAGAAATGCTTCCTTAATCTGTATTTGTCCCCATCCAGGTATTAGGACATCTAGAGTTTGAAAGGGTTGAATGACAATAGTGCCCCCTCTTTAATCTAGCAGCTGCAGCTGTGGGTGTGAATCCTGGCGTCCCCCAGCCCCGTGTAACTCAAGGGAGTGTCTGACTGGCAGATGGGTACCCGTGGCAGCAATATAGAAGGACATATTTGCACAGGCTCTTTATTCTCTAATCCCAGTAAGTTTGTTGCTTTCAGAAACAAGAAAAAATGTCTTCTCCTCACTCTTGTTTCAAAAGCACCACACGAAAAGTATAAACAGTTGAGCTATAGCAAACCTTTCTTGACACTTGGAGAAATCAGTACCCTTTTAGATTAACAGAATCATTTCTAAATCTTTTGGTTTGTTTTCCTTCAGTATGATAATTTACATAATACTTAACTGACAATAGCTAGTGTTTGCATGGGGGAGCATAGCTCGAATGCATTATGCATATACCACGGTCTTTCTGTGGACTCTCCTGTTCCCGGGGTGCATTTGTCTTTCCAACTCCTGCTGCTACAGACAAGAATGCTGACATAACCATGAGAATTCTGGTTGTCCATGGAGCAAGATCCCACATTTTCTTTCTTTTTTTTTTTTAATATTATATTTATTTATTTGACAGAGATCACAAGGAGACAGAGAGGCAGACAGGGGAGGCGAGGGGGAAGCAGGCTCCCCACCGAGCAGAGAGCCTGATGCTGGGCTTAATCCCAGGACCTAGGATCATGACCTGAGGCGAAGGCAGAGGCTTTAACCCACTGAGCCACCCAGGTGCCACAAGAATCCATATTTTCTGATGAGGGTACCATGAAGCCTTCAGTGTGGTGCCAGACTTAGTCAGTCAGAGGTTTTGTTGGATAATTTTTTGTTTCCTTATCTAGTTTTGTTTGTTTTCTTTATTTTTCAAAATGACTGGGTAGAGCTTGGGATACTGTGTAGGACCAAAGTTTGTTCCTTGTATCCAAAGCCTCCTCTCCACTCCCAGGGGCCTGTTACAGTGGCCCTTTCATTGTAATGGTTTCCTTGGTAGGGCTCAGAACTCTAATTCTTATGGCAGATGTAGCTGTAGACCAGATCTTTTACAAGTAGTCACTAATGGGCCCTTTTCTTTGTTGATTGTGGCATCCTAAAGTCAGACTTTTGAGGCAAAGATGTCCCAACTTTACTTAACATGCCATCCACCGAAGAACAGGGACAAGGTTTTAAATCCACCATTTGATGAAGAGAAACATCGATACCCTTTAATAAACCTGTATCTACAGGCTCCAACTTTTATCTATCAAAATCCAAGTTCTGTTTGGAATTTCCAACACTTTTATCAAAAAGACTACTTCAAAATATTTCCCAGCTAAACCCTTCTCTTGCCTGTATTGATCTCTCTAAAAAAAAAAAAAAAAAAAAAAAAAATTTTGTTTTATATATAGTGTGACTTTACATTTTGTCTAATGAAGTCGCCTTTCCTTGTTTCCACAGATTTTTGTTTGTTTGTTTGTTTGGTTGGTTGGTTGGTTGGTTTGGTTTGTTCTGTTTTTTGAGATACGAGTGTGATGTCTGCTGGGAAGTATGGTTTTGTGTTCTGTGTGTCTTTTGGGTTTAGGGTATCTAAAGAAATTAATATAAACTTGGTTTTTGTCATTTTGTTGGACAGTTGAGGAAGAAAATTTAAACATGGAGAATAAAATTACTATTTTCATACCAAAATTTTTACCTGCATTTTATAAAGATAATTAAAATGATTGTGCATAAATGATGATAGAAACTTAAAGCAATAGTATTGGATAGAGCAAGGAGAGGAAAGTTTTCAGAGCTTTCCATTAAGAAGTCAAATGAATCATATTTTAATTAAAGCTGCCATTTTATGGATGCACAGGAGACTTTACTGCTAAAGAAAATAAAGATGCTTACCCCTGGGAGGCAAGCAATGACTAAGATCCTCATCTGTGTGTATCTGTGTGCACTGAAGTGTGTTGATGTAAATAGTGCCCCACACTGTGGTTTCTTTATGAACTGGTCTGGCAATAGTAATAATTTAGTCTTACTAAATGTATATACTTATTATTCTAATGAAGATCAAAATACACTACTAAAAATAAAAGTATAATTTACTTTCTTAAGTATCATTTTTGCTTTTTTTAAGATATCTGCTCCGAAGAACCTTATCACATAATCCTGATCCATAATGAAATAGAAAAGTTCCCTGAGATCTATTACCTGAAGCACATGGTCAGCTTCTGAAGTGGTGAGTGAATTTGCCTTTAATTACAACACTTCAGAAGAAAATAAGCAAAGTCTTCAACCCCATAATAATAAAAAAAAAATCTTGGCCATATATACATCAGGTGTTATAGCTATGACAGTGTACAAATGTGTTTTCCCAGATAGAAGGGAAAGTAATCAGGAGAACAGACAGAAAGTTCAGTGACAAAGAAATAGGCACAGAGTAGTTTTATTCTTCAATCTGTTAGAGACACAGAGAACAGTGGAAGGGCACCTGCAGCTCAGAATTAACCTCCAGATGTGCTCAAGGTTGTGCATTTGTATTTGACATGCTTTCGCACTTCTTCAGAGGCACGATCACGGAAACAGGTGTCTTCAAATGCGTTTAATGGTGCAATTATGTTCACCTTAACCTGTAATACAACTATTTGCATTTATAAGCTGCACACACTATATTATTATCTAATAATTCAGATGTAATAATTCAGATGTAATAAATTAAAATATATATCTACATCTATATAATTTTAGAAGTAAGGGGCACAAAAAACCCACAAACAAGCATACTGGAAGTTGTATGATGTATTATTTGTTTTTCTTTCCATCCATTGGATCATCCTGCATATTCCTCTGTGGAGATTTCTGTCCTAGGGGATTAGAACATAGGCCCAGGGTCTGCTCTGAAACCCCGACTGAGTCTCTTACTATCATGTCTTTTGGCAAACTACTTAATCTTTCAGGCTCAAGTACTCATTTGCAAAAATGAGGTTAAAAATTATACCTGCCTAAGAGGGAACCTGAAGATTAAGTAAATATCTGCACAGGACATAAGCAACTTCTTGAAAGGGTGGTAAAACCCAGCTCCCCGCTCCTCTCGTGTTCCCACAACACTGCTGGGAGCTTCTGCCCTGAAGGTCTTCCCTCGAAGCTTAGCGATGCCCTGTCTGCCTGTGGTACTGGGGACTCTGCAGACCTCTAGCCCTGGCACCGCCCATCGCTGCTACCCGAGGCTTTCCTCCTCCACTGCTGTGATTCCATCCCTAAGAGTAAGGGGTGTGGATAAAAACAAATGTTACAGGGGCTGCAGCACACGTGCCCAGTGGCTCTCAGAGGTGGTTCTCGTCTGGGCTTTTCTTTTGTTCCACTAGTTGTATTCGTTCTGTCATCCCTACTCTTCTGCTTATCTCTCTCCTATTAACACGACCGCTTTTCTTAAACTCTTCCCCAGGTGCTCATTCCCTCCTGCTCTCTGCTCTCCATAATTGCATTTGCTCCTGCAGTGATCTCGTCCACGTACAAGTTCTCAACTATTACTACTTCAGCGTTTTACCACAGTGGGTCCATGAGCTCCAAACCCACACATCTGACTCGGAACTCACCTCGGCTTCTCCTGCTAGCATCCCAGGGCTCTTCCCTCATGCACACCACTTTGCAGGATCACCACAGTCTCCTGAGTCGATCACGTCCTCTGACTGTGAGGTAGCCGCCGCCCCACCACTCCTCACCCTGCCCCTCTCCTGGCACAAAAGCAAAGCATAATACTGATCAAAAGTCTGCATATTGGAAATAGGTTCTCTCCACTGCTGACAACCCCTGACCTATCTCAAGTCATTTAGCCTTTCTATGCCTTTAATTCTTCTTCTGTAGGATGCAGAAAATACTAATACTGGCACACAAGGCTTCGGGAATAGGTAGACACTTTCAATAGCAGTAAGAGCACTGTGTAGTGTGGTGGGGTATGGAGTCACGTTCTGTGGCAAGCGCTGCCCTAAGCACAAGCTGTATTTCTTACTGAGTCTCTAGTGAAGTAAGATCACCCTCATTTTACAGAAGAAACACTGCCCAGTGAGTCTCAGCCTAAGTCAGCATACAAACCCACGCACTCATTCTCCCGTGACTCCAGCCCAGACACTCGACTGCCCCCACCAATATGTGTAAACATATTTTCAGTGCTTTAGAGTAGTGCCAGGAATATAGTAAACACTCCAGAATGTTGGGCACTAGTAGTCTTGGGTTTCTGTAGTGTATGTGTCATGTGTCATAATAATCATCAACAGCTTATTTTTCCTTCTCTAGACCAGGCTCCTCCTTCAGGGCAGTAAACTAGAACAGGGTTGACATGTAAAAAATAGTTGGCATCAAATACATTAACTTGGAGCCAAGCGACTGGGTGAAATTATAATTTAGCCCACGAGATAGCTGTGGGGACACGTGAACAAGGATAATTAGGGACGGTCTGAAAAGGAAGTATGACAATTTACTTTGAGTGACAATCCTAATCAAGTCTGGAAAAAATGACCTCTTGAAAGATGGCATCAAAATGGAGTATCTTGTTTCATATATACCCGTGCCCAGCACAGGCTCCCCCTACACGCGTCACGGCTCTCCACCAACATTCGAAGCTTCTGAGTCTTCCGGTTATGATGTTCTTATTCTTATGCGTGCTGAGTGAATTCTTTCTCAAGACATCCACCTGCACTCACCTCTACCAAAGACCACAGGGACTGCTCTGCCTGTGTGGGTCTCCGGATCCTTGATATTCCTCCAGATGTTGTATCTATTATACAAATAATATAATATAATGTAATATAATATATTTTATAACACACACATAATATAATATATTTTATAACACACAACGCACACACATAATATATTTTATAACACAAAACACACACACAATATATATATATTATATGTGACATATAATATATATATATTTTATATATATAAAAAATATTTATATATATATATATATTTTTTTTTAACAGGCATCCCAGGGAAGAGCAGGAAGGGGACGTGGGGGTCATAGGGGATCCCTGCCCTGCGCCACAGTGGAGAGCATCACTTTCCCTCGTGGGTTTAATTAGCAGAAAGATCCCCTCTCTACTCTTGTCTCATTAGATTTTAAGATCAAAGTTGTCACCAAGTATTTTCTCCTGACTGTACTTATCACTCTGAACACGGCGAGCCACTTTCTCCAGGGACGTGCGTCTATCAGGGCCTCATGCAAAGAGCGTGTTTGTGTTGGTCCTGCTCTTCTCACATGAACAAACACGTGCGGAAAGTCTTGAAGGAAATACACCGAAACCAGAAAAAAAGCTTGAAAGAATATTTAATAAAAAATAGACAAACCATAAGTGACTCTTAATCTCACAAAACAAACTGAGGGTTGCTGGGGGGAGGGGGGTTGGGAGAAGGGGGTGGGATTATGGACATTGGGGAGGGTATGTGCTTTGGTGAGTGCTGTGAAGTGTGTAAACCTGGTGATTCACAGACCTGTACCCCTGGGGATAAAAATATATGTTTATAAAAAATAAAACAAAATAAAATAAGATCATTTCCTAATAGGCATGTCATTGGGGGCTGTGCCAGTATTGAAGTGAGGGGAAAATGTCACTTTCTTCTCCTGCCGCAAATGAATGTGGACCTCTGTGGCCCTGAACAATTTACGTTGATCCCGCTCACCTCTCTGCTCACAATGTCTCCCCTTTTTTTCATGGGATTATTCTGTGCTCCATATGCTCAATCCACCGCTCTGTTGAAAACCCAGATTTCTTCCCCTCCTCCATCTCCTCCTCCTCTTCCTCCTTCTTCTTCCTCTCTACAATCTGTTAGCTTTTATTACGTAATCTTCTTGGAAATACGCATGGGATTTTTGATGAGAACACATACTTTCTTTCTCTTTTGAGTTTTGTCTAACGTTTCTTCCTGTGACTTAGGGGCCTATTTTCCTTGTCTAACTTCTTATAATATTTTTCCTTGAATTTCAAAAATAATAAGCCATGGGAATAAAAGGCACAGTATAGGGAACATAGTGATGTTGTGATAGTGTTGTGTGGTGACAGATGGTAGCCACACTTGTGGCCATAAAGAGAAGCTGAATCGCTATATTGTATACCGGAAACTAATGTAACATTGTGTGCCAACTATACTCAAGTTAAAGAGAAAAAATCACATGAGGGATCTGAAAAAATTTAACTGGCAAAATTGTATTTCTGATGATCTAGCATAGTGTATAGTGTGAACTGGTCTATTTCATTTGAACAACTTTATTGAGATATAATTTGTATCCAGAGACCATATGTAATGTATACAATGGGATGAATGTGGACACACACACACACCACACATAATCACCGCACTGACGTAACAGATGTATCCAGCACCTCCCAGAGCTGGTTCATGTTTCAGGTCACAATGCTTGTATGGAGTAAAGTATGAACCTTCACCTCCTCTACAGATCTTACACTCTTAACCACTCTGTTTTGTAATCTGTACTTGTTACTAATGCCTTTGGAATAATAGTAATAATAATAATACTTACATAGTAACAATAAAATTAATGTCTCAAAATCTATTTTAATGGCTAAAACATCGTATTTCCTTTCTCTTATCTCTCAATCTTTGTGAATCTGATACATTAAATGTGTATAAATAAAATAAATGTGTGAAATGAAATAAGTGGAAGCTATCAGTGTGTCAATGGATGAATTATATGAATTTTTTTTTTTACAATTGTATTTATTTGACAGAGAGATCACAGAGAAGCTGGGGGGTGGGGAGGAAGCAGGCTCCCTGCTGAGCAAAGAGCCCAATGTGCGGCTTGATTCCAGGACCCTGAGATCATAACCTGAGCTGAAGACAGAGGCTTATCCCACTGAGCCACCCAGGCACCCCTATATGTTAGTTTTATGGTTTAGTATGTCAGGGTAACATTCAAAATCAGAGGGGCTAAGAGCTGGCTAGCATCAACTTGCAGATGCAGTGAACACTTTCTGAAGGCAGGGAAGCTTCTTTTTTTTTTTTTTTTAAGATAATATATATTTATTTGAGAAAAAGAGAGAGCATGAGTGGGGTGGGCAGAGGGAGAGGGAAAAAGCAGACTTCCCACCGAGCAGGAAACCTGATTTGGAACTTGACCCAGGACCTGGGATCATGACCTGAGCCAAAGGCAGATGTTTAACGGACTGAGCCACCCAGGCGCCCCAGGACAGAGAAGCTTCTTGATTGCAGCCTTCATATCCTTGTTTCTCAAGCTGTAGATGATAGGGTTGAAAAAGGGTGCAAGAACTGCAAACATCAGTGCAATAACTGTGTCCAAAATGGGTGGGAAAGTCGCAGTAAACCGCAGGTACATGAGGGACACGCTGCCATAGAACATCAGAAAGACACCAAGGTGAGACGCACAGGTGGAAAAGGCCTTTTGGCGGCCTTCAACAGAAGGGATCTTCAGGATCACAGTGATGATTCTGATATAAGAGAGAGCAATAATCAGGACAGAGAAGATGATGGCCACAGCATGGATCACATCCTCAATCAGAATCACTGACGTGTCTGTACAGGCCAACTGCAGCACAGGCTCAAAGTCACAGAATATCTGACGGATCTGGTTGGGTCCACAGAAGGGCAGTGTGGAAATCCACACAATCTCTGGGAGCAACACAAGAAAGCCAAAGATGCAAGAGCCCACAGAGAGCTGAGCACAGAGCCGGGGGGTCATAATGGTCGGGTAACGGAGAGGGTTGCAGATGGCTACATACCTGTCAATGGCCATGGTGGTCAACAAGATGCCCTCCGAATTTCCAAGTGAATGGAAGAAGTACATCTGCAAGAGGCAGCCAGTAATGGAGATGGTCTTCTTCTCACTGATGAGGTTGGAGAGCATCTTGGGAATGGTGGTTGTGGTATACCAGATCTCCAGAAAGGAGAAGACGCTGATGAAATTGTACATGGGGTTGTGGAGACGGGTGTCCATCCTGACTGCAAAAAATACAGTGAGATTCCCGATAACAATAAATGTGTAGATGATGAGCAGAGGAATGAAGAGGAGGAGGCTACCATCTTCAAACTGGGGGAATCCAGAGAAGAGAAACTCTGTCACTGTCGAGGTTTGGTTAGTTCTTACCATGATCTCAGCAGCTTTAATTGTCACAGGTAGAAAGACACAGCTCCCTCCCTAGATGAAACATAAAGAGTTAGATCTCTTGGCTCATGTAAGAGTCAAAGGAAGAAAAGCTTTAGGTAGATGATCTAACTCCATCATTCTTGGATTAATTAAGCATCATTCTTGGATTAATTAATTAATTAACTAACCAACCATCATTCTTGGTATTACATGCCAAACACAACTGTACACTTGTATTTTAATTTGGTAGTAAAAAAAAGCACTCTGTATTCATGGAGCTGATATTCCAATGTAGGAGGCAAATAATAATAAATAAGATATTAACAATGTCATGTTTATAAGCTACAACAACTAAAATAAAGTAGAATATTAGGGATGCTAAAAGTAATCACCTTTTATAAGAATTCCCTTAAATTATTGTGAATCACACTAGTTAAATTCTCTAATGTTTCCTGACTATGGATTAGACATTGCAAATTTATATTCTGCACTTTCTGAAAAATCCCGTTTTCACTATTCTGCTGCTTTTTCAGACCACAGTGTGGTTAGAGAAGAGGGAAAAATTTTTAAGCTATGGTAGGAAATTATTTCCAGCAACAAAAAAGATATAGCTTGTGGAGACTGGCCAGCACAGAGGGAAGAGCTGAGTGGAACTGAGCTTTAGGGTTCCGGAAGAAGAAAGAAGCCTCAGTGGGTGAACTTGGAGCTCCCTCTTTAGAACCTTCTTGAAATCTTTCAGTCAGACTTCTAGATGTCAGTCCATCAGATATATTGAAAAGAAGCAGAGTCTTATGGAGGTAGCTAAGTCTTCCCACACAGAACATTTATACCTTAACAAAGACCATCAAAACATGAGAAAGTTGGGGCCAAAATGTGAGAGTCCAGGACAATTTACATCCCTTGAAAGTGTCAGGAAGCATGAAGAGGTCTCTAAAGTCAGTACAAGGAAACTCATCAGGTATACCTGGGACTCTTCCTCCCCTGGCAATTCAGAGACCTGGTCTATCAGAGATAGAAAATCAGTTGAAGAGAAATGTTGAGAACACCAAGGAAGTTGAAAGTTAAGTTCTTTTTTGAGATAATGTTGAGCCATTTAAAAGTGAGCTCCTCATATGATTAACTTAGAGCACTTGATTATGCTGTATGCCAATAGTCCCTGGGAAGACAGCCAAATAGTTGCCCCGAGCTGCTACTATTTGAAAAATTACCCATAAGCAGAACCAATGTATAAAGCTTGCAACTTTACTGAAGAGTGGCATCTGGAATTCCAAGTGAACATGAGGCACGGGAAACATAGATGGACCCAGAGGAAAAAATCTTTGGCTCATTCTGAGATGTTTTTCAGAGATCTCATTACAAAATTGAATATATATATTTTTGAAAAAGATCTTTTAAGAACTGCTTTATGTAGAACTAAATTTGACAAATATCGGTTGCAGCTTCTAGAAAACCAAGTGCCCACAGAAAATTAGGAAATGTTGCTTACACGTATACATGTAAATCCCTCAGATTTCATAAAATATTATGCTAAGTGTTTTTCTATAGTTATCAATTGTCATTATTTCTTCTGCTCATTATAGAGCATCTGATACATGAATATTCATATATAAGAGTGTATACATTACATATAATATATAGATTCATTCAATGCAATCTCACTTAAAATCCAAGTAGGGTGTTTTTTATAGATATTAAGAAGCTAACTCTAAAATATATATGAAAATACAAGGGACTAGGGAAAACATTGTGAAAAAAAGAGAGCAAACCTAGAGGATAAAACTGCTGATAACATTTCCAGATTCACTATAATGCTAAAAAAAATCAAGATAGTGTAGTACTGTCAGGAGAATAGACACATTGATCAATGGAACTAAAGAGAGTATAAAAATAGACATTCATACAAATGTTCAAGCCAGAGAGAAAAAAGCATTTTTGGCAAATTGTACTGGGAAAACTGGAAACAAATGTGCTCAAAAAAAGTTTTGCATCATATACAAGAATTAACACAAAATGGATCATAGAACTAAATGTAAAACCAAAAACCATAAAATATCTCCCAGAAACTAGAAGAGAACTTCTTTATGGCCTTTGGTTCAACAAAAATGTATATGCCAGGGGTGCCTGGGTGGCTCAGTGGGTTAAAGGCTCTGCCTTCAGCTCAGGGTCCTGGGATCAAGCCCCGCATCGGGCTCTCTGCTCAGCAGGGAGCTTGCTTCCCTTCTTCTCTCTCCGCCTGCCTCTCTGCCTACTTGTCATCTCTGTCTCTCTGTCAAATAAATAAATAAAATCTTTTTAAAAAAATGTATATGCCAGAACATCAAAAGCACAGTATGTAAAAGAAGAAAAAAAAAAAACCTGACAAATTGAGTTTCATCAAAATTGATTGCTCTGCAAACCACACTATTAAGGGAATGAAAAGAAAAGCCATTCTAGGAGAAAGTGTTTGTGAGACATGTATCCAACAGAAGACATACCCAAAATACATGAAAACTCAAAAACTCTTAAAGCCACAGTGAGACACATCACCATAACATACCTATAAGAACAATCACATTTTTTTAAAGCAAAACAGCTGGTGATGCCAAAAGCCAGGGGAAGTATAGAGCAACTAGATTTCTCCTTTAGCGCTGGTAGGAATGCAAAATGGTGTGGCCACGAGGGTTGATTTCGGCGGTTTCCTATGAAGTCAAACATACATTCAACATGTCACCTGGCAACTCCACTCCTAAGTTATTAACCCAAAATAAATGAAAACTTGTTTATATCACTAAATCCGACACTTGAAACCTATTTTAGCATACATGTTAGCTAATTAGAGTTTAAATAGAAGCTTGGAAAAAAATGGAAGTTTATGATCACACCAACACCTGTAAGCAAATATTTATCGAGGCTTTATTTATAAAACTGCAAGCAACCCTAATGGTCTCTAACTGGTAAAGGGATACACGAACTTGGCATATCCATGCAATGAACTACCCCTTAGCAATGAAAATAAGTAACATGTACACAACGCAGACTAATCTCCAATGCATGGTGATAAGAGAAAAAAACCAAAGTCTGCATATTGCATGATTCCATTTATATGACTATTGTGGACTGGATATTTTCGGTTCCTGCCCCTCTCATTCCTGTGTTGAAACCTCACTTCCCAAAGTGATAGTACTAAGAGATGGAGCTTTGGGAAGGTAATAAGAACTAGATGAGCTCATGAGTGGCATTAGTTCCCTTCTAAGAGTCTGGAGAGAACATCTTCGATCTGCTGCCTGCAGGAGCAGATACAGAGAGAAGCAGTCATCTACAAAGCAGACAGCAAGTCTTCCTGACCTGGACCTCAGAGTTCCGGGCTGCAGAGCTGCTACATATAACTGTCTTGTGTAAGCCACCCTATCTCTGGTACTTCTGCTACAGCAGCCTGAACCAATTAAGACAGAAACTGATACCAAGAAGGAGGGATACTATTCGAATGAATACCTAAAAATGTGGATGCAGCCTTGGAACTGGGCAATAGGCAGAGGCCAGAAGAGTTTAAGAAAAGGTTTTTGTGCCCAAGAAAAGGTCAGTCCCAGGTGGATGGAATGTGGTAGTACCCTACATCTGTAGGAGATCATTAGTGGTAACTTGGACTCATCACTCCAGTCCTGCCAAGCCCAACTCCAAGCAGATCAAGAGAGCAGTGTGGGCCCATGGGAGTCCCCGGGAACAGACTTGCCCTTCCTGATCTTCTGGACTCTGCAAAGCTTAGAACAGTTGAATGGAGGGGCTTGGAGAAACCCAGGAAAGGAATCCACAGGCTGTCCTGAAATCCACAGAAATGTTAGGCGGACCCAAGCCCCAGGTGGATGGAATCAACTTGTGATTGACAAAGGGACGGTATTTAAGTTATGCAAAAGTTTTTGAATAAAGGACTTGAGAGTCCAAGACACAGTTATAAAATAATAAGGAGACGGGAGATTTCGCCTACTCTACCCTCCACCTCAAATATGTACATTCACTGAGGGGCCGAGGTGAACCCTGTGTGGTTTTCAGACCGGACTACAGGTGATTACAAAGGCTTTCCTGCGCAGGCTCCCAGGGAAAGCCACCTCCCGGCACTTGGTGGCAGCCCATGCACCATAACCTCTAAGAGAATTGCAACAAGGACTGGGGTCCTCTGGCTGCTTGTATCCCTTGCATGTCACCATTTACCCTAGCAATTACACCCCTACAGCTCTGTTTGCAGCCTTAGGACAAGGTCCTCTTCAGGCACTCCTTCCCAAGCTTCTTTAGGGGATGAGAGAGAGAAACCCCGGGGTCACTCTGTATCCTCCTCTCCATCCCAGAGTCCATAAAACTGCTGGGACCTTTTGTGCAGCGCTCTGTCAACAGTGGAATGATGCTGCTGTTTGCACAGATGCCCTGACACTTGATCCATGACAGTTTTCTCAGGGAATGTGACAGGGGCTGGAGGAGGCACTTTCTCTGCTTTCCACCTTTTGCTCACATTGTCGATCAAAAGCTTCATGGTTACTTTCATTTGGGCTCAGTGTTTTTTGAACCCCCTACCCTGACACTTGCCTGTTCAATTCCCTCTTAGTTCAGCTGAACCCCGACACACACAACGAGATTCAGGGAAGGGGCAGAGCAGCTGCAAATCGTTGTGAAGATGTCTACAACTATCACCTTAGAACTGAAGTATTTTGGACCCCAAAGGCAGTCAGAGTTACTGACTTACTGTGTTTCTGGCACCTCTATTTCCCCTAAGTGAGTGATTTTAATCTTTTAATAGAATCTGGGATGCTTATGTTTAAGCAAAATCAATGTCCTACTCTACAGAAATTAATGTGTCAATTCAAAATGTACCCATTGGAGACTGGAAGGAGAGAAACGAGCTGACCCAGTCCCCCTTGGAGAAAGGAAGGTGAATATAAAAATAAGTCTGGGGGGTACAGACCATGCTCAATTTGACTCAATTCCTTGGAATAATGTTTTCGGGAATAGGCTCTTCAGATGCATCTGACCTCTTCACTCATGACCCTATTTGGTTTATGTTCCTAGCCACATGACTAGGAACAGAGACCAGTATGTAAAATGGTGTCCTCCTGGATCAGAATTAATTTAGAGAAACTCTGAGGCTGTGAAAGCAGAGGAACAGTCTGATTATTAGGGAAAAAGTTTTATGATTCCATCATCACACCCCAGGAAAAAACATAACATCATCACTAATTTTTAATCCCACAAGTGTCTCTCTTCCCCCTGAGCCTTATTCCACTCAGCCACTCACGCAATCTCGAACATGCCTGCAGATACCGTCATTTAAGTCAGTAGAAGGAGCCCAAGCTGAATGTCCTTTTCCTCTACCCAGGACAAGCTTACAACTTGGACTCATGAGTCTTCTCCTCTTACCTCCTGCTGAGACAAAGGGGATCCTTTCCCTGGGTTAATGCAGCTAAAGCCCCTTCAGTTTATCAGGTGGACCATTGTGCCTGTTTCTAAAGTCTTCTTGGGAAGGTTTCTCTACTGGAGATTTCCCTAATGATCAAAGAGAAATATCAGTTCCATTTCCCTACAGATTAATTAATGGAAGCTTCTGTGATCTTTCCTCATTAGCTCTCCTTAGTGAGAGGAACTCCAAGAGTCCTTTTAAAGTATGAGTCCCCTTTGGAAGATTTCCTGAGAATAGATTAAATAAATACATATTATTTTTTTCAAGTTTTGAGGAAAAAATGACATTCATCACCACATAGACATACAGCATGATGGTTTGATTTACACCTATTGTGAAATGATTATAATAGGTTCAGCTAACATCCACCTTCCCATGTTGATATAATGCAAAGAAAAAAGGAAAAAAGGAAAAAAATTCCCATTGTGATGAGAAATCTTATAATTTCCTCTCTTAACAACTGCCCTATGTACCATACAACAGCATGAGCTCTGATCATTATGTCATTATATCTCTAGGACTTACTTATGTTATAACTGAAAGTTTGTGCATTCTGACCCCCTTCCTTCAGTTCCCCCTGCCCTCCCCACCACTTCTACTGGAGTCAGATCTTTTTCTGTGAGTTTTACTTTTTAAAATTCCACGTATAAGTGAGATCATATAGTATTTGTCTTTCTCTGTTTGACATATTTCACTTAGAATAATGTCCTCAAGCTCCTTCCATGTTGTGGCAAATGGCAGAATTTCCTTTTTTTTTTTTTTTAAAGATTTTTTATTTTTTTTTTTTTTGTCAGAGAGAGAGCGAGCGAGAGCGAGCACAGGCAGACAGAGTGGTAGGCAGATGCAGAGGGAGAAGCAGGCTCCCTGCCGAGCAAGGAGCCCGATGCGGGACTCGATCCCAGGACGCTGGGATCATGACCTGAGCCGAAGGCAGCTGCATAACCGACTGAGCCACCCAGGGGTCCCAGAATTTCCTTTTTTATGGCTGAATAATATTCCCCTAGATATAGAGCTCTGGACTTAGACCTCTAGATCGAGTTCTGGTGGACTATATATATATATGTATATATATATATATATATATGTATATTGTATGTATACATATATATGTATGTAGTAGAATATTGTACACATATACAGTGGAATATTTTATACATATATTCCATACAGTGGAATATTTATACATATTACATTTTTCTTATTCATGCTTCCATTGATGGACACTTAAGTTGTTCCCATGGGTTGGCTATTGTAAATAATACGGCTGTGAACGTGGGAGTTGTGAACATGGGAGTGAAGATATATTGTCAAGTTGGTGTTTTCATTTTCTTTGGATATAGTCTCAGAAGTGGAGTTGCTGAATCATACGGTGTTTCTATTTTTAATTTTTTTGAGGAACCTCTATACTGTTTTGCACAGTGGCTGCACTAATTTACATTCCCACCAACAAAAAAAGTTCTCTTTTTTTCTAAACCTTGCCAACACTTGTTATCTCTTGTCTTTTTGATCGGGAATGTTCTAACGGGTGTGAGATTATAGCTCATTGTGATTTTGACGTGCATTTTCCTAACGACTAGTGATGTTGAGCCCTTTTTATGTGTCTGGTGGCCTTCCATGTATCTTCTCTGGAGAAATATCTATCCTTGATTCATTTAATTGGGTTGTGGATTTGTTCTTCAGTTGGATGGGTTCTTTATATATTTTGGATATAATATCCAAATATATATAATGTATTCATATTGGATATTGTGTAATATCATATATATGGTTTGCAATTTTTTTCCCCATCCCATAGGTTATCTTTTCACTTTGTTGATGGTTTCTTTTGCTGGTTGGTTCCCTCCTTCCCCTAACCCAGGTTCTTTTTTCACACTGGAGGAACCCGAGGCTCAGGGGAAACCTCTCCATGTGCTGGCCTGGAGGAAGGGTGATGGGTCAACTTATAGCAACTTCTCTTCGCCTTCTACAGCAGTCTGTCCTGGTCTCTGTGGTGCAGGGTGCTTTAGTCTTACTCATGAGTTCTATGGTTCTCTCAGTGTGTCCTAGTTTTGAATAGGTTGTGTTTTTTTTTTTTTTTCCCTTCTCTACTCTCTGAAAAGATGGTGGTGTTTTTCAAGGTCTGTTGAGTTTCCCTGAAACACAATTTCCATTGCAATAACTTCGTTGACTATATTAGAGGCTATGAAAGTTTTGTTTACTTTACTGAAGATACTCCTTTACCACCAGTTCCAAATACAGACCATTCATTACCCAACTCTTTGAGCCCATACATGTGTTTAGTTCCCGTGGTTTCATTGAAGATTTTGGCACAATGTGAGGACACCAGTAATCTCTATATTGCAAAGGAAATGGCACAATCCTAACACCTCTCTGCATCCGAGCCCCTTGCAAGGTGATTTCACAGCTTTTACCATCAAGAGGTGAAGTTTCCTTCCCTCCTCTGAGTTCCTCTTGTGATATGATTTAGCCTTTAAATGCAACAGATGTTATGTGTCATGCAAGACGTCACGTGCCAGTTCTGAGCCTAGTGCTCAGGAAGCCCTAGATACTGAGGCTGGATACGTAGTGTCAATGCCGATACCAGCCACTTTGTGAACAAGACAGACCAGCCTGTGGCAGGGGAAGCGGCGGAGGCAAGAGAGCACAGCTGTCTTACCTACTGCCACCCTGGTTCAGCCAGCTGTGGACCCTGGATCCACGAACAGACCAGGACAAGAAGAACCACCTCTTTGGTTCCAGCCCAACCTGTCAACCCACAGATTATGAGACAAATAGTTTCTGTCTCAAGTCGCTAATTTTTTTAGCGACTTTTTAGTGACTTCTCTGTTTTTCCCTATAGCGAAAGATAATGCTGCCAGGACTGTTGTCCCTCCACATATCTGTATGACTAAGTCCTTGTCCAAATGTGACCTTCGAAGTGAGGTCCAAGACGACCACTGAACTTAAAATTGTGATCACCTTACTCATCCCAGACCCTCTTTTCCTGAAACATTTTCTCTTCTATTTCCCACAGAACACAGTTTCATGTAATTTGTTAGTTTTCTAGTTTATCATGAATATGTATTTTAAACAATATCTCCCCTCAACATAGTGCTAGCTACATAAAGGCAGGAAATTTTTCTCAATTGTATCCCGAGCACCAGAAACAGTGCTTGACTTAGTAGCCTCAGTAAAGTATTTGTTCCAGAGATAGGTCACATAATAACTTCTTCAGTGGTTTAGCATCTTTTAAACTCAGCAAGATTTTAGAGCTAACTACTGAAATAGGTAATAGAATCAAAAACTATTATTTGTACTTCGTTCTAAGGAATTTATATGTATTTATATTTTATGTAGTCCCATTATTTAAGACAGTTTGACCTTTTAGATCACCAAATCTAACTTGTAATTCCAACTTTAAATTTGTAATATGGCAAATAATTTATACTTAAAAAAAAAGATTTTATTTACTTATTTGAGAGAGAGACAGTGAGAGACAGCATGAGAGAGGAGAAGGTCAGAGGGAGAAGCAGATTCCCTGTGGATCTGGGAGCCCAATGCGGGACTCGATCCTGGGTCTCTAGGATCGTGACCTGAGCCGAAGGCATTTGCTTAACCAACTGAGCCACCCAGGCACCCTAATTTATACTTTTTAAAAATCAACTTTATTGGGGCGCCTGGGTGGCTTAGTGGGTTAAAGCCTCTGCTTTCGGCTCAGGTCATGATCTCAGGGTCCTGGGATCGAGCCCCACATCGGGTTCTCTGCTCAGCAGGGAGCCTGCTTCCTCCTCTCTCTGCCTGCCTCTCTGCCTACTTGTGATCTCTGTCTGTCAAATAAATATATAAATAAATAATCAACTTCACTGAGATAAAATTTATAGTTAATAAAATTCAAAATTTTCGGTTTGTAATTTAAAACTGAAATTTTACCATGTCTGTCACAGTATGGAAACATTTGAAAGGACTTGGGATTAGTTATATTTATAATTTTTGTTTCTTCCCTTTATATTATAGAGGCTGTTTTTAAAACCTGTGGGGACTTTATTAAGTCAGAAAATTGAGATGCTTTTTAAAAAAGTGTATATCATATTCAAATGTAGTTTAAAAGGATTTAATTGCCAACTTTATAAATCAGACCAAATATTTGTTAAACATCTTTAATAGAAACTGATAAAAATCTATATATTTATAAATGAAATGTTAAGATTTTTAAGCATGAATTCAAATATCAAAGAACTAGATTCCTTAATATTTACATCAAATACATTTAGCTTGATTTCATAACCAAAGAAACTTCAGTATAATTTTCTTCACACAGAAATTGTCTTTCTTAAGTTTCAAAAAGCTCATAAAAATACAGGAGAGGATTTGTGTATCCAGGAGTGAGGGGATAAAAGATGCTGCCCGTACCCCAGGGTCCAGCTGGCCCTTCTTCCGGGGCAACAATTCCAAACGGATCCAAGAATTTATCCAGCTGCCCAGCCAGAGCTGACTGAGACTGGTTTCTTGGGTCCTATACTATTGATATTTCCATTCTGGACACCTGTCTCTTCTACCCTCACCTTCTGGCTGAGTTCTTACTCCGAAGCATCTACAATTCCCCTGTGTTCTTGGTTTGTTTCCCAGGGGAGCTGAGCCAACATTTCTTTTCCTACAGACATTTTACTCAGCCCCCAAGACTACTAATGTAGTTTGAGAGGAAGGCAGAGACCTTTGTCCAGGGGATAGAATGTGTGTGATTTTTTAAGTGTAGGCTCCAAGGCAGAGAAGGAGCTGGGGAGTAACGATCTGGAGCAAAAAAGCAAGAAGAAGAGAGACACCACGGAGAGACTGATGTGGCACTTTAATACAACCTAACACAACACAGCATTTTAATATAGTGATGTTAATTTTTAAAATGGGCATGTATATATCTTTACATAATGTACATGTTTCTGCTTTGATCCCAAGCCTGTATATCTCATCTATTTAATCTTTACGTTTCCCAGAGTGTCTGCTCCGGAATTTTTAAGACAACATGAAACATAACCACACGGGTGTTGGTGGCAGCAGGATGACACCGATGTCATGAAGCCAGTAGCTGCATGTGCTGCTTTGTTGCTGTCATGAATCAGGCCACAATCTGGGGTGAGTCTTAGGAATCAGGGCTCCTCGTGAAGGCTGAAACCATCTCACTGATGCACAGCTTGTTAATTTTTTAAATTGAAAAAAGAAAACTAACATAAGAGTATTGTGACTATAGAACGGAAGAGCAGTGTGTGAGAAGTAAGTGTGATTACTGCTCAGGCTGGTAGTCTCCACTGGTTTGCAGAAGGTGATACCATCGTGCATGGAGCTACAAAGGGCGAAAGTCCGTATCATGATCTATAAATGATTCCAAGATGGGTGAATCACAGAAGAGCTCTCCCATCAGATCAAACGGTAATTCTTAGCTTAGAAAGTTGGGAAAAAATACCCAAACAGAAGCATGCAAAGTGCAAAAGGTAATTTCAGGAACCGATCTGTTAGCGTGTTAAACTTGCAGAGATATTTCTTTGAACAGATGTGCGTGAACTCTCACAGGCTACCGGAGACATTAGACCTTTCCTGAAAACACAGAACTCTCCTGATGGCATCTTTCATGTCCTTGTTCCTCAGACTGTAGATTATTGGGTTGAAAAGTGGGGCAAGGACAGCAAACATTAGGGCGGTGGCCTTGTCCAGCAGAGGTGGGAATGTGACAGAGAAACGCAGGTACATGAGGCCCACGCTACCAAAAAACAGCAAGAAAATAGTAATGTGGGCCGCACAGGTGGAGAACGCCTTCTGACGGCTGTCTCCTGAAGGAATCCTCAGGATCACGGCGATGATTCTCAGATATGAAAGGCTGATGATAGACACAGACGTCAGGATGGAAATAGCATGGATCACGTCTTCAACAAGAATCACGGACGTGTCTGCACAGGCTAAGCGCAGCACGGGTTCAAAGTCACAGAAGAGCTGATGGATTTGGTCGGGGCCGCAGAAGGGAAGAGTGGAAATCCACACTGTCTCTGGCAGCAGCATAAGGAAGCCAAAGAGGCAAGAGCCGGCGGAGAGCCGGATGCACAGCCGAGGGGTCATGATGACTGCGTAGCGGAGGGGGTTGCAGATGGCCACGTACCTGTCGATGGCCATCGCGGTGAGGACCAGGGCTTCTGTGACTCCGAGCGAGTGGAAAAAATACATCTGCAGGAGGCAGCCAACGAAAGAGATGGTCTTCTGTTCACTGACCAGGTTGGAGAGCATCTTGGGGATGGTCACTGTGGTGTACCAGATCTCCAGGAAGGAGAACATGCCGATGAAATTGTACATGGGATTGTGGAGACGTGTATCCAACCGGATAGCACAGAAGATCGTGAAATTTCCAACAATAATGAACAGGTAAATAAACAGCAGGGGAACAAAAAGTAAGAGGCTGCTGTTCTCAAATGGAGGGAAATCGGAGAAATAGAACTCGGCCACCACTGTCTGGTTCTTCTGACCCATGCTTCCAGCAGGTTTGCTTGTCTGCTGATGAATCAGATACAGACAGTCAGAACCCTGCTTGCATTCACGTAACAAATAGAACCTTTCTTTTCAAGCAACTCAACTGCCTTGACATGAGGTTCATTAAGTAAAACATGTACCTGTGCTGCTTTGCAGACTATAGAGTGATCCTGTCTAACTTGCAAATACTAATCAATAACTATATCTTACATTATCACCTATTTTGTTGGCTAAGCAAATAATTTTGCTATTTGGACCTTTAAGTTGGTACAAATTCTTCCAAGTGGCATTTTGGCCATTTTTTTTTTTAAGATTTTTTTTTTTTTTGACAGAGAGAGATCACAAGTAGGCAGAGAGGCAGGCAGAGAGAGAGAGAGGAGGAAGCAGGCTCCCTGCTGAGCAGAGAGCCCGATGCGGGGCTCGATCCCAGGACCCTGGGATCATGACCTGAGCCGAAGGCAGTGGCTTTACCCACTGAGCCACCCAGGCGCTCCCATTTTGGCCATTTTTATTGCAACTTTTGAGACTGTTTACAAGCTGTCTTTCGCCATATAGCATAAGGAAAATATTTTGAATATTCAAACATTATGTATAAAGGTTCACTGGAATATTTATTATAATAGTAAATTAGAAACAACTTAGGTAGGTAGGCATTTTTACTGTTTGAGATGAGATGTTAGAGGCACAAAATGAGTTGTGAAAAAATGATGCCCTCTGTGGGTAAGAATAAGACAATTTGAAGTGGGTGTCTTACACACAGAAATACTGGTACAGGCTTCCCTTGATCAGAATCCTTATCAAGCAAGGAGCAAAAAGATAAAGCCAAATATTAGACTATATTTAATCTGCATTAAAATATAACAGCTTAGAGCCATGTGATAGAGCTGTGTGTGCAAATTCATTTTAACCTGTACCAAAGAGGAGTAGTTAATAGTTGAAGTATACAAATCTAGAAATCAACCCCTAGGCATGGTTCAGCGACATTTGAAAGACCCAGCAGCAGCCTCTACCCAACAGCAGGTTCTGCAAAAGCTTCAGGTATCCACGGCTGTAACCACGCCATCAGGTTCACCAAGGAGCACTGAGCAGGTCTTCTCCAGAAACTGACATTTGGACCAGGTAATTCTTTGCTGGGGGTGGGGGTGAAAGTGAGAAGCTTTCCTGTCCATTGTAGGATATTTAGCAGCAATGCTGACCTCTACCTACAGAGGGATCAGTGGCATAGACCCAGTCACGATCACCAGAATGTCTATAGAAGTGCCAAATGTCGCTGCAGGGGAGGAGGGAGTAAAGTTGCCCCACTTGAGAACCAGTGGCATACAGAACATTCGAATTCCTCCCCTAAAGTGATAAAATAAAAGTGAGCCAAGCCACCTCTAATGCTTGGTGGTCGCAGTAGGTCCATGACTCATTTGCTCCTGTGCCCCCCCTAAGCAGAGTGTGCATCACCTGGTGCCCAGCACCTGATCTCCAGCATCTGACCTTGAGATTTGCATGAGCTTCTGCAAACAGCTGTGATGATGTTCTCTGTGTCTGCTTACTCATAGACGGTTTATGCATGAAGCTGAATTCTGAGACCTGCCTCCACTGTAGGAAACGACCTAGGGGTGACGTTGTTGGAGACGGACCTCCACATCCGTGTGACGGGAACCACACTGCAGTATAGAAGCCCAGCTGGTCCAAGTTTGAGGCACACCTCAAACTTACGCAGTGTTAAATGTCAATTATGTCTCAACTTTTTAAATTAAAATACATGAATGGAGAAAGCTACTGATATCAACCGAAAGAGTCAGACAATTGTGAACTGGCAAAAGATATAAAAAGTAGATAAATTTCTTTTGAAACCAGAATACCAGAGGATTTAAACAAACAGAAAGTCAGCTTGGTATATGACAACCAAATATTTTTAATTTCTTTTGTTCTTGCGTTTTATCAATACGTTAGACTACTACATCTGTGTTCAAACAGAAATACGAGACAAAATTTCCCTTTGTTTTTCCTTAGAAAAACTTCTACCTAAAAAAAGAGATTCACAAGAAAACATAATGTATGCCCTGATGGTTTCTTGCCTTTATTACTCTTACCTAAACTCACTGTTTTTAAACTTGATTTGTCCTGATTTATCCTCCGCCCAACTTCCGGAATAATCTTTCTTAAATACAAAGCTGTCAGCACTATGTCAGAAAACAGACCTAGAAGTGGGTTGCACAGGCTTCCAAACAAAACCCGAACTTCGTAGCGTGATAAATAATATAACTGTATGTGAGATTTTTCAATCATGTTGACATCCCGATATCTCTTGGTTCTATTACCGCCTGTCTGATTTCCTCCTATGACGGAAGTTAACACCGTTCTAACGTTCTTGCTTCTTCCAGAGGCAGTCGGGAGATAAAGAGGGAAATTAGCACTGTGCTCAGTGGCCGTACTTTTAGGAATTAGGAAATCAAAACCCAGAAAAAGAAAAAATTGGCAGGTCTTCAGAAACTTGTGTCTCTCCGAAGGAAAGAACATACACATAGGAAGGTGATTTGAAGTAGATACTTGGGCCTTGAACCGTATCAAACTGGACCCATATATTTTCTGGAAGAATCCAGAATTGAGCCCAGAATCTCAACTAGCAAGCTCCACCGTTGCCACAGCATTGCCTTATCTTAAGAGCATTTTCTGACTAGACTGAACCAGATGCAAGCATCCTACATCAGAATTTAACCCAGAAATCAGTGGAGATGAAAAGACTCGTAGAGCAAATTGCTCTGACAAAATGTAATAGCTGTTTGTTATAGCCGTCAGTAGTCCTGGGACACAAACCCACCAACCGCCTCATCCCTGAGCCATGGTCTTTCTCCCACCTCACGTGTCTGCAATACCTCAATGACGTTTCCACAGGTCTTCATTGAAAACCAACCAAGGGGTGCCTGGGTGGCTCAGTGGGTTAAGCCGCTGCCTTCGGCTCAGGTCATGATCTCAGGGTCCTGGGATCGAGTCCCGCATCGGGCTCTCTGCTCGGCAGGGAGCCTGCTTCCCTCTCTCTCTCTCTCTCTCTCTGCCTGCCTCTCTGCTTACTTGTGATCTCTCTCTCTGTCAAATAAATAAATAAAATCTTTAAAAAAAAAAAAAAAAAAAAAAAAAAAAAAAAAAAAAGAAAACCAACCAAAAAAGAATTGGGGTCCTGTGGCAGTCCTCCCCAATATATAACCAAAAATGCCACCCATGCTCCCACCAGAGAACAGAGCCCACCCCTCCCTCGTCCCATAGCTACCTCTTTCAGAACCGAGGGGGCCACCTCTGTTCCCCAAGCATCTTCCTCTCCATTGTTCTGCCGTCCAACAAGCAGGACAGTTATAAGAGGAACCACGACGCTGAGTGTCTCAGAGATTCATCCTAAGGGAGAAAGGCTTTCTTTAGGATGGTTCTCCCCAGTCCCTGGGAAAGCAGCTCCACATCCCAAAGGGTTAATTAGGGAACACTTGTTGCCGTGCTTGCCTTTGCGAGGTGGCCCCACCTTCAGGAAGCCAGCTCCGTGAGGCAGGCTAGACCTCAGATGGAAAGAGACACCTGGTTTTCTCTTCTGTTCAAGGGGTGAGAAAATGGGTCCTGTATCAAGTATCCGCTGAGACAGAAGAAGGGTAAGGAACAAGAGGAGCCGAGCTAACAAAATGCGATTTGAAGGCAGAAGGTTTCCTCCACTTCGCAATGAAAGAGCAGTTCAGGGACATACAGCCAGTCTGAGGCGCATCACTGAAGACTCTGTCAGCAGCTCCCAGCATGGCTCCCCAGAACTTCTCAGAGGGCTCCAGGGGTCACAGCCATTAGCGGTCGTGGCAGGAATGAGGGGTCCCCATCCACGATGTGTCACATGTTTTGGTGGTCCCCGTGGCGGGTTTCGCCAAAGAGCTAGAAAGGAAAGGGTTTGAGGACAGGCTTTCTTGCTCCAGAAATGGGGCACATTCAATGAATGAACACATACAAGCGAGGCTTGGAGAGACCTGGGGTGCAACAAGCCCCCCACGTAGTGAGCGGGGATACAATCAGGAGGATTTATTCCTGCCTCCCTCCCTCCCACTCACTCTTTCTTTCTTTCTCTCTTTCTTCTTTCTTTCTTTCTTTCTCTTTCTTTTTTTTTTTTTTCTTTCTTTCTTTCCTTCTCTCCCTTTTTAAAATAAATCTTGATCCTAAAATTAACTTCCAGGTGAGCAATCACAAGATGGTTTTTATCGTTGTACAAGAAGAGATACAAAACACGCATGGAATGTTAAGTATTGAAGGGTCTGGTCGCAACGGATATAAAAAGGAAACAATTTAAAAATGGATTTGGGTTAAAAACAACAACAACAAAACAAGACAAAATCCTGATAGGAAACAGAGACACATAGTGGCACAGACTCCACTGACTCAATGACTAGTTTTTAAGAAGTGGTGCTTTATTTTATTTTATTTTTAAAGATTTTATTTATTCATTTGACAGAGAGGGACAGGGAGGGAGAGAGGAAACACAAGCAGGGGGAGTGGGAGAGGGAGAAGCAGGCTTCCCGCGGAGTACAGAGCCCCATGCGGGGCCTGATCCCAAGACCATGGGATCATGACCTGAGCTGAAGGCAGATCCTTAAGGACTGAGCACCCAAGCGCCCCTATTTTACTTTATTTTATTTTTATATAATGCAGAGTTAATTAAGCACTTGTGGCACATGCTCTTTGCAATAGAAACCACCTTATTAAGGTGTCTCCCATTAATTATAACAAAATCATCCATTCATTCACCAAATACTTGCATGTAAAAAGCTGGTATTTTAAAACAGACCCTTGAAAAGCATTTGAGAAAATGGATACATGATTAAATAAATAATTGGGTGAAAGAGTGAATTAACTAATTTTAAGAATCAAACAGTGAGCCGGTGGGCTGGTCTGTAATCTCTCTCATGCTTCCCTGCTCCACTCCGGTCTCCCTGAGAGCAGCTTCCCAGCGAAGACATGTGGTTCCCCACGCGCCCTGAAGCTCTGACGTCATGGCTCCCCACGCACCCTGAAGCTCTGACGTCATGGCTCCCCACGCACCCTGAAGCCCTGGCCTGACGTCATCTCTGCCGGGGATGTTGCTTTTCCAGTCATCCTACGTCTCTATACATGTTCAATTCTTCCTCTCTGCCCTCTGCTCCTTCTGCTTATAAATATGCTCGAATGTGTGCACCTTAAGATAGATACTCGTCCTGTATTCACGCTGCTTTCGGGGCCACCACAATGCCTCTATTCTCCCCTGCCTTATTTTCTTTGGAGAATGGTTTACACTTCTAGGACTATTTCCGCTTGTATTTTTTTTTCCTTTTTTTTAACCTCTCATTGATATGGACCCATAACCCCATTGAAGAAATAAAATATGATCAAAAACTTGGACGGCCACTAACTGCTGCTCCTCAGTCCAGTCCTGTCCCCCATACGGCACATCACCACTGACCTGCCCGTCCTGTTCATTACTCTGTTAAGCACGTAGGTTGGCTGCCAAGAATAGCATCGTGTCTGGTTTTGCCTATTTAACTCTATGTAAATTGAATTATAATTTAGGTATGATTGTACCACTTGCTCATTCACTCAACATATTCTTGAGAATCATTTATGTCAACGCATCTATCTACAGCTTTGAAAGAAAATCGCTTTCGTCTCGTATTAAGGTGACACAAATTAATCATTCATTAGGCACGGACATTTTGTATTATGGAGCTTTCGCATCTTCAGCTCTAGGAGAGACTGCCACGTTTGTTTTTCAAGGTCTGTATCCTGTCAACGAAGCATGGATGTCTACTGTGGCACGTCTTTTCTAACATTATATGTGGTCACATTTGTTGCTATTTGGTTGTATGTGTAAGTAATACATTATTTCGATTTGCATCTCGCTGATAATCAGGGAGGCTGGGTGCACAAGTGTGTTTGGTGCATATATTATGTGTATGTGTGTACGGATTTTTTTCACCTGATTTTTAAAATCATTTTCTTTTTAATTTGCAGGAGCTCTTTATATATTCTGAGTAATCTTTGTTTTCAGTTATATAATTTACAAATACAGACTCCTCGTGTGTGGTTTGTCTTTTTACTTTCCTGATTGTACCATTTGGTAAATGGAAATACTAATATACTCGAATGCAATGGTCTTTCCTTTATTGTTTAAGATTTCTTACCTATTTGAAGTGATTAAAAAATACCCTCTAAAATTTTATTTTAAAGTGTTAGAATTTTAAGAATAAAATGTTTGGGAAAAAATAGGGGGAGCCTGGCTGACTCGGTTGGTAGAGCATGGCACTCTTGGTCTCAGGCTGTGAGTTTGAGCCCCATCCTGGGTGTAGAGATAACTTAAAAATAAAATCTTTAAAAAAATAAAGTATTGAAGTTGACTTTCACGCTATCTGTGGAATTGTGGGAATGTAATGAGGTCAGGACAAATTTTATTTTATGTTTCTCATATGCTTAAATAGAGGTTCTGGGACCATCAGAAAGGGACAATCAGCCGTTTCTCCACAGACCCAATGTGCCTGCTCTGCCCATTGTCCCCCCACGCTCTGCTCTTCCAGTGGGGCCGTCGTCAAAGCTCCACACTGGGCCTGTCTGCTTCGTGACTTCCGTTAGCTTGTTCCACTGCTCTGTCATAACCTCTGATGGACAGTAGGACAAGCCTTACCATTTTACTCTGCTCTTTTAAAATATGTCCTGTCCCTCACCATGACACATTCCACTCCCCAAAAGGAATTTTGATAGAACTTGCATTGAAGTAATAGATTTGTGTAGATTTGGCATCTTTCTGTAACTGAAACGTTCTATTCATAGGACATCATATCAGCCCATTCACTGAGGTGTTGGATGTCTCCCAACCAGTACTGCATTTATGTGTCAGCGTCCTTTATAGTGGCTTGTTTTGCTGACATTCAAAATGACTTACTATCATCATCATCATCATCATCGTTTTTAGAGCAGCAGAAGGAAAGGAAGGCAAGTGGAAGTTGAGTGGATGGTTGAGAACAAGGCAGTGCTCCCCGAATGTTCCTTCCCTGAGTGTTTCCGGAGCCGCGTGGTCCCGACGGGTCTGTTCTGACACCCATGGCTTCCCCGCCCCAGGGCCCACCTCTATGCTCCCTGTGACAACCAAGGCTATTTGGGCCACAGGGAGGCCTTTGGGACTTGACCCTGGGGACTATTTAATCACTATGTGACACTTTTCCCTTAATTTATCCCTCAGAGAGGAGAGTGCAATTCACGCCTTTCCTTGAGATCCTGCATCACCTAAGAGAAAGTCCCAGGAAAGGACTTTTCCACTCAAGAAATTCCCCAAAGAGCCTCCTAAGACATCAATATCCTTGTCGGCAAACCGGCAGAGGGGCCGGTTCCCGCAGAGACTCGGAGGAATGTCGCCGTGGTCTCAGGCAAGGTCAGTATGAAAGCCTGTTGAGAGGAAGTCGTCGTCCGGCGCACCGATCTCTCCTCCTGCTTCTGCTGCCCTCCGCTTTCCTTGCATCTTTAACTCCTCCAGACCCAGTCCTCGTCTTCTGGGTAAAGGTTCCTCAATGCATGGGCTAACACTTCAGAATTCTAGAACTTGATTACATGACTGAAAAACTTAAGAATAATGAGACGTGAACTCTATCTAGAAGAGCCGTTAGAAGAAACATAGTGCAGCTAACTGGTGAAGGTCTTCCCAGCACTAAAATTTTGTTGAAGCCCAAAGAGTTAAGAATTCCTGGGGAGTCACAGAGAAATTTACTGCTTCCCTTCCCCAGGAGTAAAATATATATATATATATTTTATAAAGATCTTATTTATTTATTTGAGAGAGAGACAGCTAAATAGAGCGCACAAGCAGGGGAAGTGGGAGAAGGAGAAGCAGGCTCCCCACCGAGCAGGAAGCCCAACGCGGGGCTCAATGCCCGGACCCTGGCATCACGACCTGATCGAAGACAGACGCTTGACAACTGAGCCCCCAGGCATCCCAGAGTAAAATCTATTTCGAGTCTCTTTTTACTGTACTATACAACGAATATTTGTAGGGTGAGCTCTTTGGGCACAGCTAATTATCTGTCATTCAAGGAATCTTAAAAGTGTTCTTTACATGTTTCAGGGGGAAAGAATGTCTTATCCACCTTCACGTAGCCCCGGAACCTAGAGCAGTGACCGGCACAGGGAGCGAGCCCACCCATCAGTGCGTGCGCGTGAACTGAACAAAGATGTGCCCTGAGCCTGGCTCAGTCCTCCCAGGGAGAAGGGCCTCGCCACGGGCAACAAAGTAGATGCTCTGTTGCCTTTTATGTGCTGAACGTGCTTGCCTTGTCTTACCACCCAGAGCCTCCTGCTTTGTCCAGCCACGCCCTCCATAAGGACCGCTCCGCACGATCATTCTCTGTGCTTCAGGAGGAGAAAGGTCGGGGACGTGGCTTCTTTGGCAGCGGAGCACTCCCGTCTCTCTCCTGTCCCCGCGCAGGCTCTGCCCTTCTGCCCGGCACTGACGCTTCCTCCTCCCCAAAGCCTTCCCGCAGGATGAAGGCGTAAGGCAAGAGGCATTTATTTTATAGGAATTCATTTTCCTAATCTGCACTGCGTTTATTTTAGCCTGCTTGGGACCTGAAAAAAACAAACCAAACAGAAAATACCTCCGCTCTGATTTCACACTCAGGACAGACTGAGGATAAAGTGGTGCTCGGAGTAGGAAGCAGACAGGATGATTGGTGACTCCTGACCTAAACATCCCACCGTGATACAAAACACAATGGTGGAACTTAAATAAGCAAAATAATAATAATAATAATAGTGGAATTTTAAAGCCTATAGACCAGGCTTCCAGTTTTGTTTTACACCCCCAGAAATGTGGATTTGAGCAAGCTATTTCTCCCCTCAGGTTCTCAATTTTTCCACTTATAAAATAGTAATAATCTCCCTGTCACAGGTAGAAATAATTGAGATGAAATACGTAAAGTCTGGTGGCATGACCGTCACCAGGCAACTCTTCACTAAGACTATTTATTCTTTGTGATTCCTCCGTGGAGCTTTCTGTCCACCTGCGGAGGTGGACACCACTGATATACAAATACTTAGAGTGTAGGAAACATGTGTTCCATGGCATGAAAGCGGAGAATCCCCAGCACGCATGCGGGTCGGAGGAGAGAGGGCTCCCGTCCAGCCGTGCAGATCACTGAGGGTTGCAGGATGAAGGGAGGGTCTGCTGGACACTGGCAACCAGGATTCTGAGAGGAAGACAGCAAGAAAACGAAAGAAAGGAAGGACATAAGCAAAAATAGAAGCACAGGAAATTCATCCAATGTGGCTGAGCTGATGAGTATGTAGAACAATATCCGTCTCTAAAATTTGATGGGAACCAGATCAGAGAAGATAATGAGTTTTGGGCTAAGATCCATGGTGCTTATCTCGGAGTCATTTTGAAAAGAACAGGGACATGAAAAGCCATACTTAGGCACATTCATCTGCAGAATGACTTGTTGGAGGTAAGGATGCCGCAGTGTAAAAGATGCTAAAATAGTCCAGGTGGGGGGTAATGCACATCACTGTCAGGAACTTTAATTGGCCTCGCAAAAAGTCTAGTCGCCTACCCGCTACCAAGCAGGTGTGGGTCTGATTTCTGTTGCAGCTGGATTTTGTGACAATTCCTTCCCTAGGCAGCCATAGTGAGGTGAGGAGGGATTTTTTTATTTGACGGCTCTTAGATGCAGCCTAGGAGAGGTGGGATATGCAAAGTGCCGTGATACGCTTGTCCAACCTTCAGTGACCCGGAGGGACAAGGTGGTTGTCGAGAGACTCCTGGGCTGAGCGACTGTCAGCGTCAACCACTGAGAGAGAAGGGGAAGAAGGGAAGGAGTGTGAGGGGTTATTTCCTGACGTCTGGGCACTTAGCACCTGAGGAGAAACAGGGTCTCCATGAAACGAACAGAAACAAGGCAGCGATGAAGACGGCCATCCAGCCAGCCCCAGATTAGGGATCAGGGCCAGAAAGGGTGGGGGAGCCACGGGAGCAACCAGTGAGCCTCGGGCTCCTGGCCGCACCTCTGTTTGTTTTGTTTTGTTTTTTGCTTTCTGGTTTTTTTTTTTTTTTTTTTTTTTTATCACTCTCTGAAGAACAGGAGTGAAAAACAGAAAGAGAGGTACACATTTGGGGGGCGCCTGGGTGGCTCAGTGGGTTCAGCGTCTGCCTTCGGCTCAGGTCATGATCTCAGGGTGCTGAGATGGAGCCCCGCGTCAGGGTCCTTGCTCAGTGGGGAGCCTGCTTCTCCCTCTCCCTCTGCTCTGCTCCTGCTTGTGCTCTCTTGCACACATGCTCGCTCTCTCTCTCGCGCATAAGTAAAAAAAATCTTTAAAAATGGGGGAGGGGAGTACACATTTTAAAGCTAAACACAGAGGGCAGAGGGTGAGAGGAAGAACCAAGAACTTAAAGAAGTGACTGAGCCTCCAGAAAATATTTCCAGTGAATTAATCTCAGTGTCACTTTGTGTTTCCTTGGCATCGGTCAGAGATGTTTATAAAAGATGCATTAAGGGGTCCAAGAGCAAACATTGCAGGTGTTTCTGGGGTGGAGATACGGCTTCGAGATGTTCCTAACTGGCCTGTCTGGGGTCCCAAAGTCAGCTTAAGGAACTGATCGCAGGAAGGAGTGCAGTGGCCCTCCGTGGGGGGTCCGCACTCCCACTGCAGGAGTTTCTCTTCTTTCTCCCTCGCAGATGACACGGCTGGTGACCGCTGAGAATCAGACGACGGTGACCGAGTTCCTTTTCTCTGTATTCCCACCTCTGCATCAAGGCGGTCTCTTGTTCTTCATCCCCCTGCTTCTCGTCTACGCATTCATCATAACCGGGAACCTGATGATAATCACCGCCGTCCAGCTGGACGCGACCCTGCACACGCCCATGTACTTCTTCATCAGCGTCCTGTCTTTCCTGGAGATCTGGTACACCACGACCACCATCCCCAAGATGCTCTCCAGCCTCGTCAGTGAGCAGAAGACCATCTCTCTGGCGGGCTGTCTCCTGCAGATGTACTTCTTCCACTCACTGGGCATCACGGAGGGCTGCGTCCTGACCGCAATGGCCATCGACAGGTACGTCGCTATCTGCAGCCCTCTCCGTTACCCGACCATCATGACCCCCAAGCTTTGCGTCCAGTTAACCGCCGGGTCCTGCCTCTGTGGCTTCCTCCTCGTGCTCCCCGAGATCGCGTGGATCGCCACCCTGCCTTTCTGTGGCTCCAACCAGATCCAGCAGATCTTCTGTGACTTTGCCCCTGTGCTGAGCTTGGCCTGCACAGACACGTCACGGGTGGTCATTGTGGACGCCATCCATGCAGTGGAGATCCTGGCCTCCTTCCTGGCCATCGCTCTGTCCTACGTGCGGATCATCGTGGTGATTCTGGGGATGCCCTCGGCCGAGGGCCGCCACAAGGCCTTCTCCACCTGTGCCGCCCACCTGGCTGTGTTTCTGCTGTTTTTTGGCAGCGTGTCTGTCATGTACCTACGATTCTCAGCCTCCTACTCCGTGTTTTGGGACACGGCGATTGCGGCCACCTTTGTTATCCTCGCTCCCTTCCTCAACCCCATCATCTACAGCCTGAGAAACAAGGACATGAAAGACGCTATCGGCAGGCTGCTCGGCCGCGGGAGGAGGGCCGGCGGGGTCCCGAGGTAGATCCGGAGGCTGGACTCGGAGAAACGTCCCCAAGCTCAGCATTTCATTTCTTGACCTGTTCATGAGTGCGGTCTATTTCTGTCGTAGGAAGAGAGTACTGCTGGCCCTATTATTACACACAAGAACAGAAACTGCCATGTCCAGGTCATGGGTGGCAAGGCCCTGGCCCGTTTGTGTTGATGCCCCGCTGTGTTTGTGTTGCCAAAGCAGCACGCACGGACCCTGCCGCTCGGCACAGCTTCCTCCGTGCCGCCCAGCTGGGCTCCTGCCCTTGTCCTCTGCAGCCCCACATGCCACACGCAGGTGAGGCCAGACAGCAGGACGGAAGGGACATGAAAAACATTGTAGCTCTGACAATTGCTACTGTCACGTTGCCCGCAGTCCTCTCTCCCTTCCTGAATCCCCCTGCTGCTCATCACCCTGCCTAAATAAAAATTTTCCTGACACTAAGGAGAAACTAGGTCCATCTTTAGCTTATTTAACCCATAAACTCACGTCAGCCTCTGTGCCCTGGTCACGCACACCAGGCCTGATAGCATTTGAAGCCCGGTAGAGTGACATACAAATGAGGAGTGGAAACTTGAGCAATCTGCCGTCTGAAATATCCTCACTTGGATGAGTCCTTTTTAAATTTAAAATATCCTAAAGTGATTAGGTCAGAAATCACCATTATTGACACGTTAGAACTGACGCCCAGAGAAGTTTACTGACGTCCCTGAGGTCACACAGGAGCTTAAGGACACAGCCGCTCCCCACCTCAGGGCTCTATTTCACCCTCTGTCCCCAGTAAATACATACTTTTGTTCGATGTATTTGGCGTTCAAGAAATGAAATCAGACCCCAGGCGCCTGGGTCGCTCGGTCAGTTAGGCGTCCAACTCTTGTTTTTCCTCAGCTCATGATCTCAGGGTCCCCGGATCGAGCCCCACGTCAGGCTCTGTGCTCAGGGAGTCTGCTTGGCTTGGGATTCTTCCCCTCTGCCCTCCCCCAAGCTCATGCGCTCTCTCTTTCTCTCTCAAATAAATAAATAAGTCATTTTAAAAAAAGAAAAAAACAAATGAAATTATACCAACATTTTCCCCCCAAAGTTTCATGAAACCCACCAGTCTCCGATGAGCTGTAGGAGTCATTGTCTTCGTCCTCCACGAGCTTCCGGCCCTCCCGGGGGGTCTGTGGCGTCCCAGAAACAGTCTTGTTCACACCAGAGTTTATACCTTGCTTTGCCACTACGTTGTGCTGTTTCTGTAGCTGTAAAACCTTCGGCTGGATCAGATCAGTAACTCCCCCAAACCAACTGGTCACTCGAACGTAAGGGTTAGAAAACCTGAAAGGGAAGCCGAGACACGAACCTGCCCTTCTGGAAAGCTGACCGAACCTATCGAGGACGGCTCAGCATGGAGAGCAGCTGCACTAGACGGTCGCTAAGATCATCGCCAGCCCTGGGGCCCTTTGATATTTATAAGGGTTGACATTTTTTAAGAACATCTGAGCTTGGGGCGAGTACCTTACCTGTCCCGTCTCATTTATACTCACAGCACTTCTGCGGAAGCAGTATTAGCCCCAACTGTTCCAAATGAGAAATGCAAAGCACAGAATTTCAATAACTGGTCCCAGTTATGAATCCTGGGTTCATGATTAGGAATCCAGGGCAGAAACACAATCCCATCCGCTCCCAGAGCTGGGACCTGGTCACCGAGACCTGTGCCCGCTGCGTGCAGCTGTCATCCTAAGACCAGTCGTGAAACCCAGGAGAAGCTCCAGAGGAAACGCGGTCATCACTAACTATTCCACAGGAAGTGCTGAAAGGGTTTGTTCCTCCAGATTTCAAGATTGAGTCATGAAAAAATGTTTAAGTAGCAATTCTATGTCAGGTCCTGTGCGAGGGGCCAAGGATGCACTCAGCGACCGTCACACCGGTGGTGAGGCCTTTGGGGACCTGGGAGTCTAGCGAGTCATGAGCGGCTCTTAGTAAGAATGTCACTGTCTGTTGAATTTGCTGGTTTTCTCGGCACAAAATGCAACGGTCCATGTGCACTCATTGTCGGCAGCCGTTACGTGACTTTTTTTCCTCTGAATCTTCCCGGAGGCGCTATTTGTGTGACACACCTCTTAGAATGCACACCTTCTTGTGCATTTTCGCTCAACTCTGCACACTGATTCCTTTCATGAGGACATCCTAACCTTGAGGACTAAAGCTCGCGGTGGTTATTTTTGCTCCTGCCGTCCCTACGTCCCAACATCACTTCGAATTACTTGAAGCTTCAAGAAAGACTCCTCACACCGATGTCACTCCCACTGGTGTCAGGACCAGCCCGGGCCCTTGTTTGGACGTGACCTGATCCTGTCTTTCTGCTTCTCTCTGGTTTCCTGCTTGCGCCCCCCCTCCGCCAATCTCCTCTGGGAGTAAGGGCACACACACAGCAGCAGAAGGTTCCGTCATCCTTAACAGCACAGCCTTCGGCACAGGCTTCTGTCGACGGGCTGCCCACCCGCCGAGCTTTGTTCTTGACGTGGGGACCAACTAGTCTTACGGGTGGGCGGATGCCTGTAAGAGCAGAGGCAACAGAGAGAAGCGCCTTGGTGACAATGACAGGCCGTTCCTGGATCTGCCCAAGGGAGCAGAAGGAGAAGCAGCACAGGAGGGAGAATCTGTCGTCTGTGTGTGCCTAAAGTATTTTTAAAATTTAATTATTATTTAATGCTTTTGTTACTTTTATTATTGTTCTGAGCTGAAAATTACTTCCTCGTGTGGTACAACTGCAGGGGACACCACTCAGTGTTTCTGCTTTTGGGATCCCAGGAGCAGATGCTGAATCCCCTAGGTTTCACAGGGCCCAAAATGGTCACTGTTGTATGATTTTTGGCACAAAACGGAAGAGCGCCTTGCATGTGTAGGTAACAGTCAGTCCTGTTTGATGCAGGTGTTTCCCCGTGTTGGACATGTACTATCTTTCATAAGTCAGAGTTTTTTTGATTTTGGAAGTGGGAAATGATCGGACTTCAAACTAAATCCCTTAGCAAAAGAGTGGGATATTAGTAGAGCGTGCGATGAAACACTGCTGCCCTGAGACTGGATAGGAGAGTCTCACCCCCTCCAACACGAGCTGAAACCCCAGGGAACAAAGCACCAAGCTTGCTTCAGGCACGTGGGCTGCCCACGCAGACCCCTGGTCTGGGTCAGTTTAACAGTTATCCCTCAGCGGCAGGCATACTTTTTCTATGAAAAAAAAAAAAAGTTGTATTCGTTGTTTTGCTGCACTGGATCTCCTTCCGTGTGTCTTACATCTTTGGACTAAGCAACTCCCATGTTTGGCAAAGTATAATAATCATGAAGATAACAGGGATTTTGATGCATTTTTCTCCTTTAAAAAATCTCTTTCCAACCCATCCTCTTCATCCACCCAAAATCATTATGTTCAGAGAAAGTAGTCACTAAAACATCTCTATTTCTTTTTTTAAAATATCTTATTTATTTATTTGACAGAGAGAGATCACAAGCAGGCAGAGAGGCAGGCAGAGAGAGAGAGGAGGAAGCAGACTCCCCGCTGAGCAGAGAGCCCGATGCGGGGCTCGATCCCAGGACCCTGAGACCATGACCTGAGCCGAAGGCAGAGGCTTAACCCACTAACCCCCCAGGTGCCCCTCAGATATCCATATTTCAAAATAGAATTTCTTTACAAGTCATGGCAACTCTATAGATGCTCCATACATGTGTGTGTATTTCCTCTGAATGTTTGATACGTGGGACCCATTTATTTATATACACACATACACATAGAATTTTAGAATTTTATAACTATATATATAACTTGTATATTATATTTGTGTATAGAACTTATATGTTACATATAACTAAAGCTTAATTATATAGCTTTAGTTTAATTTTTCCATCTCCTTACTTATTATTTCCTGGTATAATTATTTTCACTTCTTTCAGAGAGATGTCAAAAAGCTTTAGTTCCCTCCCATATTTTTATCATTTTTTTATGTGCTTCGAAGCTGTGGTGTTAGATGTAACCCAGATAAGAATGTTATGTTTGGGGTGGAATTTTCCTTATCGTATCCTAAGAGTTCCTCTTGATATCGCTGCTGATATGTCTTTGTCATAAATTCTATTTTGCTATTAATATTGCTGCACCAAACATATTCTCTATCTTTCCTTCCACACTTTGTCTCTGTTTGTACATTTAGATCGATTCTCTTATAAGCGGCAAACAGCTGGATTAAAAAGATCTAGTATGATAAGCTTTCTATTATAGTAGGTGAGCTTAACCATTTACATGTTTTATGATCTAAATAGGTTTGGAACTGTTTCTACCAAAATATGTGTTTCCTCTTTTCTTTATTCATCTCTCTCAGAATGTTTGTTTCCTTTCTTTTTCTAGTTGAAATGATAGAATTTCTTATATTTTTCACTATAAACTTTTTTCTCTGCTACTTTGAAGATGCAGATAACCATTCTCCTTTTAATGATTATCCTTTTTCCTTATTTATTTATTTTAAAGATAGATTTAAATATTATTTTAGAAAGAGAAAGAGAACCTGCAAGTGGGGAGAGGGATGGAGAGAGAGGGAGAGAACCTCAAGCAGACGTCACGTGGAGCATAGAACCTACCATGGGACTCCACCCCACGACCCCGGTCATGACCAGAGCCTAAAAATCAAGAATCAGACGCTTAATGGGCTGAGCCACTCGGCGCCTTTTTTTTTTTAAATGTTTTATTATGCAATATTTGCAAATATTCATGAAACTATAGAATATATTAAGCCCATAGATCTCAACTAATAATATATAATATTCTGTCATTTTTAACCTCATCCCTTTTTTAAAAACATATTTTTTAAAGATTTTACTTATTGATTTGATGCAGAGAGAGAGTGAGAGCGTGCAGCCAGGAGAGCGGCAGGCAGAGGGAGAGGGACAAGCAGGCTCCCTGCTGAGCTGGGAGTCTGACACGGGGGGTCCATCCAAGGACCCTGGGATTGTGACCTGAACCAAAGACAGACACTTAACCAACTGAGCCACCCAGGTACCCCCAAAATATCTTAAAATAAATCCCAAAGATGTTGACATTTCCTCCTAAACACATTTTCTTCACTAACCACAATACACTGTCACATTCTAAAGATTCAATAATTTCTCCACAGTGCATGAAACTTGGTCCGCGACCGAGTGCCTCCATCCACCCCATACTTCCATGTCCTTTCACATTTGGTTTATTTGGATCAAGATGCATGTGACTTTGGTTGTTGTGTCTTCTAAGTCTTCTTAAATTTAAAACAGCACTTACTCACCCTCCACCCCCCACCCCTTCCCTTCGTGTCTCTCTCTTTCCTGTCTCCCTAAATCTAAAAATCATGTCTCAAGGCATCTGCCCTGTGGAGACATCTAGAACAAAGTCCAGTCAACAAGCCAGTGGACAGCATGGCCATGTCCCCATGAGACTGTGTTTGTGCCCCTGTTAACCCCTGACTTCCCACCAGACTCCAACCAGGGCACTGCAGTCATTTTAAAGCAAATATTTATCAAGTTAGCCTAACTTCAACCCTACTTTTTAAAACAGCTTTATTGAGAAGCACTTTATAAGCCATACAGTTCACCTATTTAAAGTATGCAGTAGAATGGCTTTTAATATATTAACAGATGCCTGCAACCACCCCCACAGTCAACTTCAGAACTTTTTTAACACTCAAAAAGAAACTCTGTATCTTTTTTTTTTTAGGTTAGAGCATTCTTTTTAGATTTTATTTAAATTCAAATTGGTTAACATATAGTGCATTATGATTTTCAGGGATAGAATTCACTGATTCATCAGAAACACTGTATCCTTTGGCCACCCCCACTCCCAACCCAGGTGCGCCCCCGACACACTTCCTCCACTAATCCAGTTTTTGTTGTATAGATCTTTCTATTCCAGATATTGTGTATGAATGACATCATAGGGTACGTGGCTTTTTTTGTGTCTGCCTTCTTTTGTGCAGAACAATACTTGCAAGGTTCCTCCGTGCTGTGGTAGGTATGAAGACCCCATTGCTCGCTCTGCATGAATATACTCGAGTGTTTGGATAGGTACACGTTTAGTTCATTTGGTTTTCCATCAGTGGAATGTTGGATGTTCTCTATGTTTTAGCTACGATGAATAACGCTGCCATCAATATTCACGTACAAGTATTTGTATGGACATATACTTTCACTTCTCTTGGCTATACACCTAGGAGTACATTTGCCAGGTCATGTGACAACTCTACTTTTAATCTTTTGAGGAAATGCCAGGCTGTCTTCCAAAGTGGCTGTGTTGTTTTGCATTAAACATAAGGTCCTGATGATGAACATTTTTTCATGTGTCTGATAGCCATTTGTATGTCTACATTAGAGAAGTGTCTGTTCATATCTTCTGCCCATTTTTTTAATATGATTGTCTGTTTTGTGTGTGTTGAGTTTGAGGAGTTCTTTATAGATCCTGGATATCAACCTTTTGTCTGTACTGTCATTTACAAATATTTTCTCCCATTCCGTGGGTTGCCTCTTTGTTTTGTTGACTGTTTCCTTTGCTGTGCAGAAGCTTTTGATCTTGATGAAGTCCCAAAAGTTCATCTTTGCTTTTGTTTCCTTTGCCTTTGGAGACATATCTTGAAAGAAGTTGCTGTGGCTGATATCGAAGAGGTTACTGCCTATGTTCTCCTCTAGGATTCTGATGTGTGCAAAAACAATGAATACTGTTACACTGAAAAGAAAAAAAATAAAACAAAACAAACAAAACAACAACAACAACAAAAAAAAACATAGGTTCCTGGTTCCCTGCCACCACCACCACCATCATATGTGAGTATTGGGTCCTGTGATGCTAGCCATCCCATGACATGTGAAGTGCAGACTCACCGTGGGCTTGATTTGCATTTCCCAACAACTAATGATGCTGACCATCTCTACATGTGCTTATTGGCCACTTGCATATCTTCTTTGAATAAGTGTCTGCTCACATCCTTTGCTCATTTTTCAATTGTGTTATATGCTTTTTTATTATTGAGCTGTAAGAGTGCTTAATATATGATAGATGTAAGTCCCTTACCATATACAGGGTTAGCAAATAATCTGTCTTATTCTGTGAGTTGTCCTCTGCAAGTGTTCAGATTCCAGTGCCCTGGCTGCCATGGTCTGCTTGTTTCCAGACCCATAGCCTAGCTATCCATCTTTTTTCTCCTTTTTCCTGTGCTTTCCTGGCCCTTTTAAAGACAAGAGGGCCCCAGCTGGGAGGCTAAAGCTTTTGTTTTCTTAATCAGAGTCCCTGGCTGACTTGTTCTGTAGTGTTGACAAGTTGTTCCACCTCCCTGGGTTTAAATCTCCAATTTTATGAAATAGATACAATCATTGCTTTCATAAAATAGCTGATTCCGATGTATCCTTTCATTTTTCAGCTTCAATGTAACTTCCTCCAGAAGAGAGGTGTGTGTGTGTGTGTGTGTGTGTGTGTGTGTGTTTTATAACTAGTTACCACAATTTTTATTAACTTGTTGTAACTAAGTATAAATTAATTACAATGTTAATATCTGTATTCTCAATTCTTCCCAACCAGCTTAAGGCCAGGAACTGGACAGAGTTTATTGTGTTCATCCTTTTATGTAGGCCTTAATATGGCACCAGACACAGTTAGAGCTGAATAAACATGTGCTTACTGCACTGGATGGGGGGGTGGATGGGTGTTTTTAAGGGGATTGCAATATAAACACTTGAGGATTTCCATAGAAAATTCTATAAAATTGCAGTTTTCTTCCAGCCAGTGTATGCATAATAAACCCTAATGCCAGCTAATAATGAAATCACCACATTTCTCATATGTAAACTATAGGATTATTTTTCACATATTTTCGTATGTTTAAGGAAATAAGTAGCTTGAAACAGAATAAAGAAGTAGTCCGATGTAAAGAGTAATCTTATCCTGGCTTGACTCCTGCACTCTCACTGGGAATGGATGTCAAGGCCACCAAGACGGACATGCACAACTGGCCAGAACCCTAGGGCCACCAGCTGGCTCAGCTCTCGCACACGCCCTCTGGCTCCTTTACCGCTTTCCTCTAGGGAACAGTATCTGGGAATTATTTTTTTGCATTTTTTTTTTGCATAATTACATTTTCCTGGATGTTGTTCTAAGGCTCAGTGTAATGATGAGAGGTTTGGGGCAGAATAAAATCTATATCTATATCTATAGCTATATCTACATCTAGATATAGAAATATAATTTTTTTTGCTATCAGTTACATGCCAGACACTGTAAGCTAATTCTTTTTTAAAAATTATTTTATTTATTTATTTATTTGACAGACAGAGATCACAAGTAGGCAGAGAGGCAGGCAGAGAGAGAGGAGGAAGCAGGCTCCCCGCTGAGCAGAGAGCCCGATATGGGGCTCGATCCCAGGACCCTGAGATCATGACCTGAGCCAAAGGCAGAGGCTTAACCCACTGAGCCACCCAGGTGCCCTGACCTTAACATAATTCTTAAAACAACCTTCAAGAAAATATTTTATACAAATGGTGAAATTAAGAGTGAGATTTTGAGTTACTTTCTAAAGATTATGTAATCAATAAGTAACTGAATGGACTAGGATCTAAACCCAGATGTATGTTGTTGGAATGCTTTCCTCTACGATGCTGGTGTTTTCCATTTGAATACATAAACAATCAGTATACATGAAATACCATTTAAGGGTAAGTGATACAAGGAAAACCAGTTGCTTTTGTTCTAACATTTATTTCACAAATATGATTGTTTAGAATATGACTAAATGCACGTATATTAAATATACAACGAATTTACTCTGTGTGTGTGTGAGAGAGAGAGAGAGTGTGTGTGTGTATTCATAGTAGTGGAGGCGCAGAGCTGACGAAAGCCCGCACGTGCCGTACCAACATCAGAGATTTGAGTACCGCCGCGCTGTACCGTCTTCCCGCCGGGCCGCCGGCTGCGCGTGGCTCCAGCAGACAGAATGTTTGCCTTGGCGCCGGGAACCAGACCGTCCTTGTCCCGGCTCTGCGTCCTGTGCAGAAAAGCTCTCAAGGCTCATTGGTGGTGACTGAAGACCCCCAGCATCACCGCATGTCAGCCTCCCACACGGCCGGCTCCGCCCACCTTCATCCCAGTGCCCCTGACCCCGCTAACCGCCTCCTGACCGCCTCCTTGATATCCTTGTTGCGGAAGCTGTAGATGAAGGGGTTGAGGAAGGGTGTGAGCACCGAGTAGACCACCGCCAGGGCACGGTCGTAGTCCAGGGAGTAGCTCTTCTTCAGCCGCACGTACATGAAGAGGATGCTGCCGTAGAAGATGAGGACCACGGTCAGGTGGGAGGCGCAGGTGGAGAAGGCCTTCCTCTTGCCCGCAGCTGAAGGGATGCTGAGCACCGTGTGGATGATCTGGACGTAGGAGCTGAGGATCAGCAGGAAGGTGGCCAGGATCTTGCAGGAGTTGATAACAAAGTCCACGAGGACGTTGATGGAAGTGTCCGTACAAGCCAAGCTCAGCACGGGAGGGAAATCGCAAAAGATGTGCTGAATGCGATTGGGGCCACAGAAAGGGAGACGGGACACTAAGGAAATTTCAACCACCGGCCCAGCCAGGCCTCCCAACCAACAGCCAACAGCAATCTTGGCACAGAGTTCTGGGGTCATGAGGGTGGGATAGTGGAGGGGCCGGCAGATGGCTAAGTACCTGTCATAAGCCATAGCTGTGAGGAGGTAGCACTCAGCAGCCCCAAGAGAGTGAAAGAAATAGATTTGCAGGAGGCATCCGGAGAAAGAAATGGTCTTCTCCACACTGAGCAGGTTCGACAGCATCTTGGGGATGGTGGCCGCGGTGTAGCCGAGCTCCAGCAGGGAGAGAGCGCTGAGAAAGTGGTACATGGGTGTGTGGAGACGGGAGTCCAGGCGCACCACCAGGAATATCAGCAGGTTGCCCAGGACGGTGGTGAGGTAGATTAGAAGCAACAAGACAAAGAGGTACGCCTGGACCCCCTGAAGATGGGGAAAGCCCAGGATGATGAACTCTGTCACCTGGCTCCAGTTGCCGGGGCCCATGGCTCTCAAGTCATGGCCCTAGATGTGAGGCACGGGAGGATGAGGAAGAATGAGCAGACGTGAGCAGAAGCCCCCACCCCCTGCAGAGTACGGTGCTCCCAGCGAAGGCTTTCAGAGGCCAGAGAATCGATCCCTGCCAGCAGCCTCCTTCAGCTTCCACTCTGGTCATCAGACTTTAAGCACTCTGGTCTCACAGCTCATTTTGTAGTCCCCATAATCTGCTCTGTAACCCAATTATCTTGCTTAATGGAAACCATATAGGTTTTAGAAACTTAAATATTCCTCATCAAGGGTTTATCTTGTTACTTATCTACATTCCTTGTCTTAGGTCTAAACCATCCTTTACACCGGTAAAATATTGGTCGTGTAATGGACCAAGATTACATCACTTCAATTACATATATTTATTTTTAATTTCAACTGATTTTCTTCTTCAACTTCTGGATACCAAAGATTCTGCCCTTCCATCCTGGGCCCCCTCCCTCGTCCTAACAGAGACCCAGCTCTAGCAGCACCCTCTAGGAGCGTGGAGGTCAGAGTTTCAGTCTTCTGGACACCGACGTGAATCTCAGCCAATGCAAAAGGGGGTAGAGTAAATCTGCGAGTCACAGAAAACAAGGAGGCAAATCTCTCTCTTTGCGTTTCTGTTCCAAACTGTAGCCTCTTCCCTCTACTCTCCACCTTGACCAACCTCAGGCACACTTTGCAGATTTATTGCTTCACAGATGGTAAATATTTACATTGTACACTGAGGTCAATGTAATAAAAATTTATTGAATGTTTTTTGTATGGAAAGCATTATTCTTAGAACAGGAGCTAAATAAATACGTAATAGAGGCGACCCTGAAGTCAGGAAACGAATATTCTAATAGAGAAAATAGAGAAGCAACTAATTGCGAACCAACTGTGTGTGTGTTGGGACATTCCCTCGTCACAGAAACACGCTCCTATTCTCACTTACTCAACAATTAAACAACAAACCCCCCAAATTCCTTCTCCTGACTCACTTATCCCACAGCCACTGGTCTGTTTCCTCCCCTGTTCCCTCAACAATGTTCCCCCAAGGATCAAGCTTTCTCTTAAAGCATTGCAGTCAGACCCTCACCCCTGCCCCTCCTCACTCACACCAGTTACGTAAGAGCCACCAGTTCCCGGTCCTTGGGTTGCCTGGGCTGTCGGCCAGCCTTGGCCAGGGACTCGGTCCTGCCCCTCGGTAGGCTCTCCTCGTTGGTTCTCCGGGTGCCATCCTCCAGAGGTTTCCTACCAGAGTGGTCTCTCCTCAGTCGCCCTTGCCAGTTCTTTCTCTCTGCCCTACCTTTCTAATTCACAGAGCTCAGTGTTGATTCTTCCTTCTTCTTTGTTTCGTGAACTCCCTGCTTTGTCAATGCCATCCAATGTCCTGGCCAAAAGCACCAAATAGGTTGAAGACTTTCCAAATCAAATCTCAGCCAACACTGTGTCCCAAATTCCAGACTCAACACCCTGGTCCCACCTCCCTTGGGACGACTAACAGCCATCTCAAACCTCACTCCTGTGGGCGTCCACCATGGAGGCCTCCCCTCTCCAGCCTGGACAGTCATGGTCTTGTGGCTCACGCACCCAAATCCTTACCATGCTCCTTGTTTCTGTCTTTCTCTCAAATCCAGGATTTTCGCTGGGTTCCAGCTGGAACATCTCTCACCTCTGTCACTATAATCGGCTCCTACCAGATCCTTCGTGTTTATTTGTCTGTCGCCTGATTTTGGGTTTCACTGGATCATTAAAAGTCTTTTAAGTGTAATAGATAGTCCCATCAATTCATAAAAATAGAAAATTGTTTCAAACCACCACCAAAAAAAAAAAAAAAAGAAGAAGAAGAAGAAAGAAAAAAAGAAAGAAAGGAAGGAAGGAAAGGAAATGAAAAAAGAAAAGAAAAAGAAAAAGGAAGAAAAAAGAAATGGAAGGGAAGCTCCTGGCTCCATAAGACAATCCTCTCTGTCGCTGAAGAACCTCCATGATACACTGAATCCCCTCATTGACCTGACATCTGACTTTCACCCACTATCCCCAGCGCTGCTCTGTGGAAAATCCCTGTTGTTCTGGTCCAGATTCATGCTTTAAACACTGTCTTCACCATCATCACAGAAATTTCAGTTTGCCAAATTGGTCCCTGTGTTTAGTCTTGACCCTTCTGTTGGCAGCCTACCCTCCTGAGAACACAATTCCTCCCAAATCCGCACATAGACATCTCCTAACTGGGGGGCTCAAGTTCCCCACTTTCTTTCCCTGTCCGCGGCGAACACCAACCTTTCCCACATCTGAATTCCCAGCCATCCTTCCTCAATTTGCTTCCACCTTCAACCCATCATGAGCTGCAATATTTTCCTTTCATAAGTGCTGTGATTCCAAGGCAACTTTCTGTGAGGTTTCTGAAATTAAAATCTCAACTTTATGGCCTACCTCCCAGAGTGCGTGGCACATGTCTGATGCCTCAGAGTTGTGGCAAAAAATAAAAAAACTGATGATAACCAGGATGAGTAGTTCAGACCCTTAGTTCACCAGCTGCTCAACTCCTCCCATGGGTCTCCTGATATTGGAATCAGGGCTCTTATAAAACCTAACACATGTATAAATTAGCATCCATCTTACTTGGGTCCTTTACAACAATACTAAGTCCCTTTACTGCAAAACACTTTGAGAGCAAATCTTTTTCATTTATTTTCTAGTTCTCACCACTGCATTATCCATACCACCTGATTATTTAGGAACAGAAGCAAAGACCTGAGTTAAGAGGGGATGCAATTTTAGATCATCTCGTTCTATGTCTTCATTGTGCGAAAGAGGAAACCAGGACCCAGACGGGGCAAATGGTTTGCTCAGGATCACACAGGTTAAAACACGGCCAATTTGCTGATTCTGCACCCAGACTGTATGATAGCATCAAGAAAGCAGAATATCTTCTCATTTTATTTTAAAAAATTTTTTGTGTGTTCTGAATGATATGCCTGTGGACCCTGATTATTCTATACCCCTCCCTATTTCCGAACGCCCCATTTCTTCCCAGTGCTCCAACCAGGAAAAAACAGGAGAATAAAATGACAAAGTGACAATGTCCTTACCCAGAGCTCAACGGTGGGGAGGGCTCAGTGGGCCTTACGCTGGGGAGTCCAATCACCGCTCAGAGTCTGGAGCTGCAAGAGCTCCCTGCTCACTTCTCCCCTCATTTACAGTTACAGGGGCACCCCTGGGGCAGGAAGGGAGTGCAACACTTTGACGGAGCCCCTGGGGTTCAGTCACACCATGAGAGCCTCCTCTCCCATGGCCTGTGTCCTTGTTAAGTCCTCAAAGAGGCAGAAGCCCCTGGGCCTTTGGAGCAGCCCTCCCGGAGTTGCCAAAGTGCTCTCTCAGGGAGGGGACCGAGACACAGGAAGGTCATCAGCCAATGGTCCTTCATACCTCAGTAATAGTAACGACCTGCCCAGGTTGAGGTAGAACACCTCTCAGGGCAATGATTTTTTTTCAGCACAACACAGTTATTGGGGTGGGAGCCTGAGTTTCAAATGGGTTCCTGTGTTGTGAGAAAGCGTACACCTTCCAATGATAATAGGAACTTTCTAAAATGTGACTGGCCTCTTGGACCCCGAATGAGGACAGGGACAGGCCAGCGCACAACACTGTTAATACAGATTCCTGATCCTACCTGTTGCACCTTCCTACAATGGTTTTATCTTCTCTCACACACAGGACCCTCCCCTTTCCTCTCCTGTTCTCTTGGCTTGAAAAGAGCCCTGTCTCAGGACTTTGGATTTAAGTCTGGGTTGCTCTCCCAGCCATTTATGGGACACTGGATGCCCAAAGGAGTGTTAGGTTTCCTGGATTTCCTATGGACAGGCTACTCCTTGAGTCATAGGACTCCTCACACTCACTGAGATGACCAGGATCAAAGGACGGACAGTGGAGGGAAGGATACAAAATACAGGACCCCGGTACTGCTGATGAGAATGTAAAATGGTGCAGTCATTTTGGAAACCAGTTTAACAGTTTCTCAAGAGTTTAAACCTACCATCACCAGACGACCTGGCAATTCCACTCCTACATATGTCTACCCAAGAGAATGGAAGAAGAACTCGTAGATGGAAGCACTGATCGTAATAGTCAAAAAGTGGAAATGACCGAATTGTCCATCAATGGACAAATGGATAAATAGAATGGAGTATTATTTAGTACTAAATGTGAACATTCAACATAAGTATTGATGTGGTTGGATTAAACTCTATGCTACAGTATGGATAAACTTTGAACTCATGCTAAATGACCGACGCTAGTTGAAAAAAAAAAAAACATATTGTATGATTCCATGTATATGCAATGGCTAAAATAGGCAGATGCCTAGGAGTAAGGGACTAGGGGAGGATGGGGTGCTACAAATGTTCTAAAAGTAGCTTGTGGTGAGAGTTGCCCAACTCTGTAAATCTACCAAAAGTCATTGAATTGCACAGTTTAGGAGGTGAACTGCATAGCATGTGCATTATATCACAATAAAGAAAATAAATGCTTTTTAAGGAGGTGAAATAAAGACATTTTCAAGAAAAGAGTGAAAAAAATTATTGTCCGTAGACACGCATTACGAGAAATGTTAAAGAAAACTCTTCAGACAGAAGGAAATCAGACTAGATAGAAATTTCAACCTACACAAAGAATGAAGAGCACAGGAATGGCATAAGGTAAATAAATAGCATCAAACAGTGGCGTATTCTGCAACAGCCCTGAGAAGGAAAGAACTACAACAAGACAAGACGGTAGAGGGGCGTCTCAGGAACGCAATACAACAAGACAAGACGGTAGAGGGGCATCTCAGGAACGCAATCTTGAGTGATAGCAGCAGAAACAAAAGTGTAAGCTGTACAAATCAACTTAAACGAATTACCAAAACATGTCAAATCCCCCACCAGCATCAGATGCCAGGTACTGATCACGAGGGGCAGGAGAGGAGTTGTGTTGGCTGCCAGGGAGCCTGGGGGAGGTTTTGGAGATGTTTCCACTGTCCTATTCTGAACACTCCTTACATGAAGGTCTAATCTGTGGAAGTTCACTGAGCTGCACATCACTGAGTTCTCTATGGATATCTATCTTGCACCTTTTCATTTCTCTGCCAAATTGTAGGCTCTGTGTAATAAAAGGTTGTGGTTCCAAACACAGCAGCTGCACAAAGAGCATCATTTGAGTGAAGGAGAATAAGACAAATCAGGTGGGGGGTGTAAAACAAACTAGGGGACAAGCCAAGAGACAGGCGAGGGCACCCTTCTGTAGTCTCGGGATGCTTTGCTCTCTGTTTTCCACAGAGATTCCTGTTCTGCTGCATTTCAGGTGAGCACGGAGAAGACGGATGGGCGAGGAGGAATGTGCTGCCTTTCTCAGAGTAGGGAGTAGCAAGGGATCGTGAGAATGCCTTCTGCTCTCCATACGTCTAAGGACCATATGGAGAAGAAAGAGTTGTAATGTACAATAATATAGAGAGAAAAATGGATGCAGAAACAGAAAGGAGAGAAATCAAAATAGGTGAAGAAAGAGTAGGGCCGTCTCATCCATAAAGAACGACCATGGTTTCTCCCCTCTTTGTTCTGCAGAAGTTGTCGGTTTCTTTGTTTATATGTTTGCATATTGTATGTATGTACGTATACATATATGCGTATACACACGTATACATATGTCCACACAAATATGGAACTTTCATAACTTCATAAGCATATGCTGTACACAAGAAAAATAGTTTCAGCATCTAATTAATCTGCATGGCTAAAAAAAAGTCTTATGTTTGGGGTGCCTGGGTGGCTCAGTGGGTTAAGCCTCTGCCTTCAGCTCAGGTCATGATTCCAGGGTCCTGGGATCGAGTCCCACATTGGGCTCTCTGCTCAGCGGGGAGCCTGCTTCCTTTCCTTTCTCTCTGCCTGCCTCTCTAGCTACTTGTGATCTCTGTCTGTCAAATAAGTAAATAAAATCTTAAAAAAAAAAAGTCTTATGTTTGAAGGAAATGCTTGAATACTTAGAAAATTTAAAAAATCTATTTTAAGATAAAAATCTTAATTTTCAAGATAAAAATCTTAATCTTAAAAGAGTCTGGAAAATGTGTGACTCAGGAAAAAAAAAAACAAACCTATCATTTTGTGACAAATAGCTAGACTTGGAATTCAAGAATCTTTTGATATAAGAGAAAATAAAGGGTTAAATGGGGTCTTAGAACCACATAATGTTAACAGTGAACATCACCTAAAGAAAGCTTACCTGCCCACCACAGTTTGTGAATAAGAAATAGAGATCCAGAGAGGATAACCAAGGGATGCAGTAATTAATGATTAATTGTCAGTATTATCCAAAGGGATTTAAAGGCGGAGGTCAGCAAGCTGAGGCTGGCTGCGCAGGAGACAGTGGGTGAGTTCACCCGGAGTGGATCAAAGGACTGTAAAAAAGAGTGGGTTCCAGTAGTGATTAGAGTGGGGACCAGAATGTGTTAGTGAGAGCAGTGGGTCAGATTCATTATATTTTTCACTCTTGACATTTTTACTGATACTCAGCAAGTTTAGACACTTGTTAGATTCTGGACATATAGCAAGTAACAAAACTGGCATGATTTCAAACAAAATGCAATTTATAGATTGTAAGAAAGAACAACAAATTATATATTATTTTGATCTCTTTATCTGCATATATGCATATAAATTGTGATACATATTTAGAAGGAAACAAACATAACTTCAAAGAGAAAAAGGAGTCCCATACATTAGATAACATGCACTAGGTGACCATGTACATTATCCTCTCCACGATAATGTCACTGGAATGTGACATCAGAACATCACTCACACGATGAGAAGGGAACCAAATGAAACACTGGGGGGAAACAGTGCAACATTCTTGGAGCCAAGAATAACTCAAGCATTTAATAAGATAGGACCAAAAAGATAAAAAGATGGATTCGAGGAATAAGGAGAAAATGAAGAGATAATGATGCAGTTGAAGCTGAGAGACCAACCTTTTTGAGAAGGAAGAACTGGTCACGTGTGTCGAGAGGTCAAGAAAGAGGAAAGACAAAAACGGTCTCATGGATTCAGCCTGGGGATCATCATGATCTTGGCAAAGTGTTTTTGGGAAAGGTCTGAGCCAATTCCAGATGGCAATGGGTTGTAAAGTGGGTAGGAAGTGAAGAAGAGGGGGTAGATTGCAATAATCACATGGAGAAGTTTAACTGGAAATGGGAGCAGAGAGACATAGACCTCTAGCGGGCTGAGAATGTAGGCCAAGGAAATATGTGTGCTTGTTAAGAAGGGAAATTCTAAAGTATTCTTAAATGTTCAAAGCACTGATCAAGTAAAAAATGGAAAACAGTAAAGATACAGGAAATTAAAGAAAAACGTAAACTATGCCTTTGAGAAGACAAAAGGGGATGAGGTCCATAGCATGTGTGATAGTGGGAAGATTACTCAAGGTCAAGACAAAGGCCCATAGAGCTTGAATGAGCCAACATTGAAGTGGAAGACAGACCTTGGTAAAGGGTCAGTGGTGAGTGGGACTGGCTCCCCCGCCTTTCCGGAAGATGGTCCTCCTGATGGCCTTAATGAGTTCCTTGTTACGAAGACTGTAGATGATTGGGTTGACCAGTGGTGTCAGTACAGAGTAGACCACAGCAAGTGTCCGGTCAAGGGTCAGAGAATAGCTCTTCCTTAGGCGCACATACATGAAGATGATGCAGCCAAAGAAGATGAGAACCACAGTGAGATGTGAGGCACACGTGGAGAAGGCCTTCTTTCTCCCTGCAGCTGTTTTTATTTTCAGGACAGCACCAATGATTCTTCCGTAGGAAACCATAATGAAGAGGAAGGTTATAAGGATGATGAAGGCGTTGATGGCAAAGTCCACGAGGACATTAATGGCTGTGTCCTTGCAGGCCAGGCTCAGCAGAGGTGGAAAGTCACAGAAGATGTGTTGAATTTCATTATAGCCACAGAAGGGGAGCTGGGACACCAGGATGACTTCAGAAATGGGACACAGGAAGCCACAAGTCCAACAAGCAGCAGCCATCTTGCCACAGAGTGCCGGGGTCATGATTGCAGGGTAGTGGAGGGGCCGGCAGATGGCCAGGTATCGGTCGTAGGCCATGGCTGTTAGAAGGTAGCATTCAGAGGCCCCTAGGGAGTGAAAGAAGTAGGTCTGAAGGAGACACCCTGCAAAGGAAATGGTCTTCTTCTCACTGAGCAGATTGGCCAGCATCTTGGGGATGGTGGTGGCTGTATACCAAAGTTCCAGGAAGGAAAGTATACTGATGAAATGGTACATGGGGGTGTGTAGGGCTGCGTCCAGTCGTATGACTAAGAAGATGAGTGTGTTCCCACAGATAGTGAACAGGTATGCTGACAGCAGCAGGACAAAAAGCCAGCCCTTGATGTGGCCCACTTTGGGGAAACCAAGGAGCACGAACTCAGCCAAGCTCGAGTGGTTGTGAGATTCCATGGAAGGCTGAGGTGGGGGAGGGAGGAAGGGAGACAAACATGGGGACAGGTGACTGCCAAACCCAACTCAAAACTTCATTTGTATTTATTGTTTTTTTTTTTTTTTTAAATTTAAAGGCAGCATTTCATTACTCCAACTGCCACTTCTGGGGATACTACTCTAAAGTTAACAACCGCTAACGCTTATGACGCAACAAGCATTTTTACACGTGGTTTGTATTTTACTTCATTTTCACACAAGTGATGAATATCCTTGTTATACACATTTTACAGCTGGGAAAGTTCGAGAACAGATAGAAGGGTGAGATGATAAAACTCATTTCTTAGAGACACCATGTGACAAAAACAGGACTTGAACCCCTGCCCTTCATGCTCTCCACACTGTGTGCCCTTCCCCAAACATTCTATCCACTTCCTCGGGTCTTAATGTTTCCTTCAGTCAAATTCAAAAGGTGAGATTTGTGAATGAGATGAAGGCAGAGGCAAGTCTATTGTTCCCGTTGACTAACACAAACACTTCTCGAATGCACAGATGTCCGGCATCCAGAATCTGACCTCAGCAAGGTGCAGTCCCTGCCCCCAGACAGCTGACGGCCTCGAAGGGAAAGCAGCACAGCAGTCAGTCCTCCTGGTATCACCTGAGAAGTGCAGAGCCACGGAGCGCTGAGGAAGGGGCTGGTTCCTCAGCCCAGGCTGACTGAGAAGCTTCTCAGAGGGAGAACCTCTCGGACTGAATTTTCCAGAAACAGTGGCAGTTAGTTAGCTAAAAGAAGAAAACAAACACTTCAGACAAAAAGCACATGTGTAGGTGCAGGAGAGGAAGAGCAGGACCTCAAGAAATGCACGTTCCCCTCTGTGGTGAGACAGCTGGGACCTTAGCCCCTTAGGAGGAATGTTAGCCAGAGGGACGGCATGATCAGTTTTTAAAACATCACTGATAGTCAACTATCCTGACCTCCAGCTCAGACACAAAGGTGTGAATTTGCCTTGTGGGTGTTTCTGGTGGAAAGCCAAGTGGGTGGTTCACACAACAACCCCACCAAGAGTCAAGAAGCACACATTCTGCATGTCAGAAAATCGATGGTTATAAGTAGAGGTGGGGAAATCATAGCTGGCTTGGCAAAATTTCACACCAAAAAAAAAAGTGTTGCATATTCTAATTATTTTCAAGCACTGTGAGAAGCAAATGCAAAAAGGGAGAGAGAGAAACCACTGAACCACAGACACAAAACATCACAGAGAGTATGAATACGAACACGGCAGCTGGAGACAGCGACACCACACCCTGTAGAGGTCTTGGTGCATCTGGAGAGGGCTGTCCAAATTCTAGATTCCATGCTGACCATCTGCCGTCTCTTACTTATTTTGCAATTCTAATACTTGATACAACGGCTTTCACATTCAAAGTATTCCAATGTTTTAATAAAACTAGTTAATTTAATAACTGGTAGGGCTCCCCACACTTTCCCCTCGGCTCATACCACCCACCCAAACCCCAACGTGGCTCCCAAACCCGAGCACCCTGCAGTACTGAAAAATTTCGAGTTTGATGTTTTAAAATGCTGGATGGTCTCAGAGCACTTTGTGTGTAAGGAGGTCCTTGTGAACCTCTTGTATCTATAGGAGCTGTGCACTCTCCACTCCAAGTACAGGAGACAAATGAGGTTAGAACAGAAATCTTGGCTTCACTGCATTCTGTCATCTGTGCCCCCTTAACCTCTTGCTTCTACCCTCTTTCTTTTCCCCCCGTCCGACAACCGCTTCTCATCCTTCAAAATTAGACCAAACGGGAGCTCTCTGGTGAAGCCTTTCCTGGTTCCGTTGGAAAACGTGACTGATTCCTTCTTCCACGTGCAGTGCCCACTTAGCACACAGCATCACCTTCGTGAGAAGTCTGTCTTCCCCGGGACCTGGCAAGATCTCGGAGAGGCAGAGCTTCATTAACGACTGTGCATCCCGCCAGTACCCAGAGCGACAAGCTCAGAGCTGTGAGCTCAGTGAAGGCTTTGTGAATGTACCTCAACCTTCCTGTAGCCTGAATTTAAGTTATATTTTTAGTTGCACCTGAACACTTCCTTCCTGCCGTTCCCGTGGCATCTCAAGCTCAGTGTACCTACAGGAACTTAGCCTGGAAGATCTGGGCTTGCTTCCCTTCCCCTAGTCCTGTTCAAGAGCCCATTCCTTGCTCTTCCACGGGAATTAAATTCCACAGGTTTTTCTGATCACCTTCGGTGTGTAGTAACTGTGACTGACAACATTTGCTCTTCTCACCAGTTAGCTGTCCTGAAGCCAGCTGCAAGTGTAGGTCAAGACAAACAGGGAATGATTCCAGAAGGGCCCACCCTCTGGATCTCCGATTCTAGCCTCAACAAGTGTCCTTCACCCCGCAGCTGGAGAGCCTGCGTCCCGGCCTCTCTAGGTGACTCCTTCCCACTGCAGCTGCTCCCGGGATGACCCATCTCACGAGATCTTTGTATTCACGGCTCCTGGGTCATGAGGGATCGTCTCTGAAGACCCCACTCTCGACCCTCCTGACGGCACATGGCCAGTCTGTGGCCGCACATGCGGCAGCTTCCTGTCTCTCCACATTTTCGGAGCAGGTGTGAGCCCCGTTAGCCACTCTCAGTTGTGGACTGAATTCACGTATTGAACGGGGGCTCAGGACCATGGAGAGGGTCTTTCTCGTCTGGTTGTCTATGACTCTCAGAGCCAGACATTCCAAGTCCTCACGGGAGTCATCTTTCCACTGAGCCACCTCTCCAATGTCAGAATATCAGCTGTTTTCAAATCCCTCAGTACCGGTCCCACCTTCCAGACCCCCAGTCTGCATCACTAGTGTGGCCCTCGGATCACCTACCAGCAGCTGCGCGTCTCCTGCATCTGTTTCTGTCTTGCTGGGCTCAGACGTATGTGGGAGACTGAGACTGGATCTAGGAGACTTTTCTCTCTGTAGAGAGGCCATCCCCATGGGGCAGGGTCCCCTGAGCCAGCCTGTTTCAGGCCACAAGGGGCACAGACAAGGAAGAGACCTCCAACCCCAGAGGCAGTGGGGATCAGGGCCCTCCTCCTGGGAGGGCACTTGGACGGATGCCATGTCACCTTCCCCACCCGGGCTCCGAGAAGCTCTCCCAAATGCTCCTGTCTCACCATCCCTTCCTTCACACCTACCCCTCCCCTATCACCACCAGCTTCTTAACACAGACTCCTGGACTCCGGCTCTGAAACAGGGCCCCACTCTCCTACTCCTCTTCCCAAAATCACACGCTCCCTCCCATTTCCTGTCTGGCCTCACAAATCCAAAGACTTTGTATTTCCCTGCATCTTTCCAGCCAGATACTCCACCTGATCGTGTGCCTGACCCAGCCCTACTTCTCTCTTCCTTCGGGAAGCCTCCCTGATAGGAGCAGGCAGTTCTGGGGGTGGGGAGAAGTATGGGTCGTAGAGCCTCAGAAACCTTTATTTCAACCCTAGCTCTACCAAAATACCCAATTACGAAGGCTCTACTAGGTCACGTGTGTCTTTCTGAGCACAGCACACACATGGATACGATTTTTGCAGTTACTCTGTGAGGTGGGTGCCAGGGTGATTTCCATTTCCCATGTGGGGAAACCAAGGCAAAGAGAGTGTAATGTGTCCCAGGTCATGCACTGAAAGTGCCCCTGCTCTGACCGCAGAACCGTGCTCAACACCAAGCTCAGAAATGCCGGTCGTGGTCGGGCTGTCCTGCTGAGCCCCGCTCACGGCCACGCGGCCTCAGACATTCCTGCGTGTCTTCCAGTCCGTGTCGTCCCTGCGTAGGTGTGTGCCGTGAGGTTAAGTGCGATGAACACACAAAGTCACCCCTTCATTCCAGAACGTGTCTGTGTACCTCCCGGCTTCCTGTTGTAGAGGTAAATGCGTGTTAATTAAACTCCCCCAAATAACTCCGCAACCACATCGAAGTCACTTCTCTTCCAGCCGAAGGACGGGACCACACCTGTTGTTTCACGGCGTCTGTCCCAATGACTCCCGGCCATGCGGGGTCGCACATCACGGGCACCGTGCAGGGTTGAGTAAGGGCGTGTTCGAGCGGAATTCCTAAAGGATTCATGAAGGCGGTCTGCGGACGGCGCCGGGGAGCCGGGCTTGGTGTGAACTATGATGGGGCGTCTTAATGAATCTTACCCAGAAGGTCGGTGAGAGCGGTCAGTGATGAAGAAGCAGTCACTCACATTCACTGGGAGAGGGAGATCCTTTCTTTATCGTCTATGTGGTGATGCCATTTTTGTACGTGCTTCTACATGATGATGAGGTGGCCTTTCTCTTCCTCACATCGCCACAATCACCGAGGGGCCTAGGCTGACGCTGCTATTCTGTGAGAATAGAGAGCTCTGTACTTACGAATTAGTCTCATTTCTAATAACTTGTGAGCCATGTCCGTTCCCATACTGAACTGTAGGCTTCATAACGGCAGGGACTGGGGCTCTCTATTCGGTGTCTGTGTTCCACACAGACGCCTCTTGTCTGACCCAGTGCCAGCGTCGAGAAGACCCTAGTCATGTGTTAACCGATAGAGAGACACGCGCCTCCCTGTCCTTACGTGCCTGGACAGCTTTGTGTGTTGTCATACTTGCTCACTTTGTTCCTCTGCCCGGACCCAAGACCCTTCCTTATCCCCTCGGTGGCTCCTCTTGTGACATTCAGTCTATTTCCGATGAGCTTTCGGAGGCTGCTTGAGTCTGGTTCTCATCACCAGATAGAGTCTGGCTCTACCATCTGCCAACTTCAGGTCACCTATACTGTTGACGAGTATACTCTAGGTCTCCTGTGAGGTTATTCCTGCAACTTTCGAGTGTCACTGCTGACTGAGACGCCTGGGGCAGACCCCTAGATCTTTTTCTTCAAAGTTATTATAAAACGCATGTACTTTGAGAAAAGTTGTTCCTCTAACAAGAAGCCCTCCCAACAACGCTGTCACCCAACCCACACCTTCCCTTGTGTCCAGGACATGTTCATGGGATGGGGCCACGCAGGCAGAGAGAGGCAGAGGGTAAGAAGCCTTGAGGAGAAGCTGAAAAGAGGAAAGTGTTCTGCAAAAGCTTCTAAGGATGCTGTCTCCGAGCCAGAGCCGTCGGCGGGGAGGTGCCAAATTACAGACAAGCAGAGAACAGGAGTCGCCGCTTTATTAACTTGTCCTGAGCACAGAGTTTGTCCTGCGGTGATGAGTTCCTTTGTTAGAGTGTCCCAGTCTCTACTTTGTAGGTGACATGTAAATATGGAGGAAGGAGAGGGCCAACTGTTTATGAGAGCCACAGGGTGAACACTTCAGGCTTTGCAAGCCCTTAGGCTGTGTCACAACTATTCACTCTGCTGTCGTGGAGGGCAAGCGGCCACAGACAGCAGCTGAAGGGACCCGGCGGGGCTGGGCTCCAGCCGAAGTCTATTTCCAAAACAGGCTACAGATCTGATTAGGACCATGGACCATAGCTGGATTGGGATTTAGTTCAGAACCCCCTTCCATGTGCGCATGCACACACACGCACTCACACACACAGGCATACACACTTTGCTTTGATTAACATTTTTCTACCTCTAGTGTTTCGACACGGCTTCCACGTGTCATGAACCCTAGAAGATGTCTCTCCGCATCCCCAAAAGCCTCCATCCAGCCTAAAATTTGTGTGTCAAGCAAATAGATATTCTTTGACCAGTTTTCTATTATTTGAGCTTCAAATCAATCTATACATACAAACTCTGAGGACATGCCTGAGACCCACCTCTCTAATGGCCCCCCAACTCCACCGTCAACCCTGACATTTCCTGTCACTTGTCACACCTTGGGGAGCACACATCCACCCCACACCCTGTCACTCAGAACTCGTAGATGGAGCCCTTCGTGTGACAGGTGGAAGGCAGAGATGACACCCACAGGCCCCGAGGAGAGCAGCGGTGCCAGCGGGAGTGTCATATAAACCCCCTCTGAAGAAGACAAATGAAAATTTCAGAAGAGCCAGCCCACGAGGAAGGAAATAAGCTATAATTAAACGGACTATCAAGCCATCACTGGGGCCTCAAAGTTTGTTTAGAATTTAAATAAATCTCTTGATTAATATTAATATGAGTAGCATAAAAATATAATTCTATAAGCCCCTGGAAACTAGACGGTCGTGCGCAGGAATCACGCGGAAGCAAGCCGAGCTGAGTTGCACCTGACGCTGCCTGCAGTCTGCCACAGGCACAGAGCACATCTGTTTGGTTTCCACCTTAATTTTCACTATGCAAATTACCTCGTCGACCCCAAGGGCGTCATAGTCGTGTCTACTGCGAGAGAGGACAAATGGTTCCTGACTTGGACTTGCCATTAATCATCTCTGCTAGATCGGGAAGTGTCAGTTCTCCACCACAGCCCCCCAAAAAAGGCCTTTGTTTCCTGAGACAAAAAATTATGGAAATGCAGAACAGCTCTCGATTTCTAAAGTGATAATCACAATCACTTTCTTCCCCCCCTTCGGTATGCCTGTGTACGAATCTAAAAAAGAATAAAAAATAAAAATAAAAGTCCTTTTGGCAATTTTGAAGCTAAAATTATATGCATCTTTTTATAAATGGTGGCAGGCGCCCTACAGCCTCCTGTTGAGGGTTCCAAATGCTGAATGTTGTTTGGCTTCTCGTGTGGATTTAATACTCCCCCACGTGGCACATTTTAGTTCTGCTTTTAAAAAGCCATTAGAGAAAAGATGTACTTTGTTGTATAAACCAAAGTCTCAGTGATAATTTCTTCTAATGCTGTCACTTTCAGAGGCCACTGAGTGTACCTGAACTATTTTATAATCTGACCCACCTGATGTCGCTCTCGCCGGCAAGAACGACTCGGAGACTCACGTAGCAGCGAACCTTCTTCTTTAATCGCTTTTTTCTTTCCCCCTCCTCTACCCTCGGCGCATGCGTTTTTATACAGGCAGTGTTAACCAATCAAAATGCAGCGCTCATGCACCTCCGGCGAGAGTGGACCTAAATGAACAGCCAATCATATTCAGTCCCTTACAGCTCTTAGAGTAGGCCTCCTGTACTGGCTCCCGACATCTCCCCCTTTTTTATTTATTTGTAATGGCTGAGATCATGCCTGTCTTAGGTTGCCAATCCTCAGCACACATGCTTACCCATCATCGGGTACTCTCCCTGGTCGAAGAGCCCCTGTCTTAGGTTGCTATGGTGTGGGATCAGTCTTACTCGTCTTTGACTACCGATCTAGCATGCTTAGCCATATCTGGGGGGAGGTACCAGCTTCAAGAGCCATCATGGCTTGAACCATGAGGTGTTATTGTCATTGATTGCGACGGACACGGCCACACACCCAACGTAACATTAGTACGTTAGCTGTGATTAAGAGAACAGCCATGGCACCAAGTCCGGCCCACTATTTGAGGAACGAAACAGATTGCTGTAACATTTTTTTCCACTCACTAACAGGTGCAATAGTTACTTTGGTAGAATTTATGGATATAATTTGAGCTCGTAATTGCCTAGTTAAATTTTGAAATTGACAGTTCCAGGTACCATTAAGCATTTTTCCCAACTGTCTAGAGAGGTTAGCTGCTAAGGATAAGTTGTTATGAGCTATAGGGGTGATACAAAGTCCGGCCATATTATGTATGCATCCTATCGACACAATTGACTCTAGGATATCAAGTTGTTCCTGTACAAGATCAACCCTTTGATTTACAATAAGGATCCCAGCATGCAAATGTCCATTAATTTGTTCTTGCGTAGCCAATGCTTCAGCGACCATTCCTGTGATGTTGTTGAGCGCAGCTGCTGTCTGTACCGAGGTTGTCAACGCTACCGCGGTAGCAGTAGCAGCGGCGGCAGATGCTGCGATAGCTGCAATAATGGCTGCTGTTATTCCAAAGTCTCGTTTATGTCAAAGCAGCACCGGCAGGTTGTCGGGGTTCACCTGTACTGGTATCGGGATATACGTCGGTATCTTGGCTATTACTGCTGAGTCTCCCACCGTGGCGTTCCAACATTCTGATAGCAGACAATTCTGGGACTCACAAGAGAGACTAGATGACTTGTTAATAGTAGAAGCATTAAAAACTATGAAGAGAAAGGGAGCTCTAACACAGACGGGCGTTGGTGAGTAACTTATGTGCTTAGCTGAGGTGCAATTGCAAGTAACATTTGTTTCAAATCGAGAGCCTACGTGATAGTTGTACATACAGTTACGCCATGTAGACCCATTAATAAAGTGAAGGCTTTCCAAGCCTGTACATGCCTGTGCAGCGTTGCAGAGCAGCCACCTATCTAGAAGGTGAGCTGACGCGCCTTGCGCTGGGTCTTGGTAGGTATAATTATAGCCAAAAAAGGTGGAGTTAGAGTAAGTGGGGATTTTAGGACTGAAGGAGAATCCTGTTCCCACCCAAACTCCTGAGAGGCTACTATGGCAGCCACTCGTGCGGTGCAGCTCGCACAATAGCAAGCCTTGGTGCAGCAAGGTTTATACGGAGGAGGCCCCTCGTCGGGTGGCGCTGTTGGGGCTGGGCGCGTGGCCACAGGATCTAAGTTATCTACCACTTCCGTCTTTGTTTGTAACTGCGCCATAGCTCCTTCTTCCGCTTTTAATTTCAGCTGCACCATAACTTCCCCCTGCATTTTGAGCTGCACCATAGCCTTCTTTAGCTTTTCCTCCTTTTTTGCAAGCTCCTTTTGCATCTTGCTCACCTTTTGGCTTTTGGGCGATTTCCCTCCTCTGCTCCTTTCCAAAAACTAGGGAACCATTTGTCCCACTTCTCTCAAAAACAAACGAGCTGTTTTATTTTTTAAAGAAATACCAATTGCCTTAAGGATATCAGAAAGCGGCCCCAGCATTTTATATGTGGCCATCTTGTTTCCCATCCCGGAAAGCTTTACTCTCGTCCTTATCCTAGGAACTTTGCAGCCATCTCGTTTCCCATCCCGGAAAGCTTTCTACGCTCGTCCCCGACTTGAGGAACTTTCCCTGCCACTAGACAGAAATAGGTGCACTCTTTACCTGATCGTCGCCGACTCCGTGCGTCTCTCACGATGAGATTCCCGGGTCTCAGCACCACTCGTCGCTCTCGGCCCGCAAGAACGACTCGGAGACTCACGTAGCAGCGAACCTTCTTCTTTAATCGCTTTTTTCTTTCTCCTCTACCCTCGGCGCATGCGTTTTTATACAGGCAGTGTTAACCAATCAAAATGCAGCGCTCATGCACCTCCGGCGAGAGTGGACCTAAATGAACAGCCAATCATATTCAGTCCCTTACAGCTCTTAGAGTAGGCCTCCTGTACTGGCTCCCGACAACCTGATGTCTGGTGGAAACCCTGCCACCAGCCGCCGCTCCCCACTCTACCCCCCGTGCCCCTTTTCTTCTTGAACGTTGTGACTATTCTTAACTTTGGGGAAGATTGTCAAATCCCATGAATACCACATTTGGAAACTGTATGACATATTGTTTTTATCAAAAGGCCAATTCAGGGTGCAGAGATGTTTTCCTCATATCGATTTCCTGAAGCACGAATGTGTTCTATCTTATTATCATTTATAAGTGTTAGATAATGACCTTGAATACAAATTTGTAAGAGAGGCTCCAAAAGCCTTGAACGTCTTTTGTTAAGTACTTTATATATATTTTTGTTGCTATAATGAATTCTCTTTTCTTAAGATTTTATTTAAATTCATGTACGTGAAAGAAGATATACAATGCCTAACATACACACAATTTCTCTTTAATTATATTTTATGATAGCTGTTGTTATATAATTATGCAATTGAACTGTGACCAGCAGGCTGGTCAACCCTCCATGTCAATTTTAATAATTTGTCTGTACTTCAACATAAGTAAGAATAAATCTAAAAATAAATACAGCTTTTCCCATTGTTGATTCTTTTAACTTCTTTATTCCTTGTGCTTTTCGCTGTGATAACCAGTACCTCTGGCAACATTGAACGGGAACTGTGTTAGCCATTAATCTCGGTTCACTCTCGATCTTAAAGGAAAGGCTTTTCATAATTCACTATGAGGTCGGCTGCATGATTTTTTTTTTTTAAGATTTTATTTATTTGCGAGAGAGAGAGACAGAGAACACTCAAGCAGGCAGAGAGGCAGGCAGAAGCAGCAAGAGAAGCAGGCACCCTGCCGAGCAAGGAGCCCGATGTGGGACTCGATCCCAGGACCCCGGGATCACGACCCGAACCGAAGGCAGCGGCTCAACCAACTGAGCCACCCAGGCGTCCCGATTTTTAAAAGTGCCTTATCAGGAGCGCCTGGATGGCTCACTTAGTTATGTATCTGCCTTCAGCTCAGATCATGATCCCGGGGTCCTGGGAGCCCCTGTCTGGCCCCTGCTCAGTGGGGAGCCTGCTTCTCCCTCTCCTCCGTGCTCCTTCCTCTCCTCCCTCCTGTTCTCTCTATTTCTGTCTCTCTCTCTCTCTCTCAAATAAATAAAATCTTTTTTTAAAAAATGCCTTATCAGGAAGCCTTTTTGGAGTTTTGTTATAGTTTCTCATTTTTAAATTATGAATGATTATTGAATGCATTTTTATTCCTGCATCAAAAGAGATTCTCATCAGGGATTTTTTATTTTTTAATCCATTAATATGATAACTTGTTTTATTCACTTTTCAAATGCTAGGTCAACCTTGCATTCCTGAGATAAACCAATCTCAGTCACAGCCACTTAGTACAGATGACTGAACTGGGCTCAGGGCGAAGTGGAGGGCAAAGTTCGCCTTGATGTTGACGAGTGAGACGGGCCTCCAAGTCTTTCTTCTTACACTGGTTTTATTTATTTTGGAATCAGCGTCAAGAGAGCTTCTTAAAATGCATCATTGAGTGGTATTTCCAGGAATTCTGTTCTCTGGAGGGGCTAAACACAGGACTTACCTTTTTCTTTAATACCTGGTAGAGCCTGGTGGTAGGTATTAACGGGGGACATTTTGCATGGAGCACTGGGTGTGGTATATAAACAATGAATTTTGGAACACTGAAAAAATAAAATTAAATTGAAAAAATCTTGGTAGAACTCAAGAACTCACTTGCTAAGCTATTGGGGTTCTCAGTTTTATTTACAGGAAAATTTTGAACTAATCTGCTATTAATATTTTCCACTGCTTCCGAACTTGACATTGGTAATTTTAAATTTCCTGGGAATGAATCTGGCTAGCTAAATTTTAATTAATGAGTAATGCTGTTTATAGTTATCATCTCATCATTTTAAACTTTGTGACTTAAACTGATAGTTTATTTTTCATTCTTTGTATTTCTTACCTCTCTCTTCCTCTTGTTTATTACTCTTGTAAGGAGTTTGTTCTTTTTTTTCTGTAGAATGAACTTTTTAATTTCTATGTCTTCTTTGTTGTATTTTTATTATATTAATTTCTGCTCCCCTGTGCATACTTTCTTTTCTTCAAACTTCTTCATTTTTTCTCTGATATTATTTTTCTAAGTTCTTACTTTAAATTAATTTTGCACATTCCTTCTCTAATGATGCAAACATTTAAGGTTATGAATTTCTCTCTAAGAACCACTTTCGCCTTACCCAGAAGTTCAAAATCGCGATTTTTTATTATTGTTCAGATCTAAATATTTTCTATTTTCGTTTCCAATTTCTTCTTAAATCCATAAATTGTTTAGAAATGCTCTTTTAATATCAAAATATGGACATTTTAAGTTTATCATTTAGTTATTTATTATAAATGTAATTATATGATGAGTTAAAAGCCAGTCTATACAATATTAATTCTCTTAACGTGTTGAGGCTTGTTTTATTTTGAGTAATGATTGACAAAGAGAAATTGTATGTATTCAAGGTGTACAATTTGAGGCTTTGATTTACGTATGCAGTAGTCCCTTCCTGTGTGTAGGCAATGTGTTCCAAGCCCTCCCGTGGATGCCCCAAACTGTGGAAATACATACATATTATATTTTTTCCAGTACATACATACCTATGAACAAGTTCGATTCTCAAATTACAGTAAGAGACTTAACTCCAGGGAACAAACTGAGGGTGGCTGGAGGGGAGGTGTGCGGGGGATGGGGTAACTGGGGATGGACATTAAGGAGGGCCCGGGAGGTGATGAGCACTGGCGTTCTATGCAAGGGACCAATTACGAAATTCCACCCCTGAAACTAATAATACACTGTATGTTGACTGATTCGCATTTAAGTAAAATCTTTGAAAAAAATAAATAACAGTACTAATACTAAAATGAGACAAAGATGAGGAGGTACTGTGGTAAAAGCTGCGTGAGTGTGCTCGCTCTCCTGCTTCCAGCGTACCTGGTTGTCCTGCACTCACTCTCCTTGTGCTGGTGTGAGATGGTAAAACTCCTGCCCAGCGGCGGGGGAAGGAGGCAAGAGGCGGAGCGTGGGGCTACCCTGACCTCATGGAGATGCGTCAGAAGGAGGCGCCTCTGCTTGCAGCCGGGGGTAACCGTGGATTTCTGGGGAGAACGGCTCACTGTGAAATGATTGCCACCATCAAGCTGATAAACTATCCACCATCTCACATACTTCATTTTCTTTTTCGTTCTTTCTTTCTTTTTTTTTTTAAGAGAACTAGGAAGATTTACCCTCTCTGCAAACGTCAAATAGACAATACAGTATCTTCACTTTGGCCACCAAACTCTATGTTAGGTCTTTGGGACAAGGGACACACAGCTCCAGTGAACCTTATTTTACAACCTAGGGTGTGTTTGATGCCATGCGTGCTTCCAGTCGATCCGTATTTTACATGCCTTCAGTGCGTGGGTCGTGACAAGTAGTATCCTTAAATGTTTTATTTCCTTACTTATGATTTTATCTCTCTGGAGTATTATTTACTTGGGGGGGTGGATATCTTACTTTGGCGGTGAGTGTGATCATTTTGTTGATGGTTCTCCCACCTGATGGTAGGACTTCCTCCATAGGGACAGTCCCCTTCCAATCTGTGGCAATGCTGTTCTTTCCTCTTGCTTGGGAGAGGTAACACATTTGAAATGAGTTCAGACTCTTCATCTACTAATTGATCTTGGAAAGAAAATGGATTCATTTTCCTGCTATAGGAAATGTAATGAGAAAACGGAGACAAAATACGCCAGTAAAAATGGCATGTCTGTGTAAGAGACTGTGGGGTTAGACAGGAGTCTGGGATAGTTCTACGGAGAAGGGAACCCACTCCTACCTCTTCAAGGGAAAGTAAAAATGGCAGGAAGCCTGAGGCCGAAATCTGGCCAGAGAAATCTTCATATGTGCCCCGTGGCAGGCCACGTTCTCTGTAAGTAGGACATTCACTCTGTGGGACAGACAAGTAGGTCCTCCACTGACCACCACGACCCACCAAATTCACACGCCACCAACCATTTCTCCTGCCATGTGGTGCTCAGTCAAGGCCACAGACCTTCTGCTTCAGGTCAACATGGCAATGTAGAGACTGTGCCCTGGTGATACGGTGGGAAGGGTTAGAAGCCCTTGGTACTGTCCATTCCCAGCCTGTTTCTAAATTCCCATGTAACCTGGTCAGGTTATTTCCCACCTACTGACTTCATTCTTAACTTCTGTAAAGATAGAGGGATTTTGACAGAGGGAGGGTAGGCCCTGCCTAACCTAGAAGCTCACCTACTTGCAGGCAATATCCGTTTCAAGTAAGTCTTCAAACATCCTATGTTGGCTTAACCTGGACTTGAACTTTGTCCCTATCTCAACAGGATAGACCCCTCCACTACCCCATCCACTCCCGCAAGAAAGCAACAATCACTTTGACTAGGGATGGGATAGGGTCACAGGTTCAATATCTGATGTTGTAACTCCTATAAGATTAACCTTCATGGTTTAATAATATTAAAATTAGTTTCTTCTTACTTAGGAGACCCCACATCCAAAGCTCAGAGCAGAAAATGTAGTCCATATGTGGGCTGGATGGTCATGGAAAATTGACCTGAGACCAAGGCTAAATTGTCTTTAGAAAAACCTCAAATTGGACCATCCATCTTCATTTACTAAGTGGGGGTTCTTAAACGTTCTATAGCTCTAGTGAGGATTACTGATTAGGGAATGAGGTCAGTGCTATGCTATGTCACCCCACACACATTTTCCTTCCAGGAAAATAAGTTAAAATAAAAACCAAGTCATCCTTGCATTAGAGATAAAGTATCTCAACATCCACATCAACAAAATAGGAAATCCAAAACTCATTTACTCTTATTGTTTTTTTTAAAATGCTCCCCCAGAATTACTTTAAAAACAAATTTTCTTTTTGTATTTTCAGTAGAGCTGCTGCCATGTTATCCTGAGACAAGACATCTCCTAGAAGATCCTACAGTTCCACATCTGGTCTGAAGTCCCATCTAGATCCTCAAGGGATTAGGATTCTGAGGTCTGAGGGTTGGGGAAATATCAGAATCAACGTCTATGAAGCTACTTTACATTTCCTCAGTCCCTTTCTGCCAACGCAGGCACTACTTCTCTCCCTTTCATGACCTCCCACCACCACAGAGACACATAAAGCAAAACACAAATGTTTATTTCTTGATATTAGTCCGTATGTCACTGTTAGTGATGGAAGTGGTGATGGTGGTGGTGACAGTGGTGATGGTGATGATGATGGTGATGATGATGATGGCAATGGTGGTGGTGATGGCGGTGATGGTGGTGATGATGATGGTGATGGTAATGGTGGTGATGGTGGTGGTGATGGTGGTGGTATGACAGGAAAGGGAAGGGGAGGGTGGGAGAGTGAAAGAGGGATGGAAGACCAAACCTTCAAAACAAAACTAAAAATTCTCTGAAAACAGAAATCATGCCTTCTTTTTATTATCTCCTCTTGCTTCCCAGAGCTAGCACCAAACTCACAGGACTCCTGCCATGATGTCACCCTGACGACTAACTCGCGATCTCAAGCTTACAGTGCCAGGCATATTTCTATGACTCACTTCTAACCATCAGCAGCCCCAGCACCCTCACCTCTAACCCCCAATCTTCCCCTTTAAAGAAGAAATTCCCAGCTCCAGCTTCAAACTCTCTTGTACTGTAGGATTCTGGGAACATGGAGACGCGCTTCTACAAGTCATTTCCCCATGGTTTTCCAATCCACATCTGAACATTCATCAGAGAGTCCTTTTGTTTTTTTGTTTGCTAATGACATGTCCCTCCTTTCTCAGAGCTTCCCCAGGAATCCCGTCCTGAGCATAATTCCACAGCAAGCTTTGGTTCTTCCAAATTCTTTCAAACATAGTTCCATTGCTCTGAGTTTGCCCAAATATCTGCACCTGCATCCTTACTTTTTTTGTTTTTGTGTTTGTTTTTCTCATCTGCATCCTTTCACCCATGTTAGGTAGATATGGATTTAGAGGCCATGTCTCTCCGATCTCCACAACTTTCCCAGCTTTTCTCAATCCAAGAATCAGTCCACTTGAATTGGAATATGGAGTGTGTTTGAAAAAATTATTCAATTGATTTTTTGATCAACTGAGCAACTAAATTCTACAGTCACCAAATGATGCTATAGATCCTCAGGGTCCCTCCAACAGAGCCCTGATCCTCTGAGTGACCCTTCTGACGGCCTCCTGTACCTCCTTGTTGCGGAGGGTATAGATGATGGGGTTGAGGAAAGGGGTGAGAATGGTATACAGCAGGGCAATACGCTTATCTGTGCCTTCAGCATGACTCCCAGCTGACCCGACATAGACAACAAAGGCAGAACCAAAGAAAAGGGCCACCACAATCATGTGGGAGGAGCAGGTGGAGAAGGCCTTGGCCCGGCTGGCCGCCGACGGCAGCTTCAGCACAGCCCTCAGGATACCGCCATAGAGTCCTAAAATGAGCACAAGGTTGCATATGTTGATCATTCCAATCACTACAATATACACTTGAGCGTGCCAGCCTGTGTCCACACATGCCAGCCGCATCAGCGGGGCCAGGTCACAAAAGTAGTGGGCCACCTCTTTCCAGCAGAAGGGCAGACTGGCCGTGAGGCCGGCCAGCACCAGTGCCGCAGAGAAGCCGGCCCCCCACGAGGCCCCCGCCAGCCACAACCGCACCTTTCTGCTCATGAGGGCGTGGTAGTGCAGCGGGCGGCAGATGGCCAGGTAGCGGTCCAGCGCCATGACCCCCAGCAGGTAGCACTCGGTCATGCCCAGGGAGTGGAAGACGTACAGCTGGATGAAACACGCGGCGGCCGGGACGGGTGAGCGCCCGTGGAGCCACGTGTGCAGCAGCGTGGGCGCCGTGGTGCTGACGTACCAGAGCTCCAGGAAGGAGAGGACGCTGAGGAAGAAGTACATGGGTGTGGACAGCGCTGCATCTGCCCGCACCAGCACGATGATGAACAAGTTCCCGGCCAGCGTGAGGACGTAGATGCACAGGGTGCCCAGGAACGCCAGGGTCCGCAGCGTCCTGGGGGCCGCGAAACCAGCAAGAAGGAAACTCGGGGTCCAGGTGCGGTTCAGCGGGTCCATGACTCCTAAGAATAAGGGACAAAGACAGAAGATTCACTAACTTCGGAATTCTTCTTTTGAAAAATTTCCCCAAGCCAAAAGTATGGAATGAATCAACCTGACAATAAATGAAATGTCATCAAGAACACTTTTCAACCCCTCATTCTTCAAAAGCGGAACTAAAGGCTGGAAGGCAATAGAAGTCTGCAAGTCACAGGCTTGCTGACAGCCGGAGTGGAGTCCCAGTCCTGCGGCCATCCGTTCTTTTCAGATGGACAGAATGTGACCCTAGAGTCAGGACCCAGGGCTTCCTCCCACACTCCCCGCCAGGAAACAGCAGAGACAAGAAATCCTCACGGTCATCCCCTTATGGTCCAGATGAAACGTCCCTCGATCCTTAAAAGCATCCACACCTGACGCCCGCCCCCCCTGGTACCCAGCAGTCAGTCGTGCTAACCTGTGCAAGAAGAGAACACACCTTCTTGAAAGTGCCTGCTGGGTCTGCTGGGGGGACCTCTCTGGAGTTCAGGGATGCCCTCAGCAGAGGCTGGAGGAGGAAGCAGTGAGAGAAGTGTTCGCTGAGAGCACCCTCAGAGCTCAGAATGGTAAGGCCAGAAGGGGAATCAGTGAGTAGACGCGGTGCGTTCTGAGGAAGGGCTGCCACAGAGAATTCTGTACCAGGAGGTCCCTAAGGAGGGTGCCTGTGAGCAGATGAAGTCGGGGCTCTATGGTATCAGTCTAGAAGAGCTGTGGTGTAAGATAGAACTCGTTCTTTTTTTTGGGGAATTGGCTTTCTAAACTCGTGTTGCCACCAACTCAAAATGAACATTGAGTCTGGCCATTTCTCCTCAACGTCCTCTTCTCTAAAATGAAAAGGTTTAAAGAGATGTCTTATAAGGACCTTACAGCCCTGGTATCTGTGATCCCATAAAGCTACTGAAAAATATTTTGGGGGTGAGGATAGAGCTAGGTGACCTACACTTAGGTCCCCGGACTTCTCCTCCCACACCCCGCCTCCTAATGAGTCTCCCCTGGCAAACACCAGTGCCTTCCCTTCGTCCTCCGCGTCCCGACGTTCACGTCTGCTGCCCCACCCCTGCCCGTTACCTGTCTGTTGGGATGACATTAACACTCACAGCGTTCTCCTCATCCTCTCCCCTACTTATAGCTCATGTACCCAGACACACTAAGTGTCCCTGGGCACTTGCTGTGTGCTCCCCAGGGTTGCTGGGTGTGACTGGATTCCCCCCCCCCCCGGGGTTCCTCTGGGGCAGGAAGTTGGGTGCAGGGAGATGAGGCAGATCTTCTCTGATTCTCAAACGATTTTTCTCAACTCTGCACCCCTGGCTGCTGGGCTTGGAATCCAGTCAGGGACGTTGTCTTCGGTGGGCCACCACAAGTCTGTGCGAGTTCCTGGAAGCTTTCTCTGAGGAAAGACAGCCCCTTTCACATAAACCTGTGCACACATGGACGGTAACACCTTGAGCTTATCAAGTGACATAGGGTCTCTTGGACCACAAAAAAAATGACATTAATACATGCATCACATTAATAAATAGAATGTGTGATATTAATTAATTAATAAAATAAGTGAAATACAACCACTTCTGACTATCAAAGTACAGCATATAACACAAGAGGGAGTATCTTTGCATAAAGGTTCTGAGAAAGCAAAGAAACCATAATCCCGTGCACACATGGACGGTAACACCTTGAGCACAAACAACTTCTCCGTGAATCCACATCGTTTGGAAAATAAATTCAAACTCATTTTAATATAATTATTTTTTGTTTTGTCCACTAAATCACATCCAGAAACAAGTACAAAGAAATTATACATGAATTGCAGTAAATACGCATTTAATTACTTTATTTATCATTCATTCATTCGTTTATAATATTTAATAAATGCCGATCACTTCCCAATCACTGGTTTGGTGATAGGCTTAAAAGCCAACAAGGGAGCATTGAAGCATTACTGAAAAGGTGAACCTGAGGGACACCTGGGTGGCGCAGTTGGTTAAGCAGCTGCCTTCAGCTCAGGTCATGATCCTAGCATCCTGGGATCGAGTCCCACATCGGGCTCCCTGTTCCGCAGGGAACCTGCTTCTCCCTGTTCCAGTCTGTCTGCCTGTGTGCTCGCTCTCTCTTGCTCTCTCTGTCTCTGACAAATAAATAAATAAAATCTTTAAAAAAAAAAAAAAAGGTGAACCTGATATCTCCCCGTATCGTGGTTTAATAAACCGACAAACAACAAGCCAACACGAGAAACCTAATCTCTGATGAATAAAAATTAAATCAGCCAGCACGGAACGTGCATCCCACTTCGGAGAAGGACTGACCTTTCTCTGGGTACAGAGTTTTGCAACTGGCCTTTTACTAAGGTTTTGCTTCCTCTGCAGCCCCAGATATGAAAATGCTCTTCGCTGTTATCCTCATTTCTTGGGTCCATATCGACCAGCATCTCTCTAGTCTCTCCAAATGAATGATCCTGCTGTACCCGAGCGGTCCTATTACTGCTCGTTTCTTTGCTGTCTCTGTATCACATCACGATGGCATCTCTACCTCCGCTTTCAGGAGCCCGACTCTGAAACCGACGTGCATGTTCACTCGCAGAGCCCAGTTGTACGCCGGGATGTCTTGGCATTAACTCAGGATTAGAAGGCGGTCCGTGGGAAGTAAGGACCCAGGTATAGGACTTGCAGACATTACCTGGAATCAGTAGCAAAGAAATAAAAATACCTATAAAAGGGCCAAAGGCTTCCACGTGGCCTTGCCAAGCCAAGAACGCTGTTCCTGCTCTTGTCTGTCCTCTCCGAGTCGAGAACGCCTCTTCCGCACCGACTGTGCATCAGGGACAGAAGGACAGAAAGACACAAGAACTCCTGACCCCCTTAAGTCGTTCATGACTCAGGCAGGGAGATGACATCCAAAGTTACTTATGCTTAAAACACCAGTGAAGAAAGTAGGACTCAATGTGTGAAAAACTCACAGTGTCATGTTAATATTTGGAAAAAGTGTCTGCTTATTAGAAACTGATAGTGAACCGTGACTAATCATTTTAAGGTGATGGCATTGGAAGTGATTTAAAAATTTCATTCGTCTAAACATTTTTATGTGCCGTATTCCTGTATAAGGCCTTCTTCTTTTTTTTTTTTTTTTAAAGATTTTATTTATTTATTTCAGACAGAGATCACAAGTAGGCAGAGAGAGAGAGAGAGAGAGAGAGAGAGGAGGAAGCAGGCTCCTCATCTAGCAGACACCCCGATGTGGGGCTCGATCCCAGGACCCTGGGATCATGACCTGAGCCGAAGGCAGAGGCTTTAACCCGCTGAGCTACCCAGGTGCCCCTGTATAAGGCCTTCTTAAAAAGCATGATTTAAAAGTTGGAAAATGGTGTCAAGTATCACAAAAACAATGTGAGAAATTTGGGAAATGATAGTCATTCATTATATTCCTTTATTTAATGCGTCTTTCAGACATCCTTGATTCCTGGGCCTCACGTAGGAAGTCGGCAAAACGAGATGCATGGAACACAGTCCTTTCCCTTATGGTGCATTTAGCGGGTAGGAAAAACCATCTGCGGGATAGAATGTCAGCCCTGATGCCCGTACAGAGCCGACAGCCCGGTTACGGTGGGAGTGCTGGCTCGTTGTCACCCACTAGTCTCTCCTGGTGGCTAGTATGTCAGCAGGGGAGAGACAGACAAAGCCAGGCCTTGCCTTGAGCCTCACCCCAGCAAGACATTGCCTCTCAACCATGTTTCTCACATGGCAGCACACAGAAAGATTGGCAACATCTGGAGAAAGCCCTTCGGTGAACAGAAAGGCTACTTCTGCTGGGCAGGTGTCTGGGTGGGAGGCAGCCCCTCAGCACCCCAGTCATTTGTATCCGTTGGGAAACTACACGGAGGGAGACCTAAACTGTCTAGTTTAGGAGAGCGGGAGAGGGAAAGGTTGTACAGTGAAGGTGAGGGGGATTGGAGCAGTGACGAGACCTACGTAAGATCCTGTCTCCCGGGGTTAGAAGCGGGCGCCGATCTCTGTGACACGCATCTGAGTCTCAAGAGTTCATTCCTTGCTCGTGTCTTTGTTCCTAAGTCCGCTGGAATACCAAGTACTAAAAACCAATGGGGCTGCATTGAGTTGTTCGTTAACAACTTGTGTCTCCAAAATGCAATGGTGAGTCCCGAGGTGCGCCACACACTTAACCCACAGAGACGGGATCCACGGGGCTTTGACTTAGTATGACTCGAGCCATGGCAAGGACACGCAGCCCCGCGCCATTCCTTGGTGCTGTCCCCACAGAGAACAAAGTCGCTTCCATTGCACCTGCCACCACCCCGCACACGGCTGTCCGGGTGAGGAGAGAGTTGAAAGAGCAGAGCCCGTCCGCAGAGCGGGGTGCTGCCTCTTCCATGTGGGAGGCCACGTGGACTTCACGCAGGCAGGGCGACTCCTCAGGTTGTGCCCGGTGGGCGCTGGACACGGATCAAAAGAAGATGCTTCCTTTGGAATGTGACCTGTTCTACTGGCTTCACACACAAAAAAATGGGAGCTACTTGGGAAACGAAGCATTTTCACAAGAAGAAATTTCCACTGCAGAATGGACTGGGAGATCTCTGAAGTGGTGACAATGTTTATACAGTGCTCAGAGTTCTATGACTGTCCTCGTATTACAGATCAGGAGACGGAGGCACAGGGAAGTTAAGTGCATCGTCGAAGGCCACAGGAAGCAAATGGTAGAATTAATGTTCGAGCCCAGGCAGACGGCTCGTAAAGGAACTCTTTGTTTTGTTTTGTTTTAAAGATTTTATTTATTTATTTGACAGACAGAGATCACAAGTAGGCAGAGATGCAGGCAGAGAGAAAGGAGGTAGCAGGCTCCCCGCTGAGCAGAGAGCCCGATGCGGGACTCGATCCCAGGACCCTGAGATCATGACCTGAGCCGAAGGCAGAGGCTTTAACCCACTGAGCCACTCAGGTGCCCCGGAAATCTTTGTTATAGGATTTCTTTTCTTTTTTTTAAGAAAACAAAAGAAGTCCAAGAGCAGTTACTTTTTTTGTTTGTTTGTTTTGTTTTTAATTTTAGGATCTTAGTCAAAAAGCCAGCAAAACTGGGGTTTGGGCCAATACCCCGCCCCCCCATTTGGATATGCAAATCTCAGGCCCTCCTGTCTCTAGGAAGTGTCACAATCACAGGATCAAAGCTCCCTGGGCAGGACGGCATGTGAGGAGCCGATGCTGTGGCTCTCATTGGTCAGAGAGGAAGAGACCACCGGTCTCGCCAAGGTCGTGCCCACCAGAGGGGACCCATCAACTGTCAGACCCGAGACCTGGGCAGGGTCTCTGACTCCTCACAGCCGCTCCAGGAACGTTTCTATCTTCCTGGCATAACTGTTGGGGTGATTCTTCCTTCTTCAGGGGGATCTCACAAAGAGGAAAGAAAACATCTCAAAGCAGCTGTCACTGTTCTCCGGCCCAGGGCAGCCGTAACAAAAAGTCACTGGCTTGACTTTTTCAGCAGTGATTTGTATGAAACTGAAAAGGAGAGAGGGTATTCAAGACCCATTCAGTGGCCTGGTCTCCACCGGGGCCGTCTCTCTCCCCAGGCCTCTGACACCATTTGCCACTGGACCAACAATTCACGCATCGCCAAGTCCCGCAGCTGAGCCCGAGTGTTCGTTCTCCAACTTGGCTCAGCAGAAGACGTGGGTGGGGGTGGGAGGGCAGGGCCGGGAAGAGGGCGCAGAATGGAACCGACTTTCTATTTCGACCGGTTTTCTACTTGGCACGTGTGTGCCCAGCGTACCAGACAGGCAAGGCTCTTTGCTGCTTGGTTTCTCTTTCTGCTTAGAAACACGATGCTCGGTGAGAAGGCCAACAACACCCTCACCGTCCCCACCGCGCTCGTGCCCCAGGGGACAGCAAGCCCTGGCGTCCGGCTCCCAGCCTCGCCCACGGGCCGCCCGCTCTGCCCGTGCTCACCGCCTCACATCGGGGTCAGAGCTTCGGGCCGTGCTTTCTGCCGTGAATTCCTTCCTCTGGGACACGCTCTGGGACACGCTCCCCCTTGGCTTCAGATTGTCTCCCCCCCCGGGCTGTGCTCTCTCCCCAGCGCAGGGGTTCAGCAAAACCATTTACATTGGGACCCTGTTCTTCCCCCGCTTCTCTTTCGTGGCGTTCCCCCCCCCCCCCCCCGGGAGACTGGAACGGAATCAGACCCATCTCCTTTCCCTCAACATCTTCCAGGTCTGATCATCCCGGACTACGTCCTCCTGAGTCGGCCGTTGGCTGCATGTTTGACAAATAGACCGATTTGTTCCCCGGTGTTGACTGTCACTCTGACCAGATGACTAAGTCATCAGCTGCTTCCCGCTGTGGCCAGGCAGCAGGGCTTTGACAATAGAGATCCTCAGGGTCCCTCCAACAGAGCCCTGATCCTCTGGGTGACCCTTCTGACGGCCTCCTGCACCTCCTTGTTGCGGAGTGTGTAGATGATGGGGTTGAGGAAAGGGGTGAGAAGGGCATACACCAGGGCTATATGCGAGTCAGTGCCCTTGGAGCGGCTCTCAGGCGGCCCCACATACACCGTGAAAGCAGAGGCATAAAAGAGAGCCACCACGGTCATGTGGGAGGAGCAGGTGGAGAAGGCCTTGGCCCGGCTGGCCGCCGACGGCAGCTTCAGCACAGCCCTCAGGATACCGCCGTAGAGTCCTAAAATGAGCACAAAGTTGCAGCCAGTGGCCACACCAATCACTGCTCCGTGGACTCGAGCGTGCCAGCCTGTGTCCACACACGCCAGCCGCATCAGCGGGGCCAGGTCACAAAAGTAGTGGGCCACCTCTTTCCAGCAGAAGGGCAGACTGGCCGTGAGGCCGGCCGGCACCAGTGCCGCAGAGAAGCCGGCCCCCCACGAGGCCCCCGCCAGCCACAACCGCACCTTTCTGCTCATGAGGGCGTGGTAGTGCAGCGGGCGGCAGATGGCCAGGTAGCGGTCCAGCGCCATGACCCCCAGCAGGTAGCACTCGGTCATGCCCAGGGAGTGGAAGACGTACAGCTGGATGAAACACGCGGCGGCCGGGACGGGTGAGCGCCCGTGGAGCCACGTGTGCAGCAGCGTGGGCGCCGTGGTGCTGACGTACCAGAGCTCCAGGAAGGAGAGGACGCTGAGGAAGAAGTACATGGGTGTGGACAGTGCCGCGTCTGCCCGCACCAGCACGATGACGAACAAGTTCCCGGCCAGCGTGAGGACGTAGATGCACAGGGTGCCCAGGAACGCCAGGGGCCGCAGCGTCCTGGGGGCCGCGAAACCAGCAAGAAGGAAACTCGGGGTCCAGGTGCGGTTCAGCGGGTCCATGACTCCTAGGAACTAGAAGCCAAGGCCCCCAGTCCCAGCCCGATCCTTTCCTAATTTATAAGATTGGGTTCTAGAGAGCCAGGCACCTGGATTTTGTATCCATTCCACCATCAGGAAATAGGACATATGGGAAAATTCCTACCTGTATCCTTCCTACACTTTCCAATGATGAAAAGACCAGCAGAACTGGGGTGTGGGAAAGAAAGGAGTCATCCCCCAAATGTGACTGTCAGAGATTCTGGAAGCCCCGCTGGTGCTTATGGACTGTGCCCACAAGCTCTGGAGGGAGAGGTGCGGTAGGACAGAGCTGCGGGGGCTCCGGGAACAGGCCCTGACATCTCGGGTCCGTGGTGCCCGGAGGTGGCTCCTTCAGCAGACACGCTGTGTCTTTTGAAAGATGATCTCCGCAGGAGAAATGCAACAGGAATTCTCATGGAGGAAAACCGTGAGGTCAAAAGTCGCAAGCAAGAAGTCTTGTGGTATAAAAAGAAGAGGCATCTCTGAATCGGGGATTTGGCTTTGGTGCGTGCTCTGTCACTGACGGCGACACACACAGAGCTGAGCAACTTCTCACATATGCTCCACTTCTTCTCTAAAATAAAATTAAAAAAAAAAAAAAAAGTTTGAGCAGATGTTTTCTAAGACTCTTACAACACAGAAACTGTATGGTTCCCTAAAGTCACCGAAAAAAGTTTTGGGGGTGAGGGTTGAGGTAAGTGACCTACACTAAGGTCCCAGACTTCTCCACCCCCAACACCCTAATGGTCTCTCCTAGGAAAGGTCAGTGCCCTTCCTTCGTCCTCCGCTTCCTGACGTTCACGTCTGCTGCCCCGCCCCTGCCATTACCTGTCTGTTGGGATGACATTAACACTCACAGCGTCCTCCTCAGCATCCTTTCTTCCCCAAGACTCTCCCCTACTTATAGCTCATGTACCCAGACACACGAGTCTCCCTCGGCTCCTTGCTGTGTGCTCCCCGGGGTTGCTGGGTGTGACTGGATCTCCCCCGGGGTCCCTCTGAGGCAGGAAGTTGGGTGCAGGGAGATGAGGCAGATCTTCTCCATTTCTCAAGCAATTTTTCTCAACCCTGCACCCTTGGATGTAGGGCTCAGAATCCAGTCTCAGGGACGTTGCCTCGGTGGGCCACTACAAGTCTGTGCGAGTTCCCTGTAGCTTCCTCTGAGGAGAGACAGCCCGCCTCACATAATCCTGTGCACATGGGGACGGTATGAGAAGTGAGTGTCATCTTTCTAAATATTGCTTTGTAAGACTTCTTGATCAGCTTCATTGCCACCAAAGACAAGAACTGGATGACCCAGGAAGACTTCAGTTTGTCCTCAATTAGTCTTGCCATGGTTTGAGAAAGGTCAATAGCCTCAACATTCTTCTTTGGCTCCCTTCCTGTCCGTGATGACCATGATGACCACCAGCAATGGCTGTCCACGTCCGCTATCACCCATTCACCGAAGCACTCATCATCATGTGCCAAGTGCTGGCCCAGATCACCACCACCACCTCCCCCACCCCTGTCACCCCCCTTAGCCCACCACCACCATTACTGCTAGGCGGGACACCTATGCACTCCTGATCCAGCTTCCGGTCATCCCCCTCAGGTTATGGCCGTCAGTATCACCTTCATAAACGTCCTGCAGTCAGCATCTGAACCCTGACCTCAACGGGATACCATACATGTATGTGCCCTGGGTGGATATAAAGTCCATATAAATAACAGACAGAAATCATTAACCCATTGGAGAATAACAGATTCTCACTTGTAGATGCAAGTGTGGTTTAACATTGAGGAATCAGAGACACGGGATAAGATCGTAGCAAAACTGAATGGGCCCTCAAGACATTAACCATGAGAGATTTGCACATAGACTACATAGACTTAGAACCAACCATCGTATGTCTTCGGGTCAACCGAGAAAATCTTCCTGCGAGAGCTACAGTAGTTTACTTGGTTTTGACAAATTTACTTTAGAAAACTATGTAACCTCGAGATCAGATGAATCTCTACCAGAGTAAATATTTCTCAGATGGTTGGACAGTTAGAGGTTCTCATTCAGTCATTTCTAGGCCTGACCCTATGCTCCCTGTCACCGGAACACCTGCCCTTCCTCCAGGATGGACGTTTGGCAATGTTGCTGTATCCCCCACAGTCCCAAACACCAACACCCTGAATTTGCAGCCTCATTTATGGATCTGTGAGATTCTCAGACGGACTTCCCCATGCTCTGTAGTGCCTGATTCTAAAGCTACTGGCTGGGCAATGGAGTATATTATATTGACTGCATTTGCCTTCAGAAAGCAATCCATGAGCCATGCACATGCGTTTATAAGAAGCTTATACACAAACCCAGATCGATGCAATGATTTGTGCTAAAGATTTGGCAGTGATTAAGTTAAAAGTAGCAAGAAGAAAGATATGAAAGTTGGAGTGTTCCAAGTGTACGCTTTTCTTGGCTAAGGAAGACACTTGTTTTCTCCAGGTCATCCTCCCCGAGCCGGCTGTGCTCACCTAACATTTGTTCTGTATTAGCAGCAGAGCAAGACCAGGAGGTACCTTCCGATGCCTCCATCAAGCATTTACAGTGTAGCAAAAGAGAACAATGTAGCAACTGAGGACTGGGCCAGGGTGTTAAGTGAAGAAAGTAAGATTTCCAAAGTGTCAACATTTTACAATATGACTGTTAATATTTGAAGAGAAAAAAAGCCTATGTATGGGAAGCAGTCCGAAATAAGAGATGAGTAATTGTTTAAAAACAATTGTATAAGTGAGTTTTCATTTTTATTCAACTAAATATCCTGTATTATGGACATTATTTATATATAATATTGTTCTGCATGGGGAGGAAAAAAGGAATCCAAAGGTTAAAAAAAGGTGTTATAAAAGTAGCTTAAATGGTACGAGGAGAGGGAAAACCACAGTGATTCTGTTCTTCATGAATTAAATGTTTTTATTAAGTGTTTTTTTTTTAAATTTTCCACACTATTAAGAAAAGTATGAGATGTATAAAATACAATCTCTTTCCCCAAGATGCTTAATTTGGAGTGAGTAAGACACACCCCAGAATAGGCATTTATAAAACAACAGGGGCACTTAAATGTATGAAGAGATATTCAACCTGACTCATAGTAAGATTCATACAAATTTAAATACATTGAGGTGCTTTCCTCACCTTCAGATTGACAAAGATTCAGAAGTTTAAACACACCCTTTGCCGGCTGGGCTGCGGGCAAACATTCTGGTGCTTTGATCATAGGAGGACAGAAAAGCTTGATTCATTTGGAGGAAAATCTAGCAATCCTCAGGCTCACTGCACATCCTCTCTTCTATCCCCCCAATGAGTCGCATGGATGTGTGGCTTCTGACTTCTTTCCGCCTCATAGCGGAAGAAAAAAAGCAGTATTTGTAAGATGCAATGAGGTGCACAGAAAGGCTGCCTGCTGACCCATGCACCTGGCCCAGGGGGCTGATTTCCTGGGGCTCTCGCTTCCCGCTCAAAGGGAGAGGTGCAGGGAGAGGAGGCAGCCTCTCCCCTCGTGTCTGCATCTGGCAGGAAGCCCTGCTCTAGGGACGACCAGAATGGAAAGACCTTGAAAAGTCCATGAATTACGTGGGAGGGTGAATCCAGCACACTGCACTGAGGTCCAAGGGAGGAATGATTGCTGGTGGGGTTGGGAAGGGGACCTCCTCCCCGTCCTCCTCACTAGGGCTTCAGGAAGTCTAATCACTCATTCATTCCTTTTTCATTTACTGTCAATGGACACACACATAGGCTGCATATGATGAGTCGGGTAGATGTGGACTTGCCCGAGTTGTTAGGTCAGCACGTCTGTCCCCACGGCGGGACAATCTCTGCGGCTCACCGTGCAGTACTGAAGAGTAGGACCCGAACATTCACCGGGGGTGTTTTTGGCCTGCCACCGAGGAGTGCCCTGACCCGCGAGCTCCCCTCAGTAAGAGATTCTGCGAGAGCACAGTGCAGGCAAAGATAAGGACCCCAGAGCCATGCATTAGAGCAAAAGGTTAATTTTGTAAGGGTAGGGAGAACCCACAAGAGGCTCCAGGGCGATTTTGGAAACCTAGACCCACAGAAGATGCTTGATTTGGAGTCTTACCAATTCACTGACCCACACGTGATGGCCATGAGAGGTTATAAAACGGGGCTCACTCGGGGAGAGGAATTCCCACAGCAGAAACCTATGTGGCCAATCTGAAATAATATTGACCATCTCGCATGTAGGGTTTATTAGTCTATATGCTTTCCAGGTATAAAATAATGGAGCCCTCACAGGGTTTACTTAAGTAAGATTCCACTGTGGTGGAATTTTCATTTTCCAGATGGGATTGAGTGCCTCGTGCAAGGTCATGGAACAAGAAACTGGTAGAGATCATGATATTGAATCAGGAATCCGGGCTTCAAAGGCCCTTCCGGAACCACCCCATTGCCCTGCCTCCCGGATAGTAAGGTGCTTTGTTATTTATGAAACACCTGTGCACTGTTGGGAGAGCTCAGGGTTAGGCCCCTTCTATGTGTTGTTTCCTTTAATCCTTGTAGAACTGTGTGGAGATCATTATACAGACGTATAACATGAGAGAACGGGTGTTTGCGAGGGGTTAAGTGTTTTACGGGCATAGAGGTGGCAAACTGGGGTTTAGACCAGTACCTCCCCGCCTCTGTCCTGGACATGCAGTTCTCAGGCCCTGCTTTCTCTAGGAAGTATCACAATCACAGAATCAAAGCTCCCTGGGCAGGAGGGAATGAGCAGCCTCGCGCTGACGAGGCCCCAGGTGTCGCCAAGGTCAAACCTGCTGCAGTGGACCAGGACCTGGGGTTGGGTCCATGTTTCTCCAGCTCTAGGACTCTTTGTTAATTTTTTTAATCTTTACAGAAAAACAATTAAAAACAATTTTATGAGGACCGAGACCTGTCTCTGCCGTGCCACAGTCCTGTCTTTGTCACCAACAAGACATGCATCCTCAGGAAGGCCGGTCACCTCCTGGGCCCTCAGTTCACTGGTCTGAAGAGCGAGAAGGCAGGACTCTATGACCTCAGAGGAGGGGAAACGAGTGAGGGAGGTCAGGAGTGGCCGGGCCTTCCGGTCCCCACTTCTACTTTCTCCTGAGTCTGTTTTCTACTTTGTGCATATCTGCTTCATATATTATGGTTCTAATATTGTTTGTTTGTTTGAAAATATGGGACCAGATGATTTCCTGGGTGTCCTGGCTGACTCTCCAAGAGGGTCTGCTTCTTGCTAGGCGAGGCTACAATTGCTGAATGGACACAAAGAAGGAGCGAGCATCCCCGGGCCCGGTGCCTGCCCACCTGTGGGGGACTCTGGCCAGGGTGCGTCCTGAACGGTGAGACAATGCAGCGTCCCCATCAGAACAAATCCAGATGCCTCAGGCATTGGGGTCCAGGAACCAAGGGCTGGATGATAGTCTAACTGGATTCAAACTCCTACTGGCAGGGAGGCAGGCAGGTCTGAGACTGACACAGTAGTGACTCTTTCATTTCTGCCATGCCTGGCACGGAACCTGGGTGCATTAAGAGGCCAAGGATGAGTTTTTTCAGCCGCTCCGGAGCCACAGGTCAGGGCAGGTGGAACCGCAGTAACTCAGAGCTCCAGTATTTTCTGAATCTATTGTCTTTAATTGTGTCTCCAAGTTACCCCCTGCTTGTGTGCTTTCCTGTCCATCCATTCTGGGCTGTCCCTCATCGTGGAACCCACCTCCTTCCTACCTGTATCGGTCCTTCACCTAAAATCTTCTCCGCGCCCCCCGACCTGGGCATGAGTACCAGATCCATCCTTTTCCTAGACTAGTCGTGGAACATTCTGAGCCTCAGTTTCCCTAGTGTAAGTGTACATACCACTTCAGTGGACTCTCAAATCATATTTCTGCTGTCCCTACTAATGTGTTGGTGATAGACATATAGGTATTGAATAAAATTACTGATGGCCGGTCTGAAGGGGATGAAAGATCTGGCAACTTTGAGTGTCATTTCACGTGACCTTCCTTCACAAGGGCTACAACCCCCCCCCCCCATCTTGCATAGTCAGTGTCCCTTCTGGGTAAAGTCCCAGAGGCCTGGACCTCTGCTTGCTACATGGGGAGTCAGCGCGTGTCCTGTCCTGCCTTGCTTGGTGCAGAGGCACTCCTGAGACGGGGGAATGTGTGGTGGACGGTACAGAGCTGAGAGAGTCCTTCTGGGTGGGGGTGGGGAGCCTAGAAAACATCCAAGGATGGAGTGATGATCTAACTTAGTAAAAAATCCCTACGAATGGTGGGGGACGGCGAGGATGGGGGGGCAGGGCAGGGTCCGAGACCTCGGATACACCGAGTCTTCTGTTTCTGTCGTGTGTAACACAGAGCCTGGGTGCATGGAGAGACTCCCAGCTCACACCTAGCAGAGACGGGGCTGCCAGTCTCTGAACAGCATGTCCAAAACAAGCCTTAGCTGGTACCCTGGTCCTCAGTGGATCTCAGACAGTAGGACTGAACTGTCATATCCTTAACCAGATCAGGCTTTGCTTCCACTCCACATGGGTCAAACAAAGGCACCTTGGACCTAACACTGAACCTTCATGCCACACACAGATTTCCCGTAGGGAAGCAGGACGGCCAGACCCATGCAGCCAAGGAATCCCTCCTGCAAAACTTTTCTTCTGAGCAGCTCAGGGGACAGAGAAAGGCACTAACAAGTTTGCTAATGAGAAGGCAAACAAGCTGCTTAATTAAGCTGGGCAAGCGAGAGGGTGAGGCAAGGGTAGTGCTCCCAGGGGCTCTGCCTGCTTAATGAGGCACAGTCTCGACTTCGGTAATTATCAGCATGACGCCTGCAGAGACCTCCCCCTGCCAGAGTTGGGGAGCGGGCACTTTGGGGAGGCTCCTGTCTCCTCTGCTTGCCTCCCTCATTTTGTACTAATTGGGAACATGGGGATGCAGACCAGGATGTCAAGGAAGCAGCTGTAGTACACCCAACTTCTTAGAGTCCCTTCCCCAGGCCCCGTCAGGAGACAGCAGGGTCCCAGTGTCCTCGGAGCCACTATCTGTTCCCTGTGCTCACGGGAGGAGCTGTGGGTGTGCAGGGCTGGGGGCCAATAGGCCTGAGTATGAATCTAGGCTCTGCCACCAACTAACAGACTCAGAGTCAGTCTAACACTTTCCCTGACCCCTATTTTTGTAGTACTGAAATACAGAGATTGGATTTTGTGAATTCCATGATTTCTTTGAACTCTAATTTTTTGAACTATGATAAATAATGCGTTTTTCATTCTGGTACTCAGGAAAACAGCATCAAGGATCTAGAGTAGTAGACTAACTTATGCCTTAAAAAAAAAAAAATTCTTGAGACTGAAGGAAGTGAGAAGGAAATAGGAACAGCTCGACAGACCACGGTGTGCCCAGCCCCCACAAAGAGGGGCGTACACCATCTGAGTTCCAACAAGGGAAGGTGCTGCCACATTGTTCTTTCAGATTATTTTTTTAAACTCTCATTTCCTTTTTAAGAAAAAAAAAAAAAAAGATCATTTCCTTCTAGAAAAAAAATAATAAAGTGGGTGCTGATCACCTGCCTGTCCGCACATCCGTTTCTCTGCGTCTGTCTATCCACACGTACAGGGCGCTGTGTCTCCTGGCCGCCAGAGCTGTCAGCGGCGAGCTGGCGCATCAGTCAGAAAACCTGGCATCTGAATTCCCTTCCACAAATCGGCAGTTAGGGGACGTAGTGCAGTTTAGCTAAGCCCTTCCTGCCCTGTTTTCAGAACTGAGAATGCGAATCGTATCGACTTCTCAGGTGACTGCAAGAATTGAGCTAATTTCTGCTGGCACGGAGTGAGTGGTTCAAGAATAAAATCTACCTCTGCGGATGGCTGTTGTGATCCGTTACAGGGACGCCCCTAATTCCAAACAGAACCAGAGCGATGACCCCAGTCCATGGAAAGGCTCAAGAAAGGGCATAACCCCGATCAAGCTGTAGGTCTGTGGAGTCCCCAGGTCTCTTCAGAAGCCCTGTGACCACGTCCGCACTAATTAGAAGTGGTCACTTAGGACACTGAGCCAGACGGTTCCCTTCAAGGATCTGAACTCCTTCTGACAAGGGGCAAAGCACACCAGAGATCCCGTCTAGAAGGGAGGGAGTTCTCAGCTGAGCCGAACCAGCCTTCACGAGTTACCGGCAGGAATCGAGGGACCTGGGAAAGGAACCTGACCAACGCCTGGTACAGGGAGACGTTTAGTTAATGAAAGTCCCTGTCTTCTTCCCTTTTAGAAGTGCCCCGGCTGCTGAAACCCCCCCAACATGGGGTCACTCATCCTTTTGCCCACGGGGCTTTCTACCAGCTTCGGTCCTCCTGTGTGTTCTGGTGCAGAGACTGCTTCCGCTGCCTTTAAGCACCATAACACACCCTTTTTCATTTTTTAAATAGACTTTATTTTTTATGATCTTTTTAGATTCACAACAAAACTGAGCAAAAATTACAGGGTTTCCCTCTCCCTCCTGCCCCCACACGTGCCCGGCTCCCCCTGCCCTCAACATGCAGTACCAAAGGGTCCGTTCACAACCACGGATGAGCCCACACTGACTGACGCACCGTTACCACCCAACGTCCGCAGCTGCGTGGGGCTTCGGTCTGGGGGCTGCACGTTCCATGGGTTTGCACAAAGGTGTGATGGCACGCGTCCTTTTTGGTGTCACCCTGTCTAGTTTCCCTGCCCTCGGAGCCCTGATTTCCACCGCTTTCTCCCCTACTCCCTGACAACCACTCTTGTTCCTGTGGCCACCCGTTCGCCTTTTCCAGAATGCCGCATAGTTGGAATTACTCCATTTGCGGTCTTTTCAGATTGGCTTCTCTTACTTAATAATGTGCAGTTAAGGGACCTCCATGTCTCTTCATGGCTTGAAGCTTGTTTCTCTGCAGCATTGAATAATGGTCCAAATGTCTGTGTGATGTGGGTTTGGATTAAGACAAGTGGGCTTCCTTCGTTTCTGTAGATGGTCTCAGAACATTCTCCTGCATTAGCTTTGGGAAAGCCTTCTCCTTCTAGCAGACCAGATGGTGGGTTACCACAATCCGTCGGCTGACTGCTGTCATTTACTTGACATCTCAGGGGTATGGAACTCCAGAGTGTACCCACTTTGGAAAGCACTGCAGAGCAAAGGGTCTGTCGGGCCCCCTAACTTTCCAGAAGCTCTGTGCTCTTCCAGACTTTCTGAGGCTTTAATAAGCCCATCACCCATTTGTACTGGCTAGGGCAGAAAGCACGCATACCATGAGTTTAATCACTGGGGTAATGCAGCCTAGTCCAAAGGCAGTAGTGTCCAGCCCCTTTCATAAATTTGAGTCAGGACGTATATTTATAATGAACTTCTATCTCTGTGAAGCTTCAGGTTTGCCAATTATTAAAAACTGGGTGAACGCTTAGGAACCGTTTAAACCAAAACAGTGTCCCAGAAGGCCCACCCGGATTCTAGAAGATCCCGTTGGGCACTAGCAAAAAGAGAAGCTTTTACCAAGCTCTCCTGCCATAGCTGGTCCGTGGACAGGAGCCTAGGGGAACGTAGCTAGGGGGCACACCGTTCCCATGTGATATGCTGAGCTTCATTCAAGGGCCTATAGGTTTCTAATGACCGACCTGTAAGTGAGCCGAAAAAGAAAATTCTAATGTTCAAACTCACTTCAGCCACTGGTATTTTTTTTAAGATTTTATTTATTTATTTGACAGAGATCACAAGCAGGCAGAGAGGCAGGCAGAGAGAGAGGAGGAAGCAGGCTCCCTGCTGAGCAAAGAGCCCAACGTGGGGCTCGATCCCAGGACCCTGGGAGCATGACCCAAGCTGAAGGCAGAGGCCTTAACCCCCTGAGCCGCCCAGGCGCCCGAGCCACTGATACTTTTAAGTCAAAAAAAGCAAAGAGGGATTACTTAACTTTCGTTTCTCTTGTGCAAGATTACTATTTACAGACAGGAAACTTCAGTCTCTCGGGCTGCTGAATAGAAACCTACAAGTTTGAGAGGTGGGGCCTCAAAATTGCTCCCTAAATACATACCTCTTTCCCCCTTAATGTTAGCACAGTGTGAGATGGATGTCAACGACCACCTCTTTGAGGGACTCTCACCACTGACATTTTTCCTTGTTATGTTTCAGAAAGCGTCATCTGCTCTGTCCTTCATGAGATTGTAACCTCGTAAAGTAGCCTTGGCAGAGCTTTTCTGTTTTGTTTTATTTTGTTTTCCCATTCAGACAAGACGGTGATACCTGCATATCCGAGGATCCAAGTGGAGGACGTAGCCGGGGAGGTGAGACCTGTGCGAATCTCTCTAGGAAAGCCCCAGGGTACCCAGTGGGCAACTACACCATCACCGTGGAGAACGAATTATGGGATTGTCTGGGAGGCAAAGGGATGTATCAGCCGTGTTCGGAAAAGTCAAAACTGATTCTAGTCCTTCCCTCTCTAGATGGCAAACAGACATCTTTCATTCTGCCACCCTGGGGCCTGAGCAACGGGAAATGCGTTCGGACTCGTGGAAATGTAACATTAATTGTCACACGTCTGCTGGCATAAGTGGGCATTTAGAGGAAAGCTTTGTTTTTGTCCCCTGGAGGTTGAGAAGGAAATCTGGTGACTGCTGTTGGGCCTGGCTAAAAGACAAGACAGTAGCGTGGGAAAATCATCATGAGCTAATATCCAGGAATCATGATACAACGCCGTATTGTGGGCATTAATACTAAGGGGCTAGCCCAATTTTAGAGTGCCCCTCAGGAGACAACCTCTCACCTCCACAAACACAGTTGCACCAAAATGTAGCTTCTTTACTTTTTCTCGAGTCTTTAATTTTGTTTTGAGTTTCATTCTACTACAAGGGACAGAGGCATTCTCAACCCTTTTTGGATGGTTCCTCCTTCACTGCGTCACAGACAACTTGCCCTGGTGCCAAGGGGTAAGGAAGAGAGAGTTTTAAACACATGACCCGGCTTGGGGGTACACGTTGACTTTGTGTGGCCTGGCACGTGGAGAACATTCTGTTACTATTCCATGTGTGCTTGCGAAGAGTTTACCAGCCTGGGATTCCACATCCTGTAAATTCAGATAAAGGTTCTTAAGCTTGTGACTTGTGTTGATCGAATCTAAGCCTAAATCTTCACTATTTTTTACCTTGTTCTTTCAGCAGTGGAGACGGTGAAACCACCCCTTCTGAGGGTGAGTGTGTCCATTTCTCATTGTCATTCTCTTGATTTCAGTGGTGTATTTTACAGATAGCTTGCCCATCTGTGCAAGTATATGTACTACGTGTGCACATGTGAAAATAAAGAAAAAATTACTGTATGGTTCTGTATTGAGTAAAATGATAACAAATTATATACATTTTTATTATTATATAAATACATAATTAAACTTTTGCTTTCTTGGGGATTGAATATTTCATCTATATGTAGTGAATTCCATCCGTACTGACATTTTTTTTCCCTAAAACCTTATTATAAGCTACACTACTAAACTGGCTTTCTTCAAGTTAAGCTTTGAATAATATCACTTTTTCTAAGTTTTTGTTAAGCAACTTAACGCTTTATGTGGATTTGGTCGCGGACATATAGGTGGATGTGTATTTAATCCAAATTGAAAACCCTTGTCTCTGAGCTGGGGAATTTGGTCTGTTTATGCACCTATTCTGTGAATATGTTTTAATTTGATTCTACCATCTTTGTTCATTTCAGTTTGCTTTCTTTTTCTCCCTTCTTACCAAGTTTCTTTTAACAATTTTTTATGTCTCTTCTCCTTAAAGACAAATGCCTTAAGCAAACTCTCATAGCCTCCGGCTCCTAACCTCCTGTTACTATGTGACAGACTTTCTGTTTTCTTCTCTGTGGTTCTGCCTGGGGTGTATTTTTGTAAGACTGCCGGTGCAGGCACATGTTCACTTACTTCCCTCGGGGCCCCCAGCGCTTCTTAGACTTACTCTTTTCTACTGAATAGCTGTTGCCAAAGGGTTGTCCATGTGGCTCTTTGCACTGCCCACTTGCAATTAATTAATTGCAAATTAATCCGAGATTAATTTTCATTGTGGAAAAACGCATCTCACATAAAATTCACCATCTTCACCACTGTTGAGTCTACTGCTCAGTAGTGTGGAGGGCATTGATAGGGTTGTGTGACCACTCCCAGACCTCTTTGCACCTTGCAAAACGGAAACTCTGTCCCTGACAAGCCGCAAGGTCCCCAGTCTCCCTCCCGCAGCTCCCAGCAAACACCAGAAACACTGCTTTCTGTCTCTGTGAATGGGAATGCTCTACGTACCTCATACAACCGCAATCATACAGTATTCGTCTTTTTGTGACTGTCATACTTCACTGAGCATAATGTCCTCAAAGTTTATCCAGGTTGATCAGGTGCCAGAATTTTCTTTCTTTCTTTTTTTTTTTTCCTTTCTCCTATAAATGATCACATTTATGTATTTATTTATTTTCATTCAAGTATCATAGTATATGGTGGTACAGCAGTTTCAGATGTACAAGAAAAAGGAGACTCTTAGATACAAAGAACAAAGTGGTGGTTGTCAGAGGGGAGATGGGAAGGGCGTGGGGGAGGTTGGGGGTGGGATGAGGAATGCACTGACCGTAATGAGAATTTCCTTCCTTTTTAAGGTGGAATTATTGATATTCCATTGCATCACACACCGCGCTTTATTAACCCACTCACCCGTTCACGGACACTTGCGTTGCTCCAATGTCTGGGTTCCTGCGAAGGCTGCTGGGATATCCAAGGTCTGTCGCTGTTCCTTTCGGATTCTGCTCTCACTTTGTGGCTCTGAGCCTAGCACTGGAATTCCTGGATCGCAATGATTCTATTTCTAATTTCTACGAGGCTTCATATTCTCTGCATAATGGCTGCCTTGTTCTACATGTCCAGCCACAGTGCACAAGGGTTGTTGTGACTTGTCTGAATCCTGATGGTTCTTGCTGTTTTCTGTTTGGGAGCAGCGGTCCTGGCGGGCCTGTTGTGGTAGCTCACTGTGTTGACTTTCATTTCCATAAGGACTATTCAATGAGTATCAAGTATTAGGGCCCATTTTCTCCTATGATCATTGTCCATTCGTAGAGCGTTTTTGAAAAAAAGTCTATTCAAAGTCTTTGCCCATTTTTAAACCAGGTCGGTCACCTTGTTAGGGTATGGAGTTGACCACCCTCAGTTAGACAGAGAACACTCTCGACAATGCAAGTCACACAGTGAGGTTTATTTCCAGCTCGCTGGGGTCCAAGTATCCGCCCAGCGCAGCGGGTTTCAACAAGGCCCCCGAGCACTCCAAGCCAAGGGTTGATGTAGCATTTTCAAGGCACTTCTTCACAGCTACATACATCTCTTGTGCCCCCCTTTGACAGTTTAACTTTGTTTAACCTTTTGCCACCCCAGCGTCACCCTGGCGCCCTCCTGGCGGTTAAGTGAGACTTAGGTTTAGAATAAGTGAGATTTAGGTTTAGAAGAAATTTAACTTTATTTACATTTCCTTCTGCCTCAGCCTCCTTCAGTTTTATGGTGGGGAGGGCGACCGTAGGCCTTGAGGAACTGAGCAATCTGTCTCTGGAAATTGGGCCATTCAAGAGATGGCCCTTTTTGTTGTAAATCACCGGGACATTTGCAAACCAAGGGAGACTCCAGTCTAGCAGGATTGTGACCTCTGCAAGTGAACTATTTGTTTTTCTTCAACATTTGGTCCCTGTGGTGGTATATGGTTAACTTGTTTCTTAGGTTTTAGCTACTTTCTCTTATCTCAAGTTATGGGCACCCTGTGGGCTGGTTAGGGACGCTCAGTCAAATGGCTTCCCGGTCCTCAGGGTGGCCATTCTGATGCTAACCCACTCTTACAGCGCAAGGTGCTGGCTTTGCTTTGCCAGGATGGCTGTGCTTATGTCAGGGCCAGACCCGAGGTGGGTACAGCCTTGCTTTTCTTGGCCTCCACACCTGGAGCTGGTTTCCAGGACTCGTTTTTAAGTCCCCTGGGGGAAGGGGAGCAGGGACAGTCTAGGGGTTAAACCACAAAGTTATTGTTGAACCTCAGGGGAAGCCTCTGGCTAAAATAAAAATATAAAATAGGTCCTTACAATCTGTGTTTCACTGATTAGTAGTGGTGTTTCTGCATTAATTCCTCACAGGCGGATACAGAATTCACAAACAGTTTCTGTCTTTCCAAAGGAAAAGGTTTCCTTTTCACTCTGTTGCTCTCGTAGTTTGATGCACTCAAGTTTCTCATTTTGATGGGCTCCAAGTCACCTGTCTCTTCTGTTCCCGGTACACTGTGTATACCACAGCCTATCTGAAGATCAGTGAATCCTGGGCCCTGGAGAAAGTTTTATTCAGTTTCCTCCCCCCACAAAAAATAACTCCTTTCTGCACTTATGCTCTCTGAAGGGGAGCATTTGTGTCACTGGTTTCTCTGGAAGAAGCACGATCGCTGTTTTATACAGAGAGGCCAATATTTTGGAAGATGCTTCCCCATCTCCAGCTGCAGGGAAATACTGAGTTCCATCCCCAGATCTGCCCATTCAAAGATGGGCAGTTGAACTAAACAGACATTTTTCCAAGGGAGACATATTAATAACCAACAGGTACATGACAAAATGCTCAACATCAGTCATCAGGGAATGCAAACCAAAAACTACAATGAGCTGTCCCCTCATGCCTGTTAGAATGGCCATTATCAAAGATATGAGAGATAATCATGCTGGCAAAGTTGTAGAAAAGGGAACCTTCGTGCACTGTCAGTGGAATGCAAACTGGTGTAGCCATGGTCAGAAACAGGATAGAGGTTCCTCAAAAAACTGAAAATGGAACTACTATATGACCCAGCAATCCGACTTCTGGGTATATATCCAAAGGGGACTACAGGATATCAAAGAGATATACGTCACCTCCATGTTTATTGGAGCATTATTCACAATAGGTAAAATATGGAAACAACATACGTGTCCATCAGTGGTGTATGGATAAAGAAAATGCGATGTCTATGCACAGTAGAATATTAGTCAGCCATGAAGAAGGAAATCTTGCTATCTGTGACCACATGGATGGATGGATTTAGAAAGCATTAAGCTAAGCGAAATAATTCAGACAGAGGAAGACAAATGCTGGATGATCTCACTTCTATGTAGAATCCAAAAAAAAAAAAAGAAAGAAAGAAAGCTGAACTCACTGAAAGAGTAGAGTGTAGCTTACCAGGAGCTGGGTAGGTGCAGAGAAATGAGGAGATATTGGTCAAGTCTCAAACTGGCAGGTATAAACTGAGCGGGTTCTGGGGGTGTGATACACAGCATCATGATTGCAGTCAACAACGCAGATCACATATTTGAGGGAGCAAACCTCGAATGTTCTCAGCACAAGCGAGGATGGCAATTAAGTGATATGAAGGAGGTATTAGATAAGGCTCAGGTCAATCCTTTTGCAACATGTAAGTGTATCAAATCAACACATATGCCTTAAAGGTACACAGCGTTATGTGTCTGTGACATGTCAATAAAGCTGAAAAGCAGTCGAGGCACAAGATGGCCAACAGTGCTGGGGAACATATCAGATGGCTGAAGCGGAGACAGAAACTCTTGTCATCCAGCTTGACACCCGAGAGCCTGAATCCTGGGAAGAAGGCCCAAGCACCAGAGCAGGGGCTGTTATGAAACACACCCCAAGAAAACCCAGACCAATCCCTGACATGAGTCTGAGTTTGAGTCATGACAAATAAGCAGGAGCAGGAAAACAGCGTGGGAGTTACACAAATCCACTTTAACTAAGGCTAAGCCAAGCTCTGACATGAGTCAGAGAAAGCAGGTTAGAGACAGGACAAAAAGAGAAGCTTGAGAATTATCTTGGCCAATTTATCAGAAATTTATAGCCACTCATAAAATGCATCTAATTAAAGCTTCCAATTAGAAAGCAAAACTTAATAGCATTAATACAGTATAAGATAAATCAACAATCATGGATACTTAAAAACTCTGACACAGTAACTGATAGAACAAGAAGAAAAACACCTTTCTGCTCATCAAAGTAAGACATAGGCAGGGACTTAAAGTGAGTCTCATTAAAGCTCACCTCTGAAATCTTAAGAGCATATTTCATGACCGCAACAAGACTAAATTAGAAATCAATATTACAATATCTAGAACATTTTCAACTTGCTTGAGATCATGTAGCACATTTCATAATAAGCCATTACTTAATGCCAAAGATGATCGGGGATGATAAAATCACATCCCTTAAGACGTAGGGAGCCAGGCAAAAGTAGTGCTAAGAGAAAAAACATTACTTTTCAAGTGTTTTAATTTAAAAGAAGAGAGTACTAATCTAATTGATAGAAATTGACGTCTTCCAACATTAGGGGAAAAAAGGAGCAAAGCAAATGATAAGTAGTATATAGAAGTAACAAAGCTATAAACAGAAGTCGATGCACAAATCTGATTTTGTATATTGTGAAACAGAGGTAAACAGACAAAACAAAGGAGTAAACAGCAAACAAACAGTAAAATAGACACAAAACACAACGAAAATTAATACAGCCAAGTGTTGGTTCTTACAAGATACTAATTCCTGTGCCGGATAACTTGGTAAACATGTAAATAGCTTGGTTGGCTCAGGAACAGGTTTTGTTCGGGCCCTGAAGTACCAGAGGTGGGGAGTTCCGATTGGACGGTGCTCGGCCCGATGCCCGCCACCCGCCCTCCAGTTTTCGTCTCTGAAACTCCAGCTCGCTAGACCTTCATCTGCAGCCCCAGGTCTAAGACGGAATTTAAGGACCTGCCCGTTATTTCTCGGTGCGGATGCCCTCTCCCTGCTCTAGCTCCTCCCCGTAGGAGACCTCTCTGTCAGCAACACAGACAAAGGGCATCAACCTGGTGGTGACTCTTGCCTGAGGATTTTAAGGGGTCTTCTCAGTCAGCACTTGGGAAGAGGACTTGAGATGACAGGAGGTCACGCACATTTCCCAGACATTCCCACCCCCAATATTAAGAGTTCTTCCATCTCCCAGTGGGCTGGTATCATTACAAGGAAGCCTTGCAAATTCTGGAACACTGATCTTTCACTGGGTTGAGGGCCTGATAAATCAACGTGGATTTCTAGAATGACCCAAGTCACCAACTGCTGGACCACTGACTAGGAGTCAGGGCAAAGGTGCATCTGTTTTTCACTCTTTGGTTTGCTTTTATCCTTCTAAGTGCACCGATGTGATGAGGGAGCAGAAAGCAAGCGGAGGACAGAGCACTAGCTACACCCCGCGACCACCCAGCCCCACCTTTGGATATGTGTGACATGTCCCCACCCTTGGACACGTGTGCCATTCCTCAGACACTCCCAGCTGCCCTAAAGCTCAGGGAAGGGGGGGGGGGGAACTGATTAACTAATGGAGATCACAGTCTAGCAAGACAGGAGGCTCCCTCCGTCTTCCTGATGTCTTACTCATTTACACATCAATAGGCTAAGTTTCAGAGACCCTTAACTCCATTTCCTAGAGCCCTAACATCACCCTCCCTTCCACAAGTGATGTGGGAAACTGAGGCAGAAGGAAACGTAAACAAAGTTAAATTTCTTCCTGACCTGTAGCCTGCAGACAAGGACTAGAGACGGGAGAGGATAGAATGCTTCCACTGGGAAACTCCCAACCATCCCCACGTGATTGCTTTGCTAGACGGGAAAACTGCTTTAGCTTGCCAACAGCCAGGCCTCCAGTATCCTGAGGGTCTTGAACATTTCAAAGTCCTTTTGGACGCCTCCCTTTTGTCTTACCTCCCCCAACTCCCTAGTATATAATCCACCATTCCTCACAACCCCAGCGCAGGGCTCTTTCTGCCCAGGGGTCCGGTCCCTGTGCTTTAATAAAAATCACCTTTTTGCTCCAAAGATGTCTCAAGAATCCTTTGCTGGCTGCGGCTTCCAGAGCTTTTATGAAGATTGTGAACCTACATCATAAGGATGTAGGAGTCTTGTTCTGCCTTCCCTTTGGGCCAGTAGCCTGTGTGTTTTCACTGGAGAAACAATGGACGGCATCACCCCCACGGAAGTTAGTTTCTAGTACAGGGAAAAGAAAACATCCTGAATTATGGATATTCCTGTCCTCTGCCTCCTGGCCTCTGGTTTGGGGCCCTCTGACCTCCCCAGCATCCCTCCACTCCTCATGTTAATGATGAGGGAGCAAAGGCTGGCACCTGGCACCCCCTCTCCACCTGCTGCCCTCCCCTCCTCCCCTCGGTAATACAGGTGACATTCCTCAGGCACCCCTGACGGCCCTAAAAGAAAAACAAAGAGTTAACTTGCTGAGAGCACAGTCCTGCAAGACCTGAGTCTCCCTTGGCTTACAAATGTCTTAGAGATCTACAAACAAAGAAGTTACCTTATCAATAGCACAATTTCCAGAGGCAAATAACTCAGTTCCTCAAACCCTAATGTCATCCTCCCCACCATAAACAAAACTGAAGGAGGCTGAAGTAGAAGGGAACGTAAATACAGTTAAATCTCTTCCAAACCTAAATCTCACTAACAAAGACGCTTGATAGCAGGATTGTGACAGCCCACCAGGAATCTCCCAAGGATGTGGATGTTAATGGCCGGCCAAAAGACAACAACCGTCAAGCCCGAGGCCGGTATCCCCACACCCGGTAGGGCCTCTTTAGCGTATGAAAGCTCCATTGAAGCCTCCCTTCCGCTCACCTTCCCCCAACCGCCACCCCTCACTACCCGGGGCAGCAGCTCTTCCGGCCCACTGGTCCTTCCCCGAGCTTTAATAAACCACCATTTTGCTCTCAAGAATTCTTTCTTGATCATCGGCTCCAGACCTCAGCCCACCGAACCTCACCTAGGTTCTAGAACTTCATCATTAAGAGCACCCAGTGCGCCCCGGTACGCAGAACCCAAGTCTGTCATCAAGAGTCCTGACAACACGCCAACGATATTCTGGGCACCAGCCAGACCCCCCTGATTCCGCCTGACTCACTCCTGCACATTCAAAGGTTTTCAAACCCAGACGGCAACACTCCTCCTTCGCAAACTTGGTTCCAATGAACTCAATCGGTTTTCTTCTCCCTTCACGTGCCCTGGTCTTTGGGACCCCTTTCGTTTCCCGGCCCCTTCCTCCTTGGAAGTCAGACGGTAGGTCACCAGCGCCCCGCGTGCTGACGGCTCCTCTTATCCGACGTCTCAGGATGACAACTGTCCACACGGAATCCGTTGTCAGATACAGAAAAAAACCACTGTAGACAACAGTCTTTATTGAGCCCTCAACTCTTCTAGAAGCTTCTAGCCCTGCGAAATATCAAAGCAGTTATTGCTGCGATATGAGCCGGTTAGTCACTCTTGTTTACCCACGAAAAATCCCCCACGATCTCCTCCTGCCCGGGTTGCTATGTGAGCGGAGAGGAAGTTGGGTTGGTGACTCACTCTTCCTTCACGGTCTCAGTCTCACCGAACGGGCTCTGGTGTCTTCTGACCCACACCGAAGCCTGCCTGTTAAAAAAGTTATAATGTTGCAATTCCTTTCAGATATTTGTTAAAAAAAAAAATACAATAAAACAAAATAAGTGATAATTTCCCTCAGATGAGGACGCTGTTGAGAAAGCCGCCCAGCCCCTCTGACAGGGCCACATGGGACTGAAGGCCTGGCTGGGAGGAGTCTCCGACTCCGCTGCGTTTCGTAATCTGCCTCGGGGGGGCCGAGCTCCGGGGAGGCAGCCGAGGCGGGCTCCTCTGTGACGCTCCCCGCTGCCATTGTCTCATCCCAGAAATTATTTTCTCCGCTTTCAGGAGTTTGCAGCACCCTCAAGTGCAGATTCTGAGAGCTTGGCCGATTTATCTTCTTCCTCAAGCCGAACAAATAGTGGTTGCTACATCTCTGAGGAAGATCTCGGGATCTGGAATACAGGAGAATCCTCAGTGAGGTGAGTCCGGTCAGGCTTTGTGTAGAGGACCTGTGGGTCGTCCCTCCAGCTCAGGATCACCCGAGGCCAGCGAGTGTTTGAAACTTTGGGGAGCGGGGAGGGACCGGCATCAAGTGTATTCTGCAAAGTGAAAATCTCAGAGCCTTCATCCTAATCGTCCCACTACCTGGGACAATAGGTATCTGGGCTGTTGCGGATTTTAGAATCCGTCCTGCGGGTGTTCACAGCGTGCGCTGATGTGGGGAAGCGGGCTTGGGCTTTCTTGCCTGGAGGGGGCCCAGGGAACTTGCTGGCTATGGTGGGCGCTGGGGTAGGGCACATGGGTGTGGTATGAAAAAAGTATTAGGCAATGATATGAAGCAAGAAAACACGTCTGGACACAAACTATATTCTGTGGTATTATCCCAGTTTCACAAAAGAGAAGACACACACACACACACACAGAGCACAGAACGTTTCTCAAGTTCATGGGCACGCTCACTCAAGCACATGGCGCCCTAGCCTGTGCTGTGGGTCTGCTCTTCCAGGGGTGGCGGACAGGCAGGCTCCCGGGGCTCCTCTGATGCAGAGGCAAATGGTCAAGTTTGTGGAAATGGTGGAGTTTTTTGAAAACAGGAGGTTGGAGACAAATCTGTAGCCACATTTCGGAAGATGCTTTGGTCGTTCTGTAGGGCTCAGTACACAGACATTTCATGTACATTGGAGACAAATGTAACATCTTAAATACAAGTTTCGGAATTTCCTAAGTGTTAGATCAGCTTTTTTTTTAAGCTGAGCAGTGTTGGTCAACTTCTCTAAGTATTTTCTGATTTTTTTTCTTGCTTTGTTCAGTCACTAACATATGCTAGAATCAAACTAGAATCAAGATTTTGTCCATTTCTTCCTTGTAGTTCTCTCAATTGTTAACACGTGTATATGGATATATGGTGAGAAATATGCTCTGTGACACTATTTATAATATGAATAATAGAAGCTCATAATAAAAAATGTATATTATGACTGTTGGACCAATACGCAGTTAAAACTGTTCTGTCTTTCTGAAAGGTAGAGCCTTTGTTGGGCCCTAGAACTCCGGTTCTTATTGAAATCTTCGCCGTAAGGTCTGTTGAAGGCTGTACTGACAGATTGATTGCTGTCTTGAATGTTTCCACCTACAGCTTCTAGCAGCAACTTTTTAATAAACTTTTAGTTAGTTTTTGTCCATGACACACACGTAGATTTTTTTTAAACCCGTTTAGACATGTTGCCTTTTAGTGGTCTTATCACTTGATGTGCATCAGGTGAATTGCTGCGTGTTGACTAACTTGTAACACGCATCTGTACTGTTCATCCTGTGCTTGCTGCTTCTTCGCAATACTTTAAAATTTGTATCTTCGACCTCGCCTAACAGGCCATAGCGGTGTGGGCACACATCCTGTTCCTATCTACCCCACCATGCTGATCTACTTCCTGTTTTGTTTCTCTTCGGTTGGGGCCTTATTTATTTTTAAAATATTGGAAGAGCCTACCAAGGTCTTGTTCTCTCTTTTTAGTTGGTAGCTTTTTTTTTTTTTTTTCCCCTGACCTCATGTATTTTCTTGGGGGAACACTTTCCAAAACACTGCTTGCTTGGCGTCTTCTTGTTCCAAGTCTTCTATCTATTGTGTGGGTCAGTATCACAGATTCATCTTGTTGTGTTGCATTTCAGTGCCATTGGACCCAGACACAGAATTCTGGTTTCAAAATTATTTTTTTCTTCAGTGTATGTTGGCAACACCTCTCTGAAACATCTGGGTTCACATATGTTTTGAAATTTGGAATTTGAGTGGCCTAGGAAGGGCGTCTGGGGCCCATACCACATCTCAGGGATTTTGTAGTAAGACCTGAGTCCTGGCTCTCAGCCCACAGGTGCCGCCAGTTGTAGGGCAATGCTGCGGGAAACAGGGACAAAAAGAAATGTATGTAGATACGATTAAATGTGCTTGTAGCCTGCAGCCCGTTGAGCAGGACTTGAGGCCAGCAGAAGATAACCTTCCTCCAGGAAGCTCCTAGCTGTCTGGGTTTTTGTTTTTGCTTTTGTTGTTTAAGCTCCTTGCTGTCTCAGTGGTAATGCTTTGCCAGAGGGAAAAACAACCTTAGTTAGGCTGAAGCTAAGCCTTCAGTAGCCTGTGCCTCTTCTTTAGCATATGAAAGTCCTTTTCAAACTTCCCTTATCTTTACTTCCCACAAACCCCAAGTCTGCCTTCAGTCACCCCTCAACCCCAGTGCAGCAGCAGCTCTTTCTGCCCCTGAGTCCTCCTGGCCCCAGGCTTTAATAAAACCGCCTTTTTGCACCAAAGATGTCTCAAAAATTCTTTCTTGGCCCTCGGCTGCAGGCCCCAACAATGCCGCTCAAAACCACATCAGCTGGACATGTGAGCACCTGCTTTAAGGTGGAATTTTTTAAAAAGAAAAAAAAAATCTACATAGGCTCCTGAGATCTCACATCAGATATTTTTCTAACAAATTTTGTCATCAAATCGACATGTACCCACACAACTTTTTGTCTTCACAATTTTGGGAAATTTCAAAAGTGTGGATTTAGAATTTGGGTGAAATACGATATGTAGGTACTCCATGCCAGTTTGCTGTTGAAAATGTGATTCTGAAACTTTGTAAATGATCCACTCTTTTTCTCTGGATGTCAAATATTTCTTGCTATTTTGGATATTTTTCAGTTTCCCTACATTATGTCCTGATGTGGGTTTTTCCTGTCCTTTCCTATTTGGCTCTCTGCTGGTCAGTTCCTCAAGGATGTTCATGTTATTTTAATCCCAAGAAGTATATCTCATTATTTCTTTAAATATTTTCTCCTTTTCATTTTATATTTTATTCTTTTAACAAGTAACAGCATGTGGGTGTGGACACTTCGACCTTGTACCCTGAGAGGTCCCACATGCATTTTCTATCTTCTGTTTCTGAATCCATTCTGTCTGCTTGTGGGACAGGCTTCAGTCTCATCGTACAGGTCGCTCACTCACATCCGAGTCTGTCTGTTGAGGTATGTGGTCGCATGATTATGATCTAGGAGCTAAGTCTTCTGAACTCCTAAGTCTAAGCTGTTAACAATCAGAGCCATGTGTTGAGGGAAGATATGAGAGGAAAAAATAATGACAAAAGCGGCATTTTTCACACGTAGTGATTTTCATAAGCTGAGTTAGATTCTGAGTTTAGGACACGATGTAAAAATATCCAACATAAGAATACAATTGGATTCAGGCTGAACATGTCTGCACATGCACATAACTTGGCAGAATTTGAAGATGCATTATACTAGTTTCGTGAAGACCATATATTCTCTAGATTTACTTTTCAGGAAAAAAAAGAAGAAGAAGAAACCAAGAAAAGGTAAGAAGTACATTTCATGCAGACAGCCTGACAATGAAAATGCCATGCAAATTTCTTGAGCTTAAATATGAAAAATGGAAAGGGGAGAAGTCAGGAAGACACAGTATTCAAGGCCTCCAACCCGTGCTAAAGATCAAGGAGTACTTCCCAAAGAAAATAGAGAACTACTGAAGGATTTCAAGATGGCTAGAAGTGTAGGGTATGGAGAGATAACTGAATAGACAAAGTAGCCCAAAAGGAAGAAATTCAAGCAACTCTTACGTAATTCTGGCCAATCAGGGCTGTGATTCTGCACAAGAGAGCCGGGGGCCAGGGCACAGAAAACATGGGGCACATGGCCCGAGCCTCAGGGAGAGAGGATGTGAGAAGGTATGACTAAGGGAGAGCCAGGTGCGCTGGGCAGGCACCCAGTGGGGAGTGGGGGGGCGGGGAGACGGTCACTGGGAGTGAGAGGCTGCAGAGTCAGGAGCCAGCAGGCCCACATCCAGGGGCCCACTGCAGCCCCAACAGGGGATGGCAGGAGGCAGTGGGGACTCCGACCCCCGACAGCTCACACTCCACACAGGGCATCAACTGCCTCTTTCCAGACCTCCTGCCACCACACCCACCCCCAACCCCACCCAACTCAACTATCATTACTAAAAGGAAAGAATTTCTTAGAAGTCCCGAATGTAGCAGTTCTCAACCCAGTTCCCACAGTGACACACCTGGAAATTAAGTTCCTCTTTGTCACACACACTGAAGGACAACACCTTGGCATGGGTGCCTCCCTCACACAGACACAACCGAACTTTTAAACCATCCGGATGAAGGTATAACACCGGACGGTATTTTTCTCTTTCAGGCTCAGCCGCACCCGGAGCGATGGGGAGTGACTACAAGAGGATTATTCTGCTGAAGGGACTGGAGGCCATCAACGAGTACCAGTTCAGCATCGTCAAGTCCCTGCTGGCCCGCGATCTGGGACTCACCGCCAACATGCAAGAAGAGTATAACAAGGTCAGGATTGCTGACCTGATGGAAAAGAAGTTCCCAGGACCTGCCTGCGTGGACAAGCTAATAGACCTATTCAAGGACATGCCACCACTTAAGGACATTGTTAAGCAACTCAGAAATGAGAAGATGAAAGGTAATAAGGAAGACCCCACACCGACTGCTCCCCCCGGGCCCCCTTCCCCAAACTGAGTAGAAGAGTACTTGGTTGGGGCTGGCATACCCTTTCCTAGGGCATGACTCACGGCTGGGACCACACAGGGCGCAGGGACCAACATGCTGACAGCCCTGGGTGTCCCCTTTCCTGGGATCTGCCCTGGAGGGTGTGTTGGGACAAGAATGAAAGATAGAGGGAGTGCATGAGAGCGCGAGGCTTCCCGTGCCTTGGAAATGTTAGCAAATCACAAAATAATCACTAATTTTAAAATAATTACATTCGACCAATGAATGTGCCTTTTTCTTTTTAAAGATTTTTATTTATTTGACAGAGATCACAAGTAGGCAGAGAGAGCGGGGGGGGAGCAAGCTCCCTGCCAAGCAGAGAGCTGATGTGGGGCTCGATCCCAGGACCTTGAGATCATGATCTGAGCCAAAGGCAGAGGTTTTAACCCACTGAGCCACCCAGATGCCCCTGAATGTGCCTCTTCTACTAACACTGTTTGCCACGTGATCATCTGCCCTCTGGTAACAAGGGTGCAGTGTTCTTAACATAAAACCTACTTCTCAGGGAGATGGACTACTTGCCTCTGGTAGGCAACACAGTGAAACAAAATTAAAAAAAAAAAAAAAATCCAAAGGCCGATGTCCCCATTTTGTCACCTCACCAACCTGTACCTTATGTCCTTTCATTGGTTTCTGCTATTGTAATAGATCCTTTGAAGAACAGGACCGAGCAGTGAGTGTGTGAAGACCTTGGATTTTTAAGGAAATGATGGGAGAACGGGCCTGGGAACGGGTGGGCTGGAGGCACCTGGGAAGCCGGAGGATGGGGAGGACGTGCTCAGCGCATGGGGAGCGAGTTCGGAGTTCGGAAGCCACCACAGAGCAGGACACAGTCCCGGGCCTGCGGTGGGGCCGTCGGTCCCCCAGGGCCAGGCTGGCTCCGGCAGGGCAGGCGCACACTCCAGGGTACCTAGATCCCAAGCGGGAGCTGAGAGGACTTGGCTTTGAAACTGCCCCCGCTCCCGGTTCAGCGCGTCCTCCTTGTTTTTGTGTCAGTCGCAAAGAAAACGAAAACAGAAGAAACTCCCAAGAAGAAGAAGCAGCAGCAGGGCGGAGCGGGCGCCGAGCCAGCCGCCGCCGCCACCACCACCACGAGCAGCAGCGCTCTGATGGGCGGGACCCAGGAGGCGACCGCCGCGGCCCAGGTAAGCGGGAGGAGGACCAGGGGCCTCTGGGCCCAGGCGGGGGCTCTGCCACAGGACTCCCCAGTTTCCTAGCAGCGCCGATTTGCCCAGTGGAGGCCTTGTGGGCCACGTGCTTAGTGCCTCGTGCCCGGCCAAGGGAGGCACATAAATGTGATGGCGTCGCCTCGTCTGTGCAGATGTTCTGGAGTCTGGAGCTCTCCCCATCCCGACTCGGGGGCGGCCCCAGGAGCGACCCGTCTGCATCCGTGAGCATCGCCCTCCCGGGCTGTCCGCTCTGCCCGCCCTCACCCGCCCTCACCTGTGGCCTGTCACTCTAGGTGACAGCCGGGGACGCCTGGTGTTTCTCCGGACACCACGCTCCCTGTGAGAAGAATCTGCAGCAAAGTAACGAACTGTGTTGTGCTTCTTTTAATCCTGAAAACCGCTAACAGGAGCATTAAACTACTTTCAGAAAAGAAAAACTGCCGCCAGAGGGACGGCCGCGAGCAAAAAGAATAAGGTGGCCCCGCCGCAGACTGGGCCGGCCTGCGGTCTGGGGGGCAGCATGTCCGCAGCAGCCGCCTGGCTTCCACCGCCCCCGGCCCCCGCGGCCGCTCCGGTCTTCCCCGCGCTTCCCCAGGTACCGCTCCCCGCTTCTCCTTGCCAAGTCTTCCCGCACCCGGGAGCCGCCGCCGCGGCCGCCGCAGGCATCCCAGCTCGCTTGGGCCAAGGGGCTCCCCGTGCTGTGGGTGGGTGGGTCACAGGAGGAGAAGCCACAGCCGCAGAAAGGATGGTGGCAGTCGCCGCGGGGCCTACCCCGGGCCAGACCAGTCTAAGTACGTCGCGGCTGTGGGGGTGAATGGTTGGGCTCCGTGTGCCACGAACCCAAGACCCAGCCTAGCCCGCCGTACTCACGGCCAGACAGGTGGTTTCCTCTTCATGACCTGATTCGCCGGCTCCTCATGCAGACCAGGACACAGGGAGCAAGGGGTCTAGAGGGGAACACGGCTGTCTTCCTGTTGTCACCCAGGACTGCTGTGGACTCATGGTTCCAGCCCATATCCCCCCCGGAGCCATGGAGAATGGGGACCTGGGAGCCCCTAACAGCCCTGTTTCTCGAGCGGGGATGACATGAGCTGGACCCTCAGCAGGGCCCCAGATACACCGAGAACCTGGAATCTCCATGGCTTCTGTGGACGTCAGTTCCCCCCTCCAGGGCTGTCCCTGTTGTCTGTTCTTCACACTTTGTTTTCTTGAGTCGTTGAACACTAAATGGGTGGGGGATAGATTTGAATAAAATACTTGAATCTTCCTTCTGGGCGAGGCTCTGGTCGTCCCCGATTCCATGAGGATCAGGCTTTCATTCAGAAAGATTCTGTCGAAATGCGGGTGTTCGGGCTCCTGGGCTGCTGTCTGCTACCTCGTACATCTGTTAGAGAAGCCACCGGCTTGTCAGCTTTTCCTTTCTGTCAGGCAGTTCCCTTCTAGCTTGGCTCCAGCTCCAAATACCTTTGAGGGTCGCTGCGGTCCCCCGGCTACCATGAAGGCTTTGCATGTGAGAAAGTGACCTGCTTGGAATTCCCTGCCCAGACATATAAGTCTGTTTCCCTGTTTCTCTCCAACACAGAGCCAGACGGTGAAGGCCCCACATCAGGCTGCTCCTAGAGGACGTGTCCTTCAGCAGGGCCCCCTGACGGTCCTGGTACTGAAGGCAATGGAGCCATTTGAATACGAGTCCCCGGAAGAGGGCAAAACCAGAATGTTTCATGCTACGGTGGCCACTCCCACTCAGTTTTTCCATGTGAAGGTTTTGAACAGCAGCCTGAAGGAGAAATTCACAAAAGAGAATATCATTACTATATTAGATTACTACGAGTGCAGAGGAATCCTGGAGATCAACAAAACCTCATCCGTGTACCAAGCGGACCCTTCCCAGTTGATCGTGGTCCCAAACAGCATCATCAAAAGAGCAAGTGAAACCCCCAAGATCGATAATCTTTATAAGCAAGCATCAGGAACATTTGTGTATGGATTATTTCTGCTGCATGAGGTAAATCCCTTAAAATGTTTTTTTTCCTCTCCATCCGTACCTGAAATTGAGTGTTTTCACTGGCCAGGTTCTGCCCATGGACCCGGGGATGGAGCCTGGCTCCGGCCTGTGACCCGACTGCAGATAGGAGGTCGAGTGTGCCCCATGACAGGAAACAGGACGAGGAGCCTGCTCGTCTGCTAACCGAGATACCTTCATGCAAATTCTTTGAAAAGGAGTCCCTAGAAACCTTGTCATTTTACCAGTAGTAATTATTTTAACCCTCCATGAGCAAGGACAGCACAGGGTATAAATCATAATTATATCGCTGAGCTCCTCCATGACTGTATAAATCTTTTTTTTTTTCTTTTTCTTTTTACTTTGAATAACAGACTGCCCTAACCAAGATTTATCGCACACATTCAGAGCGATAAATATTATTGGCTTCTATTCTCCTGAACGGGGATACTTTCAACATGTAGGCAGATAATATAATCATTCAAGGCTGTGCCCCCTAGCCTGTTTATTATAATACATTATTTATAAAGAGTTGAAGACGAAGCGTTCATATTGCATGATATTTGGAAGACGTGGCAGTCTAATTCCATTATTTCCCCAAAAGGCGGAGGGATGGCTGGAGAGTTTTACTGCTATGGCATGTCCATGAGGACTAGTTGATGTGATGCATTCAGTAATCCCCAAACTGTTCCGAACTCCCCTGGTATCCCAGAGGATCTCATACGATCTTACATGCTTCATGATCCTAAATGCCTCTCTTCCGAGATGGCCCCTTAGTTTACTCCCATTCCTGTCTTACACTGTCTTTAAGAGACCAGAGAAATGCATTTAGAGAATTGAGAAGTTATAACTTAAGAAAGTGAGAAGCCATAGACCGTGAACTGTAGGATCCTGGTCAGTGGAGATAAGATTTGGAGAAGAGTGGGTACAGGAAGAAGGTTCAAAAAGAGAGTGAGGTACTGGAAACTTACTTGTTATATCAGTTTCTTATAACCGACTGAACGAATAGTCATGGTCGTGTCGGTTCCTTTCTGCCTAAGGACAGGAGCTAAAGGAGCCCGCCAGAGTTCAGCTCCTCTGATTCCAGTTACCTTAAGCAATCAACGCTTCCCTTGTGGTGAAGCAGCAGAAAATAGGAAGAAACCTCATTGTTCTAGAATTGCAGAAAGAAAATAGCTAGAATGAGAAAGGGGAAGAACAGACAAAAGCAGGATAATCAAAGGCAAGTTCCCCCGAGAAGCCCTTGCCGCAGCGGTGTGTGCGTCGCGTCTGTGATTGCTTCCTCAGGTCCAGCATTTCCTGAGCCACCAGGTGCCGCCTCGTCCACGTGGAAATCACTGCAATGACCTCAGACTCTGAACACTGCGTTTCTGTTACAGAAAAAAGTGAATCGGAAGACGACAGTGTACGAGATCCAGGATAACACAGGAACGATGGAGGTCGTGGGGACCGAGAGGTGGCACGACATCAAGTGTGAGAGAGGAGACAAGCTTCGACTCTTCTGCTTCCAGCTGAAGATGATGGATCAGAAGCTGAAACTCACGTGTGGGACTCACAGCTTCATCCAGGTGGGATCGGGACAGAGGAATGTTAGTTTGCCAAAAGAGGCAAATAATTTTGTTCAGGTTTTGAGGGCGCCAGGTTCCTGTTTTCAGACACGTAGGGTCCAGCAGGTGGGGGGGAGAACACAGCCATACCTTGCATTCATTTTAAGTGGAGGATTTTTAAAAGGCTGCGAGGAAATGACATTCACATAGAGTTCAAAAAGATAGGACGCTTAAGCTAAACAAGGAAATATTTGAAGACGTTAGGAAGGCAGGGAGGCAACTTCTCATAATAGTTGAGAGCAGAGCTTTGAACAGGATGGACGTGATTAGCGTCCTGGCTTCAGGAGTCACCACTTGCCCGACGCTGGAGAAGGAGCTTGGGGTCCTCTGCAAGGGTCACAGTTTCTGCGTCATAGGGTTGATGTAAGACCGTACATGGTTAGGGGAGACCATACACATCTGACTGCCCTACACAAAAATGGAAATCCGTCTGCACCAGGTAGTTTTCCCCAGCAAAGTAGGCACTGGAAAGAGTTCTAGGCAAAGGCCATGATGGACGCATATCCTCCAAACTGAGAGACAACACAGTTTCCGTACAACAGAAATGCCATGCATGATGTGGAGACAGTGGCAAGATGAGGCCAGGGGGGGAGAACGGGTCAGGAAGCAGATGGGGTCTTTCTTTTTTGAGAAATAAACGGAAATGGAACATTCATTGTGAAAGTAAGTAACCACTTGAAAAATTTCATGCAGAAGAATGCCTGATGACTTTGACATTGTAGCACAAAGTACTCTAGTAATTCTCTGGAGAGATGCATTAGGGAGAGGCCGGGTTTGGCGGCAGGGACAGCAAGCAGCAGCAGCACTTGCCAGTTTAAGGATAATTCTTAAAGTCATGGGTGCGACTTATTGCACAAGAGAAATAATACTATGATAAGTGTATATTCATATGAATAAGTATATATTCATATGAATAAGAAACCACCTGGCTGAGGGCTCACTGTGTGCTGGGAACTGAGACAGTGACGAAGACACAGCCGTACTAACCGTTTCATTGATAGAGACCCTGACAGATGTCATTATCATTGAAAGGAAGACAACAGCCCTCCTTGGTACAGTGCAGGACTCAGGAGAGAGAGAGAAGGAGCCTCCAAGGGGATGGGGGATGGACGGAGCCATTGACAGAGCCGGAGACCCAGTGCCTGTGGGAGGAAGAGCTGCACACCTTTGCAGCAGCCCCTAGGGTCTCACCACGTCTTTCTCCTCTCTCCTCTAAGGTCGTCAAGGCTAAGAAAAGCAAGAAGGATCCAGTCAATTTTGGTGTAAAGGTGGAATTTGATATGATGAACTCGCCTCTGGATCAGTTCATGGGTTTTAACAGTGGTCTGGTCAAGACTGAGGATTTCTATTAAAGAGAGATGCAGCAGGAGTAGCCCAGCACATTAAGGGCTTTTTATATCTGCGTTGTAGATTATATTTCTTTATTTTCATAAAATTTACTTATATTTTTCTGTATTTTCTAAGAATATTACATTTCGTATCTAACACAGTTATAGTGTAAAAAAAAATAAAACTTCCTTTTACAACGGGCATCGTCTGCCGAAGTCTCTCTAAACCAGCAGTGAGCTGTGTGACGGTGGTGGGTCTGTGTGCTGTGAGCCACTGGGGGTAGCGGGGTGGCTCCGGACCTCACCAACATGGGGTCTGCGTGCAGACGGTGGCTTCCAGAGGGCAAGGCCCTCACTGGGGTCACCTCAGGTGGCGCAGGTTGGTCCCACAGCCTATCTGAAGATCAGTGAATCCTGGGCCCTGGAGAAAAGTTTAGTCTGTTTCCTCCCCCCACAAAAAATAACTCCTTTCTGCACTTATGCTCTCTGAAGGGGAGCATCTGTGTCGCTGGTTTCTCTGGAAGAAGCATGATCGCTGTTTTACACAGAGAGGCCAATATTTTCAAGACGCTTCCCCCTCTCCAGCCGCGGTGACGTGCCGGGTCCCCCCCCCCCCCCGATCTGGGGACACACCACGCTATCTCCCTTCAGTGGTGGTTTCTTAATTCTCACATTTTAGGTGTGTGGATTCCAGACCATGTGACCCAAGGAGGGACATGAAAAGAACAAAAAGTTATAAAATAGTGACAGGCATCTACTCGAAGTGCCGGCACATATCACCTAAAGAAATTAAATTCCTAAAATCCATATATAATAAGTACGCAGTTGACTCGGGTTCAGGGGATTGCCGAGAAGCCTACCCCCCAGAAGCAACAGCGTGACTCTATCCTGGGATGGGGTGAGAGAAAGCAGACTCAGGTAAGTACCCCAGAGGCCCCGGGGGGGCGGGGCTTACCTGGGAGGGGTTCCTGACCGCAGCCAGGGAGCAGGTGTCCGAGCCGAGCCTGGGAGCCACGCCGGCCACTCGGTAAACATCACTTTGCGTGGCACCTACACAGCTGGCATCCGGAGAGACGAGAGCTCCGCATAGGGGGCCTCACTGACTGGCTGAGCCCTGGTTGCCCTCACTGGGGCTGGGATCAGGGGAGGCCCAGCAGCTGCTGTGGGGTTGAGCCCAGAGCAGAAGGATGACACAGTGCTGGCTGGTGAGTGTTACCCCAGTAAGACTTATCTTTCCAATCTGGGCAACCAACTGACCAGACAAGGAGGCTGCACATTAGGGGTAAGCAGCAGAGTGGACAGCTCCAGACCCATCCTGCCAAGACTGAAACCAAGCCTCAACCTGACTGAATAGGTCTTTCCACTGGACCCTTTCTGAGGTCCTTAATGTTCCTCTCTACTCTACTTTTTTTTTTTTAAAGATCTGTATGTTTTGGAGAGAAAACGGGTGTGGGGGAGCAGTGCAGAGAGGCAGGTGGAGATGGAGAGAGAATCTCGAGCAGACCCCTCACTGACTTTGGAGCCTTATTCAGGGCTCAATATCATGACCCTGAGATCATAACCTGAGCTCAAATCAAGGGTCAGACGCTTAACGCACTGAGCTACCAGATAGCCCTATTCCTCTCTACTCTTACGACTGGCCCAGTGCATCCTCATAAGGAATACTAAAGTCTGTGATAAAGAATCATGAAAACCCACAGATTTTTGTAGGACTCATGCCAATCGCCCTTGATTTCTGCTGACTTATCCACACTCTAGTAAAGTAAAACATTTTGCAAATACTACTTCGTCTTCTCTTCCATGTCATGAGCCTGAATTAACACAATCCATTTCTTCCTTCAGATGACTGCAATCTCTGTGATTAGCTGTCATGTGGGGACCCTATTTCCAGTTGTGACCTGATCCCTGTAGCCCAGATAACAGCTTACTACAATACCCACTCCCAGTGGGTTCCGTTCACTTGACTTCTTGGCTTACAGTTCACCAAAGTGCATTCCTTATCCCTGACAGAGAAGTAAAGTGTTTATCAGAGCCTCCGCCCTCTCACAAGCTCAGTGCTCTTTGGGAATATGAAAGCTTTATTGTTGTGGTCATATGAAGCTCATTACTCACTTGTGTTTTCTGTGTGTAATTGAGAAAAGCAAGGCTAATAATAAAATTCAATCACTGAAGTAATGGATCCTAGGCATAGTCAAGAAGGCATCCACTGAAAAAGACATTTATAAATATTCCAGGAGGGTTCACATGTTCTTGGTGCTGTGCCTCTGTTAGTTTCCAGGAATGCCAGCTGTTAATAATTAGGAGAATGTGTCACACATTACTGAAACCTCAAGGAGTTCAGAGCAGACCTTCCTCTACCCAGGAGGTGCCATCAAGGGAGGACGATGATACATGCTTCTCCCAAGACCTCCTCCTGCCACAGCCACTCTGAGAACAAGGAAGGAGAGACAAGCAATTGGGTGACTCACCTTCCCATTTGGGTCTAATATAAGGGACTTGATTTCCACTGACTCATATTAAGGTTCCTGGATGAGAAAGGTCTAATGGTGTAACTCTTCAGCTATGAATATGTTTCAAGACAAAAGAGGGTATTTATGCTATCATTTCATTCATTTTGAATAAGATACTTTCAGGAAGGAAATTGGGGTTTTCCTAATAATATCTAAAACTGTGAACATTGGTGGATGCAGTCTCCAAATCACCTCCTAAAAGATCAAAACTAAAAGACCAAAACTCTTTTTCTGGGAGAAAACAATCTCACAGCACTCTATGACAGAGCCAGCACTAGCCAACTTTTAAATCAGTCCAACTAGTATGATTTTCCATTGTAATTTTTCAAAATACTTCATTCTCTCAGGATTTCACAAGATTTTAACATTCTGCACTTCAGTTTCCAGAGGTTTTCACTAATTTATCTTTCTACTCTTAAAAGCAAATAGCGATTTCTGCCATTTCTAAAGACTATCTCAAGGTCTAGACACCTATACAAAGCTCCGTGTGGTAAGACCATTAGGGATTTCGTAGAGAAAGAGCCAGGTTAAAGATCACATGTACAAAAGGGCATTTTCTCTTAAATAAGATATTTTCTTCTTGTTCTTCCTTTGCTCCATTTTTGTTAAAACAAAGATAAACTCGAAATGGATAAAAGACCTCAATGTGAGACAGGAATCCATCAGAATCCTAGAGGAGAACATAGGCAGTAACCTCTTTGATATCAGCCACAGCAACTTCTTTCAAGATATGTCTCCAAAAGCAAAGGAAACAAAAGTGAAAATGGACTTCTGTGACTTTATCAAGATCAAAAGCTTCTGCACAGCACAGGAAACAGTCACCAAAACAAGGAGGCAACCCACGGAATGGGAGAAGATATTTGCAAATGACAGTACAGACAAAAGGTTGATATCCAGGATCTATAAAGAACTCCTCAAACTCAACACACACAAAACAGACAATCATATCAAAAAATGGGCAGAAGATATGAACAGACACTTCTCCAATGAAGACCTACAAATGGCTAACAGACACATGAAAAAATGTTCATCATCACTAGCCATCAGGGAGATTCAAATTCAAACCACATTGAGATACTACCTTATACCAGTTAGAATGACCAAAATTAGCAAGACAGGAAACAACATGTGTTGGAGGGGATGTGGAGAAAGGGGAACCTACTTACACTGTTGGTGGGAATGCAAGCTGATACAGCCACTTTGGAAAACAGTGTGGAGATTCCTCAAGAAATTAAAAATAGAGCTTCCCTATGACCCTGCAATTGCACACCTGGGTATTTACCCCAAAGATATAGATGTAGTGAAAAGAAGGGCCATCTGTACTCCAATATTTATAGCAACAATGACCACGGTCGCCAAACTGTGGAAAGAACCAAGATGCCCTTCAACGGATGAATGGATAAGGAAGATGTGGTCCATATACACGATGGAGTATGATGCCTCCATCAGCAAGGATGAATACCCAACTTTTGTAGCAACATGGACGGGACTGGAAGAGATTCTGCTGAGTGAAATAAGTCAAGCAGAGAGAGTCAATTATCATATGGTTTCACTTATTTGTGGAGCATAACAAATAGCATGGAGGACAAGGGGAGATGGAGAGGAGAAGGGAGTTGGGGAAAATTGGAAGGGGAAATGAACCATGAGAGACTGAGGAATCTGAAAAACAACCTGAGGTTTTTGAAGGGGCAGGGAGGGGCGGTGGGAGGTTGGGGGAGCCAGGTGGTGGGTATTAAGGAGGGCATAGATTGCACGGAGCACTGGGTGTGGTGCAAAAACAATGAATTCTGTTATGCTGAAAAGAAATTTTTTTTTAAAAGTAAAAAAAAAAAAAAACCCATATTATTGTGTTTGAGTCTTAAAATAGCATCTCATTTTGTCTTCCACAAAAATAACGCTAACTGTCACTTTAATCAAATGCATATACTGAGTATCATCCCTTGGCGAATTTGACATTTCTGACCTCAAGAAGTTTTCTGTCTTTTGCTTTCCTGGCAGAAGGAGAGAACTATGCAGCTTTCACAAGAATACATGTGAACACCGCACTGGGTTCGTTGTCTACTGACTCAGTCTCTTGAGGTTTTTCTCTTTGCTTTCTACCCAGAGTCTCTTCAATACCCTACTTCCTTCTACTGAAGGACTCACACAAACTTTTTCATCCCCTGGTTCCCAATTTAGTGTCTCCTTCCCAGGAAATCCTCTTGTAGGTCCTGTCTTAGGCTAGGAGAAGTCTTCTTTGTGTTCACTGGCATTGGATCTTTTTTTCCCCTTTTCTACCACTTGTGACAACTGTAATTATCAGTTGTCATTTCACCGGCACTATAAGCTTCAAGAGTAGACGTGCCCTTTCTGTCTTTTAAGGTAGGTTTATCCAAGTGACTAACTCAGGACCTCCTCAGAGTGTGCTCTCAATAAATACAGTTGCCCAACAAAATAGCACCACATACCAAACTAAGAATTTCACAGGGTCCAATGGAGCATAGACGAGAGTCATCTAATTGAGGCAAGAAGTAATATATAAGCTGAGATCAAAGATGTCCATCCACATACCCAGAGACATATACAAAAGTACAGGGGAAAAGCCAAGCGTCTAAGGGTCTAGGGAAATGTAAGCAGAAGGAAAACCATACACAAACACCTGGAAATGAAAAAGAGTAAGCTGCATTTTATACTTGCATGATTTTATTAGTTCTGATTATATTACCCTGAAACCTGGATTTGCCAGACTCTTGCTCTGTCCCATAAATGTGAAAGCTGGTCTAAAAGGTCATGGAAATACCAATGACCCCTCGTGTAGAAGAAGAGAATTATATTCCATACAAGAAAAAGGGGCAAGCTTACAGGGGCCAGAATGGCAAAACTGTATCAGCTACGATCTTTTATCTTTCCTTCTTTTTCTTTTTTTTAACTTTCTTTCGTTGCAATTAATACATAATTATCTTAGCAAAAAATGACAAAATCCAGACCACAAGTCACTGAAGCAAAATGTAACTTACCTGAAATCCCAACATCTGGGTAACCTCATGTGCGCCCTTTCCAATTCTCACGGCATAGGATACACATAACTTTTTATGAAAATGGCATCCTACATTAATCAATCATCTGTAGCCCATTTTATTTTTTAAGACCTTATGATCATCTTATGAGTGCACTGGAGAGGGAGCAAAAGATTTAAGGAGTAAAATGTAAAATGCATAGATGTCTTGAAGTGCATTTGGAACGATGGTAATCTCACGGAGTATGACTTTTCAAACCCTGTGTTACAGTTATGTCTGTCATGCACGAACTGACATTCTCCACTGTCCTATTCCCTCACCCCGAGGAGCTGTACAATTTCCTCCAGGCTGCATTCCACTGTTACTCCTGTTACTTTCATATAGAAATCAGTACTGCTGATTCACTTCCCTGGGAAAGTGTTTTCCTGGGTTCTGGTAGATGGGTCACATCAGTGAGCACTCAGACACAAGTAAGGTCCAATCACACAGGTGACTGCCCTTAGTGGTCTCCAGCTCCCACCACTCTTTTTTTTTTTTTTTCTTTTCCTGAAGATTCATTTATTAGAGAGAGAGAGAGAGAGAGAGAATGAGCAGGAGGGGCAGAGGGAGAGAGAGAGAATGTCAGTCAGACCCATGTTGAGCGCAGAGCCCGGCGCGGGACTCGATCTCAGGACCCTGAGATCCCAGCCTGAGCTGAAACTAAGAGTCGGATGCTGAACAGACCACACCCCCCGGGCACCCCAAGCTCACAGCACTCCCAAGTGTCTCTGGTCTGAGGAGGTGGCCCCCCGTCTCCGTGGACTTACTTCCCGTGCTTGCTGCTCACGATTCCTTCTCAAGATGAGGCGACTTTCTCTTCCTAAAGCATCCTGAAGCAGCCCACGTGAGCCGAGGCCACTGTGGAGAGAGGACGAGGAAGGCGAGCCGGTCTGCTCCCAGGCTGTCTGTTGGCACGCTGGCTCCTACAGCCGTGGCCTTGAGAAGTCCTGTTCACTCACGCTCAAGGCCACGGCTGTAAGAACAGCCCTGAGACGGAGGCACTCGGGGCCGCAGGGGGGGCTGCCGGCGCGTCTTTCTCAGGCCTTGCAACACGGCGCTCGTTGTTTGGAAATGGACACTGCGAGGTGGCCTCTCAGCCCCGTGCACACTCCTGACAAGGAAAAGCAGTTGCTGTTTGTGTCTTGCCGTGGTCTTCAGTCTCCAATTTCAAGGCTACGCAAGGTGGGCTTTGTTTTTCTTTTTCTTTCCTTTATTTAATTATTTATTTTACTGATTTTATTTTCCTTGGCCACTTAAGTGGTTAAAAGTCTATTTAAATGTATTATTCTTTTCTCTAGAGAGCCAACAAGATTTCCAAGATCAATATTATAAACTTCAGGGACAATTGTGAACGGGTTGTTCAAGTTAATACGGCAAGACGTCCAATGCTTGCTCAGTTGTCTTCTCCAACACATGGAATTAGAAGTCTTGACTTGCCAGAGGGAGCTTTAGCTGGTAATTGAATATAAAAAACCAGGACTATCTCTGACACTCTCCCGATGATGGTGAAGTCTTCCCACTTGGCAGGGTATGGATTGGAGGCCTCTTAATACACATTCTCTCAAGATATCTCCCTGAAAGTTCTACAGAAAAAGATTCATTAGGCAACCCTGGCATTTAATCAGCGATGATTATCTATTTTTTGCCACAATGATCAATGACAAAAGAAGAACAGTCGATATTTGTGTCTGTGAGATACAATCTTCTCAAGCCCAACTGAATTGTATCAATAGTCAATTTATTTTCATTTAAATAATGCATTTCCAACCAAGTTTGGATTCTGGTTGTGACGTGCTGTCAGAATAAGAAATAGACTGGCTGCTATTGCCTGGGTTGGAAGTACATTCAACAGTTAAGCAAGTGATTAAACATTCAGGACTGTTGCCGCTGCTTAATTATAGTTGGAAGGAATATTTCAATTCATAAAACTATTTGCACGCTGCTGTCATCTCAGCTAACTCTTACATAATCAGCAGCTTCTTGACCCTGCCATGTTGGTCTCCTGGGATAGTCCCTCCACTTTACCTTTATTATTCTGTGTGCAGTCTCTCAGGAGATCCTTCATACAGAGCAATGCTCTAACTGCTGAGGATAGGTCCCCTAGGGTTCCTCTCTATCCTTACCGGAAGACCAGCCTGATGCACCCATCTCAGCAGGGTTGAAGTCTGCCATAAGGAACCGTGCAAACCCACAGAGGTCTGGGTCTCCCTGGCAGGTCTTCCTAGGTTTTTGCTAACTTACGGCTGCTTTGGTGGAATTATCCAGACGGCTTCCAAATTCAGGCTGCAACTTCTCCATCCCCCTCGTGCAGATCCATGCAGTAGGTTTTTTCCCCTTTAGATGACTTCACGTCCGTCATATGCCAAATGCAGCTGGTCTCCGAGCCCCTCCCTTCCAGCCAGGTTCCCCTCCTCCCTGAAGACCACAGAGCAGGTCACAGCAACACCGCCTCCGGGTTCCTTCCGTTTATTTGACATCTTGAGATTCTCCAGGGTGTCTCCCATGCCCTTCATAGAAAAAAAACAAAACAAAAAAAAACAAAACAAAAAAAAAAAACAAGGAAAAGCATTTTTAAGGACTTCAACCCTTTTAGAGGTTGGTGTTTTTTCAAATTCTGGAAGTCTCCATTATCATACTTACAGAAGCCGATTACACACTTTACACACTTGTTCTCTCTATAACTGAGAAAGGCAAGACTAAAACTGGAATCCATCCATCCGCTGAAGGCAAGGATCCCAGGCAGGGGTGGGGAGAAGCGCAGTGCCCGATTCATTTACAAATGCTCCAGGAAGGATCCCCGTGCTTGTGAGGATTCTGTCCCTTCATCAGGCCCCTGGTCTGTGTGTCCGCGGCATTGAAATCAAAGGACCTGCCTCCATCCAGGAGGTGCACTCACGTGCTGGTAACGACAGGCCTCTACCGTCCTCTCCCGCTGCCACCGGGGCTCGAGGCTCGAAGGAGAAAGAAAGGGGGAGGAGTGTCTGGGGGACTCAGGGCTCCCCTTTGAAACTGGAGCCCGACTAAGGGTGTTGGCATCCGCTGATCCACGCTTAAGTCTGCCCACCGGGTAAGAAAAGTTCAGCGCTGCAACTCCTGGCAGCTACAGACATTTTTTTTTTTTTTTTAACAATAACAACAACAAAAAAAATTAAGAAAAAAAAAAAAAACTTGGCTGTAATTTTTCTTTGTGACTCAGATGTTTACAGGAAGAAAACTGTTCAGTTTCTCTGGCTGATGAAACCGAAAGTCATAGATGTTGATGGCAGGAGGAGTTTCGAATGATTTCATAGGGACACACTTCGGGCCTGAAGGACAGCAAAGCTGGACACAGCCGGCCCTCGTCCAGTGGCTCTCGCTGTTGCCTTTGCCTCGTCATGCTTCAAAACATTTCATTCTCCTCTGCCCTTCAGGCGACCCTAACATCCTGTAGGTCTGAGTGTGAGATCTTTACTGATTTCTCTCTTGCTGCTACAAGCGGTGATTCTTTATTTTTCCTGGAGGCCTCAAGAGCTACATACCAGGGTAGTGGATTAGCCTTGGTTGTGCCCTGGGACATTCTCCGAACGGATGGAACCCAGTGCTTAGCTCGTCACCCTAAGTTCACAAGGGACAGAATTCAGTCTGGTTCTTGGAGTCGGGGAGAGGGACCGACTGTGTTCAGGAAAGTGGAAACCGCAGTGGTTTCATCCTAAACCTTCATGTACCTGTAAATAGAAGAGTTACCCTGTACTGTACCACCACTGAGGCCTGAAGACAGCATTTGGCTGTTGCGGATTTTAGAATGCATCCTGGGGGCAGCGTGCTGATGTCGAGAAGCGGGCTTTGGCTCTCCTGCCTGGAGGAGGCTCAGGGAACTTGCCGGCTGGGGTGGGCGCTGGGGTAGGGCACAGCGGGGTGGGAAGAGAAAAGTATTAGGCAGTGATATGAAGTAAGAAAACATATCTGGACACAAACTATATTCTGTGGTATTATCCCAGTTTCACAAAACAAGAGAACACACGCGCACACACACAGCAGAATGCTTCGCAAGTTCACGGGCACGCTCACTCAAGCGCATAGCGCCGTAGTGTTGTCCTAAGTGCCGCGGGGCCGCGCTACCACGGGTGGCGGACAGCATTTCAGGTCATGGCAGACAGGCTCCCCGGGCTCCTCAGAGGCAGAGGCAAGTCTGCTGAAGGTTTGCAGGAAGGAAGTGGCGGGAGTTCATCTGTTATCTACGTTGTGAAACGCTTTAGTCTTTCTGCATAGCCTGGTACACAACGGCTCCAGGTGTGCTCGAGAGGAAGAGAACATTGAAATGTAGGTCTTAGAATTTCCCAAGTAGTACATGCAGTTTTTCATTTAACCTCTTTAAGTCTGGGGTCAGCTTAAAAAAATATTTTCTGAGATTTTTTTCTTTATTTTGTCTGTTTAATAAGTGAAAAATGCTAAAATCTTGAAACGTAACAAGGACTTTGTCCAATTTTCCATTCAGTTTTCCCAATTTCTAATATAAATATTGCACGTATATATATGTGTGTATTTATATATGCATATAGAGAGAGAAAAATAAGCTATAGCTATTTTTAGTAATATGAAGGAATATAAAATGATAACAAATAATAGATTTTTATTACTATTAGGAAATACATAATTACAACTATTGTACATTTCAGGGTCTTCAAATTTTTAGGCTGAGGACCCCTGTAATCAAAAGACAGATTAACGGGAGCAGAACAACTTTGGGTGCAGAGTGTGAGGACCCCACCAAGAAACGAGCCACAGCGGCAGCCGGAGGCCGGTGGACCGTTCTGAGCCAAGCAGGGGGCAGAGGTCTGAGGTCCCGAAGGTAGGTGATTCACAGGCAGATGAGCAGAGATGTCTGGTACCCAAGCTTCGCCCTGTCAGGCAGAGGAGTGTCCTGGTTATCTCCGGTCATCTCTCCCCCCGGCGCAGGCCCGCTCTCTAAATTCTTTTAGGCAGGTCGAAGGGAGGAGAAGGACCTCTCCTGAGCAGCTCCAGCTCCACACACGGCCAAGTGGCCCCTGAGGGGTGGGCATCCCGCGGACCTTCAGCAATGAAATCCCACTTCTGCCGAGGCTCTCTGTCTTCCAGTCAATTTCTAATTAACGACTGAGATGAACTTGTCCGATTAGATCACAGTTCGTGTGACAAAACTCCCCCAACTCTTCTTCAACACTGAAAAGACCTTTTGTCAACAACACATAGGTAGATGAAGAGAAAGTACTTTGTGTCTTCTGGTTTTGCCCTTTATGTGTTTTATTTATTTGCTTATTTATTTTTTGAGAGAGAAAGGGAGAGAATGTGAGTGGGGTGAGAGGCAGAGGGAGAGAGAGAGAGAGAGAGAGCGAGAACCTCAAGCAGACTCCATGCCCAGTGCAGAGCCTGACGCAGGCTGGATTGCACGACCCTGAGATCATGACCTGAGCCCAAATCAAGTCAGATGGACGTTCAACCAACGGAGCCTCCCAGGTGCCCCCTATTAAGTTTTCATTTTGATTCTACTTAGTTAATGATGCAGTCTCTGTGGAAATCATTATTTCAATCTGTACCTTTATTCTATGCTTCCTACTTCCCTTTTTTGTCAACATTTTAACATGCGTTCCCCGAAGGGGATGATGTTCCCATCGTCCCCTCAGGACAGGTGACTTGGGGAGCTTGTGAGTGTCCTCTCCTCACTCCTCAGCCGCGGGTCATCTCCTCTCCATTTTGTTTCTCTTCAGTCCTGGTGTGGTTTGTTTGAGACAGTGACAGACCTAATTAAGATGGTTATTCATTCTTACCTACCTTTTATCCCGAATCATTTCCTGGCGTTATTTATGTGTTTTCTTATTAAATGTGATTTCCAAAATAGTGTTTTGGTGGATGTCTTCCCCCCCCCCCCCAAATCTCCTGGTTGTTAGCTGTGCTGGTTAATACCAGACAATCACTTTTTAGGTCCTCACATTAAAATAAAATTTTGGCTAGATATAAAACTCTAGTTTTTCAAAATTAGTTTTCCTTTGATGTAGGTTGGGGACACCTCCCTGAAGCCATTAGGGTTCCATAGGGTTTGGAATTCATATTTTGAGTAACTTAAGAAGGGGTATTTAATTCATACACTATACGTAGTATATGATGTAGATGGCTCAGCGGGGTCTAGGTTATGGCCCCGAATCGAACGTACTGATACTTGTACAACAAAACATGTAAAGCCACTAAAGCAATCCCATTCCATAAATATTCGATCCTGCTCTTGGGAGCAAGGAGAAGTCCAGCAAGAGAATGATGGTGGCACACGGACACAGAGAACGGGCTCCGACATCCAGTTTATTGCCTTGGTAAGGTTGCCAGAGCAAAGAAACCCAGAGTCTAGTTCCGTGCCTGCCTCCTAGGGACTCTCAATAAGTATATTTACTCAATGAAGAAATAAATATTGAGTACTAACAGATGAGTCAGCACAGCTAATAAAGGACCAGTAAGTGTCATCTTGTATTGAAAACCATTAGTAGGGGAAAAATCTACTTCCTCCAAACAATAACAGACACTATCATAGAAACGTGACAGAACAACGGAGTCCGTCCCAGGAGCAGAGCCAGCCTCTGGGGATGGTGGCAATCCGTGCATTCCCAGCTAGGTCACCTTCCCCCATACTTTCAGATACTTACACAAACCCCACACATGACCTGCTTCAACAAAGCGCCGTCTCTCTGTCCCTGCTCCTTACACCTCCCTGAAATTAATTACAGGTGCGATCACATCCTGAAAGAGCTTCTCATCAGTCTTAAACTGAATATAATTCCTTTACCCCATCTCTTGTTCCTTTATCAAACATGCAGTTGGACACACCACCAGATCCTACAACTTTTGCTCTTTACAAGGTATATGTTTATTAAGTGACTCCTGATCTCAAGACGATTCTTGCCTTTGGTTGGTCCAAGTTCAGAGGGAAGCTGTGGGGAGATGGCCAGACACGCGACCCGTAGAGGTGGCCACAGATGACGGCTCATTCTTTGTGTTCCAGTGCGCATTCCCACCTCTCACTTGTGCCCGCCCACACGCTTCCCACTTATGCTGTACTCTTCCTGCTCCCACACCATGACTTTTGACGTGTGCTCCCTTACTACTTTTCTTTTGTTTGGAATCTCTTTCTCTTGTCTGCTCTTTGTCTCAGTCTTTTCCAATGCTGATCCAATCCATTTTGGGTTAAGTCCTTCCTGATGCCCCACCCAGAATAACTCAGAGCCTTTTTTTTTTTTAATTTACTTATTTATTTTAGAGAAAGGGTGTGTGCAAGCAGGGGGAGGGGCAGAGGGAGAGAAAATCCCCAAGCTGACTCCACTGCGTGTGAAGGCTGACTCAGGCGGAGATCATGACCTGAGTCCAAATCAAGAGTCAGACACGTAATCGACTGAGCCACCCCAAAGACCCAGCTCAGATCGTCTTACTGCCTCCTTTCTGGTAGGGGATTTGTCACAACTAAAATAAATCTACGGTTTTCTTCCCTATTAGAAATAAATTCAGATTATAGAGGCAACAGAAGCCATGTGAAGAGTGAGTTCACTCCTGTGTGCATTAAATCCTGTCCCAGACCATGTTCCGCTGGGCGATGCTATCGACTCTGCAGTTACCTCCATGCAGGGCACAGAAGCCTGTGTCTGGAGGGAACGGGCAGGGGACTTGAGAGACGGGCATGAGGGGCGCTAAGTCACTGTCCTATAATCTAGTTTCCAACCCACACCCACGTTGCTCTCTGACTCAAGCCGCCAGCCTCCACCACCCCATACATCCCAGCTAAAGACAGACTGCTGGTATACTGGCTTTCTCAGTTTAAAAGATGTGTATTTTATTTTGTTGTTAGTTCCAAGAACCTGTATTCTTATTCTTCCTGGGTTCTGCCAAAGATTTTGTCGATGATGTAGGTTCTTGATGCTTTTGTATTCAGAACTGAAAGCAGACCCCCTGTACCTTTTATCTGTTCTGCCATGTTTCCCTTCAAACCAGGAGCACAGAAGTGCACGAACACACACGGAACAAGGGATGGTGGTCTACAAGGCATCACACTGGAGGGAAAAATAATCAGCTGCCCTTCTGAAATATTATGCAACCAAACTTTGTCTTTGAGATCTCTACATTCTATTGTTGTGGAAATATTTTACTTAACTGATTAAAATGTGGGAATATTTTACTTAACTGATTTTTAAAGGGTAATAATCAAGCCATTCCTGTTGATGGGATTGCATTACTACGGATGACTGATGTGAATACAGAGACTTTTCTTTATAAGGTGCTTCTGAGATTTTTGTCAATGGGGTCATCATAAACCATAAAACACTGTGCATCAGAGAAGACACACAAACTCTTATCTGCCTTAAAATGACAATGACAATAATGTTATTTGCATTTATTGAGCACCTAAGGTGGGGAAGGGGAGAACTCCAGGACCAGTGTTCTTTCTTTACACACCTCGTTTTTCTCTTTGTTACATGTCCCCGTGAGCACGGTATTGTTGCTGCCGTTTCACACCAGTAGAAAATTTCCTGTTGTTTCTTAGGAGCTCAATGTGTATTTACTGAACGGACGCATGGATAGGTGGATGGGTGACGTGCTGGCTTCTCACCAAGGCCACCATCATGCAGTTGTAAAATCTGGCTTGGGTGCCCTAGGCTGATGGCCAAGTTCTACTTCATCATGAAACACCAAAGTCCCATCATGATTTTTAAAATGCCAAGATGGTCATGGTCAATTATTTGAGACACTCTCGCACAGAAGGGGTGAAAAGTTATTCAATGTTGTTTCTGATAGAAATGAGTAGTCCTGGGTGTCTGGGTGGCTCAGTTGGTTAAGCGACTGCCTTCAGCTCAGGTCATGATCTTGGAGTCCCAGAATCCTGCATCGGGCTCCCTGCTTAGTGGGGAGTCTGCTTGTCCCTCTGACCCTCTCCCCCCTCATGCTCTCTCTCAAGTAAATAAATAAAATATTCTTTAAAAATGAGTCGTTCTGGGCTAAAAATAACAGACAATGTTTGAATTTAAACTTTGAATTTTCTAGAAAGAAGAATGATTTAGTTACTAGAGCTGTTCAGAGTAGAATGAGCTGTCTCAGGGGACAGTGTGCTCTCTGACACTCCCTCTCAGAGCAGAAAGTGGTCGGCGGCCTGTCAGGAGAATACAGAGAGATCTCTGCCCTCCGAAGAAGAGAAACTCGGCCTCCCCAGGAAAGTTAGGTCCATGAAACAGGGTTCTCAGGAGGTATGCAGGTCAAGTCTCCCTTCCGTGTTGAGAGCATGGGAGAGACACAGACTCCAGAGAGAGGAGGGCATCACCACCACGTGACCCCCAGCACGGCAGCCACTGTAGCTCCCACTCAGCGGTACCCAGGGAGCATTCGTGTACCCAGGATCTCGCTCTCCCGGACAATCAGTCAGGGGCACATTTCCCTGTGTGATCTCCTTATCATTCCAGCCTCTGGCTTTCCTCTTACAGAGCTCTCTCAGCCCTGATCACACCTCCTCTGAGCTCCACGCCCTCCTGTTTTTCAGCTCCCTCCCCGTAGCAGTCTGTCCCCTCTGTTGACTATGGACTCCGACTCCACTCACGGTTTGCCCAGGTCTCCTCCACCTTCCACGAGTTGAGGTCGTGGGCAGAACAGAGCGCAGCACTCTGAGTGTGGACAGGCAGTGGCTAGGCAGGGAGAACATTCCACAAAGGAAAAGTGAAACCCACAGGAAACAGAACAAAACCTGGTTTCCTAGCGGAATAGTTCAGGGCAGCTTGGATAAACGTTCCCATCCAAAGCTGATGTAAGAATGACCAGGAGGAATGTTAGTGTCGTGTAGAAATGTAATTGACTTCCTATACATGGCGTTGGTAACTTCGTGCAGTTCTGCGTAATTACTGCCACCCTGAAACCATCTCTAAGAGCTACAGCTTCTAACTTCAGGTAGAAAATACAGTGCAAGACACAACTGGTTCCTTCTCAAAAGTGCCGTAGACACTGCCAGGCGTCTACAGGTGCACAGCACCGTGGGCTTATACCATCACTTACATGGTTTCATTTGGCCTTCATAGAAATCATCAGAGAGAAGCCATATTATTCAGGCCATACACAGGCACACAGTCACACACACTGATACACACAGACACACACACAGATACGCATGCTCCCACCCACCCACACACAGACACACAGACACAGTACTATATAAAAGTGTTCACGGTTTTTGCTGTAATTTAGAACTGAACTCAGAATCTTAAATTTGATACATTTGTCATTGCTGAGGCAGGAGAGAGACCATGCTAGGGAGTATTCCATCCACAAACTTTCTACCATCTTGCACGTCAATAATACCTTTTGTTTCTTTCCCTTCTGATGCTCATGAGGTGATATCGTAAAGACTTCAGGAACACAGAAACATTGACTCGGGTCCACAGAGCCTCTTCTCTTGGGCCAAAGAGTCTTAAGCCCTCGCCTGAAACTAAAAGGGAATCCAACTCTGAGGTCAAGCCCTGCCATCAGTTGTAAATTATTATGCTTTTTTCAAAATTCCAATTCATTTGTCCTTATTGCTAAGTAAATGTGCATAAATTGTGGTTTTAGTAATTTGTGGTAAGAATCTCGCAAAATTAGGTATTTATGGTGGGTTGGAAGCTCAATATTAGCAACAGTAAAGAATCTCATCTCCATTTTAGAATGGAATCGTATCGGGGAGATCTTGAGAGCAAAGTGAAGCCTTCAAATAAAGCAGAGTAAAGGAACTTTCATTCCAGAAGGATCATCAGAGAAACCTTCCCAGAAGATGGTCTATCTGAGATGAAGTGATCAAATAAAGAATGGGAGTAGCAGAGATAAAGACAGAGAGGTGGGAACATACACCTTGTCCCATTAAATTGAGGGTCAGAGGATAGGAGCTCAGGTGAGTCAGAAGCTGATACGTTCATGCACTTTCCCTGCGTCGTGCTCTAAAGATGAGATTAAAGGTGTCCGTTTCAGGCACGTAGGACAGATCACTCCTTTCTTCTGCTCCGCAGAGCCTCATTTTTATTCCAGTCAAAGTAGAGAAATCACCCACAGGCATACAGATGCCCTTTCTGCCACCAGAATTTGTTTGCGTGTTAGAGCATTGTTTGGGGGCAGAAGAAAGAACACAGAATGTTAAAACTGAGACACGGATTGCAAATGCCAGGGAAGAAGAGCTTAGTAGAAGAAGAATTCAAGTGGGAGAGGAAAGAATGTCACCTGATAATTCAAATGAATTCCTACTTGGTGCTTGTGCCCCAACGCCCCCTCTTCCGAATGTGTCCATAACATCTAATTTTCCTGTAGCCATATTAGATATCAAGATAGTCATATTTTGTAGAGGAATAAGAACACGATGAAACAGAGAATGATATAGAAAAGATATATGGAGTGAGGGAAAGAAAATGGTACAATCTCAAGTGTGATGTAGTAGACAAGCATCCCCTCTTTTGCTTTTAACTGAAAGCAACAAGCCAGAGGTCAAAGTTTATATATGGAATTTATAGTTCCATACAGGTGGGAGCCTTATAGACCAACCTTAGTTTTCCAAAGAGACAAAAAAAAAAAAAAAAAAAAGGTGTAGACTTTGGGAAAACTACATTCCTGTGGTTTTACACCACAGGAATTCAGCTGACACCAGAAGTATGAGAGTGTCAACAATGTGCTAATAAATTAGACGAAGAGTTTTATTAGGATATATTAAGTAAGGATATGTAAGCTTACCTTCATATGGACTTTATTTTTTTCCCCTCAAGATTTTATTTAAATTCTAGTTAGTTAACATCTAGTGTAGTTTTGGTTTCAGGGGTAGAATTTAGTGATTCATCACTTGCATACAACACACGGTTTCATCATGAGTGTCCTGCTTAACGCATCACTCATTTACTCCACCCCCAACCATCTCCCCTCCGGCAACCCTCAATTAAGATCCCCTGTAGTAAAGAATCTCTTAGAGTTTCCCTCCTCTTTGATTTCATCTTATTTCTTTTTCCTTCCCTTCCGTTATGTTCATCTATTCTGTTTCTTAAATTCTGTATATAAGTGAAATCATATGGTATTTGTCTTTCTCTGAGTGACTTACTTCACTTAGCATAATACACTCTAGTTTAATCCACATTGTTGCAAATGGCAAGATTTCATTCTTTTTGATGGCTGGGGGATATATATATATATATATAAAATCACATCTTCTTTATCCATTCATCTGCCAATGGACATCTGGACTCTCTATATTTTAGCGATTGTGGCCATTGCTGCCATAAGCTTCGGGGTGCAGGTGCCCCTTCGAACCACTATGTTTGTATCTTTAGATAAACACATAGTAGTGCTATTGCTGGGTCATAGGGTAGTTCTCTTTTTAACTTTTTGAGGAAGGTTTTGAGAAGTGGCTCACCAGTTTGCTTTCCCACCAACAGTGTACAAGGGTTCCCCTTTCTCTGCATATTTGCCAACATGCTCTTTTCAGAGTGGTTAATATTAGGTTTTAAAAGGATATGAAACTTGTGCTAAGTGATAGAAGATTTGTAGACATGAGCAGTGTCAGGAAGGACATGGCTGGGGGTTAAAAGCGAGGGCTCTGGAGTCAGATAGGCCTGGCTCAGCTCTAGCTCCATCATTCCCTGGTTGTGTTGTGTGGGGTAAAGAGCTTGGATGGACTTCTCTCACGTGGAGAAAGTCTCTCGCTCACAGGTCGATTGGAAAGGTCAGTAGGAGAATACATACACATCACTTATCACAGTCCTTGTGGCTCATCAGGGCACAGTAGTATTGTTCTTGGCAGAGTGGAGGAATGGGAGCTGTCGGTGGGTAGAGGAAGCATCACGAGCAGATGCTGGAAGCATGGGGCAGTGTGAATGGGTCCCTCCCGCGGAGGCTTGATGTACAGGAGAGGGGATGGGGAAATTTGGCTGCAGAGGGAAAAAACGTGTTTCACAGTAACCTACTTTACATCAGAAAGAAATTGGGTCTTCACTGTAAAAAGTGGGTAAATAACTGAGAGGTTTTCTGTAAAATAAATTATTTGGGGGCGCCTGTAGGGCACAGCTGGTTAAACGCCAGACTCTTGTTTTCTGCTCCGGGAGTGAGGTAGTGAGGCTTTCCCGCATATCCTTCCTCAAAGATGGTCTGTCTAGTGGGACTGCACATGGTGTCCAATACGGAGATGATGGAAATGACCACTTTCCAGGGACACTGCAGCTCCTACAGATACTTAAAATATAATAATAATAATAATAATAATACTTAAACAACTTGAGGACAGTAGGTTTGGTTACTAAGATCCAATGGCCAAAATTCCTATAAAACACAACTTACTGAAACTGCCTCATAAAGAAACGGAACATCGGAATGTCCCTATATCTACACAAGGAAATTCATTTGTAATAAAAATCTTTCCACAGTAAAAGCTCTGGGAATAAACAATTGATGATTCTATCAAGCGACTTAGGAGGACGTATTTATTACTGATCTTAGACACATGCATTTAGAAATGCCAATATCACCATCATACCCAAATCAGATAAAGATCAAGCAAAAAGAGACATAGAAGCCAATATCCCTCATGAAAGTAAATGTAAACATACTTTCTTAAACCCTTAAAAATTGAATCTAGCAATATGTAATAAGCGATAGGGAGCCCTGGGACCCTGTGCGTGAACTCAGGGATGCAGCACTGATGCCGCATGTAAACCTCTATCATGCTTTGCGTTTCCGTGGAAGGAGACACTGACTGCCCCAGGACAGCAAGCTATGTGGGTGACCAGTGGTCCTGTAAATTCATAAATCAAGCCGGCCAACGCTTCCACTCTGGCAGGCTTCCTTCCAGCTCTTGAAGATCAGGATACCGCCGCTCCTCCCGGGCTCCTTGGCTACAGCTGCCCTAACAAAATATACAGACTGAGGGTTGGGGGTGGGGGGCTGCTTACACAGCAGAAATCTATTTCCTCAGTGTTCTTGAGGCTGGAAATCCAATATCAAATTGTCAAAGGTTTGCTTCCTCCTGAGTTCCAGTTCGCAGGCCATCACCTTCTCACTGTGTCCTCACACGGTGTTCCCTACTCTCTGGGTAGGTTAAAACCTCCTCTTTTTAGAAAAGCACCAGTCCCATTGGATTAATGCCCCTCCCTTAGGACATCACCTTAACTTACCTGCCTCCTTAAAAGCCCGATCTCTGACCAAATACAGTCACAGGGCGGGGTGGGGGGGGAGACTTCAACACATGAATTTGGGGGAACACAGTTCAGCCTATACCCTCCCTTTCTGTTTTTTTCTCTGAGATGCAAACTTTGTCACTAAGCTTTCCTCCATGAGCCCAGTGTGGATTTGAGAAGGCCTAATTGTGGTTTTCTGATGTAATTGTTCTTTTGCTTACTTCTGCTTTTCTCCTTAGATTCGCTCTGCTGTCTCCTAGATTGATAGCTTAGGGTGCAGGTTGACTAACATTTTTGTTTTTCTATAAAGAGCCATCGAGTGAACCCTAGGTTCTGTGGCTGGTCTGCTCCACAGTGGCACCATGAAGACAGGCATAGAAAATGCATAAGTAAATGAGCATGTCCGTATTGCAATAAAGCTTTACTCACAAATACAGAGAGTGTGTTAGCTTTGGCACACAGGACTCCAATCCAGTGGGGACCTCTCCTGAAGATTTGGACTATGTGAATTAATCCTTCAGGTAATGAAGAGTCATGTGAGTGTATCTGTTCTCTGTATCAAGAGTTCTTCTATGTATGTTCTACTAGGGAGCTTTCTGCACGACGCCACAAATCATCAATTGTTTGACTACTGCCTATTAGGAAAAATGCACATTTTAGCATTCCTTTGCTTCATCTATTAAAATTCCAATTGCACTGTATGAATTATGGGGCATTGCTCTGAACTGTCCTTATTGAAGACATGATCCGTGTTTGCACACCGGAGCCCAACCAAGGACATTATTCCACCTGATGACAAGAAAAAGAGCAGGAAAATAGCCTGATATGGTCATTCCCGTATGATCTCTGATCTCTGGGATGGGGACCTCTCTGACCTCCCTAATGTCCCTCTTCACGCATTACCTTAAGAGCAGCTCCACGGATCCATAAAAGCTTCCACCTGCAGCAAAGAAGGAGGGACACCACGTGTGTTTGTGGACATCTCGCCAGGTCCCCTTGCCTCCCCACGACTTACTCACACTTTGGTGGAGTTTTCCGACGCTCCCACCTCTAGACTTCAGCTATGCCCTCCACGACTGTCGATTGAATTAAAACAATCACTTTCTTCCCTTGAGATGACCTCGGATCACCCCCCAGAACCAGCAGTCCTTTGGGACCCTTTTCCAGCCATGGCTCCATCCTGCCTGCAGACCAGCCGGTGGGTTACAACCATCAGGTCAGCCAACTGGCACCAGTTATTCAACACGTGAGGGTTCACGGTGCTCGGGAGTCCATCCACTGTCCTTCACGGAAACAGCACTGCACAGCGAGAGGTTTACCAAGTCCCACAGTCCAGAGGTTCAGTGTTTTCCAGAAACTGCAAGGGCTTATGCTGTCGAGATAGGAGCTGACTACCCACCTGTGTCTTTTCCACGAAGAGTGCAGGAAGTGTGAGTGATCATTAATTTGACCAATGAAGTAAAGTAGCCTAGTCTCAGCTGAGAGGGCCGCCTCTCTGACTAAGAACTCACACATCGGTAATGACCTTCTACTTCTGCCAAGCTCCGGGTATGTCAGTTACTAGCTGGGTGAATGCTTCAGGCACTAGTTAAACCGAGAGTGATTCCATAGCCGACCTACCCTCTTCCAGGAGGTACAGTCAAGGGTGAGCAGAGAGACATGCCTCTTCCAGCATCTCCTCCTGCCACTCTGAGAACAGGAAGAGAGGGATAAGCAGTCCCGTGACTCATCCTAACTTTTCTTACATTTGAGCATCATCCACGGGAATACAGGTCTCTGAGGACCCACCCACCAGTGTGCTGGAGTTGTAATGTTGGCACTCGGCCATCTACTGACATTTGTAACAAAACACTCAATTATACCTTTGCTATAATCTTTCATTTTGATTAGGCACATACAGGAAGGAAACTGTTGATCTTCTCTGACTAAGGAAATCGAAAGCTAAGAGCCTCGGAGGGAGGAGTCTCGACATTGTGTTGCAACTTCTCCATCCAGGGGGCTGTGCCCAGTGAGGAAACCCCCGCCCGCCGAGTTTTCTGGGACTCTACTAGAGCCATCTGCGCTTGCTAGCTTTCCAAATACTTCTTTTCCCTCCGCCCTCCAGGAGGTCATCACACCCTGCAGTTCATCCTCTGAAGGCTTTGTCGACTTATCTTCCTCCTCAAACAACATAAGCAGAGATTCCTGAATTTCTGAAGAAGACATCAGGATCCAGACTCCTGGAGATTTTCAGCAAGGTGAGGCTTGTGGCTTTCTGCAGACAGCTGTGGGCACCTGCTGGCTGAACCCAAGACAACCGGGGAGTAGGCAGGGGTTAGTGTATGAAGAATTGGGGTAGGGGGCTGGTATCAACTATAGTTGGGGACATGAAAACATGAGTAGCTTGATTCTAATCCTTTACTACCTAGACAAGGAGCAGGCATGTTTATCACCACAGCTGACACCTGAACGAAAGGAGGTGCATTTTGACTGTGGAAAACTTTAAAATCTATTCCGCAGGTGACTACTGGCACCAGTTACCTTAGAAAAAGGGTCTGGTTTTCTTCCCTCGGTGGTGTTCAGGAAACTCTTGGTAATCTTGTACAGTTCTGGTCAGAAGTCAAGTTAGGAGCACAAGGAAACTATCAGAACATAATAATAAGTAAAAAAATACATCTGGATTTAAGCTGCATTGTGGGGGCACGTGAGTGGCTCAGTGGGTTAAGCCTCTGCCTTCAGCTCGGGTCATGATCCTGGGGTCCTTGGATTGAGCCCCACATCAGGCTCTCTGCTCGGCAGGGAGCCTGCTTCCTCCTCTCTCTCTGCCTGCCACTCTGCCTACTTGTGATCTCTGTTAAATAAATAAATAAATCTTAAAAAAAAAAAAAAAAGCTGCATTGTGGTCTTATCCTGATTTTAGAAGACACTCACACACCCATATACATGCACAGAGCAGAAAAAGTTTCACTTCCCCAGACACAGTTATGCAAAAACATGTTTACCTCTAGTAAGGCAGTTTAATCTTCATATTATACTCCAGATGATACCACCAGAGCTGGTTTTCCAGTTCCTTTTAGTATTACTGTCTGCCTTCCTGAAAATTACTGATTTTTTTCCTAGTGGAAAAGTATAGGAGAAAGAGGAGGAGATTTCGCCACAAACAGAGTTTCAGAACTGTTGAGCGACTTTCTGTGCGACCTGCATAACAATAGTTCCTATGTGCTTGATCAGAGTGTGAGATTTTTAATGCTGATTTTGGAATCTTATGTATGTTATGTAAACCTGTCAGTTATGCTTATTAATAATGTTAGTCCTAGTTCCTAAGCCTCTACTGAATTTTTTACCTTGTTTATTTAATAATTAAGAGATATGTTAAAATCTCCTACCATAGGGGCTCCTGGGTGGCTCCGTGGGTGAAAGCCTTTGCCTTCTGCTCAGGTCATGATCTTAGGGTCCTGGGATCGACCCCTGCATCAGGCTCTCTACTCCTTGGGGAGCCTGCTTCCTTCCCCCTCTCTCTGCCTGCCTCTCTGCCTACTTGTGATCTCTGTCAAATAGATAAATAAAGTCTTAAAAAAAGAAATCTCCTACCATAAAATTGTGAGGTTTTTGTCCTATAGTTCCCTCAAATTTATATATACAATAACATAATGTACATTACTTATGTAATTATGTATAGATGTACACATGTATATAAAAGTGTGTGTGGATGAGTGAGGAGAAACATGCTACCTAATACTACAAATGCAATTTCTATATTATAATATGTCAATCATGTTATAAGACATATTATGTAATATTTGTAGCATTAGAAAGGAATATAAAGTATCAATAACATATATTTACTATTAGCAGGTAAATGCATAATGACAACTGTTTTGTTTCCCTAGGAGGTCAGCCTTTATGGTTGTCTTGCACTCTGGGGATGCTTTTCATCTTCAGGTCTATTTCAAGCAACACTAGTATAGATAAACTGGGTTTTCTTTTAGTTACTCTTTGCATGATCAAGTATTTTTCTTTCATTTTCCCACATTTAAATGATCTTTTGTTAATACTCTATTGGCAGATTGCATAAATGCATTTTCCTCCACAAATGCAATTTGTCACTTCCCTGGGTGGGCCATTTATGGAGGTGTTGTCTCTCTTGTCTTGGGTCAGGGCTGTATTCGTGTGGAAGGCCTAGGTACACCAGATCAGGCTCGGTTCCAGCTCTTACTTACCTCTGGGCTTGTGGTATTTCTTGGCTCTTTGTGTTATTTTTGGTGTCGAATATTTCCTCCAATAGATGTCTCTGTATAGGACTTTATCTTCTAAACTACCAAGGCCTTGAATATCAGAGAATAGTTTCTGAGACCCTCACATTTAAATATGATTTGGGCTAGCTTAAAATTCACCTCTTAAAATTATTTTGCCCTCAAGATACATAGACAATACATCTTCTGATACCCCTGGGGCTACATATGTTTTGGAATTCAGAATAGGGGCATTTTAGAAAGGAAAGGCTATTTAACACACCTACTTTAAATACTGTAATACTAGACACAATAAATACATATGTATATGCATATGTATATGTATATGTATATGTATGTGTGTGTATATATATGTATATATATATATATTTTTTTTTTTTTTAAGAGAGCGATCACAAGCAGGCAGAGAGGCAGGTGGAGAGAGAGGAGGAAGCAGGCTCCCCGCTGAGTAGAGAGACTGATGTGGGGCTTGATCCCAGGACCCTGAGATCACGACCTGAGCCAAAGGCAGAATCTTTAACCCCCTGAGCCACCTAGGTGCCCCAAATACACTAATATTTTAACAGTAAAACTTAGGAATGTTCAGTTAGGTGGAATGAATGAAGAATAAACATTGTCTCCTGTCACCTCATATCTGGTTTTATTTTGCAAATAAATTATGTTGTCACACACACACACACACACAGACACACACAAAACACAAAAATTTCATTTTAAAAATTGCTCGATTTTGAAATGGATAACGGAATTTGGATGAGAACTACATGAAAATTGACCTTATTTTCCTGTGGTGGGCAGCTTTGCTTTGAACATCAGTTTCAATCTCATCCTTGAGGCTTTACAGGTGACCCACTCTTTATCTCTGGAAGCTTTCAGAGTTTTTAACTTTGCTTTTAATAATCTTCAATTCCCCCATAATATATCTTGGGGTTTTATCCTTCACTCTATGGGCCTGATGAATCTGGAAATGCTCACATTCTCTCAAAGAGGAATAATTCTTAGCCCTGGGAATCTGAACATGCTAATTATACAAAAATCACCCAAACACGCTGTCCGTAAATGAAAAGAATTTATGACTTTGAAAAGAAAATTGGAATCCCTACCATGTACTGAGTCCCATGGGGGAAGTACACACGGTGATAAGGAGACCCAGAGGACGACACCCAGGCCCAAAAGGGGACTCTGGTGGGTTTCAGGAGACAAAGCCTCAGTGGAGCCTTGAAGGCTGTAAGAAGGTGGTGGGAGGAAGAAAAGTGAGGCTGGCTCTTTGGGAAGCAGGGAGGGAATTAGCAAAGTCATGAAACTTGGGAAGACAAGGTATATTGTGTATTTCTGCAACATATGACATGCAAAATACAAAAGTTACAGATGTAAAAATGATGCAGATTATTCAAGGCTTTCCAAGTTAGGCTAAAAAGCAAGAAATTTTTTTAAACCAAAATGGGGAACTATTGGAGGATGTTGACTGAGATCAAAACGGGGCTCTGTACGGGGGAGCCGGCTCTCCAAGAAGAACTAGTAAGAGGAATTCAGCCTAGAAAGGTAAAATCAAGCAACTGTAGAAATAACTTCAGCCAATAACTGCTGGGTGCCTGCTCTAGCAAGAAAGTAGAACTCCAGCAAAACAACTACCAAATAGTCCTGATCTATTAGGACTGTGACTCCGACCCCCGACAGCCCTCGCTCCACACAGGGCATCAACTGCCTCTTTCCAGACCTCCTGCCACCACACCCACCCCCAACCCCACTCAACTCAACTATCATTACTAAAAGGAAAGAATTTCTTAGAAGTCCCGAATGTAGCAGTTCTCAACCCAGTTCCCACAGTGACACACCTGGAAATTAAGTTCCTCTTTGTCACACACACTGAAGGACAACACCTTGGCAGGGGTGCCTCCCTCACACAGACACAACCGAACTTTTAAACCATCCGGATGAAGGTATAACACCGGACGGTATTTGTCTCTTTCAGGCTCAGCTGCACCCGGAGCGATGGGGAGTGACTACAAGAGGATTATTCTGCTGAAGGGACTGGAGGCCATCAACGAGTACCAGTTCAGCATCGTCAAGTCCCTGCTGGCCCGCGATCTGAGACTCACCAGAAAAATGCAAGAAGAGTATAACAAGGTCCAGATTGCTGACCTGATGGAAAGAAAGTTCCCAGGGCCTGCCTGTGTGGACAAGCTAGTAAAACTGTTCAAAGACATAGAAGAGCTTGGAGACGTTGTTAAAATTCTTAAAAATGAGAAGAAAAAAGGTAATGGGCAGGAGCCCTCACTGTCAGGGTCCGGGTCCCCCACATCGGAGGGAGCCCTGGAATTGGCATAGCTGAGTGATCCCTTTCCCAATTTCCAAGTGGGTAGCTGAGACGAGGTAGCCCTTCAGACACCAACAAGTAGACAGTTTAGACAATCCCTTTACTATAAAGAGGTCCACTATATTTTACAGGGTGTATTTTGGGGGTGTGGGTAAAGAAAAAAGCAGAAAGAGTTGATGAGGAAAGGCAGAGGCTTCTGCATATTACAAAACGTTGAAGAGGGACAAAGAAAAATTAGGAAAAATCGTAAGATTTAAAAATTCTTCGTTCAGTCCGTTTGGTGCTCTGTTACATTATTTATGCCATCATTACTATGTTCCTTAGCAAGAAACATGACTAAAAGTTACTAAAAGTTATGAAATATGACTAAAAGTTTCTTGCTAAAGAACATAACTTTTTTAAAAGAAAAAGCTAATTCTCAGAGATGTGAAGATTTTGCCTCCTCTAAAAATATTTTAAAACGTTAAGTCCAGTATCACCAACTCGTCATATCACCAATTAGATCAGATTTTCCTTCTCTGGTTTCTGTAATTCAAACAGACGTTCCATAGGAGTTAACCCACCACATGAATTATGAAAGCTGCAGATTCTTTTTTTTTTTCCCAAGATTTTATGTATTTATTTGACAATGGGAGAGGGAGCAAAGCAGGGGGAGGAGCAGAGCGAGAAGCAGGCTTCCCTCTGAGCAGGGAGCCTGTTGAGGGGCTGGATCCCAGGACCCTGGGACCATGACCTGAGCCAAAGGCAGATGCTTAACGGACTGAGCCACCCAGGTGTCCTAAAACTACAGATTCTTAAAAAGAACGCATAGGATAAGGTGGGAAAAGGGTTTGACTGAGGTACCTGGGAGTGCAGGGGATTGGAGGGGTGTGCTCATGTACCTGGGGGAGAACGGGAACTAGCCTTGTGAGTCTGCGCCTGTGCTCTGGTCGGCGGGCTGATGCAGGAGGGGAGCACACCAGCATCCCAGACCCACAAACACGAGCTGAGAGGATGCAGGAATGGAAGTGCTACAGCTGCCCTCGGCCAGCTCCTGGGATTCATCATCTTGTTTTTTTAACTGCTTCAGTTATGAGGCAAAGCGGAGCAAGAGGGAAAGAACCCATGAAGAAAAGAAGGCAGGATTCCCCCAGAACTGATGAATCCACATCTACTGTGAACGAAGCTTCGGGATCAGTCCATGACACAGTCATGTCCAAGGTAGGATGGAGAAGGTCCCGTGGAAGGAGCTTCTTCTAGGTTCTATCACTTATTACCTTCTTACGTACACCAAGTGCTTTACTCATTCCTCAACCTGCAAATACAAGAATCGGGAAAAAGGGATTCCAGGAGCAGAGTGAAAACGAGGTTCAGAGGCAGCACACCCCTAGTTATGATCACCCATGATGTTTCGGAACTGTGTGCACATCACAAGTGCGGATAAGTCCCCATGAAGGAGATGTGAAGTCGTGACCCCTCCTTACATGTGCACAAAATTGGAAGTCACACTAGGAGAGTAGCTTGCCAAGCCTGCTCAAAGAGACAAAAATTCAAGCATAAATTTTATAAATTCCGGTACAGCATTCTTCCCAGGGATGAGGAGGGTTCCCAGGCTCTTGTGTGAATCAATTATATGTGTGGGCTGCTTGCTTTGCCATCATCTCTTAGCGGGATTGAATCCAAGTACCTCCTGGATTTCAGGAACACAGAAATTTTGACATAATTAGAAACTAGTAATAAAAACTTGATTTGCTCAGTAGTAATGATGTGTCTCATCTAATATTGGAAACCATTAACCAGGGGTGAAACTTACTTTCAGAAAAAGAAAATCAAAACAACACAACAAGATGAATCTATGAGGACCCAGCCAACCCAGGAACAGAGTCCGCTTCCAGGACCATCTGCAACCAGCACACAGTCCACTTGTAGCTACCCTCAGACTCCTCAGATGCCCCCACCGACCCCAGGCAGCAGTTCTGCAACGAAGGTACCATCCCCCTCTTCCCATGCTTATACACCTTCACAACATGCTACAAGACTCTCCATGACCTTGAGAGACCTTCTCAGTCATTCTCTACTATGTATAAATTCCCAAAATACCAAAAATCACCCCTTAGTTTACCAAGTGCAGCCACTGAGATTTTGTTGTATTGCACGTCCTTTGCTACTTGCAAGGTATGCATTTTGACATAATTCCGGACCTCAAGAGGTCTACTGGCTTGGTCCAGTAGTAGGAGTGGGAAGTGGACAGACAATTGGAGATGAACATGAGAGGATGCTTATCCCTTCTGTTCTTCATTCAACCATTTCTTCTTGACTTGCTGGCCATTCTTCTGGACTCGTGTCCTACATGCGGTGCTCCTTCCCATGTTAGCTATGCGAATGCGTGCTACTTCTGTGATTTGGAATTCATTGCTCCTATCTTTGCACTGGCCCAGGGACAGCTCCTTTCAGACACCAGCCTGCCTGCTTTCCTCTGGCAAGACTTCCCCAGTGCCCGAGGACGATACATCACATCTTCCTACTGCTCCCGTTCGTGGGTCCTTTTACCTTTCCCACCCAGCATTTGCAATCATTATATGAGTCTTACGCTCTCTTTTCTTCCTGGACAATAACCTCAGAAACGCAGGACAAGGGTAGGCAGGTGAGTGCTACAAACATGCATCCCCTCCTCCGCATCTGCCTCTGCGCCGCCATGACAGGGCCCCTGTGGTTGCCAGCACTCAGATGTACAATGTCCATTCTGTGACAAGTGCACACGCAACCTGAGGGATGGACAAAGTAGTATCGTAATCACTGTCCTCTCGAATAGTTTGTGACCTGCCCCCAAGCTGTCCCTGACCGAGCTGGTAGCCCGCTCCCATTACACACACATGTAGTTGAGGGCAGACTCCCTATGGACAAGATTTTTCAAATTCTGTCTTCTTATTCTTGCTGTTGTCAGCCCCTATGACTCCTACTCCCCCTACAGTCTCTCCACAACTTACGGGATGGAGCTAGACACTTGTGCCTGTGACCTTATCAAGTCATTGGAACCTCAGCTCCCCATTTTCTCTGCTATGACAATGGCATAGATGCCCATCTTAGGACAACTCCACTTTGGCCATACATATTGGCTTGGAAAGGACACTTTATATGTCCCCATCTGCCTATATAGGTGACAAGGTCATTTCTTCACACATAAGAATCCTCCTGCTGCCCTGAAACCGCCTTGGAGCACAGGGACCCCAGGGGCCTCTTCCACCCTCTCAGGCTCTTACACCTACACACCCTAGAGCTGCCATTCCTCCTCTGGGGTCCAGCCTCCTGCACGGGATGCCTGTAAAAAGGTATCTGACTCTTCACTCTATGCTTCACTAGATGAGCAGGAAAGTCTTGCTGTGGCTCATCACGGGGTCAAGGATTTTCTCTAAGGTGTGGGCTCTCTTTATTCTGTTGCCTCAAAACAAGACACAGACCAATATTGCCCTTGAGACCTGCTGCTCTGTCTCTCCTGAAGCAAACAGCTCAGACCATCCTCTCTGCTGAATGGGACAGGGAGATGAGGGAAGTAAGTTCTGGGAAAACGAACAGTTATGATTTTTAAACATTGTCCAATCAGAAAGTATAACTCAGCATCCAAATCTATTATTCAGATTTAGAAGCTTTCAGTATAAATAATTTTAGGAGACGCTTCCAAAAGTTCTTCTCCACGAATTTAAATTACTACATGTGACAGAAATAGAGAAGCTTCTTTTTTAATTTAAATTTGATTAGCCAACATTTGCTACCTCATTACTTTCATATATAGACTTCAACAACTCATCAGTTGTACCCACAAGTACAACTGTACCTACCAGTTGTACCTACAAGTACAACAACAAGTACTCATCACATCTTATGCCTTCCTTCAGGCCCATCAGCCAGTGCTCCCCAGCCCCTCCCCCACCTCCTTTACAGCAACCCTCAGTTTCTTCCTTTCTTTTTTTAACAGCATCTCATGGTTTGATCCCCTCTATACTTTTTTTTTCCATTCCATTCCCCCCCCCCGCCTTCCACTATGAGCATCTGTGCTGTTTCCTGTATCCCACATATGAATGAAACCATAAGATACTTGCCTTTTTCTGATTGACTTATTTTGTTCAGCATAATACCCACCCATTCCATCCATTTTGATGTAAATATTAAGAATTTATCTTTTGTGATGGCTGAATAATATTCCATTGTATATTTCTATGCCACATCTTCTTTATCCATTCATCTATTGATAAGTATCTTGGCTCTTTCTACAGGTTGGCTATTATGGATATTGTTTCTATAAACATTGGGGTGCACGTGCCCCTTCAGATCACTACATTTGTATCTTTGGGGTAAATACCTAGGAGTACAACTGCTGAGTCATGGAGTAGTTCTATTTTCAACTTCTGGAGAAACCTCCAGACTGTTTTCCAGAGTGGCTGCCTCGGCTTGCATTCCTCTCAATAGCACGCGAGGGCTTCCCTTTCTCTGCATCCTCACCAACATTTCTTGTTTCCTGACTTGTTAATTTTAGCCATTCTCACTGGTATGAGGTAATATCTCTTCGGGATTTTATTTGTATTAGGAAAGTATTTCTCATGCATAGAGAGGGTCACACACAAAGCATGAAAAATTTGCGGATCTCAATGGAAATACAAGCTCCCTGCATAGGCATGAAGTGCTAACAACAATCTTGACACACCTTTGTATAGAAAATTTAGTGACTGGATTCTAGAAATTGTGCTTCCTGTCTGTGAACTCATCTTTCCTTGATGGACCACTTATCATTTGTCACTCGGATGCTATTGCTAGTCCTGATTCACCAATGGGAAAAATGAGGATTGTAGAGGTTCACAGCTTTCTGGAAGGACCACCCAGGCAGTGAATGTCAGAACTCAACACTTGAACACTTAGTGGTCATGACTGAGCCCATGGTAGGTGGGTGGGTGTTACAATATTTTTGAAGTTATTTTTTAAAACTGATGAATAGACAGGGGCATGTCTGGACATTGTTTCTATAGCCCAGGCTCTGAAAGCCTTCTAATGAGGAAAGAGGTCTTGACAGCATGGGGGGAATGGCTGGTTGTGCATGGTGAATGGTCTGAGGTTTCTCTAATCAGGAAGCTGTACAGAAGAGGAAGCTATTTCCAGGAGCTCCCCCATGCACAGCTTCATCAACTGGTTACGCCTTGTGAATTAGACAAATGAATCCTAAAAGTGGCAGAGATGTGGCAAACTTCTATTGGACGTAGAATGGTACAAAAGGGCTTTCGTTAGTAAAAGTAATGGTAGTCAAGGGCAAAGATTTTACTGACACTTGTGCACTTACTAAACAATTATGAAATCCCAGGTACTGGGAACGGCCTGGGTGAATTCCTGCATGAGCCTGTGTGTTGTTGAGATCTCTGAGGGATTTGGTTGCTTGGTCAGGATCCTGCCTCTAGAATTATGAATCCAAGGGAATCTTTCTGGGATGATAAACAAAGCATCTAAATGGATGAAGTTGGGATGTTCTAGACCCAAAGAACAGGGGATGGAAACCAATATGCTGATCTGCAACAGGTACAAGGAAATAAAGACCTGGTTAATAGAACATCCTTCATCCCAGCCGATGTTCTTCTGAGACCTGCTTCCCTTAGAACCTGGGAGGACTTTCTCTCAGTCCATGAATCCAGTGTTCTCCTGAGGAAGAGCATAGATAGGCCAGTCGGCTGCAGAAGTAGAACAGAATTCCACTACAGAGCAAGGAAATTTGAATTATCTGACTTGTTTAAATTTGCAGAGTGACATGGGAAATCCTTGTTGGCTTCTGAGCTGGGCGGATGTTGGAGATATCTGCCTATGTGCTGTAATTCCAGAGTGAAGATACTGCTCTGTGTGAGGCAGAGAAGGGGAGAGACAGACAGACAGACAAGGAGGGAAAGTGAGGGAGGAGAGACAGGAACAGAGAGAGAGAGAGAGAGAGAGATGTGTTCTGGGTTATCTGATACTGAAAACCATTAACCGGGGGGAAAATCTACTTTCAGAAAAAGAAAATGGAAACTACACAAAATGATGGACCTATGAGGACCCCGCCAACCCAGGGACAGAGTCCGCTTCCAGGACCTTCTGCAACGAGCACACAGTCCACTTGTAGCTACTCTCAGACTCTGCAGATGCCTGCACCGACCCCAGGCAGCAGTTCCACAACCAAGGTACCACCACCTTCTTCCCACCACTTGTACCCCTCCACAACATGCTACCAAACTCACCATGACCTTGAGAGAGTTTCTCAGTACTTCTGTACTCTGTAAAAATTCCCTAAAAAACAACTCCCACTCATTAGTTTATCAAATGCAGACACTGAGGTTTTGTTGTATTACACATCCTTTGCTACTTGCAAAGTATGCATTTTGACATAATTCCTCATCTCAGGATGTCCAGGAGTAAGGGTGAGAAGTGGCAGACAATTGGAGATGAACATAAGAGAATAGTTTTTAAAGTTATTGTTACGTTGGTTAGCCAACATAGAGTACATGGTTAGTTTTTTATCTAGTGTTAAGTGACTCATTGTTGTGTAGAAAACCCAGTGCTCATCACAACAGGAGCTCCTTCATGATCCTACTTTGCCTTCCATTCCTCTCTTTCTTCTTGACTTACTGACCACTCTTCTGGGTTCATGTCCAGCCGTCAGTGCTCCCTGCCATGTTAGCTGTGTGCATATATGCTATTTCTGTGACTTGGAATTCATTGCTCCTATCTTTACACTGGCCAAGTGACACCCCCCTTCAGACACCAGCCTGACTGCTTTCCTCGGGCAAGTCCACTCCGACACCCCAACCACAATACATCACTTCTTCTCACTTCTCCCTTTCATGGGTCCCTTTATTTTTCCTGCCTCCACTTTCAGCCACTATAATGAGCCTATGTTCTCCTTTCTTCTGGGACAAAAACCCCAGGTTGGCTATATAAGAGATGATAGAGAAAGACAAGTGGAGATGTAAGTGAATCAACTCCTTCACAGTGCCTCTGTGGCACCATGACATGGACCGAGAGGCTGCCGGAGATCTGAGGTACAATGTCCATTCTGTGGTGAACACGCAGCCAACCCGAGGGATGGCAAAGCAGCATATTACTCACTGTCTGTCTTCTAGTAGAGTACGGTTCCCCACCCAGGTGCCCCCTGACCCAGACTATAATCAGCCCCCAACACACACACATAGCAGTTGAGGACAGACTCTCTAGGGACAAGGTTTCTCTCAGGTTCTGTCTTCTTATTCTTCCTGATGTCAGCACCCATAATTCATATTCCCTCCACAGTCTTCCCTCCACACTTGTGGGATGCAGCTAGCAACCAGCACCCATTGGCCTCCAGGCCAGGGGGCGATGCCCGAGACCTTATCTGGTCGTTGAAACTTCAGCCCCCATCTCTCTGCTATGACAACGGCATAGCTGCCCATTTCAGGAAAACTCTACTTTGGCCATGCATACTGGGTTAGAAGTGACACTTTCCATGTCCCCATCTGCCTGTACAGGTGACATGGTCATATCTTCTCATATAAGAATCCTTCTACTGCCCTGAAACATCCTTGGAGAACAAGGACCTCAGGGAGGTCCCTCCATCTCCTCAGCCTCTTACACCTACACACCCCTGAGCTGCCATTCCTCTTCTGGGATCCGGCCACCTGCAAGAGACAACTGTAAAAAGGATGTCTGACTGTTCACTCTATGCTTCATTAGGTGAGCAGGAAAGCCTTGCTCTAGCTCGTCATGGGGTCTCTCAAAGATTTTCTCTAAGGTGTGGGTTGTTTGTTCTGTTCTCTTAAAACAAGACACAAGCCAGTATCATCCTTGAGACCTGCTTCTCTGTCTCTCCTAACATGAACAACTCAGACCATCCTCTCTGCTGAATGGGGCAGGGAGATGAGGGAAGTAAGCTCTGAGAAAATAATTCATTTATGATTTTTAAACACTATCCAATCAGAAAGCATATTTCAGTATCCATATCTTGCCATTAAGATAGAAGCATTTGGTTTAACTGATTTGGGGAGAAGCTCACAATGTTCCGCACAAAGAATTTAAATGACTGCATGTGGCAGAAAGAAATGGAGCAGCTTCTTTAGTAAAGCAGTCCCCACGCCTTTGAGAGGGTCACATACACAGGCTGAAATATGTGGAAATACAAGCTCCCTGCCCAGACAGGATATGCTAATAACAGTAATGACATTTCTGTGTATCAAACATTTAGGGACTGGATTCTAAAATCTGTGTGCTTCGTGCATGTGATTCCATTCTTCCTTATAAAAACCCTAGCTATTGCTAGTCCCACTTCACCAATGAGAAAAGTGAGGTTTGCAGAGGTTCACAGCTTTCTGCAAGGGTCACCCCGAGAGAGAAATTCAGAATTCTACACTTGAACACTTATCGGGAACTGAGTACATGGTAGGTGTGTGGATGTTATAATATTTTTTAACTTATGTTTTTTAAGTTGATGAATAGACGCTGTCATGGTTGGATGTTGTTTCCAGAACCCAGGCTCTGAATGCCATCTACTGAGGAATGAGGTTCAGGGAGGTGGGGCGGGGGGTCTGTGTTTGCTCTAATCCGGAAGCTTAATGGAAGAGGAAGCTATTTCCAAGAGCTCCCCCATCCACAGCTTCATCAACAAGTGACACCTTATGAATTAGACCAATGAATCCCAGAAGTGGTAGAACTGTGGCAAACTTAGATTGGATGTAGAATGGTACACAGGGGCTTTCATTAGCAAAAGTAGCGGTAGTCAAGAGCAAAGATTTTACTGACACTTGTGCACTTGCTAAACAATTACAAAATCCCAGGTCCTAGGAATGGCCTGGGTGAATTCCTGCATCAGCCTTGTGTTGTTGAGATCTCTGAGGGATTTGGTTGCTTGGTCAGGATTCTGCCTCTAGAAATATGAATCCAAGGGAATCTTTTGGAATGATTAAAAAAAAAAAAAGCATCAAATGGATGAACATGGGGTTTTCTAGACCCGAAGAACGGGGGATGGAAACTGATAGACTTATTTGCCACAGATGCAAGGAAATAAAGACCTGGCTAATAGAACATCCTTCACCCCAGCCGATGTTCTTCTGAGACCTGCTTCCCTTAGAACCTGGGAGGACTTTCTCTCAGTCCATGAATCCAGTGTTCTCCTGAGGAAGAGCATAGATAGGCCAGTCGGCTGCAGAAGTAGAACAGAATTCCACTACAGAGCAAGGAAATTTGAATTATCTGACTTATTTAAATTTGCAGAGTGACATGGGAAATCCTTGTTGGTTTCTGAGCTGGGCGGATGTTGGAGATATCTGCCTATGTGCTGTAATTCCAGAGTGAAGATACTGCTCTGTGTGAGGCAGAGAAGGGGAGAGACAGACAGACAGACAAGGAGGGAAAGTGAGGGAGGAGAGACAGGAACAGAGAGAGAGAGAGAGAGAGATGTGTTCTGGGTTATCTGATACTGAAAACCATTAACCAGGGGGGAAAAATCTACTTTCAGAAAAAGAAAATGGAAACTACACAAAATGATGAATCTATGAGGACCCCGCCAACCCAGGGACAGAGTCCGCTTCCAGGACCTTCTGCAACGAGCACACAGTCCACTTGTAGCTACCCTCAGACTCTGCAGATGCCTGCACCGACCCCAGGCAGCAGTTCCACAACCAAGGTACCGCCACCCTCTTCCCACCACTTGTACCCCTCCACAACATGCTACCAGACTCACCATGACCTTGAGAGAGCTTCTCAAACTTCCGTACTATGTATAAATTCTCCAAATACCAACAACCACCCGTTAGCTTGCCAAATGCCGACACTGGGATTTTGTTGTATTAGAAGTCCATTGTTACTTACAAAGTATGCATTTTGACATAATTCCTGATCTCAAGAGGTCTACCAGCTTGGTCCAGGAGTAGGGGTGGGAAGTGGGCAGGCAATTGGAGATGAGTATAAGAGAATGTTTATCCCCTAAGTTCTCCATTCAGCCATTTCCTCTGAGCCTCCTGAGCACTCTTCTGGACTCATGTCCAGCCTTCAGTGCTCCCTCCCATGTCAGCTGTGTGACCACATGCTATTTCTGACATTTGGAATTCATTCTTCCTATCTTTTCCTGGCCCAGAGACACCCACTCTTTAGACACCAGCCTGACTGCTTTCCTCTGGCAAGCCTTCCCCGATGCCCTGACAACAATATGTCACATCTTCCCACGGCTCCTTTTCATGAATCCCTTTATTTTTCCCGCCCAGCTTTCAAGAATATTATAATGAGCCTGTCCTCTCCTTTCATCTTGGACAATAACTGAGGATGATAGGGAAAGGCAGGTGGAGATGTGTGAGCATCAATTCTTCCCTGGCCTGCCTGTGTGTTGCCCTGACATAGCCCCAGTGGCCGCCAGCACTCAGGGGTACAATGCCCATTCTGTGTCGAATACACAGGCAACCTAAAGGAATGGCACAGCAGCATATCAGTCACTGACCTCTAGTGTGGTTTATTACCTCTCCCAAGCTGTCCCCTGACCCAGGCTGTCCCCTGCCCCCAGTACACACATAACAGCTAAAGGCAGCTTCCTATGGACACATTTTCTCAACTTCTGTCTTTTTTCTTTTTTTTAAGATTTTATTTATTTTTTTGAGAAAGAGTGTGTAAGAAGTGGGAACAACAGGGGTAAAGGGAGACTCGGTCTCCCCACTGAACAGGGACCCTGTAGGGGCTCAATCCCAGGACCCTGGGATCTTGAACTAAGCCAAAGGTTGATCCTTAACTGCCTAAGACACCCAGTTGTCCCTCAAGTCTGTCTTCTTATTCCTGCTGTTGCCAGCACCCATAACTCAATTCCCTCCACAGCATCCTTATTCCACATGGGATATAATTGGTCATTTGTTTGATTTTATTTTTGTGTTTTCCTCAATACATAACAGAGACCACTTATTGTGGAAAAGAGTGTAGAAATACAGAGTCAGAGCACTATCACCCATTCTTCCTCTCCCGTTTTTATTACATAAATAATATTATCTTAGGAAATTTAGGAAACCAAGATGCACAGACAAAAATAAGTAAAATTTTATTATCTGATCTCTCTTACATCAAATGTCACATTTTAAAAATAGTCTTTCTGATTTTACCCTTTGTTATGTATGCACAAAGAATATCATTTTGTCACATGACATATATTTTTCTATAATCCAATTTGATGAGTTTTTTTTGTCACTTAATATGCTTTAAAGTGCTATTTAACTCAACGAATGTAGATTTAAATTCTTATTTTAACGTATAAGAAAAATTACATGGTTATTCCATAAATTAGAAAAATAACTGTATTATCTGACTTTAGGTTATTTCCAGAATTCCTCAGACCTGCAATGAGCAAAAGAACACGTTTCCATTAGATATGCCTGCGCCAGGGTAGATCCATAATCGTTTTCCAGGTCAGAGCCCAAGAAGCATTGCTGGTCTGTGGTACAGCCAGCTCGCGGCTTTGTAGGCAATCCTGGCACTCCTACCTTGGTCCTTGCCTTCAAACTTCCGTTTACAGATCGATAATACCCTCTCATTCCAAGCGCTCTCCTGAAACTCTGACGTGATTCAGGCCACTCGGGAGACAGGATGTCAGAGAAATTCCCCTGACACTTGGCTTCTCCACTGACATGCACCTCAGGGTCCTGCCATGATTCCAACAGAACAGTGTGGTACGATCACCCTTCTGTGCGCTTGGCTGAGACCCCTTTAATAGGAGACAGATTAATAAGAGAAAAGCAAGCAGAAGTTTGTTATAATAAATATGCTTCATATATACCTGGGAGAAACCAGGGGAAAAGTAGTAACTCCCTGAGGTGGCCGAAACTACCCACTGAAATACCATCTTCATCTAAAGACAAGAGAAAGGAAGGTGTGGAGACCACATAGGGAGATTACCAGGATAGGGGATAAACGAGAGTGTTTGTTATGCAGATTTCGGTAGGTTGTTTTTCCTCATAAAATTTTCTTGTGGTTTAGAGGTGTCCTCTTCCTGGTGGAGAGAGAGAGAGACACTCTTATAAATGCATGTTCCTTACAGAAGGGCAATTTCTATTCTCTTTGGAGAGCTTTTTCTAAATCTGCTATTTTTCTAAATAATCAGTTCAATATAATTCTATGCCAAGGAAGCATATTTTCAGATGGCGAATTCTGCTACTCTTCAAGAGCCTGGAGCCAGGACATTTCCAAATTAGGAAAGTTCATGAGATTCTCCAGTACTTGTTTAACCTCTTTTTAGCCCAGCACTTCTTGGAAACGGATTAGTGGTTTCTGTCTTTTATTGCGACATCTACTGGAACTGATTCCAGATGAAATCAGTGGTTTCTGACTAGAGCCCTTCCCACTGCCAATGCTGCTAAGATGATTTATTTTCTTCCCTATTTATAGCTGTGCTATAAATATATATACTGTGCTCACTAAACTGAGTTGATTAATAAATTAAGATGATATATTCATCGTCATCTCTACTGGGAACCCCTTCATGACAACATGGCTATTGCCTACTTCCTCTACACATGACAGAACTCTCCTAGGAGAAATACATTTCATCGTGGGTTAATCACTTTTAGAGAAAAATATTATTCCTCTCAAACTCATAAAAGGATGAAAAAAAAAAAACTATGTTTAACTCTTCTCCATGCCTTTCTTGGGCTACATCATAGCAGATCGGCCATTTCTGCCTAGCTCATTTTTCTCCCAAACCCATCCAATCAGGTATTTCTGGAGTCTCAAAATTGAGCGTAGGTGGCTCTCGCTAGAAAGTGACTGTTTTCCCTTTCCTAACGGTGCCTTTTTTTGGTGTGTACTTCCAAGTAGAAACCAAGATTGAAGGCTGTACCCACAGAAGCTTCCATAGAAGAGGGTTTCCAGAAGGGCCCCAAGGAAGTGATGGTGTTGAAAGCAACAGAACCATTTTCATATGATCCCATGAAAGCAGAGAAAAAGATGTTCCATGCCACCGTGGCTACTGAGAGCCAATTCTTCCAAGTAAAGGTTTTTCATGTCAGCCTGAAGAATAAGTTCATCCCAAAGAATATCATCGCCATATCAGATTACCATGGTCGCAATGGGTTCCTGGAGCTGTATGGTACCTCTCGTGTGTCTGATGTCAATTCTGACCAAAAGATGGAAATCTCAAGCAGACTAATCCAAAATGCAAAAGCAACTCCTAAAATCAATACTCTTTACTCACAAAAGCCAGGAACATTTGTGAGTGGGATATATCAGGTGCATAAGGTAAGCCCAACACCATTGATTTGTACTATTTCTTCTGCAACCCCAGAGTTTGAAGATCTGGATTTGCCAAGTAGAGTCTGGTTAACTTCTGAAATACACTAACTCAAGAGGTCACTGACCAGTGTAGTTGGGTAGAAGCTTCCCGCTTCAGGATATGGGCTAGAAAAACTCCTCATGATCTGCTTCCCAAGGTAATGCCATGCAAACTCTACAGAAAGATATTTCCCAGAATCCTTGGCATTTATCAGATATAATGATCCAGTCACAAGTATCCTGGTCCAGTAGAGTGCAGACTTTCTATTTGTATACATACTCTTATGATTTTGTTTAAGTTCTGTTTCATCCCATTTCAGTAGCAGGTTAAGTTAACTGTGAATAGTTATCCTCTCAAATTTGGATGCTAGTTGTGACAACCAGAGTAAAAACTAAAGAGATGACTCTGCCCTAAAATGCAGCTGTTTCCAATAGTTAGCTCAGATTCTGATCATCTGAATCTTAAAGTGCTCTTCTCTTCACAATCGCTCATCAAAATTGTTGGGCAACTGATTCTGGCATTATCTAATAGGAATTATGGATATTGAAAACACTAGAGAAGTCATGTTGTTTAATACTCAATTTATGGGGCACCTGGGTGGTTAAGCATCTAACTTGATTTCAGCTCAGGTCATGATCTCAGGATTATGAGATTGGGCCCCACATTGGGCTCCATGCTGGGTGTGGAGTATGTTTAAGATTCTCTCTCCCTCTCTGATGGTCCCTCCCCCCCAAATTTTTTTAACTACTCAGTTTATTAATATGGTCAATAAAATGCATAATTTGGGTTTATTCTTAGAATTAGTGAAGGTATTTCTGTCCCAACACATCATGGAAATACTAAGTGGGGCCAACCTTACTTTTCTATGGGAAGTTTTATTCCATATTCCATTAAAGGTGTCTTCTAGGGTGGCTCTTTCCTTCTACCCCTGTTCTTTCCTGTGCCTTCTGTGTAAGTGGCTGTGCACACAGGTGCATATGCAGAATTAGTGAGTAGTGAGTGAGAAGAAACCTAGAACAATGGGACTAGATGATCTAGATTCAAGATTCGGGCAGAATTGGAGGAGTGAATAAATAGAGAATGGAGAAGAATTACAGAAATGATATAATCTACTTAATGATGACTAGTGGAAATCCTCAGACTCATAAGGAGAATTCTCTGGACAAAATAATTTAAGCTATTTTTTACCCCTCCTTCTGGACCCCTGTCAGAGACAAAAGTGTACACCCACACCCTGAGTTTCTCATAGATGTGGAAATCTGATCCAGTTCTCAGGAGAAGGGCATTGCTTTTCTTTTGTAGAAAAACGTGTTGAGTGAGAACATCATTTTGTATGAAATACAAGATAATACGGGGAAGATAGAGGTCTTGGTGTATGGACGACTGACCAACGTCAACTGTGAGGAAGGCGATAAACTCAGACTCATCTGCTTTGAACTCAGCATGGATCCAAGACAGCTGAGATCTGTAATTCACAGTTTCATCAAGGTGGGAACTTCTGGAGAACATCATTTTTCCAATATAGAAGACTTTACGAAAACCAGATTGATGTCCTTTCCATCATTCTTTCTTTAAGAGAGAGAGAGAGAGAAAGAGAGAGAGAGAGATTTTTAATCACTTTGAAGAGAGAAGCCCCAGAGAGGCCTTCAAAGTATAGAAAATTAGCTAAGTATTATAGAGGTGGTTGAATGTATCAAAGCAGGGAGATTATTTAGTAAATTTGGGCTTCATTAAGGCAGATTTGTTTCAAATCCTGGCTCTGTGATTTCCTAACTGGCTAGTGAACTTAAATACCAGGAACCTTATGTTCATCATCTATGATATGGGGAGAATATCCTCTATCCCAGAGGATGTTAAACAGAGCTCATACCAGACCTAAATGATCAAGAGTGCCCTGAATATCTCAAAACACAAAGTGACCAGCCTTTAGTGAGATATACAGACCGGTGTACACAGACAGAGGGCATTGGTACTACAGGATTAAGTCCACGCTCTTCATCACACACATGCATGAGGGATTGTGGGAAGATCACCAAAGAATAATACTGGAATGAAACAGGTCAATACAAAAGTTGATGCCTCTAGACACACAGCAGGTCCACACTCTTAGGTCTCTCCAGTTCTGAGGCCCTCAAACCTCCAGCCTTTCCCTCATAGCCTCACTTTCCTCCTACTCATTTTCCCAGTGAGAACCTTCCCCTCAGCTCTTGGCCTTGAGTACACCTGCTCCCTCCTCTCTTCGGCCCCGCCCACATGCACTCATGCTGCGTGTGAGTGACTACCTCCTCATTTCATGGTCTCAACCAAGGTGGGTGGGGTGGCTCAAAGGACAGAATTCACTGAAGGAGAGAAGTGAGAGCAAGAGCCTTACAGGAAAAGGAGAGAAGGAATGTAGCCAGTGGCAGGGAGAAAGAGTCAGTGCAGGGAGAAAGATAGAATCAGTTGCATCTCAACTGTTTTATCACCATCTCTTTCCTCTTTAAGGTCATCAAGCCCAGGAAAAACAAGAAACAACCACTCGGTCCTGATTCACATACGGAAATCTCACTGTAATATCCTTCTAAAAACCTGGATGCCATTAACAATGATGCTATGGAGGTAAAATCTAAGTATAGAAAAAAAAATACATACATATATCTGAGAGAAGTTCAAGATATACCAGCATTAATTCTGGGGAATAGAGTGGTAATGGGTACTTTTTATTTTATTTTTTATACTTTTATACTTTCTGGTGTCTGTGACCATATTTTGCATGTATAATTTTTATAACTTGGAAAAAATAATAAACTTTTTTTATTGTAAAGGAATTCTATAACAGGAGTCTAACTCTTCGGTGTGTTGCTTCAAAGCAAATCATCTGTGGCTTGCAGATCAGGCTGAGCCCCCCAAATCCCAAGCAGTATTTGCATTTATACTCTGGGTGTGATCTTAACAAGTTGAGGCTGGGATCAAGAATAGGCATGTTGGACGGGCTGTGCCCTGCTCAGAGAAGGCCAGCTGAGAGCCCACATCAGCCCAGAAACCCTCTGTGCTTTGCTTGCCAAGAGCTGTGTCTTAGGGAAGGATTGCTTTAGCTCAGAACATATTTCCTGGTTCTCATGCTCCTCAAAGGTGGACTCCATCAGGAAGTTGCCGCAGGCAAAGATCTACATCAAGCAAGCACTGAAGAATCCTTAATTTACTATAGAGCCCAATGGCAGAACATAGGTATCCCCAAGCTGACATTTACAGTATATTTATTGATCCCATATTTACTACCTGATCTTTTGCAATTACCGTGTGTCAGTCTCCAGCCTTGCTGGAGATGGTTGATAGTTTTCTCCTCTTTACTCTCCTACTCTGAGAAAAGCAAGGAACAGAAGGTGAAATCACTTTCCTAATGATGCTCAAATGGTCAATCCCAGTCCTCGGTTGAGAATCAGGCTGTGGTCCTGCTTTGGGGTGGGTGTGTGAGGGGGATGGAAGGTGGATGAGGAGGAAGCTGTGAAGGACAGAATGGGATGTCTCCCTCTGGGAAGGTCCAAGGCTGTTCATGTGCAACTAATCTAAGGAAAAGCAGCATTACAGATCTGCCTTCGTGGTTCAGGGCCAGGGTGCGTGGAAAAAGAATGAGTTGTTCTCACTTGTACTGCTTTCTTTCTGAGGTGTATCTTTTATTCCGGAGGCTTAGATGCCAAGAGTAAAATAGAGACTTATGTTTCTTCCTTGCCTGATACCATTCCAATAACATATATAAGTAATAATATGCATGAATATATTAATAATATATATTATTAGGATAGATCTATAATATATATTAAATATAGAATATACATAGTATTTAAGTACATATACATTCAAGGTAATTTTGGTCATTGTGGGAAACCGGACAGTGAGGGAACATACAAATACTGAGTCCAGTTTTTTCATCTGCAATGAAAAAAGGGAAGTTTAGAGAAATTGAGAAAAGTCGTCAAGATCATAACATCACTCAGCTAGTTAGGGAAGAGATTCCATGCTAAGAAGATGTCACTGACTGCTAAAACTTCCTCCAAATCAGATTTGATTTATGGACCCTCAGGATATACGTGGTGTCCCACAGAAATGATGTGTATTCTGAGCTATCTACTCATAGTCTTTATGTTCTTGCTCTTATTACTCGTATTCTTATTACTTTATACAAACTTTCTGTGATTGACTATTCTATGGTATGTAGACAATGGTGATTAAGAATGAGTTCTTCCAGGGACCTGCCCAGTCCATGACTTGACTTCCCTTACTGTAGTCTTGATTCCCTCAATGAGCTTGGTATTTCCAAGCATACTGTGTCTCCAAAGGAGGTCAACTTGAGGGACACAAAAGAATTTGGGTCTTTGATTTTGTATTGAAATAAATAGCTTCATCCTCTAACACCATAGACCTTGTCTCTTTTTGCACTTTGTACCTTTTGGAGTTTCTCCTCTACCCCAGCATGAAGTAGGTGAGAAGCTAGAACTTCCCCTAGATCTGAAGTGTGGGATCCAAGAGAAATTCACAATTCAGAGACACATCTCTCATCACAAACCCCTCATTGCTATAGTTGTGCCAAGTGGTCTTAAGTGGTCTTAAGGTATGCAAGAGGCAGAGAAATATCTCCAGGGATCTCAAAGTGTCGCCGTATGGCTCTGATTAGAAGATATACATCCAAACTGAATGCCTCATTTTTTTCATTTATAAAAACAGAGCTAATGATGGTGGAAATATAACAGTTATATCTGTGGTGGCCATTAAACAAGGCATCTATATAAAGCACTTAATAATTAACTAGCCTATAATACTTAGTAAAGAAAGATATTACACTGCTGTTTGTAACTTACATTTCTTATCTAATGGTATGTGTTATAAATTTTTATGTGTCAGAACATAGTCATAAATCTAATCATATTCAATAATAAATTTATCATGACTAATTTAATTCATTGTTTACTTCAATTATTTTGATTTTTTTTATTTAAAGCAATATTTATGTAATGCCATAAGTCAAGATTTTCTAGGTTAAATACCTATAAGTGGATCAAGGAATATGAATATATGTGTTAATAATATTGCCAAATTGATGTCCCAATTAAATACTTCTAAGAACACTATTCCTAGTAATTATATCATTATCACATTTATAAACTAAATATTATTAATCAAATGGATAAGAAACACTAATTGTTTTAAAATCCTTGATCCAGGGTAACCTAGCTACCTCAGTCATGTGACTTCTTGATCTTGGAGCTATGAGTTCAAACCCCACACTGGGCATAGAGATCATTTAAATAATAATAATGAAAGTCATAATAAAATCCTTGATCCAGTTTTTGTGAATCTTTTAAAAAATAGTTTTATCTGATTAATTACAGAAGCAATGGATGTTTATTCTACAGAGATCAAAAAGCACAATCAAGAGTATTAAAAACAGGGACACCTGCGTGGCTCAGTTGGTTAAGCAGCTGCCTTCAGCTCAGGTCATGATCCCAGGGTCCAGGGATCAAGTCCCGCATTAGGCTCCTTGCTCAGCAGGGAGCCTGCTTCTCTCTCTGCCTTTGACTGCCACTCTGCCTACTTGTGTTCTCCCTCTCTCTCTCTCTGATAAATAAATTAATTAAATTTAATTAAATTTTAAAAAGAGTATTAAAAACAGCTACAATTTTTCTTCCTATATGGTATACATATTTTCCATTTTTTAAATTAAGGTTTAATACACATACAGTAGAATTCACTGTTATTACTGCAAAGTTCTTTGAGGCTTTTTTTTTTTAAAGATTTATTTATAGAGTACGCATGAGCAGGGGAAGGGGTAAAGTGATGGGGGGAAGAGAAAGAATCTGAAGCAGACTCCATACTGACTGAGGAGCCTGACATGGGGTTCAGTCTCATGACCCTGAGATCATGACCTGAGCCCAAATCAAGAGTCAGATGTTTTAACCAACCGAGCCACCAGACACCCAAAGTTCTTTGAGTTTTTACACATGCATGCCTCAGTCAAGATCTAGATCTAGATTTTGAACAGTTCTAGATCTTGAGCAAGATCTAGAACAGTTCCACTGTAGCCAAAATTTCCTTCATGCAGCCTTATTACTAACCCTTTCCCCATTCCAGGCTCCTGACAACCACTGATACAATTTCTGTTTTTTAAGTTAAATTTAAGTTTATTATTAAAGTCTTATCGATGTATGATGTTATATTAGTTTTAGGCGTACAATACACTGACTCAGCGATTCTGTCCATCATTCAGTACCCACCAGAAGTGCAGCCCGCCTCTGTCACCATTCGTGGTTACAATATCATCAACCATGTTCCCTATACTGCACTTTCCATCTCCATGACTTATTAATTCATAATTTTGCCTGTTCCAGAATTTCACAAAGTGGAACTAAAAATGTATACGTGGGGCACCTGTGTGGCTCAGTTGGCTAAGCGGCCTATGCTTAACTTTGGCTCAGGACATGATCTCATCATCATGAGCCTGAGTCCTGCGATGGGCTCCCCATGGGTCATGAAACCTGCTTGAGATTCCCTTTCTCTCTCTCTCTGCCCCACCCCTGGCTTGTGAGCTCTCTCTCTCTCTCTCTCTCTCTCTCAAAAATAAGATAAAATAAAAATATGTGTAGAATTCTAAGCCTGCTTCTTTCACTTAGTCGGATGCATTTAGGATTCATCTGCTGTTGTGGGTATCTGTAGTTTTTTCTTGTCCTGTTGTATGGAATTCGATTGTGGGGATCTGCCAAGCTTGTGTATCCATTCCCCAGGTAAGGAACACTGAGTTGTGTACATTTTGGCCTAATACACATCAAACATCTATAAATATTCACATTCAGATGCTTGTGTCGACACAGGTTAGCATGTCACATGGAAAAGCTTGGGTCAAGACGCAGCTTTATACAAGCATATGCTTAAATTTACACGAAATCTCCACACCGTTTTCTAAGGTGACTGTGACATGGTCCATTCCCAGCAGCTGTGTTTGACCATCTCGCTGGCCCTGCACCTTCCCCGGGCCCCGCCTTGCACACATGTTAACTTCTTAACAAGCCTGCAGAACGATTTGCTAAGTGTTTGTGGCATTGGACGCTCCCACAGTTCCAGTTCTTTCCTGACCCCGTCAGTCCTTGGTGTGGCCAATCTTTTTCAGTTTCAGCCCATTGAGTTGGTGCATACTGGCATCTCACCACACTTTAATGTGAATTTCCCTAAAGACGAATTATTTTGAGCAGTTTGTTAGATGCTCATTTTCCACCTGTGTACCTTTTTTTTTTTTTTTTCCTTTTTAAAAGTTCAGCTGTTTGTTCTTACTTACAGGGTTTTGAGAGTTCTTTATAAGTTCTGGGAACAGGGTCGTTAACAGCTGTGTGACTATTGAATACTAAGCCTCAAATTATGACATACTTTTCTATGCCTTAAAGGTATCTTTTCAAGACAATTTTTTTATGTTGATAAAGTTATCAACAAAGGTATCCTCTGTGCTTTTGGAGTTATATCTAAGAAATCTTTGCCTAAACTAACATTACTGATTTTCTCTTGTGTTTCATCTAGTTTTACAGTTTTAATTTCTGCATTTAAGTCTAGGATCCATTTGCATTAATTTTTATGCAGAGAGCAAGGTATGAATCAGGCTCATTTTTAAAAATATAAATATTTCATTCTGGTACTCTTTGTTCAAAAATGATCCTTTCTCCATTGAGTTGTGGTTGTACTTTTGTAGAAAATCAACAGATTGTGTATGTGTGGGTCTATTTCAGAACTGTCATTTCCATTGGGTCTGTGTGCCTATCCTTTCTCTGATATGACAAGCTGTCTTATTATTTATGTCTCTTAAAAATATTTCTTCATCCGGTGCCTTAGAGTTTACAAAACATGTCTTCAATCAGAATGTCTCTTCTAATATCATTTTGCTACTTGGCACGTTGTGTAAGGGTCTTCCAGTAGTATGCTCCTAATTCCTCCCTCTCCTATTTTGTGCTTTTAATGCCAAATACTTTACTTTTATTGATCCTATGAACATAATACTTTGCTAATATTTTTGCGTTAGACTAGGAATTGACAAAGGATGGCCCATAGGCTTCACCCCACCCATTGCCTGTTTTGTTGAGAATCCACCTGTTTTTGGTAGCCCTTAAGCAAAGGATGGTTTGTACATGTTTTTGGTGTTTGCGGGGAGATCAAAAGAAGATCGTATGACACATGAAGATTATTAAAAAATTCCAATTTCAGCATCCATAATACAGTTTTACTGGAACATAAGCTTGTTTGTTCATTAACAAATTGTCCAAGAATACTTTTGTGGCCAGTGCAGAGGTCAGCAGCTGTGACAGAGACTGTAGGGAATGTATAGTTTAAAATAAATGTTTGGCCCTTTACAGAAACATTTTGTGAACTCCGCATTTTGAATATCCATTATCTTTTAGAGTACTTAAAAATAAGAAGAGCAAATTTTATAATACCTTTAGGGTACTTTTCTTTGTATAGATTTAAATTCCCACAGAACTTCCACAAGTTCCTTTGCCTGGGACATCTGGGTGGCTCAGGTGGTTAGGGGTCTGCCTTCAGCTCAGATCCTGGGGTCTTGGGATTGGGTCCTGTGTTGGTCTCCCTGCTCAGTGGGCAGTCTGCTTCTCCCTCTGCCCCTCCCCCCGATTATGCTGTCTCTCATTCTCTCTCTTATGCTCGCTCTCTCTCTCATAAATCTTTTAAAAATAATAATAAGTAAATTCCTTTGCCTAACATTTCTTAAAGTTTCCTTTAATTCAGTCTCCCACTGCATAAATTACCTCAATGTCATGGGTCTGAAAATGTCTATTTCTCCTCCATGTTTGGATATTTTTGCTGGTTTAGAATTCTGATTTGAAAGTTGTCTTTATCTTTCAGAACCTTAAAGATGTCAGTACATGGGCTTCTGGCTTTGATAATTTCTGAAGAAAAATCTGCTGTCATTCTTCTGCCTGCGTCTATGTTTCTCTCCCTTGCCTGTGCTGCCTTGAGGATTTTTGCTTTGTCTTTTAACCGTTTGAATATAGTATACCTAAGTGTGCGTGGTTCGTTACTAGTATCTCACTATTATTGTTTATTCTGCCTGATGTTCTCTGAGATTCTTGGATCTCTGGTGATTTTTCTGTAATTATTTTAAAAAAAATTCTTTGCCTTTATCTATTTTCATGTATTTCTTATGCCTCAATCTCTGTTCTCTTTATGGGATTCTAGCTGTTGGTATTTTAAACGCTTGATATTGCCCCCACATCTTTTAGATACTCTAATCTTTTCCTTTTTTTCTTCTTTTTTTCTTTTTGATGTTTCCATGTATTTTGTTAATCCATCTCTAAGATATTGATTCTTTCTTGTGCTGTGTCAAATTTACTGATAATTCTATTCTAGACTTTCATCACCTCTATAACTGTTTTTTTTTTCATTTCTAGTATTTCTAATTCATTCTTTTTCTTATTTTCCATTTTGTACTGAAATTGTCCATCTAATGATTCATGTTTTCCATCTATTTTAAATACCCGACCTGATTGTTTCAACATCTGAATCCTATCTGTCTTTGTTTGTTTTGGTTTATTTGTGTCTTTAAAAGAAAAAAAAAAGATATTATTTACTTATGTGGAAGGGGGAGAGAGAGAGAGAGAGAGCAGGGGGAAGGGGAGAGGGAGAAGCAGACTCCCCACTGAGCATGGAGACTGACATGGGACCTAGTCCCAGGACCCTGAGAACATGACCTCGGCTGAAATCAGAGGCTTAACCAACTGAGCCACCTAGGTGCCCCAAAACTGATTTGTCTCTTGACAGATCTTTTTTTCTTCTACTTCTTTATTTGTCTCACACATTTTATCAAAAGCTATCCATGATGGTAGAGACCAAGGTAGACAGTATTTCTACCTGGAAATGAGCACAGATTATCTTTTGCTATGACTTTTACCATAGTGGTTGAATTAATCTGGTCAGGAGTAGAGCTGGCTTTGAGATTTACTGGTGCTATTTGCTCTGAGGACACCACATGTTTAAATTTCCCCCAGTGCTACACCATTAGCTTTGGGTCTTCCCTTACACCTAAACCTAAGAAGATATACTTTTTACATGCTCTTGATCATCCCCTAATAATGGGCTTGTTATCTGGAGCTTATTTAGTCTTGGAGTCATTAGCAGGTTGTGAAGCAATGGGGGAGTTCCTCACTCAGCATTGGCCTTTGGCAGGTATTATATCCTTAGTCTTCTGGATGAGATTTTCACCCCTGATCTTGTCCCTCCCTCAGATGTAAAAGAACCCACTATATTCTGTTCCCAGAACGAATTTCTACTCTTTCCACAGAAGTAGAACAACTTTTTCTTCCTTCTGTTTTAATAGGTTTTCATCTGTGTCCTAAAGATGGCAGACTTTTGCTTCAATTTTATTCATTCAATGGGTATTTATTGAGCAACAATCTCCCAGAATGTCCACCTAGAGTTGAGTCCTACCCTTACCTCAAACTAAACCTGACACAGGGCTGCAGTGAATGGGAAATAAACTTTTATTGACAATATGTTGTGATTTTGTAGTTATTTATTCAGCAATGACCCCCTCCTGGCTAATCTGGAAATGTGGGGGAGTCTGTACACTTCTGTTCTCAGGCAGCTCAGTTTGGCTGAAGAGGGTAAATCAGAGATTCTTCAGTTAAATGCTGTTTAGACCAGTTGATCTGAATTGCTCCTTTCATTGCAGTTTTTGGGCTTAAAAACCTGCATTAAGAAAAAATACCTATATTCTAAGAAGAAGCTGATCCTTAAGCCCTCTGCTGCCTGTAGGACTCCATCCTGGTAAAGTGTGTCTTTCTTTTACTTCTTATAAAATTTTCTCCTTCCCTTCCTTCAAGTACGTTTTTTCACTCTTGAGTCTCTCTCCTTAAGGTATATTTGGACTGAGATGCACACTCTTGCTTAACAAGACCATGTCACTGTCTCCTGTCTGCACTCCCATTACAAAGACAGGAGCCAGTGGAAACACTGTTGGGGCATGGGGAAGAGCGCCAACTGGTGGCAGCAGCATGCACCAGTATGAAAAAGAGGCAAAGGACAGGAAGAGGGAAGGCCTTTATCCTGACTCAATTGCCCTAGAGTATGGTAAGTGCAGGGATGTCTGGCTTGACTCTGAAAAATGTCCTCAAGATGTCTTGGACTTTGCCTATTTTTATGTACATCACTCAGAATAATTTTTCCAAATTTGGGCAAGCTGTCTGCATTAGACTTCCAGTGTCATCAACAAACTTTGTGGGACTGTGTGGGCACCTTCATGTATGTCTCTGCCTTATGAAACCCGTGTCCTCTTGACTGTGTGTGTAGGATGCGTGTTTCAGAAAAGGGAGTTTCCTAAGTTCTGTGAGATGCAGATGTACTAAATATCATGGAATTTCACAACATATCCTGTTCTAGAGCACCTGTCCCACTTTCTGAATATAAAGACAAAATATTATCTCCTCAGAGGAGAGACTTGTCTCCATGGAACACCCACCTCAATGAAACTGATCCCCAGATTTCAACTATAATTTTTCTCCAGTTTTTGACAGCCTGAAGAATGTAAGCCAAAGTATATCCCCTTCCTCACATTGACTTTGTTCTGTTTTCCAAACACCAATGCCTCCATGCTCCCTGTGTAGTCATTTAGGTCAAATAACATATGGTTTTTCTGTCTGCAGCAAAAATAAATCAACACCCAACCGCTGAGAGTCTAATTAAATTCATCAGTCAGATACCAAAAGTGCTAACAACAGTCTCCAGAAGGAAATCTAGATCTTCCTCTGCTTATCATGGGGGTTTACATCCTGATAAACCCAACATAAGTTGAAAACATCATAGGTTGAAAATGCATTTCATTTTCATGAATGCATCTCACTTACAAAATATCACAGCTTAGCCACACTTACCTTAATTGTGCTCAGAACGCTCAGAACCTACAGTTGGGTAAAATCATTAAACATAAAGCCTGCTTGATAGTAAAGTGTTGCGTATCTCATGTAATTTATTGAATCCCATCCTGAAAGTGAAAAATGGGGTGGTTATATGGGCAGAAGTGTTATTTGTCAATCATTGACCCTGGTGATCACTGGGCTGCCCAAGGGGTCACGGCTGCTACCCAGCATCATGAGAGAGGACCATTCACACACCACTAGCCCAGGAAAAGATCCAAATTCAAAACTCAAAGTACAGTTTCTACTGAATGCATATGGTTTTTGCACCATCATAAAGTCTAAAAATGGTAAGTCAAACCATCATAGGTCTGTAGAAGGGAACAAATTCAGCTTTGAAAGAGTCAGGTACATACGTAACAGATGTCAGCAAATTCAGATAGACAGAACTGTCTTACTTAGAAGACATTCCCTCCTGTGTCCATCTTTCCAGTCCAGAGATCCCTTCCTTTGGGAGGCCAAGATGGCCAGTGAGCCAGTAAAGAGCTATTACCCAAAACAGCTGTTTATATAAGACAGACTTGGTGGCATGGCAGGGGAAACATCTGTGTACCAAACATTGATCTTCTCATCTTCCTGTGAACCACCTTGCCCCTCTCCAGAGCTCCAGAGCCCTGTCCCTTTCTCCTTAGCTCCCGATGCTAAATAAGCCTCAACTGCCTGACTATCTCTGTGTTTTTTAAGAGGCCCCAGTTCATACAAAATTAAGTTTTTCTCCTATTTATCTGTCTTATGTCAACTTAATTATTAGATCAGCCAAAGAACCTAGAAGGGAAGAAGGGGAAAGTCTGCCACTCCTACAGAATCGCCGACAAGAGAAGCACAAGTCGAAGCGGAGCCGCGTGTTGATCACTGACGCAGAAGATCCTAGTATGTCGGTTTAATTTAATGCGCTAAATGAGTATGTTTGAGAGTGACTGACCAGATTGAAGGCTCAAAACTGGGATGGAGAATATGGCCTTCTTATCCAAGGTCCTTTTTGGCTTGAATTTTCCAGGAGGACAGATTCACCCTATCAGTTCCTCTACCAATAACCCTAGACAGCAGGGCTCATCTAAGGGTCCTGGAGGCAGGGTGAGTGGGGTCCCTCCCTGTGGTCCTTCAGGTCTGACCCCAGACCAGGGAAGCAGTCACAGCCAGTCCCTCTGAGGCTCCAAGGCCAATAGGTGATGAGTCCTCACATCCAGGGCTCTCCTCGCCCTCGCTCTTCTGCTCTTCCTCCTCTCCTCTTCTTCCCCCTCCTCCCCCTCCTCCTACTGTTCCCCCTCCTCCCCGTCCTCCTACTCTTCCCCCTCCTCCCCCTCCCCCTACAGTTTCCCCTCCTCCCCCTCCCCCTACAGTTTCCCCTCCTCCCCCTCCTCCTACTGTTCCCCCTCCTCCCCCTCCCCCTACAGTTTCCCCTCCTCCCCCTCCTCCTACTGTTCCCCCTCCTCCCCCTCCTCCTACTCTTTCCCCTCCTCCCCCTCCCCCTACAGTGTCCCCTCCTCCCCCTCCTCCTCCTGTTTCCCCTCCTCCCCCTCCCCCTACTCTTCCCCCTCCTCCCCCTCCCCCTACAGTTTCCCCTCCTCCCCCTCCCCCTACAGTGTCCCCTCCTCCCCCTCCTCCTCCTGTTTCCCCTCCTCCCCCTCCCCCTACAGTGTCCCCTCCTCCCCCTCCTCCTCCTGTTTCCCCTCCTCCCCCTCCCCCTACAGTGTCCCCTCCTCCCCCTCCTCCTACTCTTTCCCCTCCTCCCCCTCCCCCTACTCTTCTCCCTCCTCCCCCTCCCCTACAGTGTCCCCTCCTCCCCCTCCTCCTACTCTTTCCCCTCCTCCCCCTCCCCCTACTCTTCCCCCTCCTCCCCCTCCCCCTACAGTGTCCCCTCCTCCCCCTCCCCCTACAGTGTCCCCTCCTCCCCCTCCTCCTACTCTTTCCCCTCCTCCCCCTCCCCCTACTCTTCCCCCTCCTCCCCCTCCCCCTACAGTGTCCCCTCCTCCCCCTCCTCCTCCTGTTTCCCCTCCTCCCCCTCCCCCTACTCTTCCCCCTCCTCCCCCTCCCCCTACAGTTTCCCCTCCTCCCCCTCCCCCTACAGTGTCCCCTCCTCCCCCTCCTCCTACTCTTTCCCCTCCTCCCCCTCCCCCTACTCTTCCCCCTCCTCCCCCTCCCCCTACAGTGTCCCCTCCTCCCCCTCCTCCTCCTGTTTCCCCTCCTCCCCCTCCCCCTACTCTTCCCCCTCCTCCCCCTCCCCCTACAGTGTCCCCTCCTCCCCCTCCCCCTACAGTGTCCCCTCCTCCCCCTCCCCCTACTCTTCCCCCTCCTCCCCCTCCCCCTACAGTTTCCCCTCCTCCCCCTCCCCCTACAGTGTCCCCTCCTCCCCCTCCTCCTACTCTTTCCCCTCCTCCCCCTCCCCCTACTCTTCCCCCTCCTCCCCCTCCCCCTACAGTGTCCCCTCCTCCCCCTCCTCCTCCTGTTTCCCCTCCTCCCCCTCCCCCTACTCTTCCCCCTCCTCCCCCTCCCCCTACAGTGTCCCCTCCTCCCCCTCCCCCTACAGTGTCCCCTCCTCCCCCTCCTCCTACTCTTCCCCCTCCTCCCCCTCCCCCTACTGTCTTCCCCTCCTTCCCCTCTTCATTCTCCTTCCCTTCCCCTTCCCCTTCTCCCCCGCCCCCCACCTCTGTGGCCTGCTCTACTTGTTGGTCTTCCCAGTCAATTACTCTGGTTTATCACTCCACTACCGTGACTTTGTATTCACAAAAGTCACCTAAAATACAGATCGGATAGATAAGAGGCAGAAATCACCCAGAGGGCAAACACTGCTTGTGTGGGAGGTAATCCCTCTTTCAGAGGCTACGAGGATGAGAGGAAGTTGGAAGAGGACTGTGGCAGCCTCTTGAGAATAAAAACTCTTCTAGCGTATTCACGCTGCAGCTCTTGGTTCTGGAAGAGAGGTTATTACTTTTGGTTTTATTTTATATAAAGAGACTTGGAAATGAATGATTTCTAAATCCTCTGCAAGCTCCTAGTGGAGAATAAGCTAGTCTTAGTAAGCAGTATAAAATCATGCATAAAAACGTGCCTTCGGGACTGCAAACAGCCCCTTCGCAGTTATTCCACGGGGCTGGGTTGGAAGCTCATTGATCTTTGGGGCTTCACCAGCGTCTCAGATAATGTGCTTTGGGACACAGATCTGCATCAGACACAAATGAGGCACCATTCTCTTCCAGGAAATGACAGCGTCAATAATATCTGGATATTATAATTATTTTGGGAGGGAATTTATTTTTAGCTCTTACGAAAACCGTCCACAAAAGAGATCTGACTGCCTTAGCCTCTTGCGGCACGTGTACATTTCACCCTGGGAAACGAAATTGTTTGCGTGAAAACCAAAGCAGCCTCTCTGAGAGTGCGCGTCTGTTAGCCTCCCACTCCCAGTGTGTCAGGAACCCTAATCCTTCGTCCCAAATCTCCTTCAGTTTGGTGTGTTTTCCTCCGTTTCCATTTTATAACCTAATCAAAGCTACGACTTACTCTTCCTGACTTAACAATTACTCTTCCCACAGTCAAACTGGCCCATCACATTTTCCCCAACAGTCTCAGAAGCATGGCCTCAAAAAGCAAACCTGTTGTCATTCCCATGCCTAAATCCTTTTGATCAGGTCTGATTTCTCTTCAACCAAAGAGATTCTGATACGCTCCACCCAGCCAGCCCGCGGGTGTCTCTCAAAGGGCATCTTCATCATCCTCGTGATACTCTGTGCTCCAGCCATGCTGGTTTTCTCTCAAGTCCTTAAGTAAGTCAATGATGTCTACCACAGGGCTTTGCCACGCCGCGTTCCCTCTGACTGAAGGCACTGTCCACTCCTATTCATTTCTCAGAGTTGAGCTCAAGTTTCACCTGTCCCAAGAAGCCTCCTCTGACTCCACTTCTCAGTCCTGGATTTTTTTATGTTCCCTTGACACTTGCTCGCAAAGGACTATCTTCTTCATGCAAGTCTGTATCTCAGCTTATTAATTCATTAATCTCCATCAATCAGAAAAATATCTACATCCTTCATTAGAGTATAAGCTCTCCAAAACTTGGATTTCTTTTTGATTCCCTGTTGAATCACCAGAAGAGAGTTCCTGTTGTCTCTTAGGAGCTCAATGCGTATTTACTGAAAGGACGCATGGAGAGGTGGATGGGTGACGTGCTGACTTCTCACCAAGGCCACGATCATGCAGTTGTAAAATCCAGCTTGGGTGCCCCAGGCCAATGGCCAAGTTCTACTTCATCATGAAACACCAAAGTTCAATCATGATTTTTAAAATACCAAGGTGGTCATCGTCAATTATTTGAGATACTCTCGCACAGAAGAAGGGGTGAAGAGTTATTCAGTGTTGTTTCTGTTAGAAATGCGTAGTCCTGGGCCCCTGGGTGACTCAGTTGGTTAAGCGACTGCCTTTGGCTCAGGTCATGACCCTGGAGTCCCAGGATCGAGTCCCACATCGGGCTTCCTGCTCGGCAGGGAGTCTGCTTGTCCCTCTGACCCTCTCCCCGTTCATGCTCTCTCTCGCTCTTTCTCTCTCAGTAAATAAATAAAATATATTTTTTTAAATGAGTAGCTCTGAGCTAAAAATAACAATCTTTGAATTTAAACTTTGAATTTTCTAGAAAGAGGAATGATTTAGTTATTAGAGCTGTTCAGAGTAGAATGAGCTGTCTCAGGGGACAGTGTGCTCTCTGACACTCCCTCTCAGAGCAGAAAGTGGTCGGCGGTCTATCAGGAGAATACAGAAAGATCTCTGCCCTCCGAAGAAGAGAAACTCGCCCTCCCCAGGAAAGTTAGGTCCATGAAACAGGGTTCTCAGGAGGTATGCAGGTCAAGTCTCCCTTCCGTGTTGAGAGCATGGGAGAGACACAGACTCCAGAGAGAGGAGGGCATCACCACCACGTGACCCCCAGCACGGCAGCCACTGTAGCTCCCACTCAGCGGTACCCAGGGAGCATTCGTGTACCCAGGATCTCGCTCTCCCGGACAATCAGTCAGGGGCACATTTCCCTGTGTGATCTCCTTATCATTCCAGCCTCCGGCTTTCCTCTTACAGAGCTCTCTCAGCCCTGATCACACCTCCTCTGAGCTCCACGCCCTCCTGTTTTTCAGCTCCCTCCCCGTAGCAGTCTGTCCCCTCTGTTGACTATGGACTCCGACTCCACTCACGGTTCGCCCAGGTCTCCTCCACCTTCCACGAGTTGAGGTCGTGGGCAGAACAGAGCGCAGCACTCTGAGTGTGGACAGGCAGTGGCTAGGCAGGGAGAACATTCCACAAAGGAAAAGTGAAACCCACAGGAAACAGAACAAAACCTGGTTTCCTAGCGGAATAGTTCAGGGCAGCTTGGATAAACGTTCCCATCCAAAGTTGGCCTAAGAATGACCTAGGAAGGAATGTTAGAGTTACAAAACAGGAACCTAGCTGAGTTCTTCTAGGGGCTACAGAGTTACCAGTCACCCCTGTTTCCCACCGGGTCCCAAAGTGGATCACTTTTACTTACTTGGGGTAATAAAATCCTAGGGTCCTTATCACCACAGCAAAATTGAGAAAGGCTGCAGGAGGGGAAATTGGGTGCTATCCCAGACAGAGAGAAGAAGGAATTCTTGATTTGAGAGAAAAGGTGAAAGACAGTTCTAAATGTTGTCAACCGATGACAGTCCAAACTTCTAGATTCCCAGCTCAGAATCAGAAAAACCTAGCACTCTCGCTTCTGGGAGCAATTACGTGTAGTTACTGCCCTCTTGGGGCCAACTGTAAGACCTACACCTTCTACCCTCACAGGGCCAGGGAGAAGAACACGCAGGACACAGGGAGACTTCAGTTAAGTGTCCTGGGTAGCCCGATGTGCTCACATCGTCATCTGAATTCGCCGTGCACCGACTGGAGAATCCTGAACATGCACAAATATTATATAAAAGCTGTTGTGATTTTTGCTATGGACATTGTATGTAGAATCCTAGAATTGTTGCATTTGGAGACTCTCCTTGGGAGAGGTCTTTGTGTGAGATGCTCCTTTGCTGGCTCTCATCCTCATCCAGATATAAAGCCAGATGTATCCACTGTTCTTAGGGAACAAAATCAGGGATGTAAAGAACTGTAGGTACTTGAGATGGAGACGTTCGTGATTTTCTGAATGATATAAAAAGTGTTGGGCACCTGGGGGGCTCAGCCGGCGAAGCATCTGCCTTCGGCTCAGGAGAGAATCCCAGGGTCCCAAGATTGAGTCCTAACCCCAGCTGGGCTCCCTGCTCAGCGGAGAGCCTGCTTCTGTCTCCCTCTGCCCCTCCCCTCCTTGTGCTTTCACTGTCTCTTGTGCTATCTCAAATAAATAAATAATTTTTTTTTTAAAAAGGTAGTCTCTTGTGGGATATTGATATTGTCATCAGTGCCAAGAGATAGAAGAAGGAACCCCTGAGTCAGAAGGGAAAAGTCACACACAGGCTGGGGACCAGGAAGGGGGCAGGCAGGGCATGTGGAGGGGAAATGGGTTGACAACCCACGCTGTGGTATTTGGGGCTATCGTCTCATCGTGCTATTATGTCAGGCCTGTTGCAAAGGTTCAGAACACTATATATTTGTGTAAATGGTGCTTTAAGAACTTGTGGTGAAGGACACCTGGGTGACTCAGTGGGTTAAGCCTCTGCCTTCAGCTCAGGTCATGATCCTGGGGTCCTGGGATCGAGCCCTGCATCGGTCTCTCTGCTTGGCAGGGAGCCTGCTTTCCCCTCTCTCTCTGCCAGGCTCTCTGCCTACTTGTGATCTCTGTCTGTCAAATTAAAAAAAAAAAAAAAAAAGAACTTGTGGTGATGTACGGACTCCACATCCAAGAAAGGAAGTCTTCGGAGATCACCCAACACCTCTGTGATTCCCAGGGAACAGCACACCTTCTACAGGTATTTTAAAAACAGATTTCACTCACTCATCTTTGCCCCTTTGCTGAAAATCAGTTGTCCATATGTAAGTGGGTCCATTTCTGGATTCTTTATTTTGTGCCATGCATTTTTCTGTCGTGTTGCCAATACCCCTTTATCATAATTTTACTATGTGGGATACCCCAAATACAAAATATTAAAAATAACAACTCAGCAATGCTTCTAGATATTAAGATGAACATATGAAAATTGTATTATTTCAAGAAGACTCCATAAAAAATAAAAAAATTTGAATAAAAAAGTACAATTTCCAGTAACAAATAAATTACGACATACCTAAGAGCACCTCCCAAAAGATCTGAAAGTTCTTTAAAGAGTAAATTTTAAAACTTTATTGAAAGATTTATAAGAAGATGTAAGCAAACAAGGATATCTATGAATTTTTAATCAATAAAGATTCAATGCAATGAAAATGGCCACTTGTCAAATTAACCTATAAACTCCACACAGAGCCTCAAGGGGCTTTCTGGAGTGCTCTTCAGGCTGAGCCTAAAACCTCCACAAGAAAATAAGGACAAAAACACTCCAAGTTGAAGAGATGTGTTAGGAAGGACCATTCCTACTAGATATCAGCACTTTCGATGAATACATGACACTTAAAGTAATTTGATAGTGGCACAGAGAAAAATCAACCAATGAATAGAGAAGCTGAGTCTAGACTCACATGTTCATGAACATGGTCTCTAACGAGGTGGCGGTACCCATCACACGGAAAGAACAGGCAGGTTGGGACGAATGGCAATCCATGCGGAGACAGATAATACCCCACATCATACAGAAATACATCTATCGACTACCTAAATAGGAAAGTGTGCTGCAGAGAAACTCACAGCGGAATCTCTCATTGGGGTGGGGAGGACTTCTCCAGCAAGGTACAAGAGGACAGGCCAGAGAGAGATATTTGGTTACATGTGTGTGAATTCTGACGCTCTTTGTGGGAAGAACCGCACACACACGCTCAAAGTGAAAGTGCAAGGCTCAAGCGGAGAAAATGTGCGCAATGTGTAGAACGAGTAGAAGTTTCGAATTCAGAACACATGCTGAACCGCCTATTAATAAGGAAAAAGATAATCAGTCTGTCTGAAAAGTGCACAAAAGATTTGGATAAGCAATTTATTCACATGTCTGATAAACATTAAAAAGAGGATGTCTGTCCTCACGAGGCGCTAGTGACTTTCAGAGCAAGTCTGTGGGATGGAAGACATAAGCCAAAGAACAAGAGAGAATAGTCATGAGCTGAGAATCACCGAGGGCATGTGTGGGAGCCCGAGTGCCCCCGTCAGTGGGGTCAGAGCCGATGGGCCCCAGAGACCACTATCACCGTAGCCTCGGGATGTTTTTCCTGCAGACTGGTAACGATGGGAAAAACTACCTCCACGCATCACGTTCGTGAGTAAAAACTCCAGCTATTATCAGAACTATTTTCCAATTAACAAATCCATCTGAAATTCTAGGAGTAACAAAGTCACCCAAGTGCCCCCTGTCCTGTCTAGGGAAGGAGGAAGGGGAGCTGACATTGGCTGAGTATCTACAACATGTAAGCCGTCCGGTCAGCATGCTTCCCACCACTTTGTAAGAATTTCTTCTTGTATAAGCCACTTACATAATGGCAATGGCGTTTTGATACATTTTACCTACCGTAAAAGAAAATAAAGGCTTGGCTGCTTCTCTGAAGATCTGCTTTTATCTTGTAAATGTAAAATTTGCATTTTACTGCAGAAGATTTGTTGACCTAAAAAATGTTTTAAAGTATTTGTCGCATGGTAATATTTATGCCCTAAGAAAACGCATTCGGATCTCTTCTCTCTTAGAGCCCCGGGACTGCAGGGGGCACATGCTGGCACCGCGCCCCGCATGTGGCTGATCACACTGGCTCCCTTCCGTCCCCAGAGCCTTCACACGGCTTCTGGCAGGTGGGCAGGAGGACAACCTGCTGCTTCCCTCTGAGATGGGGATGTTAACTCCTACCTTTCAGGGGTGCTTGGAAAACAGGGGCTATAAATACTCAGCGTTGTGTGCCTGGTACCCAGTTTCATTGATTACACCAGTTACTACAGATTAAATTCGGTGTCTGAAGTGGAATGACGGACCAAGGCCACACAGACAGTAAAGGGAAGTACAAGTTCACAACATCCCAGGTTTCTGAATCCAGGCGCTCTGCGCTTTCTATCGGCAGCTGCTTTTTTATTGGGCAAACGTGTCCAGCTGAATAAGGGATGGGCAGGGCTAGGTCGGGAGAGATAGGAGGGAGCTATGGGATCAGGTTCAGGGAAATCCCAAAAAGGCAGAGGAGTAAAGAAACCAGAGAAAAGGGAACAAACCAGACCACCTGCCCCAGGTGTCAGAGGTGGGGTCTTGTTCTAAGAGTCACTTGTGACCAACAAAGCATTACCAGGCCCTAAAAAGGAAGCAACCCATTAAAGGTGTTATCACTGGTCTTGACCAACAGATGCTACTTATCAGTAGAGATGTTCCCTGCTTGTCTTCAATAATAGACCAACCCTAAAAGCCCTCAGGGGCAACCCTGTCGGGACCCCCCTCACTCCGGATTTTTTTCTGTATCCTTGCTTAAAACTACCGCTTTACTCACTCTCCTTCGTCCACAAGATTCACAGATTTGTTCTTCAACTCCATGAGACAAGAACCTCCCTCTCCTACTTCAAATGATTCCTTGTGTAAAATACATACATACATTAAAAAGCTGGTGCTACTGGCTGTGATTTGGAAGGAACCTGTCATCTCCCCCCGACACACATACGCAACATCTAGCCCTCTTGAAATTCTGGCGTTTTTAAAAATGTGTACAAGGTGTTTATTCTCATTCAGAGAAATACAAAGTAAGACAATAGTGAGTTCATGCCTTGTCATCCTTTCATTCGTAAAAACTGCATATAAAGGTTTTATAATACGGAGTTTAGGTTAGGCGATGACAAAATGGGACTCATAAACAGCATATAAATTATGGTCGTATGTTGGAGAATGACTTGGTAAGACTGTCACAATATACGACAATATGTTGGGTCATAAATAGATGACCCAATAAAATAATTTCTGATTGCATACATGTATTTACATAAACATGAACCTGTATTTAAGGAGACTTATGTTTGCAAATATGCAGTGTGTCTCTAGAAAACACCCCTGTGATTCAAAAGTAAATATATGAACACTTTTTGACAGTTTTTGATCCTCATAAACACATAACAAATATAAAGAAGAGTCAAAATACTCAGATAGAAGGTTTGACTTGTGAAGTTACTTCTTTGAAAAGAACAGCTACTCTTTTCACCTCATACTTAATAAAAGACGTTTCCTTGAGATCTCGCCATTTCCTGGGGTCCGGGAATCTAGTGAGACTGGGCTGACTAACTGCTTTGGAGTGGTCTTGCCAACAGAATACGGCTGTGCCCTCAGGGGCCCGAGGGATAGGTCCTACACTCTCCGGGATCATTACTGGCCATTCTTTTCTTTGCCTGAACCATCTACCTCTCCTCACCTGGAACATCTGCCCAGGCTGCCAACTCAGTCCATTTAGTGTTCAGGGCCCTTGTCTCACACGAAGCTCAATCTCCCCTCAGTGAAAAGGAGTTTGGCTCAGGATATATCAGTAACTGAGACCTTCCCATGTGGCAGGAAGGCATGGTGATTTAAACCAAGAGTTTTACACAGGATGGAGAACTCAGGGTCAGGTGGAAATCGGGGCCAGGCTTCAAGCCATCTGACCTTTCATGGAATGACCTTACTTAGCAGCAGGTGTATGTGAATCCAGGCTGTAGGCGAGGGGCTTGGAGTGTCGAACTGGCCAAGCAAGTTAAGCGTCAGAGAATCTCACTCTCAGGAGGATGAATTGTCCATCGGGAAACAGAGGCAGCAAACCCAAGCAATTTGGTGACAGGAGGTCAAGGGAGCGAACAGAAAATGTCCAGTTACATGCGTCTTACTGGCTCTGTGGCAGCAAGACAAATGTTAGACTCCTCTGCAAGCGTGGCTCTTCATGTCATAGGCCAGGACGGGCTTAGAGATTCAGTGGGTTTTAGCATCTGGAGCAAATGACAATAGCAAAGGCTAGAATTTGCAAGTGAATGTCAGGCTTCCCTCAGTGATGGAGCTGAAAAATATTCTCTCCAACCATGATGTCCGACTGTTATTACTCACACATCACTCAAGACATTCAATCACTGCCTGTTTCTGCAAGCTTCTAAGAGAGGCTCCTTTCTCCATCTTTTCTTTTCTTTTTTTTTTTTTAATTCAACAAATATTTAACAAATACCATATCTATGATATCGTTTGGGGCACCGTGAATAAGTGAATAAGCAAAGGCAGAAAAGAGAATCTCTGCTTACAGTCTCTTTGCTGGAAGAGGAACTGAAAATAAACACATGTCCAAGGATATAAAAATACCTTGGATGGAAATGTGCAAGTTAAAACACTCCTCTTGGAGGAAGCAAAATGGAAGAGGAGTAGGACTCTGAAATAGCATCAGGTCCCAGGAGTTCAGCTGGTCATCAAACCATTCTGAACACCTACAGACTCAGCCGGAGATAGACAGGAAGAAGAGCAGCAATTCCAGGGACAGAAAATCAACCACTTTCTGGAAGGTAGGACATGAGAAGTGAATCTGAGTGAAGGGAAGATAGACCATGGCGGGGGGAGGGATGGTTCCTGGCAAGCGGTAGAGCAGGGAGCAGAAGATCAGAACTTTTAGAAGTCTGCTCCACTGAGGGAGCTCAGCAGGGTGTGGAGCCCTCATGGGGACGGTGTGGGCTCAGGACAGTGTGGGCTCAGGACCAGCGTGGTCACAGAAAGATCAGGGATGTCTGAGTGTGGCAGAAATGCCAGGTATCAGAGCAGGGAAGCCAGTGGCAGAGATGGAGCCAAGGAGGGGCTGTCAGCTCAAGGTTACCTTAAACCATGATCCAAGGCACAGCCAGGCCACTGGTCTTCAAGCAGGGATTCCATAAGTAGCAGTTGTGGGGAGACTCAACTTCCATGAGGATGAGCAGCACAGGAGTGCACTGCAGATATCTGCTGGGTTTGGAGACTCCAAATGGGGCTGTGCACTAGAGCTAGAACCACTAGCATCACACGCCGGGTGAGCTCAGAGTGCAGCCAGAGATCAGGGAGACAGGAGGGATTAACTGCTTTTCTCTGAGGGTGCACTGAGGAGTGCGGCCCTGAGTTCTCAGCTCTTATGGGCTGGAGACTGGGAGGCTGCAATCTTCATTTCTGTCCTCCAAAGCTGTATGGAAAGTGTTCAGGGAACAAAAGATACTGAGACCAAAACTGTGCAGATTACTTAGCCTGGCGCCTGGCAAGGGGGGTGCAATTTCTCTTTAGGCAAAGACATTTGAGAATCAGGACAACAGGGCCTGCCTCCAGAAGATCAGCAAGAGCATCCAGCCAAGACCAAGTTCACTAATAGGTGGGAACTGTGGAACTCCAGAGCTAGGGGAAAGCAACACATAGAACTCATGGCTTTTTTCCCCATGATCCTATAGTCTTGCAAAGTTAATGGTGTTTTTTTTTAAATTTTATTATTTTCTTATTCTATTTTTTAACTTTTCGTCTTTCCTCTTTTAATGTTATTTAATTATTTTATCTTATCAATACCATTTAAAAAAAATCTTTTAAAATTTTCATTGTTATAGTCACATTTTATCCCTTCATTGTATTTAACCATATTTTTTGTATACATATAGGGTTTTTTTCCTTAAAATTTTGAGGTATAATATCTTCTAATAGATCAAAATACACCCTAAATCTAGCTCCAGCCTGATCACATTCTCTCCTCTTTTTTTTTCTTTTCCAACCAACTTATCATATCAATTCCTTTTTTAGAATTTTTAAAAATTTTCATCTTTACAGTCATATCATCCCTTTATCACTTTTACCTTTATTTTTGTGTATATATATATAAGTTTTTCTTTCGTTATAATTTTTGTGAGGTAGTTCCTTCTAAGAGACCAGAATACACCCAAAATCAAGTGGGTGGCAATGTTCTATTCACCAGTCTAATATATGTGTGTGTGTATATACATATACATATATATATATAATTTTTTATTTTTTCCCCCTTTCTTTTCCCCCCAGTTTTGGTTCTCTTCTGATTTGGTTAGCATATAGTTTTCTGGGGTCTTTTCCAACCTTTTAGTATTTTACTCTCTCATTCATATATTCTTATCTGGATAAAATGACAAGGTGGGAAAACTCACACAAAAAAAAAAAAAAAAAAAAAGAACAAGAGGCAGTACTGACCGTTAGGACCTAATCAATACGGACATTGGTAACATGTCAGAACTAGAGTTCAGAATGATGGTTATCAAGGTGCTAGCTGGGCTTGAAAAAAGCATGGAAGATATTAGAGAATCCATCTCTGGAGAAATAAAATTCCTTTCTGGAGAAATAAAAGAACTAAAATCTAACCAAGTTGAAATTTTAAAAAGCTATTAATGAGGTACAATTAAAAATGGAGGCTCTTACTGCTGGGATAATGAGGCAGAAGAGAGAATTAGTGATATAGCAGACCAAATGATGGAGAGTGAAGAAGCTGAGCTAAGGGGAGACAAACCACCTCTGGACCACGAGGGGAGAATTCGAGAGATAAGTGACACCAGAAGATGAAACCATATTAGAATAATTGGGATCCCAGAAGAAGAAGAAAGAGAGAGGGGAGCAGAAGTTACATTGGAGCAAATTATAATAGAGAATTGTTGCCCTAATATGGCAAAGGGAACAAGCATCAAAATCCAGGAGGCACAGAGAACCCCCCTCAAAATCAATAAAAAAATAGGCCCACACCCCATCATCTAATGGTAAAACTTACAAGTTTTAATGACAAAGAGAAAATCCTGAAAACAACTTGGACGAAAGGTCTATAACATACAATGGTAGAAATATTACATCAATAGCAGACATAACTGCAGAGAAAGCTGGGGTGGCAATCCTTATATCAGACAAATTAGATTTTAAACCAAAGACTATTATAAGAGATGAAGAAGGACACTATATCATACTTAAGGGGTCTGTCCAACAAGAAGGTCTAACAATTTCAAGTATCTCTGTCCCTACCATGGGAGCAGCCAATTATATAAACCAACAAATAACAAAATCAAACAAATCCATTGACAATAATACAATAATAGTAGGGGACTTTAACACCCCCCTCACTGAAATGGAATAAATCATTCAAGCAAAAGAGTAACAAGGAACAAATGCTTCATGGCCTCCAGGAGCCTGGAGCTGAGATGAAGGGTGACACTGCAGGTAATGCCGTGGGTCCCATCAGAATACAGATGGTGTCCATGGCGTAGAGCAGGGGAGCGCACCAGGACAGGGCTCGCCAGTAAGGAGGGGGCGGGCCTGGGATTCCGGCTGGTTTGCTCTGCGGCCGCTGCCTCCCCACCTACTGACGCAGAGCCAGTGAAGGACGGAGTAGACCCTTGAGCCGATCCTCAAGCTTCCCAGCCCCGGGACCACATACATGTTTGCGTGAGTTCTCGGTGCCTCTTCCTGGCTAGTGCAGGGCCTGGCTGGGGGGTGTGGTCGCCACCTTCTCCGAGTGCCGTGGTCAGGCTTTTCCCCACCTCCCTCTGGCCCCAGGTGCTAAGCTCCAGGCCACTCCGCACCCCTGGCACTTCGCCCTCCTGCACTGCACAAATTTCCGCTCACTCTTCATAGTTCACTTTCTCCAAAAGTATTTTCAAGTCCTGCCAGCCTGAGTCCAGGTTCTGGGCTCCTACGGTTCATTCTCATCCCACCCAGGACTTCTTCAAGGCCGATCCTGTGCCAAGATGGGCACAGGCTCTGACACCTGCCGCAGGCGTGCGAAGCCCCACCCCACCCACCGTGTGACCTGGGGCCCATTTCTTAACCCGTCCAGGGCCGAGCGCCGACTCCACACGGTATTACGAGTCGATGCGCTTAAAGCACGAAGCGAAGGATCGGAGAGAGCCGGCACCCCACAGCCACCACGCACTCAGGGACACCTGCACCGTGACTGTCATGTACCCACTTACAAAGCCCCATGTCTTGTCCGCCGCATCCGCTGAAACGGAAACTCTGTAGGGGCAGAAGCTGAATCTATCGTGTTGAAAAACACGAGTAAAATCTCAGCACAGGGACCGGAATGCAGCAAGACTGCCACGGGTTAGGTACTCGATTCTCTCGTGCTGCGTGTAAAGAAGGATTCGCCCAAATGACCACGATTCCCCCCTCCCCAGCTGGCCTGAAACTCCGGGCGTGCGTGCCCACCTCACGCTGCCCATTTCCCTCCAGTGGAGGACCAAACCCAGCCTCGGTGCACCTGAAGCAGCATGGCTGAGCCTCTCCCGGGCTTCGCCTCCTGACCCTGCAGGTGGAGCCTCCTTTCCCGCAGGGAGCAAGTCTCCCACCCCCCAGCCTCGCCCCGCCTGGGCCCCCACCGCTGGCCAGTGTCCGTCCTCAGACAACTAGCCACTCGGCTGAGACGGCAGGAGGGCAGGAATGACAGCAGCCAGGCGACGCTGTGATGAAAACTCAGGGTGACCCCCATACTTGAAGCTAGGTTACCCTTCCAGCGCCCCCACCAGGAAGCCCCCTGGAGGAACCCACCCGCGCAGGGAGCGACGGGAGCAGCCCTGACTTAAGAAGGGGGGAGGGGGGACCAGGACGGCGATGTGGGCATTTAAATCTCAACATCTGTATCCATCGTGTGTTAATGGATCTTTAATGATGAGCGTCTGCCACACCATGTGTGCTATGAAAGACCACCCCAGGCGGCTCAGTGCTGAATTTCATCTTGACAAGTCACGCCGTCGGGGAGATGCCCGCAGAGCCAAAGGGCTCTGGGCTCCCTCAGGCTTTCTGGATCATCGGAAACTTACCTGTTTCTCATTTACCAGCGGGAAGGCAGCCTGTAACCAGCTGGGAGAGCCGGACATTGGGGACACCAGGTGGGCAACAGAGGGACAGAACAGCACAGGAGACTTTGACATTATCGTCCTCAGTCCACCGACTGTCGGGGGTGATGGAATTGGCTGCACGGCGTCACGGCCGTGTGGGGCAGACTCGGAAGCTGTGTCTGGGACGCCTGGATTGTCCCTCTCCTGACCACAGGGCCAGGACCTTGCTTCCTGGGTGGAGGCGAGGAGACTCCGGGAGCCCCGGGAGTCACGCAGGCCTGGGTCTGGGCACGACCTACAACTTCGGGCTGGCTTTCCCAGGGACATCCCAAAGCACACGCCCCTGAGGAGGCAACTGCTGGTCATCGATGGAGCCCAGACGCCTGGACACTGTGGGCTCCACTCGTGCCCCAGTGCTGTTCCCTCCGTGTGCACGGCTCAGAGTACCTGTGCCTGAGCTATCTCCATTTATCAGCTGGATTTTCGTCATCATCCAACCCACTGAGTCTCGCTCCCCTCCTCTGTCTTTTAGTCAGAGAAAGCACAGTGGTCTTGCTAAGAAAGGACCGTCCCGCATGGGAGGTGGACAGGTTTGCACAGCAGCTCCCGGCCTGGGTGACCGGCCACCTGCCCAGGTGCTTCACATATGTTTCCGTTAAGGCTGCTAACCCGTGCCAAGGGAGCAGGAGCTCTACCCACTCCTGTAGATAAGGAAGCAGAGGTTAGGAACCCCGTCAGGCAGATTGGTGTTCTTGGAAGGACGCTGCAAGCAGTGTCCTCTCCAGCCTTCGAACCCCGGCCCCTGCAGGTGGCACAACACTGGCGCCCGGCAGCAGCGCACACAACTACACTCTAACCGGCAAGACGGCAGGAGGAGCAGGTGGGAGACCCAGAGGCGCCTCTAGGTTCCGGAGGCTTCTGTCTGGGGCTGTTCGTCCTGCCCAGCTGCAGCCGGCTTCCCTACTCAGTCTCTTTCTCTGGTTCTTCCTTCACAAAGACACCTCCCAGTTTCATTCCTTTGCTCTTGGGGCAGCTGGAATGCTGCACAAAGCGCAGGGCCACTCAGCTTGGTTCTTCAGGGTCTGGAGCAGCCCAAAGGCATTTCCCCGAGCCTCCAAATCCCAAATCCTGACTGCGCCTGTCTGGAAGCTGCAGAGTGCCCCACGCGTGCCGGAGGCCCCTTGGAGCAGTGGCTGCCCGGAGAGCCGAAGAGGGCTGCCGACTTGAGGGTGCACCCTCGCCAGGGGTCTAGCAGAGGCTCACAATCCCAGCCCGCTCACCTGGCTGGGACAACTGCAGGCCCCCCGACTCCAGAGACCCCGGGAGATGGGCTGAGGCCCGCCGCACCTTATGTCCACTTCACCCTTTGCCCAGTCTGCCCCGCCTCCGGCTCCTTTCAGGGGCTCCCGAGAGCACCCTCCCAGAGCCACCCCACAGGCCAATCTCGTCTGTTTCTTGGGGGGCCAACCTGAGACAACACTCAGCCCCCACAACGGGCGTGTGACAAACGCTGTCCCTTTATGTGGAGTCCAGGGGCCCCGGGGAAGGTCTTTACCAGAAGGGCACCTGCCTGAGGTAGAAAGAACTCGTGAACTGGAAGTCAGGCAAGGAGCCCTGCCCCTGCCTCGTCCCACCAGAGGGGGCCTGGCCTCACGTTTCAGCACTTTGTGCCCCTTGAACTCCCTGACCTCCAGGTGTCTCATCTCTAGACTAGTTAGATATTCTCTACGCGCACTCTAGGCTGAGTCCAAAACTTCATCTTAAATCTTCCTAATGAAACCTCTGTCTTTCCTACGAGGTCGTATGAAGGTTACTTTTGTTTTGTTTTTGCCCTGAGCTGAGCATCTGATGCTCTCAGGTGTGACGCGAGTCTGGGGTCTTTCCGCCAGCGCCTGCATCAGATGTGGGTAAGGCGTGGAGCGGCTCGAGGAAACCTCTGAGCCAGCGAGTCTTGATCCCCTTCTGGGGTAAAGCTCTCTTTCCAGAGGATGCTGAAGATGTTCACTAGGAAACGCTCTGCTCAACCACGTGAGCCGGAAGGGTCTTGGCCACAAAGACTCAAGCTCTTCTGGGGTAACTTCCCACCAACCTTCCTTCCCTGAGCTGCTTCTTCAAATGGAAACGCAGGCTGGAACGGTGGGAAAGACGAATCAGCTGAGTGAGAAATTTTAGTCCGAAGCCTTGCAGAACTCCGCTTGCGAGGTCCTCTTCTGCCCTAGGAGAGCAGGGAAAAAACAAAACAAAACAAAACAAAACAAAACAAAACAAAAAAACTCAGGAAAAGATAAAGCAATGTAAGTAACATAGTTGAAAAAATTTGTGAGATAAATTTTACTCACTAGCATGGAGGACAGGACTTCAATGGGATTATAACCATGCATGCTTGGAAGGCCCCTGAAAAGAGCAGGGCTGAGTCAGCACACAGTGACACACTTGTCACACGGGCCTGGGGGACCCTGTCTTTCCATTTTCATTTTATAGGTTGGGTTCCTTCCCGTGTGCCCTCTGGGGAAGGGGAGGAGGAACTCCCGTGATCCCTGATGACTCACAAGTCGCGAGACCACCCTGTATGTTTGGGGGCAAACAGCGTGTCGCCGAGGACAATGAACAACACTGCACCCATGGAAGATACCGGTGTCCCGTGCGTCCTCATCATCTCTGTCGCGGGAGCAGCCTGGAGGATAACGTGAATCAAGGCAACCAGCTCAAGGTTTCCTCTCTGGTCCTTTTGCACTCGGGAGGGCTGCAATGCCAATGAAGTGTTACCACGTGCCGTGTGTGTGTGTGTGTGTGTGTGTGTGTTCATCAAAATGCCTGCAATTTCCAAACCAAACCACAAGAAGTGTCTTTGTCCCTCTCCATTGGAAAACCCGTCATAAAGGGGTGGATATCTAAACCCATGTCATCTACAAAGACGTTCTGTCACGAAGGGGGTTTCAAGGGCACACGGGACACAGGGAACAGGAGGGAATGGTGTCCTTGGAGTTTCGCAAGGGAACGGGGGGCAGAGGAGGCAAAGAGGGTGTGTGTCCAAAGACACACACCCTCTCGAGAGAGCCTTGATTCTGCTCACAAACGAAGGAAGGACACGACCGACGTGACGTCCTTAGATTTGCCGGGACCTTACGGTGACTTAAAGGTGCTGGAAAAGAGAGAGCAAGCGCCATAACACAGCGACGCCCTTGCCGGCACATCACCGAGGGAGCACGTGAGTGAACTCAGACCTAGCGTAAGTGACTACTCATCCTAAGCCAAGCTGAACAGTCAACACTGAAAACGCGACCTGCAGAACTGAGAGTCCAACCACCAAAGGTCACTGAAGAGGAATGTGACACAGGGACCCGTGTCCTGTGTGATCTGAAAACAGGAAGTCACTCGGTGCCGTACACGAGATGACCTACGTTCTGGGCATATATATGCCGCAAGCGCTGGACGGCACGTAGTAGTTTCCACCCTAACTGGGCAGAAATTAAACTCCATGAACATGCCCCACCATTACACAGATTAGCAACTCGCCTGCCCCACAGCATCAGACGGGACCAGGCCGAGGTTCTTTTCTGGCGGGAGGATCACATGGGGCCTGGGGATACAGACAGCCGATGTGGGGAAGCTGAGAGGGAGAAGGGGCATCCTCCTGACTTTTCGGGGATTCTCCAGGCCCAGCCACAGCCCTGCGGATGGGAACAATTTTGGTGTCTGTCGTTCCGGCAGAGAAACGAAGGGTGAGGAGGCTAGGTTACCTGCCCAAGGTCACAAGCACATAGTAGACAAGTCAGAATTTGATTCCAGGAAGTTTTTCTCCAGAGCCTAAAATCTTAACCAAATACCAATCTGTTTCTGCATAAATAAAAAAATATGACAGAGATGCTCACACAAACACACACACACACACACACACACACACACACACACACACCCCTCCGTGACATTTACAAATAGAAAAAGTATTGGCGGCAGCAGCACACGTAATTCCCACGGCCTACGGCTCCTTCAGCTCTCCTCCCTGGCTCTGCGAATATTCAGAGACATCTGGAGTTCCTGCGGGCTGGAGGAGGGATGTAGCCAGGCACGTGTGATGCAGGGGGGAAACTGGATTTAATCTCTACAACAGATTACCTAGAAAATATATATATATATATTGATACTGATTAGTGCCTCTGCAGGTGCTTTGAAATGTGCACATCTAGAATTCTGATTTGTAGATAGAATTCAGCCTAGAGAAACACTATGTGTGTGCGGTGGGGGGTACCAGGATTCTGTCTTGATCCAGCTGTTGATCATTCCCTCAGAGCCACGGAGAACCCTGGACAGGTGTCTTGAAAACCCAGAGACGGAAGTGGACGCTTACGGATATTTTGGTCGGCACCACAGAGAACTCAGATAACCTAAAAGCACCAGAAAATTCATACACCAAAAATTGGCAGAATTAATTTTCATCAAGTGAAGTTATGGAACAGGAAAAAAAAAATGTATCTGTGCATATTTGACCAGGAAGAACTGTGTTAATTGTACGTTGCATATTTTATTCCATATGAAATAAAAAGGAAATGATACCCATAAATCCATTTCAATTGATTGAAAACCGAGGTCAGAAAGACAAAATCATAACACTTTTAGGTGAAAACATAAAACAAGAGCTTCACGGCCGTTGAGGGGTACAGGATCCAGGATGGAAACCAGAGGAAAAGAGGTTGATAAATTATATTACATTACAATAGAGACCCTCCGTTAATTAAAATAAATCAGAGAAAGTGTAAAGAACACGCCAGAAACGGGGAGAAGGTGCGTGCAGACCCATAACTGAATGACCATCCGTGTGCAGAACACACCGAGCGGTAAGTCTGCGAGACGGACGGAAGCCCCGCAGCAGACAAACGAGCCACGGTCAGGGGTGGTCCTCGGCACAGACGAACTCGGCAGAGGCCGCTGACCTTCCTCCCAGGGCATCCAGGAAATGAGCGCATCAACCGCGGTGAGACTGAGCTTCACGACGCAGGGAAGCACGTGCAGGTCTGACCGATCCAAACCCGGACAGGCGTGAGGCCAAACAGGAAATCCTACCCCTGCAGGCAGAAGCCTGGGGGGGTGCACGGTGTTTGGAGCGGAACATGGCATTACCTGTTAACAGCAGTTTTTGAGATACGATTGACCTACGAGTGTAACGTCCACGACGATGATTCAACATCTGTGTGCATCGTGAAAGGATCACCACGGTAAACCCAGTTAACACTCACCCACACCCAGTCCTTTCCCCAGTGATGAGAACGTTTCAGACCTACTCTCTTCGCTCTGACACGGTATTGTCACCTGCAGTCACTGTGCGGGACGCCACATCCTCAGAATGTTTTTACCTTACATGTTTGTACCTTCTGACCCCCTTGGCCCGAGTCCCCCAGCCCAACTCCCCATCCAGCAACCATAAACCTGACCTCTGCTGGTATGAGTTTGGCTTTTCCTTCATTCCACCTGGAAGTGAGGGCACATAGTATTTGTCTTTCTTTGACTTGGCACAGTGCTTTCCAGGTACATCTCGGAGAGAACGCCCTCTCGTGTGGCTGGATGACACCATTGCAGATACACCACGTCTCCGCTACCCATTCGTCTACCGATGGACACTTGTCATTTTCCTGTCTCAGCTACGGTGAGCAAAGCCGCAGTGAACGCAAGGGTGCCCGGATCTGCACACAACAGTGATTTTGTTTCCTTCGGAGTTACACCCAGAAGCAGAATCGCTGGTTCGGGTGTGGTTCTGTTTTTAATTTTTTGAGGAACCTCCCTACTGTTTTCCACAGTGGCTGCGCCAGTCTGCATTCCCGCCAGCAGTGCGTGAGGGTTCTCTTTCCTCCGTGTCCCTGCCAACACCTGTTATTTCTTGTCTTCTTGAGGATGGTCATTCTAACAGGTATGAGGTGATATCTTACCATGGTTTTAATTTGCATTTTCCTAATAGTTAGTGATGTTGAGCATCTTTCCGTGTACCTGTTGGCTACCTGAGTATCTTCTTAGGAAAAGTCTCAATTCAGGTTCTTTGCCCATTTTGAAATTGGAGAATTTGTGGGGTTTTTTGCTATTGAGTTGTATATGAGCTTCTTATTTATTTTGGATATTAACCCTTATCAGATGTGCAGTTTACAAATACACACTGCTTACTAATTTTACAGATACACCTATCCTGGGGTGCCTGGGTGGCTCAGTCGTTAAGCGTCTGCCTTCGGCTCAGGTCATGATCCCAGGGTCCCGGGATTGAGCCCCGAATTGGGCTCCCTGCTGGCTGGGAAGCCTGCTTCTCCCTCTCCCACTCCCAGACCTGCTGGTGTTCCCTCTCTCACTGTGTCTCTCTCTGCCAAATAAATAACTAAAATCTTAAAATATATATATACACCTATCCTATGACACAGCACTCCAAGTCCTACAGGATTTTTAGAAGCAGTTTGTTAAAGCGAAAAAAAAAAAATATTAACCAACTCCCAAGTGAACAGATAAATTGTGGGATATTCATAGATCCGTGTACTGGGGTATCACACAACTAAACTGTGGCAACAGTCCTGATAATAACACAAATCCGTCTTACCGAGCTGCAGAAGAATTGCACAATATGATTCCATTTATTTGACACATAAAAGTGAACGTATCAAATAATAAACTGTTGATGCAAAACTTGAAAGAAAAGGAGAAAGATAAATACCCACAAAGTTCAGGTTTGTAGTTATTTCAGGGGAGCAAGAAGCGGCTGGGCCTGGAGAGCAGCGGGGAGTTCCAGAAATGACAGGAATACTGTATTTTATGTGTTGGGAGACTGGTGCGAAGGAATCCATTCTGCTGTGTCATATTATTTGCATCTGAAACAGGGGCTGTGTTTATCTACGCCGTATTTAATAATTGTGAAGAGTCAAATGTTCTCAATGCTTTTTTTAAGTCTTGGCAGCTAGGCACAGCACAAAACTCTTCTGCAACTGTTTATAAAGATTTTCATTTTTAAAATTATTTTTTCCAAAGTTCAGGATTTTGTTCCACCTTTCTGTTTCATATGTTCAACTTATTTTCAGCCAGTTGTTCCTGTTCTAGGCGTCGATGCAAGAAAAAAAAGTAAAACAAGGAATATGAAAATAATCATTTTACTTTTCCTTTCGTTAAGCTCATGCTGTTTTCTTTTTGTTGTTGCTACAAAAGCAATTGAAATCATGACTGAAAACCAGAAAATGTAGCCAAACAAATGCAGAAAAAAGCCAACACTCATAATCCGCCGTCTAGAGAGACAGGATCCCTGACCCTTCTGGGATGAGCCTTTCAGACCATTTTCCTCACTGGCTACAAGTCAGTGTAGTTAAAGGAAGAGAAGTGTTTTGTTGTACATGTTTTATAATCTCACATAATACGATCTATCATAATATAACCTCACATAATCTAATTCGAAGTGTAGACACGTCTGGGTTGTCCACTCTCTTTCTCTTCTGCATCCTAAGGGACTCGATCTTTTCCCCAGGGCGGGACACGCCAGAGTCGGGATGGAGAGTAGTTTGCGCCATTAGTGTGGACGCCAGTCAGCCCACAGCGGTTGCCTGGGTTCTGTTTTGACTCACTGGATAGGGATGCAGCTGAGCCTCAGGCTCTGGGCTCCGTCCGCGCCCAGGGCAGGAGAAGCAGAACAAGGGAGTCTGCAGCCCTCTGTTCACACCAGCGCTCCCTCTGCTGTCTCCCAAGCTCAGTGCTCTCGAAGACTCTCCAGTCTAAACAAGGGGAGGTGAGAAGACTCGCTTCCCCTTGTTTATTTCCTATGTCACAGCCTGTATTGAAAGGAGCCTAGGGCGCCTGGGTGGCTCAGTGGGTTAAGCCTCTGCCTTCGGCTCAGGTCATGATCTCAGAGTCCTGGGATCGAGCCCCACATCGGGCTCTCTTCTTGGTGGGGAGCCTGCTTCCTCCTCTCTCTCTGACTGCCTCTCTGCTTGCTTGTGATCTCTGCCTGTCAAAGAAAGAAAGAAAGAAAGAAAGAAAGAAAGAAAGAAAGAAAGAAAGAAAGGAGCCTAGTTCATCTAATAGCCCAAGTGTCTATAACTTGAGCTCTCTAAGTACCACACTTGACTTGAGGTGGAAAGACCCACTCTTGAAGCATCATGGATGCCTGGAAATCCGCAGTGGTCAGAAACACTTAAAATTTTAATAGCCTACCTGGCAACACTGCACATTGTATACTAGCAAGAATTCCCCAAGGAGGAGGTAAGAACACTGAAAAGAAGACATCGCAGCCTGGATTTGTCCTTTATACTGATGAGTATAGAAGTTTCTGTTCGAGTCAAGGCACCCCGGTGATGGGAGGAGCCAACCAGAGAAGGGACTGCAGACAGTATGGACTTGGACCAGGGTTTCACATATTAAATCTCAACGAAACTGGAGCCATCACATCACACCCATGCATTTTCATAAAATCTCCCTGGTATCCTAAACCAGACTGTAACTCATCTCGGTGGAATAGGTCTTGGCTCTAAGAAGGGTCTACCACCAAAAGAGAGGGTGCTGGTTCCTGGAACCCCTGTCTTTAGAACCCGGTGTGCCACCTCTGCTGTGCACCCACGGTGTCACTGCACGCTGGGGACACCCCCTTTAGCTCGTCACCCAAGACGTCTCACTTGGGACTCAAGGCTGGCACACCAGTACAGGGATAGGAGCAGGGTCAGTACAGTGTCAACATACCTGCGCATCCTCCCGGCACCAGTGCTGGCCTTTGGGCGTATGGCTGAGCCTGAGTCTTATCAGAAAAGAAAGACATCGCGTCCACCTTGCAGGAATGTTGTGAAGAGGAGCAGCCCAACGTGCCACCATCACCCGGCCCCCAGGCTAGCTCAGTGGTTGCTGGCTGGGCCATGCATGGAAAGCCAGCGAAGAATCACCTAGGCTTTAACAAATCAATTTTGCCATTTATTTTCACTGGGAGTGCTTTATGGATCCCGATGCTGTTCATCCGTCACTTCCTTTTCCAGCTTTCAGAGACATCTTTAAGTTATTGCTTTGCTGGGCAGCCGTTCCACATTTTGTGTCATGCCCGTGGCCTCCCGGCTCTCCCGTGAGGGGTGAGCACAACCAGAACAGCAGGTGGTACTTTCAGGGAGACACACGCAGGGCTCCTCGCTGAGGTCAGAGCCGGAGCCGGCCACCAGGAAGGCTGGGAGCCTTGGGATGGACGCAGCCATGAGCGCACTGGCCATATATGTGGACTGTGGGTGACTCATCTCCTGGAAGGGGCTGGCAAAGGTCTCATCCTTTAAGCTATTTTGTGCTTATGATCTGGGTTACCTCCCAGACGTTTGGTTCCTCTGATATTAAGGCGACTCTAAGACACAGAAAATCTGAAATTGCAATAAAGACCTCAGGCCTCTCTTTCACGTTAGAGGAAAATGAATCCTTGAACTGTAGGGTATAGAAATGTCATAATTCCCTGCAAATCTTCGGTAACTCCCTAATCTCTGTGTAATCTCTGAGCTCTGGCACTGCTTAACAGCCGATGTGCCTGCATTTTAGGTTCTTCACTATGCATCCTACTTCGTGCTTTATAAAGTCCTTCTACCCACACGTTTTATGTAATTTTGAAAACCAAATGAAATAAGTAACATTTCCCAAAATTTCATCAGTAAGAAACCAAAGGCTCTAATTCCAAGGTGAATTCTTTGCCCTCCAGACTGTGCGCCACCCCATGCCTTAGTCATTCAGCCCCTGCCCTGCCAGGCTGGGCACGAAACCACTGAGTTTGGGAAGCTCACCCCACAGGCACGCACACGATGCCACAGCCCACGGCACACCCGCGGTCGGACGGATGAGCACGGTGAGGGCGAATACTGATTGTCAAGGCAACACAGCGAGAGCAGAGCCTCAGTGCGGGGGTTCAAACCCGTTCCTGCATTTCACTGACTCAGCACAGTGACCGCAAGCAAGGCACATGGCCCAGGTTTTAACTTCCTTATCTGTAAAGTGGAGAGAATGGTGGAACTCGAGGGTCGTGTAAATTAATGCGTATAAGTCACTTGGATGGACACTCGTCGTAGGGCTCAAACCTTGTTCGCTCACATCACTAAGAGGTAGTAGTCCATGCCCGGGGGGAGAGCCTTCATTTTTCTTGTTTTGGAGACCTTCACACAACTCATGAACATGCATTTTAAAGAATGCGCCATACAGTTCGGAGCAGAGGCAGAAGCAGCATTTCTGTCAGGAACTCCTCTACCTGGAGCCTCGCACGTCTGCACGCCTTCTGCACACACGATAGAAACTTCAATCTCTTGAGCTCCTCAGCACAGACCCCCAAAGCGCTGTGAAACAGAATTTCTTCACAGGTAGCCTCCATCTCAGCACTGTAGGGATCAGTCCGTAAGAGTCACACTGTCTACAGTTTTCCCGGAACCTGTGCTGGGAACTGGGACAGAAGAGGGACCACGGTCCCTCGCCTCACAGAGCCGTGTGCCCTCCAACAGCCATGCCCCCACCACACGTGGCTCTTTAAATTTAAAACTGAGTAACACCAAATAAAAGCAAATATTCTCTCGGTTCCATTGGCCACACGGCGGGTGCTGGGCAGATCTCTCCTCTCATCTGCCCTGCTGGCTGCAGAGGTGACAAGAACTTCCTCCCCAAGTGCCAGGTCGGAAGCAGGGAAGGGAATTCTAGGAGGAGCGAGTTCCCTCTCTTTAGTTTCTTACCAATCCTTTTCCTGTCCCAAGTTCACCCACGCCAACTTAAGGGGGATGCGCAGGGCTTTCCGCGGAAATCAAAGGACTGATTCCAGAGCCTCATTAAGCAAAGGCTCTGGCCTGCAATCTAATCTGGCTATTCTCTCCACCCCAGATGGCTAAGAGAGAATCCAATCTCCCTGGAATTCTCTTGTATGTTAAGCAGAGCTAGTAAGGAAAGCCCACAAAATTTTTTATTAGTTTTATGACCGTGTTTACATTTCTCCAAGCATGATGTGGGATCTGTGTAATTCGGGACATTGGACGTTAATGCTAAAGATGAAGACGGGAATGATGGGCTGAATGTCTGAAGATCCAGAAAACTCAGGAGAAGAGGGTCATAAGAACACTCAGGAATGGGGCAAATGGGGCCAAGCCAAAATGGCAGGGGGCCGCTCCCAGAAACCAGAGTGGTCTGGGGTCATGGGCATGGACCTGGCCTTCAGAGCCCCCTGCACAGCAGCCACCAGCCGCAGTTGGTTTTAATTTAAAAACTCATACTCGGGGGTGCCTGGGCGGCTCAGTTGTTAAGCGTCTGCCTTCGGCTCAGATCATGATCCCAGGGTTCTGGGATCGAGTCCTGCATCGGGCTCCCTGCTGGGTGGGAAGCCTGCTTCTCCCTGTCCCACTCCCCTGCTGTGTTCCCCCCTCCCTGTCTCTCTCTGTCAAATAAATAAAATCTTTAAAAAAAAAAAAAAAAGCTCATACAGTTCAGTTACTGGAAAGCTTTAGATATGATTGAAATAATTTGAGTATGGAAATCTGCTTTTTCAACTATATGCATTTAATGAAATCTCAATATAGATTAAGTATTTCCGATTAAAATTTAGAATCCAAACTGAGATGTGCTCAAAGAATAAAATGCACACCGCACTTAGAAGACTTACTACCAAACTGTGAACTATTAAATTAATAATTTTTATAAGGTTGCATATTGAAGAATTCAAGTTTTGATATATTGGGTTACAACGGAACACATCTTAAAAGTTCACTTCATTTGTTTTTTTTTACATTTGTTTCTTATTGAACTATAGCTGATGCCCAACGTTACATTAGTCTCGGTTTACAACATAGTGATTGCACGCCTCTGTACCTCTGTACCTTGTGCTCTTCTCACCACGAATGTAGCTGCCATCTGTCCCAAGACGATGGCATTACAGTACCATTGACTATGTTCTCTATGCTGTGCCTTTCATCCCTGGGAATTACTCATTCCATAACTAGAAGCCTGTACCTCCCACTGCCCCACCCCTGGGGTAACCACCAGTTTGCCTTTGTATTGATGGGTTTGTTTCTGCCTTTGTTTTTGCTTTTTAGGTTCCACATATAAGTGAAATCCTATTTGTCTTTTGTATTTGTCATATCATATTTGTCTTTCTCCATCTGACTTACTTCACGTAGCATAATACCCTCAAGATTACATGGATGTTTTTTTTCACTTTTTTTTAAAGATTTAATTTATTTATTTGACACAGAGAGAGATCACAAGTAGATAGAGCAGCAGGCAGAGAGAGAGGGGGAAGCAGGCTCCCTGTTGAGCAGAGGGCCCGATTTGGGACTTGATCCCAAGACCCTGAGATCATGACCTGAGCAGAAGGCAGACGCTTACCCCTCTGAGCCACCCAGGCGCCCCATCTTTTCACTTTTTAATGTAACTACTGGAAGATTAAAAACCACATGGGTCTTATATTTCTATTGGACAGCACTTTTCTGGAGCACTTTTCTGGGCCACGTGGGTTCAAATTCCCTCTCTTCCAATCTCTAACTGTGAGATGGGCTCAAATGTGCTTTTAGGACCTTTGCGGACATGGCAAGTAATAATGTCTGCTGTGGAGAGCTGATGTGAGATGTAGGTGAATTACCTGTGCACTTGGAATAGTTCACAACACGCAGTGTGCTTAGTACAAGGTAACGATTATCACTATTGTTGTGTGTACAGTTGTCTTGGTTGTAAGAGTCGAGGGACACGGGGAGGGGACTATGAAATATCATAAGAAAGAGATTTTTTTCGGCTTCTTATGAAAGCCTTTCATGAAGTGTCCATTTGGATCTGGATGGAAAATGCCCCTGGCCTTGCTCCTTTAGTGTCCATTCAGCTGTGTCTTGGGACGGGGATGGCATCCTGTCATGTGCTGTGGGTCACGACATTCTGTCTCCTGCATGCTTTCCCCAAAGACCCCAGAAGGCACGACTAATGAAAGGGTGTCCTGATGTAATTAGAAAGGGACATCAGACATAGTGAGGCACTAAACCAGGCATGGGAAGTCACTTTGCCACTTAAACACTCTGCTTAAATATAACTAGCCATATATCTTGCAGGAAATCATTATTCTCTCTGGATTATGGTTCCTCATAAACGGAAGAGGGATAATACAGCGTGCTATTATAAGGATTAAATAAGACAGTGGGATTGGAGAGCTCCATAAACCACATAGCGTGATGCCAACGTTAATACTTTTTTACTTTTAGAACCATTTCTGCTGGTTTAGCCTATCTTTTAGATAAAATAGAGAGATGCTTCTGTGGGATTATTTCTAGGGATTCTAAACACTTGCCTCTTTTCCAGGTTTCCCTTAAACTGGTCTGTGACAAAATGGTCAAGTCCAATGCTGTAAAATGTCCCAGTACTCCTCTGGGAAATAAAAATAAAAAAAGATATGCAGTTGAGGGAAACACTAGGAAGTCATCACCAGCTAGTAACCCTTCGGATCTTTACAGCTAGACAGTCACCTGGCAAGTCTTTGGGGAAAACAGAACTTGACTTTTCATTCATTCTTTCAACAAGTGTGTACCGATGTTTACTGTGGGAGGCGTTTGGGGGCTTTTCTGATACACGAGGGAGCAGAAACAAGGCCTATGGTCAACCTATGTCTCACTGAGAAGGTAAAATTTAAGCAAAGACTTGAAGGAATTGATTATGCAGATAAGCCATGGAAGAGTGTTCCAGAAATAGAAACAGCTCGTGCGAAGGCTCTGGGGGCAGGAGCACAGCCATGGGCTCAAGGAACAGCGGGGGGCTGGGGACGGCTGCGGCAAGCAAGAAGGGGAAATAATAGGACAGAGAAATACATCGGAGGGGGTGGGGGCGGGGGATGGAGGGTCTTAGAGGACCAACAGATATACGCGTTGCCCAGACTGGATCCACTTCAGAGTAAACATGGGGCATTAATAATGACGTGGGGACAATAGCCACAAACCAGGCAAACCGGGACGATGGGCGGCGCTACGGAACAGACCTCTGGCTTTTACGTTAAAGCGAATGGGAAGTCACATGCAGAGCAACGTCTCCCTGTTCTCAGAAACCATTCCAGTGTCAGAAGGGTCCTTGGGAAGGGTACGTGCAGACCTTGCGCCAAGTTCCTGGAGGCGTGGGCGGGACAGATTCTGGCTCCGCAGAGCAGGTGCCCACAGGACCACGAACGTCGCAGAAGAGAGCCCTCTTCTATCCTTTGGAAAAGGAGCAGGATGGGCTGGCCATGGGCGGACGCAGGGAGGCTCGGCCGATAGCTCGCTCAGTGAGCTCCACGCTGCTGCCCTTTGCTCCACTCAAACAGCTTCCTTAATGCGACAAATATTGTTTTTTTCATTATTGATTTATTTTGCTGTGCACTCACCAATGGCAATACGGTTCAGAATATATTTTAGTGGGAGAAACAACAACAACAACAAAAAAAAATGCGTCCGGTGGCAAGAAAATCAATGAAAAGAAATCAATGAAATAAAATGACTGAACTCATAAATTAAACTCAGGTCATCGGAGCCGCCGCTCCTCTCAGTGCTCCGTCCACTTACCTCAAAGAGACCTCTGGATACTCAGACAGCTGCCGGAGAGCCCCACGGCCAAGGAGGAAGGGGGGTCCATCACAGAAGCTGTGAAGAAGAAAGAATTTCCAGACCCCGCGGTGTGTGCCATCCTGGGTGGCCGTGACCTTGCTGAGTCACGGGACCCAGCTGGGCAGTGACCGGCCCACAGAACAGAGGCCTCGGCGGTGACAGGACAAGACAGCTTCAGTCTCTTCCTGATGTCTGAGCAGGTGGCTGAGACCAAGACCGGGGCCCTTCCTCCCCAGGAAGGAGGCCTTCTCCAATGAAGGCTTTGGGAACAAGAGTCTGAGCTGCCCAAAACATTCAGGCACAAACATTTATTCACAAAAATGTGAACATTTATTCAGAAAACGCCCCAACACTACAGTCTTCCGGACCCTTCCATTGTGCCCTCGGTACCAGGGTCTACGGGCCTCAAGTATCATTCAACAACAACAACAACAACAATGCAAAGCTCCTGACACAGCTGTCCCCCACTTTCCGGTGAAAGAGAAAGACACCAGCGCACAACCCTTACACCACCAGCAGCCCTTTGCCCGGGTGTGGGCGCCTCCCTGAAGCACTCGCTGACCGCAGTCTGAAGCCCCAGTGGACCCCACCCACCCCCCTCACCTACAAGCCAAACGTGTGGAAGACATTTTGTCCCTCCCCCAACTCCTGCCCCGTGAGGTTCCAGAAGTGGGGTCTGCACCACATGGAAGACTGAAGTTAGACCCTTCCCCGCACGTGGGTCGATGATTTAGTGGCCAAGATGTCACCCATTGTCATCCTCCTTTGCCGGACGCTCAGGACTTACCGTGTCTGCAAGGCAAGGGGAGACCGCGGGGCAAGGGTGAGGGCACCGGGCCCTGGCAGCTCCCATTCCGTGTGTGGGGATCACACACTTTCTCCCCAATGCACGCAGGTGGGGGGAGCCCATCCGCCTCCAGCCACACCCCTCGCTGGGCGTCTTCCTGGGATCCAGCGTTCAGTGTCTGTAATAAACACACATCTGAAACCAGTGCAGTGTTCTACGTCCGTCACAGCTCAGTTTTAAAAATTACAGAATCAGGCAGGGGCGCCTGGGTGGCTCAGTGGGTTAAGCATCTACCTTTGTCTTGGGTCATGATCCCAGGGCCCTGGGACTGAGCCCCACATCAGGCTCTCTGCTCAGCAGAGAGTCTGCTTCTCCCTCTCTCTGTCTTTCTTTCTTTCTCTGTCCCTCTCATATAAATAAATAAAATCTTTAAAAAAAAAAAAATAAAGTCAGTAGGACAAGACTCAGTTAGAAGAAGGTATCCTTGCTGACACTAGCTCAGAACGTGTCATATTTTGGAACTCGACAGAGATGACAGCTGTACATTATGGATATACAACATGCTGTAGAATTACTCACTTTAAAATGGTTAATTTTAGAGTCTGTGAATTTCATCCCGATTTACAAACGAGAAAGAACTTGTTGCTAGATATTCAGATAAAAAGGCTGCCTCAGGAAACAACTTGCTTGGACTTTAAGAAAATGGCATGTGGCCACAGACACAGCAAACAGAGTTCAAGGGAAATGTGTGAATATCGGTCCTAGGAAAGGATTTTATTTTATTTTTTTTTAAGATTTTATTTATTTATCAGAGAGAGAGAGGGGGAGAGAGCGAGCACAGGCAGACAGAGTGGCAGGCAGAGGCAGAGGGAGAAGCAGGCTCCCTGCCGAGCAAGGAGCCCGATGTGGGACTCGATCCCAGGACGCTGGGATCATGACCTGAGCCGAAGGCAGCTGCTTAACCAACTGAGCCACCCAGGTGTCCCCTAGGAAAGGATTTTAAAAAGGACAATGCGAACCTAGACTGGAAAGTATAATATGAAAACAGAGAGTAACAGCAAGTCCAGACGTGTCAGTCCCTCCCCTACACATAAACTGAACTCGCCGGCTGACGGAGGGTGTCAGAGTGGATTGCGACGTAACGCAGCTCTGGGGCTGTTTGCAAAAACACACACTCAATGCATGAAAGCACCAAACCATCGGGAGGCCAAGTTGGAGAGGAGATGATACATCAGCCCAATGTCAACCGGAGACAGCCAGTGTGGCCGCGTTAATGTCAGCCGCAGAAGACGCTAAGGCAAACCGCATCATTCAAGAGAGTTTCTGCGGCTGATGCAAGCTACCAAAGCCATGCAACCCTTCTCAACACGGACGCGCGTGACGAAGGAGACTCTGGGTCCACACGGCAAGTCATCAACTTGCAGGCATGATCTGATAAATCGCCGTGAACATGGGAGCCACAGCACGCGGCTCGCCGTAAATCAGACCTCAAGCAGCCACCAACCTGCCGCCCAGAGAGAAGAGTTGAACGACACAATTAAAACTTCCAACCGACGGCACGTTTAGAAATATTTATTATATTTTCCGTGAGGCTTTAAAGATGTCTCAGCAAGTTTTAAAGGGAAGTAATCACAGGACATGAATTTGTTCCCCAAAGTCTGGGAATTCAGCTGTGACTGTGAAAAAGGGGGCCTGATCTCAAATGGACGGAAGTAAAATTTCCGCCATCAAACAGACTACAGAAAATGGAAATGAAAATGTGGAAGAGAAAGCATTTAAAAAGACGTCGTTCTCGGGCTCCTGGCTCATCAGGGAGACTGCTTGTCCCGGGCCCTCCCCTCCTGTTGGCTCTCTCTCTCTCTCTCAAATAAATAAAACCTTCAAAACAATATAAAAAAACCAAAGGACATTCTTCTTGCCTATCTGAGTTTGTGGAGTGGGAGTTCATCTGCGAGGCACTTTTTTCCTAATTGCAGGAATACCGTAGAACGCAGTTTTGTGCTCGGATGTCAACCTGCTAATAATTTTGTCACGCTGTGGCTCTTGCCTTTTCCCTGGGAACTGCTCCCCGGCTCTTAAGCTTCCCCTTCCTTTGGCCAGAAATCAAAAGCCTCCGAACACAAACGTGTGTCGATAAGACACCCGCCGACCAGCACCCCCAGAGAAATCAGAATTCCTTTTAGACTCCATCTGGGTCAACCTCCTGCGCAACATATCCTAACTCCCACCTCAGCCAAATGCATTCCCGTTGTTAAGGTCTCCGTCGTGGTGAAATAAAAGGTGACATCTACCCCCTCCCCGTCCCCTGGAGGTTTAAATTCAGACAACCCACGGCCTTTCCTTTTCTGGAATAGAGTCAGTAGCTGCTCTTCCTCCCACGGCAGAAACCGGTAACTAATGTTCTGATCAGCAACTGGCTCCCCAGAGCTTCTTCCAGAAAACCCCACCCAGGCCTTACCTGGTGTGGCCCTGGCTCCTCAGCAGACTAGTTCTTGAGCCAAAGGCTTCAGGGGGGACTGTTTGTCCTGGTGGAAAGACATGCTCGGCTAAGCTCTGCGTTTATTAGCAATGGGACATGATAAAAAGAAGGTTTTGAAAGATAAGGACAAGGCGCTGCCTGCTTGCTTCTACTTGCCAACTGGACCGGCTCCTGTAGGGTCAGTGGGTGCTGAGCCCCAGAAGCAAGGGTCCGCTTACGGCAGGGCTGTAGGGCCCCTCCCTTCAAGTTCCTAGCCTTCTGTTTCCTTTTTCACTCAAGCCAGAACTGCTTTTCTCCTAATCACTTGAGACCTCAGCCAAAGGCGTTTCACGTACAGGGAAGCGAAAGCAGAGAGCTCTTGCTTCGTCTCCTCTCCGTTTTCAAGGGAGTTCGTGCTTAGGGTTAGTGGTTTTCAAAGTGTGGTCCCTGGGCCAGCAAAGGCAGCATCACCTGGAAACGTAGTAGAAACGGATCACCCAGATCTAACAAATCTAAAGTTCTTGGTCCCCAGCAAGCTGTCGCCATGGGTAAAGTTTGAAAACCACCGCTCAGAACATGCCTCTTTGGTTAGGTTTATTCCTAGGTGTCTTACGGTTTGGGTGCAACTGTAAATGGGATCGATGCCTTCGTTTCTCTTTCTTCTGTCTTGCTGTTGGTGTAGAGAGATGCAACTGCTTTCTGAGAATTGATTTTTATGTCCTGACACTTCACTGAACTCCTGTATGAGTTCTAGCAGTTTTGGGGTGAAATCTTTTGGGTTTTCCACATATAGTATCATATCTGCAAAGAGTGAGAGTTTGACTTCTTCTTTGTTGATTTAGATGCTTTTATCTTTTTTTTTTTTTTTTTTTTTTGTCTGATTGCTGAGGTGAGGACTTCTAGTACTGTGTAGAATAGCCGTGGTGATAGTGGACAGTTCTTGTGGCTCTTATATTTCTGCTGGACATCAGCCTGGTCAGCTACTGACTTGAATTTACTATTTCTAATATGGTCTGTCCGATCATCTTGTACCTTGTGTTTCAGCTGATACCATGCTGGACATTACCATATGCAGAACCCACCTCTGGGGTGGGGGTGCTTCCAAGAGAATCTAGACATGGCTTTACGTGCCCCTGCCTCGGGGCTGGGAGAGTATCTCGATTTCCTAGTGGATCTGCCCACGCCAGCTGGAAGACCTCGGCGTCGGACCAGCGTGGTAACTGGTGTTACCAGCCGCCTCACTGCCCCGTTTCTCTGGTGGGGTTTGCCAGCTCACTCGCTGCTCTGCCTGGCTACGAGGGTAACCATGACTGCAGCCTGGACCTCACTCGAAGCTCCAAGAATGTATCAGCACAGAGAGATCCAAACAGGATCGTCTGAGGCACACAAAGCCGTACTGAGATTGAAAATTCTTGTCTACACATCCCAGAACAGGGATAACCCCGTTCTTCTGGTTGCAAGACTGAAACCCCAAGTGTCGTGACAGGCGCAGTCTCATCCGAGAGCAGCTCGGCATCCTGTTCTGAGACCCTCCCCCGGCCTGACTGCACCCTTAGTTGTCACCGGGAATCAGGGAGGATGCGTGGGGAGGCTGCCCGTGGCGGCTGGCAGGGCCGTGAGAATGGTCATTTAGCAGACAGCACCTGGAGGTCAGCTGTGCTCATTGCTCCGGGACAGAACTGCTTCCTTTCACTGCACAAAGCAAACTCCAGCATCTTCTCTCCCCGCCCCTTCTCCCCGCCTCCCCCCTACATATGGATCTATAACATAGATTAACCCTTCACATGGATTAGGTCGTATACAATACATGCTACAGTTTATACGGATTATGTGCGATCACATGACACATGATTTTGAGCTTGTATTGATGTTAAACTTAAGCTTCTTTGCTTCTGTATTTTCTCTTTTCTCATATAATGAAAACCTTGAGCAATGCACCTGATGGTCCGCAGATCTGTCTCTTGCTTCAACAGTGTTTGGATGGAACAGACCCAAGGATGCCCCTTACCAGCCTCCGACCATCTCCGACCTTTCTGCCAGTCCTAACCTTCAGAGCCCTCTCCTTGGTCACCCTCTGTCTCCAGGGCCAGCCAACACCCTATTTTGAGCTTTTCTCCTTATTAATGATCAACCGTGAGCTCCCAGATTTGACAGAATTATTCCACAGACGTTGAAGCCTCTGTCCGCTCCTGATCACCCTCCTTCTGTGGGCCTCCTACACCGGCCTCTCTCTGAGCTTCTGCTTCCACCAGGAGGGTGTGGATCTGGAGGGTGTCGGCCATTTCTGCAAGCCCACTGAGAAGTGTGAGGGTGCTGGGTGCTGAGTGTCTCTCAAAGACGCAAACCCCTCGCCGCAGCCACACCCCCTTGGCACGCTTGCACAGAAGCCACCCTAAGAGGAGTGGGGTGAAGCCTCCCTGATCTAGAGGATGAGCCTGACCAGACCGGTGTGGATCTGTGTGGCTCGGGTTCTGCCCACGCAGACCCCATCTCTGTGCCTTCTCTAGCCACTTCCTAGACGAGGAGTGAAATTCACCAAGATGGTGCGCGACTTCCTGACTGGCCTCTGCCGCCTGCCTGGCCCCTAGGCGGAGCTGGGCAAGCGTCTCTGCAGAAGGCTCATCCCCAAGGGTGACTAGGAGCCTCTGGAGCCCAGCAGCCTCTGAGGGGCCCCCCGGCCTCCCTCTGGTGCCAAGGTTTGTGCCTGAGCTTCTCCCTACGGCCGTGAGGCGGCTTCTTAACTCCCCTGAGCTCTTTTCCAAGCTGTGGGCCAAATGGAAACAATAAAGCTTTTTGCAGGAAAAAAAAAAAAATGTGTGTATATATGAAATGAAAATATTGGATTCTAATATCACCAACAGCTTTTACTTATTTGGTTTATTCTACAACACACATACAATAATCTCAAAATTATAACATCTACAATGAAACAACTCATTTCCCTGAGTCCTCTTTATACTTAGAAAACATTGCCCCAAAAGATGTTCGGAGTTCTATGTGCAAAAGACACTTGAACTCACTCCTTTTCCGGGGCAGTCACATGTTACCTACCATACAGGCCACCCAGCCAGCTTGCCGCAGCCTCTAGGAGCCTGGCTCACAGGAGCTCACAGGAGCCTGGAGGACCAGGCACATAAGGTCTGTCTTGCACAAGGAGCCTTGGGCCGCTTGCTCAGGGGGCCAGTCTCCTTTCTAAAGGCCCGTGGTATTGTCACAGCTGTTGTTCTGTCATTTGCTCCTAGACTTAACTGTCGGCCGCCACAGAGCTGGGGAAACTCGAGGTAGTCCGTACCCCTACACCAACTTCAAAATCTCCCCCACCGTTATAACTCTTTAATAACTGAATATTTGCATACATTGAGAATAATAACCACAAGAAATCTAGTTGACATCCATCACACAGTTACAAATATGTTTTCTCGTGATGAAAACTTTGTAGAGCTAATCTCTGAGCACTTTCCCTTATGCTGGAGTCCGTACGTGATGTGCCTTGTTAGAGTTCTTGAGCCAGACCTCCAGGCTTGGACGTGCGTGTGTGTAATGGCCAGCAGGGTGGGGCCAGGATTCCAGGGAAGACGGGGAGAATCCATGGGGAGAAGGGACAGAGCTGCCCGCAAGAGAAAAGCCTTGCGCCTGACCGTGCTGCTGGAAGGGAAAGCCTAGTTACGCCTGGCATGACGCACAGACTGGTCGAGTCACCGTGTCGTATACCCAAAGCTGACGTAGCACACCGTGTCAGCTGTGTTCACATGGAGGCAAGAGTCCGAGGGCACGATCAGCTGTGTTCCCTTCCAACAAAAGCCCAAAAAGGAGGAAATGCATTTAACTCACAACAGAAAAACAATAGCGATGGCCGATTGTGATTGAGCCGTTACCATAACGATTCACATCTATTAGCTCGTTTAATCCCTCTGGCAACTCTCTGTGGTAGGTCGTATGATTATTCCCATGACTGATGGGGAAACTGAGATAATTTGCCCTAAGTCCCAGAGACAGTAAGTGGCAGCGTCAGGCTTCCAAGCAGAGTCCCGTCAGAATCCAGCTCATCACGCTCTGTCCCTGGGAACCACGTGTTTGGGGACAGAAAAGTTAAAGGCTGATTCAAGACAGATGGGATTGTCTAGTTCCTCTAGGAACGAGTGGTAGGAGCTGTGGAGGGAGCCCTCACACCCCATTCCCTGTTCCGGTTAAGCCGCTGAATCACTCACGGGACTGGGGAGGGATTTCCTTGCTTAGAAACCAGGCTTACCACTCGGCTGCTCAAGTGACAGACGCCCTGAGCACAAACTACTTGACACTGTGAGTACCCGTGAGCACATGCCCCTAAGTGGGAAAATTATGGGATCTCAGGGACTAGTCTGGTGTGCTTTTGTAAGAGCCTATTTTTGTTTGGTTTTCTTTCCTAGATTTTTATTAATTAGCCGAGTACGGGTGACTTCAGCCTTCGGCTTCTCTTCTTTCCAAGTATTTAAATCTGGGCTCTGGGCACCGAGCACGATCTTAGGTGGGAACAACGGTCTGGTCTTCCGGGGTCAATCTGATATACCAGGTAATGACCATAGGGTGCTCCACCGACAGATCCTACATTTCAAGGGCACACTGCCAAATAGAACATAAGAAATGAAGAAGAAACAACCCCCCTAGGTGTAAAGTGGTGGCAAACACTTTTCCTCTCGGCTCGCAACATGGAGTCCCACCAAGGGAACTTATGGACTTTCCCACTACCCCGCACAGGAGCTTAGACCAGGTGCCCACCAACATCCGTCCCTGGGCCCCATCCAACTCCTGGGCTGTGGCCATGCTGCCCAGTCATGTAGAGGGAAAGAATGAACGGGTGAAGAAAAGAATTCATGAGTGAAGCAATCATTGTTCTGTTCCCTTTGCTCTTTGTTTCTGTCATTATTCATCTGAGGACACGACAGCGGGGAAGGTAGAAAGGATCCGGAGAGCGGAGGGAGAGGACAGGCTCAACAGGAAGGTCTAGTTGATCCCACATACAGAGAACAGAACAGTCTGGGAAGGTTTGAGAAGATCAGAGACCATATTAATCCACGTCCCAATAGCTGCTGCCCCAGAAAACCCCAAATCCCGCTGGAACACGGACTTGCTGCTCACATCCCAGTCCCGTGAAAGTGCTCGCAACCGGGCGGCTCTCCTTCAAGTAGGGACCCGGATGCCCTGTTTCCTTCCATCTGGGGCCCATTTCATCTTCAAGACTTGGTGTCATCAATGTCTAGTAATCAGCAGACAAGAAAAAAGAAAGCAGACAAAAGGCTTTTGAAGCACGTCGGCTGTAAGAGACACACATCAATCCACTCACGTGCCTTGGCATCTAGCCCCATCCAGACACAAGGCGGCCCTTGGAAGGGGAGCATGGAGTTTTGGTGGAAACGTATCCGTCTGCGTCATCCTAGCTTCAAGAGGCTTTGTCCGGACGCTGTTCTAAGAATATGTGTTTGGGGAAACACAGCCCCAGGAAGGAACTCAAAGGAAGAAAGGTCACCAGCTGTCATGTCTCAGACACCCTACTTCTGGGCAGAACAAACCCGCCTCCATCACAAGTGTGCAGCCCGGTGCCCAAGACCTTTGCTCTCTTCCTGAATGCCTTGTTCCCACCCAGTGTTCTTCTGACAGGCATCTGCTGCTTTCGTGGTGACCCCAAGCTCTCCAGACCCCTTCAGGGCAACTCTGCTGCTTTCCCTGAAGACACGGCCAGGGGACCAGCTAATCAGGAGCGAGGATGCCCACGGGGATGCCCACGGGTGAATCGGGTCCCGTCCTTGATACATTTGGTTTTAATGTTTCTTATTTTCATAACCTGAGGACTCTAGAGACTTCAGATCCTTGGAAATGATTTAATCGCGTTGTCACAGTCCGATTCTGCAGAAATCTGACAGGCAGTTTGTCCCTGGGAAACCCATCCATCCCAGGACACAGCCAGGGGTGTGCCAGGAAAGTCAGCCAGCTACTGCAACACTAATAAGTAAGAATAAAATACTGAAACGAATAATATCTCTGCCATAATCATAGTTCTTAATACTCTACAAAGTGCTTTTGTGCCCGTGTGCAAATCCAAACAGTGGAATGAAATAGAAACAAACAAACAAACAACAACAACCCTATTATCTCCATCTCCTCGATGAGGAAACAGACTCAGCTGAGCTCACCGGCCGGCGGCCTCGGCTGGGAAGGAGCCGGCTAAAGACCAAAGCCAAGATACTTCAGGTCTCGGTTCAGGGCTCTTCCGGAATTCTGGGGAAATGGGTCTTTCTTGGGATGGCCGCTGTTTCTAGGGTATTTAAAAATCTGTCTTTCAAATTATCTTCTGGCGAGGAGTAGCCGGTTCCCCTGTGTTCCCACGTGGCTTAGCACGGGACGGTCCTTCCTCCTTTTCTCCCGGACACCTGTTACCTCTCAGCTCCTGTTTGGATTTTCCCCTTCGCTGCCTTGAACAGTTTCTGATGATCTGGGCGTGAAAACGGCTTGTGTTCTGATGAGAGTTACACCCCTGGTATTCCTGCATTTGCTTCGCGATCCACAGAGAACGTCCCGCAGCTCCTGCTGTCTCCTACGCAGCCACCGCTGCCTTCGGTCGCCCCACGGCAATGGCTCCTTCCCCTCCCGCCGGCCTCTCTCTCTCTCTTCGATCCTGAAACGGATGGAAAGAGCATAAACCAGCCGGAGAGCGGCAGGAAGGTGAGTGAAGGGCCGTGACGGGACATGGTTGACAGAGGACAGCAGCGGCGGCCACAGAAGGGAACGAATCCCCACTCAAGTCCCCACTCAAGTCGCCACACAGCAGGGCGCGTGTCTGCCGGCTTAGGAGAGAGAGACTCTGCCTCGCTCCCTGCGCCTCGCCGGAGCCTCACCTGTGCTCCGGACGCTGCGTGCTTCCTCTCCCTTCCCTCGTCCGTTCTGTGCTCCAGAAACTGCTGCCCGAGTCGTCACGCTGGATCCGCTCTCTCGGCTCACGGCTCCCCTCAGAACTGATGCATTCAGACGCCCGCGGTGCCTTCCCTCATATCCCGGGGCTCTCGAGTGGAGGGTGTCCTCACAGGGCTGGGGTTGGCAAGCGACAGGCCCCGTCAGCCTGTGGTCCAGCTTTGTAGGGATCCCAAGCTACGAACGGTGTCTGTAGTTTCGACGGGATTGTAAATCCACACAAAGGTTTATGTTCCACAGGACAGAAAGGCCCACAAAGCCTGAAACATTTCCTACCTGACCCTCGGCCGAAAATGCTGGCCAGCCCCTGTTCTAGACCCAGCAAAGCCTCAGGAGTCTTGTCTGTTGCCATTCCCAGAAAGCTTGATTGTCTGAGATGCTCTCCCCAGTTTGAAAGCAGAGGATCCAGGTTCCAGCAACCAGCTGCCAGGGGAACTGAAGCCAAAGGCCCCGTATTTGCCTTCCCGGGCATGACCCTCACGAGAAGAGTTTAGGATTCGTTCCACTCCATCGTCCTGTCTTGGGGCTGGCCACAGAGAACAACGCCTCAGATCATGGCCTGGACATTCCCGACGCCCACAGGGTCCGCTGGAGAACCAGGTGAAGCGGCCCCAGCATGGGAGGCAGCAGGACGGCGTGCGGGGAGAAGGGCTGAGCCATTTCTCCTCCTGGTTCACCCCACGTGGTGGCGACTGGACGTCCCGAGCCTACAAGAAGGAGATAAATATTCCTCTTTTCCTACATTCGAGTGATATGGCCTCGCTCTGGCCCTGCCCCGTCAGCAGGCTGAGGTGTTCTCAGACAAGTGAAGGGCCTAGGAGGCTGTGACGGCCGCGTCCCCAGGGGCCGGGACACTGGCACGCTGGGTGTGCTGTCAAGCCTGACTGCTTCTCGGAGACAATCGTCGGAGCCAGGGACGGGGGAGTTCGTGCGTTTGCACGTTCCAGGAAAGTCTCCACTAAGAGCCCCGAGCATTAGGAGGGGGGTATGATCTTGGCCAGCAAAACAGGGCGCGAGCAAAATAACACACGACCCCCAAGACACCGAAGCCAGCCTGAGAGCCAAGACCGGCCGGCCGGAGGCACACGGGAGCGGCAGGCTAACCCCACAGGCAGTGCGCGCCGACCTCGGAGACAGACACCAAGACCATGAGCATGACGAGGTCAGGGAGAAGGACCCTGCGGGGTCCGGAACGCCGCTCTCACTGGCACGGACGGGGCCTCGTGGTGATTTTCACTGTTACACAAGGGGTTACGGAACAGCTACTTTTTCGTCTGATGCCCTTGTTGAGGCCACAGGGCGACGAAGGACCGGACGACAGAAGAGCGGGGGCGGATTCCACCGGTGAAATCAGACAATGCGGATGCACTGCTTTGGACACCTCGAAACAGGTCCCCGCCCCCCCCCCCCAACCCGAACCTCTGTTTTCTCATCCCCCAAGTTAGCACGGCCCCTACTCTTCACGGGTCTTGTGAAGATTAGACTCTTTCTCTAACGTGACTGGCTCTGGGCTGAGCCTGCAGGGAAAGGGAGGGTGCGCAGGGTGCGCAGGGGCCCGGCCCGGCGTTCTAGGAGACGCGATGGCCCGAGCGTCAGGACGGCGCGACTTCCGTCAGTGATCCCACACTTCTGTGTCCGTTCGGGATCAGTGACTCTCGCGGCAGCCCCACAAGGACTATGGAGGTCCCAGCTGCAGAATCCCTCCACTCTGGTCCAGGAATTACGGCCAAGTGTGTGCCAGTCAGCCTCCCCCCATCCCAGGGCCCGACAGGCCTTCCAGACTCCCCAGCACCCTCTGCCCTTTCTGCCTCTGACCTCTCACACCTCCTGCTTGCAGACATCCTCAGCCTCTGGGATGCCCCCCAAACACCTCCACGTGGTCAGAGATCCTCCTGTCTGAGAACAGGAGTTAGTGAAGGAAGAAAGGAAGGAGGAAAATGTGTGGCCAGAGCGTCTCTGGCCTGCAGTGTCCCCCATTTCCTGCAGTGCAGCCGTCTCCGGGAGCTGACCCGGCGGGCGCTCTGCCTCCACATCGGCAAAGTCTCTGGGATTATCGGTAACGGAAGTGCAGTCCAAAATTGGGAGAATCGCTGTAGAAGTAATGACACATGTGCCGGTAACAGTATAGCCTAAGATTCAGCAATCTCACTCCCGAGCGTATAATCTGCACAATCTAGCGCTGGAGATACAAGACTATCCCAGCAGCATTGCTTATAAACGAGAAAGCGTGAAAACAGACCACGTGTCCACCAAAGGCAAGGTATGTTAGTGAATTGGGGTGTCTTCCTGCCATGGAGCCGTGTGCATGGATGAAAGCAGGTTAACTGTTTTGCCTCTAAAAGCCAGGATAAATCTCAAAAAACATAATCACTAGCGAACAGAGAGAACATATCTCCATGTATAAGAAGTTTAAAAGTAAGCAGAACCAGGTACCAGCATTTCGGGATAGCTACGTTTGAGGTCTAACCACGCAGAAAGCTAAGGGGATGGGTGAGGGCTGTGCACGGGGGCTGAGAGCAAACACCCAGGAGCTGTCCAGGGAACGGGCAGTGGTCTCATTCCCAGCCCACTCGTTGGGACTTGAGGATTTTATGATTGAAATTACATGTTTTCAACTGTGTCTGTATTGTATAGTCGTCATTGGGTAGGAATAATTTATTTCACAATAAAGAATTAATGGAGCCCAGATGAGCACGGGCCCCTTGGGCAGTCCCCACTCTCATGCACGCTATCCTGGGTCCAGCAAGGGCACCGGAGCAGCCTCCAGAGTCGTGGCGACTGGACTAAGTCTGCGGAGGGTGGAAACGCACTTTCTGTGCGGCACATGGGCCTTTGCCTCACGCACCTCCATCCCGCTTCTTCTCTACGATGCTTGCAGGTGGTCCTTCTCCAACAGCCGTCTCCTCCGAACCTTCGAGAAGCCCCTCTGTCAGCCCTGGTGAGTTCTTCTCCCACTTCACAAGGCCCACCGCCCTGCCGGCTCTTGCCCGCAAAGTATGATATGCTGCCCCAGGCACCGACACAGAATTTTAAATCTCATCAAAAAAAAAAAAAAAGCAAAAACAAAAAAACCCAAAAAACACAACAACAACAACAAAAAAAAAACCCAAATAGAAACTGCCACAACCAACAACTTTCAGAAAACAAAAAGCACAGGTGAACAGGAATCCACTCATGGCCAAAAGCAGCAGAAATCCAAGACGGGCTGCCAGACGGGCGTTGATGATCTCTAACCAGCGAGTTAGTGTCAGCCCCACGGGGAGAACGGATGCTCCCTCGGGGAAGGACGTCACCTCATTGCTTGGTGAGAAAGCAGAACTGCTGGGTGCACAGTCCCCCCTCCTACCTAAAACCCACCTCCGAAGCCTCTCTTCTTCCAGATCTCCCCCAGATCAGTGCACGGCCACCCATTACCTGCCCCCCTGTTTTGTTGTCGGCGCCCGCAGATCTGATCACACACATCAGCAAACCTAAATCAACGCTTATCTTTAGAACACCTCAGACCTACAACCTTGTGTCTTTCCTGCCATTACTCCCTGGACGGTACCGTCCCCTCCGCTGTGATGCTCCTGCTGTGCCTCCCCTCCCCACAGTACACCCTGGACAGGGACCAGCCCAGGTCCCTGCACAGCCCCGTGCGCATCCCGGGGAGGAAAGACCAGCCCTTTCCTCTGTCCCAAGCCGCCTCTGGAGGACTCCCCAGTTCCCTCCCATGTCACCCACTGACCAAGACGTCGAGTTCCTCTTCACCAAAGTAAGGCCACTGTCCTCTCTTACTTACTCCCGTCACGACGAACTCACTACAAACGGCAACAACTCCGTTTCCTGCTTCCGGCGGCTTCCCCTTCCACCTGGTCAGTCTCTGCGACTGGCACCCCGGCCTCGCGAGGGTCGGGACCCTGTGGGTCGTGTTTCTCATCCCTCTCCCGGCTCCCGGCACCGTGACCTGCATCAAAGAGCTGCTCCATGTGGCCACAAGCGAGAGAAGGACAGACTCATCCTAAGCCCACAATAAAATGACATCAGTCTCGAAGAAGTCACCCCACCTCCTGTGTTAGTCATTGCATGGGGGGACAGAAATAAAGGACAAGCAAAATCCCTCACGGAGAGTGCCATGGCAGGAGCACTGGCAATGTGACAGCAGCAGGGGCCCCGGTCCCCAGGGCACAGGTGGGGAGGGAAGTCACACGGGGGGTGGGAGGTTGGGGTACCAGGTGGTGGGTATTATAGAGGGCACGGATTGCATGGAGCACTGGGTGTGGTGAAAAAATAATGAATACTGTTTTTCTGAAAATAAATTAATTAAATTTAAAAAAAAGAAAGAAAGAAAGAAAAGAAAAAGAAAGGTCACACGGAGGAGCACATTCCCTGAGGGCAAGTCCGCTTCCTGAACCTGCAGGACGAGCTCACCCGAGAGGGCACGGCTCCAGCACCACAAACGCACAGGGAAAGCAGAGCCTCTGCAACCAGAGCTGGGACCCGCCATCCAGGAACCTTCCGGAACTGTGTGTTAATGAGAGGCTCCTAGAGCAGAAGTGTTGAAGGTGCACTTTAAAAAAAAAAAAAAAAATTATTTGTCAGAGAGAAAGGGAGAGAGAGAAAGAGCACAAGCAGGGGGAGAGGCAGGCAGAGGGAGAAGCAGACTCCACATAGAGCAAGGAGCCCAGTGCGGGACTCGATCCCAGGACCCTGGGACCACGACCTTAGCCCAAGGCAGAAGCTTCACCAACTGAGCCACCCAGGCATTCCAGTTGAAGGTGTTCTATCAAAACCTTTATAACTGGGGGTTTGGGGGAGAGGCAGGTAAGGAGACAGTGACAGTCAGACCCTGAGTGTAATCGCCGGTTTCTAAGATCTGCGGATTCACAGGTGCCGTTTCTGAATTATACTCCATTAAGAAGATGTTTCCACACCAAGAACTTGGAATTTTGCTTTAAAACACAAAAGTTATAATTAGAAGGACCTTGAGAAATAATCTTGTTCACCCTTCATTTTATAATTGAGGAGAGTAAGACCAAAATATTGAGATGATACGTGCAATCAAGGCAGTTGTGATGGTTAATTTTATGGGTCAATTTGACTGAGTCACGGGGGCCCCGACAGTTAGTCTAACACTGTTCCGGTGTGTGAACAGGTGGGCTGAGTAAAGCAGACTGCCCTCCCCAGTGTGGCGGAGCCTCCGCCGGTCAGTCCAAGGTCTCAGTGGGATGAAAGGCAGAATAAGGCAGAACTATTCTCTGCCCGGCTGTCTTTGAGCCGAGACATCAGTGTCCTGCCTTTTGAACGAGTACTTGGACTGGAACTTACATCACGGACTCCCGATTCTCAGACCTTTGGACTCAGACTAGAATTATCCAATCAGCTCTCCCTGGTCTGAATTCAGCCTCGGTCGTGTGGGAGCCAATTCCTTCCTCCCCTCTCGGTCCCTCCCCTCTCCTCCTCCCCTCTTCTCTCTGTCTCTCTGTCTCTCTGTCTCTCTGTCTCTCTCTGTCTCTCTCTCTCTCTCTCTCTCACACACACACACACACACACACACCCCGTTGGCTCCGTCTTTCTGGACAATCTACAGGGATGAAAGGCACCCCAGGACAATCACGGTGCCCAGCCTCAGCACCCCCTGCAGCCGCCCCCGGTGCTGGAGCTGGCTCTCACTCCACACCCTCAGCAGCCTCCTCCACGCTGGCCCTGCCACCGGCCCGTGGGCTCTGTGTCCGCGCGGTGGCCTGTCCAGACTCCTGCCTTCTCCATGCTTGACCTTTCCATCTCTCAACCGTCTCTTTAATTCTGCTGCAACCGGTTTCTTTTCTTCCTGTGAAACACTACAGCCCAAACCCCACAGCCCAAACCCCGTGCTCTGAGCATAACTTTGTATGAAGACAGCCGGTTCACGGACTCCTCCCAGGGTCCGGGCTGCAGGGACCGTCCATTCACCCCCGTCTGACTTCACTTCCCCGCACATCTGGCTTTACGTCCACGGCTTCTCTAGAAAACCACGCTCGCCAACATCCTAAACCCCGTCGGTCTCTGCCTTCCTTGGCACTCACGGCCCGCCCCAGACTAACTCAGCCGTGTCAGTGGTCGGCCCAGGCGGCTCATTGCCACCAGAGGAGCTCGCAGGACTCTATGCACATGACAGCTGACTTGCTCTGCACAAACACTCAGCCGGCTCCAGACACCAACAACAATTGCAGCAGGGTCACTCTCCGCAGAAACTCGATCCTTCCCCGTCTGAGTTCGCGCTCAGAAAATGACTCCTGTTCCTCCCTCCCAGAAGATACGGCATCCCTTAGGAAGGGCTCCCTCAGTTTTCTAGTTGCAGCAGGACACACAGGCTGTGCCCAGATCTTCCAACCCATGGACGTGACCTTATTTGGAAAATGCATCTTTGCAGGTGAGATGAAGTTCAGGATCTCGAGATGAGACGGTCCTGCATTTAGGGTGCGTCTTCGATCCTGTGGCAGATGTCATCCCAGGAAAGGGGCAGAGAGGTTTGGGATGCAGAGAAGCCAGCCGCACGAAGACAGAGGCAGACAGTGGAGGTGTGCAGCCCCGCGTCAGAGAGCCCCTTTTCGAGATCTTGCTGGCCCGTTAACTGTAGACTTCCAGTCTCCCAAACTGCGGGAGAATAAGTCCCTGGGGTTTGTAAGCCACCCACTTTGGGGTAACCTGTGATGGAAACTCTAGGAGACTAGTAACACCCACCACCTTGACACCTGCACCCCCCCCACACAGGGTCACAGGGTGGGGCTGGACATCTCCTACTTCAGCCTCCAGCTGGGCTGTGGATCCCGTGACAGGATCTCAGGGTTAGTGTCTCGAGTCTCAAGACAGATGCCTGGGGATGAGTCCCAGCTCTACCGCTTCCCTCGAGGCCTTGGCTCCTCCCAGTATCCAACTGTGCCTCAGTTTCCCCAACTCAAAAACTGGGGTCCTAACAGCAGCACCTCTCTGAGAGGGTCTGTATAAAAGGGACAATGCTCTCGGAACGACTCCTGCATCCAGATGGGCACGACAGCGGTTTGATTAACTCTGGCTGCCTCCTCAGGGACTGCACTCCCTACGGACGACCCCCGCTGGATCCCTTGGCCTTCCGTTCTGTATGTGATAACTTCCATGAGTAGTGACACACTCTCAGTTACCGCATTTCCAAAAACAGAACATCCCTCCCTCATCACCCCTGCCCCTTGCCTCCCATTCCAAAGGGGGAGATGAACTTAATCAACTCGCTGTCTCCACTTCCTCCCCTCCACGCACTGTGAACTCCCAGAAGCCCACCGTCACTCCACCAGGACCCCACCTGACAAGGCCACACTACTAAATCCCAGAGAAAGCATCGGCCCCTCTCAGGAATGTGTACGCTCTGTCATCTGCACCCTTTCCAGAAGCTTCTCCCAATTGGCTCCACGCCGGCCCTCCTGGTTCTCTCCCCTTCTGACTGTCTGATTTGCTGGCTTCCTTCTCCTCTAACAATTCGTCAGACGGCGGGGCCTCGGGGCTCCTTCCTGGCTGCTCTTCCTTGCTCACTCTGCCTTCTGGGAGCTGCTGACCACAGCCAAAACATCAATTCACTCCCTAGAGGACGGTGACTCCTAACTTATATCTCTGGCCCAGATTTCTCTCCAGGGCACCGGGCTCCTTCCTCCAGACGCTCCCTGACATATCTGCCTCCACACGTTGATGTCTCAAACTCGGCACGTGCAAAGGGGAAACACTCATCCCCCGGCCATTTGGTGAGTCTACTTCTCATTCCGTACTCCCTGTCTTGGTAAATGAAACCTCCATTCTTCCCTCTGCTCAAGACAGAAAGCTAAGCTCTTCTCCTTCCCATACCTCGACAACCAATTTCCAACAAGTCGCACCTCTGCAACCTCTCTCCGATCCATTCACTTGTCTCCGGCTCCCCTGCCCTAGCAGAAGACGAGGCCCCATCACGCATACGTTTGTACCCACGTCCAGCCTGTTTCCCCCTCAGTCCTGCTCCAAACTTCAGCAAGAATAACCTTTCTAACATATAAGAACCTTCCCAACATAGAGATCTGAGTGTGAGCAGCACCTCGCTTACACATACATACACTGAGAATCTACCTGGTATTTGCTCCTAAAATAAAGTCTTGGAATAAAGTCCAGGGGTACTGGCCAGGGTGGGCGACATGAGTAAAGGTGGTCAAAAGGTGACAAATTTCCAGTTATAAAATAAGTAAGTCCTGGGGGTGTAATACACAGTGTGTTGAGTATAGTCAATAATATGGCACCGTATATTTAAAAGTTGCTAAATGAGTGGCAGTTTCAAAAAAGAAGTTTTTAAAAACTTCTTAAAAATCCTCATCACAAGAAAAAAAAAAAAAAACTGGGGCACCTGGGTGGTTCAGGGGTTAAAGCCTCTTCCTTCAACTCAGGTTATGATCCCAGGGTTGGGGGATCGAGCCCCACATCCCGCTCTCTGCTCAGCAGGGAGCCTGCTTCCCCCTCTCTCTCTGCCTGCCTCTCTGCCTGCTTGTGATCTCTGTCTGTCAAATAAGTAAATAAATAATCATTTAAAAAATAAAAAAATATAACTGGGGATGGATACTGGCTAGACTTATTGTTAAAAAAAAAAAAAAAGTCCAAACACCTTGAAAAAGCTTCTCAGCTTGTCCATGATCTGGCTCTCACCATTAGGCTTCTGCCCCACAGCCCTCCTGGCATCATTCTGTTCTCCTCTTCCGTCATGGTCAACACCCCTTCTTCCAGGAAGCCCTCCATAACTCTAGCTCCCAGGCACTGCGCCACGTTCTCCAGACTTGCCCCGCCAGGGACCTCACCGGGAGTCCTCTGGGATGAGCTCATCAGTGTCTCCCACACTGTATAGAAAGTCCCGCCAAGACGCGTGGAGCCGGTCCCGCTCGCTGAGCCCCCACGGGCTTCCCACCCTGACACGGAGTCGCCCCGCAGGAGGCCGCCGGGGCAGCGAACGGAGACTTGCTCCTCGGGGACGTCTCCGTCCCGCCGTCGGGCGCTGGTCCGAACCCCCGTGAATCACGGCTGAGTCTGTATGGGTGAAATGACCGTAATTAAGAGTCAGTGACCGGACTGAAGGAGAGGACGCCCTCGGGGTGACTGGCCGCGCCCTCCCGCAGCGCGAGGGAATCGGAGGACGGGGACGGGGTTCCTGGACGCAAACCTGGACCCCGAGGGCAGTGTCGTGTGACCTGGACATCTCGCAGAGAAAACTCTTTGACGGACACGCTGCTCTGGGCCCGTCGGACTATGAAAAGGTCACTCGTGGCAGAGCACAGGGTCCTAAAGGGTCGCCCTGGAAACCCGGAGGGACCCCGTGATGGAGCTGGGCGGAGCCGGGGACCGCGTCGGGACTGACCGCTGCTGAGACCCGCCTGCCCGGCCGGGACCAGCCGGTTTCCATAGCAACCGCGCCTCCCCGCGGTCCCGACGGCCGCGCCCGCTCCTGCGGCTGCGGGTGAGTCGGACGCGACCTGCTCCTCCCGGCGGGCGCCGCGGGGCGGGCGGATGCGCGGACGGGGCGACGCGGGCTCTGGCCGACACCAGTCAGGACCGAGTCAGGGAAGAGCGCGCGGCCGTGTCCCCGCCCGAACGCGCAGCCGAGCAAGGGGGCCTCACGGCGCGGGCGAGCGGGGGAAGCCGCCGGCCAGAAGGGGCCTTTGCCCGGAGGAAGCGTCGTCGGGTCGCGCGGCCGGCGCCGTGGCACGGGCGGTCCGGCAGGTGGCGCCGCGCAACCATCAGTGGAGACCCGGGTCGCGCCGCCCCAGTCCCACTGCGCGCGCAGAACCGGGATCGCCTCCGCCGTGGGATCTGCGCCGCGGCCCGCACTCTCGGGGCTGCGGGAGCCGTGTCCTCCGCGACACACGCGCGCGCGCACGGACAGACACGCGCGCACACACGCGCGCATGCACATGCACACACGCGCGCACACGCACAGACACACGCGCGCACAGACACACGCACGCACACACGCGCGCACACACACGCACAGACACACGCGCGCACGCACAGACACGCACGCACAGACACGCGCGCACACACAGACACGCACGCACAGACACACGCGCGCACACACAGACACGCACGCACTGACACACGCGCGCACACACGCAGACGCTCCTCTGCCAGGGAGCAGAGCAGCCGCGCCCCGCCCGGAGAGCAAACACTGGGCGGGCCGCGGCGCACGCACGCCCTATGTGTGCCACCGGAGCCTGTTCCTCCTGGCCAGTCCAGCTCCCGCAAACGGGCCTTGTGACCGTCCGGAAAAGGGTCCCCGGGTCTCCGCACCGACTAAGCCCGCGTCCCGCGCTCCGTTCGAACGCCCCGCGCCTCCTGCTTCCACCTGCTCGGAGCCTAACTGAAAGGGAGGCGGCGGCGGCCTCGGAGGACGGGAGAAGCCGCCGTCTCTCCTCTCTCCTCTCCGGACGTCCGGCGTGCAAGCCGGCCCCGCGCACACCTGCACTGCACGCTGTCCGCACCGCAGCGAGAAAGGAGTGTCCGCCCGCTTCCCCCAAAGCCTCGGCAGGCCGGCGGTCTCCTCCCCTCCACCTTCTCACACCCTCCCAGACCCTGGCTATCCCCCGGCCTCGCTTCTCTCTCTCTCCATCTCTCGGGAATGTTCTGACTCCCCTTCGCGATGACCTCCTTCCCCGGGGACACAAACTCAATGGGGTGGCCACGAGCCCATCACCGTCCAGACGGAGCCAGGGCTCTGGGAGGGTTCCCCACACCATCCCACCTGGTGTATTTATGTGTGAAAGTGTCCATAATTGGACGTTTAACGGTAAGAAAACAAGAAAGGCCTTTCTTCTTGTTTGGTGCCCCCCCTCCCCCCCGCCTTTGCCTTCCGGCTCACCAGCTTCTCAGCCAAACTTCTGAGAATTGCTTCAACCTGCCTCCCTCCCGGCTGCCTTCTCCCCCTCCAGTTCCTTGCTCTGACGCTCCGCAGATGCCCAGACGGCGCCCACCACCAACCTCCATGCCACTTAACCTAACGGTGGCTCGGGCTATGACCATTCTGGACATGCCAGGAACATGTGGCACCCACCACGGCCTGCCGTGAACACTCCCTGGGCTTTGGGAGTGGGGCGGTTCTGGTCCCCAACCTACCCCTCTTGCGTGACTTCTCTCTCTCTCCTCCGTGTTGGAGTTGTCTGACCTCCCTGATCCCTCTCACTCCGCACTTTCCGCCAGGTAACCTCACGCAAACATCTGTCCCCACACGCAGAGGACTCCCCAGATCAGATCACCACCCCAGGCCCAGCTCCCAACCTCACACACACCCTACATCTCTTGGAAATCTCCAAAGCACCTGAAAATGGGAAGCCCAAAGCTAGGCTCACCGTTTTCTGCCCTGTCCCTGCTCTTCTCACAGTGGTCCTTATCTTGGTCAGTGGGACACGAGCCAGAAATCGTGGAGCCGTCCTGGGCAAGTCCTTCCTCTTTCTACCATTTCCATTCTGTCACCAAGTCCTGCATATTTCAGCTCCCACACTTCCCTCGAACCTGCTTCTCCACTTTATCCCCACCGCCACCCCCACAGCCGCCACCGCCACCTTTCCCGAGCCGTGCCACGCCCCACTCGTGGCCACTCCGCTCCAGCATCTACCCGGGCACCTTCTACCCTTCTACACTGTTCTCTGAGCTGCAGAGGGATCATCTTCCTAAAATGCAAATCTAACCACGCAGTCTTTGGCTTAAACTCTCCAGTGACTTCCTTTCGTTTCTCAGAAAAGGACAAAACGCGCTACAGTTCCTACGCAGCCCTGTGGGGTCAGCCCCCTGAGTCCCTCTCTGACTCTGCTCCCTGCCACCTTCTGCCTCCCTCTCCCCGGTGCGACCACCCTTGCCTCCCATCCTCTGCCCTCTCTGCCACCGGGACACCTTGAGTTCCCTGTTCCTCGGTCTAGGAAGATCCTTTCTTCGCTCTCGGCCTTGCCATTTCCCAGTGGTTGTTCAGACTCAGCTCCAGAGCCGCTGCCTGGAAGAAGCTCCCAGCCTCCCTGAAGAGCTCAGCGCGCCGGCCTCGGGCCTGCCTGCCCCATGGATGGCCCCTTCACTCACAGCCCCAATTTTATTGTGATCATCTGTGTCATCTGCTCATCAGTGTGTCCCAGGACCTAGTTCAATGCTTGGCACGTAGTAGGCACTAAATAAATGTTTGCTGAATGAGTAATGAATTCATGTGCATTCCCGGCCAGGTTTCTAGCCCCTTACCCTGTCTCCAGAGTATCTACCCCTTCAGCTCTGAGTGGATGCTCAGGGGTCGCAGGCTTATTTTTCATAGGAATGTATTTCTTTTCTTTGTCACTCGGCTAAGCCAGGCAGCCGTATGTGCAGCACACCACGTACCAGGCTTATCATCAGATTTAAGGCCAGCTAATTATTTCTGTACTTAAAAAAGTGCAGCTATAAGGAAATAGAACCCCAAATTTGTACTAGAATGTAGCATAAAGGAATGTAAGCCTTCAAGAAAATGCTGTGCTTGGCAAAAGTCACTTTGCCTTTGCTCCTGACATCTGGGGGTCAGCAATCCTCTCCTCTGCTGTCAGGAGCAGGCTTGCGTATACAGATTTTAACAAACATTGTTAGAAGTTTGTGCATCATTAAAAAAGAAAAAAAGTTTGGGATTCCTTCAAAATAAATAGAATCGGTACAGAATTGTCTGCTATTCTGAATGCTGCCATTTCTCCCCCCCAAAGTGGTCTGTAGATGTAGCAGAAGCAAGAAGAGACTATGAGGGGCTGTTAGTGATTCCCGGGGGACGCTCGTCCCAGACTTGGGATGGAGGAGGGTCTGTGGCAGGAAACGCTCCCAGGAAGGGCCCTGGGCAGGAGCCAGGAGCCAGGAGCCACTCTCTGGGCTCCTCTCCGCACACCATGGGGATGGACTGGCCTTATCCCCGGCTTTAAAGCCCTATGCTCCTCACCAAAGAGGCTTCCCAGGGGCCTCTCCACAGGCCTGCCGAGGCTTGTTCCCCATCCCTGCACAGTCTCCAGGGTCAGCCCCGGAGAGAAAGGTGGGATCCCCACAGCAACCGCAGGGAGAGGACGTGCCCTGGAAAGGTAACTCCGTGCCTGTCTACTCCCCCCACACTGCATGACAACCAGGCATTTCCAAGGGACAATGACATGTGGCCCATGGCCAAGTCCCCCACATCCTTACCACGGTCTCCAGGAAACCAGCCTGATGGCTGGAACACTGTCCACAAACAAAGGAAGCTGGTTTGTGTTCTTTCCCCTACTGGGTATCTTACAATCCAGACAGTTTGACATTTTACTTTATTTAATTCTGGGAATGATTTGGCTCATCTCTAGTTGAGGAAACCAGGCTCAAGTGGCCTCGTGAACCTCTGGGTCATACAGCCAGCAAACAGCAAGACCTCAGACTGAGTCCCGGGTCCTCTGTCCCCCAACCGCCACTTCCTCCCCAAGCACCTGCTCCCAGGGTCATCTATCATATGCACGTCCCATGTCCCACCACTGCTCTATCAAGGACCCCTCCTCGGGGTGCTCGGGAAACAGCGTCCCCATCCCAGAAGCAGACAGATCCAGCTCCCAGGGAGGACACGGCGAAGTTTACAGACATCCGGTTCCATTATAATTTATAGAAATTACTGAGGACTTAGACACTGAAATCCTGTCTGGGGGAGTCAGTTCCATTTGCTATGGCTTTTAAACACAGACAAAACGCACATTTTTGCTCGTAGGTGACAACCATTGTAATGGCAATAAATAAAAGTAATTAGTTCGCAGACAAAACGTAAGTGATCCATGCCAGCTCCGCTCTGCCGAGATGATAAATCACTTTTCTGGGCGGATATTGTTACAAAGCCTCCGCGGCTGGTGGTACCATCACACCACTTGGGGAACGCCGTGCCGCATCTCTCTGCTTCCACCTGCGAAATGCCCCGTCCCCGGCCATGCTCTTCTTCACCCACAGCCCAAATCAGCCTCGGACCATGTGAATGAGAAGCCATCGCTCCTCTGCTCAGACCTGCCGACGGTTTCCATGAGCATGAAGGAACGCCCGACCCACAAGCCTTAAGTCAGAGCTGGCTGGTGGGTCTCAAATTGCCCCAGGAAAGCATTTTGAAAATCTGGTGTAATTTCTGATTTGGTGAAGACTGGGCACCGCGACTCGCTGTAGAGAAGAAGGGTCCCTGGGCCTGGCGCGTCTCCCGCAAGGGGCAGGTGCATCTCACATGATTCAGGCTTGCCTCCTGCATGTACTTCCTTTGAATGACCTATTGAAAAGCGAGCTGTTGGTATCTGGGCCTCGAATCTCACTTGTTTTTACATATAAATACAGAGAGCTTTCTGCATGGTTGAAAATGTCCTAAAATATCCATGAATGCAAAACGCTGCAATCTTTGCCAGAAGATTGAATTTTGTTTGGATCACGAATTTATTGACAGCGAGCTCCAGTCTGGAAAGGGACAACAGTATCCCATGGGGTCTTTAAGTCAGGCGGGAGGCACGCCTGCTCTGTCCTGCCCTCACACAGCCCCAGCCCGGCACTGAAGGAGATTCTTTAGGTCCATGACTGCAGGTATGCATACAGGTCAATTATTACAAACTTATTTCCTTTTACTTTTGTCTTATATTACAATGAGGATATTATGTTGATTTAATTTTGTGCACAGGAAGCTTACATGACCTAGGAATGTCACTGCTGGAAAGGAAAGAAGAAGCAAGCAAATCTGGCCTGACTTTAGAAGGCCAAGTTGGGTGTGACAGGCCAACAGTATCACCTGTGTGACACGCCCCAGATTAATGTCTGACCTGGTCTCCCCATGCCTTCCTCTGCGGACCTTGGTGCTATCCTCCAAAGCCATCTAGCTGGTGCCCCCCTTCCGGGTCGGATTGCTCCCTCTGGTTTCACTCATTCTTCACCCAAATATCTCCTCCTGAGACAGTCCTCCGTGATTGCCAGGCCTATCGGTCTACCTCTTCTCTTCAATTAAGTTCCTCCCGCAGGTACCTCTACCTAGGATGCTACCAGGATGGTATCTGCCCATCTGTCCTTCATTTCAGCCACAGGAACATGCACCCACTGCAGGAAGTGGGCGATGGTGTTGTGGACCCCGGGATGGACATGGCAGGTGGCAGGAAGCAGGAGCCCGAGGAATATTTGTAAAGTGAATGAATTCCTGCATGAAGATACTGCCTGTGTTCCTGGTTCCTAGAAGCTACATTTCTTTCTCTCCCTTCTACATAATTTATAGCCAATCTAAGTCAGCATTAATTCTCTAAATATATCCATCAAATGCCTACCATATTTCAGACACCGAGAAAACAATAATAAATAAGGCACATCTTGCCCGCATACCTGGGAATTAATGACCAGCTCTAGCACGCTGAAGCATTTGACTCCTCCACTGAAGTGACTTTATAGAAAAAAACCACCGACTTCTATTCTGCATTCTGAGTAACATGACAATACAGAAATTATGATCTTCATAAATCAGAAGTTACCGCTCATGTATTAAGAAGGAAGCTATTATCTCATATAAAGAAATTTTTACCAGTGTGAGAAATCTTGCCCCCAGGGCTTATGATATCCTTCTACAAGTCCCCAGGACACCACTCTCAGAAACTGGCTGGTGTGTGAGTACGTGGGAACTTCTAGTTCCCCTTGAGTGACAGAACTAGCGGGGACCTCAACCTGCCTGGCTGAGACCCAGCTCCCAGCTAAGACACAGAGGGAGCGTCTCCTCTCTGAAGGACTCCACCAGCTGGAAAGATCAGTCCACCCTCTCTCCTGGGCAGCCCAGGGCTCAAGTTCAGAGAGGTTTTCTTAACCCAAGGTCTTCGAATTCCAAGGTCCCCAGTGGAAATGACTGGCTGAAAGCAGGTTTGGGGTGGTCTGTGGGCTTCAGTCCTCGCTGGCGGAGAGCCACTCCCAGGAGCTGGCCATATTGTACCCTCATCAGACGTGTCGACAAATCGGAGTGCAGTGCCCGCAGGGACACACAGCCCCTCCCTGCTTCCCCAACCTCCCACCCCCACAATGTCATGTGGAGCCTTTATTCCTCGAAAGCTTCTAGAATTGAGCAAACCTTGGAACAGGCCACAATAAAATCGTACCCTTGTCCTGACCTTGAACGACCTCTACCTCTCACTGCGAGCAGCCCTGTTCCAACAGAATGACAAAGAGGAACCAGAAGGAGGTAGTACGCTGGCCATGGCTGAAGAAGGTGACCGGCTGCTTTGCCAAACGCCCTCACACCACCCCAGCCCACCCCACAAACACCGATTTTCCCTCTCAGGCCAGAGCTTAGAGCAAAAAAACACCTAGCATAGGCAGAGCTAACAATAAAAGAAAGACTATGGAAGGGTCTGCCTGGAAATTTCTGGTCCACACGCGTATCCTCCAAAGGGCACATCCACGAGGCTGGTGGGAGAGAGTTGATATCTGAATTGATATTCTGCCCAAAGAGCTCAGAAAGGGAAATTTTTATGGGCTCTTAACGGCAAGAATTTTAGGTCCCTTTAAAGCACCGGAGTTCTTCAAGAGAAGCTCAGGTGTTTCAGTTTGGTACAAAGGTCAGGTGTCCTAAAGGCAGGAACATCCCTCTCCCACCCAAGTGCTCTCCCCTGTCAGTTCCCGCCTCTTGGCAGGGTTTGGTGGAACCCTGTGTGGATTGGCCCCCGATCCCCACGCCAGCTTCCTAGAGCCTGAGGGCAAGCCTGTGTCCGCTGGATGCCCGTGCACAGCCGCACATGGGAGAGATACTGACTCCCCAGCAAAGGGAGGAGAGGTGTGTGTCTCAGGTTTCCTGGGTTCACCTGGGGTGGAGGCCACTTCCTGGCATGGGCAGCTCCCTCTAGCTAATAGGCTGGAGGCCACGATATGCAAGGGAGAGTGAGAGCCAGCCCAGCCCAGAATAGAAACCCAAGCTCCCGATCTTGCTGAATGTGGCCATTAGACAGGGCAAGGAGGGAGAGCAGAAGTGAATGCCGAGCGAGAGAGGGGTGAGATGTCGTGATGGAAACAGAATTATGGAAAGAACCCGACCACCGCCACCATCCAAGCTTGTAAACAGGCAAAGCTACCAACTTTTTGCAGGAGCATGAGACCTTTGAGTTTCCTGGGACAAGTTTGTCAGCACTGATCATTCCTGTGCTGCTGGGCAGCTTATCCCACCGAGACAAAGAGCAATGAGTACCTCTCACCTTGTCGATGAAAAACTGAGTGATGAGCATTCGCACAAAAAGCCCTAGGAGTGACAAAGATGGTGAATAAATTGTCCTCTGCATGACCCCATCCATCTCCTGACCGACCCCGGTCAAGGCGGCCCTTACCTTAGAGGACAGCTAGACATTTCCTCATAGGCATGTGGGTCCATCTGCCTTTTTGTGTTCTCAGAGGAGAAGGAGGGAACCACCGTGGTCCCAGAACCCGTGGTCTGGCACCTCGGTCCCTGTGTGCCGGTGATCCTCCTAAGAAGCACAGGAATCAAAGGCTGTGTCAGTCTGGCTGTCGACATCTGAGCCTTCGCTAGACAATGAAAATCCATAAAAGAGGAACAGAGAAAGAATGAAGGGGGAGGGAAGGGAAAAGGAGGGGAGGTCCAGGATTTCTGGGGAAAGGGGTTTCCTTTCTCTTCCCCAGAACCTCCGGGGACAGATAAATACAGTTATCAACCTGGCATGACAACACACAAAATAAAAGAGGCACCTGCCAGGTGACCATCTCTGCCGGGACTCGAACCCGGAACCTCTGGATTAGAAGTCCAGCGCGCTCGTCCATTGCGCCACAGAGACCTCACCACACACACAGCATCAGCACCAGAACTGAAAAAGCACATACCTTCTGCATCACCAGCCATCTCGGCATCCTGCTCCGCGCGGTGGGGGGGCAGGGACAGCTGGAAAATCTGGAGTGGAGATCCACCCGCCGGCTCCGTCAGAGCTTTTCTCAACACTGTGGGTTCTGGGTCCTCGGGGATCGGAGGAATGGGGCGGTAGTCATTTTCAGTCCCAGGAGCTCTGATGGGGTAGGATGGAGCTGGAGCCTTTGCTCCTTCCTCTCCATCCCTGAGGGAGGATGCAGGAAAGTCTCTCTATTCTCATGCTAATCAAGCAGAGCCGACCCAGCTCAGGGAGCAAGCGGAGCTGCTCTACCTCCGCACCCCTCTCCCTCATTGTGGTTTCATCCCAATCCCGCTACACTCAGATAGGGGCCGGGCAAAGCTGGGGGATTCAGGAAAGCCCTCCTTCCCGGAGACAAAGGAGCTGCTCCCATAAAGAAGCCATGTGAATGGCGGTGGCGGCCCGGCAGGGAAGCTGGGCTCCCGGAGGCAGGTCCAGCTCTCCGCTGTAAGAGCTGCATCTGTCAAGCCCAGGAAGAGAGACCCAGAGTCCGATGTGATGTGCCTTCAGCATCTTCACTGGGATGATGGATGGGGAGGAGACAGGAGAGTGGTGAGTGTTTGTGGTGTGTGAGTGTGTGAGTGTGTGTGTGTGTGTGTGTGAGAGAGAGAGAGAGAGAGAGAGAGAGAGAGAGAACACAGGGAGGAGGGAAGACCGGCGCTCCCTAATGAAATGCAGGTGGTCCACACACAGCCCTCCCGGAACACCTACCTGCTCCCTTCCCCCGCCGTCCCTAGCTCCAAGGCTGCCATCCTTTCTCCCCAGGACTGCCTAATCTAAAGAGCAGGCTCTCTCAGCTGCTGGGTTTCACAGAGGCATCCCAGGAGAATCAAATGGGCCAGCCCTCCGCAACCATATATAAAGACCTCCACACCCAGCCCAGGTCCAAGAAGACAGCTCCTCTTTTTAAAAGCCTCCTTGAGAAGATGCAATCCCTAATCCCTGCTGGTTGCGGTTTTCACCGTCCTGCTTCTCAGGAATGTCTAATCCAAGTCCTGCCTGCCCCACCTTCAGCCCTCTCTCTCCTGTTTGATTGCCAGATGCACCAGGGGACAACTGCCCTTTATGCTCCCAATGACAATGCATTGATTTAAAGACAGATTCAGTGTTCCTCAGCTCACTCCCACTCACAAGGTTACAATAAAAGCGGAGAACTGACTCGGGCTCCCTGCACTCCCCTCCCAGTAAGAGCTTCCTTGGCCCACCACCCGGGACACCGCCAGCTGACCCCAATCTCAACTCAAGACCCAACCTTCTAACCTGTGAGACTGGCTGATGGCCACGGGAAGAAGAACGTAGCAACACAACGTGGTTAGACTGGAAGGTCTTGACGGGCCCTTAGAACTCTGAGACTCACGCTTCCCTGCCCATTCTGAATGAGATCTGGGCAAGAACAAGACCAAGATGCTTCAGTCAGGTCAGGGGGTCAAGGAGATGACCAACGCCCAAGGGAAAGCAGCCACCCCAACCAAGCATGTCTTCCCCCTGAGACCCAGGGCCAGGAGCTCAGAATAGGGAAACTGATGTTGTATCTATACTAAACATAGAGCAAAAGAGCCCAGAACAGGCCATTCTAAATCCATGTACCCCAAACCCCTCCAAGAGCCTGAAGCACGGAGACTTACACCGACCAGATATTGCATTACTTGGGGGCAACTAGGAACAAGATGTCAGTCGAGAGACGAGTCAGGAGGTCCAAGTGCCTATAAAGCCCACATACCAGCCAAGAGCCACATGGCTGCCAAACAGGTTCTCAGGACATGTCCCACCAGGCTCAGTCAAAGTGCTCTTAGATGTAGACACACCCCCTGCTCTTCATAAAGATGTTGTCTTCCATGCAAGACATCCATCTGTCCTGAGCCTTGCCCAAAACTTCATTGCGTCTGAGGAGCTCACGTGTCCTCCACACCCTGAATGAAGAGACCAGGTCCCCAGCGGGTTCCAAGAGCCTCACTCACGGCTTGCCATGCTCCACCTTGGCGCTGGAAAGGGAAAATAAGGACACGGTCCCAACCTCCAGGACACTGTGAGCAGATCCCCATGTAGGGACTACACTGAAGGGCGTATGGGAGAGAAGAAAACCAATCTTACTGCCCACCAAATAAGGCGTCAAGTTTCCAAGTGTCCACAAAGACCCCAACTCTCAAAGCAGAAAGATCCAGCTGAAATAGCCAGCTGTAACCCACTGGCCTCGAACCCTGTGAAAATTACCTTCTCAGCCCACCACTTCCCCATTACAAAGTAGGGCCAATACTGGACACTATGGACACAGATGAGCCAAGCCTTCTCGATGCAGGAGTCATCCTCTTCTTGCCCCACGAGTTACAAGTGCAGCTCTGCTGCCTGAGTCACCTCCTTCCTGAGTAACCTTCCTTTCTCTTTCTCTTTCTCTCACCCCCACAGCAATCTCCCCATTCTGGCACAAAACCCCTTTCAGGACCCCTTAGACTCATCATCTATATCAACAAAAATCCTCCAGACTCCCCGAGGGAGAGAGGTCTTCACTTCATCATCCACGAATCAGCGACAGCTTCTTGATAAGTGTGAATAATGTCTCTAAACTTGGTTTTTAATTTAAAAATAAGGAGGGAAATAATCAAAGAAAGTGGCAGCTTTAACGAGGCAGGATGGAGGGTAAGCCCTTCCAAATGACTGAAGACAACACATCTTTTTCTTCTTTGAAACTAGGTGTGCCATTTGGGCTTATGCAAACCGAGCCGATTCCCCTTCCAAAAATTTTTCGTGCTGATTTAATTCTCTGAAGATCTGTGACTCAAGCATGACTCATGCTCTTGCTGAATACCACTCTTTGACCCCACAGACAAACTGGTGATGCTCATACATTATTTCATTCATAAAGTGTTGCTGGGATACATATGATAAATGCCAAAAAAAATGTCTCCCATTGGCCCAGGAACAAATACAGTTAAATCCTACACGCTACTGTGGTCTTACTCACAGCTTCCCTGGGGGCCTGTCCCGACCAGCCCGAGTTTTAAATGCTCAAGAATTTAGATGGAGTAGCACCATGAGCCAGACATTTGGACAACACAGCCTGGGACAGTCCGTGGTAGTCTCACCTTCCAGGGCCCGCCGTGACCCAAACCTGATTCATTCACCTCCACTGTGGGCATTTAGAAGGGGCTTAGATAGGCCATCTCCTGTGTCCCCAACCACCACCAGTCTCATCCCTTCTTCTGCTCCTCCCGCCCACTCCCCTGCTGAGCACCTCTCGGCAAAGCTGAAAAAGAGCTCGGTGAAGTCAGGCCCACTCGGCACAGCTCGCAGATGCGCAGCTCAGAACTCCCTGTCCCTCAGAGAAGGGTGGCATGGACATCCCTCCAAAACAAAGGTCCCTCCATTGTTTTCCAGATTTTTCATCCTCATGGGGTCTTGCCCGGTGCTCAGGTCTCTCTTTCTCATGCATTTTTTCTAACCCATTATGACGAAGCATTTATGTTCCTAAAGCATTTTGTTTCCTTCCTTCCTCAGCTGAAGAACTGGCTGAAGATTGTTTATTCTCTCCTGGTCCCTTTTCCTATCCTCGAAGAGGGAAGAAGTGAGATGATCCAGGTTATTAGTGGGTCTAGAGTCAAGCCAAAGGAGGAGAGGAGGGCAAATTCTACCTAAATCGTCACATCCGACGTCCCAGGTCTAGCCCAGCACAATGGGTTACTCACAAGTCTGCCCGAAGTTAGACCTGGACCCAATCTGTCCTGACAATGGACTGCACCTCCAGGCACTAGCCAAGGTCACAACAGAGTCTACACAGAGGTCCACCCTCAAGGGAGTCTGAGGACGGCATCTTCCTGTTTGCCTGCCTGTTCCTCCACTCTCAGCCTCCTCTAGGAAACTGTCCAGAGAACTCTAGAGCCTGTGCTCCAAGGATGCAAATTCTCTGTGGTCAAGAAGCACGAGGAAACCAGCAGCATGAAATGAAAGGAGAGGCAGTGGGCTAGCACATCCCACCAGATCCTTCTGGGAATTTGGAAGGAGACTCTGCTTTCCTCCAATTTTCCAGTGAGTGAGTTAATTCCTGGTGCTACCCCTCCAGCTCAACGCCCACTTTTCCTCTCTGGAATGCAGGCTCTCTCTATGCCTGTAATCCTGACCCCAGGCCACCATCCTCGTGTGTGTCCAGTACTAGCTCCCCACTCTGTCTTCTTCTTGTGCCTTGTCACACCCTCAATCCGCCCTTCTCCTGCCGAGCAGACGCATCACCTGTGGTCCGTCCTGACGACGCATCACCTGTGGCCCGTCCTGAGGACGCATCACCTGTGGCCCATCCTGACGACGCATCACCTGTGGCCCGTCCTGACGACGCATCACCTGTGGTCCGTCCTGACCTGGATGCCCTCCCTCTCATCTCCCCCTCCTCAATTTCCACGTGTCGTCAGCATTCCCTAATCCTTCCCCATGAGCTCTATCCTCTGACAGGCCCAATTTCTTGGCCACTCCCATCCATTCTCATCTAGGGTCCATCTATTCCAAACACCACCGTCCACATGCGGCGTTCCTCGTCTCGGGCACACTCGGGCCACTGCTCCTGTCTCGGCCCCCAGTGCCCCTGGCTGTAAGGCTGTCCGATCTCCCAGACCTCCCAGCGCCTCCGCCCTGGCCTGTGATCTCTGCGTCTGCCACTTGCTCCAAAGCGTCGGCTTGTCCGTTCCTTGGCCATCAGGCCTCTCTTCCTTTCCTCTGGATCCCATGCTCCAGATCGCTTTACTTCCCACCCCACCCCGCCTTTCCGTCCAGATCTCTCCTGCTTCCCAAATCTTCCGTCCGTAGGACCTGTTCCTTCCACCCCATCCGCACAGGCCACATTCCTGTCCGGAACGGCCCTTGCCTTGTCCACCTCCAGACGCCCGTGAGCTTTCTGCTCTGATGGGCACCTGTGTCTGCTCTCCCTCTGTGCTGGGGCTCCGTGCAGCTTTAAAGCTGGGGCCTTAACTGGGCCCTGCTGGTGCCCCAGCTCTGAGACACCGTGAGGACGGCCCTGCTGGTGCCCCAGCTCTGAGACACCGTGGGGACGCCTGGCAATGAGGCTCCCCAGTCTTCACAGACATCACGGGGGCCCTGGTACATAAAAGGGCAGAGGCTCTATCTAAGCCAGATACTCCAGGCCAGAGGCCAGAGAGTTAGAAGACAGACCCTTGGAGCATCAGTGACTCTGGTCACAGGCCCAGGGACTCGAGAACGTCGGCTGTGCCTAATATTGGGAGTAAAAGGGATTTCTTTGTCCTTTAGCTACCTCAGCTCCTCTTCCCATTCAGCCTGGAAGAAGCCAAGAGGAGAACCTCGTACGGAGACTCTGTAACAGCCGGAGAAGAACGGCGTCCATCTTCTGCAAGGCCTCAGTTTCCACAAAGCGTGACCAGGAGCATCTCCCTCCCAGGCACTAAGGCTGCCCTCACACAGGAGGCCTCCGTCTGACGAGTCAGAGGAAGGCCTGCACCATTGTCCTTCTCCAAGAACATCCAAGAGCCGGTCCTAGCCTCCGTGGGACTGGCCTTCCCGAGGCTCTCCCAGCGAGCACGCGGTCTGCACACTGGACACGGGCTCAGAGGACAGGCTTTTACTTTGAGGAACCAGTTAATCTCCAGGCTCAGATTCTCTTCCTCTCTAAGGAAGGCGCGCTGCATTTCCACGGTCCTCTCTCATCCATCGAAGAGTCTAAGAAACAGCATTAACAGGGGGCATCGTGATGATAAAAGTCTTTTTAATTAATTAATTCTTTTAAATTCTTCATCTCATCTTATCATCAGAACTCTCCTCGATTGTGGAAAGAGTGATGATCATCATCCTCGTTTTACAAAAGGAAGGCCTCGACCGAGGACAGTTTGGGGCTTGCCAAAGTCCTCAGCTGGGAAGCAGTGGGCTGAGCAGAGCCTCTGGTGCTACTCAGACCTCTACCCTCCGACCTCTTCCGCCACGGGCAGGTGTCCCCAGACGGTGTGCTCTGAGAGCCAGGCATCCTGTGACACTGGTCTGAGACCCTCCCCACAAGTCTCTCCTCTGCCCTTGTAATCGAGGGGTGGTGGCCCAAGGGCAGGACAGGAGGACATGTGACGGCCACAGGTGGAGGGTAGGTCTGCAGGCCAAGCAGATCCAGGCTAAGCAGACAGAGCGTGGCGCCTGGTGAGGGTGAGTAAGCCCCTGCCCCGTGGTCTCCGCTCAGTGATTCCTTGTCCCTTCAGTCACCAGAGGTCAAGCAGAGGAACCCACGTCCAGATAAACAAACTGCCTTCCTCCAGGTCGGCCGGTCACTCACAGAGCTGCGTCCAGTCCCAGGCTTTCTGGTGGCTCCTTGAGGGCTCCTGGTACACTGCTATGGGGTCAGACCTGTGGAGACTCCATGCAGAATGGAGTGTGGGGAAGGGACCGTATGCTCAGTCTTCGGTCATCACTGAAAATGAGAAAATCGAAAGGATCAAGTAGCCTCGTCTTGGAACCACTGAATGCCCAGAACGGAAAGAGATTTTAAAATAATTTAAGTTTCATGTTTAACATTATGCATGAGTTGAATTTTTACCATCTGATCGTATTACTTTTATAAATTAAGAAAAAAAACTAGTCTGAAGATTAAGTCGATAATGCTAAGTGTGTGAATATTTGCTCTTTATTTTGTATATTTCTGGAGTCTATAATTTTTGTCAACCCTCTCATCTGTAATTACATAGATTAGTAAACTCATGCCCACAGAAATTAAATTACTTACCCAATATTACAAAAATAGACTAACTGCTGTGGTCCGACCAGAAAAATACAGACTTTAAAGTCCAGATGGACCGAGGTTTGAACCCCAGCTCCGTCACTTACTGCCTGACAGTGAGTGCCTCAAGGAACCTTCCTGGGGCTCAGCTTGCCTATTTCTTTCAGAACTCACAGAAGCGAGAGCGCCTGCCTTGTGGGCCCATCACAAGGCATCAATGAGACAAAGCGGAGAAACCCCGGCAGCCCCGTGCCTGGGTCTCTGTTTCTACAGAGGAGCTGCTTGCTCAGGTCGCTAATGGCTTCCTCGCCATCAGATTCACAAGGATCCCGTCAACTTTCTGCAACATTTCACACCAAACCCACTTCGCTCTCCAGAACGTTCACTCCCCTGCTGTCCGTGGCGCGCTGGCCTCTCCTATCTCTCGTCCCCTCCTTCTCTGGCCCCTTCCCAGCATCCCAAAGAGCAGCGGTTATCAGACCCCCAGTCAGAATGTCCGCAGCATTTCACATCATTAAATAGAAGAGACGAGAAATGGTAGCCGAGGTTAGGACAGGAGGAGGCAGAGCACAGTAGAACAGAAAACGGCAGAAGGCATCTCCTTCTAATAAGACCCTGTATTATTTCCTGAAACATTGTTCTAGTTAAACGTACAGGTCTTTGTGTAGACATGTGTGTTCTCGGTTGTAAGAAAAAATAAATTGATTTCCTCTGTGGGTTGTGGTCAAACACACTGCCCTCAAGTGTGCGTGGCTTCTCTTATCTTCTATTTTCTCCCTAAATCATCTGAAAAGACACCTTAGCACAGATTACCCACTAGGAGCTGAGCGCGCCGCTCTTCCCACCTGACGGCTGGCCTGGCTTATTCAGCAACCTTGAAATAACCGCCCCTCTGTGACTCATGGGCATTTCAGCAGTAAAATGTACAAATCCGAACTTACATTTCCCCGTAAATCTTCTTCTTTCCACGATCTACTGATTCATTTAATGGCAGCGCCATGCACCCCTCGTCTATTAGTTTATTTATTCTGCCAACCCATGAACATGTTCTCCATGTCGAGAGATGCGCTGGGCACCGGGAGCACAGAGATTCTGAGGAAGCCACATCCGCCCTCCCCAAAGTCAGAGTCAGAGACAACAACCGAGCAGAATCACATGGGAGATTCACGCAGGGTGAATGGTAATAGGGATTGTGGACAGACTAACCCCGATGAGGGTCTGGGGAGGTTTGCTGGAGCCACAGACATTAGCTGTAGAAAGCAGGAAGCGGTGTTCCCCGGAGCAAAAGAAGGGGTTGGGTCAGGGAGTGTTTGCATGCACGGGCGTGTGTGTGTGTGTGTGTGTGTGTGTGTGCGCGCACACGTGTTGGGGAAACGGGCAGAACAGGGCTCTAAGAGAGGACAGCAGGATAGAGAGAGGCCCCAAACCCTCTATCTGTGTGAGAAACTACGAGAAATGGGGGGTCGCGAAGCCCGGAGTCCCGGCAGAGCGTGACAGCCCGTGGCTGGAAGAACAGATCAGGGAGACCTTCCCGTGTCATGTTCGGGGCCTTTGATGTTAATCCCACAGGAGATGCAGGGGCCTCGAAGGGTTTAAAGTCAGGGAGAACTGCGATCTGAGTATTTCAGAGAGATCGCTCAGGCTACCGTGAGCTAGAACATTCCCAGAGGGCACGTGGGGTGGAGACTTCGGGCCCTCGCCAAGGTAAGACCTAACAGAGGTCCGGACCCCAGGCATAGAACCGGCTACACACAGTGGATTGAAAGGATGAGACCGATGTGACAGAAAAGAGCACGAGGGAGACAGGAGCGGCCGTCGGGTCACCCACGTGCGAAGCCTGGAGTCTGCAGCGACACCTTCCCTCAGTCGGTTCCCCGGTCACAGCAGCCCCGGAGCCCTGGGAGTTCTGCCTCTCTGGGACCCTCAGATCCAGCTGCCCCCGGCTCCTGGAATATTTTCATAACCCCTCGCTTGTCCATCTGCACCTGGCCCTTTCCCCATCCACCCTCTGCCGCACAGCCCATGGTGCCATGGTGGTTTTTCTGGAAGGAAAACCCGTAGCCTAGAGAAGAGCCTGATGGCGATCTAGAGTCTGACCCCCACCCCTCTCTTCAGGTGCCTTTACAGTCATTCCCCACTCACGCCTAGCCTCATGTTGCACGATGCCCAAATACTCATAATCCCCTAAACACACACACACACACACACACACACAAGCACTGTGCTGGCGATGCCTTGGTTTGGGCCCTTTCCTCTGTCCAGAATGCCCTTCCCTTTCCCCGCTCCCACATCCGCCTGCTAACTGCTCCTCCTCCTTAAAGACTCAGGTCATTCTCCCCCAACACCCACACCAACCGCCGCAGACTGGAGCCCACCCAGCTTCACACCGCGACTGCCCCGTGCACACACGCCTCTTGGAGCACGGGGCACACGGCGCTGCCCTCACTGTATGCGCGTCTGAGTCCTGCGGGGCATGAAGCAGCAGGAGCCCCTTGTGCCTTGTCAGTCTGCACAGCGCCTGGCCAGTGGTAGTTACTCAGTAGATGTGTGCTGGGGGAAATATGGATAAACAATGGATAGAACAGGTCTCTGTCTCCCTAGCCTGGAGACTGTTCCAGAACGCCATGTGTGTTTATTTTTATAATGAAAATATGACATGGGAACCCTTAAAATGAGACCTGAGAAGTTAAGACTTTTTCCACCGTTCTGCCTCAAAGTGGTATCGAAACAGTCAGCTCTGTCCAGGACTCCAGTTTCTGCGCCCCGTCCACCGAATGTGTGGTGTTAGTGTGGGCCCCAGAAGCCCACCCTCAACACAACTTACACAGAACGAATCTCCCTCCGTCTCAAAGTACTATATCTCAGGAAAAGATCCCACGGTTCAGCATCTCCCAGGTCCATCTCTCAGCCTGAGAGCGGCGTCTGCCTTCTCCCTCTCTCCTCCTACAACCACCTCCAAACAGAGCCCCTCCTTGTGTTCCCAATGTCACCACCCCAGCTCGGAACCTCCTGACTTCATCCCCACATTTCTGTAATTACCTTTTAACAGATCTCCTTAGAATGAGCTTTTAAAATTGTTTTCTAATCACTCCACTCAGAAGCACGGGATCGCTGTAAAAATATTAAATATATCATATAAACAATTAGAGTTCCCCTCCCTTATGACTTACCTCTCACTCCCACCCCAGAACTCCTAATTTTCCAGGATCAGAATCATCGGAGCACTCCTCAAGTGCCTATGTGCCATGTACCATTCAAAGAACTTTAAATAGATTATTTCCTCACACTCTACAACCCTAGGGGATATGATGATTATCATTATCTCTATTCTCCACACGGGGAGAATAAACACTGAGAGGTTAAGCACCTTGTCCAAAGTCACACAGCCATAAGTAGCAGTTCGACTTAAACACACATTTACATGGACATGAAATGTAACCGAGGCACATCTACTATTCGAGGCTTCTTTCTTATTTTTCACAAAAAGGATAATAGCATGTGTACCTTCTTTGTATTTTCATTTAACAATACATCTTGGTTATCTTTCCAACTTGGTATATATAAATTCACCTCATTCTTTTTAACTGTTATGCGTTATTACAAAGTATGGATATAGTATAATTTATTTAACCAATTCTCTATTGATGGATATTTTGGTTCTTTGCCATTTTTCACTGCTGGAAACAATGACATGATTCACATCTATGCACATAAATTACGGCACTCGTGTGTGACTAGACGTATAGCACAGATTTGTGGAAACAGCACCACTGGTGTTTCAATTTTTAATTTTGATACATTCTGCCAAAATATCTCTAAGACGGCTGCCCCAATTTACATTTTCACTAACAATAAATGAAGGTGGCTATTTCCCCCAAACACTTGCCAACACTAGATGTGATCCATCATTTTAATTTTTAACAATCTGATGGGTCTTTGATACTTTTTAAAAAATTGATGGATTTTGAAAGAGAGAGAGAGAGAGAGACCACACAAGCAGGAGGGGCAGAGGGAGGAGAGAGAATCTCAACCAGCCTCTGTGCTCAGTGTGGAGCCAGGCAGGGGCTCAATCTCACGATCCTGAGATCTTGACCTGAGCTGAAACAAACAGCCGGATGCTTAACCCACGGTGATACCCAGGTGCCCCTAGGTCTTTGATACTTTTTAACAATCTCAGATGTCTTTGTTACTTTGACTCCTATTTCTCCAAATTCAAATGCCCTTGACCATGTTTTCAGATGTTTAATAGATAAGTGTGTTTCTCCTGAGAATTCCTGCTCCCATACTCTGTCTAATTTTCATCTGGACTGTTTGGCTTTTTATGTGATTTATTAGGTATTTTGCATGTTATCCATGGGACACTTAGCTATATGTATTGTAAATAAATTGTCCCCTGGCTATAACTTACTTTTATTATTTTTTTTAATCTATGGTATCTACATTTATATCATTAAAAAAAAAAAAGCAGTAAAACTTGTCAATCCTTTCTTCCATGGATTCTGGGTTTTATGTCTGGCTTAGGAAGGTCTTTGCCACTCTGAGGTTAAATATATTTTTTCTACAGTGTTTAACAATTTCTTTTGGTTTTCTTTGTTTATAAAATTTAGTACTTCAGTCTAGCTGAAATTTACTTTTGCATTTGGTCTGAGGGAGGTCTCAACATACCCGATGCCAGTTGGCAGATAGATCATCTATTATTCTGATACCATACATTAGACAGTCTAACCCTTAGTCAGTGACTAGAAATAGTGTATGATATAATGCATGATTCCTCACATACTAAATCTCCATACCATTTTGTGGCCATGACCTCTTCTTTCCTGCTCCCTTGAATCTGTTATGTGTTCCTGGACAATACTTCAGTGTTCTCATTGCCGTAGTTTTAAAGTAACTTAGGATAGCTGGAGCACCATATCTCTAATCTCCCCGACCGCATGTGATCTATGGTTACTCTTGACTTTCTTTATAAGGGAATGTTAGGATCAACTGATTAACTCCCATACAAATAAAATATTAGAGCCTAGGTGGTACAGTCAGTGAGGCATTTGACTCTTGACTCTCAAATAAATAAATGAATAAATAAAATCTTCAAAAACAAAAATAAAATAAAATATTGGGATTTAGCATGGGGTTGGCACTTAATTTAAAGATTGAGAGGGATGGGGCGCCTGGGTGGCTCAGTGGGTTAAGCCTCTGCCTTCGGCTCAGGTCATGATCTCGGGGTCCTGAGATAGAGCCCCGCATCGGGCTCTCTGCTCATCGGGGAGCCTGCTTCCTCCTCTCTCTCTCTCTCTCTCTGTCTGTCTCTCTGTCTACTTGTGATCTCTGTCTGTCAAATAAATAAATAAAATCTTAAGAAAAAAAAAAAGATTGAGAGGGAGAGAGAATTAACACCATCGTGAATCTGACCGCTAATCTTTAAACACCGATTCAATCACACAATATTCTGCCATGAAATTTTTCTCACTGACATTGGGATAAAGATAAGACTCTGCAGGGGCACCTGGGTGGCTCAGTCAGTCAAGCATGTGACTCTTGACTTCAGCTCAAGTCATGATCTCAGGGTTGCGAGATTGAGCCCTGAATCAGGCTCTCTACTGGGTGTGAAACCTGCTTAAGATTCTCTTTCCCTCTCTCCTTGTCCTTCTGCTTCTTCCCACACTCTCTTAAAAAAAAAAAAAAAAAAATCTGAAAACCTTTTCAGTGTCTAGTATTCAAGTCCTACCCTTTCAAATTTAGTTTAAAGCCACTTCACCAAGTGAATTTCCCTTCATTCTCATCCTCAAAGTTTTTCAAACAGAACAGTGTATTTACTGTATCCCAAATAACGCCTTGTCTCTCTTGCTAGGCAACCACGCCAGTAGAAGTGGTAGCAGAGATCTGAATATAAAGGCAAAAAGAGAGGATTTTTATGACTAAATAACCTATGGAGGAGCACCTGGGGGGCTCAGTTGGTTTGGCATCTGCCTTCGGCTCAGGTCATGATCTCAGGGTCCTGGGATCGAGCCCCGCATCGGGCTCTCTGCTCGGCAGGGAGCCTGTTTTCTGCCTGCCTCTCTGCCTGCTTGTGATCTCTCTCTGTCAAATAAATAAATAAAATCTTTACAAAATTATAATCTACAGCAATATGCTGTTGTCTCAGCACTTACGGGTCCGTGCTGACTTTGTGTCCAACAAGCAACATCATGGGACTTTGAAACCCAAAGCGACCTCTCACCGTGTCTCCGGTGGCATCTCTCACGGATGAGATGCATATTACAAGAGATGAGGACTGTTTAGAAGAACTGATCTCATACTACCTGACCAGACAAGACCGAAATTGAACTGAACTCTGGTTTGTGTGTGTGTGTTGGAGAGACGGAAGAGTCAGGAGCCAGTTGGCGAGGAAGCTGCGAGAGGCTGCATTACAGCAGAGCGGCCACACGAGGGGAGCCGAGGACCGGGAATGGGGCGGGGTCAGGGCGGCCCCACCGAGGGAGCCGAGGACCGGGAACGGGGCGGGGTCAGGGCGGCCACAGGAGGGGAGCAGAGAGCAGGCGGAATGGCTGTGCTCAAGGGAGGCGGGATCAAGGAGTTGGAACAGAATCTCTAGGTCCAGGTAGCACTTTCTACTCAGACAAGCATCTGTGGTCCACCCAGGCAGCCGGAGACAATCCCTCCTCCCTCTGCTCCAGGGCAAAGGGGCACAAAGAGAGGGACAATAGGTACTGAGCTCTTAGATCAGACCAGGATTTCCCATGAATATGAATGTCCTCCCTCTTCACCAGGAGACCGTGAGGACAGTGCTGGTGATGTCTCCTGACTAACAAATGAAAAGACTGATCTCAAAGGAGGAGGCTCAGTGGGTCCGTCTTCAAGCACAGGGGAGCCCAACTTCAAAGCCCACAGTTTCTCCCTCTCCGAACTGTGTCTTCAGTGAGTCAGGAGTGGCTCCTCAAACTTGCTTAGGCTTCGTAGAACACGACACAGTCACTCGGCCCAACACTAGCCAGAGCTCCCATGAGTGGAGTGAAAACACCCCGAGAGTGCCCCCGTGTCCGGTTCAGCCATGGGAACAGCAGCAGCACTGGGCAGCCCAGCAGGTATGCACACGTGCGCGAACTAGTCCACGAGGAAGCCCTGGGGTGACAAATCTCATCAGATATCACCTGGCAAAGGTTACCCTTAGCAGTAGCAAGCTCTGGAACTGTAGGGCTTACAAAGGTGTTCAGACCAAAATGGACCATAACTGACCATGAGAGAGCTGAAATCAAGAACAGCCGAAAAATGGGGTGCCTGGGTAGCTCAGTCGGTGAAGCATCTGCCTTCAGCTCAGGTCATAATCCCAGGGTCCTGGGATCGAGCCCCACGTTGGAGTCCCTGCTCTGTGGAGAGCCTGCTTCTCCCTCTCCCTCTGCCTGCCTCTCCCCCTGCTTGCGCTCTCACTCACTGTCTCTCTCTAATAAATAAAATTTTAAAAAATAAATAAATGAAAGTGGTCATCCCTCCTGAAAAAAAAAAAATAAATAAACAAAACAGCAGGAAAACATACAAAAGAGCCAGGAGGAGCATGAGTGCCTGTAATCCTCAGACAGGGCCTTCCTCACCCTCCAGGACCTGTTCTGAACCCAACGATCTAAGTGAGGATGGTCAGAGATGAGGTTCCAAAGAGATGAGAATAGGCAGGAAGTCAGGAGTTAGGACACACTCACCTGACACCGGGGAGGTTGAGGGGCAAGGTCTCAACAGTCTCAGAACCTGTGGAAGATGCTACATCGAGCCTAGAGAAGAGAAAGAGACGTTTTCTTTCATGAGCCAGAGGGAAACAGCTTACATGGCGCATGATGAGTGAGAATGTTTTCTTTCGTGCATTTACGCAAACATTTAAGAAGCACCTACTATGCGCCAGACGTTGTTACGCACGATATCCTTCAGCTCCTGGCAACACTTCCGATCCAAGCTGACAGGGCTCCCCTGTCTTCTGGAGTTTCCCTCTACCGGGAAAAGCGGCACAGACCGCGAATCCGCAAACCAGAGACACATGATTAAGATTGTAGCTGAAAATAAGAGGTGTTTGCAAGGCGGTGGGAAGGCCTCTCAGAGGAGACGACACTGAAGCTGAGATGTGCCAGCGAGAGCAGACTCCTGCAGAGCAGAGGGGAAGGTCCCGGCTCCGGAGGGCACAGCAGCGAGCACCAAGGTTTGCGTGGCTTAGACATGGATGCTCAAGGCAGAATCGTGTGGCCACCAGGTTACAGGGCGTCAGAGAGCTAAGAAGGGGCCAGAGTGCTCAGGGCTTTGTAGATAATAAACATTCAGCAATGGTTGCAGAGAAAAAGTCAAGAAAACTACTTACTGAGAAACTCGGTCATGTTTTGCTTTTAAAACTTAACACAACTCGATTCTACTAAGCGACTTACACATGGGGTCCTCTCACAAGTCAGCGGGGTCTCTGTGAGGAGACGTGGACTCAAGACTGTTGGGGTCTGGGCCTCCTCTGTGGGCACTTGCTAACAGTGAGGCTGGGAATCTTGGTTATGAAGTTACGAAGCCAGGAACCCTGAGTAGCTGTATCATTTGTGCCAGGTGCACATGCTGGATTGCTGGAACGCCGGGCGCTTTGGAGACACAGCGGCGCTGAGATCTCAGTTCTGCCAGGTAATGTGTGACTCAAAGGAAGCTACCACATTTCCTGAGACTCTTTTTTCTCATCTGGAAAATGGGAATAATTCTACCTCCCAGTCAATGAGAAGACTAAATAAATGAGAGAGCACCTGCCCGGCGAGCCCTCCGCGAACGCGGGATGAGTAAGTGAACGCATGGATATCGGAACCTGAGCATGAAGGAGAAGCTAAATGCACACGTTCAGCCTCGGCAATGCCTGCTCTCCTCGGTCTGTCATGTTCCCTACCACCAGCAGAGAGCCCAGCGCCTCGGAGACGGGGGTGGGGCCCCGGGCAGAAGCCAGCCTCCACACTCTGTCTCCTACTCAGTCTTTTTCTCTTTTCCCTTCAACGGGCCCAGCTCTTTTGAATCACCACTATCCCCACTGACTCCCACCTCTCCCCACCCCTAAAACATGAACTAACTCAGCTTTCCTTCCCCTCCAGTGTGCCCTGGAGATGACCCCCGGCGGGTTGCCCGGGAGACGGTCCGAGTACCAGGTGCCACTGAGCAACTGTCTGTTGACCGACCACCCCAGTTTGTCCAGCACTTTCCCAGTCTTAGCACTGAACGTTCTGGAAAGTGCTTCAGTCCCTGGGAAGCAGGACGGTTGGCCTTCGTACCTACCCCCTTCCTGTACCTACCCCTTTCCTCGACACAACCCTTTCCACAGCACTGTTGGGGGGGGGGGTGCGGGGTAATACAGATGGCTGGGTCCTAAAGCTGGGCTCTGGGCATTATCTCTTCTCTGCCCACAGGATCAGACAAGCCCACACTCCGTGGGTCCTACTCAGTGTCGTGGTATCGGATCTGTGGACCCCAGAAGGGTCAGTCTTCTGAATCAAATGATGGGCATCCTCCAGTCCATCCATCCACTACTGACAGAGCTATCGCTCTAAAATGCAAATCTGGCACTGACAGTTCCCTGCTTAAAACCCTCCAATGGCTCCTGGTCGGCAGAACTAGGAGCTATCTCTAGTATAAATTCCTTTCACAATCCAGCAACAACTGACCGTGCTGCTTCTTGTTTTCCTGCTTTTGTGCCCACTCTCCCCTCTCTTGTTAATGCCTTCATCCTCTTTATACCTGGTCGACTCCCAGTCCTTCCTTAACGTTTCCCACAAATGTAATCCCTGTCTCTTCTGTGATTCTACGGGCCATATTTGGAATCGCATCACAGTATTTATCACACGGTGTAGCAATTATGTGCGTACATGTCTATTTTCCCTACTGGACTCTGAGCTCCTTAAAGGTTAGTTTCAGACTTGCTCATCTCAAGAGCCCCGCACCAGACACTGACATTTTGCTGTAGCATTTTTTAACATTCATTCCTATCTTGTGATTCTAAAAAGCAAACCATTACTGCCAGACTAGTCTTAATTACCAAGTATTTTGAATCCCTGAATATTATCCTATCCCTAACTTTCGTATATTTCCTCACAGATAAAATAAGACTCAAAACTGGGTTGGAAATTGGAGAGGGGTTAAGAACAGCCACTGATCATTTTATTTTGTAATTGGAAAAAAATAAAACCTGAGGGTTTACAGAATTTTTTTTTAATAGATTGCAACAAAACAGCTGGGTCAAAACACCCGATTTCAACTAGCATTGTGCACTGCACATAAAAACTCCATAGCTACAAGTGAAAGAATGGAGGAATCCTCAGAGCTCCATTCTTGGACATACGATCTCTTGTGTTCTTATATCCAAGCAAATATGTCCACCAGGTGTGAGTACAAAATGACAACACTCTTGCTTAATTTTGTTTGTATTAACAAATAGATGAACCAGAATGTCATTGCTCAGAAATTTTCTAGAACTTCTCTTTGGGAACTGCCTTAAGAACCATCATGTTAGTCAACCAGTCATCTACTATTACCTCTCGGTCAAATCCTGTTTTTGTATTACCCAACACGAACCACCACTTATCCATAACGCTTGGATCCTAAGGACATTCGGCTATTTTCAAAATTAAAAGCCATCCTCAAAGGATGAGTATTTTCCACAACTGAAGATATGCAAAAGGATATAGCAAGCTCTCAAGTCAATTCCCAGAATGACAAAAATGGATCTTGAATAAGTAGTTGGAAATATGTACATGTATACTAGACATGTATAAGTATACATGTATAAGTACATGTATATTCGAATCATTCAACTTATTTTGGATACATTGTATCTACTTGAAGGCATATGTAGCGGCAGGGGATATGCCAGTGAAATGTGCTTGGTTATATACATGTATGTACTTCTGGAGAAAAATGGTTCATCAAGCTTCTGTGTTTATAAATACGCTATTTCAGCTAAATGCAGTAAAATTAACAGAATCTACTATTTTTCTGTTTCTACACTAAGCACTGGGAATACAAGATTTGTGAAATATCACGTCTGCCCTCAAAGAGCTCACAGTCAGTGAAGAGAAAGACAGACAAATCCTTGCACCACCATGAAAGGTTAACAGGAGGAGTTTATTCCCCCTTTAGTGGTAGCACCTAGCAAGGAGTGATCATCTCTGGCTGGAACACTTCACAGAGGCAGCGGCACCTCATCAAAGTTTGGCTAGATAAACACAAGCGCCAGTTTCATCAGGCTTAATGAGATGAGCAATCCAGGTATAGGAAATAGTATGTGCAAAGACACTGAGGCATGAAACAAAACAGTGTGTTTGGGAAATTACAAGCCATTTAATACTGCTGGAGCACAGAACGCAAGGAGAAGGAAGCCGAGATACTCGTTGGAGAGGCTGCAGATACCCAAGTAACTGAAAATGTGCATTTCTGTTTGCAGATGATTCTGTGTGTCTACTGTCTTTTCGAAAGACATCAATCACCCCATTGCCGAAGAAATAGTGGCACACACATTTATTGCATGATTTTACATTTGCCTGAATTTATCACAAAAACCGTCCCCAGTCTCAGCTCGCATTTGTTCTGTCCCCGATGACTTGCACCTTGCGCTCATTCCCCTCCGTGTCCCAGTCATCCCGCTCAGGTTCCCCTTACATGCCTCCTCCCGGATCGATCTGCGTCCTCCTACAGGCTCTCGGGTCAGCCTCCTCTCTAATGTCAAGCAATGCCTCTTCCCTCCTGCAGAACAAAGCTCAAATGACCTCTTCTATCTAACAAGTCTGCGGGCTAAACCCAGGCGCCGAACACGTAGGCTCTGGGGTAAGACGCATCTGGATCTGAAACCTGGGTCTCTGTGCCCTTGGGCCAGTCGTTTGGCCGCTCCAGGCTTTTTCTCCACCTGAGGCTCAGACACGATCACACCTGTCTGTCCAGGAGGGGTAATGCACACTGTCGAGAAAGCTCGGGAGCACCAAAAGGAATACTAACGGGAAAGAACTTTGTGTAGCACCTGGCATATCATTGGCTTTTAACAGTTACTGTTAATCATAAATTCAAATTGTCTTGCGATTCTCATGCCTACGTCATATATGACAATTTCATGGGCAGGGACTGACCTTGACTCTTTTTGCTGTTGTGATGTGTTGTGGGAGGCGGTATTGCTGGACAAATGCAACGTCCCTCTCCCCCCGAGGTGGAGGCTGGGCAGGATTCGATGAGTCTGGGAAGGAAAGGAGGCTTTTCTTCCAGAGTGTTTCTGTCTATAGTTTAATTATTTCAACTTCACAAATACATTCATGTTTTCAAAGTGTCAATGAGATTTCTGGGCAGGGAGATTTGGGCTTCTTTTTTTTTTTTTTTTTTTTTTTTTTTGGTTTCTATTTTGTGCCACAATTCACTAAGCAAACAGATAAATTAATAATACACTGCAGGGAAACTCAGTATTTTAGAAGTCATTCTAGTCAAATTTAGTTAGGATTTTAGGAGAGGGTTGATCAGAAAGTATGTGTCGACAGAAAGAGGAATGAGCACAGGCTTTCAGCTCAAGCAGACCTTAAATAGTAGATCTGGACCCACTATTGACAAATGACATAATCTCTTAAGCCTTTGTTTCCTCATATTTGTAAGGCAGCTAATAATTCCAACCACTTTCAGGTACTTTCTAGCTCCTCAATGAGATGCTCTGCACGTAAAGTACCCAGTGCCAAAATGTGGCAAACATCGGGCTCGGTACCCGTGATCGTTTTTGTTATATGTGTGTCGCTGTCCTAGTTGCTGGCTCATAGCAGGTTAGAATGAAGATGCTGGCTCAAATCGACAATTAAATTGGGGTTGGTATGAGGATTAATAGTTAGAGTCTGTAATAGATTAGGGTTAGGATTGAAATTAGAATTCAATTAAGGTTAGAATTAAAATGCATACAGAGGTGATTATTAAGGATGGGGTTAATTAAAACCGGATAATGGGAGAAGGAAGCGGTACGAGGAGTACTGGTCTAGTTGGGCGGAAAATTAAAGAGGAAAGAAATGTGGAGACCCACGTAGAATTCACTGATAAAGGGAAAGTCTCAGAGACAAGAAGGATTAGAGTCCAGAGCAGAACTGAGCCAAGGCTTCTGAGCTGTTTCCTACAGGTGCGGTCATCCCCTTATTGGATGAGTAATACCTAGGATTCCCCCCTCGGCAGAGCCCCCCCCCCCACATCGGGAGCAGGAGCAGCCAGCGTGGGGAAAGGAATGCCCAGGGCCCACACAGCTGCGTCCAGCCCAGCACCGATGCCAACACATTCCACACCCCCCCCCCCCCCCCCCCCCCGCTCCCCAGGCTGTTGCTGAGTGGACAGGAGCAGCCAGGAGCCAAAACCCGCCTTCTCCCGACCCTCCTTCTGAGTCTCCCCCTCCCCCAGCCTCCACTGTAACTACCAGCTCTTTAATCCCACAGACAACCTACTCCACACTTGGTGCAAGTCTCTTAGAAATGCATATTGTGTGTCACAGCATTTTAGAGTGGAAAGTAACCATAGATATCACAACCCAACATGGATACTTTTATTTTACCTATTTACATGATGGAGATAATCCTTGTAGGTCAGACTTGCTTTGCAAAGACTCTCTACTCCTAGTGAATGGGACTGAGACGCTGGGTGTGCATGCATGTACAAAGGGCATTAGAATGATTATAGGCAAGGAGCTATTCCCAATGGAGACATCCACATCTGCAGGAGAAACTACCCTTACCCTCAGAGACATGCAGGAGTGCGCATTTCCTCAATCTGCACGCTGCACAGAAGTACTGACGATAATTCTCCTTATTCCTCCGGCCCCAAGGGGACTATCTGCCTCCCTATCCAATGTGGGGAACCCCTTTCCTGTGCACCTGTGTGATCATGGGAAGTCACTTAACTTCTTCTCGCCTCATCTTCCTCCCTTCAACAAGGGGCATTGATGAGGTAATCTTGAAGGTTGCTTACAACTCTAACACTCTTTCATTCTGTAATTCTAAAAGCCAGTGTCTGCTTCCTATTCCCAGGGCCTAGAGTGCTGCCAGACCGATGCTGATGATGCAGCAAAGGGAAAAGGAACCAGTAGGGGAAGAGCATCCCGGAGTCCCGTGCGACAGCTCTTCGGAGTCCCTCCCAAACCGCTCTCCCCTCCTCCCTCCCTGGGTCCTCCTCCCTCGAAGTTACAGCTCGGGGAGGGGGCGCAGCGGACCAGCAGTCCGTAGCCAAAGTGAGGACAGGCAGAGGGGATCACAGCAGAGCAGCAGATGGAAAAGATGATTAGTTAGAGGAGCTTGGGACCTAAGCCCTCATCCTGCCTCCCGTCCTGCGCATCCCCTCCTGATGCCGCAGCAGTCACCCGTCCTCCCTTAGGCCTACTCAGATGATCTCTAAGGCTTCTTCTACCTCCAAAGATAATACTCTTTACCCATCAAGACCTTTAACTGGGAAAGCCTGATCCTTCCCTTCTGAAGCCCCATTCTCTCTGAAAACACACCCACTCCTTTTCCTCTGGAGGACCACACTCAGGCCAGCCTGGCGCCACCACCACCAGAAAGCCCGAACTTCCCTCCGGGCCTCTCCTCTCTCTTGCGCCCTGGTCTGGACAGCCTTCAACCACACTCTGCCCCGCCCCTCCATTTTAATCTCTCAGAGATTTTAAAATGTCAGGGAACCCCAGGGAGCGGAATGGTTTGGAGTCGCTGAAATAGGGGAATGCAAGCAAGTCAGACAGCCCAAGGTGGCCAAAAACATCTGCAACCAATTCCAAAAAACTACCCAGACACTCAGGAAACATGTAAGAGGTAAGAAGAGCTCTTCTCCCAGAGACCCCACACCGATTCTAGAAACAGAGAAACAGTGGGGCAGCATTCTGACCTCCTGAAGGGACTTGCCAGAGAACATTCACTGGCAACTCCATCAGTGACTAACATCGATAGAGAGCCTTCCCGATTATGGAGAACCTCCCCGACCCTTGTCCTTGAACTACGAGGGGGCTGACAGTCGAGCCCATCACAGAGGGCTGAGAAAACCTGTCAGAAGGGGCAGAGATGACCCAAACATGAAGGATCCGCATGGTGAGGCACAGTCCCTGTGCAGAAAGGGGACTGGCGTAGGGGTTAGGAGACCTACTGCCCCACGTCCTAACCACAATTTGCGTTTTCTACTATTAACTGTCAGTGTGACCTGGAAACCTTGGAAAGGCAGTTAACCCCCATCACCTCAGCGGCACTTGTATAATGAGGGGTTCTGCCAAATGTTTTTAAGGAATCCTTACATAGCTCAAATTCTTTGATTCAGAGAGTCTAAGATTTGGGGCTGTACACCTAAAACCGAAGCTTGAGCAAAACTGACTTCCAGGGATCCGTTTCTGAGATGTACCAAGAGTCTTCCAGAAATGCACAGATCACACAGAACAGTAAACCCTAGGGACTGGGGCCTTGGAACTAAAAGCAAGTGCAAGTGCAAAGGCCCTTCCCTTCTCCCCACTCTTACATCTGGCCTCAGGGACAAGAACCGTGCTCGCCACGGAGGCATGGCTCCGTAAAGAAGGCCGATCAGACCATTCACCCAAGAATCTTCTTTACTAAAACTTGAGAAGAACGAGCTCCTCCGGAAGACTGAGAAAGAAGCAGACACACTGGGGGGAAGCGCTGTTAGCGAAGGGAGGGTAGGCAGGACTAAGGTGAAACTATAGAGTTGCTCAGTTGCTCTGGACGCTGCTTGCTTGAGCAAGACTCTGGAGTGGGTTTTTAGAGGGGGAGTCATTTCTTGAACAAGGGGTTGAGGGAATTGTGGATTCCCATGGCCTGGGGGTTTGCTGGAAGAAGCCTTTCAAGGGAAATTGCCTGGGGCCGCACATTGTTGCTGGACAGATAACTGGGGGCTCTTGGGTCAGAGGAGCTAGGGAGGTGTGCGTTGGAGAATGGGCAGGGAAACTGGCTACCCACCCGGGAGAGATGTCGCTGGGCAACACTCCTGATAGGGCCCCCCCCCCAGGCTCATGGGGTTCCCCAGATGCCAAAAGAGGGAGGGCGGGGCCGAGGATCTCTGGCTAGTGGGCACGCCCTTGCCCAGGCCTGCAGTGGCCGCTCTCGCCAGCTGGCCCGAGGCCCTGCCCGGCTCCCCTCCCTCCACCCAAGCCTAAGAGGGGTGCGAGCCCGGTCCCACTGCTGAGCCAGCTCCCTCCCTCGGCTCCACACCCGCGCCCGGCTGGCGGAGCTCCCGGGGGAGAAGGTGGAAGGCACCACGAGGGCGCGGAGGGGGTGTGGGAGGCGGGGGGAGTGGGGAATGCGGCAGCCTGGCCCCCCCGCGACCAGCCCAACCCCCCGCCGCCCCCCCTCCACCTCCAACGGAATGGTTTGCTCCGAGCGCCCTATTTAATCCCCGCGACTGCAGCAGCGCCGGCTCCCTCCCGGTCCCCGCCTCGGCCCCGGGCTCCGAAGCGGCTCCGGGGCGCCCTGTCGGTCAGCGTCGTCGCCCACCCCCTGCCCAGCCCCAGCCCCCGGGGACCCAGGCTCGCCAGCGCGCGGCGGGGAGCCGGCCGGGACGCGCCATGGGGGGCCCCTCCGCCCTGCCCCTGCTGCTGCTCCTCGCCTGCTGCGGGGCGCCCGGTGGGGCCAACCTCTCCCAGGACGGTGAGTTTGGGTGGGGAGGGGGAGGCGCTGGGGTGGGGGGATGCCGGGGCGGGGGCTCCGATCGCAGCGGGGCGGGGGGAGCCTGTGGGCTTTGTCTAGAAGCGGGGTTCCAGTCGCCGCCGCCGCTGGACCCGGGTGGGTCTGCCCGGGCATCCGTGTCGGTGTGGGGCTGGGCTGTGCCGGCTGTGCACCTGCCGTAAGCCTCGCCTCGCTGTCTGCGCGTGCACCGGGGCTCGCTCTGCTCGCAGCAGCCCGGGCTCTGGCTGTGCCTCTGTCCGTGTGCGTGTGTCTGGGTGTGCGCGTCTGTGTTGGTGTCTGCCTCTGCGTTTCTGTGTCAGTATCTGTGTGTATGTCTGTGTCAGTGTGTGTTGGGGGCGGAGTGAGATCTGTCGCCGGTTCAGTCAGGGCGTGTGTCGGGGGTTTGTGTATGTGTCTGGAAGGGCTGGATAGCCAGTGCAAACCCCCAAACTGCTGTATGCAAACATCGCTCCCCCCGCCCCGCCCGCCCCCACCAGCGGCGCAGCTCCGAGTGGGCAGGGAAGGGGGCCTGGGTGAGGCTGCCGAGGGGGGCGTGGGCAAGGAAGGGGGGGGGGCTTCTCCTTGGAGCAAAACAACAACACAGGGCGGGGGGGGGGGGGGCCAGGATGGCAGTATCCCTAGCGGTGGCAGCAGCTGGGAAAAGAAACCCAGACAGGAGCGGAGGAGGGGGGGGAAGGTTGGGCAAAAGGAAGGATCAAGATATTTGGGAAGGAGGATGCCGAGGAAAGCCAAAGCTGTCCTGGGCTAAGCTCTGATTTTGCCAGATTTGGGGGTGGGGTCGCTCGCCTGGTCCCCTTTGCCCCAGGTGGGAACTCAAACCCTCTTGGGTTTGTCGGGGAGGAGACAAGGAAGAGAGTGGGGGGAGCAGGGAGGCGGGGCCAGGGCGAGGGGACTTGGGGAAGAGCCCCTCCCGCCCCGGACCAGGCTATGTAGGTCAGCGCTGTGGGGGCCCCTCGGTTTTCTTAAAGGCTGCTAACGGTTCATGGGGTGGCAGGACACAGTTTGTAGGGAGCCCAGGAAGGGAGCGGCGGCTCTGAGCCTCAGGTCCCCAGAGGAGGGAGGGCAGGCAGTAGAGGGACTAACGGAATGCATCGCCTGCTCTTCTGCCCCCACCCCCAGTCGGAGGAGGGCTGGGCTGCCTTGGGGGAGAGGGGACAGGACCTCTGCGGAGCAAAGGGATGTGGGGAGAGTGAGGGAGAGGGTGGTGGCTATGCCCGGACAGATGCCAACGAAAAACAGAAAGAACCGCAGGGGAGGAGAAAGGGGAGGCGGCTCCTGGGCTATGGACCCAGTGGCCAGCAGGGATGGGCATAGGGCCAGGGCGGGGCGGGGGTGGAGAGGGGAGGGGTTGAAACTGGGGAGGATGATGTAAAGAATTTCATCCGAAGAAAACAGGCGGAGAGCCAGGGTGCCGGAGGAATAACTGCTCCGTCTCCCCTGACCTCCTCCCCCAGCCCTGTCTCCATCCCTGTAAAGGAGCTTCTGTTGGGATGAAGACGCTGGGGATCCCCTCCCTGTAGCTGGCTGGCTGACTCCTTCCAGGCCGTCCCCAGCAACACCCCAAAGGGAGTCCCCACCCCAGTCACCACAGAGACAGCAGCCCCTCCCCTCCGTGGAATCCCCCTTCCCCAGAGAACTGCAGTCATGACCCTACTCACTGAGGAAGTGAGGAGAGTCCCAGGGGCCAGCGAGATGCAAGGCAAGGAGAGACTGCTGGTTGTACATCTCAGTAATGATTCTCTACTAGGCCTTGACTTTCAGCTACAGCCGCTGGATTTCTCATCTCCCTGGCTGCCTTCAGCATAGGCAGTGTGACCCCAAACTCCACCTGTTCAGTAGTGGGGATGGATGGTCCCAGCCTGGGGCCCTGAGTCACCCCAGAAAGCTGGGAGCTCTTCAGCTCTAGGACATAAACATTGTAGATCAGGGTTACTCTGTATATAGCCAAGTATTCCTCTAGGACATAAACATTGTAGATCAGGGTTACTCTGTATATAGCCAAGTATTCCTTCACCAAACACAGTATTATATCTTGGGCCTTGATTCGGGAGCCGGGCATTACTTAGGTGTCGGGTTGAGAGGAAGAGAAACCCTCTGCCCTCTCATTTATAAACACATCCCAGCAGTGCTGGAGGGAAAGAGTGTGAGGCACTAACTTGGGAATGGAGAATTTCCAGAGCAGAGGGGAGAGGTCAGGAAGTCAGAGATGGGGAGGGAGGTCTGCTCCCAAGGAAGAGTCAGATGAAGCCTCCTTTTCCTTGTAGAGTGTTATCTGTCTGGATAGTGGACATATGTCTGATGAGCAATGTCTTGGGACTTACTGGTGTACAAGACACACAGCCACACACAGTCTTTACCTAAATTAATTCCACCTCTTAATTTCTGGACCTAAAAGGGCCAGCTCTGAAGCAGGAGGGAGTATTTCAGCTCTGAGGCTCATGGGTGGTGGTCTTGATGACCGTTCTGACCAGGATCATGCAGAAGGTGGGTGCGGTACCCCTGACGTGACCTGGGTCCCCTGGCAGAGGGCAAGGCCGTGTATTGTCTCCCTGACAATGTTTGCCCAAAACGAGATGCAAAGAAAAGCATGAGCACAACAGGCCCGAACACATGGAGGCTTGAGTGGTCTCGGGTGTGTGGTGGAGTGGCTAGTTCCTCGCAGTGCGAGCGAAACAAACGTCAGGTGCTCCTGGGATACAGAGAGCCCTGGAGGAGAGCACATTTTGAGGGTTCATAAGGCTGAACAGGGACTGAGAGGCTGGAGAAGGGCGGGAAATACTATGGGAACCTGACCGTCCGTGCTGTAGCTGGAGGCCCAGGACCTGTTTGCCCATTCAGTTTGCCACCTGCCCCTTCCCTCTCACATTTCCCCACTAGTCCCGGCAGAAGCTGGCAACCCCCGGGTTGGTAGGTAGGAACCCCATGAACTTAATGTGTTCTATGGTGATCTCTGAGAAGCAGCTCCATATTCAACACGGTGACCAACCTTCCTTGGGCTCCTCCTTCTCCAGTCATTTCCAGAACCCCGGGAGCTGAGCGAGTGTAGAGCTTGGGTGAACAGCCTGACTTTGCTTCAGCCTGTAGCAATTTAACCTTGCACCGCACGGCCCCACACACGAATATCTTTCCCTTTCCAGTGACCTTCTGTCCACTGCCATCCATTCTTCAGCCCCCTGGCCAGGTGCCCAGTGTAGAGCTCATGCCCAATGTGCCGGAGAAGTCCAGAAAGCATTCACTCCAGAGCTGCCCACGGGTCTGCTTGGCAGACCTCCTCCATCCTGCTTCTTCCTCCCTGCAGCCATAACCGTTCTGTCCCTGTTCCCATGCTCTCCTCTAGTACAGCTGTAGCCCTTGGGAAGGATAGACATGCGTTTCCTGGCACTGAGAAGTTGAGGCCTTCAGGGAGAGGCTGGTGTGGCAGGGATCTATGAACTCCATGCAGGACCAGTCTATCTGATGAGGGCTCTAAGCTGTGGCATGTCCACTGGCCATCCAGAGTCCCACCAAGGGCTCTGCCCCAAGCTCTCTCTGGCACTAGGCAGCACTGCTGGTCAAAGGATTTTTTTCCAGGACTAGGACAGTGGTTTTCTCACTTTAAGTTTTGAAGATGTGAAATTCCTTTATCACATAAGAAAAACAGATCAAAGGAGAATTGTTCTTCTTGAAAGAGAGAAGAGAGACCTGTGGCTCTTTCACCCTTCTTCCTATCTGCCCCCTCCACTCCCAACAATCTTGACACCCGGGTGCTCTGCTACACACAGCTTGAGGTCCTCTGCCCTCGCCTGACAGCAAGGAAGCCTGCCCACTGCCCTCAGATGCTCTCTGTCCTTCTTCTTCCAACTGAGGAAGACGAGGTCCAAGTCTAATTTCAAGAGTGCCTTGCTGGAGACATTCCCTCTTCACTTGGAGAGTGACTCACAGTCCTGCAGCCATAAAATTTCACAGATGGCATCTTTTGGGTGTGCTGGTCACTTTGCAACAGCAGATTGGGTAGTTGTGCCATTGTTCTGTAGATCTTGAGATCTGATGTTGGTACTCCTCACCGATAGTACTTTCTTATAGTCCACATACCCATGCAGAGGGGGATTAAAAGCTGCTTGTCCTTAAGTCACATGCTAGGACCAATATTTTCACAGTTATCACTAAAGAGATAAATCCTCGGGGAGGATTGGCTGTGAGGCATGACATTCTTTGTTGTTTCCTGCTTCAGTATATTGCTCTATGATCCCTACTCTGTCATCTGCTTCTCAGTAAGGGAATGTCACCTAAGGATGGTGACCTAGGATGCAGATTCTCCATGAAAGCAACTGGCGGCCTGGACTACCTCCTTACTTGACCAGTGAATGAAACATCCCCAAGGCATTAGAAAGTTTTGGTAATTATATTTCCCTCTCTCATTTTTCATGTTAAAATTTAACATTTCCTGTTTAACCACTGGCTATAGGCCCATATACTGGAACATTCTGTTTCCTGGATGAGGTCATGTCCTAGAGGTCTATGCATAAACTCTGAGAACAGCAATCCCCATGGGAATGCTTATAAGAGATAGAGAGAAACAAACCATCAGAAAAAGAGCCCGAAGAAACAAGCCATCCGATATTCAGGTCCCTAAAAACTCAGTCAAATTAAGAAAAAAAAAAAAAAACAAGCAACTATAAAATAGAGAAGAGTTAAGTCTCTGGGACCAAGGACCTGCCTCTTCCTCTAGGATCAGCAGTAGTAATGATTCCTTACAAGGTCAGAACCAGCTGGTGCTCAGAGTTCCTATAATCCAAGTAAAAACCCAATCCAATCCTGTTATAACGAGGAGATCCATCCCTTCTAGCACTGAGAAGCCAGGCCTTCAAGTGTCTCAAAGCTGTTGACACTTTTTGCAAAACAGAGGTTTAGCAAAGCTACATATTCTTCACTGCAGCAACAAGTACTAGAGAGAGAACTAGACTTGTCCCTTTACCAAAATTTATCTAAGTGTAAAGAGACTGACCAAATGTCCCAGCTATGTCATGAACACAAATGCCTTCTCAAGAGGTGTGATCCATTCCTCTTTCCCACGCATGATGAAGACTGGACTGTCCATGGCAATTTGGGGAAGGTTCAGGGCACCCTGACTCTGGCACATCTCACAGCCTATCTGATGGTAAGACACACTTTGGCGTTCTCATGCCCTGGTGTCTCTGAGGGGACACAGGTCTGTGGCACTATTTCCCTCATTAGAGAATACTTTTATGCATAATTGACTGTGGCAAATGAAAAACCCCTCCACCACCACTAATACTCAGGTAATCATAATAATTACTAAGGCTCATGTTGACAAACTCAGTCTGGTGGTTGTCCTCACTTTTTTTTTTTCATTTTATTTTATTTCGTTTCAGTGTTCCAAAATTCATTATTTATGGACCACACCCTGGTCCTCACTTTTTATATGATCTTGGAGATATATATCCATATATATATGTACATATATATGAATGACAGGTTCGAACAAAGTATTTCAGGAGGGCTTTTAGAGCAAGTGATGGGTATAGCACGATCATAACAGAAGTCCTGATGTCTGTGGTTTCAGTCTGACTTTTGGCCAGCTGGATGCCTTAACCCATGATCCCTGTTCCCCTCTGCTTTTTGAGGAAGGAACTGGAGCTCTGAGCTCTCCATGGTGCTAGCCCCCACAGCCACTACAGGTTCTCTTTGCTGCTCTCCGTGGTCCTGCCCTCCCTCCAGACTTCCCAATTTCCACCTTTCCTAAGGTGCATCTCCTTGCCCTCACCACAAACACATATGATCTTGGCTATGATCCCTGACCAGCTCCACCAGGAAGAGGAGACCAAACCTTGAGATATACATATGAAAGGTGCTCACGACCACCTAAACAACTGTAGGAAGGGGACAGAAAGAGCAAGGGACCCTGAGGTTGAGAAGAAGAACTGTTTGAAATGCTCAGGAGACGAGGGCCTACAGTGACCTCAGATGGCCTTGGAAGAACTGGATGTTTTGCCACATGTGGAGTCATAAATGAAAAACAGAACTACAAGTAGTCCTGTTTTAGATTAAGACAGTATTGCTCATACATAGTAGTACCACATCTGCCCTGTAAGTGTGGAACACGTAAATGTGCCCACCTCAGTTTGCTAAGTATGCCCCTCCTAACGCCACCCTGAGCCTGATGACCAACTCAAACTGTCCTGTCACAGTGCTTATTTTGTCTTTTCCCTCAGCCTTAGCAGTGAATACAAAGATCATACATAAAGATGAGATATCTGAATAGATAAGGGAGGAATTTAAGATACGAGAGGCACCAAAACAAATACCGAGACCCTGACTCACATCCCCCATCTTTACAACCATCTTATCCCAGAGGCCAAGTCCTTGGCCAAATCTCAAGAGGTACATCTTTAAACTGGACTCTGCTACTCTTTAGGGGTATCTGCCAATACTGATGATGTCATATGCAGCTAGGAGCAGAGAATGCTCAGCCCCTGCCAGTCTGAGACTACACAACCTGTTCCTCCCATTATGTTGGAACCACACAAGCTTATTGTCCCCTACATGCTGATTTCCCCATATCAATTTCTCAGTAATAGTTCCTCTAGGAGATAACACTGGTGAATGACCTACAACAGGATCTAGTTGGGGAGGCAAGCTTCCAGGATGAATTTCCAGGGCCCCTCTTCCATCTCCTTATGTGAAACAAGGAGAAACTTCATTCCTCAAGGACAGGTAATGGAAGTGATTTATCTCCATGAGCGAGCCTTCAGGAAGACAGAAGTTGGGTTACAGTAACAGCTGGAGTATCTCCTATCTACTCATCTCTCTGAGCCCCCTGTCCTCCTGGGCAGCAGACATGTTTCAGAAAGGATTCTAATGCAGAGCTTCCAATATTTTTTTTTTTCAAAATGTGTATCATTCTTCTGCGCTGAGTTCCTCCCTCTGGGATTCCTTAAACCTCTCTCTCCCTGTCTCCTAGAGATCTCCAGGAGAATGATAAGAAAGCTAAACAACAAAAAGAACTTAAATGTAGTCTTCTCTAAGGATTTATTTTTCCTTACCCCAGCTAGACCTGTGCTAATTGTGTATTGATTGCTAATTATAAGCACCTTTGGTTCATTTACTTCCAGTTCAGGGTCAGGAAGGTCAGATGCATCACCTTGCCCTAAGGGAAAAAAAAGGAACAAGAAATGAAGACTGCTTTCTCGGCCATTCATTTCTAAGCTAACCACTACTTAGCTCTGCACTTCCTTCATAGAATCCCAGATATTAGCTAGGCAGAGTGGGGAACCAGTACTTCCAATACCAGATTTCATTGTGAATATGCAAATCCTGGCTTCCTAAACTTATTTGTCTTCTTCTGTTACTCCGATTCTTTGCTTCCAATCCTGATTCTAGAATTCCAGCCAAAGCCTCATGGTAAAAAGCTTCAGAGAGTGAACTGGTTTCTAGAGTGTCTGACTCAAATACCTGGTACTTCTTAGAACCCCAGCAAGACTCTCATAATTACACTGATGATAAGTAACTTGAGACTTAGCATGGCTTAGGTCAACCTCCGAAGAGCCTAGAGCCAAGTTCTTTCCTTATTATGGAACAAGGGGCCAATTTTGCCATCTGCTCCTAACCAGTTGTCCCTCAGCAAATGCAAAAATGACAGTAGGACAATTGTATTCATTCTTACTAACTCTTACTCTAATTCCTAAGGCTGAAGTCTCTCCAAACACATATTATGTGTTTTCTCCTCTGATCTCTATTCTGTCATCTCAATCAAATATAAAAACCACCACTACTAAGCCCGTGGGCCTCACATATTCTCATTTATCCTCAATTACTGCTTCATGCCAGCCCTCTTCTGGTTTCCAAGCCCTGGAGTCCAGTGTCAGTGACAGATGGCCTGAGCCTCAGCCCTTGGGAGGAGAGAGGATTCTGTCCCTCTCCTGGGGAGCTTGAGCAGAAGAGAGAGCCTAAATTCTGCTTTGGGGAGAATCTCTGAGTTTAAGCCATATGGTTTTCTGGAAGTAAGGGGCTCTGACTAATAATGGGCTGCGGAAAAGGGCTCTGTATCTGGGTCATAAGAAAAGCTGTGTTTGTGTCAGAAAAAAATAAAAACAGAGATACACATAGTGAAAACTCTAGCGTGTGATGTGTGTTGAGGGACACATGTTGAATGAGAAAAAGAGGACAAGTCGCTTGGACTATATGTACATCATGGAGAACAAAAACTGAGTATATACCCTCCTCAGAGAAGGGACTCCATGAAGGTTTAAGAAAAGAACAGGAGATCTGTGAGGCCCCGATGTGGGGACCATGAAGTCTGTAGCATGGAAGAATATGTCTGTTTCACAGAAAGTCTCAGCTGCCCCCGGAAGGGCCAAGTCAGGCTAATTGGACAACGTGCCACCCTCAGGAAAACACATTTTTTTTTACGTGAAAAAAGTGAAAGGAAGAGATGAAGTCTGTTAGGACGGAGCGAGGGGGCCTGGAGCAGCGTGGGTGTGCACAGCCGAACATATCTGTCTTCATGTAATTCTCCTCGCGGCTGCCCTGAACCCCCCGGCCACACCTGACTCTCGTGACGCAGGAGGGAAACAGTAGAACCAGAAGCAGCAGAGATGAACCCTTGCTTGCCTGACTTCAAACAAGCGAAACTCTTCCCAGCATTGTTACCCCCACACCAAGCCAGTGGGCTGAGGCATCTAAAGTAGGACTTTAGCGCCAAGGAGAGTACGAGAGCCTGCGGAGAAAGGGAGGCCGACCCTGCGCCCCAGCAGCCTGAGGCTCCGCAGCCCAGACAGGGCCCCTCAGGGAACCCGCTCTTTACCTCTCGCCCATGCCCCCTGCTACCTTACCCATCCCCAGTCCCTCCTTTTCAGCAAACGTTCTGTCCAGGAATCTGGTGGAATTCTGCTTTCGTGTACTCCCCCTGCCTCTGTTAGGTGTCCTTTCCCATGTATGTTCCAAGACGGGAGATTTTTCCCCAGTTCTATTCCACACGTGTGAAAGCAGAAAGGAAAACTTAGGGGAGGGGTATGAAGTGCCTGTCGCTGGTTCAGGGGGACATCTCAGAGTTCAGACAAAGCCCGGCTTCCTGACTCCCGCATCAGCCTGCAGACCCCCGGGTCCCACCTGCCCTGATGTCTGCGTGCGTGAGCGTGTGTAGGAGAGGAATGAGGAGCTGGGCTAAATGGACGCTCCCAAAATGGCTCAGAGCTGCTCTCCAGGGAGTGATGTCATGCCCAGCCTTGCAGGCTTACCTGAGCAACAACGGGTGAGACAGCCCCCTGCACAGACCCGGGCCGCTCTCCCAGCAGCTCCTCTCCTCCTCCTCTTTGTTCTGCCTCATTCCCTCCCAGCCTCTTAGTCGGGAACACTAGATGCTTGTCCCCAGGACACAGCCCAGTCCTGCAGGGAAAGAGCTCAGCCTGGGGAGGGGCTCTTTGGGGATCAGAGACCTTCCCCTCTGCCTCCCAAATGCAGTTCTTGCTACGAGACAGTACTGGCTACAGAGGGGCTTGTTTCTGCTGGGGGCCAGCCCGGGGCTCCCTCCCAGTGCTCCTGCACCGAGAACACTGACTCAATAGCAAATCAAAGCAACAGCTGTCCCCACCTCCTTCTCCGCCACCCACTTCCCAGTCTCCGCTCCTTGGAATCTTAACTAAGTCTCTGAGGGGCCCCCTCAGCCTACCACAAGCCCACTTCTGCCTCCAGATTTTTCTCTCTCCTGAGCTCAAGAATAGGACATGCTCCTCTGCTTTTTCCTCTCTCGGAGCTGTCCCCCTCCTCATGGCCAGCCCGGCATCCCGCCACTCTCCACCGCCAGAGGCCAGCACACGTGTGTGCGCACACAGCCTGTCCTCAGCCAGCCTTTTCACAGCTAAGGGCAGGGAAGTGCCTTCTGCCTCTTGGTGTCCCCTCTGGGGAGACGTGGAAGCAGCCAGTAAGGCCCTGAGTCTGTGAAGATGCCATTCCTCACAGCCGCAGGAGCTCACACCTCGTCTCATCCCACCTCTAGCCTGCCTGGGGTTTAGGAGGTTTCCCTGCTTTGAGGTCCAGGGTGGGGGACCTGCTACCATCCAGAGGGGGGGAGCAGAGAGGGTAGATGTCACAGAAAGTAAAATCACACCAGCTGGTAACTTCACCTCTCAATCCCTTGGCCCACAGGACTGCAACCAAATGACAGTAACCACTGGGGACGGGCTTCTAACCATGGGTTCCACCGGCTGCCTGTGTGACCTTGCCCAAGGGCCTCAACCTCTCGGAGCCCTGGTTTTTCTTCTTTAAAATGAGATTTGCACTAGATGTTACTTTGGGTTTGCATCACTTCTCAAAGTCTATGCTTCTAAGAATGATAGAGGAGAAAATATTTTGGGGAGGATTAGACATAACAGAAGGAAGAAAGGAATTACTATTTGCTAAGAGGGTCAGAAAGGACATGGATTCCGTCCTCTGTGTGAGAGAATCAAAAGGATTTTAGGATTAACTACCTCCGGCCATTAGGGGTCAGTAGAAAATGACCAGATGAGTTTTAGGAAATATACAAAATGTATTTATTCATGACATATTAGAGTTTGGTACTTTTTGCTAACATTTGGGTAAGACAAAACATTTGGAATAATGAAGTTTGCTTTTGGGGTTTTGGGGAGTTTTTTTTGTTTGTTTGTTTGTTTGTTTTTTTGCTTGGTTCTCTTTTTTTTAGTGAAAAGAGGGTTAACACACAGATAAGCTTTTCTTCTTAACCGCAACCTCACGCCCACCACAGGCGAGCTAGCCGAGGAACCCAAAGTTCCCTCCTCCTCATTCAGCCTGGAAAAGCTTAGCCACACACCATTCCAAGCCCAGGAAACAAAAGCCTTTCATTTTCAATGACCTGCTTAGGATGGAACCAAAAGGCATCTGCCAACGTTCAGTAATAAACCTGTTGGAGCCTGGACCAGCCCCTTCCAAACCTAAATCTCTTGGACTATCGACTAGTGTAGGATCCCTGGTTCTGCAGATCTGAACCTCTTGGCCACGCTTCAACAGGCCACGGGGCAAGTCAGCATAACAGGCACTTCTTCTAGTGAAGGTTCTCTTTCTCACTCTGTTTACCATCTATTTTCACTTATATCCTGCATGCCTCCTGGGACAGTACAGCAAGGCTGAGAGAGTTGTGCCTTCTGGGCCCAAGAGGCTGCTGGGAGCCAGAGGGAAAGGAGGTAAACACGACTCCAGGAGGAAAAGCCAGACGGCAACAGAGAGAACGGAGGGAGGAAACAAGCAATGGGGTCTCAGTGGCCCTGCCACAGAGAGGGTGGACGGGAGGCCGAGGTGACGAGGCAGGCTGCTGGGGCGTGACTGAGCTCGGAAGTCCCACAGGAACCATGAGCTGGAGCATCCCTGAGCTCAGCCAGGTCACCCTTTAGGCGATCCTGCAGCCTGGGCGGGGACAGAGGCCGATCCCAGTGGAGCCACAGAGAGAGCAGGAAACATACCTGGAAAGACAGAAAATCCCAAATTGACAAAACTCCCACCTCTCATGACCCCAGCTTTTGTCTGACTGCACTATAGTACAGAGAGAAAGAAAGAGGGATTGAGAGCTCGGGGGAGGGCAGCGTTCAAAAGGGACAGAAGGTGGAAGTAAGAGTTTTTCGACACTCAGGCCCTCAGTGCCCCAGACAAGAACCACCACAGTAACATCAGCAGAAGTAGCGTAATTCCCGGCAGCACACAAGGAAGTGTAAAAGTATGAAACAAATTCTTTTTCAATCAGGGTGTTGTGCTCTAAAGTCTCTCGGGTCAAAGGGACTCCCACCAGATCTCAGAGTCAGCATCTAAATCAGGACCCGCACAGGACTGGCCCACCTTCCTCCAGACACAGAATCGGACATTCACTGTTAAGCGTGAGGCTCTGGGCACACAGCAAAGGTCCAGGGGCTGAGTTCTAAATCTGATTTTGCCAGACCCATTCTCTTCTGGGTGTGATCCACACGTACACAAGGATTCACGAGTAGCTCAGGTCAGGGAGGAACCCGAGAGAGATCCCCTGGCCGGGACGCCTCGCAAAGGGTGTGGGTAAATGAACCTAAAAGTGGGTCCCTTCAGTATTCTGGGCCACAGCCCCCAGTGTGTTTTTCCCTTGGAGATAACACTCCTCCACCCACCTGTCATGGTAGTCGTGAGGAATAACAAGTCGGCTGGGATGAAGAATATTTTTAACCGTGGAGTTAGAAATGCTGACTCATCACATCACCATCACCATCATCATCAACTCCTACTCAGGGAGCTGGTTTTCTCTAGTCAGGAAAGCGAAGCTCCGGACCCAGGTGTCTGCAAGGCCGGCAGTGGTGACCTAGGAGTGCTTCATCCCTGTCCCCTCACCCCACCTGTGACCCTGTTCACGGGCCTCAGGGCAACGCACCATAGATTCCCAGAACAGACAGGGCAGGGAAGACAAGAACCGAGCCATCGGGGCTCATACTGGCCCATTCTCTTAGGCTTCCCTCCTAGCATCCCTCAGTCAGGAGACATCCTACATTGCCATTCATTGGTGTCGCTCTTTTATTTATTCAATAAATATTTATTGAGCGCTTACGCTTTGTGAGGACAAGTGTTATGAGTGAAAACCCGAGTCACAGGTAGCACTGCGCTCCAAGGACATGCTGCTCAGTCCCCAGTTCCCACCTCTGCATGGGTGGGGGAAAAGGCTACTTTGTCCTTTAAAATGCCCGGAGTCCTAAAGATACTAGAACCCACGGGTAAATAAACCAGGAATTAAGAAACCCCCAAGGCAACTGAAGGCAAACAAGACACTCTTTTGGTTTTCAGCCCAGACACTGGAGTCCCATGAAAACGTGAGAGGATTCTGTTGGTTTTAACTACACGCATCTGCTGCTTGGTTAACAGAAAAGTCCCCCATTGTAAAGCTCTTGGGGGTAAATGAAGTATCCCCCAGAGGTATAGATGAAGCCACATGAAGAAATCCAATTAACAAGGAAATTCAGCGGGTGTAAGCCATCCCATCACCACACAAGCCCCCATTCCCAACTTGCTACATTGTTACATTGATCATTTTACAGATGAGCCTGTGAATGTTGTTTCGTAGCCACCCCAACCAGCAATGAAGGAAGGAATCTTGACCCCTAGAACCCCTGTTCTCCCCCCTACACACACACACACACACACACACACACACACACACAGAGGGAGACAGTGCAGCAGAGATGTGCATGAAGTCTGTCTGGGCTCTGAGGTCAGAGGGGTCTAAGTTTGACGACTGTCCCATCCCAACATTTACTGGCTACGTCACGTGGATGAATTATTTAACTTTTCTGAGTCCTCGCCAACTTATCCTTAACGTGCGCATGATAATACCTGTTCTGGATAATGATTATAGAGCACCTAACTTGGGCTTTGACGCACACAAGGTGATCAATAAATATTGATTCCCACCCTGTTGTAGCTCCTAGAGCTTCAGCCTCAGGATGGCCTACCCTCTCCTTTGTCCTACTGCTGCCTCCTCCTGTTTGGTTTGCTGGTCCCTCTCAAATGGCACAGGCTGAGCCTAGTTCTCACAACAGAAGACGCTCAGCATCTTGGATTCATTTATTAAATATGTATTTATTATGCCCCTCCCTTGTGCAGTGTGCTGCATTAGAGTCAATGCTGGATACGGAGATGAATCAGATATCAACCCCACCTGTGGAATCTTTATAGTTAGGAGGGAAGCCAAACTTCCTTTACCGCACAGAGCAAAGCACAGCTTAAGGATAGTAGATCAAGTGTTGCAACTCAGAGAAACCAGAAGCTCGTTCCATCTGGGACAATTAAGGAAGACTTCTCGGAGGCAGTGCCACAGAGGGTAGGCTTTAAGCACTGGTGGGGCTTGGATGTATGAAGATAGGTGGAGGGCATTATCAGCAGGGTTATGGTAGGAAAGGGTATGTAGGCAGGAAAGCCAAGGGTTTATAGAAAACTCAGACTGGCATCATGCCTGGGATATGGGTAGGATGAAGGAAATACAAAGCTGGCAATCACAATGGCATCAGACTGCACAATGGCATCAGACTGCCTAGGATCTCGAAGGCCAGCCCAACACATCTGGGTATTATGTGCAGGCCATGGGATTCAGTGAAGGCTCAGAAGCAGAAAGACCATAAGGCCCATTTGAATAGAATCTCTTCACTGCTTTTCCCTATGATTAGCCTGATTTCTACCCCCACCCCACCCCCCACAACATACACACACGAGGGACTCTGTGGTCCAGACTGCACGGCCCTCCGGTGTCCCTGCCTGAGCAGAAGGTCAACTGTGTCCACTGCAGAAGTGTCCGATGCCACCCTTTCAGAGGGCTCCTGAGCTTTCCTGTGCAGCTGGAGGGCTGATGTCATAAATGAACAGCACGATCTGAACCCAAAGTCACAAGGTCTTTGCAACCCCGATCATAATTTCTGCTATTTACTCATGTTTCTGTTAATAGCATTATAATCTCTTGTCCACTGCTGGGGGCCATTCTGAATTTATCATTACAGGTGCACAATGCTATAAGAACAGTGAGGAAACTATCAGGCATGCTAATAGTTCTCAAGAGAGGACACGAGATCATAAGTAGTTTTCAGAACTAGAGGGAGAAATATCACTGCAGCGGGGGAAAAAAAATACCCACAGTTATATGTTCACCTGCTTAAAACGCTACAAACCAGACTGAGTTCCCTGGAAATCTACAGACAATGTAGGCCATTTATTGGAGAGTATCGGTTTTAATTCTCGGTTCCCTCATCTGCACCATTCAATGTGGTTTGAATGGCCTACCTTCCCATGTCCCATATTCATCCTACAGAGGAGGAGAAAATGCCAACGAAAGCAAAAGCCGGGAGGAGGGGAGAGACGGAAGAAATAGAAACAGGGGGAACACCAAGGGAAGGCAGCAAAAAGCACAGAGGAGAGAAGGAGCAGGAGACGAAATCCGCGCTGCCGTTGGGCAGATCCATCCGCTGCCTGACCGCGAGCACGCCCAGCACCGCACCAGGTGTGTCTGAGTGAATGACCGGAGCCAACTTAACGCACCAGGAACCCGATCTGCCCTAAGCGCTGAAGCTACGAAGCTGAAGAAGGTCAGGCCTCTGCTCTTCACCAGCTCAGAGTTTAGATGGGGAAACTGATCAGCAAACAAGTGGACAGCCGCACAATGGGCAGAAATGCCACACGGAAGAAAAAGGACCTGCCGGAAAAGCTTTGAGAGCCCCCGGGGGAGAGAGAAAGCGGATCCTTGAGAGGTGTGCTGTTTGTGTGCCTCTAGGTAAGCCACAGGACCTCTCTCAACCTCATCTCTAAAAAGCGATTGTTTGGCTGCCCGTCTCTCAAGGTCGTTTCGTCAGCCAGTGAACCGGTGGCTGAAGGTCCGCCCTGCAAACTGAAAAGTCCTGTGCCAAAGTTTCAGAGGGCTCTTCCCTCGGCTCACCTGAGCAAAGGCCTGTTGTGCCCACTGCACACAGCACCAGGACTGGGGGTGGGCACCCGAGCACCCACTCCTCTCTGGCTTCTCCTTGTCCCTCTAGCACCCCAACCTGCCTTTCCGCCCCCTCGGTCCAAGCACCCACAAATACACAACCTGGAGAAGAAGATGAAACACTCACCAGCATCAGGTTGCCTCCAGCCTTGAAGTCCGGGGAAGGCAGCGGGCAAGGGCCCGGCGCGGGCTGGGGTGGGGTGGGGGGCACTGCAGGGTCTGAGAGCCCCCCCCCCCCACCCCGTGCCAGCACCGGCCACCTCTCCGGGCAGCCTCAGCCTTCTTGCCTCCCTTCACCAACACTTTGCCGCCTGCTTCTCTCCACGGGGTGCAGGTGCTCCGCTGTCTCTACTCGACTCTCCTCCCCATTTGGGCATTGGTGCTTCTCCTTTTGGAGATGTTTTCTCGGGTCTCCTGGAGGGTGTGTGTGGGCCGTGGAGGCCGCTGACCCTCGGAGGCGCGCTCGCAGGCTCTAGCCCTCTTTCTCCGCCTCTCCCCTTCCTTCCCCTGCTCCCCCCGCCCACCTGCCCCTTCTCCCCGTCTCCCCTTCATTCGAATTCCGCAATGCCCCCCTCGTCCCGCTCCCTATCTTGAGGCCCACTTCTCGGTCTGGTCTCGCACCCCTGGCCCGCATCCCCGGCACCGCGGGGGCAGCGCTGGCCCGTCCGTCTCCCGCGCGCCCGCCGGTCGGCCCGCCAAGTTCCCGCGACTCCCGGCCCGGGACGCGCGGCGGCTCCGGACTCTGCTCGGCAGCCGATGACGTCACCGAGCCTTGCGCCCGTGATTGGCTGGCTCCGGGCCCGCGGCGGGAGACTTGGCCGACTCGCGGGGCGGCTTTCTTTGTCCCCCGCGCCTTCAGGTGGAGCCGGGGGAGTCGGGCCCTGGGCGCCTGCGGCGGGTGTGCGGCGGGTGCAGGGGCCGCGGCCCGGGAAGACTAGCGCTGACTCAGGCCCCGGCGTTGGCTGTGGCGGGCAAGGAGCAGAGCCGGGGGCATCAAGCCGGCAGCGGCCCGGGCGCGGGCGAGGGTCCCAGCTGCGCGCTAGCAGGTGGCCGCGGGGGCTCCCGGGCCTGCCCGCGGTCGTAGCGGCCTCAGCTGGAAAGCAGCGGAGCTCTGCACTTGGGATCAGGCTTGCATTTCCAGTCTTCGCTCTTCCGTTTGTATGACCTTGGGCAAGTCACCGCAGCCTGTTTCCACGCTGCAAAACGGGAACCAGCGCGTTTATTCCACAGGTCCACGAAAAGGGTTAAGAGTAAACCAAGAGTAATCTAATTGTTGGATCTGTTGCTATTTTAGTAGATAATATGGTGTAGCCGAAAGGATCCTGGATAAGGAATGAAAAATCTTCCTTTATCTTTCCTTTACTGGGATGACCTTCACCAAAGTGACTTTTAACCTCTGTAGGCTCCATTGTCCTCGTTTGTAAAGTGGGAGAACCGGATCAGAGGACCTTTTTTTTTTTTTTTTTTTTTTTTAAGATTTTATTTATTAATTTATTTGACAGAGAGAGAGAGAGAGAGATCACAAGCAGGCAGAGAGGCAGGCAGAGAGAGAGGGGGAAGCAGGCTCCCCGCTGAGCAGAGAGCCCGATGTGGGGCTCGATCCCAGGACCCTGAGATCATGACCCCAGCCGAAGGCAGCGGCTTAACCCACTGAGCCACGCGGGCACCCCGAACCAGAAGACCTTTAAGGTCTCTTCTGGCTCTGACGTTGTGCGACTGACTGGTAAAGCTTAGCATTCTCCGTTTATCCCGCCTTCGGAGGAGGAGCTCACTTCCTTCTTCGGGACTCTCCTTAAATCTCTCCCCTTTGTGAGAAACCCACTTCTCTTAGGGATCCTGGCAAACCTTTTCACTAAGGGCCTGCCCTCTCCCCCTCCCCCCGCCCCGCCCCCAACCACCAACGTGTCCCAGACCATAGCAGCAAATAGGTAGGGCTCATCCTTGATGGAGATTCTCTCCCCAGGCTACAGGCAGGAGCAGGATTTGGAGCTGGGAACTCTGGCTCCACTCGGCGAGGCCATCAGCTCCACAGTCTGGAGCAGCCCTGACATGCTGGCCAGTCAAGGTGAGAATCCAGGCCCCTCATCTCAATGCCCCTCGGTCCCCTCCACCACATCCTCACATCATCTCCCACTCATGTTGCCTCTGCCCTGTGTGCTCACACCCCTCCTTACCACGCAACTCCATCCGACCTCTTAGTTCTTAGTTCCACAGCACCGACTTCTCGCGCACCCACGTCTCTTCCCTGCTCCAGTGTAGAGCCCTCTCTACCCCCTCCACCTTTTCCCCCCAAAGTAAAATGACTCCAGGAGGAGGGTATTACTCAGAATAAAGAGGATCTGGAAGACACAATGGAGGTAGAATTCTTCAAAGGGACCCACAGATACGGGGATCGCTTGTCAAAACTTGGTATAGGGTGAGCGGTAAATGACAGGTTTCCCAAACCTTTCGTTCAGATGCTTCAGGGATAAATCACGTCCTGGTTTACTCAGCCAGCTCCGTCTCTGGCTCACTAATCTTGAAGTCATCATTTAAATTTTCAAGCCAGGCAGTTACTTGAGGAACAGTCCCATGAAAAGGCCACTGCATTGAGAGTCGAAGAACAGGGGCGCGGTCCCCACGGGAGTCCCCGGTGAGCAGAACGATCGTAGGCCATCATTCATGTCCATGGTCTCATTGTCTACATCTGTAAAATGAGGGAATTGGATTCCATGATCCCTAAGCTCCCCCTCAGTTCTGTAATTATTCTAAACACCAAAACCAGCGGCCAGACTTTGTGCTCCCACGTGGAGACGGACACCCCAAAGCACCCGTACTTCTTATCAAGCCCAGCACATGCCGCCTTCTCTCCTTGGGGCCCCTTCTCTGCTAGGAGCATCCATTATGTATTTCTTGGAAACGGAGCTCTGGTGACCAAGGAGGAAAGGAATAACAGAGAGGACAGGAGTAAGGTCAGTGCCAGGGGGAGAATGGGGACTGTTTAAAACTACTCAATTAGGGAATGCAGGGAGTAAGTTTCTTGGCTTCCGATTCAGAGAATAAAGCTGCTGCGCTAGCTTAGCCCCACCGGAGGGATGGTGAAGACGCTTCGGAACCAGCTAGAGGGTGTTGTGGACTTTAGTCCTGCGGAGGCCGCTGCTCTCAGGTCGCAAAAAGTCAGTCCCAGAGACGAGGGACTGAGCATGGGGAGCAGAAGCCATGCTGTGGGGAACACGGAACTATGTCGAGGGGGAGGGCTCCCGGCCAGGCCAACTAGAGGGCCCCTCCCTAGGATACCTTGCCTGTCTTTGGTTTGTTTGTTTGATTTGCTTAAGAAGAGAGGGGTGAGAAAGTATTTCCTTCGCATGGCAGAGAAAACTTGAATCCTCTAAAATAACAGGAGGGGGGTGACTTGGTTTGGTGTGTTGAGAGGACGGTTGTCCTGGTACCAAAAGAGTGTCAGCTGATGATGAAGGGAAGTTACTGTGGGAGGAAGTAGTCTGTGCCAGAATGTTTCAGCTCTTCTTTCTTCTTCTTCTTCTTTACTTATTTATTTTTTTTTTGAATCTTTTTTTTCCTTATTCCACAGTTTTATCAGCTCCCTCTTATGTAAATGAACGTGGGACCCAAGGCTGGCTTGGCCTTCTCCTCACTTTTAGTTTGGGGATTACTTGTCTCAAGCGCCTCTCCCGCCCTTTGCTCGCAGAGGCAGGCAGAGGCAGGGAGGCGGAGCGTAGACTGACAGGTGCGTGTGCGTGCTTTCACAGTGAGCGGCAGCGCCTCTCAGGAGAGTTGCTTGTGCGGTGTGTGTAGATTGGGACGCCTGTGTTCCCCTCCACTCAGCAAACATTCAACAAATGACTGTTTTTGTGTGTATTGCAAGCCAGAGGAAATAAGGTCTGTCTCCCCTTCCCCACCACCTCTGCTCCTTCTCCCACGATGCCTTACGAGAACGCAGACACGGGCGCCTTGGACCGTCCGGGTTAGATGAGGCGCGCTTTGCCCCAGAAGCGGGTGGAGGGGCCGGCCTTCCTCGGGATGCTGACCCTCTTGCGCTCCTGCAGATAGCCAGCCCTGGACGTCAGATGAGACCGTGGTGGCTGGAGGGACGGTGGTGCTCAAGTGCCAAGTGAAGGACCACGAGGACTCGTCTCTGCAGTGGTCCAACCCTGCCCAGCAGACTCTCTACTTTGGAGAGAAGAGAGGTACTGCCCCAGGTCTCCTCTCTCCAGGGGAGCTGTGGGCTAGGGCGGGGGTCCGACGAGCCCAGGGCAGCATGTGCCTGGGGTGCGGAGGCTGGGCGTCTGGAAGGTGTGCTGTTTGAGGAGGCAACAAGCCAGGGGCTCATCTGCACGCTCCAGAGAAACCATGGTGTGACAGCTCCGACCTGAGCCGTGCACCATCCTCCGGGGGAGACACCTCAAAGCAGCCCCAAGACTTAGCTGGTGTCGAGTGTTGCCCCAAGTACTTCACAAGGCACCCCCACGAGATTCAGGCCTACTTTTCTGAGCATCCCTGAGGCTACTGTGCCTGCCCAGTGGCTCAGGAATGTGAGGGCATAAAGAGGGCTCAAACTCAGGAGGAGTTTCCCCCGCCCCAAACCATGCTAGAGCCCTTCTTCCAAAGACGCTGGCCTGGGACTGGAAGATGACCGTGGAAAGTGCCGGTAAAAGCCTTGCTTCCCGTTCTCCCAATGTCCCCAGCCCTTCGTGATAATCGGATCCAGCTGGTTAGATCCACTCCCCATGAGCTCAGCATCAGCATCAGCAACGTGGCCCTGGCGGACGAGGGCGAGTACACTTGCTCCATCTTCACCATGCCCGTGAGGACGGCCAAGTCCCTCGTCACTGTGCTCGGTGAGGCTCCCTAACCCCAGGGGCTCCGCAGCATGCCTCCTTGCAAACACAGCTCCTAGGTGAGCCCCCAAGGCAGTCAGAGGCCCAGCGAGTCTCTGAGCATTTGGGGAAACTTCAGTCTGTGCTTCCTTTGCAATGGAACAAAATGCCGAGAGTACTGGGTTCTGATCCTTCCTGCTCTACTTACTGTGTGCTCCCTTACTCCCTCTGAGCCTGAATCTCCCCAACGATGATAAAAAAGATGCTGACATCTGTTCTGCGTACCTCCTAAGACTGTATGAGGGAAACACGAGAAGTCTTTGCAGTGTTGATTCTAAGGTCCAAGTACCCTCCTGCTGCTTATGTGCTCTCAGCGGGTCCTGTGTTTCAGTTTCCTTCTTTGCTCTCCTAGGCTTCACATCCTTTCTGTAGCCGGCCAGGGGTGCTGTGCGGGGCCGCGCTACGTACTAGATTTTCCCTGTGCGTTCTCAGGGAGGAGATGGGAGAAAAAGATGCTTTCTCTAGTCTTCTACGCATTCTAACCCAAAGTAGGACTCATGCATCCTGAGTCCCTGAGAGGCCATCTCTGCAGGCAGAGCTAAGGTCACCTCAGGGTGCCTCTCCTTCCTATCTTGGCCGTCCCCCCTCCATGGCAGGAATCCCACAGAAGCCCATCATTACTGGCTACAAGTCATCATTACGGGAAAAGGAGACAACCACCCTAAACTGTCAGTCTTCTGGAAGCAAACCTGCAGCCCAGCTCACCTGGCGGAAGGGCGACCAAGAGCTCCACGGTAAGTTCTCCCTGCTTTGGGGCTCGGTGGGAGAGGGTAGGATGGGTGAGGAAGAGAGGGGTACACGTCTGTGTGTGCGCACATCAGCATGGTGTAGGAGGAGGAGGACAGGTGTTTTGTGCACCCGTGTGTGTGTGTGTGTGTGTGTGTGTGTGTGTGTGTGTTAGGACCCACATTCTCCCTGTGTGTACATCAGCATTTCACAACTTTCTAAGTTTGTCTAAGTGGAGACTCGCCATCTGTATGCCTGCCGTGGGCCCACACTGTCTGTATGTTAGGGCTCACTCTGTGTCTGTGTGTATGCGCGTGGACGTGTCTGTTCTGTACTCCAGGAGAACCAACCCGCGTTCAGGAAGACCCCAATGGTAAAACCTTCACCGTGAGCAGCTCAGTGACATTCCAGGTTTCCCGGGAGGACGACGGGGCGGACATCGTGTGCTCTGTGAACCATGAGTCTCTAAAGGGAGCTGACAGATCCACTTCCCAACGCATTGAAGTTCTATGTATGTGGTGGGCTTGTGGGTGAAGAAGGGTCAGGTATGAAATGGGGGGAGGGGACGAGAGTGCACGTGGCTACACGCAGCACCTCACACAGATCAGCGATGAGTCCACGGGTGACGGCACCAGGCTAAGGGTCGGCAAGCTTCTTGGGAGAGGGCCCAATAGCAAGTATTTGAGGCTTTGGTGGGGGGGCCACACAGTCTCTGTCTCAACAACTTAATTCTGCTGTTGCTGCAGGAAAATAGCCATAAACTGTATGTCAGCACATTAGTGTGGCTGTGTTCCCATAAAGCTTTATTTACAAAAACACACAGCTGGCAGGATTTGGCCCCAGGGCAAGTTTACCAAGTCCTGAGCTAGGCCAGGGATGTACCACTAGACCGTGAGCTCTGGCGGCGACTGTAGCAAGCCTGGAATTGGAAGACGCAGGGCTGGTCTCCGCTTCCCCCCGTCCCCCACCGCTAGGGGCTGTGCCAGCTTAAGGAAATGGCTTCGTCCAGTGAGCTGGACTCTTTCTTTCCTCTAAGAGAAGATGAACCTGGTGATCGCTAAGGCTTCTTCCTAGACCAACACACTGTGATTTCAGGATCCCAGATCTTCCCTGTGGTCCTCATCGTCTGCCCCAGCCCCCAAAACCAGAGGGTTCTCGGGTTTCTGACCTACAATGACCACCATCACTGTCCCTTCTCCAAGCCTTTCCAAGGGTCCTCATTTCTCTGTGGACTCTGCCTTGAGTATGGACAGGAAACTTTCACCCTCTCGTGAGAAACTGGAAATTTTCTGAGTGCGGGAACCAAGAAAAAAGAAAAAGTGCAGAGACAGAGTACAGAGAATCATAAAACAATGCATTTCTTGTCCTGACTTCTCTAGAGGCTGGTCATTATCCTCAAATAACTCAACTGCTTAACCTTCTCTTTTATGGGAGATCCAGGACTGACTCTGGTGCCCTTTCAAATCATTAGACCCCTTGCTGAAAGCTGGATGTGAGGCAGGTTTCCGGGGGTGCCCCTTTCCATTTGGCTGCAGATGGCCCGGATTCCTGTGAGTGGGACTGCCGCTGACTGGCTCTGCCTCTTTGACCAAAGCTTGCCCTCTCCCAGGGGCTGCTGTGTGCTTCACTGATTAGCAGGAGGGTCAAGGGGAAGATCCCGAGGAAAGAACTCAGCAGACTTCAGAGTTCTCAATCACCCTAAGGTGTTTCTCTGCTGATCGGTCATGCGTGCGGGGCCCCCGGCCTTGGGGTCCCCTCTCCCATGTCCGAACCCCACAGACTGCCCTGCCAGGTACTAGATCCTCTGGCGCTGACTCTCGAGGCCCAACGGTGATCAGCAGTCAGTCAACAAGCGCTAGACTCCAGGCAAGGCACTAGAGGCTTCGATGGGGGTGGGGCCCCCGTATTCACTAACGTATGCACTAACTCACCCGGCCTGATCTCTTTGTCCTCTTTGATTTGACGGAAACACGTTCATAAGCAGGTGGTTAAGGTTGGCTCTGTCCGCAGGGGAAGCTCAGCGCCTTTATCTGTTGTTCTAAACCAGCCTCTGGCTGTATTTGAGCAGCCATCTGGCCCTAGCCTCCTAGCAGCCCTCTGGTGCCCGTGGCAGATGCCATCCTCTCTTCCCAGAGCACATCTCTGCAGCCTAAATATGACCCCCATCTCTTGTTGTTGGGAAACTCTTCCTTCACTTTTGCTCTGACCCCTGAAAACGATACTCGGCGCTCACAGGCTGCTCCCTAGGAGCAGAGGAGAGAGGGTGGGGAGATTGTGAGCTCAGGAAACGACCCAGGTCAAGTTCACTGGCTCCATCAGAAATGTGCATGAAGTCCCACTTCTGTGCCAGGCCCAGGTGAACCAGGGGCCTTTCTCGGCTCTCTGTTAGGACACTCCTTCGGTGTCCACCACAGACAGAGCTTCAGAAATCCTACCTCTGTGAGGTTGCAATGCAAATCCTGTGCACACTGAGTAGTAACCATGGACTTTGCTCGTGAGACATTGGGGCAGGAGGTCTGTGTCCCCAGCCCCGCCCACGCCTGAGACAGGTAGGAGTCGAAGCCTTAATGCACAACAGGGTGACGGCGGGACTGTGGTCCTTGGTCTTCTCCTGGACGGTGTGGCAACGGTGCACTGACATCATTTCCTTCTCCACAGACACACCCACGGCGAAGATTAGGCCAGACCCCCCGCACCCTCGCGAGGGCCAGAAGCTGCTGCTCCACTGTGAGGGGCGTGGCAATCCCGTGTAAGATCTGCTTCCGGGCCTGACACCTCCACACCTCAGACCGCGATCTCCCCTTGCAGTCTCCCCGTCTCCCCCTCGTTCTCAGCCTTTTGCTTTCCCTGCCCTTCGCCGTCCATCCCTGGACGGCATCTCCTGCAAAGCCGCAGAAGAGGGGCCCTCCCCAGCCGCCCCCGAGGTCCCCATGGGAACCACCAAGACACAGCCAGACATGAGTTAGGAAACCTCCCTCATCCTGGGGTCAAATCCCGAAGGGTCACCCCTCCCTTCAGCAGCTTGATCCTGGGTCAAACCGTCATTGAGTTCCTCCTCCCAGATGTACTTTTATTGGTCCCTTTAGCCCCCTGACCTGCTCGCTCCCAAACACATGTGATTCCTCTGCCTCTGCAGCCCCCAGCAGTACCTGTGGGAGAAGGAAGGCAGTGTGCCCCCGCTGAAGATGACCCAGGAGAGCGCCCTCATCTTCCCCTTCCTCAACAAGAGTGACAGCGGGACGTACGGCTGCACGGCCACCAGCAACATGGGCAGCTACAAGGCGTACTACACGCTCAACGTGAATGGTGAGTCCTCCCGGCCCTCCCGGCCCTCCCCGGGCATCCCCCTCGCCTGTCTGCCCACCCCACGCTCTGTGACTTCCTCTCCTGAGAGCAGCCCTCGCTGTGCCTTGAGGGCAAGAGGGCCGACCGTGGGAGTATGGAACTCGGGCTCTAGGTCTGCTCTGGAATGTGCAAGACGGACGCCGTCAGCAGAATGGCGGGCTCCGGTGAGCCCTAGCGGTGCCCCTACCCCTCCTCTCCCCGGGGCAGCACTAACTACGCCTCTGTGTGGAGAGGCCCCAGAGTCTCGCCAGGGCTGGTGTGGGGGTTCCCCTCTCCAGGGGCCTGTGCCAGGGCTGCTCTTCTGGTGACCGGCAGGGGACCCGTGGTGTCACCGCCACTTCCTGGCCGCAGACAGGGTAGGGTGGGTTCAGGCAGAACACAGACGCCCGTTGGTATGATGCGGAGACACTGGTCACTTTCTCCGAGGTCTTATCTCCCAGAGACACCAGTGATGCTTCTTCTCTGAAATTCTTCCCACAGCTGTGACCACAGAACCTCAGGAGCAGTGACAGGCTGGCACAGAGGTCCCCTTATTGGAGAGCAGGCAGGATTTTTGAAGATCCTAGTGGCAGCGGGGTCCTGTCAGAAAACCTTACAAGCTCAGAATAGGGGAAATGCATTGTCGGGGGAACACTAGAGGCTCCCGTACCGGAAATGCCCATTCAGTCAGTGAGGTGACAGATAAGAGACCTGAGACCTGGGGACCGGGGTGTTTGTGCAGATGGGGTGATTCTGACTCCAGGGTCAGAACTCAGCTCGTGGGAGCTGCCTCAGCACCACAGACAATGCTGGTGTAGGATGCCAGCGGTGAGGACCAGCGTCAGCCCCCAGAGCTCCCCCGGCCAGTTCTGAGGGTGACTGCCAGGGCGGTGAGAGAGTGTTCCTGGCCCCTGCGGTTGGTGGTTGGTGTCCCGCCGGCCCCTCCCCCACGGTCCCGTCTCACTGCGACCGCGACCAGTGCTGACACCCGGCGGTGGGAGGAGGCTCTGCAGCTCCTTCCCGGGGACTCCAGAGCAGCCCTGACCCTATCAACAGGGAAGGGAAAACAGGGAGTTAGTTCCAGCAGAGACAGCGATCTGCAACTGAAGACCCAGAGGTCCTTTTGGCCATGGGAAGCTCTGTTTTTCTGAGGGATTTCCCTTTCCATAGCCTCTGGAACAACTATCCAGGATGATGATGATGATGATGATGATGATGATGATTTTTTTTTTTTAAGATTTTATTCTTTTATTTGTCAGAGACAGAGGGAGAGAGAGCAAGCACAGGCAGACAGAGTGGCAGGCAGAGGCAGAGGGAGAAGCAGGCTCCCTGCGGAGCAAGGAGCCCGATGCGGGACTCGATCCCAGGACGCTGGGATCATGACCTGAGCCGAAGGCAGCTGCTCAACCAACTGAGCCACCCAGGCGTCCCTATTATTATTTTTTTAATGTGAGACTGTGTGCACCTACTGCCTGGGAGAAAGACAGGGGCGACGTCCCTCTGCTGCTTCCCACTCAACACCTTCCCACCCACCCCACCGTATCATGGAGCCCCTAGGCCCATCCTCTCTCTCCCTCCCCAGCAGAGCATAAAAAATCAGAACATAAATGTTTTCTTTTCCAATTAGGCGTAGACAGTCAAGGAACGAAAAAGCTGGCCCAGTCAAGCTCGAGGAGACGTGAGGCAGGAAAGACAAAATATATAAGGAGTCAGTGAGGCATCGAGACTCAAGCTGACTCTGTAGGAAAACAGTGGCCTTCCCGTGGGTGGGACAGGTACACCTAGGGCTCATGTAATTTTGGGCGCATCAGAACTGGGTCCCAGGCCTGGGCGCTGTCTCCTCGGATATTTGGGACGTGGACGAGGCTGGTGCTGACCTCGTCGTGCCTGGTCCAGTGTGCACGCTGAGGATCTACCCCCTCCCCCACCCTGCCGTAGATGCTGCCGTGGAAGGAAGATGGCGGAGACGTTGGCCATCATGGGAAGAAGCTCAGGGTGTGGGTGGGGGAGGGGCATCCATGAAGGAAGTCCTTGACTTTCCCACAAGCCTCTGGAGGCTGGGATGTGACGCTGGAGTCCGAGGCCTCCCGGTGGAGGACTGTGATGTAGTTGGACCCCAGAACTGCTCTTCACAGGGTGACCTCAGTGCATGGCCTTCTGGAGGCACCGTCAGAGTTCCCCTTCGCAGCTTCATCGGTGTCTCGCTCTCTGTGCTTGGGGCAACGAGGAATAGGCTGGGGGCCCCCGAGAGAGGCCAGCTCTGAAGGGCAAGCAGTCAGGAGAGAGAGAGAGAAGGAGCAGTCTGATCCCCCCGAAAGTAAAAGCAAGAGCGAGAACAAGAGACGACATGGTCGTTAACAGGATGAATTTGACCAGAGCTTCCGGGCCAGAAACACAGCTGAAAGGGTTGAGTGTGAGCAGATCTGTCAACTTATTCACAAATACACAATTTTTAAGGAGAATTACTGCATTCCAGACGGGGTGTAAGAAAGAAGAGTGCAAAACCAGGCATGTCCCCTTTGCTGTTTGGTCCGGTCCGCTCAGCGGATGTCAGCCCGTGTCCTGTGCCGTGTCAGGCGGCCCACGACCGGGCCAGAGATGCGCTCAAACAAGGGCTCTTCCAGGTCTGACTGTGCGCCCCCCCCCCCCCCCGCAGACCCCAGCCCGGTACCCTCGTCCTCCAGCACCTACCACGCCATCATCGGCGGGATCGTGGCGTTCATCGTCTTCCTGCTGCTGATTCTGCTCATCTTCCTGGGCCACTACTTGATCAGGCACAAAGGTCAGAGGCAGCGGGGAGCCGGGGTGGGGGGTGGCGGGCAGGGAGGCAGCAGGGAGCTGGCTGCTCGACCTCCTCTGGGGACTCCACTGGCCCTTGGAGGGCGAGAGGAAGAAAGAAGACAGCCAGCCCTGTGATGACTGAGCACCACCAACCCCGCAGTAGAGCCCCATCACTTGGTGATTCTCCAAGTCAAAGGGACCCTCCATCTCAGTCCACGCTGCACCCCCCGCCAGCCCCCGCCCTGCCGCTCTGCCCCCAGGGCCTCCTGCTCGGAGAGGAGACCTGCCGGTCCCATCTCTTTCTGCACTGGCTTCCTTTCTCCACTCTTTGTCCTTCCGTCCCACAGCGTCTCTGCTCCTCTCCCGTTTCCACGCCTGCCCACTCCTCAGACTTTCCCCTCTGTGCTACTTCAGCCAGCAGCCCCGCTGCACGGCTGATCCAGACCTCAGCTTCCTGTTCACGGCTGACCTGCAGTTTCCCTGTCCCCACCTAGGGTGTGCATGTGTGCACACACATGGAGGCACATATGTGCACACACATACACAGACGGGAGCACAGAGGTCCATGCCAGTACTACACGTACAGGTGCACACACACCCGCGCACACGTACCCACAGGTACACACAGACATACACGCACCTATCGGCACACACCTGTACGCTCATACACACCTGCACACACGTACCCACACATGTGCACACACATGCGTGCACACCCAGGTGTGCACATGCACACTCGTGCAGACTTGCGGGCGCATAGGCGCATGCATACACCCACACACACGTACACACATGCACACACGCATGCACACATGCACAGATGTACACGCAGGTTTTTTCTTGTTTTATGAATGAGATTCTAGTTAAGGGCAGCATTCAATCACTGTCCATGGGTGTGGTCAGGTGATGGGTGTTGGCAGCAGGATGGAAACTGGCTCAGGTGGGGACCTAGAGAGCTCCAGGCCGGAGAAATGTTGCAGGAGCAGGGGGGGGCAGTGCGCCATCAGGGCAGGGGTTGGGGGTGGGCTTTGGAGGAGTGGAAACTGCTCCTGCGACTGACGGAGGGGTCTCTCGGTCTGTGCAGGAACCTACCTGACACACGAGGCCAAAGGCTCTGATGACGCCCCAGATGCAGACACGGCCATCATCAACGCAGAAGGCGGGCAGTCGGGCGGGGACGACAAGAAGGAATATTTCATCTAGAGGCGCCCGGACCCCCCCTGCACCCCAGGGGCCCCACGGGGACTGCTGGGGCCATCACCAACCTGGACTTGTACAGAGCGACCCCAGGGCCGCCCCTCCCGCTTGCTCCCCAGCCCCCCCCACCCCCCTGTACAGAATGTCTGCTTTGGGTGCGGTTTTGTACTCGGTTTGGAATGGGGAGGGAGGAGGGCGGGGGGGAGGGAGGGTCACCCTCAGCCCTTTCCGTGGCTTCTCTGCGTTTGGGTTATTATTATTTTTATAACAATCCCAAATCAAATCCGTCTCCAGGCTGGAGGGCCAGGGGTCCTGGGTGAGGAAAGCAAAACCCTGGAGTGTAGGAGGAGAGCGAAGGCGGAGGGGTAAGGATAGGGAGCCAAGCCGGGCTGGTGTGGGGGCCCTGCCCCGCAGCTCTCCGTCCTCCCCCGCTTCATGGCCTCCTGGGGGAATGGGAAGTGGTGAGCAGAACCTGGAGGGGCTGGAGGGGGCTTTTCCTCTGCTAGTCACGCACCTCAAGTTACGGACAGGGAAGCGGGCCGCCCGGTCACCCCTCCTCCTCCATGACAGGAAAGGGGTGAATGGGGGTCCCCAGGAGGTGTGAGCCAGCAGGTGGAAGGCAGCCATGCAGGGACCCAGGGCTCCCACATGGGAAGGACACAGGTCCCTGCCAGGAGGGGGTAGTTCTGCAGGGGGAGGCTGGCGGAGAGGGGCCTCTACCACTTGCACCCGATGTCCAGTGAAGCCCGGCCCCAGGGGCGAGCGCTCTAGCAGCTGTGGGAGAGGCGCTGCTGCGGGCCCCTGGCTCTGACCCGAGCCCTGACTGTCGCACGGCAACCGCTGCTCCCGTCTTGTACGGCCTGCCCTGCCCCTTCCCGCTCCCTCAGCAGCCAGGCAGACGTAACAACAAAAATACTAAAAGGAGCTTCAGTGCACTGAGCTGTGTCCTGCCCAAACGAGGGGAGTGATGTGAACTCTGTGAGCGTGTGGTTCTCGTGTTTGTGCCTGCATCTGTGTGTGTGCACGCGTGTGGAAGGGGGGCGGAGGGAGCGCCCAGGCGGGTGGGGGCTGCGGGACGCTTCGCAGAGGAGGGCTTCAGGCGGGGAGGGCTCTGAGTCGGGCTGTGGACCTCACCTGGGCTGTGGCTCCGTGCCCGTGTGTCCCGGGTCGCCCTCGGTGCCCATCTGTCATGGAGAAAACAGTCCCAGGGGGTGTTTTGCTCAGTTGTCCATCTCATCTGTCCCTGCCTCAGTTTCCCTTCTCAGAGCCACAGAGTCAGGGCCACAGCCTTTGCTATGCACCCCTCAGGCCTCTCCCCGGCACTGACCCTGGAAGGACCACTGTCACTTCTTCCCCCCCATAGTCTGACCCCGGGGGGCGAGGGCCGGGAGCGAGCCTCTGTCTCCTTCCCATCTCCACCCGCTTTTGATTTTCTGTCTTCCTGCACTGCCGCTGTGGAGATGAGGTCGCTCGCCCCCCTGTCCCGGCGGGGCCCCACTCACTTCTCTGCTGCAGCCGGCAGGCCTGTCCGCCCCCCTCAGTTCAGGTAATATCCTCGGGATTCTTCCAGCCGATGGTTAGGGCCCTTGGGCAGCACGGGCACCCCCCCCCCCCACACACACCCCTCAGCCAGGGCCTCCCCCCTCACAGCAGCAAGGCAGCCTAGGGCCCCAGGCCTGTCGGCTCCCTGTCTCCCAGCACCCGCTTTTGGGAAAATGACCTTTCCTCTTGGAGCTGAACCACTCTGTCCATATTACACAGAAGCCATATTTGTACGGGGGCGGGGGGGCGGGGCTGTTGTGCTGTGTGTGTCTGTCTGTGGGTGGGGGAGGGAGCAGGGAGGGGGTCGTGTATCTTTATAATCTTTCTAACTCTCCTGTGCTAATCTCCGAGGGGCCACCCTCAATATATCTGGATTATCCGTGTCGCCCGCTGCCTCCTTCTTGCTGCTTCTGCTCCAGACGGGGGGTGTGCGCGTGAGGGGGGTTCTGCTGTTGTCCCCTGCGCCTGGGCCCCCCCCCTCAGGGGTGGCCCCCTCTCCCAAGGGCATCCCTGCGCGGAGACAGCAGAGCTCTCCAAGGGAGAGCAGGCTGTTCACCCCCTCCGGCAGGGTCCTTGCTTTCTCGCGTGGTCGGGGAGGGGTGTCTGCCTGCTCCCCGCTGCCCCCCACCGGGTACCGGAGAAGGACACAGTGACGGCAGAGACGCCGCTGGCCCCACAGCAGGACAGACCCTCCCCAGGGCTACTGTCTAGCCCCGCTCACGTTCACGTTGAACATGAATCCGGAGCAGTCATCCTGGGAAGAAAGGGGTTGGCGATCTATGTAAGGCACCCACCTTTGCCTCTCGGCTCCCCTACTCTGGCTCCATGCACCCCTGCCTGAATGCAAAAGGGCTCCTGGTGAGATTGCGTTGAAACACCCCAGGCTTTCCTGGAATGAGATAGTGTCGCCTAACCAGCTCCTGAGACCCCGTGACCCGAAGGTCTGGCCGTTTCCCCACCCAAGAAAATGCAGGGAAAGAGCAGAGACTGTGCAGAAGCCCTGGAGGGGTGAGGCTGCCCGCAGCAGAGGTGTGGGTTCTGGGGCCTGCATGTGCAGAGTAAATGCTTTCACTCTGCCAGCCGGGGAGAAACAGAAGCCCCACCCCTGTAAGGAACTGCACACATCGCCCAGAGGCCCGCCAGTGAGTCCGTTCAGAGCCTTTCTATGCCCAACACAAATATGATCGAGAGCGCCCCATGGGCGACAGTCCCATTGTAGAATGTGCTGCCCCATTGTCCCCCAGAGCCTGCTTTAACTCGTCAGACAGCGCATCATGCTTGGTATGGAGAATGCGTCCGCGGCGCCCATAGGTGGCTAGACCAACGCCCAGCCGCTCCCTGAAGCAGCTTCCTCACACAGCCTTGACCGCTGGCCCCCAGCCCTTCCTGTCCTCACGCTGAAGCACCCAACACCCACCTACCGCCTAGCCCTCGGCTATGTGCTCGCGACACACAACACACACAGCCACACACAGAGACGGCATGCGCAGCGCAGGGCTATCAACGGGGGCCGGTCCGACCTCGGGCACCACTCACAGCCCCTCCCTCGAATGTCCCCCTGGAGCTGTCTTTCTTTGGATCCAGTTCAAGGGGTGGAGACTCGGTGAGAGTCATCAGCTGCCCCTTCCCTCTGCCTTCCCAGCAGGTCTCTTATCTCTGTCTCACAAGTCACCCCTGGCCCCTCTTCCTTCCTGGTGCTCGAAGACTCCATCCCTGCTGGAAACCCCCCTGGCTTCTCAGCCCCGCTTTCCACCTTCGGGAAAACACCCGCTATCTGCCGGCCATCTTTTTCCTTTCCTGAGTGCAGGTCCCCACCAGTGAAATCCAACCTCAAAACAGGAAGCCCCGGGCGATTGCCCCTTCTGGGCCTGAGCTTGAGGCGGGCCATGGGTGTGGGGCGAAGGCTTCCTGAATGCCCGGCTCCCCCCCACTGCCTATCCCCTAGCCCTGCCCAGAACTGATGGCCTTCATTAGCCCCTGGCACTTATCTTGGAGCCGCAGCCACCCACGGGACGTTCCCAGCCCTTCTCTCTGCCTGCCCTTAGCCCGGCAGCGCCATGGGGAACTGTCTGCAGCACCAGGTGAGTGTGGGGCTGGGCCCACAGTCCTCCATCTCTTTCCCCCACCACCTCTTTCTGTCTGCCCCAGGGCCTTTGCACCTCTTTCCTTCTCCCCTCGCCTCTTACCCTTCCCTCTGTTTCCTTCTCCTCCTTCTTACTCTGGGCTCCGGGGTCCCTCATCCATCCAGGTCCCTGGCGCCCTGACCCGGACCTTGTCCGGCTCTCGCAGCCTGTCCGTTCCCGTCCCCTGCTCTTCCTCCCAGGCTCCGAGGCTCCTGTGCCATCCTTTCCTGCTGCCCCCACTGCATCCCCTCCTCCAGGCTGGCCTCCGCTCCATCTCCCCCTCCGGCTCCCTTTATTCCCAGGGACTCTTGAGCGGGGTAGACAGATGATCTGACTGTCCCCTCTGGGGCTGTCCTCCAGGTGGCGAATGAGGACGCTACTAAGTTCACCTTCGAGGATGACATTTGGGATGACTTTAATGATTCCTATGACCTGAACTATAACTACAGCCACGTGGACGCCGCTGCCCCCTGCCGCTCCTGCAGCCTGTTGGACGACTCCTCCTTGCCCTTCTTCATCCTCACCAGCATCCTGGGCATCCTGGCCGGGGGAGCCATCCTCTTCGCCCTCCTCAGACCTCTCTTCCACTGGCAGGTGTGCCCCGAACGGCCTTTCCTAGTACAGCTGGCCGTGGGCAGCACTCTCTTCAGCATTGCGGTGCCCTTCCTGGCCCCAGGGCTTAAAGAGCTCCAGGGCACCCCTCTGTGCCACCTGGCCCACATGGTCTGGTACGGCTCAGCCTTCGCCCAGGCTCTGCTGATAGGGTGCCATGCCTGCCTGGGCCCCAAAATGGGCACAGGTCAGGTCCCCAACCTCACTCTGAGGCTTGGTGTGGGACTCTGGGGAACGGCTGTCCTGCTGGGGCTGCCGGTCACCCTGGCCAGTGACACTTCTCGTGGATTCTGCTCCCTGACATTCAGCAAGAGCCACTGGTTTCTGCCGCTGTCACACGCCATTGCCTGCTGCGCCGTCTTCACCTTGCTGCCGCTGGGTTTGCTGGGAGCCAAGGCGATAATGAAAATACGGAGCAGGGGGCAGCGTCCCTGGGCCAATGTCCTGTGGGCCTGGTTTGTGTTCTGGTGGCCTCATGGGGTAGCTGTGGGCTTGGACTTCCTCGTGAGGTCCAAGGCCTTGGTCCTGTGGACATGTCTGGCCCAGCAGGCTCTGGACTTGCTGCAGCACCTGGCGGAGGCCCTGGCCATTCTGCACTGTGTGGCCACACCCCTGCTCCTGGCCCTGTCCTACCACCAGACCGCACGTGCCGCCCCGCCCCCCCTGCCCCTGAGACGGCCTTCTCATCTGGACGCCCAGGGAGGAAAGTCCTAGCTCTCTTCCTGCCTGTCCACTTGAATTAAAGTCTACGCTGCTTTAATGAAGCTGTGGTTTCTTATTTTATCTGGGGACGTAGAGCAGGCAGGAGAATGGAGAGAAACCGGACCTTCCTGCTGGCATCCGTTTCTCTAGCTGGCCTGGGGAGAAAGTGAATGACATACAAACTTCCTCAGGGTGCAGAGATGTTCTCCAGAGGTATGAGGTTATTGCCGTCTCAAAGGGGAGGAGATTCGCCTGAGTATGAGGGGAGCAGGGGGCCTGAGAAACCAGAAGAGATGGAGGAGGAAGAGCACCTGCTCGGGAAAGCAAATGAAACAGGACTCAAAACAGGAGAGAGAAGACCAGAGGAGAGAGAAGAGCCGAGAGCATGGCCCCCGTCCTGTCCGACTTGTCTAGCCTTCCTCTCGGACTACTGTCTCCCGGACCGCTGTTGGCTTTGCTTAGAGATCAGGCAGAGCAGCATCCCAGGGGGCCTCACTTTGTCCAGGGAACATATCAAGACAATTCCAAAAGCCACTTCTTAGGAATCATCTCCCCGAGGTTTGTTTCTCGGCAGGACACTAATCCCTGTGTGTGTGAGTGCGCATGTGCATGTGCGTGTGTGTGTGTGCATCTGTGTGTCTCCATCTGTTGGAACCTACATCTTGCTGGGTGCAAGCACGGAATCGCACCGGTCCACACGCGGGGCCGCCTCGGCACCTCGGCCTGCGCCGCACCCCTGCGTGCCTTCCCTCAGACCCTCCCTCCTGCAGGCTCCTCCCTCTATCCTTGTTTTCCGAATGTGGAATCAGGATTAATGACTCACTCCCTTACCCAAATGGGCTTTCTTTCCCCTGGCTTCTATGCTGAGCCTTCTCTGGGTGTCTGTGTGGGATGCATACAGGGAACTAAAAACCAAGAAGTCAAGGGGGTTGAGGCACTTTGAGGGGAGGGGCCTGATCTGACTCGTCTTCTGCTTAGAATCCTCTGGATTTTTCCCCAGTTCAGCTCCTGAAAAGGGTCTTTCTTTCCATCTGTCACACCACAGCCCCATGTCCTGCTCATAGTCATAGTCCTGGAGGGTTTTTCTCCAAGTCTGGGTAGTGGTTGGAAGGACAGTGGATAAGCCCTCTCCGTAAGGGTGAGAACTTCGGCGGCCACCGACAAACTCGCCCTCTGCCCAAGAGGCCACGTCCCCAAGGTGCCTCCAACCCAAGTGAAAGCTGGGCAGACTTGAAGGTGCCTCCCCTCTGTCTGAGCCCCGACAGCCTTCCCGTGTTGTACAGATGTGCTCTAGCCGCTCCCCCTGCGCCGGCTCCGCTCGACTCTGGGCTTGGAGACACTGCGAGAGCGCAGGAGAGGCCCAGGCCCAGCCGGAGCATCCTCGGGAATTTTCCCAGGTGGGTGCGTGACAAAGCCTCCGACCCCCCCCCCCTCCCGTCGCTTAGCAACCGTCAGGGTAGCGGCTGATTGGTGCATCCTAAATTGAAAGGCGGGACTTAGGGCCGGAGCCGCAGGAGGCGTTCGTTCTGAGACAGGAAAGAGAAGGAAAATGAAGAAAAAAGAGAGAATTTACAAACCTAAATTATGCTAAGGCCTCCGACCACAGTTCGCGAAGGCGGCACAGGGATTGCTCTCTCAGCCGCTTTCCAGAGAGGACTTCTCGGAACCCGCCAGCTCCTCCCCCTCTGCATCCTACCTGACATCCCTCCACAACCCCCTCCTCCAACGACACCGGACACCCCCCCACCCCCGCTCAGGGCTCTGCCTGAGAGGCTGACCTAGCGGAGGGGAAGCGCAGGGTGGTCCCAAACCTTCCAGGGTCAACCTGATGCTCAGCGGGCTGTCCCCCGCCTCCGGGGCGCTGTGCAACCCGGCCTGGCCCCAGCCCCGGCGACCCCAGCCCAGGAGACACAAACTGCGCCTGCAGGGTCTCGCTGGAAAGAAGCCCAGAGAGCCCCCTATCACATCCCTCACCAAGCCAAGGCCGAGGCAGAAGCCCGCGGCTGATAAGAGGTCCCTGAGGCTGGGGAGGGAGGTCTGGGGAGGGCCTCCGCACACTTATCTCCCGCCCAGCCCACCCCTGCCCTGCCGCTTTACCCCAGTCCTTCCCCGCAACCCTTTCCTGCACGGTCTCCTGCACTGGGATGCTTCTTCTGAGTCTCATCCCGACCTCGGGTGTTTCTTCAAGGCTTTCGTGGGGTCCTCCCAAGCCCAGGCTGTCACCCCAAGCCACTAACCCACCCACCACCTGCCACCAGCTTCCCCAAAACTGGTCAGAACCTGGCATCTTCCCAACAACCCCTCAGGAACCCAGCTCCTGTTTCCTGAGAACCCTTCAGAATTTCATCTTAGGGTTGGCAGGGACGTTCCCTGTGTCTGAGTTAGGGGGCCTCCGGGCTAGGGGAACAATTGTTTCCCACAGAGAAGAGCAGGGAGCAGGCCAGCATGGGGCGCTCACCAGGCCCTGGGGAAAATCCACCTGCACTCCTGGAGGGAGACTTATTCCTTTGGGGGAAGACTGAAGATCACAATGACACCCACAGATCATTTATTCCAGGCCCGGGGCCCCTCCCAGAGGTTGTAGGAAACAGATACCTGTGCTCACACCCTTTTCCCCACTCCCATGTCCTGACCCCACAGCCCCATCATCATCTTCCCCCAGAGGTGGCCCTCTGGGAATTCTGATTGAGAACTTCACTGGGATTTCAAATCCAATTCATCGCCAGCTCTAATTGCCAGGGATTTGCATGAAAACCATCGTATGCTATCTAATTATTCTGACAAGAGCAGCCCGCCGTCTGGGCACAAGGAGAATCGCAGCTTTAATTAACAATAATGCACCTTGTAGACGAATGTGACTGTTTAGGTTAATTAACAAGTCCAAGTCCTTCCAGATCGAATCCGCACATCTTCTGGGTGATTTGGGCAGGTGGGACATGAGCCAGGAGACAGGACCGGTTGAGAAATGAGTTCAGCAGAGGTGGGCGTCAGCTTTCTCCTCCCCTGTGACTACCGGTTGGTTGTAGGATCTCCAGAAAGCCCCTTGAAAAGCTGGTTCAGGGGAATTAGAGGGGCACAGCTGTAGGGGATTTCAGCCGTCTTGATGTTACACTTAGATTTAGGACATCTTTCAGACACAGTTGTATAAATGGGAGGAAGAAGTCGTTGCAGTTCCTCAGATGTGCCTAATGCACCGTCCAGGTGTTTGGGAACCAGGCTCTCAGCATTAGAGCCCCATCTACCCAACACTGCCAAGTCTCTCTGCCTTTCCTTGTATCACATTTTGGGAGCACTGAAAGTTGCCTACTCCCAAGATTCCCAGATGATGTTCCAAGTCCCAGCTTTGTCCTCCTCCAGGCTAATGGTTTGAACCTTTTCCCGGCGTCATTCCCTAGGTTCTGAAAGAATGATACACTGTCTATGGCTGCAAATGGCCTCTTTCTGAAGGACCTGAGCCTGCTTTTCTCCCTCAAAGTCGGGTATTACTAATGCTTGGGGAAGGGGAAATCCTAAGTCTCTTGGAAAATCCAGTGAAAGTGATGAATCTCTCTTTAGGAAAATAGAATATTACACTCACAATTTGGCATGGAGTTCTTCCCCACAGCCCTTGGAGTTAAACTCAACACAGGAATTTCCGTGATCAGACAGTGGCTTCGTCTCCCGCTTGCTCAGGAAGCTTGAGGCCCAGGGACCTAAAGTACTTTCTGTTCTCTGAATGGGCAAGTCCCGTTTCTACTCTGGGCTTTGCACTTGGCGTCCCTTCTGCCAGAAACGCTCTTCCCTGTGCATTTTCCGTGACTGGCTCCTTCTCATCCTCCAGATCTGAACACAAATATCACCTGTCCTGACATCCAATGAGAGAGAGCCCCCACCTACCCGGCCCTGTTACTCTCCACCAGCTCACCGGGGATGTTTCCAGCATGGTGTGTATCACACTCGGAAACTGTCTCCTTTCTTCATTGTTTAGTGGCCAGTTTCCTGCTCCTCTGCACCCCTCCACCCCCAAAAACAAGTGTCAGGAATGTGGGAACTTTTTCTCTTTTGTGACTAGAAGTCAGAGCTCAGGAAGTAGGTGCTAAGTATGTGAATTAATTAACTTCACACAAATAAATTGTAGTGCTCCAACCTGGAGGGCTTACAGGCCCCTGGGACTGAGGAATAAGTAAGCACAGGATTCCCCCAGAACAAATGTCAGGACATGGCGCTCCTCCTCCCGAAGGCCTCCAGGGCATCTCTCCCAGCCCTAAATCATCTGTGGGCTGAAGAGACCAGAGGACCATCAGCACAAGATTTCTGGCCTGGGTAGACGGAGGACAGTGGGGGGATGGGGTGAGTGGGGGGTGGCCTTCGAGGGGGCACTTCTACATAAGTGATGAATCACTGAATTCTGCTCCTGAAACCAGCACCACACTCCGTCTTAACGAACTTGAATTCAAATAACGGCTCAGAAGAAAAAAAAATAAAAATAAAAGATTTCTGGCCTGAGAACCTGTTTTCTGTGTCCATGAGGGCCAGCGGCAGCCAGGGGACTCTGGACTCCCCACAGGCCCCAAGCCCAGGTCGGAGGAGCGAGGCTCACTTTCCTCTGGGACAGTACAGCTCCGGGCGGCAGGGGAGGGCTGGAAGGCCTGTCACTCTTCATCTTTACTTGAGGGAAAGTGAGTCCCCAGGGACGTCCCGAGTTCAAGGAGACAGTCTTCCAGTGGCTCAGAATCCAATTTGGAGTCCAGCAGCCTTCTCAGATTTGATCACACTCAGGGAGGGAGCCCACACTCTGCATGGACCTACGAGATGCTCTGGCCTCCCTGCTGCTGGCTTTTTATCCTTCCTTCTCCTCCGCTTCAGTTCCAGCTCAGCCTGTGGCCCCCACTGCCCATTGCCACTGCCCCCTCCAGACCTCTGGGCTCTGGCTCCTTCTCCAGCCTTCTGGAACCCATCCCCACCCACCGTGGCCGATTCATTCTCTCTGCAGTTCTGGGCCCTAGGTCAGGTTAACCCTTTAAGGCACTTAGGGGTATGTAACGCATTTCATTTAAAGGATGTACTGAGTGACTCCTAAAGTCAGCACACTGGGAGAGGTCCCAGAAGACCCAAAAAGAACCCAGACACAATTGCAGACATCGACATCTCCCTGAACCCACCTGGCCCCTCCCTTTATCTCTCCCTTCTTAGGTTCTCAGGACTTCTCAGCTCTCTCCTTAATAACCTTTCACGAGTCTGGGTCCCAGGACACATGGACACCCCGCAACATCCTTGGTCACCTTGATGGCTCAGTCCCGGTCCTGGCTTCTATTTCACACCCACAGACCCTTAGCCAATCACAAAGCCCTGCATGAGCGGGTGGTCCTGCCTCTCTGGGGTGGACGGGAACATTCTTTCTGTACAGACACAGAGAAGATGCAAGAAGATACAAGAAGGGGGGGGGGTGTTTTCCCTTCACACTCTTCCAAGGTGGGTGTGGTGGATTATGAAAGTCAGTACAATGAGAGCAATTACCCAGAGGACAGGGAAAGGGTGGGGAGCTTCGGGGAAGAAAGCCCTTTACAAATTAGTCGGTCCCTTTCCGCCTGTGACCCGAGGAAGAGATGAGGATGAAGTGGACTGTCTCTGCCAGCAGCCTGCAGGCTCCAAAAGCACGCCCCTGTTTCTCCTCTGTGGCCACTCCTTGAGTCTCCAGGACAGGGCTGCTCCCGCCACCTTCTGGGCTGACTGACAAGGAGAAATCCATGGAAATCTCCGGGAGCCCAGAGTCGGAGGGACACCCACTGGGATAGCAAGAATCGCAGAAATTAAATACGAGTTAATAGAAATTAAGGCAAAACCTGTGTTTAAAAAAAAAAAAAAATCAATTGCACCAAAACAAAATGGAAGAGACCTGGCTCGACAGACGTTCTTATTAAAAAAAAAAAAAAAAAAAAAAAAAAACCAACACCAGCTTAGAGGTTTCACTTGGCCACAGGCTAAAGATGATTCAGTAGTGTGTGCGGCAGCCAAAAAGCTAATGCAGACTCAAGCTCAAATCGGGGATGAGGCAGGACGAGCCACCGCTCCTTCCTGCCCTGCCCTGGCCAGTTTGGGAACCAAGAGCTCAGCTCTGGGGCCCACACTAATGAATTAGAGCTCTTTAAAGGGGAATGGTCGAAATGACAGACCCCCACCCCTCACAGAAGGGCTGAAGGAGCAGGGGAGGTGGGTGAGACCCTGACTCTGGGTGGATGCAGAAAACACCCAGCTATCTTCATGTCACTGAGGGGCTGTGCTGTGAAGGGAACATTAGAGAAAAGTCAGCTGTAGCTTAGAACTAGGGACCCTGGGTCGGGGGGAAGTAACAGATTGGTTTAGGCTGAACGTTAAGTAAGTCTTTCTGCAGTTGGAATACAGATGACAGGGATGGGCTATGGCATCCTTGTTACTATAAAAAATACATGCACACGGACGCACTCACGTGTGTGCACACACAGTCCTCCACGCACGCACACACACACACGGAGCTCCGCACTGCTCTGTGCTCTTGTTTTACTGTGGCGAACACATGTGAGGACGGCCTGGCCCTTGTGGACTTTAGAGACAAATGTGAGCGGCAGAGATGAGACACTAAACACGCAGATAACTTGCACGTGCTTCTAAATGCTGTTACAGGAGAACAGAACTGGTATCTTGCAAGAGAATAAGAGGACAGATCTGATTTGAGTTATGAGCTCACAGTTACAGAAAGGACTCAAGCTGAGGCTGAACAGTAACAAATCATCAGACACAGCGGAGGGATCTCCCATGCACGGGGACCCAGCCAGGGCTAGTCCAACTGCTTTCCCCCAAATTGGCAGTGCATCCGAATCGCCTGGGGAGAGGCTTTCAATAGTCCTTGACTCAATTCAAGATGTTCTGAATCAGAATATTTGGGGCCAGAAGACTCTGAAATCCCTGGGATGATACGTTAAATGAAAGAGCTAGTAATTCTTTGATTCCGGTGTCTGGGTCCCACTTGTGATGATTTTAATCTCTTTGCTTGGATCCTTGAATTAAAGTCCTCTGGTTCAGAGCTAGGATACTTTGGTCTCTTCCAAACCGGGTCTGTAGAACAATGAAGGATTCTTAGCCAGATAAGCACCTGACCTGAATCTTTCCAAGAGGTGGGGACCATTCCTGGCACCAACTGCTGCAAAAACCCGAAGCTGGTGCCTGGGGTCCCTCTAGTGGCCAGAGGTGGTCACTTCGGCCCCTCGTCTCTCCAGACCCAGGTTTAGCTAGAAATTACTAGTTGATATGGGCCGTAAGAGGACAAAGGAAGGGAAAGCAGAGAAACCAAAATACGTATTTTTAGAAAGCCCTCAACAGAATTAGCATTAAGAAATGGAGGTGTTAGAATGAAGGCACCGCTGACCGATTGCATCCACCTGCCCCTTGTTGCCAAGCCTGGGATGATCCTAACCTAGACCCCCTCCACTAACCGGAGTGCACCCCTCCGCGGGACGCCCAGCCACCAGCCAGGGACTCCAAGGTCGCCTCTGTGCCCTGGGAAGGTACACAGTGGTGAGGACGCGGTGCTTGGCCGAGCGCTGGGCTGAGATGGGACGGCCAGGTCCAGGCGTTCTGAGCCCGTCACTGGGCTCTCCAGGCTTCCGTCTGCCCACTTGAGAAAAAGCTGATACTGATGCCAGTCCTGCTGCGCTCCCAGATCTGACCTGGAGATTAAATGAACTGACAGACGTGGAAGCTGTCAAACGAGTTCCAGCTCGGAGGAAATACACCACCATTAGTATTAAGGAAGAGTCTGCCCTACAGGCAGCTGGGAAAGCATCCACTGCCTTCGGGGCTGCTCACTCCCCCGGCCCATCAGCTCCGCTAGAAGGAGCTGGACTGCTGGATGCTCTCCACCTCGGCTCCTGGGTCTCCACTTGGCCCGGGGACCGAAAGGCTAACACACTATGCCCGAGACAGCCTAACAAGAAACTCCGAGGAAACGTTCCTTTAAAACAGAGGCCAGCCCCGCAAAGGCGACAATGCGGCTGTTGTAGGCATTTTCCGGGCATTTGGGCAGGCTTTGGCTGCATTACAGTATTATTTAGGGCAGAGCATAAAATGTTCTTGGACTGCCAAAAAGCAGCGATACCTCCTCCATGCTGTTTATGATACTGAGCCCTGCCCCAGGGACCCCAGTGTGACCACGCCTAAGCTCCTTGCACATGGTCGCCTGTGGTTTCTCTCCCTTGGAACACGGGTCCTTTCGGAGGCTCCTTGTTGTGGGAGAACCAGTCCGCTCGGGAGACTCTGAGCTGCCCTCAGCAATCTGGCAGTAGATTAATGGCACATGTTCTATGCCTTTGCCACTCAAAATATGGGCTGCGGATCCCAGTATTGGCAGGACTTGGAGCTTGGAGGAAATGCAGAGTCCCAGGCCCGGCCCCAGACCACGGCTGAGTCAGAATCCGCACTCTCACAGGATGCCGGGCAACTCGGGAAATTCGTTTGAGGGTGAGGAGCACTGCACGCTTCGGCGGGCGGTCACCCCCCAGCCCTCACACCCCTCCCCCAGCGGATGAAGGCCTGGCTCCTAGGATGTCCCCCTTCTTCAGTCTCCTTGCCCTCCAGACTGGACTTCAAAGTTCAGACCTTTCCATGCACTGGCTCTGCATGAGCTTAGTTCCCACAGTTTAGAAAAAGTGAGAAAATAAAAAAAAAAATAAATAAATAAAACAAAACCCACAAAAACACTTTCTCGTTCCTTCCCCGGTCCCCTCATTCCCAGAAGTAGAGACGACTGTCTCATCTTCGAAGCCCCACAGGGCACAGGTCGGAGGGCGAGGTGATGGAGAACCGACCTTCCTGCCTTTCTGCGGTTCCCATGCTCGTGCTCGGGCTGGGAGGGACGCCGGGAAGGCGACTGTGGGAAACGGTTAGCCGACCAGAGGGGCAGTGAGTGTAGGCACAGGCAGGACAGAGCATCTAGGGGCCCCGAGGCGCTGGCCGCGAGCCACAGGAAGGAAAGCATCCCTTCCTCGAGGTAGCGAAGACCACAGAGCGTCACGCGGAACACAGGGTCTCACACCAGGCCACGCAGTCAGGGGGCAGGTGGGCGCGCTCACACGTGCGTATGTGTAGAGCCACACACAGTCTTCGGCTTCTGACCCCGATCTGGGCACCTTGTCCTCTAGCAGAGGCCAAGCTTTGCTGCGTCTGGTGGCACAGAGCCGACCCCAGCAGGCGGGTCTCTGGGCAGCAGGAGGCAGCCTCGCCCTGTGACGGGAGCACCGGGTGGGCGGTGGGAGGGCCTGGCGGGTCCCTCAGACGCCTGCCCTTAGCCTTCCGCCTCTCGCCGGCCAACACCTCCTCTCACCCAGGGTTCCCCTTTTAACGCAGAGTCCCTCTAAGCCGGGCCCTGAACTAAAGCCCGGACCATACGTGCAAGCTCGTGTATTCGAGATGCCGCTGCAGGGGCGCCACGGGCCGCAGAAGAGAACCAAGCGGCCGAGGCCCATCAGGAGCCAAAGGGAGGAAGCAGCAGAGATGCGGACCCCGGGCTCCTCCTTCCCGGCCTCGCAGTTGGGCCGAGGTGCAGCTCTGGTTCACAGGGCGGGATGTGGGCACAGATCCGCCTTCTCTGGGGCCCGCGGGGGAACTAGCGTTTCTAGCCTCTTGATGGGTTTCCCGGGCCCACCATGACCCGTCCTGAGCCCACGCCCCCCGCAGCAAGAGAGATTCTGAAAACACACCCACCGTTCCGCCGGCCATCACCGGCTCCCCACCATCCTCGAGGAAAGCCTGGCCTCAGCCCGGCACAGACAGCCCTTCCTTCCTTCCTCGAACCCGCCTTGCCAGTCACGCGAAGTTCCAGACACCATGTGTGGCGAGCTGCTCCCCAAAGGAAGCCGCCTCCTATCAGGCCCGGCGCCTCTGCGTGGGGCTGTTCCCCTGGACTGAGCCCTCTCTACAGCCCCTCCCCCTTTGTCTGGCCAATGCCTACTTGTCCTCCAAGTCCGCCTCAGGTGTCCCCTTACCTGTGGCCATCCTCTGTGCTCCCAAAGCATTCTGGGATCTTAGCACCCCGGGTTATGTCACCTCTGTCCTTGGGTGCCCCTTCCCCCCAGGTTAGATGTCTGAAGGACAGAGTCTATGGCTTCCTTGTCTTTCCGTTGCTAGAACCTTGCCCAGGGCTGGACACAAAGCGTGCATTTGCAGTGTCTGTGGTATATACTGATGCATGTATGCAGGACAGAGGTCAAGTACCAAAAGGGAAAAAGGGGACCCTTAAATCAGAAATTATGCGATTTGTCGATGCAGGAATTGTTAGGACCCAGAAGAACCGGAGATCTGAACCCAGGCCCGTGTTGCCGGCTGACTTTCAAGCGTGTTCCCTTCTCGCTCGCATCCAAGCTGCTGGTGAGTCACATCCGCACGGCCCCGTTGCTCTATTTTCCATCACAGATCCCAGACATTCAGATCCGAGCTTCTGGGAGGGACCTAGAAGCGAATCAGGCTCAGCCTTCTTGTTTTCCAGCCCTCGGCTGAGCCTCAGGGGTGTGGAGGTTTCCCCGGTCCTTGTGATCCTCCCGTCAGTGCCGTAGCGGCATCACAGACAGCCGGGGTGGGTTGGGAGGGGCTGGCGATGAGGAAGGGGCCAGGGAACAGAAGGCCCGCTGCTCCTGCTCCTCCGCTTTGCCTGGCCAGATCAGGCTGATTCAAAACCAGAGACGTTTATGGGGCGGGAGCCTACCCAGGGGCCCTGCCCCCTCCCCAAAGGGCTCAACAGAGCATCTGTTTCTCCAGCCACGCCCACCGCCCAGGGGAGAACTGGACAGAATCCACCACTTGGAGCCCACTTCCTTCTGGCCTCACCACAAGGGGCCACAACCAGATGGAGAAAATAGTTAAGAGGGTCTCACATTTGCATACATTTGCATGTGTTTGCATATCCGCACAAGAACATGCGGTTCATTCTCAGGCAGTTTTCAAGTGGATGTGACTATTGCCACCAGGTTGTCATGGGTTGATTCTGCTCTTCTCACCCGCCGCCTACAGGCCCTGAGCCCCCGCACTGGATGCCTGCGTGTGGTGGGGTGGGGAGGCCAGGGCTGAAGGCGAGCAGCAGCGCCCAGGGGCGGGTGGTGGGGGAGGGGCGGCGAGGGCGGCCGGTGAGCCTCCGGAAGAAGCAAGAAGCGGCTGGATCATATCTGCCGTGCTCACATGCAGCGAACCTGCAGGGAACAGCCTCGCAGCTTGGACTCTGGGCAAGGGGCTCTCTCTCCCCTGTGGCCCTGGCAGTGCAGTACCTCGACCCCCTGGGAACGCGGGACAGTGGCCCAGGATGTGCACTGTGTGCACAGAAGCTGGGAAGCCCGGCACCAAGCTGTCCATCCCCCAGAATCTTACATTCTCCCCCTTCTCAGAACCACCCTTCATACTGTTTGGCTCACACTGCGTTATTCCCAACCATTTTTAATGGTGCCAAGGCTCGAAAAGGCCCAGAGGGGAGCCCGTTTGGTCTTCCAGGTTGTAGAACAGTGGGCAGGCCTGGCTGGGTGGTTGGAGAACGCAAGAAAGAAAGGGCAGGCTGGGTCCTCGCTGTTCTCCCTGGCACCGAGAGGCATCTGAGAAGCAAAAAAACATCAGGACTTTCCTTGTTTGGGTTGTTAAGTCAGAGAAAAGATGGTCTCTGCTGATGATTCCTGTGAGTTTGAAGATTCAGCATATAAATTAAACAAGAGTACAATTTTACCAATTGCAGAGATGCATCACTCTCCTACACAAATTTGCTGACCAAACCGTTAACAAGTGTCTTTTGGGTGCCTTCTGTAAATCCGGAGCTGACTGGCCGACCGCAGCCGGCACGGCACGCATGCTGCTGATTTTGTCGACTGAGTAGACATAGTGCGTTGACTATGACCATGAAACACAGAAATAAAAAACATACGGACCTTGCCATCCAGGTGCTCGGGGTCTCCAAAAACACTTGAAAATATCATATGAGTATTTAATAATCAAAGGGCTGTAATATGGTCATTGAAAGCAAAGGCACTGAAGACCGAGACCAGAGCTGGATTCCCAGCCATGTGACCAGGGACGAGCCCCGGGCATCTCAGGGCCTCAGTTTCTACCAGAAGTGTGCAAGCAAGCACCCCTTCCAGGGGTTCCCTGAAGACTACACTGGCCTAGCATGTGAAGTTCTCGGCACCGTGCTTGGCACTGAGTCTATGGTCAAGAAGTTGGATGCAACAGGAGAAAGCCGTAATTAAGTACCCAAATGAGTGATTTGGAGTTGGTCAATTTTTAGAATTAGAAAGAACCTTAAAAACCCTCTAATCCAATGTTTCCCAAATACTGGTCTGTGGATTCTTGCCAGTTTGTGACAAATCTTTTCTCAGTCTCCAGCAAGATGTAAACACAAAAGCCGATGTAGTAGTAAGTTGTTCTTTCTTTGGCCTTGAATTTTCTTCTTCTTCTTCTTCTTTTTAAAGATTTTATTTATTTATTTGAGAGACGGGGAGAACGAGCGTGGGGAGGAGCAGAGGGAGAGGGACAAGCAGACTCCCTGCTGAGAACAGGGCTGGATGCGGGGCTCAATCCCAGGACCCTGAGATCACGGCCTGAGCTGAAATCAGACACGTAACCTACTGAGCCACCCAGGTGCCCCGAGTTTTCTTTCTTTTAATGGGCGGATGCAAGGCAGCGGGCAGGATGGTGACTCCCACATCAGTCCTCCGTTTGGGATGATTACTGCTGGTGGTGTTCTCTTGAGGGAGTGTGAATCTAGCAGGCCAGCCTGGAAGCAGTCACCAGTCCCTCTGCCCCACGTGAACACTCCTGGCATCAGGTGCTGTCTCTGCTGGGACGTCCTGCCCCTGCAGAGCCCAGACGGGCCCCCCACACCCCGACACAGGGAAGTCCTCTTTTCTACCACTGCCCTCCAGGCGCCAGAACCCGTGGTTAACTCCATTCCAGGTCTGCGAGCATGTTGACCCCTCCTCCAAACCGCCGTTCAGTAAGCCTGGAACCGTAGTGTGGGGACCGACACGATGACGCGTGTGGCAGCACTCTAGAAAGGGTGACATGCCTTGTGACTGTCACATGCGTTGTGACGGGGGAGCCCCGTGGCCACCAGGAGGACTTGGTACAGCACCCACCCTTCACCGTCAGCTTTATTCCCCTGGGCACGGGTGGCATGGGGGTGAGTGCTCCCTGCCAGACGTCACACGCAGAACTGAGCCCCGTCCAGTCAACCACAGGGACTAAAACAAGACAGCGGCAGCAGGGGGCATCTTCAGGATGACGAGTCCCAAGACGCCCCTCCCACCCAGGGCTCCCGTTTCCTTTCTGGCCAGTTAACAGAATCCCCAAGACAGCTATGATTTTGGAGCAACGAGAAGCTGTTTTCTTTTGCCATAGGCTTCAATATCACAGCATGGGTTAGTCTACCTGCTCCCACTTAAAACTCTTCGCTTTGGACAAAAGGGCAACACAAGAAGCATTTCAGGGGAGCCTCTCAGAGCCGTACAAAGCGACTGCTTTGCCGAAGACCGAGGCATTCGGCCCTTTCACCTACTTCTAGTGCCCTGAGAAGCACTGTCCAGAGTGTGGGTCCTGGAGGCAGCTCGCCAGGTTCACATCCCAGCTCTGCTCAGTGTTGGTTTTTGACCTTGGGCCAGTGACTTAACCACTTTGTTTCTTAGATTACTCATCCGTGGGAACAAGAAAAAATGTGCACCTACTTCATCACGTTCTCCTGAGGAAACCGTGAGTTAATATATGTGAAGTGCTGAGAATGGTACCAGGCACCCAGCAAATCGTCAGTAAATACAGAGCATTAATGTTCTTCCTCGGCTTGCGGGACTATGTGAACTTGCGGATTTGCTAGGAGTTCCACTTTCCTAACATCTTTTGTGCAGGTCTTTATTCAATCTGAGCTCATCAAAGAGCTCTTTATGAAGCCCCGTGGGTTTTGTTAGCTGCCTTCTCTTTTTATCAGGATGACTCATGATTATTTTATTTGGATTTCATGTCTCAGAAGTGCCCATCCCATTAAAGAATGGAGTTCCATTACTATTTTGCATCGTGGGTCACAAGATCATAATCCTTCACTCTGAACTTTTTGAAATCGGCTCTCCTGGTGTCTGGGGTACACTGATCTGAATATTTTAATTAACTTATTCATACATTGCCTGTTTCCCAAAAGGAATGGAGATGGCCGCCATGTTTTATTAGAAGAGGGCACACTATCGTTTATTATTCGTTTTTGGAAATGCCAGTCACTTGCCTACAACAGGCACATCATGACCCAGGTCTTCTTTGCTGGTCATAATTAAGTCCTGAGTACCTGTTCCCCCTCATTGCTTTCTCTACCTACAGAGAGATTAAGTTGTCAGCAGGGCAAGGCAAGAATTCATCAGATGTTCTGCATGAGACTTCCAGCAGATGTCCTGCTAGTTGAAGTCCCTCATCACCACTAGATCTTGCCTCTCTGCCAATTTTTGCAATTCGGAGAAAGGAGATAGAGTGATATCCATGTGCCAACGGCCCATACGCCTGCCTCATCTCCGTAAGAATGAAAGTTCCCGAAAGACTCCCTTTTCTAATGGACCTGTATGCGTCCCTTAGACTCTGCTACATATCTTTATTTGTTTAAAATAAATTCTCGTCTAGACTTGAGGATGTTTCCTTGACGTGCAGCTGATTTGAAAGGAGCATCTGTGAGCCGTCCCTTTGGTATCTGACTCTGTGCGGGGGTCCGAGTACTTACCACCCTTCCGCAAAGTGGGGACCTCCTCCAGAACCTGGAGAGAAGGGAGAGCACGTGGGCTCCTGCCGGACTTAGGAGAAGCCCCCAACTCATGCTGAGTCATCACAGCTGGCCAGTCTGCTCATCTGAGCTATTAGTTGTTGGTTAGCTAAATATATTTCTGTGTCTTCCATCTGCATAGTAATTCTTGGCGTCTCATCTACCCCCTCATCTCAGGAAAGGACCGTTATTCATGGTAGTAATAATTAACGTTGCATTGGATGTAAGACCCTTGAGGGCATGGGTCAGCCCTTGCACGAATCCCAGATATCAGAGGAGGGCATGAAATCCAACAAAACAAGAACCGTCCTGTCTTGAGCATCTACTGTGTGTTGGGTACTGCTGTTGGGATAAAGATCACGAAGGTGAATAAAGCACAGCTCGTGCTCTCCAAGACTCGGGCGTGCTGGAGACAGAAGTATGAGCAGACCTCACAGTGTGGTGCCGTGAGGGCAGGACCAGAGCCGTCTCTCACCCTGTTACGGGGCACGGAGGAGAGGCATGCCGCCCGGCCGGAAGGAGAGGGCAAGTCTGCTGGTCAGAGTGGCTTCTGGTCAGTGCTGATGCCCAACAAAGCCTTCAAACTCAGCAAAATGCACTATCGTAAACAAGTGTCATCAACTTCTCTTTAATTAGAGAAATACCATTGTGGCACAAAACTAACCACTTCTTCCCCTCATTGGGAAAACGATCAATCTTTGGGTTTAAAGCCTAGACAGTAGAAACTACCCAGTAGCTGTGGATGGCCCAGGCCAGAACCTCCTTAATAGGCTTTTAGGTTAACGCTTGGGCCCTAAGGGGCCAACGCTCCTACTGTGTAAGGAGGATGGAGTCCGTCCTTGTGGAGGAGATGTGGAAAAGGGGAGGGCCCGAGGGAGACATTAGAGAGAGAGAGAGAGAGAGAGATAGAAAGAGAGAGAGAGAGAGATGCGTGTCAGGACCCTGAGATCCTGAGAAGGCAGAGCAAGGATACGGAGCCAGGAATGGCCAGGGATGAGGGACAAACGTGCAGGCTGCCTAGAAATAGTGCCACGCAGAGGACAATTCCAGCAGGGCCTGCTTGGGACTGTCCTCCTGAAGGCCAGCGAGCCAGACCACACCTGGAGGCATGATAGCTCTTGTCTGGGGACTCAGAGTCCCTGCGTGCGATCTGGCTTCTGCCTCGGAAACACCACCCAGAATTTTTCAGCCAGCGCAACAGATCCATAACATCACAGATTGCCTGATTTGACTCCCCTGCGTATACCCCTGGTGACCGAATAAGGTGATGGGAGAATTACATGGGATTTTCTTCTTTCACCACCGCTGGGGTAAGGGGCTCAAGCGCTGTGTTCAGGGGATGGGCTGAGGCAAGCTGGAGGCAGAACAAAAGGGACACCAACGGCAGACTGAGACTGGCCAGGGGAGGGGAGGCGCTCCGGGCACAGGGGAGAACACGAGGCATCGTGGTCTGAGCACCGTGTGACAGGTGGGTCATGCCCCAGTAGCACCAGGGGCACCAGAGGGCCAGACGGGCCGTGACGGGGAGGAAGGGCAGAGTTGGTCGTGGAGAGGTTTGCAGAATAACTTAGGCTGCATGTGTTTATCCAGGAGCCAACAAGACTCATAGGGAGATTCTAAGCAGAAAAATGAGATGATCTGGTTTGTATTTTAGAAGTTGTGGATCCGTTACTTTGGAGGTTGTACAGGAAGCTGGTAAATGGGCGGGAGGAGGAAGAGGCAGCCTGAACGGGGAGGGGTGGGGGAGAGGAGGCGGATCTGAGGACCGCCTGGGCGGACGAACCGGCAGGACATGCTTGCAACACGGGGCAGTGGAGGCCGTGGCCGGTCAAGGGGGGCGCCGGGGTCTGCAGCAGCGTGGAAAGTCATTGTCACCAGAACCCGCCTCGTGATGGGGGTTGGATCAACGGTAACGCAAACGCAGCCCCCTGGGGCGACGGTGGCCTTTTCTGTTATGGGCAGCGACTGGGACCGAAGTGAGCACTTCGCGGGGAGTCTAGGGACCCGATTCCGGCTTCAGTTCCTCGCCCGTGAGCTGAGAAAGTCACACCACAGCCTCCGTAAAACGGGAGGGTTTGGCCGGATAAGTTCTGAAGTCCTTTCCATCTTTGGCTTCTGAGGCAAAATACCGTGGATGAGTATTGGGAACAGAGTGTAATTTATGACAACGTTTCCGTAGGTAAATGTACTCCAAATTTCAAACAACTCACTTAAAATTAATTTTTGGAAGAGGTTTCTAACTCAAGGACTGCCAGTAGCCTCTTATATCACTTCCTTCCCCCCTCAGGTATAATTTCTTCATGAATCGATGCCTTGCCCCTCCAAAAAATTTTAGAGACGATGACCTATGCTTTGGATCCCTCTGTAATTTTGGGTGCAGTGCCAGGAAGGAACCTTTCCACCACTCCAAATTTCCTTGAGCTGAATGAAATCAGGTCTCTCTGCAGGGGCCTGATTCTGACCTCAAGGACGTCACCACTTCAAGCGCAGCATTTGTCCGTCGTCCGCCCACGGGATCAGCAAACACCTGATGGCACGTGGGGAGGGACCCAGAGAGTCAGACAGCACCAGTTCCCTCTGGGAGCGAGCAGTGCAGGGGAGGGCGTGGGACGGAGGTGCGGGCTTCCCCACCGTGTGCAGGGAACTGCGTGATGCCACGCGGAAGGGCACCGATGAGGTGACATGAGAACAGTCAGTTCCGGTGGAAAGGTAGGACACCTGTGTGTGCCCCAGTCCCACAGCTGAGCAGTCCATAGCCCAGCTGGCAGGTTCACAAGACTGCTGTGATGCAGATGAATAAGATAGCTGATGGGACACTGGGATGCCCCGGCTGCCCTGGGGGCAGATTCTGCGGGAGTAAAGCTCATTAGAAGAGTCAGCAGCCAAAGTCCAGGCAGGGGTTCACAGGGGAAGCCCCATGTGTAGAGAGCTCACCGCAGGAAACCAGCTTGCCTGGGGACCACACTCACCAGTAGACACTTAGAAGTTGTGACTTTTGGCGATTAGTTTGACTTGCCTTCTCCTCCAGCTGTGGCATCTGAAGGGTCGCGGGGAATGCCTGTTCTGTCCTGTGAAGGTCTATGGTCACAGTGAACGTTGTAGCTCATGATGACTGAATATTTGCCACGTGCCGTGTGGATGTCCAGAGCACTTCAATGTATTAATTTATTTAATCCTCACAGTGACACATAAAGGGGGTCCTCTTATATTCATTCCCTTTTGTAGCGGTGGCACCACAGAGCCACCAAGATCCTGCAGCTAAGGTGTGGTGAAGGTATCAAATCCAGGCAATTTGCCTCCTGAGCGCACACTGTTTGATCCTTATGTCCTATTAACTTCTCGTCCAGCATGAGGGCACTTTGCGAGCTGTAGACGACAGTCAGTGGGAGCCATCACATTGTTCCAATGCAGTAGGCTAACCAGTCCAGAGTAAAAAGAAGTAGGAACACAGTTGAATAGGAAAAGATGCACATTACATAAATCTTCAGCATTCCAAGTCCTCTTAGACTAGCTTCTTGGTGGGTCGCTCTGCTCAGGAGGTAAAATTAAAAATGATATGAATTTCTTCAAACTCTTAACCCTTGAAAATCACATAGGGCTGATCTAGCTTAGCCTTTTCATCGAGTATTTCAAGATAGACCCAGGAACTTAAGTGACTTGACTAAGGTCCCACAGTCGGCAAAGCAGAGAACACAGAACCATTTGGTGATTGTCAAGTTCAGAAGTAAAATAGTGGGACGCGCCCCTGAATTAATGCTGTTACGTGTCTCAGGATTGGTGATGGACACCCTTTTGTCAAGGTGAATTTCTCAACCACTGAATTACAGAATTGCTTCTCCAGGTCAATGCTGGAGGCATACACTCTTCACGGGGAGTCCTGCTTATAAAAGATGATGTGGGGTAGAACCCGACTGCTCTCTTTGTATTAGATTACTTGATTATGACACAGAGAGTCTACAAGTAGACCTTCTTTGGCATTGACAGCACTTAAAGTGGCGACTGTCTCCAAGTGTATGACAAGAAGCTTTACCCACGTGGGTGGCTTGTTATTTTCCTGTCACAGTCATTCCAGGTGTTGTCCTTTGTCTGGGACCAAGGAAGCGTGGCCTCTTCCAAGCTTCTGCTGTGAGTGTTCTTCTCTTTGGAGGCGAGGGAGACTGTCTTTCCTGACCAGGTTCCAAGGCTCCCCAACTTCGGTTTCTGTTATGTGAGCGAAGCCAATCTGAGGAACTAATTTAAGCTGTGTTCTGGCTGATAACTGCTTTCCGTGTAATTCCGACGTGTCCCTCGACAGAGAGTCCCATAAAAGGATGGTAGGGTCCCAGGACCCCGGGAGAGAGATGGGAGAGTGGGGCAGAGGTTGTAAAATAAAACAATCCATGGAAACTACTAATAAAAACATAAGCAAAGTTGATCCTTATGAAGTACTTGATCTGTGGATTCTGAATGGGATTTCCTTCAATGCCCTTTGAGAGAATCAGTTAAAGATCAGATTTTTTTTTTCCTGGCTTTATTTTCTGTTTTTAGGGTATCTTTAGATGAAACCTGGACACAGGACTGGATGGCATAAGGACTCTGAGTTTTCTATATATCATATTCTATTTTCTCAAGGAGTTTGAGTTTGGGAGAAAGGAGAATTTCATCTTGGGGTGGGCCAGGGTCAACACAGTCTTCAATCTTTCTTACAGAAGCCTTAACTTCAGAAGCCATGTTTTAGTTAATTAAGTAACGAAAGAATCAACTCCTTTTCACGGAATTACAGCACATTTTCCGGATACCATGCCCTGAGAAGGATTTATTCAGAGACAGACCGAGCCCCTTTCTGCAGCTCTCGGGGCTCCCGCCAGGGAATGGTTTTGCCCTGAGTGTCTGGGCTGAGGGAAGGGGGTGCTTCCCACACAGACAGCAGAGTCGAGGGCGTGAGAACTGCTTGCAGGCTCAGGCCCGCAGCTCTGATTTAGTCAGGACATAACCCTTTGGCTATGCTCAGGACCCAGGAGTTCAAGATGTTGGCACAGAAACAGGTGGCGTCCACCTGGGCTGGAGAGAGCACACCATCTCTCATGAACATGTGATAAAGCAGGTGCCCGGGGCAGCCCCTAAACAGCAGGCTCTGTGGCCGGGGTGGCCACTGAGCCCGTCTCCGCCACCACCACATGTGGGGAAAGGGGTGGCTTCTCCGAACATCAAGTGCCGGAACCCACATCCTTTTTCCTTCACTTCTGCTCCGCCCCTCCCCCACAGCTGTTTCAGAGGACAAGGACGTTTTACCACAATACCCACAGCTCTCAGGATACAAATCGTTTCTGGGTGAATACTTTTTAAACACAGTTTTACTCCTTCAGTTCGGCATTTGCTGCCACACAGAGCAATGTGGGGTCATCTCCCTCCTGCCTCCCACTGTTAACTTTTGTTCTTCCCAGCCCCCAACTCTCAATCCAGAGCTATTTTCTCGGCTTCCCTGGGTCACTGGGGAGGTGACATCTCTCCTCCCTCGTCTTGAGGTCCACATGTCATTCCGAAGCTGAAGCCGTCACCCTGGCCGATCCCAGCGTGGCGAGTCCATCATTTCTACCCCTGGATTTCCCTGGAAATCCTGATAAACAGCATGTGTGTGAGAAAGCTTACGCTGTCTTGCAAGCAGGGTTTCAGCCACCTCCTGCCTAGACGAGAGAGATAACCATGCGAAGGGAAGGTGGCCAATCTTCACGACATTTCCCTGGTCACATCACACCTCCAGTGTTAATTACAGGGAACTGGTCTGTTAGGGAATGGGAATAGTGACGGTCTGGGGCCACATAACGAATCCATTTAGAAATACATACTGAGACGTCTACATTAATAACAACAGCAAAAGATATTTTGGAGTGTTTAGTGTGTACTAGTCATGGTTCCTAACACTTTCTATGGAATTTCTAATTTGACCTTAAAACCCTAAGAGCTGCATCACCACTTCCTCATATCAGGGAGATCATATGATAGTTGTCTTTCTCTGCTTGACTTATTTCGCTAAGCATGATACGCTCTAGTTCCATCCATGTTGTTGCAAATGGCAAGATTTCAAGAATAAATGAAACAAGATGGGATTGGGAGGGAGACAAACCATAAGTGACTCTTAATCTCACAAAACAAACTGAGGGTTGCCGGGGGGAGGGGGTTGGGGAGAAGGGGGTGGGATTATGGACATTGGGGAGGGTATGTGATTTGGTGAGTGCTGTGAAGTGTGTAAACCTGGTGATTCACAGACCTGGGGATAAAAATATATGTATATAAAAAATATATGTTTATAAAAAATAAAAAATAAAAAAAAAAAAAAAAAGAAAAAAAAAAAATTAAAAAAAAAAAAAAAAAAAAAAAAAAAAAAACCCTAAGAGCTATGAAAGGCAAATGTAAGAGTTATACTTGACTAAACCAACTAGGAAAACATCCAGGATCTCGTTGATGGAATAAGTGGGGAGACATGGTGGACAGAGTCATGGAACCATGGAGAGAAAGGCCGCGGAGACATCATGGATCTAAGGTATCAGATCAAAGGCAACAGGTTTTTGTTTCTGTTTCAATGTTTGCTCGAAGCCTGAGCAAGAGGAGGATGGAAAGTTAGGTTTTAGAGTCAGTGTTTCCAGGCTGTGAATGGGGCTTGGCTTGCCCACTACCTGTATGATCTTGGGCAAAACACTCCAACTTTGTGAGCTGATATTTTGTAGCCATGAGAATAACACACATCTCAGAGAAGTTAATTAAATGGTGGAGGAGATGGTAAGTGCTTCCATATATGGGGGAAAAAAAAACAGTAAGTCTTTGTTAGCCTCATTCACTCTTTTATTCAATGGCACAGGGATTTGAGTGGGGAAGTCATATGGAAAATGCTACAGGGAAGTACATAAAAGAAAAAAAAATCCGGAAGCCAAGTGGGAGGAAAGTCGTGTATTATTTGGAACACTTTGGTTATGAGTGCAAAAATTTAACCTGAATTAGATAAAGAAGAAAGACAAGAATACAAGAATGTAATTCATCATATACCCCCAAATCCCAGTGGGCAAGGCCAGATCCAGGGGCTCAAATGACATCAGCAGGTGTCTTTCCTTAATCTCTTGGCTCCTACTCTTCAGAGCTGGTTTATTTCCCCCTCAGGCAGGCATTCTCTAGTTTGTAGCAAAAAACAGCTGATGGCGTCTCTTGGCTAACATGGTCCTTAGCTCTTAAAATTTTGTAGCAGAGAAGTCTCCAAGATCATCTCAATCTCTGTAAATCCACGTCGCTGCAGGGCCTCTGTGTCCGTCTCTGGACTACTCATCATGTCGGGGTATGGAAAGCAGCTCTGATCCACTGACATGTATCACCTGCCCAGCATGGCTGTGGGATCCCTCTACTCCCAAGACTGTCCTGAGTGGACAACCTAGGTTGGTTGGTCAGAAAATCCCAGCCCCCTGAACACTGCCCAGAGTTGAGGAGGTACAGTTGCTAGAAAAGCAGAATTTTATTACCAAAGGAGAAGAAAAAGATGAAGGGAAAGAAATTATAGCCAACAGACACAGCTGGGAAGGAGACTGAAATTCAAGGTATATAAGGTTCTTGATGTTGCCGCTGACAGAGAAGGTAAAGCTGAAAGGGAGTTCCTCACCTCCAGGCCTCTGTAAGAAGCTGAGCTAATTATGTGTGACCACTGGTCATGTCAGTAACACTTTTTGATTCTGGTAAAGGGATTCTGCCCTAGGTCCCACATTCCAGAGGGACTCATGCTAAAAACATAGTCAAGAGTGAATTTATTTAAAAAAAAAACATAATAGTGTTTCAGCCCTGGGGATCCAGTGTCCAGCAATGGCCAAAGGACAGATAATTCTGACATCTGCTCTTGTAACTAACACTTTCACCTCCCTCAGAGAAGCACTTCTCCACTTCTCTTGTCCTTTGTCTTCAAAATAAAAAGCAGTTGTGTCTAAATACCATTAAGTTGGTAGGTTGCCGCACTATGAAATGAATACTGTCTAGATGAAAAGAGGTCTGAATGGCGGCAGCTCTTAGGACAGAACAAAACAAATTAATTAACTTGTCACATTTGTGCTCTCGATAACATGAATGCAGCGAGTTCTTGGATAAAAGATGATCATTTCCCAATAGAGCCAACTGTCCATTCTCTGGCTTCTCTTTGCATTTCAATTTGTAGTTTCCACAGAGACTCACAAACCAGCACAGGTTACACATGGCAGGTGAGGGATGTTCTGCAATGTTAAACAATTCACATTCCTCTTAGTTTAGATTGTCACAGCCAACACAATACACAAAAAGCATGGCATTGATTCTTTACATTTGCAAATAGAGACATCGAACTCTAGAATTATGAATACCTTTGTATTTTTTTTCTTTTTTTTAATTTTTAATTTTTTTTTTAAATTTTTTATTATAATTTTTTATTTTTTATAAACATATATTTTTATCCCCCGGGGTACAGGTCTGTGAATCACCAGGTTTACACACTTCACAGCACTCACCAAAGCACATACCCTCCCCAATGTCCATAATCCCACCCCCTTCTCCCAAACACCCTCCCCACAGCAACCCTCAGTTTGTTTTGTGAGATTAAGAGTCACTTATGGTTTGTCTCCCTCCCAATCCCATCTTGTTTCATTTATTCTTCTCCTACCCACTTAAGCCCCCATGTTGCATCACCACTTCCTCATATCAGGGAGATCATATGATAGTTGTCTTTCTCAGCTTGACTTATTTCGCTAAGCATGATACGCTCTAGTTCCATCCATGTTGTCGCAAATGGCAAGATTTCATTTCTTTTGATGGCTGCATAGTATTCCATTGTGTATATATACCACATCTTCTTGATCCATTCATCTGTTGATGGACATCTAGGTTCTTTCCATAGTTTGGCTATTGTGGACATTGCTGCTATAAACATTCGGGTGCACGTGCCCCTTTGGATCACTACGTTTGTATTTTTATTTATTATATTTTATAAAAGATTTTATTCATTCATTGTGAGAGCATGCATACAAGTAGGGAAGGGGTAGAGGGAGAGTGAGAGACAGAATCTCAAGCAGACTCTTTGCTCAGTGCTTAGCCAGACATGGGGCTCGAACCCATAACCCTGAGACCACAACCTGAGCCAATATCAGGAGTTGGGTGCTCAACCGACTGAGCCATCCTGGTGCCCCAGAATATCTTTATAAAGATATTCAATGTAATTCTAAAGATTTATTTATGTATTTATTTGAGAGCAAGAAAGAGAGAGAGAGAGCATGTACACAACAGGGGGAGGGGCAGAGGGAGTGGGACAAGGAAACTCCCTGCTGAGTGGGGAGCCCGACATGGGGCTCGATCCCAGGACTCTGAGATCATGACCTGACTTGAAGTCAGATGCTTAACTGACGGAGCCACCAAGTGCCCAGATATTCAATATAATTCTAACAAAATTTCAAATATCGACTAAAACTTTCAGCTTTAAATAATTTTAATTAGTTTTATATTTATTAATTATAATTCATACTTACTTTTTAGCATACTTAAACACTTTAGAAGAAAAATAACTTTCTTGAAAACAAATTTATTTTGTTTGTAAAATCTCTCACATTTACTTTAATTTGAATTTTGAATGAAAATATGTTCAAATTTAACATAGTTTAAAGGAAGACATTTTTACAAATTCTTAGGTCATTAAGTCAAGGATAGAAATAAAAATTTATAAATTTCAAGTGTCTGTCAATGGATGAATGGATAAAGTTGGGCAATATTTGTGTACACACATACACACACACACACACAATGGAATATTTCCAGCCATGAGAAAAGGGAATCCTGCTATTTGAAACAACATGGATGAGATTTGAGAGCATTAGGCTAAGTGAAATAGGTCAGACAGAGAAAGATAAATACTGTATGATATCACTTATATAAGGAATAAAAATAAAAACTCAGAGAACAGTTTATTGGTTTCCTGGGGAGATGTTGGTCAAAGAGTACAAACTTGTAGTTATAAGGTGAATAAGTTCTGGGGATCTAATGTAATAACAGCTAATAATACTGTGTTATATATTTGAAAGTTTCTAAGAGAGCAGATCTTAACTGTTCTCACCACAAAAAAAGAAATGGTAATCACCAGGCATGATGGATCCCATAACAAAAACTATGGTGGTGATCATTTTGCAACATGTCAGTATCAAATCAATGTGTCGTACACCTGAAATTTATACAATGTTACATGTCTATTACATCTTAATAAACCTAGAGGAAAAATAAATAAATAAATAAATAAACCTAGAGGAATAAAGGAAATTTTGGTCTAATTTTCAAAGAGCAAAAAAAAGAGGCTGGACTATTTAGACTGTAAACAATGAAGGTGAACCCATTTCTGATGTGTATGGTCAACATAAGATTGGTGATGATCATATTACAACTTCCAGTGAAAGGTTTCAACATTTACAAAAACAACATACATGAGCAAGAAAACTATCCTCATCAAATCTGCAACTGGAACAGGTGAAATGAAATGCCTACAACTCTCTGTCCCTTACCGAATGAAAATTGAATTACTATTACAAACAATGATAATGAAAAGGAGAATTACTCAAAGTTACAATTTGGAAACAGCAAATGTAATCTTGACCTGCCCATCTGAAGATGAAGAAAACCTCATTAGTGGAACTGGCAAATTTCATAGCTGAGGAAAACTAACCCTCTTGCACTTTATTGGATGAAAGTCTTAGAAAATGGTCGTTGCATTATTGCATTATTATGACATGATATTAATATTTTGTGCAAAATAGAATCCAATTCAAGTTAATGTGTCTATCACAGAATTTTAGGTGAAAATTCAGAAGCTTTCTTTGGTGACATACAAATTGCATAATTTAAATTTATCACTAGAAGACATGCACCCAATTGTGTCAAAAGAAATGACATTCTTTGGAACAAATAGAAGATTACATACAATACTTTCTGGATCAGAGATGAAATATCTTGATGAAATGCCTAGTAAATTGACCTTAAAACCTCTGTGGGATGCGTGGCAGGAATGTCACTAGTCATTGTTAGAATAATTACAGTGGGTCAAACAAGGTAAAGTGCTGGGATAATTATGGGAAACAAAAGAAGATCCTAAAATAAATAGCAAATCAAAACCACTATGAGATACCACCACCTCACACCAGTCAGCGTGGCTAAAATTAACAACTCTGGAAACAACAGATGTTGGCAAGGACGCAGAAATTAACAACTCTGGAAACAACAGATGTTGGCAAGGATGCAGAGAAAGGGGAACCCTCTTACACTGTCGGTGGGAATGCAAGCTGGTGCAGCCCCTCTGGAAAACAGTATGGAGGCTCCTCAAAAAGCTAACAATAGAACTACACTACACCCCAGCAATTGCACCACTAGGGACTTATCCAAAGGATACAAACACAGTGCTCCGAAGGGGCACCTGCACTCCAATGTTTATAGCAGCAACGTCCACAATAGCCAAAATATGGAAAGAGTCCACCTGTCTATTGACAGATGAACGGATAAAGATGGGATGTATAGGGGCGCCTGGGTGGCTCAGTGGGTTAAAGCCTCTGCTTTCGGCTCAGGTCATGATCCCAGGGTCCTGGGATCGAGCCCCGCATGGGGCTCTCTGCTCAGCAGGGAGCCTGCTTCCTCCTCTCTCTCTGCCTGCCTCTCTGCCTACTTGTGATTTCTGTCTGTCAAGAAAAATAAATGAAATCTTTAAAAGTGGTGTGCTGGAGTGAACACAGCATCGAGAGGTTGGCCCCCTCCCAGGGTCCATGTACAAAGTCCGGAGCCTTGCCTTTCTCCTTCCTAAATACTGCTCCTTCCCTTCTGTTCACTTCTTTCTCATGACACCCATCATCTCTTCCTCAGATCATTGGAAAATCTCAGTAACCAGTTTCTTTGTGTCAAGTCTCGGTTGGCTTTTTCCAACTAACAGCTAACAGAATGGTATTTTGGTATCTGTTTCCAGCTAACAGAATGGTATTTCCAAAATGCCAATTGGACTACATCATTTTAATGGATGAAAGTCACCAGTGTCTCCCCTTCAGGGGCATTAAGGATCAAGTTCATACTTACTGACCTGATTAAAATGTCTTAATAATCTGACCCTGCTTATCTTTTAGACACTATCTTTCTATATTTCCACCCATACTCCCCTGTTCCCCATCCCATTCTCTACACTGCAGTCACCCAAAATGGCTTTCTGTTTCCCACACACAATGGTATTTCCCTAGGCTTTCATACATACTGCCCTTTTTGCCTGTAATAAAGACTCATGCCAATAACCTGGCTGATAAATTCCCCCCTCTTCATTTACTTCTCACTTTGGGTGACACTTCCTACAAGAAGTGCTTCTTGACCCCCATACCTCCATGAAGCTCTTCTTCTATGGACTCCCATCACATACCCAGTTTCCCTATCATAATATTCACTTGCTAAATGAACAGCTTCCTTGTCTTTCTTTCTGGGCTGCATGTTCTCCCTATTATTTACAAAGCCTTGCAGAGTGCCTGGCACACAGATAGTGCTCAGTAGGTCTTCCTTCACTCAGTTAATCAGTGACACACATGGACAAGAGTAGGAAAAAGGGCCGTCACCCAGAAGGTAGAAAGAGTTGGGGAAGCAGATGTGCAGGAGCTGTCCCCACATGGATGACTTTTCTAGGGTCGTTACCCCTGCCCTGGAATGAAAGCATTTATTGTTGTATCTTGAGCTAGTAATGAACGATGTGCCAGTCACTTGTGGGATCTGGTTGTTTGGCTGTTTTGTCCTCTCCTTACTCTCCCATCTATCCTGACAATAAGTCTCTATTAACGGGAGTGACCTGAGCATATTTCTGTTATGAAAGTCTGATGAAGCCTCACTAACACCAAAATCAAAGAAAAGTAAGCAACCCCCATACTACCCTAAACACTTAATTCAGCATTTCCTATATGCTTGATATATCTTTAGGGCAGCACAACTAAGAGTATAATAGTTGCATGAAAGATTGTTCCTCACATAAAAGAGCTTGTAGTTGAAAAGACAGTTCATCATCTAAAATTAAAGGTTACTAGGTAGTATTCAGTTAAGTCCAAATCGAGATTAAAAAGACAGCAAAGAAAGGGATGTAAACTCAGATGAAGGTGAGTTCAGTGCAACGTGAAGTCCTCACAGAATACTTCAAGGAAGAGTTAGCACTAAGACAAAACTCCAAAATAATTGTATTATTTGTGTAGACCTACTATTTCCACCTGGAGTTCAGGATGAGCATAAACCAGGCCGTACTGACCTAGAGAGGGTTCCCTTACAAAAAAAAAAAAAAAAAAAAAAAAAAAATCCGATCTTTAAAATAAGATTAGATGCTTTTCAGTTCCAGCATGTAAAGAACTTTGAAGTTACTCCCATTCTTACAACAACAACAAAATAAGAGACAAACAAAATTGACAAATTTTCATGGGTATCTCAAAATATGGAAGTTGCAGAGGGAACTGTCCTTGCCATACTGGACACATGGGTGAATCTAGAGAGAGCCCCAGACACATCTGCTTCCTGCTGGAGAAGCTGCTGGAGCCATATGCTGGAACACTTACAAGATGACTTAGATGAATTGCTTTAGGCTGAATGTGGAGTGTCCTGAGAGTGAGAAATACCTGGAGGATATTGCCTTAAGGGGCCCCTCATACTTTCATAAGTCTCACCTCCAGATGTCCCACAGGGCTCTCATGGTGAAGAGCTAAGAGAAAACCACAGAGCTCTGGCAGAGGCAGGGGAATAACTGTAGTGAAGTCCAAAGTGAATATCCTCCATAAAAAGACCTCTTCTCACAGGGTGAAGAGCCTTATCCCATCTGGGGAAGAACACTGCTCTCACCCCCACCATTCTAAATGGCTCTCACACCCAGGAGTGGGGAGGGAGGATGAGATACACTCATGAAGTCACATCCCACAGACATAGACCAATTAAAAGACTGAAAATTGATCATAAAATTACAGAATGCACCCCTGCCCTGTACCTTACCACCACATCAGTAGGACTCCTGCATAATAACCATGGTTCACAGTTGGAGGATTTATAAGAGGAGAGAATCCCCAAGTCAATAGAGAAGATAGAAACAAGGATCCCAGAAGAATTTTGAAATCTCTGGTACCTACAGATACAGCAAATATTAAACACAGCCCAACTCCTTGCCAGATCAACATAAAGCCTCACCTTAAATTCCCATTTGCCTCAGTTTTTATTCTAATACAAGATGTCCAACTTTCAACAATACTTACAAAGTATGCTATAAAACAAGAAAAAAAAATCTGAAAGACAAAGAATGAAGAAGCCAACAACAAAAAAGAACATCCAGAAACTGTGGGACAATTTCAAAAAGTTTAATTGGAATAACAGAAGAAGAAGAACAGACAGAAGAAATATTTGAAATTAGAATAAAGAAAATTTTCCAAAATTCATGATAAACAAACCACAGCAGATTCATTAAGATCAGTGAACACCAAACAAAATGAATATCAAAAAGTCTATAACCAGGCATATCATTTGAACTGGAGAAAACCAAAGACAAAGACAAAATCTTAAAAAATATATATAAAGGGGGGGAAAAAGCACCTTATCTATAGGGGAACACTGATCAGAATTTCTCATCAGAAACCATGCAAGCAAGAATAAAGAATAAAGTGAAATATTTAAAGCTTTGAAAGAAAATACTTACTTAGAATTCTGTATTCAGAAAATTCTCTTTTTTTTTTTTTTTTTTCTCTTCAAAGATGAAGAAGATATTCCTTTCAAACAAATAAAAACTGAAGGAACCCATTGCTAAGAGATTGGCCTTGACAATAATTTTAAAAGAAGTTTTTCAGGCATAAGAAAGATGATATAGTTCAGGACTGGGATCTACATAAAGAGAAGAAGAGCATCAGAGAAGGAACAAATAAAGGTAAAATAAAATCCTTAGTTTATTCTTTTTAAGTGATATAAAAAATAACTGTTTAAAGTAATAATAGTCACATGTATTGGGTGATTATAGTAAATAGAAAACTGAAATAAATGACTCAAAATCATAAGATGGGAAAGGGACATTGAGAACACTTGGTTATGGGGTACTATACTACACTTGGAGCAATATAATGTTATCTGCTGGTGGGCTTCGACTGGGTAAAAATGTATATGCAAATTCTACTGGCAAACTCTCTTTTTAAATATGTTTTATAAATTTTATTTATTTATTTGAGAGAGAATGTGTACACGTGGTGGGAGGGGCAGAGGAGAAGATCGCAAGCAGACTCCATGCTGAGCACAGAACTTGAAGTGGGGTTTGATCTCACCACCCTGAGATTAGAACTGAGCTGAAATCAAGACTTGGGCATTAACTGACTGAAGAATCCAGCTGCCCCTCTTTTTAATATATTTTTTTAAAGAAACGTAATTAAAAAAAAGAAACATAATTGACATGCTAAGAAAGGAGATAAAATAGAATCACATAAAATAAGAGAATCTAGAAATACAGGGGGGGGAAACAGAAACAAAACACATGTATTGAGTAGAAAATAGATATAAACATGGTAGATGTGAGCTTCACTTTATCATGCATCACTTTAATTGTGAATGGTCTAAATACACCAGTGAAAAGACAGAGATTGTGTTTCAATATTGCTAAGATACCAATTCTTCCTACCCTACTCTACAGATTCATCTCAGTCCCAGTCAAAATTCCAGCAAGGTATTTTGTAGCAAAATAACTTTTGACAAAGGAGCAAAGGTAAATCAAAAAAGAGAGGATAGTCTTTTCAACAAATGGTGCTGGGAATATTGGATGTCCATAATGACAAAATGAACGTAGGCCAACATGTTGTATCTTTCATCAAAAGTAATTGAAAGGGGATCATGATGCTAATGTAAAATGCAAAACTATAAAAATTCTAGGAGAAAACTGACATGACTTTGGATTTGGTGATAGATATAATATAATTATAGATACAATACCAGAAGCACAATTATTGAAAGAAAATATTGATAAATTGGATTTTATTAAAATTAGAACTATTCTTTGAAAGGCTTTATTAAGAGAATGGAGTAAAGTCATAGACTGGGAGAAAATACTTGTGAAGCACATATCTGATAAAGAAATTATTGCAAAATACAGAAAGAATACTTAAAAATCAATAATAAAAAATCTAATTACAAAATGAGTATCTCCTTCACCAAAGGAGGTAGAACGTAACTCCCCACTTGTTAAGTACGGGTGATGCTTGGTGACTTTCCTGCAAAGACTGGTATATGTCATGACAGAGAGAAGGGAACCTTCGCCGTGGAGAAACCTGACAAACACTACTGCATCCCCGTGGTCAAGGTCAACATCAGCAGTAATAATGTGTGCCTCTGACATAATGTGATGAGAAGGGCACTTTTCCTCTGCAGTCCTCCTCTCCACAACTCACAACTCCAGTCAAAACATGAGAAAACCATCAGACAAATCTAATATGAGAGAGAGTGTTTGCAAAATACATGACCAATGGTCCTCGCCACTGTCAAGGTCACCAAAAGGAAGAATCAGAAAATGTCATAACCAAGAGGAACCTAAGCAGATGTGACGACTAAATACCATGAGGTGGCTTGTATGGGATCCTGGAAAAGAAACATCACAGTAGGTAAAATCCAGGGAAACCTGAATGAAGTATGGCCTTTGTTAATAACAATGTAGTGCCATTGGCTCATCAGCGGTGACAAATGTACCTCACCAATATAAGATGTTAATTATAGGACAGACTGGATTCAGGGTATGTGGAAACTCTTTGCACATCTTTTATATTTGGTAAATATAAAACTCTCCCAAAATTCTTAAATTACCGGGGGGAAAAATAGAAAAACCAGAGTGCATTGAGGTTGAGAATTCATTAGGGTAAAATTCACCATAGCACTAAGCCAATAAGATTAACTTTGTGGTGTGCTTATCACTGGGAAATTTCCAGGTGCCACCAGGGCTCAGGGCCTGGCATTCTTGTTGAGAGGTGGGAACATCAAGCGTCTACGTAGCCAAACCTGTGGATAAGATCAAGCCATGTGAGGATCATCTTGGACAACTGTCTCTGGAAATACCTATCTAATTGAAAATCTCATAATTGTCGATATTGTGGTCCTGATTTTCTCAGAAATCTCTGCACAGGACCCTTGACAGTTTGGCTAGTGTCTCTCAGCTATGCTGAGCAAAATATGGGGGAGAGATATGACCAGAAAAGAATGGTCTCAGCCAACATTGCCCAACCCCCCGTGCACCCCAATCCAAGAAGAAACCCTCTCTTGATCCTTTATATTTGGAGTCACTCCCAGCAAACCTCAACACATCAGTGAAGTTCTGGATCCTTTAGCCATTTTTTTTTTCCCCATTCCCTACCTTCCAAAGCTCTTGCTGGATATTCCAGCAAGGTAATTATATTAGTTTTCTAAATCTGTTGTAATAAATTATCACAATCTTGTAGCTTAAAGCACCAGAGAGGATCCTCCCACATTTGTGGGGGCCAGGAGTCCAAAATCAAGGTGCCTTCAATGCCACTCTCATAGGAGACTCCTTCGTGGCCCTGGGTATTCCTTGATTTGTGGCAGCATAAATCTAATCTCACCTTTGTCTTCATATGGCCTTCTATGCCTATGTCTTCTCCTTTTCTGTCTCTTGCAAGGATATTTGTCTTCAGATTTAGAGCCTGTCTTAATGCAGGATAAATCTTATTCTGAGATCCATACCTTAATTGTATCTGCAAAAACCTTTATTCCAAGTAAGGCACATTCTGAAGTTCTGCATGGACATATTTGGGGTGAACACTATTCAACCCCTTATAGTAATCTTTGCAAGCTCTGGCTCTGACCTAGTATCTAAAGATTTTGCCTGGTGGAGACCAAAACATTCTTTCCTCTATCTTAAGTGTCCTAAAAAAAAATTGTATTTTTACCTTCTATAAGGTAGTATAGGTTAACCACATGTCAACTTTCACTGCTTTTGTTCAAATTACTTCAATTAACTTTGGTAGCACTGGTTTGGAAGACTTCGATGTCTTTTTTTTTTTTTTTTTTTTTTTCAATGAGAACATGAGTTATTTAAGAAACAATTCATTTGGGGGTAAAAGAAGACTTTAAAAATATGCAGTTCCAGGAAGATATACTAAAATGGACCCTTTCTTATTATGCTGAGCAAAATAAGCCAATCAGAGAAAGACAATTATCATATGATCTCTCTGATATGAGGGATTTGAGAGGCAGGGCAGGGAACAGGGTCATGGTGGGGAAGGGAATGAAAAAAATGAAACATGATGTGACTGGGGAGGGAGACAAACCATAAGAGACTCTTAATCTCAGGAAACAAACTGAGGGTTGCTGGGAGGTGCGGTGGGGAGGGATAGGGTGGCTGGGTTGTGGATATTGGGGAGGGTATGTGCTACAGTGAGTGCTGTGAACTGTGTAAAACTGATGATTCACGGACCTGTACCCCTGAAGCAAATAACATATTATATGTTAATAAAATAAAATGGACCTTTTCTAGAGGTAATAAACTTAAGATCCTAATCTGATAACCACGCTGTGTTGTACGACCAGCACTTAACACCTATTTATAAGCGAGTTATCTATGGTATAGTCTCCTGATAAGTATTAACTAATGCCTTCCTCTTCTAAGCATGCTATTGATGTTACATTCTTCTGGTAATTCTTCTGATAAGCATGCTATATTATACTACCCATACTTAGTATCTTACTCTTTTGATCAATATAAACAAAGAGAAGGGAACTCCCACTGAAATAAAACCAGTCAGCTCACACAATTGAAGCTGCTTCATCTTAACTACAGACCTGCATGGGGTTGGGGCGAATGTTTTTTTGATCAGCATTTTCTATGGATTTTGTTCTAACAGATAGGAAGCCATCCGTGGTGTGTTTGTCCGGCTATACCAACCTCATTTTGAATAGTTCCTGATCCATATCCCACCCACCACCCCGCAAAGCCAATAAACTCACTTGAAATGAAAAAAAAAAAAAAAAACAAAACTGGGAAGTAGTTATCTCTTAAGGTCTGGATAACTCTGTCCGTGGGAGTCGGTGGCAACAGGCCTCACTGATTAGGACTTAATTAGGAAGAAGAATCAGGAAGATACTGAAGAATGATGAATGAATGAAGAGAATGAATATTCTGTCTGGAAGGAGGAGAAAGTCATTTTGAGGATAATCAAGAAGAATTCTTTGAAAGGGAAAAAAAGCAAGATGCTGTGAATGACAGTGGAAACCAGTGCATCAGATATAGTCAGTAAATCATAGCCACCATCAAAAGAAACAATGAAACAAAACAGATGAACATAGAGGAAAGAAACGAGAGAGAAAGAGAAGGAGGCAAACCGTAAGAGAGACTCTTGAAGATAGAGAATGAACCGAAGTTTGCTGGAGGGGAGGTGGGTGGGGGGACGGGCTAGATGGACGATGGGTATTAAAGAGAACACTGGTGATGAGCCCCGGGAACTTCATGAAAGTTATGAATCACTAAATTCTATTTCTTTTTTTTTTTTAGAGATTTTATTTATTTATTTGACAGACAGAGATCACAAGTAATCAGAGAGGCAGGCAGAGAGAAAGGGGGGAAGCAGGGTCCCCGCTGAGCAGAGAGCCCGATGCGGGGCTCGATCCCAGGACCCTGGGATCTGACCTTAGCCGAAGGCAGAGGCTTTAACCCACTGAGCTACCCAGGTGCCCCTAAATTCTATTTCTGAAACCAATATTACACTAACTAGAATTTAAATAAAAAATTTGAGACATGAAGAAAAAAAAAAGCATTTGTTGATGAGAGAATAGACCACCTGCCCAAAGCAAAATAAAACAAAACAAAAATGGGTATCATTTTTTTTTTTTTCAAAAATGGGTATCTTGTAAGGCAGAGAATTTGAAGGAGTCAGTTGTAAAAGACCGGTCCACATTTAAGAGAGAGTGGTTTGAATGGTTGGTATGTAAAGAAATTAATAAGTGACTTATTAGCCCAGAGTCACATAACATAACACCACCGTAGAGCTGGTGCATGAACCCACAGCCCTAAGCATGGTATTCCTTCCACTGCCCATTCTGTTTCTTCATTCTCTAGGTACATTTGTTTCACAACAGGACAACCAGTTGGAGGCATACATGGGTTAAGAATGACAAACTTCCCTTCCACGCATGGTCATTGTCTCCCAAAGCCCCAGTGCCCCAGGGAAGGTAATCTTAAGATTCACTAAATATATTATGGATGCCAAGTGTATGCTAATTCTTTCATACACATAGTAATCCCAGATATCAGGGGCAATGTGTCCTTTGACATACACATATAATTGCTTAAAATTGATTCAAACCTACCATTCTATGTCTGATGGGAAGTCCAAAACCCTCTTAAAATTTTGGCAAATTCACCAGGATTTTTAATTTTATGCTTGCACTTAGTTCTCATTTCTTGATCCCACTTCTGCCTTGCCCTTACTTCTGATGGGCTATTTGTCTTTTCTTGATCTTGCACCTACAAACAAAAGAAATCCAGCCCATTTCTCTAACTGGCCACAAACTAGCAGTCAGCCAGGTACCTGTTCTTGTAGCAGAGCTAACAGAAGGAGGAGATGAAGCCCGATTACATTGTAGGTAGCACCGCAGGGCAAACTGTCAATGTTCATATCTGATCATTCTTTCAGTTCTTCAACAATTCCCACTCCTTACAACAATCTCTCACAGCACATCCTTCTATAGGTCACCATCTAAATCATATTCCTGGGGCACCTGCGTGGCTCAGTGGGTTGGGCATCTACCTTCGGCTCAGGTCGTGGTCTTGGGGTCCTGGGATCGGCCCCGCATTGGGCTCTCTGCTCAGCGGGGAGCCTGCTTCCTCCTCACTCTGCCTGCCTCTCTGCTGACTTGTGATCTCTCTCTCTCTCTGGCAGATAAATAAATAAATAATTTTAAAAAATTTAAATCATATTCCTCACCCTCTCCTCTGCCTTCTCTACTGTTTCCAGGGAGCCACCAAAATTCAGGTCATTTCTTAGGCACTTCACCTATAAATCTCTCTGCTTCTATGTCCCCCCGCCCTCCCCAAGCAATCTCCTGGGCTGTCCAAGAGAAGAGAAAGTGGAAGCTCAACACTGGATACAAATGGTCTGAAAAGGCATTTTGCTACTGAAAAGACGGTATGCTCCAGAGAGAAGGTACAAGTGGCTGAAGAAAGAAATTGTTTTAAATGGCAGTTTTTTAGCACTATTATGTTTTATTTGGTGTATATCACACCACAAAATTCTGAAGAAAGAGTCCTGAGATGAGATCCTAACACCAAGATTTTTCCTGTCAAATAAAATAGGCGGCTAGAACTTGACCTCGGTTCTCTGTGGGACATTGAACAAGGGGAGGGTTCAGGCTCTGAATACATGAAAACGAATGTTTATTTTCTGTGCAAATGAGGCAGAAGCTTGGGTTTCATTAACTTCTCTGTAAATTCACCCTTGAGCCTAAGCAGAACCTTAGTGTTATGAGCTCAATCAAGTACATAAACTTAATCATAATAGAAATTAGACTTCCTCTAAACTGGCTTGATATAAGGCACCCAGGTGCCCTATTATACATATAGAAAACCATTGTGTATGCAACCTTGACATTCATGAATTAAAAATAAAAATTAAAAACTGACATAGTTGAAATACTACTTAACAATATTAGTGCAAGCTTCCTCTCCATACTGACCTTGGTTTTTAAATCTTTAGTGAACAATCTTCTAGAAAAATAACTTGAGTAGTCTTTTACTTAAAAAAATAATCAATAATTATTATACTCTTATTAAATGCTAGACACTGAGTTAAAAACTTATTTCATACATTATCACATTTAACCTTTAAAATAACTCTTTGAAGTATGTACTATTTTTATTTTCCATTTTGCAGATAAGAATAGTGAAGTTGAATTTTTATTTTTTTCAATGACATAGAGACCAGATCAATACTCAAACAGAGGCTCTGTCATGGCAGAGGTCAAATGCTGACCATTACACATACTGTCCTTTGAATAAGAGGAAACTCAGTTTCTCCCAGAGAAATCCACTTCATCTCTAATACGTGTGTATGTGTGCATGTGTGTGTGTGTGTGTGTGAGAAAGAGAGAGAGATCTGTTTCCAACAGACTTTGTCCAATCAAATGAGGCTATAGAGAACAAGGCTAGCTCTGTTCCAGTGTTACCCCAAAGGCTTTTCTCCCAAGGGCAATCCTTTCTCAGTGCTTTGTAAACTCCTCTCTAGAATGTCAGCTCCAGGAACGTTATCTTGTTCTCTGTTGTATCCTTGATGCCTAGAACAGTGTTTTACTCTGAGACCCTGAAAAGGGCACCTGAAGAATACAACATTACTTCCATGATGTTACTGGTGCAATGTAAAAACAACACAAAATCCATAGATTAGATTACTATATCAATCAATTAATGATTAATTATAGGTAATTAATCATTAATAATCAATTAATAATTTCCTGATTTTGGTAATTGCTGTGTATGTAGGGCAATGTTTCTCGACCTTTTTAAAAATTATTGTACACCCAAAGGAGAAACATTAAATTAATTAATTGATTCTTCCATTAATTTCTCTCTAATAGGATAAATTGGATACTAAGAGTTATGACTTTGGTGGGTAGGGTTGAGCTTTGGAGAACCACAGTTCATTCATAATATTTCAGAATTTTTTGCCCATACAGTCAATTTTGCCCCCTTGAGGGTGTGTGACCCCTACTGAGAATGTATGATGTAAGAGAATAACCTTACCTTCAGGAAACACAGTACCAGGGGTGGCTGGGTGGCTCAGTCAGTTAAACATCTGCCTTCGGCTCAGGTCCTGATCCCAGGGTCCTGAGATTGAGCCCCACACCAGGCTCCCACAGGGAACCTGTTTCTCCTACTCCCTCTGCCCCTGCCCCTTCCCCTCTCACTCCCTCTTCCTTCTCCTGTTCTTGCACTCTCTCTCTCAAATAGCTAACTAACTAAATAAATAAAATCTTTTAAATAATATTTTTTTAAAAAAGGAAACACACTGAAGTATTTAGGGATAAAGGAGCATCATGTCTGCAACTTACTCTCAGCAATTCAAAAAAATAGGTAAGATATATATACACACACGTATGTGCATGTGTGTGTGTGTCTGTGTTGAAAGGCTATGAAGCAAAGACGATAAAATACTAACATTTGAAAATCCAAGTGAAAAGTATATGGGGCATGAGGACCAAAATAGAAAACACTGAAATACACTGGAGAGCCCAGTTGATTTTCAATAAGGGTACAAGATCACTCAACGGGGAAAGGACAATCTTTATACCACATGGTGCTGGGAAAATTGGACATGCCTGAGCAAAAGAGTGAAGATGGACTCTAACTCTACACCAAATTCAAACCTTAATTCAAAATGAATTAAAGACCTAATGTAAGAGCTGAAACTATAAAACATTGAGAAGACACAGGGAAAATCTTTATAATATTGGATTTGGCAATGATTTGCTTAGATATGCATCAAAGGCATAGACAACAAAAGAGAAAATAGATACATTGAACTTCATTGAAATCAAAAACTTTTAGGGGAAACGGGGTGCTCAGTCTAGTTAAGTGTCTGACTTTAGCTTGGGTCATGATCTTGGAGTCCTGGAATAGAGTCCTGCATCAGGATCCCTTCTTAGTGGGGAGTCTGCTTATCTCTCTCCCTCTGCCCCCCCCCCCCGCCACTATTCATTCCTTCTCTCTCTCAAATAAATAAATATCTTTAAAAAAATTAAAAACTTTTGGGCATCAAAGGACACTATTCAGAAAGTGAAGAAACAACCCACAGAATGGGAGACCATATTTGCAAATCATGGATCTGATAAGGGATTGATATTCAGAACATATAAAGAATTTCCTACAACTTAAAAAAGGGCAAGTCATATTCATAACTGGGTGAAGAATTTAAAGACATGTCTCCAAAGAAGATAAACAAATGGCCAAGATAAGTACATAAAAAGATGCTCAACGTTGCTAGTAACATTTAGGAAGATGCAAATCAATTTTGAAACAGCTCACACCAACTAGGATGGCTATTAATAATTTTTCTAAAATGGAAAATAACAAGTGTTGGTGAGGATGTGGAGAAATTGGAGCCCTTGTTTATTGATGGTGGGAATGTAAAATGTTCCAGCCACTGTAGAAGACAGTTCAATGGTTCCTCACAAAGTTCAACATAGAATTATTGAATGATCCCGAAATTCCACTCTTAAGCATATATGCAAAAGATTGAAAACAGAAACCCACACAGATACTACACCAATGTCATAACATAGTCAATAGCCAAAAGGGGGAAACAACTCAAATGTGCATCAACAGGCAAATGGATAAACAAAAAAAGTGTATAATACAATGGAATATTGCTCATCCTTAAAAAGAAGTGAAATTCTGATCCATGCTACAACATGGATAAACCTTTAAAACATTGTGCCAAGTGAAGCAAGCCAGACACAAAAGGACTCATATTATATGATTGCACTTATATGAGGTACTTAAAATAGGCAAATATATAGAGCTAGAAAGCAAAGAGAGGTTATCAGGGCTGGGTAGGAGGGGAAAATAGAGAGTTCTTGTTTAATGGGAACAGAGTTTCTGCTCGGAATGATGAAAAGTCTGGAAATGCGTAGTGATGAGAGGATTACAAAATATTGTGAGCGTTCTTAATACCTCTGAGGTACACCTGAAAATGGTCACGATGGTAAATTTTATACTAGGCATGTTTTACCACAATAATTTTTTAAGTATATGGAAAAAATTTTGTACTATTCCTGCAGATTTTCTGTGGGTCCAATATTATGTCAAAATAAAAAGTTATGGGAATAAAAAGGAACCCTCAGAACCTGCCAGTTTAGGATGATGTCATCACAATAGGTGGTGCGTATTTTCACTCAGAAGAGCATGCAGTCCTAAAGGACTAATCCCTAATCTCCCCATCAAAGGGCCAGCTGTATGAAATCTGCCCCCTAAGGAATCCTGCTCCTGTTTCAGCATGATCTTTCTCTCCACCCAACTGAGTGTCTTTCTTACTTGGGGTTTCTCTCCTACTCAGGACTTTCTCAGTGCCAGAGGCTGACTCCAGATTACAAATGGACTAAGGCCAGGGAGGCTCAGAGTAGCCTGACAATACCCTCTTTTTGTCCAGTTGATAGATTATGCTCCCCAATTTTATGGGGATATAGAAGAGCTTATTGCCTTGGTCCAGGTACTGTAGGTCAACAGAACTTAGCCACAGGTGAGGTTGGTGTGGAGGATTTCTCTAGAATCAGGACATGTAAACAAGATAAGAGATGAAATAAAAATTGTCCTACCAACTCCCTGTGGACATGTTCTATTTCCACATAGATCTTGATGGAATTTACACAGGACTTCCAAATATAGCTTAAATTATTTATATGTGATAGATGAATTAAAGATCTCATAAGTTCAATTGTTCCCCTAACTCACGGGTTTGGTTCCATCAACTCAGTTCTGCAGGGCGGGGGGGATGTTGATGCTGAGAGTAATGAACAAAGGTTGTGTTACCCCATCTATCCCTTTTCCTCATACCTGGTCCCTGGGCCTCAACATCCCCCTCAGAATCCAAGAATTTTCCATGTAGATTTGGATTTGGTTGATGATAAACAAATGTGGTATTAATTATTTTGGACAATGTCTTGATTTTCCCAAGTCTCTATTATAGCTCCTCTTTGAGTAAGAAGTAGAAAACTAGAAACTGGTTCTTTGAAAGAATTAATAAGATCAATAAACCTCTGGCCAGACTTATCCAAAAGAAAAGAGAAAGGACCCAAATTAATAAAATCATGAATGAAAAGGAAGAAATCATGACTAATACCAAAAAAATAGAAAGAATAGTTAGAAATTATTATCAGCAACTCTATGCCAACAAATTAAACAATCTGGAAGAAATGGATGCATTCCTGGAAACTCGTAAACTACCCAAACTGAAACAGGAAGACACAGACAATTTGAACAGACCAATAACCAGCAAGGAAATTGAGACAGTAATCAAAAACCTCCCAAAAAATAAGAGTCCAGAGCCAGATGGCTTGCCAGGGGAATTCTATCAAACATTTAAAGAAGAAATAATACCAATTTACTGAAGCTGTTTCAAAAAATAGAAACGGAAGGAAAACTTCCAAACTCATTCTATGAGGTTAGCATTACCTTGATCCCCAAACCAGGCAAAGACCCCATCTAAAAAGAGAATTACAGATCAATATCCCTGATGAATGTGGATGCCAAAATATTCACCAAGATCCTAGTCAATAGGATCCAACAGTACATTAAAAGGATTATTCACCACGACCAGGAGGGATTCATTCCTGGGATGCAAGAGTAGTTCAACATTTGGAAGTCAATCAGCATGATAAAGCACATTAATTTAAAAAAAAAAAAAAGACAAGAATCATATGATCCTCTGAACTAATGCAGAAAAAATCTTTTGAAAAAATATAGCATCATTTCTTGATTAAAACTCTTCAGACTGTAGGAATAGAGGGCACATACCTCAATAACATAAAAGCCATCCATGAAAAGCCCACAGTGAGTATCATTCTCATTCTCAATAGGGAAAAGCTGAGAGTTTTCCCTTAAGACCAGGAACATGACAGGGATGCCCACTCTCACCACTATTGTTCAACATAGTTCTAGAAGTCCTAGACTCAGCAATCAGACAACAAAAAGAATAAAAGGCATCCAGTTTAGCAAAGAAGAAATCAAACTCTCACTCTGCAAATGATATGATACCCTATGTGGAAAACCCAAAAGACTCCACCTCAAAATTGCCAGAACTCATATAGGAATTAAGCAAAGTGGCAGGATATAAAATTAATGCAAAGAAATCTGTTGCATTCCTATGCACTAACAATGAGACAGAGGAAAGAGAAATTAAGGGGTCAATCCCATTTACAATTGCACCCAAAAACCACAAGATACCTAGGAATGAACCTAACCAAAGAAGCAAAGGCTCTGTACTCAGAAAATTATAGGACTCTCATGAAAGAAATTGAGGAAGACACAAAGAGATGGAAAAACTGTCCCATGCTCATGGATTGAAAGCACAAATACTGTGAAAATCTCTATGCTGCCCAGAAAAATTTACACATTCATTGCAATCCCTATCAAAATACCATCAACTTTTTTCACAGAGCTGGAAGAAACAATCTTAAAACTTGTATGAAACCAGAAAAGACCCTGGATCACCAGGGGAATGTTGAAAAAGAAAACCAAAGCGGGGGGCATCACAATGCCTGACTTTAAGGTCTATTACAAAGCTGTGATCCATCAAGACAGCATTGTACTTGTGCAGAAAACAGACACATAGATCAATGGAACAAAATAGATTCCAGAAATGGACCCTCAACTCTATGGCCAACTAATCTTCAACAAAGCAGGAAAGAATATCCAATGGAAAAAAGACAATCTCTTCAAGAAATGGTGCTGGGAACATTGGACAACTACATGTAGAAGAACGAAACTGGATCATTTTCTTAAATGATACACAAAAATAAATTTAAAATGATGAAAGTCCTAATGTGAGACAGGAATCCATCAAAATCCTAGAGGGAAACATAGGCAGTAACCTCTTCATCCTTGGACACAGTAACTGCATGCAAGACAGTTCTCTAAAGGCAAGAGAAACAAAAGCAAAAATGAAATACTGGGACTTCATCAAGATAAAAAGCTTTTGTACAGCAAAGGAAACAATCAGCAAAACTAAAAGGTAACCTAAGGAATGGGAGAAGATATTTGCAAATGACATGTCAGATAAAGGGTTGGTATCCAAGATCTATAAAGAACTTCTCAAACTCTGTACCCAAAAACCAAATAATCCAGTCAAGAAATGAACAGAAGACATCAACAGACACTTCTCCAAAGAAGACATACAAATGTCTAACAGACACATGAAAAAATGTTCCACATCACTTGCCATCAGGGAAATACAAATCAAAAACCACAACGAGATGCCACCTCACACCTGTCAGAATGGCTAAAATTAACAAGACCAGGAACAACACATGTTGGCAAGGATGTGGAGAAAGGGGAACCCACCTACACTTAGGTGGGAATGCAAGCTGGAAAACAGTATGGTGGTTCCTCAAGACGTTAAAAATAAAGCTACCCTATGACCCAGCAACTGCACTACTGAGCATTTATCCCAAAGATCCAGATGTAGTGAAAAGAAGGGGCACATGCACCCCAATGTCATAGCAGCAATGTCCACAATAGCCAAATTGGGGAAGGAGCCAAGTTATCCTTCAAGCGGTGAATGGATAAAGAAGATGTGATTCATATATACAATAGAATATTACCCAGCCATCAGAAAGCATGCATACCCACCATTTGCATCAACATGGTTGGAACTGGAGGGGATTACACTGAGTGAAATAAGTCAAGCAGAGAAAGACAATTACCATATGGGTTCACTCTTATGTAGAACGTAAGGAATAGTGCAGAAGACAATAGGGGAAGGGAGGAAAAACTGAAGGGGAAGCAATAAGAGAGGGAGACAAACCATATGAGGCTCTTGACTCTGGGAAATAAACTGAGGGTTGGTAAAACGGGGGTCAGTGGGGGGATGGGGGTAACTTGCCCAGTAGGAGCTGTTCCAAGGACAACAGCCTTGAGACAGATGTGGCACGGAGAGTATCTGGAGGGTACATGAGGCTGAATGCAGTTAATCTACGTAAATTTTTCAGATTCTGGTGGGCTGGTGCAGAGATCTACTCATCTTGCTGTTGCCTCAGACAACGTCCCTAGATGAGCTCCCTTGTTCTCTTGCTTAATAATCTTGCCACCTACCAATTTGGAGTGGACTGCCTCTTTCTCTTTAGTGGTTCCCTGTCCACTTCCCCCATCCGTGTACAGGAAACTAGTTTGTGAACCAACAAGGCCTCTGACCATTTCTCCTTCTCTTGAACCAAAGGTAATGGTGTTCCCATCTGAAAGCCACCCTGACTCTCCTCTCTCTGGCCCTAAGGATCCCTGGTGCTCTGAAAGTCAGTTCTCCCATTTTCCCACCACCTCTCCTGGCTCCATCCCACCCCAACTCCTCCCACTGACAAACAACAAACACAAAAAACTTCTCATCTCTCCCTGCTTTTCTAGCTTGGGATCTTCCACCCAAGCAGGCTCAGTACCTACCAAGCTGTGCCTCCATCCTCTGTGAAGACTGAGGCCCGAGGGGACATTCAAAGGCTTCCAAGGTCCACGCAAGGGGGAGACACACACCACTGGGCCTCTGACCCTCTTTTTTCAAGGACAGGGTCTTTTTTTCTAGCTGACAGGAGTCAAATTCAGATGAGAAATAAGCAGGGAGAGGGAGGCCAATATTCTCTTACTCTGCAGTCGCTTCTTCCAGGTGTGTGACAGCCCCATCTCCTGTAACTCCACTTTTCCTGTTTTCTCCGGAGGAGGCATGAGCATGTCACCCAAGGAGACAGGCTGTCTGTCTTCATGAGGGTACAGCCTGTTTGATGTTACCTATCCGTGAATCCAGGTCTTGGTTCAACACGGAAATATGAAAGACCGGTATCTTACAGACAACTGACATCATTCACCACAGAGGTCAGCTGTGGCCTTCAAAATGGAAGCCAAGGGGGAGGCCCTCCATTTCTTGGTCTTGTTTCTTTAAAGCGTAGTCTGCTGGACGCCTCCCAGTGGGAATCAGGTGAGCAGGTCTGGTGGTTGGTAGAGATCAGAAATGCCTGCTCATGACTCAACCACTCTGAGTTTATCACTGCAAGACAAGCTGGTGGTTTTGACCGTTATACCATTTTATGTGGCTTTTTTTTTTTCTTGCTCATACATTTGTTTCATGTATATCCACAGCGAGATATTGGCTAAGGTTATGGATCACGAGGAAATTCACGTTGGACTAGAACATGTTAATGAAGAACATAAAAATGATCATTCGGAATTCACCCAAAGAGTCTTTAAAAATAAATATAATTGTGAAAAGTTTAAATTTACAAAAAAGTGGAGAAAAGTTATAAAATTACAAATCAAGTACCATGCATTCACTATGCCATATTTGTCATAATTATTTCTTCTTTTCTTTTAGGTCAACACATGTAAGGATAAAATCAGGAGCTCACCCTGTCCCTACCCTCCCTTCTTCCTCAGAGATAACCAGTACTTTGAGTGAATGCTTGCCACCCCTCTGCACATTCATATATTGGCACATGTGTCTGTATGTATAAATAAAAGGTCTTATCCCAGATACATATATGTATTCTATTTTTGATATTTATCAATATCGATTGCCAGAGATCCAAACAAACAAATTATTCTATAACTCATCAAGATGTCTTCAGCAGTTAAATAAACACTTGGAATGTAAGTACTTGGAACCTAAGCATAAATACTATTTAACACGCAAGGTGCGGGGTTTCCTGAGGCTGTCAGCCTCAGAAACAAAAATCAAAATCATCAAAGGATTTTTTGTTTATTTCTGATGTGGCAAAAAGCAGTTAAATTTCAATCTTCATTTCGGAGCATCTATTTTTATCCCTGAATGAAATGTAGTATGTAAAAGGTCATTGTGAATCTATCCATAAATTATGTTCTTTCATAATAATGTTAAAGTTAATTCAATAATACAGAGCACTTATTTAATGTGGATAAGTCAAATTCCTCTTTTTAGAGATACATTAATGGATATTATTAAAGAATGATAAAGTGAACTTACAATGTTAGCTTTAGTTGTAAAATATTGATCTAAAGTCACATATTTTATGGAAAATAACTTGTTTATTTAACATTATGTAAAAATATACTGTGAAGATTATTTTATAAATCACTTAGGAAATTCTTTGTTATAAGTTACAGTGAAAGGAGTTTTAGAATTAAAAGCGAAAGATCAAGACTGATTTAGACCAACCTAAAATTACCCAAACAAGACAAAGATTTTAAAATGTGTTAATTCCCATCATCCCATTTCTGGCTCAGATGATATTGTTGCTGTTAATCATATAGTTGAGATTAAAGGGAAAAAAATCCCTAAACCCAAATCACCTATTCAGAGATTTGCATACTAAATAAATGCTTATTGTTTCACAAACTGAGCTCTGAGTGGTTTATCACATGGCAAGGTTAAGCAGAGGAGCACAGCCACAACTAGATCCCATGGATTTGGTTGGCAACCAGGAGTCTTAACACAGACAATTTCCCTTCATTCTTCTCACCAGCCTGGAAACACACAGATGAGTCCGTGCTGTAAGTAGCTGTATAGCTCTTACTATGAATTAATCACAGAGGTAGATGCTGGGGACTATGCTGTGGGGGAAACCATACCTGACCCATATGTTCTTGGACTTTAAAGTCTCACTCATAAGGTATAATAACTGAAAAAACAGGGAACTCATCCAGTTTTTACTGGAGACAGAGAAACAAGCACCAGAATGAAATGCTTATCGTCAAGTTTATAAATCACAGACGTAAGCCAGTGTAGCTAGCTGGGTTCAACATCGGTTATCGGTCCCTCTTCACAGACACCTTCCTTGAGCTCCTACTTTCCTAGCTGATGCGCTGATTCCAGGTGAAGGGCTCCATCGGTAAACCCAACACCCAGGAGCTCCTCAGAGACAACCTGGCAACCTCACTGTCAAGACCATGAAAGCTCGATCTCCACCGTCTCCACCCTGCCATGGACCACAGTCTTCAGCCCATGCTGTACTGAAATCCACAGCCGCCTGAACCAGCGAATGTCCTTGGTCTATGGGTGACTCCCCAGCCCCCAAGCCTGGAAGGAAACGCTTCTTCCGTCAGCTCCACAAGTAAGCTCGTCTTATAGAACCAACAATCTCCTTACACACATTAGGCAACAGAATGTCCCTTTAGGAGGAATGTAGCTTCCCTTTCCTTAGAGGCATGGACAGGACAGCGCAGCAGGAAACAGAACAGTTAAAAGAGAAAGGAGAGCCCGTCCAATTGAAACAATATGCTGAAGTGAACAAATTTGTTTCTAATCATGTCCTGGTTGGGGTCATTAAAACCATTAAAATCGTTGCCCTCTGTTACTGGAACAAAGGCTGTGCCCCTAACTGCCCAACCTAAGAAGCCCGGCCAGCCAAGATCTCCCCGCTGCTGTGCCTCCCCCTGCCCCCGAGAGCCACGGAGAGTGGGCTGGAGCTCCGGCGGCGGGACACAGTCCGGTGGGCGCTGAGTCTTGCTGGGAAGATGTTTCTCTATGTCCCTGGGGGAGCAGGTGCACAGCTCTGTGTTGTGGCGGTTTGGAGGAAGACTCAGACGAAGGACGCCGTATAAGTTACCCACTGCTGTGTGCCAAGCACCTCAGACCTCAGCAGCTTCCAACACAGAGACTTATGATTTCATCCTCTGTTTGGGTCAGATATCAGGAAGGAGCTTAGCTGGGTGACTGAACCACAGATAACCAGGACTGTTGTCTCATCTCAGTCTTGACCAGGACAGAACCTGCTTCCATGCTGGCCTGCGTGGCCACTGTCGGAATCCGTTCTGGGGCCACTGTTGGGTTGGGGGCCATGGATCCTCATGGGCTACTGGAAGAGTTTCCCCTCATTCCTACGGATTCCTGCGGACCTTCCTACAGAGCAGCCTACAGCGTGGCCGGCTTCTCCAAGAGTGATCCCGCCTAGAGAGAAAGGGCCTAGCGCAGAAGTCTGTGTTCCCTTACTCTAATCTTGGAAGCCACACACCTCAGTTTGGCTGTATTCTACTCAGTAGAAGGGAGTTGACCCACAACCAAGGAGAGTAGAGTTATTTTGGGGACATATTTTTAAAACCACCACATATGCTGGTGAGTACGCATATGCCTAGCAGGAGGAAGCCCCAGGACAGAGAAGGGTGGGGGGTGGCCTGCTTCCTACGTGGGAACGCCATCCCCTCTAACCTTGGTGGGGGGGAGACGGGATGGGCAGCCTTCGCTAGAAAAAGAGAAGGTCCTGGAGGGTTGCGGCGTCCCCTTTCTGACCCTCCCAATCCTTCTGTCTCTGTCACGGGGCGGGGGGCATATAAAACCTCACAAGGATCTCGGACTTGAATCAGGGGGCTGGTTTCTTCCAAACAAACTGCATCACCTCCGTGAGCTCACGGGACCCTGACCCTCAGTTTTCATCTGTGAAATAGCAAATACAAATGACATCAAACTTGCAGACTGGGTGAGATCGTTAAAGGCTAATTTGTTAAAGGTGATGTGTGATTTGTAAATGTTATCGAAAGTTAGTTTTTATTAGCAGCAAAAACAAAGCTTTAGTGCTCTGTTGCCCTCTGTCTTGTTTTGTTTCCTATCCCTGCCACGAAGCGCGGCCTCATCTTCTCAGGTTTCAGATACTCCCCTTGTCTCTCGCATGAATACCAGTAATCGGATATTCAAAACGCCGCTCTCGGCGAACCGTGATGTTTTGCCCCAGGTTTGTACACTAACAAGGTCACAAGTCGCACCCAGGGAGATAATGAGATCAGAGGGACTTCCTCATCCTCCTGATTCCTACGGTACCGACTAACCCGTGGGCTCTCCCCCGCCTCCTCCTCCCCCCACACAGGGGCTCTCCTGCCCTCTCAACTTTAATGTCTCTCATCTCTCCTTGCTCCCTTTCCCTAAATTCTCTGTTCCTACTCTTGGTCTAGGGTGAGCGTATGAAGAAACCCTTGTATCTGAGGCAAGAAGAGTTCGAGCTGTTTTCCCATTTCCTACTATGAAGCAAACCCTACTGCGCCCCGGATTTCACAGTGTCTCCCAGGCTGTGTCTCCCATGATTAAGCTGGTCATTATTCCCTAATTTACTTCCAGACCATAATGTTTGTTAATATGCTTTGCTAAGCAAGAGAAAAACAGTTGGTTCTAGGCTGGTTGAGCCGGCCTCTCTCAAGGATCTTAAGAGGAAATAAGTCAATGATAAGTCACGCCAGGATGCCGGCGTCGCCGCTGTGGGGAAGCGAGCAGGGGACCCCGCCCTGCACACAAGAGCTCCACCACGGGAGGAGAGGGGAGGGCGCCGCGCAGCCTGCACACTCTTCCCCTCCTCGGGCATCATTGGCTCTGAGCGTTGGTCCAGCACAGCCAAGCCATGCTTCCAGAAAGGTCACCATAACGCCCTCAAACCACAGCCACAAGGGTCCCGTGGGAGGCATCTCAGAGCATGATCAGCGGTGGGGGAAGCGGGGGCCCTCCCTGTGTTATCAGTTATCCCGGTGAGTCAGCGCTGTCTCACGCTCCACAACTGGTGTTTGCTGTCTGCCCCCACGATGTCTGCAGAGAGGATGGAAGTGGAGGGCGATGTCGGCCGTCTCTGTCTTCTCCCAACAGGACAGCTGGACCACAGCCTATGCTTTAACACAACGTTCTCTATGGGATGATGGCGCTCATTCGCTCACAGGCATTCCGTGAGCTCCAGTGTGTTTTATGTACCCTGTTCGGAGGCAGCCTCTGGTCCCTAGTGAAGCGAGTCCTGATCCCCAGGGCAGAGATCCCACTGAAGGACTCCAGAGGCCGCGCCTGTCCTTATAGCCTTTCCCCCCATGGCACCCAGTTCAAGGACATTGAGCAGTTTCTCTATGTCAGCTAAGCAGGCAAGCACATGCGGTCCATTGGGAATGCTACCGTCACTGGCAAAAGCCCCGGCTCCTTATGCCCAAGTCCACGTCTGCACCAGCAACGGGTCTGCTGCAGGATTGCTGAGCTCTGGGAGGGTAGACAGACCGTGGGGAGGGCGGTGCGGGCGGGGAGGGCTACTGTGTGAGGACAGAGACAAAGAATACTCTGTGACAAGAGTAGGATTCCTTTGAGGGATGTTTTGATGCAAAACAATCCTTTTTGAGGGAGATATGGGATGTGTCTTTGTGGGATCACTTGTTCTCCCGAAGGGCGATGTGTACCTCCAGTCACAGTAGCAAGCCCCTCAACCGGCAAGCCCCGGCTTAGAACCATGATGACTATGTGGCGACTAAGCCCAAGCTGTGGGCTTAAGCATCACTCTGTTCACACATGATTTGTGTTGAGTGAGAATTAGTCACACATTCTCTTTGAAATTAAATGTATTGGTTTAATTTTTTTCTGGCCCTGTTGTGATGGTATAAACTATATTTTTAAAAAGACAAAGAATGGGGGGCCTTTAATACACATTCTTTACTGTTGCAAATATTACTTTGGGAAAATTACACCATAATTTTCTGCAGCATCCAACTATAGGAACTCAGGGGAACACACACTGTCTTCAGTAAGGGTGCCAATCCTATAAAGACCTGGGCAGCTGTGGGAAATCGTATGGGGATTCTGTGTGCAAAAATTCTGCAATCTATAAAAATGGGTTGACTGCTGGGAGAGGCTTTCGGGAAGGTGCCGCTACTGTGAGCGGGACCCCCAAAGAGAGGGTCTCCAGGGGGGCTTTCTGAGAAGCAGGCCTATGAACCAGGCCCAGAAAGGATTCCATGCTGTCATGGAACCTGGATAAGGGCACCCCCAAGGCAGCTGCTGTGAAGAGGCCAAGCTTGTACTCTTCCAGGCAATGTTTCATAAACATGAGAGGTTCTCTTTTCAGTCCCTCTGCCATTAGGGATCCCAAGTCGCTTGTCAGACACGCACTCTCAATGCACCTTCAGTGGGGACACTTGGGCCATCCTTGAGCAGGAAGAGGATGGTGAGTGGGAAATTTGGATTATCATCATCGTTATTATTATTCTTTTTTAACATCACCCTTTTACGGGCTGTAAGACCTTTGGCAAGCTCTCTTTCTCACTTTCTCGCCAAATAACCCTAAAACCTTACACCTTTCTCACACATCAATCCAATCCCCCCTGCAGAAGGCAACAGCATCAGGAACTAGGAGACACCTCGGCCTGTGTTTAGACAAGCGTTCAAGCTCAGAGCTGAACGCAGGCACCCAACTGTTGACAGAAAATGAGTTCAGCAGCGCAGAAATGAGGAGCGTGAAGGTAAGACACACGTCTCTGCTCAGGCTCCACATGCTCTGATTATCCGGATCTGAGAGAGCCAGCGTTAGGGGGGGCGGTGTGGCTAATACACTTAATTTCAGGAAGGGTCTTCAGGTATCCCCACACTCGTGAATGCAGCCCAGTGCGTGCGTTACCCCACAGAGCGCGTCTCTAACTGCAGGGAAATGCCACTGTCGGGTGTGACAAGTTACTTACTAACATGTGAATATGAGACTCACCACGGAAACGGTTCTAATGTGAGCTTTAATAAAACTGGAAGGAATTTCATGGGTCTCCAAGGCAGGTGAGAATGTTAAAGCAGAGAATTTTTCTTCTGGAATGTCAGGGTCTGTGACTCTTGTCACTGCCCAGAGGAGAAAGTGATGAGTAGGAAGGTAGCTCTGACTGTGTTTCCAGCATGTGCGTGCACCAGCCAACCTCTCTCTCTGTTTCAGAGCTCAGGATCTACCTGACACTCAGGTTGCTCCCTTAACGCCTCCCTTCAAATAGGTGTCATATAGCCCAGGTGCCCACCATCAACACACTGACAGCAACTGCCCACCCTCTTGCTTGTTATTCCCTCCCAGCTCTCCCCCTTCCGGGCAGCACCTGACGCCTCCTCCGGGGCTAATGTCCGAGGTTAGTAGAAGGCATGGGAGCATGACGATGAAAATGAACTTCAAGTCAGGGAAACTCTGAGCTCGTCACTGCAGCCCTACCACCGCGTCCTGCACCTCTTCCTGGGTAAAGAATGAATAACAGGATCTACAAACATTTTTTGAGATGACAAAATACCCAGAAGATGACAGGCCATTTGTCCAACTACCGTAGATCCTAGGCAAGAGGATTTTTGCTAATAGCACGGCGAAGAGCATCCTTGACCTCCTTGTTCCTCAGGGTGTACACCACAGGGTTCAGCAGGGGGGTGATGACCGTGTACGTCACCGAGATCAGCTGATCCTGATCCCTGGTGTTCTCAGACTTGGGTTTGAGGTAGGCAATGGAGGCGCAGCCGTAGTGGACAATGACCACTGTGAGGTGGGAGGCGCAGGTGGCGAAGGCCTTCTTCCGGCCCTGAGCAGAGCTGATCTTGAGAATCGTGGAGATGATGAGGACGTAGGAGATGAAGACCAGCCCCATGGGGACCACAATAACAAATGAGCTGATGATAAAATTAATGATGTCATGTAGAGTGGTATCTGCACAGGAGAGTTTCATAACTGGGAGAATGTCACAGAAATAATGGGCCACTTCTCTGTCACAAAAGGGCAGCCTAAATACAGAGGAAATCTGAACTACGGCCACAAGCAGCCCAATGCTGAGAGCCCCCCATGCGAGCAGGGCACACACCCTCTTGTTCATGAGGACCGTGTACCTCAAGGGGTTGCAGATGGCCACGTAGCGGTCGTACCCCATGGCCGTGAGCAGAAAGCAGTTGTTGATGGCCAAGGTGAGGAAGAAGAACATCTGGGTGGCACAGCCGGCCAAGGAGATGGGTTGGTTAAGACCAGTAAGGCTGCAGAGCATCCACGGTACAATGACCAGGGTGTATACGGTCTCGGAGATGGAGAGCACACTAAGGAAGAAGTACATGGGTGTGTGGAGGTGACGAGTGAGGCTGATAACTGTCACAATGAGGACATTGCCAGCCAGAGTGAAAAGGTACAATGGAAGAAATATCACAAAGAGAATGATCTTGTGTTCTTGGAAACTGGAAAACCCCTGGAGAATGAATTCACTCACTACTGTGTGGTTCTTGCTCTTCATGAATAAACGCTGGGTCTACACAGTGGAGACTCAGGTCTGTCAGTTAGTCAGAACACACCCACGCCCCGCGCCAGCTCGGGACCAGGAGACATGCCCAGCGTGTGGGGTCTCCTGTGCCCTGGGAGAGAAAAGGTAAAAAACGTAATCAGGAAGCAATTGCATGTATGGAAAGTTTTGTACAAAGGCACAGAAGAAGAAACAGGGATGGGACAGGATAGTAGGAAGGACACCCGGGCTAGTCTTAAAAAGGCTTCCTCATGAGCCAGAACATGGGTGTTTGGAGGCAACTAGAGCTAAAGAAATAGAAAATGTATTAGTTTGAGAATTTTCTCATAAATTGCAGTTTCAGATTTTTATTTACCTAAAACAAACTGGCCGACTTCTTCCACTTCATTGAAACCACAATTTTGATCATCTTATAGATCTTACCTTCCAAGTTGCCAAATGGGACAATGCTCTCTGCTCTGAGGGGACATGAGAGTCTGCTTTGTCCCTGTTCTACGCCCCGACATCTCTTCATGAACCCTTTTCACAAATCATTCACCTGCTTCAAACCTGACTGCCCTCCTGACAGTAGTTTTCAACCAGACACATTCTACTTTCTTGGCTACTGGCATTGCCTCCTCTTGCTCAGAGAGCTCTCTCAGGACCAGCAGGGCCCCGTTGATGCATGTCCTCTGCATGTAGATTAATTACTAAGTGTTGGTTCTCCTGCACTGTGTGTATTTTCGTGTTTTCAGCCAGTGCTTGGAAGTGAATTTTCACAGTTGGTCTGACTCACGACTAAACTCTGAGTTCTCTTCTACTTTCTTCATAATAATAAACTGGGTGCCTCTGGGAAAACCAGTTTGCACACCCTCCCTCACTATCTGGGGAATTTCAAAGACCAACAAGCTCTCATTTTAAAAACAGTTTAATAATAACAATAACAATAATGAACAACAAGAATAGTAACTTGTGGCACTTTTTAGTTTATGAAGAGTGTTTATATGTGTTATTTAACAGCACACCAATCCCATCCGTTTGATAACTATCTTCATTTTGTACCCTAAGACACCTAGGGTTTGGTGGCTTGCCCAAAATTAGTAAGTCATACATCCAATCTTCTCATTTTAAGGCTGGTGTGAATTGTCTTTGCCACAACTGCCTGAAGCAGCATGGTGGCTCTGAAACAGAGGAAAAAGAAGACATTTTCCCCCCTGGGTTTTATTGAAGAGAATTAAAGGATTCTCCTCACTCTGGGAATGATATTACATTGGGAAAAAATGTTGGAAAAACTTGAAAACATTTGGGAAACCAGAAAAATTTTACCATGTTGACCTTGATAAGTAAATGCAATATTAGCATATTAGTAACCATAAACATCCATTCTCCTTGGCTTAATACTTCTACTTCTAATTACTTATTTTAAAGAAATAATCAGAGAGATGTATCAGGATATATATATAAAAGAAGCTTTTATGGTATTTATAATAATTAATACCCCAAACAATGTAAATAACTAAGGGAATAATGAATTATAATGTATCTCTATGATGGGAACTATGGAGCTATTAAACATCTAATGTTCTGACATTGAAAAATGTGATGGACAGACAGGTCATAATATTTAAAAATTAAACAGAAAGGAAGAAATAAACAATGAAAGGAAGCCCATGGAATGGTACACACATCATTAGAAACGGGTTGGAAATAAATACACTGAAATGCTAATAATACTCTTTTCTGGATAGTGAATGGAGAATCTTAAATGATTTTTCCTTTTGTCCTCTTTATATAATTCAGATTTTCTTAGTCATTTCTCTTCAAAACATAGAGAAAAATAATTGTTAAATTCTTCTTACAGTGAGACTCAATAACAAGGTTGCAGAGAGGATCAAGGAGAAAAGGTAAACATAGTAGGTCTGAGCTCCCACAGCCAGATCCCTAGGAAATTACCATCAGTTTTAATGGAGGATGGTAACCAGAAAAAGAAAACCTTTCTGAACAGTGCTGGAAGTGGCGTGGCATGTGAGATACTCATCTTGGACTCAGCATTTAGGAGAGCCCCAAAGACACTCAGTGATCAAGACGAACATGATTTTAATGCAATATCTTTTTTAAAAAACAAGTGCAAAATTCCATGATGAACAAGATATTAAAATTTTAAATAGAGACAGGCTCAATTCTGCCTATCGCCACAATGGGATGCAAATTTTGGAATTTCCTTACTGAGGATTTTGAAGAATAGAAAAATATAAAATATGTTCAAAATATAGAGGGAAATGGAGAGCAACATATGTGTTCATTTTCCTTTGATATGTGGTGATAGGCTAGTCTTGAAACAGCTGCTATTTAACTGAGATTCATGATGTGTTACTGAACAAGATAAAACCCCAATCTTATATAACTGGAAAATCAATCCCTACCTCTGCCAAGGGGGATGAGAAGATAAGCAATGATAGAGAAAAAAAAAAAAAAAAGATTAAATTGAGCTCGTGCGTTCCTTTCTGCACTCATCGCCCCCTCAGGAAAACGAGGGCTCACCAAGAGGGCAAAGATCTGATGAATGTTAACACCAGGCTAGTTAGGTCATGACAACAGAAACAAAATGGCAGCCTACTTCTATGGAATCCATGTCACCAAGAAGAAAAATATTTTACACCACTTGCTGTTTTCTTGGATTCTGGATCTTTAGCCAAAAATATCTCTCTACCCTGAAAAAAAAACAGTTAAAATATTTCGTTGTAAAGAAATGATAATGATGTCCTGCTTAGACCTGACAAGCAATCCTGGGCAAGGGGTTAATCTTACTCATTTCATTATTCAAGTCTTTCCAACGAGAAGCAAGCTGGGAAAGCCTATGTGCTTGGTGGTTTGAAGTCCTTTAATATAATGGAGTCGCAGGACCTTAGCAGTAGGAGGTAATTTTAAAAGCAAACATTCCTCAAAAATAGTCCCCCAAATTCTGCTTCAGTCTTTCCAATGATTGGAAATTAATGATCTTACAAGTTAGCATCCCCTTCTTTTTTTTTTTTTTTTTTAATATACCAAGTTTACTTAAAAAATAAAACGAAGATTTTATATTATAAAAATGCTTTCAGGGAAAAACAGCCATCTGTACAAAAGGGTATAAACGGGAAAGTTAGTTTTCTCTTCCTATGCTTTGCATTCTCTGGTCCGGGGGTAAACATGACTCATGTCTTTGTGTCTTTTAAAATTTTCTGTCTAGAAATTTTCTAACTACAATTGTGCATATTTCCATATCATATCAACGTAACACAAATGAAACTGTACATACCAAATCACAACTAGCTTTTTTCACTTACTGATAAATCTTGAATATCCTCGTAACGGTGCAATAGAGCTATATCTTTATGACCAGCAGTGCACACTCCCTCATACAGATCCATATAGATATACTATCATCAACTCTATTGTTGAGTAACCTTAATTCTTAGAAAACATCACTTTCTGTTGACTCAACCTCTGTCTCCCTGTGACTTGCCGCCTCCCCATATTATCCTATTTCCTTTTCAGTTCGGTAGTGGAAGATTATTATCTTGTCCCTGCTATATTTTGTGTCCTTGAATCCGTTACCACAGCAAGATGAGCATGAAGAAATGTAATATTAATGGCATGAGAATCAATACAACCAAAAAATAATGAAAAACTTGGAGGAAAAATACTAAGAATTTAGAAAACACACATTGTATCCCATTTTCACTTACTTCTGCCCACAGCCAGTCACTGTTTCTGACCTTGGCAAAAGGAAGAAGGAATCACTTTCCAGATAGTGATTTTTAAAAGTCATTGAAAGGGCTGAATCTATTCAGAGGAAGCTGGTAAAAACACCTTGTGTTCAAGAGCCATTTACAAGGGAAGCTAAAACCTACAAAGTAAGGAAAATTCAGCTTTCTACAGTATCAGAGAAAACCTCAAATCATTGCTGTATTTCTTGAAGTTGAGATCGGTCCTTGGTTCCTTTGGCTTGAGAAGTAGCCCAGGAAAAAATGCCATCGCTTAAACTCCGGATTTTAGGAGCTTTGTATATTTATTTTCCCCAAGAGAAGGTAATCCCTCATGCCAGTTCTCCTGGGACCATCCTTATGAAAATCCCTCTGGGGTACCAAGAGCTAAGGATGAGAGAACCCTAGGGCTTGTCTCAAGAGCTTCGTTAGGAACTTGGGTAGCCGATGGGGGAGATACTTTTGTTTGTTTCCTCACTGTTGGGGACTTTTAGGGTTTCAGAAATCAATACTGCGTTGGGTTTAGTCTATTAAAACCATGGAAACACTGGACAAGCTTACAAAGAGAAGACCCTAAATTCTAGTCCTTTAGGATCAGAGAACAGAAAACTTCCTGCAACTTATCCAGATCCAATCAGGGTACACAGAGGAGTATGGCCTCCAGGGCTTCTCTTGTCCAGGCTTGGCCCATAGCCAGTCTCCTTAAGGCTTAGTCTAGGTCCCATCGAGGGACACCTGCCTCCCACACTTGGAAAGGCAGAGGCTGCTGTTGGGCCCATTCCTCGTGCTCCCTTTCATTCATTCTTGGATCTTGCTGGAGAGAGAATGGCACAGCCGCTCTGTGCTCTAGTTCCTTTAGTTTCTGGATCAGTGTGGCCATCTCCATCAAGGTTCTCTGGGCACAAGGAAGATGTCTGAGGAGCCATCTCAGCTCTGCGCTGCAAAAGGGGATTGCAGTATGGGTCTTCCACCCAGACTAAGAACTTTCTTGCTAAAACCATTCTGTTTCCTCTTGGCTGAAAACAGTAATATGTGTTCACCGTAGAAAACACAGAAAAAAAAGGGAAAAAAAGATTACATAAATCACTCATGATTTCCAGCTTGGAAATATACCACACACAATTAATACCCACACTATTAATATTTTGGTGACTGATTCTCTAATTGGTTTTCTCTGCATTAAGGTGTGTGTATATGTGTATAAATGGACACACACACCTTAATGCAGAGAAAACCAATCATTAACAGCAAACATGGAATGACGTGTTTCCATGGTTCTTTCTCCTTTCCAATAGTATGAGGTCATACCACACAAACTTCCTTACATCCTGCTCATTTGTCCTCTTAGCCATGTATTGTGATCCTTCCCCACATAAGCATTTGCCTTCCCTCTGGTATGTGTAGTGTGGTGTCAGCGTTCAGATGGTCACTGTGCATTGCGATCGGTTGTGGAATCTTCAAAGGCTCTTGGAGCCCACATCAGGGTCCCTCAACAGTGGTACTGTTGTCCTCAGTGGCCTGATACGTTTTATGGTGTGGTGGGGGGAAGGGTGTCCCTCCTGTTATAAGACAGAGCTCCCCTGGCCTCCACCCTCTAGGTGCCCCAGCATCCTCTCTCCCCCCTGCAGCATATGAGGGGAAACCAAAAATGTCTCTAAGTGTGGTCCATACCTGTTGGGGGGGCGCAAAATGTTCCTCCTTTCAGCATCTGTGGTCTAGAACATTCCACCATCCTCTACCCAATTTTTTTATTTCATGGTCATGTTTAAGAACCAGGTCAAAACCTCACCTTCAGGATATCATTCATGCATCAGGCCATTTCTCTTTCTATGCCCTGTATTTACCAAAAATTGGAAGTCAGTTCTAAAGGCTTAATTAGATGCAAGTTAAACTTATGGAACTATATAAACTATATTGAGATATATATACTATAAACTGCGTTGTACTATATATAAATTATATATATAACTGTGCTAAACTATATACATGCATACACACACACACACACAACTTTGCATGGCATCAGTAGAGTTGTCAGATTTAACATAAAAATATAGGATACCTTGCTAAATTTGAATTTTAAAAGAACAATAAATAATTTTCTAGGGTAAGTATGTCCCCAATATTACATGAAACATACATACTAAAAGTTATTCATTATTTATCTGAAATTCAAGTTTAGCGAGGCATTTTCTCTCTTATCTGGAATCCCAATCAGGAGGTGCACACTGTTTGGTTTTCCCACCCTAAGCAATGCAAAATTGATCAGCGTTCCAGGTAGCAACAGCCTGGTGCTCTATTCAAATTGATCCCATCAATATTTTATCATTTCATCTTTTGATGACTTTTGTCTAAATCAATTTTTTATTAGAAGTTGCAAAGAATGCTTTCCTAATCATGTCCTTTCTCTTACATTTATTCTGTGAAACAGTTTGTGTGCAGAAGTTTCTTTTCATCCCTCGGGGCAGGAGAGTGAGGTAGGACTGAGTAGAGTTGGAATCCAAACTTGGTCTGTCTGATCTGGGTCGAGCGCGTAGTCCCGTCTACCCGGTGGGGGACATTCACTCTCCCCGTGCTGATGATGTGGGACCACACGCCATCATACTCCAGCAAGCCTGTGTCTCACAATCAGCAGAGACGTGAGGTGGCAGGAGGCTAGCACGGGGACAGAGGAGTGGGATCTGCCAATGTTAGCAAACCCACAAGCGATCTTGTAATTAGAAGAAGCAAAAGCTCTAGAAACAAGGGGCCAGTGATGGCATCCGGAGAAGAAGAGGGTGAGGCACATCTGAAGGGCATGCAGTGTTTCTCCGTTTCCTCTCATTCTGGCCACGAAGTCTGACTGACACACTTCAGAATAATCCATGCAGCCAGTATGCGGCCAGCAATGTGCCCTAGAAAATCACATTGCTTGTGGTTTCTGAAAGAACTGGAGTTGCTGCCACAAAGACACTATGAAAGGCAGGGCAGAGGAGACTCTCTCTTCCGTGGCAAGGTGACGTGTGCCCGGGGTGAAGGACATCTACACACCGGAGCCAGGCGGCACAAGGGACTTCATCTTCCCTTGCGTTTGTTGACTTCATTATACTGAATTTCCAGTAAATTAAATGTATAATTAAATACCCCAGGGTTACAGTAGTAGAAAGAGGATTAGAGCCTGGTATCTTGCCCACATTCTGTATAGCTCAGTAGGGCTGGCATAAAAGCAAACACTCGATGATATTACCATAGGAACGAACTGAAGAGTGTGGTCTTCGGTGCCGGTTTTCCGTCGGATGGATGCAGAAACGAGATTTTTGGTTCTCACGAAAGACTGACAGCGGGTGGCCGGGTTGTCTAGCGTGCTCCAAATGCTCTTCAAGAGATTTCTTTCTCGTGTTAGAAAATTGCCTCTGAGGAAGAGAAGGATGGTTTATTAGGTTGCAACATCATCATAGAAATAACCCACGAGTTAATCGATCCTCTAATAAACATGTATGGAAGGGCTGCATGCGCCCTGCACTGTGCTGAGTGCCGGGAGAAACAACGAATCACACACATACTATATGTGACGAGGAACCAGACAGAAAGATGTGACTTTCATAGATCGTGATGCTTTCTTTGATGGGGTAAGAACAGAGTAACAGGGTATTGGTAAGTAATCTTCCGACATGCATTTTAATATACTAAATTGCTTATATCCACCAGGAAGCAAAAGCCACGAAGGTACGCCTGGTGTTGTCTATTTACCATGAAACATGGATGAATTAGCCTTTGGAGTTAGCTAGTGAGTTGCGTGTTGTCTCAGAGACTGGTCAGCTCCCGTGAGTTTGCCGTTGAGCTGTGGGGCTTGCATGGCGAAGACGCGAAGCCTGGACAACGGGGCTACGCCAAGATTTCTAAATGAGCAAGTTCCCTGGCTGGTCTCGGTTCCCCGGCCTGAAAATTCAGGTGCGCTCAGCGCTGCGAACTGCTCTCCGCCTTGAAACGTTCTTCAGCCTGGATTTTGTGACACTTTGATTGTGGTGTTTCTCCCAAACAGAAGCTTGCCGGCCGCCGAGCCAACGGTGCGCACCTGCCCGTCTGTGCTGCAGACCGGACGTCGAGCGTCGCTGAATGTGGTGACTCCCTGAACGCGAGACTGAGCTAGTCAACAGCCCTGTTACGGTTTCAGTATGTGATGGACCCGAGGACTCGAGGGACACCCACTCGCGCGTGGGCACGTCACTCTGACCGACTCCCCCTCTTGCTCTTACCGACGCTAAGTCTCAGCTCCTTTCCTCTCTCATTTCTTCAGCATCTTTCTTCCCACGCTGGACTAGAATGGTTCCTCTCAGGAGCACCGGTTCTTTCAGCCTTTGCTTAGCCTGAATCTTCAGGCCCAACAAACTAACAAGCAAACGGAACTCCTAATTCAGTTCCGTGTCGGCCACCGAAGAACGGCTTAGCAAACCCGCACAGAGCAGGCTCCGGGGCTCGGGCTTCGCACTCTCTAGCACAAGGAGTTTAAATCGATCCTCTCTAAGGTCTTTTCCTATTTTAAAGTTTTACAATGTTCTTCCCGACTTTAGGACTGAGGGTAAAAACAGACGAGAAACCTGAAGATCCCACCGGCCCCCCAAGTCACTTCTAACAGGGCCCGTGTTTCCATCAGTCCTTGCATCCGTCCCCTCTTCTGCTTCCAACTCCCTTCTTCCATTGACTTCCACCTTCCAATCTGTCGCCACCTCCCGCTTCTTCTTTTCACTTCCACCTGTGTGAGAGAGGACCACGGACGGCAAGGGCACGGCAGCTCCTGAACCGTCCCCTGGCACACGGGAGAGGAGAGCCAGCGACTCGTCAGCCGGGCAGCGGAAGCCGCTGCCCTTTGGGAACCACAGGGCCACACGGTCCACCGAACTGAGCTGCCCGAACTCCTCCAATCCCGATCGCCCGCAAACGCTTGGATGCTAGCCCCGCGCAGGACCCGACGTGGCCCAACCTTTCCATTTCACAGACACAGCTGTGTCGGAAGGAGTCGCCGCCTGTGAGGTGTGTACAGGACACTGGCGTACTTTTTCAATGACTCTTACGGTGGCTCCGTCCCTGCTGGGCAGCGCGCTCCCTGAACGACATCTCAGACCGACTCCGTGACCTTTCCATTACTTTGTGTTACTAAAACCGTCTCGCTGGCTTATTAAACACAATCCTGTTTTACACATTTTAATTTCATCATTGATGTGAGAGGCTCTCCGGCGTCCGTCACCCCCCGCCGCTCCACCTCCCCTCGAGCACAGAGCAGGGTTTGCGGCTGCAAGTGGCTCCGTCGGTGCCGGAGGGTGAGGGGTGGTGACCACGCCCCGGCGCCCCTTCCTTGTCCCGGCATCAGCCCCGCACGCTGTGGGGAGAGGAGAGAGGCACAGACGAGACAGAGTCACCCACAGTGCCGGCGCGGCCGCTCCCGTCTGGGTCGTAGCCTCTGGGCCGGCCCGTGGCCGTCACCTCGTTAGAAGACACTCCGTTGAGTGAGGGCCTCTTTTTGTTCATTGTCCTCATCTCTTCAACAGTATTGACTGTTCTTTTGTCCTCGGTCAGGTGTCCAGATGTAGGTGCTGTCAGAGGGGGGCCTTGGTGCTCTTTTCAGGGCAATGTGGGTCCCGCCATCTGCCTCTCCGGACCACGCCCCCGAGGCTTCCTCTCCCTTGGCTGCCATTGCGAGCAGCCGCCTCCACGGCCTGATGTGACCGGGGCCCTCGCAGCTGCGGAGTGGCCCTGTGGGGGAGCAGGCAAGACAGTGGGAGCCCCCATTCCCCTCCGCTTTACCTGTCGAACCCGTGGGAGAGGGGCTTGGCCTTGGCCTGGCAGCATGAAATGGTGACAGTGCCGGCTGACTCCCTGCACCCCCCATGTCAGAGCCAGTCACTTCTTTCCAGACTTTTCCTGCAGGGCCGGCTAGCGACAGGTGCTCGCCCAGAATTGTGTTTCACAGACTGTGAGGCAAAAGACGGCCGTGTGTTTTCAGCTTATTGGACGGAAGGAAACACTCGAGAGTCCCAAAGGTTGTGGGAAAACTACAGGGACACCGCGCCCAACGCCTTCTCGCCCGTATTTAAGAAGGTAGCTATTCAGACCTCCGAGTATCTAATCCCGGCTCTGCCGTTCGCCGAGTGAGCGACCTCCCCACGTCGCGAAGAGCAAGGATGCGACAGGGACCGCTCCACAGGGTTCCTGCGAGGGTTCCACAGGATAAAGCAATCCGACAGAGTACGTGTCGGACAAAAGTGGAGCACCGTTGCGATTCCGTGTTTATTATGCTTAGCTGGAACACATTCCGGTCTCCCCTTCTTTCCTTCTCACTGTGGAAATCAAGACTTTCGACAAAGTCAAACATGGTGAGGGGAAGCCCCCTCTCTTGCATCCTTGTACCTACACAGTGCTCAGCCCACGGCTCGGCCCACGGCAGCTGCGGACGAGAAATGCCCTACGGGTTCTGCGGCGGAGCCCATGTTTCTGAACTGCCGATGTTCCACTTACAATCGGTAAACCCAGAAATAACATCTGTACGATGTGGAAGTGAGTTGCCACAAGATTTTCCCTAGCACGCGAATGTTTCCAGCCAAGGAAAGGCGCCCGCACCCAGATCTGGCGCTGCAGAGCACGGCGTGGGCCCCAACACCTCCACAAGCAGCAGGAGTTCTGCTCGCCTCAGCGTCACCACACGCCTGTCCGCAGAGTGTCCCCTGCCTGGTTTCTCCGGCTTCTGTGCACTTTCCCCTCACCAGCTCCTGCCACCCACCTTCCTTTGCCCTTGAAGAAGCTCCTGTTGATTTTACTCATTTATTAGAGGCTTCACTTTTTTTTTTAACCGTTTCATTTATTTAGCAGAAACTTTTATGATTATATTAGTTAGTGCTCTGATTATAGGTTTTGCAGGATCTACCACAATATTGTTTTTTCCCAAAAGCCTTGTTATTTTTAGTGTGTGTTTTTGCAGATTGCGAGGACTTTTAAAAATAAACACATATGACGTTATAGCAGAAGCACCTGTGTTATGTTCAAGAACTCTTAATTGAATTCAATGAATGAAAACCATTTCTCTCATTTTGCGATTCAAGGACTTCACTCTTTCCACGACGCGCCTCTATCTTCCCTCATTGTGTGTCTGCTTACTGGAATATTCCTATAAGGTAGCAAAAAGGATCCGGCACCTCCCATAAAATCCAAACCCTGTCTGGACCCCACATCTTCCTACAGCATCACCCCACGGCAAAACTCATTGTACTTCCTATTCCCTTTCCAACCACTTCAGCCTGGTTTCCACTCTTACCAGTCCCCCAAAATTGTCGTTGATAAGGTTCCAGAAATTTCCATCTTGTTAGATCCAAAGAAAAATTTTATTCTCTTATCTTCACTCCTCCGTAAAACTCAGTGCGATCAACCATTTCCTCTAGAAGGGCTCTCTGTCCTCAGCTTTAGTGGTACGTTCTCTGAGAGTCGTGGGCATTTCCTCTGGTCTCTTTCTGGATCTTCCCCTCTACCCATCCTCTAAATATCGGAATTGCTCACGGTTCTGCCCTGGGACATTCTCTTTCTCTCTCCTTGGCTGATATCATCTTGTTCCACTCAATGGCTCTAAACGTAGGCCGGTGATTTTCAACTTTATGTCTTTGGTCCAGACGTTTCTTCTGGTGTCCTGACCCTTATAAGTGCCTGTTTGGCATAAACACGTTAGATATCACAAAAACCCTTCAAACTGAAGCAGCTCCGAGTTGGCACACTCGACTGTGCTCCCTAAATCTGGCACTTCCACAGTCTTCACCATGGAAAGGATGGCATCACCAGCTACCCAGGGACTAAAGCCAGAAACTTGGGAATCCTGTTTTATGCTTCCCTCACATTCCAATCTGTCAGCGAGTCCCGGTCATACCTCTCCCAACAGATGCCTGAACTCCACGACTTGTCTTCCCCTGCTCTGCGACCTCTCCAGGCCAGTTTGTCATCGTGCTTTATTGTCTCCTCACCATTTCCCAATTGCCACTTGGAAAATCTTTATCACACTCAGCTGTAGTGTATGTAGTATGTGTGTATGCAAACATGTGTGTATAGGGACGTGTGCACACATATATTTGATGACAAGCCATCGAAGCATTTAAAGGTGAATACACACGCAAATGCCTCTGTGCGTGTGTGCGAGTGTGTGTGTGTGTGTGTGTGTGTGTGTTCCTTTGCTCAAAGTTTGATAGATGGCTTTTCACGAACCGTCAGATAAAGCCCTCCTTTCTCCCCATGTCCCACCAGGCTCGCACCGCTCGCACTAAACACACATCTGATCTCATTTTGTGCCTCTGTCCCCCTTAATCAGTACTGTGCTTCCGTCCTACTTGTCTTCTCTTAATTCCTGGAATTTTGTAAATTCCTTCTTGTTTTGTGGACTTTGAAGTTCCTATTGCTTGAAATAGTCTTGCCCCAGCTCTTAGCTGGGTCCCTTCTATCTCGTGCTCTAAGTCATTTTTGTTGAAGGCCTTCCTTAACCATCCTATCTAAATGAAATTACCCTTGTGATTCTGTATAGCAATGTTATTTACTTTTTACAAGCCTTAATTATAAGCTGTTCCTATTTTATTTGTTTACTTGTTTAATGTCTATCTTTTCACTCCGTGAGGGAAGAAATCTGGTGCCTCCAGTTCTCATTCATGTTACCAGCATATTACAGGATGCTTAGCTCATAAATGTTCATTGAACAAATAAAGAAATGAATACATATGATGGATAATGCTTTTGCACTAAAACAAAATTCTGTGTGTGCAGGGTTTCGTGGTAGAATGACCAAGAATCAGTTCTGTATCTCTTTTTACGTCATTCCCGTATTCGGTTACAATAATGCAGATTCAGAAATCGCTTGTTTGGAAAAGTATATTGTGCAAAATGATATTAATACACTCTAAGACATTGTTCACTCCGGGAAATTGGGGCATATGATAACCAAAACTCTACCAGTAATCTATGTTCAAAATCTGACCCTTGATAATTATACCTAGTACATAGTTCCCTTTTTCTTTTAAAGACACAAATAATAGTCACACCAAAACCTAATGATGTACTGTATGGTGACTAACATAATTTTTTTTAAAAGGAATAAAGCGGCATAAAACTTTAAAAAAATGAACATTTTGAGATTATTGAAATATACAGTAAATTGGTGTATGTAATTTAGGAATTGAGAATATAAAACATTATTTATTTGTGATTTTATTTTCCTTCTAATTAACTGTTGCCCCACCGGTCATGGGAAGAGAGGCTTTTCTCCGTGCATCTCTCTGCAACATGACTGCGGCATGAGCTGTGAGAGAAACAGACTCATGGGGCACCTGGGTAGCTCAGTGGCATGAGCGAAACGAGGGGCAGAGGGAGAAGCAGACTCCCACCGGGCAGGGACCCTGATGTGGGGCTCGATCCCAGGACCCTGAGATCGTGCCTGAGCCGAAGGCAGACACTTCGCTGAGTCTCCCAGGCGCCCCCATCCTGAATGTTCTGACACCGAATCTCTTTCCAATATTCAGTCCACCGTTCCTATCCCTTTTCAGACCACACATTCTACTTTTGGGTCCAACACTGGAGGTCCGACCCAAAGTCCTCCAGTGTTTTCTTGAACCTCTGTGAAAATTTTGTCTTTTTGGAAGGAAAGGACAATTTCTCTGGAAACTGCCCCATTTTAAGTTACTTATCTCACTTTCATGTGGTCTTCTTCTCTTCTTCAAAAGCCAGACAAGTGCTTCTCAATCCTATCAGACCCCACCTTGTGCCTGGGAGCACTCTCCTTGCTCTCCTGACTCAGAATGTACACGTCAGGGACTCACCCAGCAAAGGTGAAGTTGGGGGGCTATAGGAAGTTAGTCCTCATGACCCCTCACGGGCGTGGGCCCCTCCAAAGTCCTGGAGGAGGTCATATGTTTTTGTAAAATTTACAGAAGTCAGATACATTTTTAAAGATTTTGTTTATTTATTTATTTGACAGAGAGAGAGATTACATGCAGGCAGAGAGGCAGGCAGAGAGAGAGGAGGAAGCAATCTCTCTGCCGAGCAGAGAGCCCGATGCGGGGCTTGATCCCAGGACCCTGAGATCATGACCTGAGCCCAAGGTAGAGGCTTAACCCACTGAGCCACCCCGTGCCCCATAAAACTCTTTTTTAAAAGATTTTACTTATTTATTTGACAGACAGAGATCACAAGTAGGCAGAGAGGCAGGCAGAGAGAGAGGAGAGAGCAGGCCGAGCAGGGAGCCCGATGCGGGGCTCCATCCCAGGACCCTGGGATCATGACCTGAGCCAAAGGCAGAGGCTTTAACCCACTGAGCCACCCAGGCACCCCCAGAAGTCAGATATTTTAGCCACATTTGGATGAGGTTTCCTTTCCTCCTGGCACAGGAGGGTAGCTCCAGGAAAGTTCCGGAACCCAGCTAAGGAGGATGTGGGCTGAGGGTGTTCAGTCCTGGTTTAGGGTAACAGATGCGTGGAGTTCGCAGTTCCTTCCAGACCGGGTAAGTCGCGGTGAGGCGCTACAAGCCCTTGCGGTAGGAACAGCCTCCAGGAAAATGCCACCAAAGAGCCAACGGCCTTGGCTTCAGGACACAACGGTGGAGGTAGAGGACCAGAGGTCTGGCTGCAGGGTGACCGTATCCTCCAGCACTCGGCGCTGGAAGGTGGTGGGCAACGACAGAAAACCGGGCTTGAAATATCTGGAGTCAGAAGCTAATCTTGTCTAGACACTTTCCTGAGCACCAGATGTGTGTAAAATTGTAAGCAGAGGATTCGGTTCGTTGCTGTGTCTCACGAAAATGGGCGTTCTCTCCCTTCAGGAATATCCTCAGTCACGTGAAATACAGGATCATAAACACACCGTGATGCTTTTGTCTTCTTGTTCATGGAAATAAAAGCAAAGCAGAATTTATCAGGATTCCCATGTTGGCAAGCCACAAACTGTAACAACGCTGCAAACTGTGGGCATCTCCTAGAAACGGCTGTTTCAGAAAAAAGTGCTGCTCAGCAGGGGCAGGGAAAGGATGAGTGGTACTTCTGGTTTCTCTATAAAAGATGATAGTGCGGCGCCACTGCCTGGCGACGAGGCTCATAGAGGACGTGGTAACGATGCGGAGCTGAAGGGAGAGACTCCGGTGCGACGTCGAGCAGCTAGCCGTTATTTTTTTCTGGATTTTTATAATTTTATAATTTTGTAATTTTTATAATTTCTTGTTCTAAACAGTCATTGTAATACCGAATACTGCAGCCATAATTTTCTGTCCAGTTTCTTAAGGGGGGCTAAACTGGGGGAGTTGTGCAACCACCTCTCCCACACACATGCAGTTAAGATAAAGAAAAAATAAAACAAAATAACTGAATGGTAAGAAAACGTCTCTGGGAGGCTTGTGCCGGCTGCGCGCACAGCCCGAGGGGGAGGGCGAGACACTGACGCAGAGATGAGAACACGCGCACTAGCTGGGGTCTGATTTGGTCCAGCCGTGAACCATCCCAGGATGCTGTTCCAGGAACAGCAAAGAATAATTTCACACGGGCATTATGCGGATTTCCCCCCTAGAACACCCAGCATCTAGGAAGACATGTGAAAATTCTTTGCATTTATTAGCCAGTCAGATTCAAGGCTCAAATAATGACAGAGCATCTGGCTGGACATTCAAAGGTTGTGCCGAAGCAGAACGGTTCGTTCTGATGCAAGGCTGCCCCCGGGTCCGCAGGCTGCTCAGTGCCTGCCCGACGCTAAACATGTAGGCCGCACACCCATCGCTACAACAGCGACGTGTAACCCCTCCACTCCGCTGCCGGAGACGTGCGCGCGCACACACACACACACACACACACACACACACTCGCTCTCTCGCTCTCCTACTCCCTGACGGCCTTCGGCAGCGATGACATTCCGGGAATATGATCTAAGAGGTTTAGATGATTCCCTCTGTCCTCACTTTTCAACCCCGACTCCTGCCCATCGTCACCCCCAGGAACACACTGCTCACAGCACTGTTTAGCCAGGTCCTGAAGGATTAGGGCTTCAAAAGTTACCTATTAAAATGCAAATGTCCTTGGCCGAGCTAAGACCTCTCTGTCCTTATCTGCTCACAGCCTAAAGAGATTCCTTTCAGAGAAGGCTGTTTCCATTTTTTAACTGGGTAATTCTGTGCGGAACGTAGAATAAAGTGGCCAGCACTACATTTGACTTGAGGGCTGACCGCAAGATGGTTTCTCTGTGTCACAGCAGGCCTGGGAACCATCCCCCAGACTCCCAGCCCGTTCTGAGAGCGAGCTGCCCTCCGCTCTCCCGGCCTCCTGGCCTGACTGTGCAGGCTGCAGACTCGGACCCAGCTGCGCACCCCACCCCACCGTCCCCCGCCTTCCCCGGTCCACCAGTGGTGTTTCCGGCTTTTTCCCACAGACGTGCAGGAGGGTCTGTCCCTGGTGCTCTCAAGGCCAAAAATGCCTTACAAAACCACGACACAGTGAGTCACATTTACGGCTTTACTATCTGCCAGCCTCTCTCTAGCCCTTTAACTACATCAATCATTTAATACACCAACAGGCACTGTCACCAGATCTGTTTTCCTGAGATGGGGCTCAGGCACAGAGACAGCAAGGAACTTACCAGGAGCCACACAGCGTGAGTGATTTAAGCTGAGAATGACAGTCCCCAGACTGTTCAGGGCATACAGTCAGGGTTACACTTAATCTCTGTGAAGTATGTATGGACAATAGTTTTAGTCTTAAAAACTTAGTTAACTTAAAGACTTAGTTAACTTAAAGACTTGGTTTTAGTCTTTAGGCTTTAAAATTTAATGCAACAGTCTGACGTTTTATAATTTTTTTTTTTTTTTAACACCACCATTCCCTCTGAGAACCTTCCTTAGCAGGCTTCTAATTCTGTTCTCCCCACTCTGAAGGAAAAGTCAGCTCACATCACCTGATCTGTGTCTGTTGGAAGGCAGGAAGGCAAGCCTGAGGTCCTCTGGGTCTCCGGGCTGGAAAACATTTATAAGCAAAGCTCCCGGTCACTTTGCTTGAGCTCACCTCGTGGCTCAGACTGCTCCCTAACTACAAGAGGCCACAAAGACCCCTCTCATCTGGAAAGTGAGTGGCTGTTACGTGTCTCAAAGACAGGCAGCCCAGTCAGTGGTCCAGCCCTGAGATATGTTGGGAGACCTATTCAAGGACTTTCTCTGCAATTTACAGTTTCAGGGGACACCCAAGAATTGAAACACTAGTTAAGAAATCTTTTCCCCAGTCTACTGCACTTTTGTGACCCTGTACCTGACCTATACCCTTTGGCCACTGGCAACCTTTAACAGGATATCCGTTAGGACTCACCTATAAACAAATAGTAACTCTTGCTGTATCCCTATATAAAATCCAAATACTACAGTCAACTTTGCATTTGAGCAATAGTATATTGTATTAAAATCAGATACTAGAAATACGTGTTATGTCTGGTCTCCATTCAAATCCATTATTTCTGTGAAAAATCCCACTGACTGCCCCTCCCATGTCAGAAAGAAGTAAGTCTCTAAAGACAGAAGGAAAAGATCATCTTCAGGATTCCTCCGTGAAGCCCCATTTTTCCTTTTTTCAGGGAGGCGTCTCTGTCCACACGCAGGGTTGTGGCTTCCATAACCCCTGTCCCATCCCCTTGTCGGTGGTACCTGCTTGGGGAAGCCCTGGAAGTTTCCATTTATTTCTTTCAGAACTATCCAAAGTAGGCAACTGTTCACGTCAAAACAAGAGTAAAAGAAGCCGCAAAGCCACTGCCTTTATGGTGAGACGCCATCAGGCCACCGACCATTGAGGACTCCTCCCTGAGCAGACAGACTCCTATCCTGGTGGCTGGAAGACCTGACAACGTCCTGGACCTTGAGAATCTGGATTAAAAGGCAAGAACCTCTCTCTCTCTCTTCTCTCTCTCTCTCTGAAATACACATAACGGATATGAAACTGTGTCAATAGCGCTGCGTGGCTATGGACTGAAATGTCATCTCATGAACCCAAGAAAAGAAACTATAGCTAGAACACATAGGTTAGCCTAGACCCGTGATTGCCCACCGGTGGGTCACAGATCCCTGGGAATGCAGGCGGTCTTGGCGTGGAGCCCCCGAATCCAGGGGCTCTGTGAGCACACGGTGTAGATGGGCTGGAGGGGTATTCTGTAGAAGTGGTCGTGAGCACAGGCCGTTTAGCAAAACCACGTAGTTTCAAATCTTAATTCCTCCACTTAGCAGGTGCGTGCCCAGACGAGTCACCCAACTTCCCTGTGTTTTGATTTCCTCATTCTATAACCACAGAAATTTGGTGGGACCGAAGCATATTAGTCATGTTGCACAGTCAGCCCTATACCTTGTCCTCAGGCATGATCAGTGTTTGTGAGGCGCAGTCACACCGCAGCGGACAGCCACTCGGCTCTCTCGTCTTTCACATCCAGTTTCAGAGGGACCTTGTCTTGTGCTGGAGAACACGGAGAGGAAAAAGCCAATACAGTGGTCCTTCTGTCTGCTTTCAATTTTGGAGAAGGGTACAAATACCCCGAGACCCAATGGGCTGGCCCCTCCCTCCTCTGCCAGCATGTCCCAAATCGTGAAAGCTCCCGTCCAAAGCCTTTCCCTCTGGATCCAGCTACACAGACAAACCAAACCTTGCAGGCCGGGTAGACCATAGAGGGCCCTTTGGGTCTCCTTTCTCCATGCTACTGGGAGAAGTACAAGTTAAGTTTACCAAGACCCAACAAAAGGTCAGAATTTGGGAATGAGACACTCTATTTAGGATTACCCCGACAGTAAAGCATGTGGAAAGAGGTGAGAAGGAGACCCAGTCTCCTGGCCTCAGTGAGACACTTGTTGACATGGACAGGCGGGCTACACGGAACGAACAGCGCGCTCCACCCAGAGAGCATGTAAAATTCAGAGGACTTGGTCTTCTGTGCAAGATAAAGGATGTGTAGGACAGCATTGGCACATGAACCCGTGATTCCTGGGTATCAACTCATTCCTTGGGGTACCCATGGCTGTGTCCTGTGGGGATGATTTCTTCTTCCTGAGGTTGATGCTGCTGGTTTTGTAGTCGTTTTTGGTTTTGTCTTAAGGGGTGGATGCACAAGGGGCTTCGGTGTGCTTTTTGAGGTTTAATGAACTGCTTTTGTTGAATCAGCGAAATCTCGGCCCTCCCGACTGCCAAAACACTACCTCCATTTCAAGGGCAGACACGGAAGCAACAGCTTTGGGATTGTGCAGCAAACAAAAATGGTCTCTTTCACCCCAACACCTGTGCTCTACCCCCCAGGGGACAGGACCTCTCAGTGGGCCCCACCTTGCCTCCCGTTCAAGCAGGAGGCATTTGGACAGCGTGGAGTCTTAGGAGGAAGCTCTCAGAGAGACCACATGAGTCCCAGGAAGGTGTTTATGTCTGTCGTTGTAGGATTACGTTCCTAAGGAAAGCCCCCTGAGTACCCTGGACAAGGTCTCAACCAAGTGGTGAGGTGCAGCTTCTATTCGCTTACATGGCAAGATCTCTTCCAGGATCTTGCTGTTCAACCATGGCCTTCCAACAGCGCCCCCCAAAATGGCATCTGCTCTGCTTCTTTCTCCTGCCCCCCACCCCACTGAACAACTTCTTATGTGAATTCTTCCATTATCACGCTTTCTCATCATGATAACGGAGATGAGTGAGACCACTTACGTAAACCAGACTCGACTGGTTACCACATGGAAGTAGGTGACCAACTGCCTTAACCCAGTTGAAATGCCTCTATCTCCTTAGAGTCTGTAACAAACACTGCTAATGAAGGAGGGAAAGGTATATTCATTAAGCCTCTTCTACATACCAGATGTGTGCAATGCATTTCATGTGTTTATTAACTTCTTATCCCTCCTACTAAAGCCATGACCCCGATGCCATTACTGCCCTATGTCACAGGTCAACCTTAATGACATAAATATGGGGAGTATTTGAATTCAGATCTTTAAATACAAACAACAGGCATTTTTCAAGATAACTTCCTGCTTCCTTTAAAGATCTGCCCCTAAGCCATTGAGGGGCCTGAAACCAGTCATCTGGAGCTTCTCACTTATGGATCGTTGTAGCCCCGATTCTCTCATGCCCCCAAGGCTGGAAGCTCGGGTTAGGTCTTCTGCAGGAGAACTCTACGTTCGGGTCAGCGGGCTTCCTCCTGCAGTCTGAGGAAACGCACGGTGACACAGAATGGGGCCTTGCTGACCTCCTCCTGCTCTGTCTACTTCAGATTTTTGGCAAGGACCAAGCAGGACAAATACCACCTGTGAAAAAAGCCTCGTAAGTGGTAATGACTACAGAATTTGTGGTGCTGTCATCTCCGGCATTGTCATCTATACCGAATCCTGGGGGAAGGTGACCAGCTCCGGCCTAGAGCTAAAACACGGAATAGTCAAAGTGGTCCTGGGGGTGCTCCGAACCGGTGTAGGTTTCAAGGAGGAAGGGCGGCCATGCCAGAAGATTGGACATGTTAAAATGGGCAATAGCTGGGGAAGGAAATAAATTATAGAATAGACCCAGATCCATATATGCTATGGTCTAACATCCGTCATCCTGAGTTGGGAGCTCCATCAAGACCCGGTGGAAGAGAAGGGGTCTGAGAATGGCCCCATTTTGGCTGCTTCGATAATGGATCTTCAGGGAATGAGATGAAAACATGTAGATCGGTGAGTGGGTGGGCCAGCAGGAAATTAGGTAATAAGCAGGATGGCAGCTTCAGAGAACCACAACCGAATTTCAGCACTCGCTGGCCCGGCACGGGAGAACACTAGCTGGTGAATGTGAAATTGCCCAATTTGGCACCATTCTGACTATTATTGCCAGAGAAGGCAAACCGAGGCGCAGCTGATGAGTTACCCAGATATGATACAGAAAACATTTCCTTCTCCTTTTTGGCTTCAAGTCTATTTCAAGGCTTCAAGTCTCCAGTCCAATTTGCACTTGGGGGCCGCAGAGGAGATGCCGGTTCCCATGGGAGGCCCTGTCCTGCTGTGGATGGTGTGGCTTCTCTTCTGTAAGTAGACGTTCAGGGACACCACCCCACCCTGGAGGGGCCAAGATGGATCTGGGTGGCAGCTGGGGTAGGAACGTGGACAGTTTTCGTGGTGGCTTGTTCTAGGTTACATGCAAACCACAGTGCATTTCCTGGGGATTCTGTAAAGGACACAAGCTGTAGAGCAGGGCACATTGGGCCGAGCAAGGCTTAATGGGGAGCCATCCCCCAAACCTCTCCTTGCCATCTCTCTGGCATCTCCCAAAGGGCAAGGGAGGGAGGACAAAGGGAAGAGAAAAGTTCCTTCTCTCTCTGGGTCAGGTTCCTGAGAAGACGCTTGGCCCTTAAAACTCCACAGATGTAGACCTGACCCCTGTTACCAGACCCCTGTCCTAGAGTCCCAGAAGGCGGTGCTTGGCCACTAACTTATCTTCTCTGGACTTTTGCAGCTCCACACAGTGTGTCGGCAGGTAAGTGAGTCCCCTGCCCTTGCTCGGTCAGCCCCCACATGGCTGGGCATGGCTCCCGCCTCACTGTTCCCCTTCACCCTGTCTCCTCGGCTTTCTAGTGATTAAGCATCTGCTCCTCTCTGTCCAACCCGAGCCCCACTTCCACGCTGCCTGTCTTCTTTCTTTCCCCCGTGTGATGGCTTCAAAAGAACCACCTCATTCCCCTGGGGCACCCACCTCATTACAGGCAACAACCATGTCTGTGGAACATCTCGACGTTCGAGAGCTGCCCAGGCACTTCCACACAACCTCAGTCAGTCCCTACAACGACATCTTAGTACGGTCGCCATCTTGTAGTTGAGGCTTTTGCTCAAGTGAGAGCCTTGCTGGAGGTCTCAGAGCTAGCCAAGGGCCAGCTTCTGACACAAGTCCTTTGGGTCCAAGTCTAGCTCTGTTTCTGCATTCTTCCTCCTCACCACCTGCCACTTCCTAGGCTTTGGTTAAATCTGTACCGCATCTCTTTGTTCCTGAAAACCTATTAAGGCTGATTCTCTGGGCGCTTCTCACTTCCTTCCAGAATTGACATGTATTTTTCACTCCATATGCATTCACAGTTAAATAGTCATAAAAATTTAGAGCTCGGAAAGACTATGTTTCATCTAGTCCAACACATTTATTCATCCATTATTCACGCATTCATCCACTCAGTAAATATTTAATGAACACGTACTTTGTACCAGCCACTGTGCTGAGCTAGGGCTGAACAGGACAGACATCGCCTCTGCCTGACCAGAGGCTGCAGTCCTCACTGGCTTGTTTGTTTTTCAATACCCCACACTTGCGTCCTATCTTTCTCCCTAGGTTGGGAGTTCTCTGGAGCCACAGCACTATTCCCTCCTCCTGTGATCCTAGGAATCAGGACAGTTTCTTATTAGTGGCCGTTCAGGGGTAGACAGACCACTCACTGAGGGACTATTGCCATGTCTGTACTCTAGAGCCTGGACAGTTTTCTCTCCCCACCTCCCTTACATCTCTTTCCACAATTTGATCTCCTCCAAGATATCTCGAAACCTATGGTGTCCTTGAACCCGCCATGGAATAGAATATTGAAATATGACAATGTGACTCTTATATGCTATGAGAACAACTCCCTTGAAGTCATCTCTGCTATGTGGACCCACAACGAAAGACTTTTGGAAAATAAAACTTCACGCTTCAACATTGTGAAAGCGCGCCCTCAGGACAGTGGGGAATACAGGTGTCGGGACAAAGAATCCAACGTGAGCGATCCTGTGTACCTAGAAGTTTTCTCAGGTAAGTTCCCGCACTATGGAAAAATGGATTCCTCCATATGAGGAATGGCCCAGCCAAAGATGGGGAGAGGTCAAGTCATTCCAGGGTTATGCACAGGGGTGGGACTCGAGTCTCTCACTCAAGACCTGCCCATCACTCTTCTTCCGCCTTTACTTACTCCAGCCAAGCCTTGCTTCTTTCTATGCTCTCGCTGTCCCCCACCCCCCAGCATTATCCCTCTACTCCACCTCGTCTCTCCGCTGCCTGGGGCAGGTGTGTACGATGCGTGCCAGTATCGGGTTGGGTGTGTGAAGGTCGCAAAGAGCTGAACATCTGAAATAGAACCGAAATGTCTGATTGTGAAATTTGTTCACGATTTCCACGCACCCCAACCTGGATATCAGGTTGCACTCTTGGTTTTGAAAGACATCGTGTAGATTCCTACTGACCTTCACTTTTACTGAAGAACAAACCCTACGTGTGTTTCCACTTTGTGACTTCTCCGTTGCCAACAACCGGCACCACATACTCAGACTTCCGTGGTTGGTTAGAAAATGCCAGACGGACAAAGGAAGGATTTCACTGAAAGGGCGAGGTCATGGATATACTTTGCTTTCTTTTTCTAATGCAAATATATTTTAAAGGATAAACACCCTTTGTATTTTCCTTTTGAGTGAAAAGAGGTGTGGTAGCATCCGGAGGCAAATCCCAGGTACGAAGTAGAGCAGCGTGCAGTAGCTTACTCATTTCCTCGGACGAGGTTCTGGAAAACTCCAGGATTGCTCTGAAATAAACTGACTACACAACCCAGCCAGATTTTAGTTCAAAATTCTCCTTCAGTGAGTGTGTTTCAATTTTTTTTTTAAGATTTTATTTATTTATTTGACAGAGAGAGGCAGAGAGCACAAGCAGGCAGAGAGGCAGGCAGAGGGAGAGGGAGAAGCAGGTTCCCTGCTGAGCAGAGAGCCCGATGCGGGGCTCGATCCCAGGACCCTGAGATCATGACCTTGAGCCGAAGGCAGCGGCTTAACCCACTGAGCCACCCAGGCGCCCCTGAGTGTGTTTCAGTACCTACAATGACATCAGCCAGAGAACCTGACTCTTGTATTATACAGAATCATTGTTAACAAGTATTTGCTGAGTAACTGCCCTCTCCAAGGTAACGGTGTTGGGCATTAGGGATATAATGCAAGGATCAGATATGACTCCTGGCCTCCTGGAGTATGGAGCCAGATGAGGAAGAGGACATCAGTGAGTAACTAGGCACACATCAGTGAAATTGGCAGTCATGTTCTGGGGGAGTTTTGGAGCCAGCTATGATTAGGGGTAGAGCTAGGGAGCCTCCAAGAGGCAAGAGGACAAAACAAACCTGCCTCTAGGGGAGGACTCCCTGGACAGGAGACTTTTATACCTTTTTAGTAACCAGAACCGGCACCGATGGAGCTGAAGGGAGCACTGGCTTTGAGGCTGCCCATGGACCGGCTCTGCAGAAACATCAGAGTGGTTTGATGGCCCCAGACTCACTTTTCAGGAGGAGAGAGGATTGATCTGTATAGAGGACAGATTCTAAGCATTATTTTGTATTTCCTTTTTTATTGACTTTATGAGCCGAGAAATGGATTCATGATAAACCATGGTTCCTGCTACATGCCCTGTGAGTGACCACTTTTATCTCGTGTCTCTCCCTGTGTCCATCTATCCATTTGCTCTTACACAACCTCACTAATGGTCTTCAGAGTGGCTGCTTCTTCAAGCCGCTCCCGAGGAGCTGACGGAGGGTGAGTCCTTCCACATCAGGTGCCACAGCTGGAAGAATTGGAACATCACCAAGGTGACCTACTACAGGAATGGCAAAGCCCTCAAGTACGGGTATGAAAACTTCGAAATGTCCATCCCCAACGCCACAATAAAGGATAACGGCAGTTATTACTGCACGGGCTGGATTAAGAAGCAAAATCATACCTCCAACACCATCAACATCATTGTGAAAAAGAGTGAGTTGGTAAAGGAATGGGGACCCATGGTAGGGGAAGGGGGAGAGAGAGACCCCCCCAGCCTGAAACGGCTGAAGTGTCCAGCAGGGGACAGTGGGTGCGCCTTGCCGGGTCCGCCGGCCCAGGCTGTGACACATGCCCAGTCTTGGAGCCCTTATTGGTTTGCTGGCAGCAGTGAGACTGGCTCATAATGTGGGGTTTCTATGAAGACTAAATGCAAATATTGGGAAGTGGACATGTAGCCTGTTAAGCGTTACCCAACCATAATGATCACAATTCCTAGTGTGCTCTCAAAGCCTCTGCTGCTCCTGGGGCGCACACTTAATTTATCAAACTGAAAGGGAGTCTCTGAGTTAAAGGAAGGAAGGCTGTGAGGAGCTTGGAGACGCCACACTGGTGGAGGAGGGCTGGGGAAGGAGACCCACGGCCAGCAGACTGGGTGCCTGAGTCAGGAGGAGGCAGAGCCTCCTGAGGAGAGCAGGCTGGTGGGCTGCCTCCACTGCCAAAGATAAAGATGCTCCTACCTACCTCCAGAGAAGAGAGGGAGCCTTTGGAATATCTGCCTCGCAAGGAGGAAATTAGAATTTTTTTTTGCTTGGCATATTTGGCTCATTCTAATGCCTAAAAAAGCATGAGACTGGAAGCCAGAATGAAGTTTTAATGCCAATTTTCTGTTAACTAGTCTGAGACCCAAGTGCTATTTAATTGTTGTTGGCCTTCTGGTACCCTTATCTGCAAAGTAAAGGATCTGGCCCAGATGCCCCGTGGGGACCTTTAGAAATACTGCTGTCTGCCTCTCACCGCCTGAGATTCTAATTTAGTTGGTTTGGAGGACTGGGCATTGGTATTTTTAAAAGCCCTTTCAGGTAATGGTCATGTGCAGCCTGTGCTGAAAGCTGTTGGTCGAGGTGACCTCAGGCGGGGGGGGGGAGGTGTTCTGGCTATAATATTCTGGGGCTCTACAGTCTACGATAATCACAAAAATCAATGCCTTGCAAACAGAATAACAGAGCCACAGGAGAGAGGATTATTTTGAAGAAGCTCTGGTCCAGTGTCTTTGTTTCACCCGACAGGCAGGTGGTAAATGATGAACGATTCAGAAATGAGGCAGTGGCCACCCCCACCCCAGCCCTCACTTCTCCTGTCCACCCCCAACACATATGGGGCACTGGTACTGTGAGCCCAAATAAAGGGTTCACCTTTCCTATGACCTTTCCCCTCAGACAGACTGGCTAGAAAAGCTGTAGGCAGGAGCTATGAAGGAGATCTCAGGAGTCCCTGGGCTCCAGGAAGCATGGACAGAGGTACCTAAATCCGTGGGTGTTGCCATGTCATGCTGGCGCTAGAAGACAAAGCACCAGGCGAGGTCCTTCTCTTAGGGGGATGATGTCCTGGGCCTCATTCATCGGTTCTTCATATGACTTGTGTTTCTTGTTGCATCTAGATTACCTCGACCACAGTGTTCACCAAAGGAAAACCTCCTGGCTACAATATCTGATCCCATTGTTGGTGGTGATTCTGTTTGCTGTGGACACAGGACTGTTTATCTTGACCCATCAGCAGCTGACACTGATCTTGAAGACTCAGAGGACCAGAAAGAACAAAAAGCCAGATCCTGAAAAGAAATGATGTCCCTGCCTAAGAACCGTTAGCAACAACAACTTCTTTCCAGCATCAGCAGTCGCTTCTCCATTGTCAGACACAGCTCCCAATGCACACAGGATGGTCTGCACTCAAGGCTTTATAGAACTGCTTCATTAAACCAACTCAAACTGATTAAGTGACATGTAATTGTAACTGCTCAATAAATGTCTGTTAAATAAGTTAAAAATGAGTAGGTTCATTTATTAGCATCTGTCAGAGACAGGTACAGCCTGAATAAAAAGGTATGAAACCAGGTAACATGATGCTTCTGAGTATTTGAGGCTTGCTAGTTTCTTTTTTATTTCTAGAGGCAAGAACCATGAAGTTCTAGACTAGAGATGTCTTCTCTTAACCACTCTACATCTAGACTGGGACTACAAAGACATGGGGAGATGCTGGTGAGATTGACCATTTTTATGCTCTCACTTCAACATACCCCTCATGAGCTTCTAGCTCCTTCTAGATCTGAGGCAATCTTGATCCCTAGGACTCTGAGGATGGGGCTCAGTCTAAGATTTTCCCTTTGATTCTTTTTCCTCCCAACATCTCCCAAACTTGTATCTTGAATACCCTCTTATATCAACTGAACTAAACATCTTGGAGAAGCCCCAGCAAATAATTATCACCAAGACTCTCAGCTCTGAAAACAGAAAGATCTCAGGCAAAGACCCAGTCTTCATTCTCCCATCCCCCACCCCACCTATGCCCATGGAGACAGTTGGACAGGGGCCTAGGGAAAGGGTTAGGGAAGAGAGGCAACCTATTGTCAGTGCTGACCATGAGTTCACAAGCCAACGAGATATCAGAGTATCCATAGCTTCACTATGTTTTAGAACAATTGCTAACATAAAGAGGAAGTGAATCTAGGGGGAAATTTGTAAATACCCATGAGACTGAGAAGTCCCATTTTTTTCCAAAAGGTGTTTTTGGACCACAAAGCAGAGAAAAATATTGGAGCTTTTTTTTTTTTTTCCTTTCTTAATGTAGGTATCTGGTATGTATCTCCTTAACATCCAACTCACCCTCTCCCCTCCATTGCAATCATTTCAGAGCGGTAAGAAATGACCAGATTCCCATGAATAGCCATGTCACTTGACTTCACAGGCAGAGGAAAGATTTTTCTTGCAACAAGAGGCCAGGAAAAGTCTCCAAAGAAGGCTCCTTGGTGTTGTTCTGGACACTTCCCCTGACTTTAAGGGAAGACAGGCGATCCATGAGACCTCGAGACCATGGTCTTGCCGCCACCTTCACGAACGACATTATGCTTCACAGCGTCCTAAACACGGCATCATACACATCAGACCAGAGAGCAAGTGACTTATTCCTTTGTTGGATCTGAGCCCAGATGATGCAGAGTGAAGGGTTAAGGGGTATTTAACATGGAAAGAAAGTCTAAGCTTGGGGTGCCTGGGTGGTTCAGTGGGTTAAGCCTCTGTCTTCAGCTCAGGTCATGATCTCAGGGTCCTGGGATCGAGCCCCACATCAGGCTCTCTGCTCAGCAAGGAGCCTGCTTCACTCTCTCTCTCTCTGCCTGCTGCTCTGCCTACTTGTGACCTCTCTTTCTGTGTGTCAAATAAGTAAATAAATAAAATCTTTAAAAAAAGAAAGAAAAAAAAAAAAAAAAGAAAGCCCAGGCTTGATCAGCTCGAGCTACAACTTCTGAGGGGTTTTCTAGGTTCTGGAGTATCACAGTTCACCTCCACCTCCCCTTTCTCCCCACCCAAGCTTGCAAGGGCTCTTCAGAGGGCACCAACCTGGATCTTCAGGCCACTGTGAACTAGCTGTGTGACTGGAAAAAGTCACTTGCCAGTGTCTGAGATTCCATTTCTTTGTAAAAAGAGGGTTTTGGACTAGGCAGACTCTAAGCTTCCTTGAACCCAGACGTCCTATCCTCGGTGGAGTCTACTTTCCATGCGGTGACTACACAGGCTCACAGGCTCAGAATGCATCCCCAAGAAGCTCTGGCGTGAATTGTCCCTTCGTCCTCCACATACTCTTTGCCGTGCTCTTCCGTGATCTGAATCTCAGGCTTGTGGGAGACTTCTCCCTACCATTCATTTCTTCCTGTTTTCTTTCTTTCCATACATTGCTTGTTCATATGGAAAGTAGAACAGAATCGGGGCTTAAAAATTTTGTGGCATTCTAAAATATGACATTTAAAAAGATGTGTTTTCATTTATACATATATATATAAGATACTTTGTCTATGCCAGAGAGGGAGTACGTATGCCATACCGGTGATTGAAGTAGAGATGACCCACCCCCGCGTCACTCTTGGGCCTCGTCTGCTGCCCCGTCTCTCACCACATTGGTCTGGTCCAGCTCACAGGGCAAATTTTCTCTTCCACAGCTGCTGTTCCAAAATGGCTGCCGCAAATCATCGTGAATTCCCAATAATAGAGACTGTATTTTTTTTGAAAATTAACTCAGTGAACTCCCTCCTGGTGGCCAGGGAATGACAAATTCCCTTGGTCGCTTTGAAGTCGGACCAAAGATCCACCTTGTCAGTATGTCGGGGAATTGAGTGTTTGGAGAAAGGCTTTGCTCTTTCTCTTTTCTCATGAAACGGGAAGTGGGACAACAGGACCATCTCCCCGACCCCAGAGATGGGAGCTTTATGTTGAGAATGCCAGAGACACCTGCCAGCCTGGGTCGCTAGATAACCTCGCAGAGTGGTCCTGTCTTCCTGCCTTAAGTTGTCTGCCCAGCTCTGGACAGTTACTCACCGAGCTCAGGTGGCTTCATCAACCCCCAGAGCAATCCAGTTTCCACCCCAAACCTTTACCTACAACGGTGCCCAGGATCGCTATCAAGTTAGCTTGTGCCCATCACTTGTAGCACCCACACTCTTTCCCTTCCTGAAAATTGGAATAACATAGCCTCACATTTAGCCTTTCCTGTATTTGAAATTTTAAAAAATATCACCAAGACTGGTCAGCCATCTCCCTGCAAGGTAACTGAATGGAAATCCAGGGCTGCAATGCAACTGAAAATTGCTTGCAGACAAACCTCTGAAGATAAAGGAATGACTTCTTGTGGATTTTGAGAGAAGTTCCAACTGTTATTTTTTTCCCCTCAGATTCCAAGAGGATAATACTGTACTACTATATTAACTAAATTGAGCCCCAGAAAATATACTTCAATTAATAGGATGATCTTTTTAAAAAATTAAAATATAGGAGCCACTGGTCTTCAGCCCTCCCTAGAATATATCAGGGTGAACAATCTGGGTCCTCTGCTTGCCAAGTGGAGTTCTAGAAAAGGGATCCTAAAACGCTGCAGATTAGGATCCTCAGAAACAGATTCTGAAACAAACTGAAATGTGACAGGTTTCTCAGGGAGTGCCCTCAGCACCAACACCTGTGTGAGAGGGAAGGCGGTGGAGCCCCGCAGAGGGAGAAGCTGAAGTGCCACAGCAAAACCTCACAAGAGCCCTGGAGCTGGGACGGCCCCTTGTAATCCTCTTAGACGGAGGTCTGGGGGCCCGTCTTTACAGCCTGAGGTAGGCAAGTCTTTGGAGGGAGGGTGCCCTGGGGAGATGTGTGACTCTGGAGAAAGTAGCTCTTCAGCAAGAACAATTTCCAAAGAGCCACTCGACTGACTGCTGCGGGCCCAACACCCTCCTGGCAGCCTGTGGGAATGAATGTGTGGGTCCCGAAGGTGTGCCATCTGGGGAGGGTTGCACGGCACCCACTGAGTACTACTGTGCTAGAAGAGAGTGAGGCCCCGGGCATCAGACTCTACCTCATGGCTTTTTATCTGGATAAAGAAGAATCACTAAGCCCAGAAATTTTTATAATTTCGACTATTCTCACAGCAGTGCACGTTATTTCTAGAAATCCGGACATGAAAGCAAAGGTATCTTGGCCTCCGGGTTACCTTCACATGCTAATGTTTTTGAAAAGTCAGGCATATTAACTGGATTCAGAGAATTTGTTAATTTCCACTATCTTGTCCCATCCCCCGCAACCGGCAGACCTCAGGACACTCTCACAAGTGCTATCTTGCCTCTGCAGGGTCACCCCGTGGGGTCAACTGAGTTGCGGGGACATGGGAGCTGTGTCTGGAACTCAGAGTACGTATGCTCATTCCTCTGTGCAGAGGCCAGAGTGGAGCCGAAGATGAGGGAAAAAGGACCCACCAGAGCACACGTGTTCACCTTCTGTGACGCTCAGACAGGAATGCTGTGTTAAAGCCCGTTTTTAAGTTGGGGGTATCTCAGAAGAAACTTCAGTAGATTAACCTCTGCAGGCTTAGGAGCTTACCAGAAAGTTTTTTATTTACGTCAAGCTTCAGACTTCTGCTCATTAATAAGTGTTTTCAGGAGTTGTAGTTAAAGTGCTTACACTTCTAACACCCTATCAAACAGTTTAGGTCTACCCTGTGAAAGAACTATGCTTTTCTTGGCTCCTTCCAACCTCTGTGCTTTTTACTCCTGGGCTGGAAACATGGAAGGTGTTGAACTTTTCAACATGCCTCCCTTTACGTCTGGTGTTTTCTCACCTAGCCAACTTCCGGCTGTGGACAACCCGCTTCGGTGCTCTCGGGAGCTGATGACTTTTTGCTTCCCCACATTTGCATCCCGCATTCCCAGGAATGGCCAGGTAGGGCCCTACCACCACTCGGAACTGCCTCCACCCCTTCAGCCTCCTGAAGATTCCTCAGGCTGTTCTGAGATATCAGCGTTAGCAAAAGCAGATTACGAGAAAGTCCTCAATGTCCACAGAAAAGAATACACATAGGTCTCCTCGCTTGTTAAAAAGTTTGCACAAACTACTCCTACATCCCCACCAACAACAGTGAAAGTCTTTCGGAGGTGGCTTCCAAATACTTTGTTCATGGGCTTTCTGGACGCGGCTGATTTTATGTCTCGATGGAGTTGTGTAGCTGTGTGCACTCATGTGTGATAGGACACAGGTGGGCATGACCTAGGCAGGTAAACCTTTCCCCTCTAGTCTTGAGCATTTGCCAAGCCATTTTATTCATTTATTTATTTGTCAGAGAGACAGAGAGAATGAGTGGGGGGAGGGGCGAGGGGAAAGGGAGAGGGTCAGGCAGACTCCCGCTGAGTGCAGAGCTGGACGTGGGACTCAATCCCAGGACTCTGGGATCACGACCTGAGCTGAAGGCAGATACTTAGCAGACTGAGCCATGCAGCTGCCAGAACCATCCATCTCTCTGTGCCAGACCACTTTTTATCCTCTCTGAAGAAGGGCATAGGAAACCGTGACAAACCCAAACAGAAGCCCACAGTTTTGGTTCCCCTTACTTTAGTCTGTTCTTCTTGATCTCATACTTAAAAGCATTATTGAAACAGCATTAAAATCAACATACATTTACAAAATCAAGTGAAAGGCTTTCAACAATCTTGTCTTGCTACGAGGAAAGGGGCCTCCGCCCCACGGCTCTGTGCAGAGCATCCTTGACCTCCTTGTTCCTCAGGCTATACACGACAGGGTTCAACAGGGGGGTGATGACCGTGTAGGTCACAGAGATGAGTCTGTCCTGCCCCAGGGAACTCTGGGACTTGGGCTTGAGGTAGATGATGGAGGCGCAGCCATAGTGGATGATGACCACCGTGAGGTGGGAGGCGCAGGTGGCAAAAGCCTTCTTCCGGCCCTCAGCTGAGGCGATCTTAAGGATGGTGGAGATGATGAGGACGTAGGAGATGAAGACCAGGCCCATGGGTAGAACCAGGACACAGACGCTGACAACAAAGTTGATGATCTCATTGACAGTGGTGTCCGTGCAGGCCAGCTTCAGCAGGGGCCTCACATCACAGAAGAAGTGAGAAATGACAAAGGCATCACAGAAGGGCAGACCAAACACAGATGTTACCTGGACAATGGCCATGCCCAGACCAATTCCCAGTGATCCGGATGCTAACTGGACACAGACCTCTTTACTCATGATGACCGAGTACCGTAGTGGGTTGCAGATGGCCACATAGCGGTCGTAGCCCATGGCCGTGAGCAGGAAGCAGTTGTTGATGCCGAAGGTGAGATAGAAGAAGAGCTGAGTGGCACAGTCTTGGACAGCAATGGGCTGTTGGGGGATCAGGAGTCCAGAAAGCATACGGGGAATGATGGCCACAGTGTAGCAGGTCTCAGAGAGGGACAGCATGCTCAGAAAGAAGTACATGGGGGTGTGGAGGTGACGGTCCAGGCGTATAATAGTCACGATGACAACATTGCCAGAGAGAGTCAGCAGGTACAGAGTTAGAAAGACAACAAAGAACACAAGCCTGTGATGCCACCCAAAGCTGGAGAACCCTTCCAAAAGGAACTGGGTCACAGCACTGGAGTTTGGCATTGACATTGAGAGAGGTCTAGGACTGGGCAAAGGACAGGTGTGATGAACCAACCACAAAAGAGAGTAGGCTAACCCAAGGCCTTCAGTAAAAAGTGTGTCCATCAGCTGAGCAATGCCCCGGACCTCAAGAGTCATCAGTATCTGCTGCTGTCATCACCTTTGCCCACCTTCTTCTTCAGCTCTACAGAAGTATTACCCCAGGACCCTGAGACTGATGGCAGAGAGTGATCTGGGAGGAACAGTAGAGACAGAGTAAAGGAAAGATGAGTGGAAGTAGTTACCCAGACACTGGCGAGGTGAGTCCAGGTCAAGGAAGAAGCTCAGCATTGTAGTTCCTCCTCAAATGCTCTTGAATTAGCTGGGAAGGATCTGGTGAGGAATAGTAAGTAAAGTGGAAGACAGAAAAAAGAGCTGAGGCCGCCAGCCTTCCGACACTGGTCAGAATGCACTGTCACTGCCCAGTGCTCCAGCTCCAGCCTGCCAAGATTTCTGCTCCCCCAGAACCCTCACCTATGTCCTAGGCTTCACTTCCCTAAGCGGTGACCCTAAAAATCCCCAGTGATCATGAAAGACTAGAAATGGGAGCATTTCAATAAAAAGTTCCTCCTGAAAACCCCGCACCAAGTATCTTCCAGGGCCATGGACATGGTTTGATAAGGCCCAGCAGGTACGCAGCTTAACTCCTTGAATTCGAGCAAAAAACAGGATGGAACGAATCCAAGGATGTCCCTTCAAGTAGGGAATGGGTTTTCCTAGTATGAGAGCAAAGAGAAACTCACCTAATTGGAGAAGACCAGGTCTACTCTTTCCTTCAACTTTGCACATTCCAAGTTGAGATAGGAATAGAAAGGAACTCCTCTCATGTGAGCTCAGAATTGGAGACTACAGTGGCAGGGTTAGCCTTGCCCTTTAAGCCCGTATCTACTCCTGGTAGAACATACCATGTTTAACCATCATCTCCAACCACATAGCTGAGGATCATCCTTTTCCATCCAGAAAATCCTGAAATTCTGTCATCTCTGTCCCCTCCTCCCCGTGCTTTCCACCAACACCCAACTTCTGAGCACACACAATCATTCTCTGCAGAGTCTGCAATGGTCTCCCAGTCAAGCTCTGTCATTGCAAACAGAGGTCCAAGTCCAAGCCTGCCTCCTGAAGGTTGTCATAACATTCTTTAAGAAAAAAAAGAAAGAAAGAAAGAAAGAAAGAAAGAAAGAAAGAAAGAAAGCAAGAAAGCTGCTAATGGGATTCACGCGAACAATATGAAAACGCAAACTCAAAAAGATGTACACACCTGTATGTGTACTGCAGCATTATTTACAATGGCCCAATTACGCCAGCAGCCCCAGGGTCCAGCAGTAGATGAACGGATAAAGATGTGGCATAGACACACAATGGAACATGACTCATCCGCCTGCCATGTGCAAGAACATGGATGGACCAGAGAGTCTAATGCTTAGCGAAGTCAGTCAGAGAAGGACAAATACCGCCCCATCTCACTTACACATGGGGCTTCAGAAACGAATACAACAAAGAAAAAGAAAGAGAAAACCCCAAAACCGGACTCTTTATTATAAAGAACACACTGATGGCTACCAGAGGGAAGGTGGCTCGGGAAGGGGTGAACGGGCGAAGGAGATTAACTGTATAATTATGGTGATGAGCCCGGAGTAGTGTGCAGCAGAGCTGAATCCTCTATATCACACACCTGGAATTCATGCAACGCTGTATGTTAGCTCCACTGGAATGAAGATAAAAATTTTAAAAATCTGATGATGGAGCTTGCCTGCATAAACTCCTTCAGTAGCCCCCTGAAATTTGAAGCATGATATTTAAAATCATTTGTAAATTGAGTATAGCAGTACCTCTTTGGAGTCACCGTGAGTAGAAGAGGGGTTAGTGTATTTGAAGAGTTGGACACAACAGTGGGTATGGGAGGGGAGTTCAGCCCAGGCTCGAAGGATTTTTAAACAAGCCTTTGATCACATCCAGCCTTGATTTATAATTTTCATCATTTCCCTTCCAATTGCTTATATGGACTTTTTTTATGTGCTTTAAAAATCTTTCTTGAAGAGCACTGGCCGGATCTGTGTATTGTTCTACATACTATCCCAGCAGAGCTATGGGTCTGGTAGAACAATTTTTAGTTTTGCTTTTAATCCAACTCTTAAAGATGCCCAGCATTTTCTTAGATCACAGTAGCCCATCCCGTTGATACATCTAGGAAAAATCTGTAGTGACATCCAGATCGCGTACGCATGTTATAACGGAGAGTTTGGAACCCATCGCTCAAAACCACCGTTTTCATTATCCTTGTGCACTTACATTGAAATTCATCCAGGTTATTCTTGTAACTTAAATTCACTTTCCTGGCAAAAGATTTGACTTATGCCTATAGCCTAGAATATTTCTTTTTCTTTCTTCCTCCAGACCGTTAGTCAGCTCTAAACTAGCAGCACCTGAAACAACTCTATCCCAGCACCGTAATGTGGATAGACTCAGCAGAACGACCAGGAAAGGCACAAAGAGTGGGACGCGGGAAATGAGAAACACAGGCACGAGGAGGCTTCCTCATCCAGGGTGTAAGAAATGGAGATGAAGGAGAAGAGAGACCAAAAGGGAGGGAGGGTGCAGACGGGCAGCGACCTCAAAATTCAGACCGGACCGTATCTTCGGCATGGAGGTTATTACCGTTTCTTCCTTTCGAATAAATGATCAAAAAAAGTGAAACAAAGCCTGTCCCTGACCCAATCTTGGATGAATATACTACTCACCTTTTTTTCTCCAGGGAAAACTTATCTCATTGATCTCTGATTTTTTTTTTTTTTTCTACATCTACTGTGAATAATAAAATTTTGCTTCAAATCCAAACAAAACCTCTTCTTCTGGGGTTGACTGAGTTGAGTACGTCATGAACTGTGAGTGCCACGCTGGTATCAGGAACACAAAGAAACCAAGCAGCGGTCCTTGCCCTCACGGAGCTTGGACGCAGTTGAAGGTCCCTCAAGTCTTACGTCCCTCCTCCCTCCATTAGCTCACATATACACACAACCAACGTGATAAACATCACAAGGCTCGGGATCAGGGATCCCGACCCCCCTTCTGCAGACCATCGCTGGCCCGGACGACTCGGCTACAGTCGACATGCTCCATCCCCGCCCTTAAGGAAGTGAAACTCACCAGCAGTCGTCTCCTCGCTCTTCTTAGAGTCACAGCCCTCCACGCGGGAATTTGAAACTAATAGTTATAAAGCATTTTCCAGTTTTTGTCAATTCTTTTCCTGAAATTATTTAAAATCCATCAGTTACCTGAGTTTAGACCACTGTAAAATATTGCTATCCTACGAAAAGCCTACACGTTTTCTTATCTGAGGGTTGCTGACATCTTACTGAGCCGAGCTGTGGTTTACAAGAACTCCTCCTTCACTGGCTAATCTTGGGATAACACCCAGATTGTGATACCGAAACGAAACTAGAAAGGAAGGAAACAATGCATCACCCCGTCTTCTAGCGCCTGAGCCTGCAAGTGAGGGGCAGAGCAAGTCCCATTAAATTCCTCTAGACTCTCACCGCCTCCTCTGACACAAGCTCCTCTTTGGGTCACAAAGCAGTAAGTCCAGCTTGGGGTTTCTTAACAAGGTGCAGATTGCTTGTCCCAGACTCCTGGGTCTCCTCCCCCACAACAGCACCAGTCCTCCCAAGTGACCGATAGCGGAGGGCACACTCCAAACAGCACAGTGTCTAGAGACCTCATTACTCAGGAAGCTCATTTCCTAATCCTGGGATTAATGTTTTGAGAGAGAGAGAGAGAGAGTTGGCTTGGCTCTTAGGAGAAATCTCTGGGGTGAAAAGGCTGATTTCAAAATGTATTAGTTCGGGGGGCGCCTGAGTGGCTCAGTGGGTTAAGCCTCTGCCTTCGGCTCAGGCCATGATCCCAGGGTCCTGGGATTGAGCCCCCGCATTGTGCTCTCTGCTCAGCAGGGAGCCTGCTTCCTCCTCTTTCTCTGCCTGCCTCTCTGTCTACTTGTGGTCTCTGAGTGTCAAATAAATAAATAAAATCTTTTTAAAAAAATGTATTAGTTCAGGCCATGGTCCTGCTAAGGTATGTATGATACTTCTCTGGTGCCGAAGGAGAGAAGCTTAAGACCTTATGGAAATGACTCTTTACATATGGTGCAAGGGAAGCAGCAACAGTCAGGCAGGATGTAAGCGTGGACCCCTGCGGCCGGGTGCACAGAGGGCTGAGCCTCCAGCGAGCCCGCTTCAAGCCAGTTGAAAGTCCCAGGGTACCATCAGCAATCCAGTCTCTGACTTCTGTTGTAAGAACTTGAAACTTTTAAAAAAGGTTTTATTTAAATCCCAGCCAGTGAACGCACAGTGTTAACATGAGTTTCAGGTGCACAACACAGTGATTCAACACTTCCTACAACACCTGGTCCTCATCCTAAGTGCACACCTTCTTCCCCACCCCGCTTCACCCCCGCCCACGACCATCAGTTTGTCTCTATGGCTAAGAGTCTGTTTCTCGGTGAGCCTCTCTCTTTTTATCCCCTTTGCTTGTTGGTTTTCTTCCTTAAACTCCACAGATCAGTGAAATCGTATGGTCTTTCTCTTTCTCACTTTTATACTTTTTTTTTTTTTTAAATTGAAGTACAGTTCACACGTGACGCTACACTAGCTTCAGGTGTGCTACGCAATGGTGTGCTATGCTGTGCTCACCACGAGGGCAGCCACCATCTGTGGGCACGCGGCACCAGTACAAGACCACGGACCGTGCCCTCTGTGCTGTGGCTCCCTTTCCGTGACTTACTCGACTCTTCACCACTCTCTCTGAGCTCTCCTCCGATCGCCTCACACCTCGCATCATTCTGAAGCCCCTGGCCAGGCCATCTTCCGGAGAACACATCTGTCTAACTCCCCGCAGCCCAGACAAATGTAGCTTTGAGACAAATGAGCTTTGACAAATGAAAGTTGGCTCTCAGCCGCCATGTATTTTAAACTCTCTCGTCATATTCACTGCATTGATCTTACATTCCTATAACTCACCTTTGGAGACTCTCATTCACCTCCTCTCATGGGGTTCTTAAGCTGTTACTGACCAAAGTAATTGCTAGCATTTCTGACACACACGTCTTATCCGCTAGTACTAAACTATGCAGTGTACGTGTTACTTCACTGAAGACTAACGATGAATCTATGGGGTGGCATCACCATATGTGTCTTCAGAAGAGAAAACAGGCACAGAGATGTTATGGAGCTTTCTCTAGGACACAGAGCTGACAAAGGAGAAACCATGCCTTAAGCTGGAAATCCGGCTTCCGAAGAAATACTAGCACAAGTCTGGACACAGAATTAATTCTCCATAACCGTTGGTTGGATGGAATGTAACTGAAATTGTGCTCAGTGGTGGTACTGTCGGGGACACAGAGCCAGGGAGGCAGCGTGGAGATGGTGGAAAAGCAGCAGACCAGTGTTTGTTTACCACGTCCGGTGGCCACATCTGCCACTAATCTGGTTGGCATTTGGATGGAAGCGTCTCTGCTCTGGTCCTCCTCCTCCTTCTGTGAGTGTGGATGTCACAAAGTGACGATGGTGAGAACCGGTGAGGACAGGGGTGCCGCGCCCGATGCTGCCTTCCCTCTGCGTCCTTCACGCGGTTCCGAGTAATGCACGGTAACATGATGCTGTAGACGCATACTGAGTATCACTATCTCCGTTTCACAAATGAACACTCCAAGGTTAAACAAGAGAAGTGCAATGAGTGAGGCTTTCCAGGGTTCACCCACCCCGGCTCCTCTTCACACGCACGGACCATCAAAAGGACCGAATTCTCACTCTTCCGTCTCTGCAGTGATGTTAGAATGACTCTTAAGAGGTGGCGTAGCTTCCGCATCAGTGAATGACTGAGGAGCTAAGACTCCATGAAGAAAGCACATGTAGGAATGTTAGCCTAACACCCACGATTTGCAGCTTCTTCAAGGAACTGTAATTTCTTGTTTACGGGCTTTGATCAAAGTACTGAAACAAGATGAGCAGAGGCTCTGACTTCAGGGCTACCCTCTAGGTGAGAGGGTAGAGTGGAAAGGAACCCTCACAAAGACTGAAACCAGCTTCAATCTCACTCAACCCCTACTAACCGATTGCTCCCCCCAAGTCTAAGTATCTGCTAGGAAGTAAAACAGAAGATCCTACAATGCAGAGACTCAACTTAGCTTTATAACTTTTTCACATGGAGCACTAAGCAAACCACTGCCTGCTGACCCAGGAACCCACCACTGGTTTTCTCATAGTCTACAAGCTGTTATGATGGTCTTTACATTTTTGTAATGATTTTTAAAAGTTTAAAAAGGAAACTATTTTGTCACATGAAAATTGTATGAAATTCAAATTTCAGTCACCATAATCAAAGGTATTTTTTTTTCTTTTTTTTAGACATGGCCTCAATCATCCACTTATGTACTACCTCTGGCTGCTTCTGGGCTACCATTCAATGGCAGCATTTAATAGATGCAACAAAGACATTTGGCCCACAAATCCTGAATTATTTACTATCTGGCCCCCTTCAGGAAAAGTTTGAGGACTTCTGGTGTAAAATGTCCAGGATACAATAAAAATGCACTAACCATACCAGGACAAAAGACCAAAGGGCTAAGAATCAAGAAGGGAGAAAAAAAAAACACTCAACAGAAATAGACTCATAAAAAAGTCACTGTGTTAAAGTTATAGATACAACTCTGAGATAAATAGATTATGGGAGACGTGTCCTAAGGCGACCCACCATCAGTCACATCCACGGATAATCCTCTGCTCCTGAGCATGGGCAGAGCCGGGACTTGCCCCTCTGCAACTGAGTACAGCACGGCTGAAGGGATGTCACTCCCCTGCTCACATTCCATCCTATAAAAATCTGTCTTAGCAGACAGGAGCAAGAGACCCTCTCTTGCAGACTCTACAGAAGTAAGCTGCCAAGTTTTAGGAGGACTTCCAGGAGGTCATGTGGCACCTGGAGGAAGACAGCAAACTCAGCAGATGGCCAGTGAGAAAACACAGCCTCCATCCTAGAACCACAAGGAATCAAACTGCCAACAACCACATGAGCTTGGAAAAGCACACCGAGGTCCAGAAGAGAAAGCGGCCCAGCTAACACTTTGATTCCAGTTTGGGAGACACTGAGCAGACGACCCAGTCAAACTATCACCCGAACACCTGACCTGTGGGAACCATGATATGATACACGTGGATTGTTTTAAGTTATTTCATTCGTGCCTATTTGAGAAATAATGAGAAAATGAATGTAAGTATGTCACATGTAAAAAATCGTGATGTGTTGTGAAGCAATAAAAAACTAATTTTTATTGTGTTGAAGAAAATAGGTGACAGATTGTGGAACCACACAGAGAACTGGAAAATATTTTTTTTAATAAAGTGAAAACATCCGAAATTTAAAAATACAATAACTGAAACTAAGAACTCAATAGAATAGTTGAAGAAGCCCACTAAAAAAAAAAAAAAAAAAAAAAAAAAAAAAAAAAAGTAGAGATAAAAATCAGTGAATGAGAAGTCTGTCAGTAGAAGATACCCAAGCTGGCGCACAGAGAGGGGGAACATACAGTGTATATCAAAGAGGGAAAGAACCAAACAGAACCCCAGGAAAGGTCCAGCATGGGTGTTACTGGAGTCACAAGTGGACAGGAAAGATAGAACGTGTCAGAAGCAAGAGATGAAGAAACGGCCACAAGCTTTCCAAACCTGAGGAAAGCATCACATACAGATTCACCCTGAACTGCATGTAAGAATCCACACACACCTCCCCACCCCAACAAAATGGGTGTACACATGTTGTGTAAGGTGGCTGAAAGATAAAGATTAAAAGAAAAAGGCTTAGAAGGAGCTAGAAGAAAAAAAATACATTATTTTCAAGGAATAACAGTAAGACTATGAACTGGCTTCTTAATAGCAATAATGAGAAACAGAAGTCAATGGGATGCCATCTTCCAAGTGCTGAAAGGGAGTGGATGCCACGTGAGAAGTCTGCACTCCAGGAAAATACCCTCCATGGAGGAAAAGAAGCAAAACAAAAACACCTTCAGAAATGGAAAAAAATGAGGGACTTCCTCATCAGCAGACATCCCCTAAAGAAATACCGAGTTCTTCAGACAGAGGAAAATCCAGCCCAGATGCAAACCAAATGAAAAACAACCAAAATAAATTTTAAAATAACAGAGAAGATAAGTGTCGGGGCAATTATCAATTAACATGATGCTTAATATTATCCATCAAATTCATGTCTTATGGATATCTAAATATTGTAGAGTTAAACCATACAATAACATTAAAATGGGGATAAATCAAATACATGTTCCACAAAATCTTTGCTTGGTCCTTGAAATATAATCTCCAAAATAACCAGTAAAATGATATATAAGTGACAAATAAAAGGAAAAGGAATAATAAAAACATTTGATTGACTTATTTCACTTAGCATAACCTCCTCCAGTCCTATCCATGGTGAATAACATAATAAAAAAATGAAAATAAATATAAATAAATAAAAAATAGAAACACTTGACTATTCTAAAATAAGATAAAAAGATAGGAATGTACATAAAAATAGGGAAAAGTAGAAAACAAATCCTGACATGGTATATTTAAACCCAAAGATGTCACTAGTTTCATGTATACAATGAAATGTAAATTTCATTACATGTAAAATTATGAGTTATAAATTTCACTATATATAATAAAAAGTAAATTTAATTAAATGTATAACAATAATCCAATTATAGACAAAATTGTCACACTGGACAGGAAAACAAAATTTTGTTTACGACAGACATACCTTAATTATCAGAATACAGAAAGATTAAATATAAAAGAATGGGGAAAATATCACGTAAACACTAATCGAAAGAAAGTTACTGTTTTATGTAAATATCAGATAAAAAGATTTCACATTTTAAGAATCTGAGGCTGGTTTTGTGACTTGGTGGAGCTTGGAGAGGGTACCACACGTATGCTAGAAGACTAGGTATTCTGCTCCTTCTTTGTGTAGTTTTCCATAAATGTCAGGTCAGGTTGGCTGACAGGGATGTTCAGGTTCTCTTCATGCTTACAGATGCTCTGTCCGGTTGTTCTATAAATTACTAAAATCAAATTGTTGAACTCCCCAACGGTACCTGTTGCACTATTTCTCCTTTCAAGTCTGTTCTTTTTGCTTCACGGATTTTGGGGCTCTGTTCTCAGGTGCATATACATTTATGATTTGTATCTCCCTAACATACTGACTCTTTTATCAGAAACATATATTTCTTTGTCTCTTGTAATATTCCTTGTCTGAAAGTCTATTCTGTCCGATACTAACACAGCCATTCCTGCTCTCCTACGGTTAGTTCACATGGCGTTTCCACTTACAACCTTTACTTTCAATGTACGTGTCTCAGATTCTAAAGCTATGTCCCATGAACAGACGACCAGCTATATCTTGCTGTTCAAATCCGACAATCTTTCCCTTTCGACCTAAGGATTCCATGCATTCACTTCTAATGTAGTTAAGGCTGTGAACGGATTAATGCTTTTCCTTCCACTCGCTGTTTCCTGATTTTCATGTCTTTTTCATTTCTCTGTTCCGCTTTTACTGCCTTCTTTTCTGTTAAACAACTTTTTTATTGTACCATATTGATTCTTCTGTTGATCTTAAAACTAGATTTTTTTTTTTTAGTGTTTTATCCATGCATATTTAAATTATCACAGTGTAGTTCAGGTTAACACAGAGTTGATTTCAATGAAATACAACAATATGGAAATATGGCTCCATTTCCCCCTCTCTTACTCCTTTGCATTATTATTGTCATATAACATCTTTATTTTTATAAACCCAATTATAAATAATAATATAATTATTAATTATATTACATATAATTAATTGTTAATTATATGTGTAATATAATTATATATAATTACTAATAAATCCATACAGTATTATAGCAATATAACTTTTCAAATAATGGTATTTTTAAAAAGAAATTACTACAGGAAGAAAATAAAAAGGTCGATGTAAAACCTACACATACACACTCCTCTATGATGACTTATGTTACAGAAGTAGCGTTTCTGGTTTTCTTCTCTCTTTCCTATGGAAACAAGTTCTTGTCAACTGTCATGTCCTTTCACTCTAAAGAACTTCTAGCATTTCTTGGAAGGTAGATCTGCTAACAGAAAATTCTCTCAGTCTTTGTCTATCTAGATACACTTTAATTTTCCCCTCATTTTTTAAGGATGTTGTTGCTAGATAGATTTTTCTGTTGTTGTTCAAGTTTTTCTTTTGGCAGTTTGAATGCTGCGGCACTACCCTCTGGTCTCAGTTGTGTTTCCTGTTAGACGTCCGCTATCAACCAGAGTTTCTTCTCTGTACGTGGTGAGTCACTTTTCCTTGGTTATCGAGATTTTGGTCTCTGCATTTGGCTTTCTGCAGCTCGATGTCTTATATACGGCTCTCTCTGCATTTATTCAACTCGGGATTTGTTGAGTTTCTTGAAGCCATTAATGTTTTTCATCAAGTTTGGGAAGTTTCCAACCATTATTTATTGAAATACTTTTTCTGCCTCATTTTCAGGGAATCCCCTTACACCTTTGTTGGAGTGTTTCCTTTGCCCTATGGGTCTGTGAGAGTACTCGGTTTTCATTCTTTTGTTGTTGTTCTTCACACTGGATTTTTTTTTTTTAATTTTTATTTTTTTTTAATTTTTTTAACATTTTTTTGTTCAAGTAGTCTCCACACCCAGTGTGGACTCAATCTAGTACCCTGAGATCAAGACCTGAGCTGAAACCAAAAGCCAGATGCTTAACCGACTGAACCACCCAGGCGCCTCAAGACTCGATAGCTTCTATTCTTGATTTTCAGGCTCCCTGGTTCCTTCTTCTGCCATCTCACTTCTACTGTTCTTAGCATTTCAGTTATAGTTTTCAACTCTAGAACTGGCATTCCCTTCTTTGCTATGGCCTCTATTTGAGGTTCCCTACTTGTGTGATCACTGTCATTCTCTCTATATAATTTTTTGAACACAGTTTCCTTTGATTCTTCGACTATATTTATAAAATCTGCTCATCACGACTCTGCTGTAATGGGCCCATTCAGAACTTACTTCTATTGACTACTTTTTCCACTGAATTTGGGTCACATTTTTCTGTTTCTTTACACAACTTGTGATATTTGGTTGGTAACTGAGTATTTCATAGCAACTCTGAAAAATTTATATTTTTAAATGTCAATCCTTGTTCTTTTCCATTTTCAGTTATTCTGTTCAACTCGATGGCAGAGACTGCTGTGTATGGCTGCGGATGTCAGCTCTGTTTCTCGATTACGTTTATCTTTGCAGCAAGGCTTCCCAGGGGTTTCCCTGTGAATAGCTTAGTGGTTATCCGATGATTTGCTCAGAGATTGTATGTAAACACCTAGAACCACACTGTTTACCCTCCGCTGATTAACCCGTGGGCAGGATGCTGGATGCATTCAGATTTCCAGCCAGTTCTCAGGTCTCCCTTGGGCATCCATCGTTCCTCTGAAGCTAGAGATGTAGAACTTATTCAGCCTTTCTGTAACTCTCTTATTTCCAGGATCTCTCAGTTAAATTTATGGCTTATTTGTTCCTTGCTCAGAACCAAGACCACAATATCAGAGTAGGAGAGCTGTGGGTTTTTCTCCCCAAATGAGTCTGCATTAAGCCATAAAAGCTACAGGTTTTGCCCAACCTCCAGTGCACATTATAGACTGAGATTTCTGACTCCCACACCGCTGGGTTTTCCTGCCAACCCCAAACAGATAAGACTATAGTTCCTACCTCTGTGCTGAAAGACGGGTGGCAGGGGTGGGGTGGGGGACAGTGGTGGGAACAACCCAAAGCAAAAATAGCACATACTCTTGCATTTTTACCTAAAGCTCAAGCAATGTTTGGAACATTAATGTTTCTTAATGTGTTATCTGCCTTTGGTTAATTTCCAGTGCTCTTAAATCATTGATTATATGATTCTGTTTTCTTTTTTTTCTTCTTTCTTTTCTTTTCTTTTTTTCAGAACAGAGTTGTTGGTCTAACTTGCCAACAGTGCTACAAGTTCTGTCTGCCTCACATTCTCTCACTGCCTCCTGACCCATAACTAGTGATAGATTCTAGATTCATAACATTGAGAACTAGAGAAATCTGTGCAGGGATTTACTCTACATATGTTAGAGGAGAAAGAAACACAATGTTCAGACAGGCAGCATGTATTGATATGTGCCCTTAACCAGAGATTTTGTACGCAATGTATCTTCCCAAGAAGATAGGAGTAGCTCTTACAGTTCTCTCGGTTGCTGAACTAAAATATGGACTTGAGAGCAAAAATCAAATAGTGTCTGGTCCCTGCAGCCTATGGTAGAAGTCACGAGATATTACCAGTGGACGTTTCCCTGATTTCAACAGGGAGAATGGGGCCCAATGAGTCAAAGGTCAAGAGGTATCACAAATCTATCAGATGTAAAGACTAAGTATGGGTACGGAAAGAGGTAGCGTAGTAACGGGAACTCCTTGCTTATAGAGCTCCTTGGTGTATCTAACTGATTATGGTGTTCCGAAGCCTGAAACGGAAGGGAAACTATGTAATAGTAATCTACATGATATAGATCTATATAATAGTAACAATATGATAGCCATGTAACATTTATAATATAAATTGTATCTATACTAGTAACAATACATTTTAGAATCTATATAATAGTATCAATACATTTTAAAATTATCTAGGGCAAACAGAGCCCTGACCTGAATTCTGTGAATGGGCTCCAGTCTGGGAATTGGATGAGAGACTGTGATTCTCCATTATAAGGAATTAAATCAGGATTCTATCAGGCCCCAAGAGGAGGATCACAGTGCAATATCCTTGGAACCATACATTCTTTCTCTAGGTAGACATTGTTCTGGGAAATACCTCCTGAATAACTCTGAGTCCTGGAAAAGGCAGGTTACTTGACCACATACCGTCAGATGCCTGTTATGAGCTGGTCTTACTTGTCCCAGCCAGCTGGTGGTCCCGGGACCTGGTCCCAGGTCCCGCCATGTTTGCACGGGACAACCGCGGCCGCCTCCTCACGTGGTTCCAGACTTGCTCTTCTCCAGTTCATTTTCTGCTTCTCCACCAGACACTCTGAAATCCACATCTGAGTGTGCTATTTGCCTCCTTAAAAGCTCTGCTGGCTCCACATCATCCTACAAGCTTCAAGTGCTACAAGACCCTCCTGCTCACATCCTCTAGTGCCTTCTAAATTCATCTCTCCCTTGAGCTCTCTGGCACAATTTGGCTTTGTTTCAGTTCTTAGAGTGAATCATTATCAATAATCTATCTAGTCCCTCATTCATGGTTTTTTTTTTCTGTATTAAATCATCTCCCCTAACTTCACCTGGTTGACCCTCATTCACCTAGAGACCCCAGCTCAGAATCATTGCTCAGAGAATTGCTCATTTAAACTGCCAAAACTTGACCCCTTTGTTAGACGCTCCCATGAAACCGTGTTTATTTTTGTTTTGTAGTAATTTACTGATAAGATTATATGTTTGAAACCCGCCTGGTGTGGACCTTGTACACTACACAAGGATGCCTAATTAAGGTGGAGAGTGAAATAATGGCAGCCCACCGTCCACTTGACAAGTCACACACCCTTGGTGTAGAGCTCCCTCTGTCCATATGAATGGATGCTCTTTTCCTAGCTGCAAAAATGCATTATCTCCTCACCAAGAGGTGCACACACAGGCTGTACCTGCCCAGAAGAGGCTCCTTTTACTAATCTGCAGAAAGACACCCAATGGATTAGCAAGCGATAGATCTACAGGCTTCCCTCCTTGATGAGCTCCATGAAAGCAAATACCATGACTGTTCTTGGCATACTTGTACTGCCAATGCTTAGCATAGTGCCTGCAACATAAGTAGATTTGCATTAATTTTTGATACTTCAATAAATTAAGGCAGGATCCTCAGGCATAGAATAATACGCATGTATTTTATTTTGCATGTTTCCTTAGATCTTGACAAAACCTATTTGTTTCTACAACGCAAACACTTCTTGTGAACCAGTAAACAAAGGTAGAGTTTTGTTCTACTAATTGCCCAAGATCCTAATCAGGCCCCTGGGACAGAGCCTCATGCTCTTTCTCTGCTGCCCCTTGTGCCCTGGAATGGTCCTCAAGGGGAAGTCCCCGGAGTCCTGCATCCGACAGATTCATAATCAGTCTGTGAACAGGGTTTTAAGAGGCTTAGAGGATCTGCTAAAGCCAGACAAATCAGTCCTGCAGGCCTTGAGTGGGTCACCACACCTGAGCTTCCTTTAGACCATCAGGAAATGCTGCACTCCTAGGCCTGGGGTTCAATATCTCCCTCACAGGCCTCGTGAAGATTCCCATTCTGCGTTCTTTTTTTTAAAAAGTCCAGATGTATCTGCAAGTAAAAGAATTTCTCTCATGTCCTTTGACAACTTTGCAAGAAGTAAGTGGTTGTTAGTACGAAAAAAAAAAAAAAAAAAACAAGAAAGAAGAATTGATTAATTTTTTAAGCTTCTTCCTTTTCCTGTTCTGGCTTTCTGACAATTTTCTTGAATATTAGGATTTCGCACTTTCCCTGTGTCTCACCTGTTGGCTGATTGAGCCCTGGTGCCTATAACATGACATTGAGTATTCTCATGTCCATAAGCAAATGATGGGGGAATCCATTCAAAGTCATAGAGGGAGGAGAGAAAATAAGACAGCCTTGCTAATACCAGAGCTGTCATCTACAACTGATGTCCCTTGTGTCTTCAGTGAATGAGGCTGAGGGTCAAGCAGTTTCATACAGCTGTTGCCTCCTTCCCTATAACCTGACCCTCATGTCTGGACGTCCATTCAGCAGGGTCTGGATTCCAAGCAAGGGTATGGATTTGGAGGCACACTTGTGTTTCATACCTGGTCTTCTCTATCTCTACATATGCAAGTCTGATGAGAGTCGTTTGCCCTCCAGAGCCTCACATTCTCCATATATAATACCAGAGTATTTTATTGCCTTGTAGGTTAATTACTAAGCTTTCAGCTATGGAGCCTGTTTTAATAGGCTGCCATGTATTTGGGGGCCCTGGATGGCTCATTTGGTTAATTCAGACTCTCGATTTTGGCTCGGGTCATGAACTCAGGGTCGTGAGATCAAAACCTATATGGAGATCCGCACTGGGCATTCAGTGTGCTTGAGGTTCTCTCTCCCTCCCTCTGCCCCTCCAACACCCCCCCTTTCTCTTTTTCTCTCTCTTGCATGTGCATGGTCTCTTCCTAAAGGAAAAATAGACTGGTATATATTTTAAACAAATGCTAGTTTCTACATTATCGTTTCTAATGACCTGAGACAATTTTCTATCAGTCTCTTAATCTTTATGCTGCTTTGACTCCCTTTACTTAATGCTTAATCCAAGGTCAGGCTCTTTGCCCTGCTCTCATTTAGCAATGTAACACAGGGACCTCCAGATCACTACTTCCAGAAAAATAGACATAGCAGAATCCGTGTGTGTGTGTGTGTGTGTGTGTGTGTGTGTGTGTGTGTATGAAAGAGAGAGAGAGACAGACATGAGGATGTGAATTGTGAATTGGGCTGGAGCTGGAGACTCTAGGGAAAGAGAAGCTGCACTTGCAGTAGAAAAAAAAAAGAAAGAGAACGCCAATTCCTCTGAGCCTTGCCCTCCCCTCCAGACACTGGTCAGTATGTTAGGAACTAAAAGGAAACTGGGTCATACTTATCAAGTCCATGTTCTTTTACAGAGGCATCAAAGACTCAGAACAAGATACAGTGATTTCTTCTGTTTCTTAATGTCTTCCTAAAGAAGGCTCACCCACGTCTTTGTGTCAGTTACACTATCAGTAGCTCAGCAGGGGCAGAAAGGCTCTCCTCCAAGATTAAGGTCTCTTAAGACCAAAGGACTCAGTACAGGGCAAGCAGAGCTGCCCCCACCCCTTTGCCATAAACTGAATGTGTTATCAGGAGTCCTTTATCCTTTTTGGGACTAAGTTCCCCCACATTTCTACCACATTGTAGAAAAGGAAACTGAAGAAAAAAGGAAACTGTCAAATGTAAAAGAAAAACTCCCATAAATTTCTATAATCTTTTACGAAAAGGGCTATCCTCCAAAAGTTCGATTGAGGACTGGAGACTAGCCCAAGGTGAATGGTCTGCGTGGATGATGATGGTTTGCCAACATTCCGTTCATCCAGCCATGTTTTCCAATATTGTTCTTTCATGTCTTTTTTTCTTTGGGCGTCTCTCACCTCTGCCACTTGCTGAGCCTGCACACTCTATCCCTTCCTGTCTGCGTGGATGCCACATTTCTGTCTTTTGCTTGAGTGATTCACAAGCTCCCTGTGTCTGAATTGCCCTTGATGGGAAGGTCCATGCCTTCCACCTCTCACTCCCTCCAGCTCGGAAATCCTTCAGTACTCGGTTCTGTCTCCACCTGTCCGTGTCCATATGCCTGGGTGAATCTGGCACAGGCGTGGGCTCTTCCTTCAGCTCAGAAGCACCTCCAGAGTTTTCCTTCACTTATCAGCTCCGTTGACACAGTGATCAAAGGCTTGACATATGCCAAAAATCGAGCTAAGTTCTGGGGATACAGAAACGACTAAGTATGATCTGTCATCCAAAAAGGTACTATCTAGTTGAAAAGCCAGATAATAAATCATTTCAATTGAATACGACAAGTGTTATCATGTAAGAATGAGAGATGCTGAGAGAACCAAGGTGGGAGAGATGCCTCAATGGAAAAAGGGTGAGGAGAACGACCCCAAGGGACACTTAAAAGAAACTGAAGCTACCCTCCAACCCGCTGCATAAATAATATATATTTCCTGTGGACACTTTGGAAAATCCAGGAGACAGCAAAAATCCACCCATAATTTTACCATGCAGAATCATGTACTACTAACATGTCAATGATTTCCCTTCAGCTTTTTCCTATGCACATTTTCGTGTAATTAGGTAATTTTGTATCTCTCACATCCTGTTTTGTACATAATTTTCATATGCATCAATTAAAAGCTACACAAAAAGTTTTAAAATATTGTGTTAGTTTCTGTTTACAAATGTCCCATGTATTCATTTATATATTCTTTTTTTAAAAAAGATTTTTATTTGTTTATTTGAGAGAGAGCATGAGAGGAGGGAGAGGAAGAGGAAGGATCAGACTCCCCGCTGAGCAGAGAGCCCGATGCGTGGCTCGATTCCAGGACCCTGAGATCATGACCTGAGCTGAAGACAGAGGCTTAACCCACTGAGCCACCCAGGCACCCCCATTTGTAAATTCATAGTCTTTTTTTTGTATACAGACATGTTCATAAATACATGGATATAGATTTTTACTTCCTTTACCATATTGGGTTCATACGATCCTTGCTATTTTGTGGTATCTCTCCCATTTAATAGTAGCATGAACGCTCTTCTTGATGTATAATGTTAATGGTTTTTTGTAACATAGGGTGTGCATTAAATAGCTTAAAAAAAATGTGCATTTTAAGAAAAATAACAAAACAAACACCTAGCTACCTTCTGCCCAGGCTAAGAAACAGAAGATCACTATAAATCTAGAACCTCGTAGATGTTGCTTTCAAAGCCTTCAAATCCTCACCAGTCATGATCATCAATTTTAGGTTAAAGCACTTGCACATTTATAAAGAAACAGATTATCCCTAAATATTACTAGCCCTGCCTTCTTTTGAACATTAAGTAAATGGAAGACAGACAGACAGACAGACACACACACACACACACACTCCCCTGTGGTTGGCTTCTATTGAGGGTCAAGAAAGCTGAAGTGTGAAAATGTAAGCCATGCCCTCAGCCATCTTTAGCAGGAGTCTGTAGACCTTTCCTGTAAAGGACAGGGGAGTAGACATGTTAGTCTTGCAGGTCCTACATACAGTCTCTGCTGGACTCCTCAGCTTCACTGTCGCAGGGTGAGTGCAATCCACACGACACTTTCACAAGTGGGTGTGACCATGTCCCAATAAAGCTTTATTTACAAAGCAGACTGCTGGGCCATGGGGTGTCATTTGCCCACCCATGCTCTATAATTAATTCACCCGATGCTCTGTAATATATTGTGGGTTTATTCAATTTATCCTTTCTGCGTTTGAAGAACATTTGGTTCATTTCAGCGCTTTTCCCCCCTTATTATAAACAAAGCTGTTTTAACTTTGTGTGTCTCTGTAGCTGTTCCGGATTAAATTCTGACGGTGCAATCACTGGCTCCCACAACCCGTTCGTGCTCAACTCGGACAGGTAATAGCGAACTGTTTTCCAAAATGATCCTATCAATTCACTCTCTTCAGGAGCTTCCCCTGCTCTTTATCTGTAATAGCTTTGATTTCCTGCAGCCTGATGGGTGTGGAATTGTGGTCTGCGGTCTTACTTTCCCCTGGCTACTAATGATGTTAAAAGTCTGAGGTGCCTCGTTAGCGCAGTAGGTAGCGCGTCAGTCTCATAAAACTCTGTCCACATGTCATCTGTGCTTCCCCTAATACGAAATTTTTATACACTTTTAAAATCATTATATTAAGCTGATCTCTTTTTTTTCGTTTTGTGGTTAAAGCTCTAGATACCCTAGACGCTAGTGTTTTACCTGGTTTTGTTGTAAATATATTGTTTCCTTTTTTGGAATTTGTCTTAAAAAATGGAAGTTAATGTTTATGTACCAGAATATATCATTATTTTATATTCTGTATCTTTTGCTACCCCAAGTTGATCTTCTAAACATTTCATGAAGTGTTTTGTTTCTTCTTAGGTTTTTAATACAATTGAAATTAATGTTTCAATTGTATGGCACAATCTGATTTCATTTTTTCCCATACAGATAACCAACAATTTCATCCTTAATTGACAACTCCGTGCTTCCCACCAGCCTCCAACGCCAGCTCTGGTGTGAAGAGTCCCCATATTTCAGAACTGTGTTTGCTCCCATTGGTGTGACTCTATCTCTGTGCCAGCACCGCACCTTCTTAATTACTTCAGCCTAATAATAAGTAACGATGTTTGAAGGGCAAATCTTCTCTTCCTGTGTTTGTGTTCTAGCTTTTCTCAGATCTCTGTACTTTCATATAAATTTTAGTATCAGTTAGCAATCTAGCAACCAACCAACCAAAAACAATCCATTCGAGATTCTGATTGAACTGTAGAGAATTCATAAATCATAGATCTAGGAATTCATAGATTTTTGATTAATTGGAATCTTCACCATCTCAGATCTTTCAACTCATAAGCAGGGTCTGTTACTCCCTTACTCCAGTCTTTGGTGTCTTTCACTAGGGTTTTGTGATTTCCTTCATAAACATCTGTATTCCCAGGTACTTTATAATTTTAAGCTATTATGAATGACAGTCCTTTTAAATTTAATTTGCTATCAGTTTGTTGAAGTATAGAAATTTGATAGATTTTTATACCTAAATTTTGTACCAGAAAGTCTGCTAACTTTCTTAATAATGTTAATAATTTATCAGCAGTTTCTTTTGGATTTTCTATGTACACAATAGCATCATCTGCAGAGAATTCCTTCCTTCTTAATTCTTATAATTTTAATTTCTTTCTCTTGGCTTATTGGATTGGCCAGAATGTTCAGTGCAATGTTGAAGAGAAGTGGACAGAGCAGTCACCCTTATCTTGCTCCTAATATTGAAGAGAACTCTTCAGTATCTCACCACTAAGTATATATTGACTGCAAAACTGTACACATGCTTTATCAGCTTAAAGAACATCTTTGATCCTTAGTTTTTTAAGGGTTCTTATAAGTAGACACTGAATTTTAAAAATGCTTTTTTGGGGGACAGCTATTGAAATAATCATGTCACTTTTTCCCTTTGAACAGTTTACTGGAGGAAATATACAATTGAATTATTGAAATGTTAAACAAATTTCACCACCTGAAATAAAACCAACTTGGTCATGTACCCCATTTTACACATTGTTGGATGTGGTTTGATGATATTTCATCAAGAATTTTACCTCTAGATCTACGAGATTGGCTCTAGATTCTACGAGTTTAATTTGTTGTCAAAATAATTCCAGCTTCATAAAATGAGGTGAGAGGATTTCCTCTTTATTACTTAAAATAGTAATCTGTATTACATTGAAATCGACTTATCCTTGAAGGTTTCATAGCAGGTAGTGGTACATTTCTCTAGGCCGAGAGTTGTATTTGTCGATTTTTCGCTACTGTCTTTATATCTTCTTTTTTTTTTTTTTTTTAGGTTTTCTACTTCTTGATCCAATATTGATAATTTTTTTTCTAGAAGTCTATCCATTTCATTGAAGTTTAAAAACCTGTGGAGGAGGAGTTGTTCATAATGTTACTTCTCATCTTTCTGAGTCTGAAGCTTCTGTCCCTTTATTAATTCATAATCAAGTTTATGTCTTCACTTGTTTTTCTTGGTCAGATTTTCATGAGTTCACCTAAAGTTTATAAACTTGAACCTTTATGGATTTTCTGTATTTTATCATTCACATCTGTTTCATCGTTGCTATTTTTTTCCTTCTACTTTATGTTTTTTTTAATAACTTCTTAGAATGGATTCTCATTAATTTTCAGTTTTAAAACACAAACAAGCTATTTTCAATGATAAACTTCCTTTCAATAATGTTCTGAATGCAAGGTACGTGTTGTGGTATGTGATTCTCCTGTCACCGCTCTGTTCTAATGATTTCTAATTTCCATTATAATTTCCTCCTCGAACCATAGGTTAGATTTTCAAACATTTCCAATTTTTCAAGGTTTTTTTTTATAGTTTCTAACTTAATCACATTGGGGTCTGAGAATGCGGGTAATATTTTAGGAAAATCTAGTTTTAAGAAATTTTTGAGACCAACTTCATGGACAACACGTTGGGTCTATTGTCCTTGAAAAGAATGCCTTACCTCAAACTTTCAAATAACATTGCTCGGGTTTTCGCTGTCATGTATACATCAGTTCTGGGACAGAGTCTGCCGTGCCCCTGGAAAAGACAGTTGATTTGAGAAGTTCTGAGCTGGGTCTTTGCGATACTAAAACTTTGTTCTTGATGGTGTGCTCACAAAGGGACGGGTGGTCTCTCTTATGAAGGGTTGGTGTTGACCTTCTCTTTATCTTTCTGATTTGAGATCCTCAATGAAGATGGCCAACCACACAGAGGTGAGAGAATTTGTTTTCCAAGGTTTCTCCAACTTCCATGAGCATCAACTCACACTCTTCATTGTGTTTCTGATCGTGTACATCCTAACTCTGGCTGGCAATATCATCATTGTGACTGTGATCCGTATCGATCACCACCTCCACACCCCCATGTACTTCTTTCTAAGTGTTCTTTCCACGTCGGAGACTTTCTATTCCCTGGTCATTATCCCACGCATGCTTTCTGGCCTTGTAGGTCTGAGCCAATCCATCTCCTTGGTGGGCTGTGGGACTCAGCTCTTTTTCTTCCTTGGTTTTGCCATCAACAACTGCTTCTTGCTAGCAGTAATGGGGTTTGATCGCTACGTGGCCATCTGCAACCCTCTTCGTTACTCAGTCATCATGAACTGGAGGGTCTGTACCATCCTGGCATCCTCGGTCTGTGCCTCAGGGTTCTTGCTCTCTCTGATTCAGGCCGTGGCCATTTTCAGACTGTCTTTTTGCAACTCACTGATTGAGCATTTCTTCTGTGATGTTCCACCTGTGTTGGACCTAGCCTGTGCTGCTCCAATCCTTAACGATATCCTGACCTTAATTATCACCCTGTTGGCCCTCACAGCCCCTTCCACCTTCATCTTCATCACTTACATCCTCATCATCGCCACCATCCTCAAGATCGCCTCCGCTGAGGGCCGGAAGAAGGCCTTCGCCACCTGCGCCTCCCACCTCACAGTGGTCATTGTCCACTATGGCTGTGCCTCCATTGCCCACTTCAAGCCCAGGTCTGAGGACAACAGGGATCAGGATCTGTTAATCTCAGTGACCTACACAGTAATAACACCTTTACTGAACCCTGTGGTGTACAGTCTGAGAAACAAAGAAGTCCAGGATGCTCTGAGAAGGTTGATGGGTAGGAAATCCCTTCCCTAAGATGAAATCTCCACCCTATACATAGGCATGCATGTTTTCCAGATGGAAGCTTATAGGTAAAGCTATAGAGTCAGGGTTTCCAGTGACTGGTGAAATCTCCTACATCACAGCCAGGGCCAAAGCAGAAGTGACTTGAAGCTGAGGGCCAGCTTCTAATAACTGATTCTCACTTCCTCAACCTCTTTGTTAACACAATAAAAACATAAATTACCCTGCAGACTTGTAAACAGACACCTACTGGCTCTATTCCAGGAGATAATTACAGGGTCAGAGTGTGACCTAGTGCTCATCTCAAGCTTAAATTTAAAGTGTCCGGTCCACTTTGCTGAAGTACAAACCACATTAAAGTCATACATGACTGAATCTTCTTTTAACATAAGGTGAATGTTTGAACAAGTGGTTACTAGAAACAATATTGTGCCAAAAACTAATCACATTGGTTTTAATAAGGTTAAGCAGAGCAAAAATGAGATATCTTTTAGGAAATGGTTTTGGGATGAGCTAAGAACTTTCTAGAGAGAAGATTTTCTAGGAACCCTTTGCGAGTTTCTTGTTCATGCGAGTTTCACATGTGGGGTGCCAAAGGAAAAGGAACTGGGGTGGAGGAGAAAGGAAGTACAGAGGACTCCAAGCCACACGCAACAGCCATGCAGCTCTGGCCACGTGAACAGAGCGCACAGACCTGGTCTGATCCTTTGCTTCTTCAAGCTGAACATAAGCCACACAACAGAGTCCTAGTGGGGCTGAAAGCAGTGGCTCTCCCTGAACAGGATGACCAGTGGGCTCAGAAGAGGAGCAGACAGATGGCTCGGGGAGCAGATTGCCGAAAAGAAACCTGTGAAATTGACTAACAAAAGAAGAAAAATTAGAGGCAGATCCAAATGGGCGCTTCCAGTGAGGGGAGAGCTGGAGAAGGCAGAAGGACAAGGGGACAGCTGGTGGGGCAAGAATTCAGATCGGGTCCTTTGGATGGGCTCTTCTCCTGCCCTTCCTAAGTGAAGTCACAAAGGCAAGGAAAGAGAATTCAGTGAAAATATGAAAAAGCACCAACAAAATTCCTTTCTGATGAATTAGAAGAAACTCCTTTCTGATGAATGAATGATGAAAAGCTAAAAAAGTCAACAGTAGAGAATTTTTTGACATGAAAATTTTCATGAGGTTAAAGCAACTGAGTTAGAAATAGAATAATAAAAGACTGTTTCCTGTTCCTCGCCTCAAAAATATAAGAATGAATCAGGATGAACTTTGGACTCAATTTGTGGGACAAAATAGGTGTAGAATAACATGATGATTATTAGCAGTTGTGCTGGCTGAGCAAATCAAAGTTTCTGTGCTGCACTGTTTGTAAAAAGGTAGACAATCAGCGTGTGAGTGCACAGCATTCTCACTGCGGAACACTTCTGAAATGTAGAAATATCAAAATGTGTAAAGTGATTATGCATTTTATAGGCTAAGTATGCAGATACATAAAAACCAATCTTTTAGAAGGTTCTGCAGTTTAATTCATGTTGTCATTCTGAGCTCCCAACCTGATGGACAGCGGAAGTTACCTGGTTCTTTCCATGCAAACTTGGGCAATTCAGTGAAAAGTCATTTGATGAGAAATCATCATTAAATTCAAGGTCCCGCTCCTCTCCTATATTCACCATTCTACTTGGGGTGAATCAATTAAGTTCTCGTCAAGTCTTCTAGGGAAGCCTGGGGGCCTCAGTGGGCTAAGCACCTGCCTTTGGCTCAGATCATGATCCCAGAATCCTGGGATGGAGTCCCACATCGGGCTCCTTCCTCAGTGGGGAGCCTGCTTCTCCCTCTGCCGCTGCTTCCCCTGCTCTCTCTGTGCTCTCTCGCTCGTTCCCTCTGGCAAACAGATGAATAAAATCATTAAAAAAAAAAAGTCTTCTAGTCTTATTGGCATAGAGGAGAAGTAACCTCCCTGGTCTACAGTAGGTTCCAACTACCCCACGATGGATTCTATGGAGAAATATGACACCCAGAGGCCATCTTGAATGGCATCTACCAGAAGGACACTGGTGGCATAATGTTCTTTAGCCAATGTGGTCCTGGGACCTCATCTTCCTTATGACTTTCCTAGGGCCACTGGCCCACCCTCAGCCACTTCTTGAAGGCATCTAGACATTTAGTTTTGCCCCTGATGGTGTGATGAATAGGACTCTGTGGGGAGTCACCATGCCACCCACCCAGATACATCACTCACTCACGTCTCCTCCACCAGGATTCCAGCTTTTTCTAAGAGTCTGCTTCTCTGTGAAGTGAGAACATACCCTTTCTGCTTCGATGGGATGCCTCACCTTTCTGCCCCCACAGCAGGGCTTGGCTGGTGGGTGCAAGACTTGCCCTTGCCTAATAGCCAGCTAACGCTAATGTTGTGGGCTCCACCAAGCTGGATGCCTTCCTTTTGTTTTGACAGAAAAACCTGAATAATTCCTAACTCTACAATTTGCATCATACATTTCACATATAAAGTATTTCAGTCCTTAAGCTTCTGATATTCAAAATTATTGGTAAGCTAAAAGAGACTTTCCTCTCTGGAAAAGTTTGCTAACGTTAAGAACCATTCCCGCTTTTAAGATAAATGTTTTAGTTATGAGTTTTAAAAAATCTTTTTGAAATTCAATGGACTTTTTTTCTGGGTTCTTTTAGGTTTACCCTGGGGCAAAGGAAAGTCCTGTGAAAGAATGAGAAATGTGGATTGTGAAAACAATGTAGAATTTTTATCCTGTTGCATTTGTATATTTATTCTATGTATCAAAACATTAATTATCATGAATTTTTTTAATGTTTTATTTGCTAGAGCTAGTTATCTGCCATTATTCTTTAGAATTTGGGGGGTGTTTTGCTTGTTTCAATGTTTCACATAAGTTTTAGAAGCAGCTTGTTCAAATCACAACTTCCCCTTCCCCCACCCCCCCAAAAAAACGCACACAGCATTCTCATCGCTGTTGAACACATATAAGCAGACCACACTCTGGTACCATTTTACTAGACTCCTACTGCCTTTTTAATTTACAGAAAACTGATGTCTTAATGATCTTGAATCTCCGTATTCAAAAACAGAGTGTTATTTTCCATCGTCTCCAGTCAGCTTTTGAATCAGGAAATTTTACATTTTCCTGTAACCGTTTCTAAAAGTTCTATAGTTTTATGTTTTACATTTAAGTGTTCTATTTTGAGTCAGTTTGTGTAAAGTGTGATGTTGAGGTCAAAGTTTTAATTTTTGCTTTCAGATAGCCAATTACTCCAGCCCTGTCTTCTTTAAAGGCGATCATCCTCTGCTGAATTGAATTTGCACATTCATCAAAAGCCCATTGAGCTGATTCCTGGGGATCAATTTGTGGGTGTCTTTCTGGTCCTGTGATCGACGTGTCTACTGCTCAAGTCCTGCACCACCCTGATTAATGCAGCCATACAGCAAGCCTCAATATTGAGTCACGTGAGTCTTCCTACTTTATTCTTCATCAAGATTGTTTTAGTTATTCTAAGTCCTGTATATTTCCACACCAATTTTAGAATAAGCTTATCTATGTTTATAGAAAACCTTGCTGGGATTTCATAGGAATTGCATCAAATTTATAGATCAATTTAAGGAGAACTGACATCTTTACGATGTGGAGTCTTCTAATCCATGAACACAATAGGTCTCTATCCATTTAAATCTTCTTTGATTTCTTTTATCAGCATTTTGTAGTTTTCAGCATGCAAATCTTACACTCTATACCTAAGCATTTCATTTTTCTTTGAGAAATTGTAAATGATATCGTGCTTTTCATTCTGGTTTCCACATGTTCAGGGCTGGTTTACAGAAATATGATTTTCATGTATTGATATTACAAGCTGTGACTTTAAGTCACTAGGAGTTTTTAGGGGAGTATCAGTAGATATCTTCAGTCTTTTTGCATAGACAGTTATGTCCTCTACATAACTAGGATCAGTTTTATTTCTTCCTTTCTGATCTGTATGCCTTTTCTTTCTTTCTCCTGCCATATTGCCCTGACTAGAACATCCCTTACTATGATAAATAAGACTGGTAGGAGCAGACATCCTTGTCTTGTTCCTGATTTTGGGGGGCGTGGGGGGAGTAAAGGGGAAGAAGCATTCACTCTTTTACCATTAAGGATGATGTTTTCTATGGTTTTTTTGGACATGGTCTATATCAAATCGAGGTAATTTTCCTTTATTCTTAACTTGCAAAAAATGTGTGTCATGAGTGGATTTTATCAAGTGTTTCTGTAGGTCAGTTGATATCATTATATGACCTTCCTTTTTCAGTCTGTTAATATAGTGGATACCATTGCCTGACTTGTGACTGCAGGCCTAGCTTGCTATTACTGAAATAAATCCAGTTGGTCACGATGTGTAATTCCTTCTATACATTGTTGGATTTGGTTTGCTAATATTTTGCTGAAGATTTCTGCATCTAAGTTCATGAGAGATGCTGATCTATAGTTTTATTTGTATAGCCTTTACATGATTTAGGTACCAGGATAATACTGGACTCATAAATCATGGACTCCAAGTGAGCTGATCAGTAGTCTACCCTCCTCTGTTTTCTAGAAGAGTCGCTCATACTTGACACTAATTTTTCCTTCACAGTTTGATAAATTCTCCAGGGAAACCATCTAGACCTGGAGATTTCCTTCTCTTAAGTTTTTAAATAACAAATTCCATTTTTTAAATAGTTATAAGACTACTCAATTTATCCAATGTCATAGGATTTTTCAGATTATCTGGCTGGGGTTTAGTAGTTTGAGGACTTGACCCATATCAAGTTGTTGGGTTTATAAACAAAGTTGGTAATAGAATTTCCATATTATCTTTCTAATAGCTGCAGACTCTAGTGATACCCTCACTCCATTCCTAATAATGGCAAATGGTGTCTTTTGTCAGTCTTTCTAGAGATTTATCAATTTTACTGATTTTTCAAAGAACCAATTTTGTTACACTGATTTTTTTTTTCTATTTTCCTATTTTTTTATTTCATTGACTTCTGTTCTTTATCATTTCTTTCTGGTTGCTTTGGGACTTTGCAACTCTAATTCCTTGAAGTAGGAACCTTAGACCATCCATTTGAGAGTTTCTTTCCATTCTGATGTAAGCATTTTAGTGCTATAAATTACTCCAACACTGCTGCTTTAGCTGCATCTGCCTAATAAATAGTACAGTGATTTCCATTCTTTCCTGTTCTTTTGAGACTCTGTCTTTGATCCATGGATTTGTTAGGAGCAAGACACTTAACCTTTATGTTTTTAGAAGTTTTCCTATTTTCCTCTCAACTTTTGGTTTGTAACCTAAACATTTTGCCTATTGCACTAGAAGACTCTAGATCCTGATTAAATCTTTTACTTCAGTAGGTGGTTGCCCAGTTTAGGGTTAGCATGCAGGGCCCGGACTACTTTTGTTGCCTGTGGTTCCAAAAACATTTAATTTTCAGAACATTTTCTGTTTTTTGGGTGTGTTTAGCTTCTTTGGTGCTGTTGAAATGGTGCTGCTGGTGTTGCCAGGGGTCTAAAATAGGTCTCTCCAAGCTGGACTGCTGACATGGAGGGGAGCCTCAGCCTGAGGGGTCAGAGGCTTCTCTAGGCAGGTGCTTGTTCAGATCACAGGCCCCTCATATGTGGGGATGGGATCCTTTCTTAATAGTACACCCTATCCCTAAACTTAAATCTCTGAAGGAAGGAGGGAAGTTGGAGGAAGGAGGAAAGTTTTAGGCTCACAGGGTCGAAGAGGCTTCCAGAACTCAGTTTATTGGTGAGATCAAGTCAGGGAGGGCCAGTTTTGGGTCAGGGAGGACCTTCAAGGAGAGAACACACCTTCCAGGGTACTATTACTGAGTCCCTCATCAATCCCCTTGCTAGTGGTGCCAGGCTCATCACCATCTGCTTGATCCAGGATAGGAATGAGACAGATCGATGGTCAGGAAACACTGGGGCCAAAGTGACTTTATGTTGGGACGGGGGAGGTTAAGATTTACTGCCACTGTTCTGTTCCTCCAGACCTGAGATCCAAAACAAGCCTCACTTCGTCTCACCATCTCTTAGCGTTATCCTTTGGTCGTCTCTTGGGTTATTTCCAAGGGTTATTGTTGTACTTAAGGGGAGAAATGAATCTATACCATTTTATCTAAATCAGAAATTCATTTTTCTATAAATTTTGTACATTTCTTGTTTATTCTTTGACATACCTTATAGTTTTTCAATTGAAAATCGCTTTTCTTCCATTGTTAATTGGTTTTTATTTCTGTGTAGCTAAGATAATGATAAATCTGAACCCAGACTCCTTATAGAATATTTTTAATGTAATAATTTTTCAGTGAATCCTCTTGGGTTATTTCCCAAGTATTCTATTATATCACCTGTGAAAGATTATAATTCTACCTCTTTACATTTTTTACACCTTTTAATTATTTCTCTTGAGGTAATTATGTTGTTCAGTATACACAGAGTTAAACAATAACGGTTATAGTGATCATTTTGTTTCATTTTATTTAATGGGAGTGTTTCTCATTTCCCCCTATAAAGCCTGATGTTGGAATTTTAGTTGAAATATACATTTTTATGTTAAGGAATTATTCATCTAATCCTATTTAATTGGATTTTTTAAATGAAGAATAGAGGTTACATTTTATCATGGATCCTTCTCAGCATCTAGAGAGAAATGCATATAATTTTTCTCTATTTTATAAGGTTCACTAAATTTATTAATAGATTTAAATTTCAGAACCCTCCTTGTGTTACTGGTATGATACCTAATATATTGCATACTTACCATGTGTCAGGCACTTTTCTAAGGATGTATGCTAATCAACTGATTTTATCCTCAAAACAATCCTATGATGTAGATTCTATTATTATTACCACTTTGTAGGTAGGAATAATGTTATACCTCCCTTGCAGAAAAGGAAACAGAGGCACCTAGAAGTTAAATAACAAGCCTAAAATCACATAGTTCATAAATGGTGAAGTTTTTAAATTCCAAGAGTTTTGGATTTCCTATTGATCACATGCAATATGACATTACACTTTGCCCCAGTATACTATTATTTTAATCTAGCACTAGGTTCTCCATTTACTTTAGTGAAATTTGCATTTTGTGTCTGCATGTATAGAGCAGTCAGCCCAAGATGGGCTACTTGGGCATGAACACTATTTTGAGTGAAAAGTAATCAAAAACCAGCAGATTCGGGAAAAGCTCTTCACCTCCCCCTCAACTGCATTTCAGTACCAGAAAAAGTACTACTAAGAGAGATTCCTCTTTGCCTAAGAAACTTATCTGAGACCATTCTCTTAAACTGTAACAAAGATAAACTCAAAATGGATAAAAGATGTCAATGTGAGGCAAGAATCCATCAAAATCCTAGAGGAGAACATAGGCAGGAACCTCTTCAACATCAACCACAGCAACTTCTTTCAAGACACGTCTCCAAAGAAAAAGGAAACACAAGTGAAAATGAACTTTCAGGACTTCATCAAGATAAAAAGTTTCTGCACAGCAAGGGAAATAGTCAACACAACAAAGAGGCAACCCCCGTAATGGGAGAAGTTGCCTTCAAATGACACTACAGAAAAAAGACTGATATCCAAGATCTATAAAAACTTTTCAAACTCAACACCCAAAACAGTAATCAAGTCAAAATGGGCAAAGGGCATGAACAGACAATTCTCCAAAGAAAACAGGCAAATGGCTAACAGACACATGAGAAAATGTTCAACATCATTAGCCATCAGGGAAATTCAAATCAAAAGCCCACTGAGATACCACTTTACCCCAGTTAGAATGGCAAAAATTGACAAGGCAAGAAACAACGAATGTTGGAGAGGCTGTAGAGAAAGGGAACACTCTTACTCTGTTAGTGGGAGTGCAAGTTAGTACAATGTGGAAAACAGTGTGGTGGTTACTCAAAAAATTAAAAATAGAGCTATCCCATGACCCAGTAATTGCACTATTGGTATTTATCCCAAAGATACAGACGTAGTGAAAAGAAGGGCCATGTTCATCCCAATGTTCATAGCAGCAATGTCCACAATAGCTAAACTGTGGAAAGAGCTGAGATGCCCTTCAAAAGATGAATGGATAAAGAAGATATGGTCCATATATATAACGGCATATTACTCAGCCATCAGAAAGGATGAATACCCAACTTTAACATCTACATGGATGCGACTGGAGGAGATTATGCTAAGTGAAATAAGTCAAGCAGAGAAAGTCAACTATCATATGGTTACACTTACTTGTGGAACATAAGGAATAGCATGGAGGACATTAGAAGAAGGAAGGGAAAAAAGAAGGTGGGTAATTCAGAGAGGGAGACAAACCACGAGAGACTATGGACTCCGACAAACAAACTCAGGGTTTTAGAAGGGAGGGGGTGGGGAATGGGTTAGCCTGGTGGTGGGTATTAAAAATGGCATGTATTACATGGAGCACTGGGGTTACACACAAACAACAAATTACGGAACACTACATCAAAAACTAATGATGTACTGTATGGTGACTAACATAATTTAAAAAAAAAAAAAGAAACTTATCTGCATAATAGAACGCCTTCGCTTTTCAAATGTGTACTCCCACCTTCCCACTAATGGTCTTCCTCCCCCTTTGTATCCACAGACACTACCCCTCTCCTGAGCTCGCGTAAGTATCCTGTTGCTGTCTTTGGAGTTCCATGTCTCTGTGGATTCCCCATCTATTCACCGTTAAACTTGATTTTCTCCTGTTAATCTGTCTCATGTCAATTTGAGTCTTAGCCCAGCTAGAAGAAACTTCAAGGGTGGAATAAACTCTCCCTCCCCAACACGTGTGTGTCCTGTGTACCTGTGATAATCAATCAGCCTTTGTTTCCAATGCTCTTCACTTTATAAAATAATTTGAAGGGTTTCCTCTTTTTCTAGGCTTTGCATCTTTTTAAAGACCATCGTGGTTACTTATTCCTTAAAGTTTTGGTAGAATTACTCTCTGACTTCTCATTATGATTTTCTAGCTTTGAATTATCTGGGGCTGAGACTCTCATTGAGAGAAAAGCTTTGACCATTTCCTCTATGACTTTTTCTAAAGAAAAGGTCACTTTAGATTGATTCTTGTTGTTTTATGCTGATAGCTGTGAAGAATAAGGGGAAGTCTCAGATTTATAATTCTAGCTGTGGTCTTTCCTAGATCCCAACTTGTATAACTAGCTGCCTGCTTTTGACACTTCTATTTGGAGACCTAGTATTGTTCCAGATGAAACACACACACACACACACACACACACACACACACACATTACTATACATCCCCCCAACTAGTATGTGGCACCTTCTCTTCCCAGCTGCTCAATCCAAAAGCCAGTGAGCCTGTCTGGAATCCTATCTTTTCCTCCCTCCTCCCCAGCACTGTCAGCAAATTTTATGCAAAAGAAGACAAAGACAACTTCTCCTAGCACCACAGGGTGTTGAGCAAAACAAGGTTGTAAGGAGAAAATCTTCAAGAGTACACACAATCTCCCAAACTCTCATTAACCTGTAGCCTCGGCTGTGCATAAGTGGGCTGGTTATACCTCGGGATGGCACATTTGTATAAAAGGAGAAACAGGGACCCTCTAAGTGATAATCAAACAACAGGAGCTCCCAGGTGGCAACAGGCCTGTTCGAAAGGAGGGCAGCGGCAAGAACTCAGCCGCTGGTGTCGGCCTCTTCTTCCACCAAAGTTTCTTAGAACTGCTGGGTCAGCTCTTTGCCAAGCTACTAAATGAGCCTTTGGGGCCATCTAGACTGGTATCCCCCGACAAGCCTTGTCAGCTCTACCTACAAAACACAATGTGAATTTATCATCCACTTCCTTCCGTCTCTACTGGAACTTCTTTCATCCAGAAACAATCTCTCAGTCTACATTCCCCTTGTTTACTCTTGTACTTTTCCAATTGATTCTCTACATAATAGCAAAGTTATCTTCTAAAAATGAAAACCAGATGACACCCTTCGCCTAATTAAACCATCCAATGGATTTCCACTGCACTCAGAATAAAATCCATTTTCCTCATGGTGGCCTATAAGGCCCTACCTTTCCTTGCCACCCATGCCTTTAGGAAGGACCTCATCTCCTACTGCTAAGCCCTGCTACTCCAGCATCTATCGACATGGAAGGTTGATTCCCACTTAGGATCTTTAGACTTGCCATCCCTTCAGCTGGGAATGCTCTTTCTCCAGATTTTGGTTCATTCTCCGTCATTCACGCCTCCAGGGAAATGAGCAGCGGTCCTCAGGGATTCCTTCCCTGAAACCACTTCATTGACCATAATGGCCACCAATGACATTCTCCATTAGTTGTTCTACGGTTTTTATAGCATGTATCACTATCTGAAACAAAATAATAAGGTTGAAAATGAGGGACAGAAAAATGTCTACCAGGCAAATACTACATAGAAGAAAGCAAAAAGCACTAATAAAAACAAACAAGCTGTGAACAAAGCGCCTGCTGTCAGAGTTCATACTCAAGAACACCGATGATTTTGAAAGTATGTAAATAATATAGGTTATCTTGGTAAGAGATAAGCATCTGAAAATAGAGCAAAAAAGGGCAAAAGGGTAGTCATTCCTGCCAGCAAGGAATAGCAGATCTTTTAGGGCAGGTGGTCAGGAAAGGCTTTTCTGAAATGGCAAGTGAGCAGAAAAATGAAGTGAAGGAGTGGGTGAGCCATTGGAGAACCCTGAGAATGAGCGCTCCGGGCTGAGATCAGAGCATGGGAAGAGCCTGAGGAAGGTTAACTGTGGCGTGCGCAGAGGAGGCAACTGGCCCCAGAGCAGCTGAGCTCCACCCCCTACTCACACCTGGGAAGGTGGACCATGGAGAAACCCACAGTTACCTTTACCCCACTACCGTGCTAAAATCTCCACCCATGGAGGAGCACAAGCCTCATTAACATAACAAACAGGCATGTCTCCTTAAGGTCTATTTGTGACCTTATGCCCACCTCTGCACATGGTAACAAGGATCCCCTTTTTAAATATTCATCCTGGGGACACCTGGGTAGCTCAGTCAGTTCAGCGTTTGCCTTCTGTTCAGGTCATGATTCTAGCTTACTGGGATTGAGTCCAGCCTTGGGCTCTCTGCTCAGCCAGGGTAGGGGAGATGGGGGAGTGGAGTCTGCTACTCCCTCTCCCTCTACCCTGCCCCCCGGCCTGTGCTCAGTCTCTCTCAAATAAATCTAAATAAATAAATAAATATTCAGCCTAACCCTAAATAAAAGGACCCCATTCACCCTTGCTGGGGGTGGTAGGGATGATTTTGGAAATGGGGAAGGCATGATTTTGGAAATTATCCCCCAAGATCCCTTTATCTGCTTCAGACAAAATTTCCTTTGTGTGATAATTCCACTTGGTGTCGTTTCTATGCGTGACCCACAAGGAGCAAACTCGTGCTAATCAGGTTACAATAGTAGCCTTTTTGCCCGTTAAAACCATGACGTTCAGTTGCATGGGTGCTCTGCCCAAGGAATATTTGGTTTAACCAAAGCCGGCTTTACGCCAGATAAGACAGGAGCAAGTAAATTCAAGGTAATAATTGACAGCGACAGTCTGTGGAGGCTCGACAGGGTGAGGCAGAAAGTGAGAACAGTGGGAGCAGTAGCCTGAGAGCCTGGGAATGAGGGAAACACATACAGAGACAGAGGATAGGACTTCACAAATTGAGAAATTATTTGGATTAGGGTACCAGTGAGAATGAGCTGGAAAGATAAGCGATCAATCAACAGATTTCTAGAAAATATAATGGAAGTAGCCCATTTCTAAATGAAACAAAACATAGCAAATACATGGGAATATGAAATGTGCAGTTTCTATGGAAAAGATCTTAAAACCCTATGAAACATAAAAATGTTTCTTTTTAAATCTCGCTTTGGATGGAAAGCCTCAGTGTGAAGATTAAAGATGTTTATTCTCCTTAAATTTCTATGAATACAAATAAGAAATCCATAAAAAAATTGTTAAAAATGTGAGAATAGAGAAATTCCAAAGAGGAACTATGGTTGGGGTGGGTGGGGGGGGTGGTTGCAGATGGTAGTATCATGGAGTACCAATGTACGGTGTTTTTATTATTCAATGTATGACCCAGGGGTGGAAACGCTTTCCCTCTTCTACGTTCTTTGGCTGGTCTGATAAATGATATAAAATTGATGTAAAACAGGAGAAAATCAAAGTTTAATAGCATATATACCTCCTGTATGCATAGGAGACCCAGAAAAACTAAGTAATTCCCCCAAATAAAGCCATCACCTTAAATACAAGCCAAAGACAAAGGAATATGTTGGGGGTTAAAGGGGAGAATCATGGAAGGTGACCAGGAAAAGCACAGTAACCCAGGGTAAGGCTGTGACTCAGAACTGGTAAGACCTTCCTTGTTTTCCCTAGGAATGAGGGAGACACCCTTACAAATCGAGATTTCCCTTATAAATGCAAATGTCTCTTGAAAGGATCAATTCTACACAGTTTTCAGAGCTACACCTGTGTGTGCTGTTAAAAATAACCAGCTTAAAATTATCCCCACGCCAAGGAAACACATTCTGGGATCGCAAAATCTGCTCCCCCTTCAGTGGCGTTGAGACGATGCCTAGTTATTGGGAATAACAAAAGGAATGTCTGACTTGATCTTAAGAAATATTTCAAAATTTGTTTCTTACAACCAATTACATTCCAAATGAATCACATATGGAAACATAGAAGGTAGAACTGAAAATATGGGCCCTTTAAAAAAATAATCTTGTAGTGAGGAAGGCTCCGACGCACACATAAATATAATCCTAATAGAATTTCAAGCCCATAAACTCAGTAAAAGTTGTAAGTGGAAGAAAGCTATCTGCAGCATGGATGATAGAAGGCATATTTCCCCATTATAGAACTCATTACAAGAAAATGGCAATACAATACAAAAAATGAGCAAGACATGTAAACGGACATTCACAGCAGAGGAAGTACAAGTGACTAATAAGCGTAGGGAAAGATACTCAGCCTCATTCATAATTAAAGAAATAAAAATCCAAAGAAAAAATAATACACCATTTTTACCTATCAGCTTGCCAAACACTGAAAAAATTGGTCAAAGCCCACAGTTGAAAGAAGGGTGGGTAAGAAAGCATTCTCAGTTATGCCAAACACACACGTACATCCTACTCTGGCTTCTGTCTAGCAACAGTACCTAAGTTCTTAAACTGACCAGGAATTTTACTTTCGTGAATGGATCTTATAGATATGCTCCCAGGAGGGCACAACTCTACACAAAGACTGATTCTTTAGCATACTCCTAAAAAATGTTGGAAACCGCAAACAGCTTACTTATCCACTGATTCAAGTTAAGTAAATTATGTTGTATTCTTACTCTACAACACACAGTTGTTCAAATGAATGCATGAATCTTCACATACTGATTTGTCAAGACATCTCCCATGTATTGTTATATGAACACGTTTATAAGAGGACACAGAACACAGTCCATTTGTATTACAAAAATACATGCTCAGGTATATGCATAGAACATTTCTGAATTCTATTAAGTAGGTTAGGTTTTTGACGTAGCAGGGGGTTAGCAATTTAGAAACAACCTTCTCTGTATATTAAAGAAGCAAATGTGCAAATATATTGAGACTATGAACCGGATTTTTAGTGCTGTAGACAGGCCTTATAAATATGGAAAGGAGCAACACCAGAGTAGACTGTGAGATAGTTTGAATTGCAGATACTATTATGAAATTGTGGATTTTAAGATGTAGATATTAATATACAGACACCAAGAGACATACCACTTCCTAGCTTTTTCACTGCAAGAGTCTAAAAATAATCACACAGAAATGGCGGAAAATATACCTAGGACCCAGATCTTGGTTTCTAAGTATTATCCTCCGCCAAAAGGTACCAGAGTTCCCTGCATCAATGGCTGATTCCAGGGCCGGTGCTGGGGAAGTACAAGACAAGCCTGGGTCATCTTACTGGGCTGGTGTATAAAAAAGTCATCAGTGAATAATGGAAAGAGGTCAAAAGAACAGAACAGCCAGACTTAAGGTTTTCCCACTGACTAGTTCTGTGATGATCTGGACATCAAGATAATGTTACAGTATCCACCACTATCTAGCAGTACCTATACCATCTAAATCTGCTTGTACCTAAGTAGGAATCTTCCTTACATAGAATGCCGACTTACGTAATGCAGGAAAGATGGAGCCAGAGACTCATCAGGGAGCCTAAAACTCCAGGGTGAGAGTAGAGAAGAGAGTATTAATCTCAGTAGGTCAACCCCCAAAAGAGAAAATACTAACTTTACAATAGAGAGATCTAGTGGATACCCCTTGAACAAGAGATTATAGTGATTTGGGAAACAAAGACAGAAGGAAAAATTATTAAATTTCCTTACTACTTACAACCTATTGACAAGTCCTTGAAATAGGCAGAGTGATAGTCCCCTGGGGACTTGAATGCCTGGATGTTGACACTTTGCAAAGGGCAAAAGGCAATCTAACCTGACCCCCAGGATGCTGTAAGTCTACTTTAAAACACAGAAATGCAGTAATCTCTTCGATATCAGCCACGGCAACTTCTTTCAAGATATCTCTCCAAAGGCAAAGGAAACAAAAGCGAAAATAAACTTTTGGGACTTCATCAAAATCAAAAGCTTCTGCACAGCAAAGGAAACAGTCAAAAAAACAAAGAGGCAACCCATGGAATGGAAGAAGATATTTGCAAATGCCAGTACAGACAAAAGGTTGATATCCAGGATCTATAATGAACTCCTCAAACTCAACACACACAAAACAGGCAAACATATCAAAAAATGGGAAGAAGATATGAACAGACACTTCTCCAATGAAGACATACAAATGGCTATCAGACACATGAAAAAATGTTCACCATCACGAGCCCTCAGGGAGATTCAAATTAAAACCACATTGAGATACCACCTTACACCAGTTAGAACGGTCAAAATTAACAAAACAGGAAACAACATGTGTTAGAGAGGATGTGGAGAAAGGGGAACCCTCTTACACTGTTGGTGGGAATGCAAGTTGGGGCAGCCTCTTTGGAGAACAGTGTGGAGATTCCTCAAGAAATTAAAAATAGAGCTTTCCTATGAACCTGCAATTGCACTCCTGGGTATTTACCCCAAAGATACAGATGTAGTGAAAAGAAGGGCCATCTGTACCCCAATGTTTATAGCAGCAATGGCCACGGTCACCAAACTATGGAAAGAACCAAGATGTCCTTCAACAGACGCATGGATAAGGAAGATGTGGTCCATATACACTATGGAGTATTATGCCTCCATCAGAAAGAATGAATACCCAACTTTTGTAGCAACATGGACGGGACTGGAAGAGATTATGCTGAGTGAAATAAGTCAAGCAGAGAGAGTCAGTTATCATATGGTTTCACTTATGTGTGGAGCATAACAAATAGCATGGAGGACATGGGGAGATGGAGAGGAGAAGGGAGTTGGGGTAAATTGGAAGGGGAGGTGAACCATGAGAGACTATGGACTCTGAAAAACAACCTGAGGGGTTTGAAGTGGCGGGGGGTTGGAGGTCGGGGTACCAGGTGGTGGGTATTATAGAGGGCACGGATTGCATGGAGCACTGGGTGTGGTGAAAAAATAATGAATACTGTTTTTCTGAAAATAAATAATTTTTAAAATAAATAAATAAATAAATAAATAAATAAATAAAACACAGAAATGCATTGGGAAACTTCCTTTATCTCCCTTCCCACCCCCCGACACCAAGATACATGTTGGCAATCATTCCCCAAGTATATGACCCACGGATACACATCGGAATGGTCGCATTGAGTAAGGGACATGTGGGCCTCGGTAGGAGAGAGAGGTAGGGGGGTTACGGGATCAGGCTCACAGAAATCCCAGAAATTTTGAGGTGTAAGGAAACCAGAAATCAGGGAACTGACCAGACCATCCCGAAGTGGGTGTCAGAGGTGGGTCTTTTTATGTCCGTCACATTTTGACCAATGAAGAATGACCAGACCCCAAAGTAGTATTAAGACACTAAAGATGTTATCACCAGTCCGTACTCAAACCAAGACATTATGGGAATGATAAGGTCACAAGCCCCCTAGTTAGTTCTAAAGAAAAGACAGTTGGTGGAGGCCCACGTTGGCCATCCTGTCAGGACCCCTCTCACTCCCAAGGCCTTTCTCTGTATCCTTGCTTCATAAAATGCTATCATTTTACTCACTCTCCTTCTTCTGAGAGATTCATTCTTCGACTCCATGAGACAAGAACCTCGCTCTCTCGCTTCAGGAGGTCACATGACTAATATTGGAACAAACTGAGATCACACGACTCCCAGTAGGATGCATTGGGAATGATACAGCATCCCTTTTGTAACATTCTTGTTAAAAACTCAATCTGAATTTAATCATGAAGGAGATTAAACCAAAGGATAAAGAGAGAAGAGAAGGAATTGAAAAAGACTTGGAGATGAATGTGAGGGAAAAACTAGAATTTCTAGCACTCCTCAGGTCACCCAAACTGAGAGACATTTTACAAACACACTTGGCCTGTCATTCTCTAAAGTATCAAGGTTGAGAAACACAGAGACAACCATGGTACCAGTTCAGGTAAAAATACACTAAAGAAACAGGGCAACAAAAAACAACAGGTAATCTTGGATGGGCCCTTAGACTGCAAAAAAGCTCAGCTATAAAGGACGTTATTGGGACGACCAGGGTAACTGACAATGAGTTGTGGGTCAGCAATAGTTTTACCATGTCTGATACTAGCTACTCTACGTATGGATCTCTATATACACACACTGATTCTCAACAACCGTGCTGTGGTTCTGTAAGAAAATACTCCTCATAGGAAGTACACACGAAACTATGTAAGGCACAGCGAGACAATGGCTTCAGCATACTCTAAAGTGCTTTGGAAGAAAATGAGAGAACCAGAGGGGGAGAGAGGAGGGAAAACCTGAGGAAGCAAGTGAGACAAAATACAAATAATTGGGCATCCAGACAGAAGATGTTTGAAAAGCCATTTCTGTATTCTTGGGAGTTTTCTCTAGGTCTGAAACTATATCCTTAAAAAGCGTTTTTAAAAAACATGACAAAATTATTTTCTTTAAAGACATCTATGCAGAAAAGGGTTAGGTCAGGAAAGCCTGCATTGCTGAAACCCTGCCTACTCCCAAGAAGGGCTCATCTTTCAGACTGTCCCTTGGCCAACTCCTGGGAGAGGAGTTCTGAGCCCCTGACTTATGCTGTTCGATAAAATTTTGTGTTTCAAGGCCTTGAGCCAAATACCTGTCTGATCAGATCATTTATATTAACACTGTGATTTATGCTGAACAAGTGTTTGCTCCAGAGGGCTGGAGCCTGAGGACCCAAGGTCAGTAGCACGGTGTTGTAGGACCATATGACTGACCCCTAACAGAAACCTCGACACCAAGGCTCAGGTGAGAGTTCCTGGGTGACACCACTTTGCACTTACTGCCATGTGCTGGTGCTGGGAAATTCACACATGTCCCATGACTCCACCAGGAAAGGACACTTGGAAGCTGAAGTGGAGTTTCTCCTGGACTGTTCACCCCTGCTCCTTCCCCTTTGTTAGTTCTAATCAGCAACTTACCACCGCAATAAACCATAAACATGACGACAATAGTTCTTCGGCCTCTGGGGGACGGGGAGTCCTTCCAAAAGAATCATCTAGCTCGACGGTGATCTTGAGGACCTTCCACAAAAGATTATAGACCTTTAAATACATGGGGAGATAGCATATATCATCAATTCATTCCCCTAATGATTTGTATGGAAAAGCAAGGGTCCAACTACTTAATGAGAAGGAGGAGCTGATCTCTCTGAAAACAAAGATATATTATCAAGTTATCATTGTTAAGACAGCGTCATCTTGACACAGGAGGTCAAACAGACCAATGGAGCAGAAGAAAGAGTCCCCAAACTAACCCATTTGTGTGTCTCGTTGTGAGATGTGGCAGGTAGAATCATAGACCACTGGAGAAAGGAGGCTCTTTAAACACAAGTGCCAGGATAAGTGGTTATCCATGTAAAAAAAAAAATGCATTTAGACATCTATATTAAAACATCCACAAAAATCAGTGGATTTCAATATGAACAGTATGTTAATATGCTTAGAAAAAAATAAGATTATTGCAACATGAAGGTAAAACTGCCAGGAAGATACAAAGAGAGCTAACCATAAAAGACAAGAATGATACATTTGACGACATTACGATAATTTTGTTCAATAAAAAGCACCATAAAGAAAATGAAAAAAACAAGCCACCAAATGGTAGCGAATATTCCTGTAGCATACTAAGGACAAGAGGGCAGCACCCAGAGTATTAAAGACCTGTTACAACTGAACAAGGAAAACACAACCCCGTAGAAGGGCGGGGGTGGGGACACGAACAAGTACTCTGTGGAACACAAATATTCATGGCCGATAAACTTTGAAAAGATGGTCATCTCTCTAGGACTCAGGAAACTAAGCAAAACCACGATTTTACACCCACAAGTATGACAGAAATTAGGAAGTCTGCTAAGGGTGTGCAAAGACCTAGATGAGCTAGAACTCCCCGTACGCTTTGCGTGTCACAGTGTCAACTGCCACAACCACTTCAAAACTCTATTTGGCACAATCTTGTAAAATCAAACATTTTTTTTTCATTTATTTATTTATTTATATCCCTCCAGCTAGTCATTCCCCTAAAAGAGAAATCTCAGGGAACTTTCCCATGTTTGCTCAAGGAATCATGTGCTGAGAGATCTGAAACACGATAATTTAGAAGAACACAAACCTGAAACCACCACCTTCGCCCTCGCCGGGAGGGATGAGAAGCACTGGGACACGTTCCCGCGGTGGACATTCCAAAGCAGGGTAAGTCCGAGACCACAGCTCCCTCTGGATCTCTGAAATATGACCCTAAAGTTTTGAAAAAGCAAATCCTAGAAAACAATATATAGTCTATGATTTTTATAAAGTTCAGAAGGAGATATAAATAAACAACATATTGTTGAAACACGCATAGGTCGTAATGGTACGAAATAAGGCAACAACCAACACAAAACCATAAAGTAGGCACTGCTGGGCGTGTGGGGAGGGTGAGGAATGTGTGAGCAGAGCTAGCGAGGAGTGAGGAGCTTCCAGATGTTTATGCTTCACAACTTACATCATTTTAAACATAGTGTTAAGCATAAAGTGTGTTAAAAATGATAAATATCTTTAAATAAAGATCATAACGTGCCAAGTCTCCATGTGGTCACAAAAACCATACCACAGTCACGTCACCTGGTGGCTGCCGGATCTCGCCGGCCAAGCCAGATTGTCATTAATCACTAAACAGCTTAGAACTTTTGTCTGCCTTTGGTGGTCATCACCGGACATCTCAACGTATCTTATACTTGCCAACCCCGATGTCACCCCCAAGCTGCTAATGTTAGATTAGGCAGAGACACAAAATCTCCCTTTGGGGAGGGGTTCATGTTTCCCTTTCGTTTTCCAAGAACCCCTAGAACTTAAGTATTTCAAAGAGAATGATCAGGTTTATGTAGATCCCTAATCGGGGAAGTCTGAAATCAGTCTAATTTTTATTTTCCCTCAACTGATCATGGGAGGTACGGTTCAGCAGCTAACTTGCCGGAGCAGCCTGGGTGTCTTAAAAATGGACACAGCAGCCCCCATTCCATACGCCCCATGAGGAGGTGAAGGCTGCACCTCTGTCCTTGAGACCAGGAAACACCTTGCTGCGACCAGCACCGTGTGGTGAAGTCTGAGGTGAGGTCACAACGGATCACACAACCTTGGGGGGTGGGGGGGACTTGCCCTTGGAATCCAGAGCCCCAGGATGGGAGGGAGCCCAGGTCACCTACAGGGGCCATGTGGAGGCATTTCAGGTGACAGCCTGAGATCATCGGACGGGCATGGGAGCAAGCTTCAGTGACCAGCCACCCAGGAGACAGATCCTGGCTGCCCCAGTCCTGGTGATGCTGCAGACTAGAACGTCCAAGTTTCTGTACAAGCCCCTGCAGTGGTGGCCAAGCGCACCTGCCTGAGGCTGGGCTTTGGTCAAGCCACCACGCGTGCTCCCAGGACTCAGCCTCCCTGGCCCAGACATGGCCGTACCCTGAGAAACCTGCCGCCACCAGCTGCTCACCGGAGCCCTAACCATGGTCCTCCTTCCTTTTTGGGTGACTCAGAAACTTAGGATTCGACTGGACTTCCTTTTTCAGCCCTTGAAACTTAAAAGGACATCTTCTCTACTGGGAAATCAGGCCACCAGGTCACCCTGCTCTAATGTGGCCTACTTTGGACCACACTGTCCCAGAAGGAAGTTCTCCCTGGCCTGAGGGTGTGTCGACAGAGGTGTCCTGCTGGTCTCTGGAGCAAGAGGCTTTATATCTGCTTCCCATTTGGGGGAGGAAGGGAGGCTGTCTGTGCCGCTAATCGGATTCGTGTCTTCAGGGACAAGCAGGGAGACAGCTGGGGTGTTCTCGCTAGAGCAGAGTGAAAACCCAGCAAGGTGACCCCAAAGTGAGGGACGATCCCACCCCACTGGGACCTCAAAGCAGCAAAGGCACACACATGACGACACCGCACGGCTGCAAGCAACAGGGGAGAGGCTGAGATGCTAACTGTTCACGGCGCCAGCTGAATGAGGAATTTTTGAGTCTCCTACATAATTCTGGTTGGGCCAGTCTCCCCTCTTGGTCTCTGACACGGGTAGGGAGAAGGGCCAACATTAATCACCACGATGATATTTGCTGTAAACTCTTAATTTAAAAGTGACCACAAATTCAGTAGAGAAGTGGGAATGGGGGGTGGGGGAGGAACAGGGATCTTTTTCAGGTTTATCAACATACACATATAGGGGCGCCTGGGTGGCTCAGTGGGTTAAAGCCTCGGCCTTTGGCTCTGGTCGTGATCCCAGGGTCCTGGAATCAAGCCCCGCATCGGGCTCTCTGCTCAGCAGGGAGCCTGCTTCCTCCTCTCTCTCTCTCTGCCTGTCTCTCTGCCTACTTGTGATCTCTCTGTGTATCAAATGAATAAATAAAATCTTTAAAAAAATATGCATATAGGCATTTCTGTAGAAATTTTTCTATAGAAAAATCACCTTGGAAGGGATCTGTCAGGAGAGGAGACGGAAAAGGGTATGCAGGAACATTAGATTAACTAACCTGGAGGCCACAGGCTGAGCGGCTGTAAGGCCTTGTGCCTATATAAAGGAACCCAAGTCTAAGCCCATAAATGCCTCACGGTTGTGAAATCAGAATACTGAGGACGGCCAGCCACGCCGAGCCACGGAGGCTGTAAGCTTCGCCAACTGGTCCTCCCTCGACTTGATTCCTCCTTTCCTCCAGACAGGTCCCCGAGTTCCTGCTGGGGACCGCACTTCTAACCACTGCCCGTCGGCTGCTGCTGGTCTTGACTTCTGCTCAAATAAACTTCCCATTTTTAATATGTCTCAGTTCATCTTTGAACAATAGAAAAGAAAAACCAGTGAGACTAAGATACTCTTGGGAAAGGCAGCATGTGGGGTTGGGACAGGGAAGCCAGCATGGCAAGGGGCTCTGGAAGCCCAACCTGATGTCTCCTGAGGAGGAAACCCCAGCTCAGCTTTGCTGGGACACTGGCAGTGGCCTCCTGGCCTTCCAGAGAGGTCTACTGAACTTTGCTCTCCCATGTCTGAATCCCACAGGACAAAAACTATAGCCAGATTGGACTATTTCAGTCCAAGGGGGTATGGGGGGGAACCAGCCTCTAATGCTGAGCAGGGTTCTTGACTACAGGGAAAACTGCACAGTTTCCTGGAATCCAAGCAGTGGCTCTTAGTTGAGAGCTCACTTGGGTTTTGTAACCATGGTTTTCCAAGGCCCAGCTGTATAAAAATAGAATATTTATTTAAAAAATGAAACCTGACAAATAAGCCACTGCTGTTTCTACTTGCAGAGAAAGCTCTGGAAGATTCCCAGAGCCCGGGCCCAGGCAACATGGGAAACGCTCCGCACCTGTAACGAGGTCCCCTGGCACGGGCTGTCGGCTTCCTTCTAGCCCTAGGGTGACTCTCAAGGGTGCTCAGGGAAGGGCACCCAGGAACCACGAGAGATGGTCCTCAGAGAGCTTTTCTTGGGTGTTAAAAGCTCCTCCTCCAGCTGGAGAGAAGATCTAGTATTCCAGGAGTCCCCTGTGACTTTCCCTCTAGCTCCATCCCTGGACTGGCCCGAGGGCAGGTAGAAGGACCGCATTCAGGGATCTTTTCTTCATGACCATGATTTGTGAATACTTGTGACCCATGGGCCACCTCTCTGACCTCTACTTCCATCTCTCTGTCGAGCCACAGATTTGCAGGAAGGAAAGTAAGTGAGATTTCAAAAAAGACCTCAGTGATTTACAAAGGGCCACAGAAGGAATAACACACGTAGATGGGTTTTATGGCTATTATTAAAGTCTTAAACTGAACAGGGTCCTGGCGTCTAGGAAGACTTGTTTCCCGCCTTGGATTTGCCACGTTCAAAGATGCCTTCCTAGCCCTAAGGAATCATGACCCCCCCCCCCAGGATTAAAGGGTATCTTGACTCATACAGAATGGGGCTCTGCCACTTACCAGCAAGGATTCCTGGTTCACATTCTACAAGCAAGTCATAACCCAGAGACGCTGCTGACAAAGCCTCACGGAGCAGCCTGATGGTCACTTACTTGCGGTGATGCACACCTTAATGCCAAACCTTGTCAAGAAATGGTCCCTAAAACTGCACAGGAGTTGTTTTTTTGTTTTGGGGTTTTTGTTTTGTTTTGTTTTTTTTTTGTTTGTTTGTTTATCTGTTGCAACATTACAGCATTTTCTTCCACACCGTGCTCTGAAGAGCTGAAGCATAACCACCCCCCTCCCTTATACCTTTTTGTAGATTCCCTTTATTAAAACTGGTGTGTTTCCGAAAAGCAGATTAATTTTAAAAGCGCTCAGAAAGCTTACCTTTGCTGTTTACCCACTAGTAAATCATTCTGCAATATGGTGATTTGCTGCACTTCTAACAAAAGGTACTTTTCAGGAGACACCCCTATTATTGAATTTAATTTTTTTTGTAGCAAACCTGTTCCATAATTATATGTTGGCTGGTAATTGGGTAAAGTCTGTTAGAAGAGCTGCACTATGGCGTGTTTTCCAATGAGATGTTAATAGTGTCATGCTTTCTTCTAGGGTTATAATTTCAGTGTTAAAATTCAGCCCGGTTCTGCAGCTGTTTGCTGCTGTCACACACACAAACAGCGGGGAAGGGGACACGGGGTTTAAAAACGCTCCCTCCTCCTCCTCTTGGAAGGAAACCTCCCTGTGGTGCCCCAGCACTCTGCTTCCTAGCGGGCAGCTCGTTTGGCGGTGACCGGCAAGGACTCTCTCCAGCAGGTACTTGTGCCCGGCTCTGCAGCAGACACGCCGGGGTCCCTGTTCTCAAAGACCATCCAGCCCAGCCCTGGTGGGGGCCGCCCCACAGTGCAGTTTTGGTTAGGGGGAGGGACAACAGGCCCAGGGACATTTTTGTCCCCAGGCTATTCCTGAAAGAGTTTCTGCTTCTGAAGACAGGCAGTAATCCTGGTTCCCCACCCCCCCCCACCCCCCCCACCCCCGCTCCACCGGGTGGTAAGGACATTAAACAGGTAGGAATGTGTTTTGTAATCACAAGTACGTGGTAAGGTGCTGTCAGCACAGGAGAGGCAGCAAGCAGTTGGGCGCTAGCTGCCTGTACAAGGAGGAGTATGCCAGGGGCGGGGAAGGCAGAGGATGGGGATGTTTTAGTGCATCGTGGGCTTGGGTGACTCTGAGAACTGACTGGTGTCTAGCAGAGGCCTGTAGGGTGGAGGTTGGGAGGAACAGGCCTGACAGAGCTGGAGAACTGAAATGGGAGCGCGGTGTGACTACTGGAGGACGCTCCACCCAACCCCTAGCCACTCAGGAATGAGCCGGTTCCTGCAGACCCAAGAGCTGAGCAGACAAACCTGAACTTATCTGATCATTTGTTGAATTCCAATAGCCACGTTTTAAGGTGCAGCGTTGCGCTCCTACGACAACCCTACAATGCCATCATCGCTAGGTTCATACAGAGACAGGGCGGCTGGTCTAAGAGATGTTAATTCCTGACTCAAGACAAGTCAGCACCTGACGGTAGAAGTTTAGAGCGTTTGGCTCTAAAAGCCACATTCTTTCTCTTAGCGAGAAAATGTTTCACTCTCTGTTCCCAAAAGGAACAAACATGAATGTGAACACAGAGAAGCCAAAACCCGACGCCAAGGAACCACAAGAAGGACTGCCCAGTCTCCCTGACAGAAACTACCCATTTAGGTTCCTTACAGGATTTTTTTTTTTTTCTTTCTTAGATTCGGCCCATGATTTAATGGAGAGAGAGAACCACAGCTGGGTGGGCGAGTTCACTTTTCAGGGGTTCTCCAGCTTCCGCGAGCACCAGCTCACCCTGTTTGTGGTGTTCCTTGCACTGTACGCTTTAACCCTGACTGGCAATGTCATCATTGTGAGCATCATTAGTGCTGACCGTCACCTCCACACGCCCATGTACTTCTTCCTGAGCATGTTGTCTGCCTCAGAGACTGTGTACACGCTTGTCATTATACCCAAGATGCTCTGTAACCTCCTGGGCCTGAGCCGGCCCATCTCCTTGGCTGGCTGTGCCACCCAGATGTTCTTCTTCATCACCTTGGCCATCAACAACTGCTTCCTGCTCACAGCCATGGGGTATGACCGCTATGTGGCCATCTGCAACCCCTTGAGGTACACGATCCTCATGAACAAGAGGGTGTGCCTCCAGTTGGTGGGGGCGGCCTGCAGCATTGGCCTCATCGTAGCCATGACACAGGTGCTGGCTGTGTTCAGGTTGCCCTTCTGTGCCACAAAGGTCGCCCACTTCTTCTGCAACATCCGACCGGTGATGAAGCTCTCCTGCATCGACACCACGGTCAATGAGATCTTGACGTTGATCATCAGTGTGCTGGTGATCTTGGTTCCCATGGGGCTGGTCTTCATCTCCTACGTCCTCATCATCTCCAGCATCCTCAAGATTGCCTCAGCCGAGGGCCGGAAGAAGGCCTTTGCCACCTGCGCCTCCCACCTCACGGTGGTCATTGTCCACTATGGCTGTGCCTCCATTGCCTACCTCAAGCCCAAGTCCGAGAATACCAGGGATCAGGATCAGCTGATCTCAGTGACGTACACGGTCATCACCCCCCTGCTGAACCCTGTGGTGTACACCCTGAGGAACAAGGAGGTCAAGGATGCTCTGCTCCGGGCCACGGGCAGGAAGCCTTCCTGATGAGACAGGCTTGCTTCAACGAGCATCCCGTAAGATTCTCTGGAGCAGGAAAGCAGAGCAGTGCCCACGGTCCCTAGAGCTAAAACTCTGGAGCCTATGAAGCAGGGGGCGGTTGAGAAGAGAACAAAAGCACAAAGATTCAGCTACTGGAGAAAGGGACACATTTCCCCAGGGTCCAGGCAAGCCTACACCTCACACATGAACACAGACACGGTGGGACTTCAACACGGGAGAAGGCCCTGCTGGGAGGAACGAGCTGTGTGGGTGGAATGACACCAGGACAGAGGGAAGGGTGAACCGGGGGCGGCTGCTCTGGGATAGAGCTAAGATCTTAAGTATGTTCTTGAACAATCATTTTGGACATGGAGTTTCCCTGCACCCATTTACACAGGGTTACGTCCTCGCTGAAGTAATTCCTTCACAGACAATCCAAGCTCTCTGCATCCCGGACAGCATAAGCAAACGGAGAGCAGACAGGGGAGCGCGTGGAAAAGTCACCAGGCTTGAGCTCCAGATCTTTTCCACTTACGTTCCAGGATGACTGCCGGGAAAATAGAAATCTGTTTCCGTGATCATGTCAGAGAAACATTTTCAGAAAGTGATTAAAATCCCCTGATGATCTAGTTGAAGCTGTAGTACCAGGTAAATCCTACTGGCATTTCTATTCTGAGACTCCACAAGATTGGTGGCGATATGGTCTGAGGGACTCGCCCACTAAGGAGAGATGGGCTTGCCGTGGGAAAGGCTTTCACTGCGTGGAAAGAAGTAACAAGTGCAGGGGAGTACAGCGGGGAGTCGGCAGCAGTGGTGAATGGGAGAGGGTTGGGAAGTTGTGCATGGTGAGGACAGCACAGCCACCTGATGACTGAGAAACCACCCAAGACAGGCTCTAACTATCCATTCATCCTACCACCATGCAAGAACCCGAGTTAACAGGACATGCATGGGTCACCGGCCGCCTCCACTCCCAGGACTCCTGTCCTCAGAACGTCCTCCATTCCACACAGCCCTCCACCCCAACCATACCCAGTGACCGGTCCCCTCCCCTTTCCTGCCCTCAGGCCATTCTACCACTTCCCACCACTCAGCAGGGTATGCATTTAGAAACCCCAGACCAAAGCCGCTCTCCCAGGAACCTTCTGTGAAGGAGTTCTTCCATTGGCTTCCTCACGCCCCACCACGTCCTGCTCACGCATGCACATGTCTTAGGGCAAACTTCCGCTTGGTGGCTTCATAGACGCCCCTGTGAGACCAGCAACGACGCATGGCCAGACACCCAGCTCCAGGCCCTCTACTGTGTCTCACCAGGACCCACTGATGTGGTCTTCACCGGTGGTGCTCTGTACGTCTCTTTTAAAAAGTAGGGCTGTGTCCAAATCCTTCATAAATAGCTTATTATGGCTCCTTCTTACACGGATTCAACTACAGGCTTTTTATTTATTTACTTTTTTTTTTTAAAGAAATTTATGGTGGGGCACCTGGGCGGCTCAGTCGGTTAAGCATCTGCCTTTGGCTCAGTTTGTGATCCCAGAGTCCTGGTGTCGAGCCCCGCATCGGGCTCCCTGCTCAGCGTGGAGCCTGGTTCTCCTTCTCCCTTTGCCCTACCCCTGGCTTGTGCTCTCTCTCTCTCTCCCACGCCCCCCCCCACTCATTCTATCTCAAATGAATTAAAAAAAAAATTATGGTGACATCCAAAAGAACTCAAAAGTACCCTGCATTTGCCAATAGTCACTTTTACTAAGAAAATAAAAATTCCATTTTAGACCGTCTTCAAAAATCCTGCCCTGTTCAACCTTTTCAAGAGATAACTCTATCTGCCAGCTTAGCTCCAGCAAACGCTAGTGGTTTTTGTAGGTCGGCTGCGTGAGAGGAATGGAGCACAAGCACGGGAAGAACGAGACTCCGGTTTGAGTCCTGCTGAACCTCTCACTCGAGGTCTACATCTGAATGAATTATTTAGCTTCCCTAAGACTCAGTTTCCTCATCTATAAAACATACCCAAGGTTTACGACAAACATGTGAGAGGATAGGTCGGAACATCCTTTGTGAATGACAAAACAAATATTTATTGGTATTAGAGTAGGAAAACAGCAAAATCGTCTCCATCAACTTCCAGCGTAATCCGCCCAGCCCAGGGTTCAACCTCATCAGCCGGAGGCGGCCACTGCCTCGGAGATTTCGGGGATGCCGGGTTTGCATCTTCCTGCCATCTCTCCTATTTCTACACCTGGCTCAGGGGTCTCTCTCCTCCCACACTGTGGAGGACAAGGAGGGGGGTCCTCGTTCCTGGACACTCCCCAGACACACTGAGTCTTAGAGAGCGGCTCGGGGAGGGCCCTGCGCCAAAAAGCCTGTGTTATACTTGGTTTCCCCAGACCCAGGGCACCGCCCTTCACTCCTCAACCGGTCTCTTTTGTTAAGAGCGCGCCATCATCAGATGTTTGAATTTAACACACCATTACGCCCTCCCCGATGCAGATCCCTGAGGAAGTAACAGAATCTTTCCTTCTCTATAAAACGGGATTATGAGGACCTGCTCTGTGTCTCCTGTCTGACTGTCCTAAGAATCAACTACACTAAAATAAACACAGTAGATAGAAATTGCCATAATAACCACCCAAAAGTGTTAAGATAGCATATTATCATTATGATGCTGATCTCCCCACCTTTCCAATTTCTCCCGGCCATTTTATATTATTTCACCAATTTTTTTTTAATTTTTAATTAATTTTTTATTTTTTATAAACATATATTTTTATCCCCCGGGGTACAGGTCTGTGAATCACCAGGTTTACACACTTCACAGCACTCACCAAAGCACATACCCTCCCCAATGTCCATAATCCCACCCCCTTCTCCCAAACACCCTCCCCACAGCAACCCTCAGTTTGTTTTGTGAGATTAAGAGTCACTTATGGTCTGTCTCCCTCCCAATCCCATCTTGTTTCATTGATTCTTCTCCTGCCCACTTAACCCCCATGTTGCATCACCACTTCCTCATATCAGGGAGATCATATGATAGTTGTCTTTCTCTGCTTGACTTATTTCACTAAGCATGATACGCTCTAGTTCCATCCATGTTGTCGCAAATGGCAAGATTTCATTTCTTTTGATGGCTGCATAGTATTCCATTGTGTATATATACCACATCTTCTTGATCCATTCATCTGTTGATGGACATCTAGGTTCTTTCCATAGTTTGGCTATTGTGGACATTGCTGCTATAAACATTCGGGTGCACGTGCCCCTTTGGATCACTACGTTTGTATCTTTGCAAACGACATATCAGATAAAGGACTAGTGTCCAGAATCTATAATGAACTTAGCAAACTCAACACCCAAAGAACAAATAATCCAATCAAAAAATGGGCAGAGGACATGAACAGACATTTCTGCAAAGAAGACATCCAGATGGCCAACAGACACATGAAAAAATGTTCCATATCACTCGGCATCAGGGAAATACAAATCAAAACCACAATGAGATACCACCTCACACCAGTCAGAATGGCTAAAATCAACAAGTCAGGAAATGACAGATGCTGGCGAGGATGCGGAGAAAGGGGAACCCTCCTACACTGTTGGTGGGAATGCAAGCTGGTATTTCACCAATTTTTGACTCCTACTTTTCTTCCGCATATGCTTAAGTCCTAAACCCTATTGCCCTCAAGTCACATTATTTGCAGTTACTTGCGAAAAAAAAAAAAAAAATCCCCAAACGTTGAACCACTATCTTTTGTTAGCAACTCCAGCACTAAGTTCCTACCCTCCTGCTCCACACCAAGCACCTTCCCTCCTCCTAGTTCAGTGGATTTCAAATTCTTCTCCATGACCCACGACCCTCAGTGAGAAACGCATGTGCTATCATAGACCAGTGTGCATTCATAAATCTGCAAATGGAACAAAGAATTCACAGAACAGTATTTATCCTTACTACTTGCAATGCATTCTGATGTTTTTCATTCGTCATTTTTTTTTTAATTTTATGAGTGAGACAGCAAGAGAGAATGTGCATACACACAGGGGGAGGAGCAGAGGGAGACGGGGAAGGAGAGGGAAAGAATCCCAACCAGAATCCACGCTAAGCACCCGGCACATGGCTCGATCCCAGGACCCTGAGAGCTTGATCTGAGCCGAAACCAAGAATTGGACGCTCAACCGACTGAGCATTCGGTGTTCGTATTTAAACACGGGACACCTCAGATGAGGGACGCTTACTCATCACGGTAGTTGCTGGGCTGCCGCCGTGGTCACACGTCCGGGACGTCCGGTGGGTGGCTCACTTCTCACGTGAGAAGCAGACTGGCAGAGAAGCAAAATTATCTTGAAGGAAATACCTTGTTTTTCTCTAACACTTTCTTTTTATTCATACTCTTCATTAATTATGGATCACAAATGATTTAACCTGAAGACTACCATATACGACTGTGGTGGCAAAATTAAAATCATGCTGTAAATTCAGGACTTAAAAAGAATTAAAAAGCTAAAAATAGCGTTTCACAATTGTTTTATTTAAAAGTATGAATACAGAACACCAGTTTTACAAAGATTAGAATTCTGATACCTAATTTCCATTATTCTGCTTTGTACATTTAAATTTTAAAGTATTTATTGGCTATATAACATATAACACGCTTTCTAAAGCCAAAAAGCAACACACACTCTCGATATTTATATAAAAGATAATTTTCCTATTTAAAACTCTTAAATGTGTCCCCCAACTTAACAGCTCTCACCCATCAATTGTTCTTGCACTTTACTTCTGCAGTAATAAATACAATGTACACCTCAATTGATTGAATTTTAACATGCAAACCATATAAAGAAGCTGGAGTATAAAACCACAGAATAATTCACTGTATTTGAAAATGCATATTTGAATATTTGTTAAAAAGCTCATGGCTTGCTTTGTCCAGATTCCTGATGCTGTCTACCTGACTGGAGGTAACCCTTGTGCTAGCGTGTGATCACTGTTCACCTATGAGCTCAGACTGGCCCCCCAAAATGGCTTACAAGATTTTTAGCTACTGACTTTACAAAGACTAAAGACCAAAGTAGTAACCAAATAGAGGATTCTGACTAAATACCAAAAGCAAGTCAAACTTTGATGTGCTCTGGGGCAGCCCTCTAGAGCTAGGATAACCCGGGCAGATCTGGACGCCATAGGGGGCCATCGCATGCGTAGGTGGCCCCCACACAGGCCGGAAGGAGCATCTGTGAAGGAGGCTGCCTATTTTTGTCTTCTTTTATTCTGAAACAGTGGTATGTTAATTGGCATTTTTTCCGATTACAAAAGCAACACTCTTTGAGAAAAGCTTCAGAAAATTATAAAGAGAAAAGTGGAAGCTCTGTTTCTCCGAGGGTCACTAGGGCACGATGAGAGCACAGAGCGTTTCTCCTCCACACGCCCCAGCCCTACCTCGATCAAACGCTGGAAAGGAAACTTTTTTAAAGGAGGATCCCATAGCCCGGGCTTCAAAACGGAAATGGAATTTTAGTGGGCTCCAAATTACGCAGCATGACCTAGAGACACAGAACAAGTGTGACCAACTGGATAAGGGAACTCAGAGGCAGAGAGAGTCAGAAGAGCAGTCGGGTCAGGAAAGTTTCCTCATGCCAGAGGTGGAGGAGAACCCAAACGACCAGAAATGCCAAGGGGAGGAAACAGGAGGCAGTGGCCCAGAGGCAGCAGCCCTCCCCAGGCAGGTGGTAGCCGAAAAGTGCTGGTGGTTTTCAGATAGAAGCATCCCCTGAAGAGCGGGGCACAGAGGCAACACGAGGGTCCACCTGTAACGGAGCAGGGGAAACAGGACAGAAATACATGATGAAACAAATAGGAACCAGAAGCCCTGAGCTAAAAAGTAGTAATTTTTTTTTAAATAAAAGAATTAAAAGCAAATTAAACTCACTTCTCTTGTTCACTGTGAAGCTATACATACTGGCTAATGCTAGCCATTATTTAAAACAAAGTGACAGGAATTCTGTTAAGTATAATTAAAGAGTAGAAAGGCGCCTGGGTGCCATCGACTCTTGGTTTCGGCTCAGGTCCTGATCTCAGGGTCGTGGGATTAAGTCCTGCATTGAGTTCCATGCTCAATGGTCAGTTTGTTTCTCTCTCTCTGCCCCTTCACCACTACTCTCTCCCTAAAATAATTCTTAAAAAATAAAATCATCTTTAAAAAAGTATAATGGAAAGGTAGAGAGAATGTGGATCAAACACAGATTTTACAGATGAATTATTGGTGGTTTTCCCTAAAACCCGACTAAACTTCAGTTCAGAACAGGCTCACCTCCGCAGCAAAAGAAATGGGGAGATGACAACAGGTGTGTGCAGCAAAACTGTGAAGTCCGAAAAGCAGATTCATACATGGTTATGGTCTTGCATGGGACTTAGCACAAAGACCACAGGTGTACAAGGCCTGCAACACAGCACATACGCAGAGACACCGAATTCTCCCCTGGCGTGCCAGAAGCGCTCAGGAAAGGGAAATAGCAATTCTTCCTGAACCTAAGAGTGTATGATTGCTTTAGGAAAACACCACGAGTGCTCACTTCAGCAGCACATATACTAAAAATTGGAAAACACCACTGAAAATGTTTAAGAGATACTATCCAGCCGGAGCCTCCCCCCTGCCTGCACAGAAAGCTGGAGGGGGTGACTTTCCAGGGACACTTACAGAGGGGAGGTAGCATGGGGAGGTGTGCTACAGTAATTTTTTAGAAGGTCTGAAGAAGAGGTAAAGGAACATCAGTAATGCTTACAGGAGACTGACGATAAGGCTTACAGCTCCCACTCAGGACACTGAAGACCGTTTCCTGGGGAACTTAGCATCCCATGAACAAAACCCAACATGTATGGAAAGTTCCAGGTCTTACATTGAAAAAGTAAGCTTCCTTTAAGAAAGCCAGCTTCACCACATCTCTCAACTTTATCACCCTCGTGAGTAAAGCCCACCACTGCCACCACTGAACACACCCCAGCCCTTCTCTCTCTCTCTCTCTCTCTCTCACACACACACACACACACACACACACACAGAGTTTCCAAAGAGCTTGTCAGTGCATTAGTCATGTTACAAATGGACTGACAGGGATACCCAAGCATTTGGGAATAACACGAAAACAGACACCATCTAAACAACAGGTAACAAAAGAACAAGGTAGAATCAGATACAGTGCATGGGGTAGATCAAAGTCTTTCTGAAGATGTATATTCAACATTTTCAGAAGGACGTGATGAGATACAGTATTGGTGAAATAAAAGCAATTCTGTATAAAAGGCATGTACTGAGAAGCAAAAAGAGCTTTACAGATTAAAAATACATTACCTGAAATAAAAAATTAAATAGGAGAGTTGCGGAGAAATTTGATGAAATGTCTTGAATAGCAGAACAAAATGACAAATAGGAGTGAACTCAGGGGCTCACAAAAGAATAGTGAAAATAAATAGAAGATGTTTAATATTTGACTAGACAGACTTCAAAACTAAGTAGAAAGGGTTAAACTTTCAAAGAAATAGTAAAAGAAAACTTCAAAGAGCCAAAGGACATGAGCTTCCAAACGAATGGTCTCCCACAACCAAAGCAGTCACAACACAAAATGTATCTTTATGAAGTTTCTAAAAACCATGTTAACAAGACGACCTTACCAACTTCAAGATAAAATAAAAAATAAAAGATAAAAAATTTAAAAATAAATAAATAAATAGACCACCACAGAGGTAGTAATAAGCCATGACTGGATCAAGAATCAAAATGGCCTTGTACTTGACACAAGAAGCTGGAAGACAAGGACGTAATGGCTTCAAATGTTTAAGGAAAAATTAGTCCTGTTCACCTTAAAAATAGAAACTGCCCGTTATTTTACCAGCAAAAGATGGGTTTATTTGGGAGTAAGAGAGAATTACAGCCCAGGACAAAGGAGCAGCAGCACAACCACAGACAAGTCTGGGAACAAAGGAGAGGCACCTTTTTTAAGGAGAAAACGGGGGAGTTGGGAGGGCTGTTCTGAACTAGAAGTCCTTTAGAAGAAACTGGAAGGTCCGAGTGTGGTGACTTCTCCTTGGCTGAGCCATTTCCTGTGGAGATGAGCAGCGTTTCCTCCTCCTCCTGCTGGAGTAGGAGATGGTATCCATGTTCAACGTCAAGTCGTTCTCCTTCCTGCCTGGTCTGAAGTCCATGAGGAGTGCTAGGGCTGACCACACCCCTGCCCAAACATCTCAAATCCATTTTTGTGAGGCTTCCCCATCTTTAATTTTCGATGTCCAAACAAGAATTGTAAACTCAGCAAATTATCAAGCAATGTGAGAGTAAAATAACTTTTTCTAACATGTAAAATCTCAACATTTTGCCCCTATCTTCCTTCTCAGGAAGCCATTAAAACAGCCTGAGTCTGTGACTCAGAACAGAAAGGAGGAGGAAATGCTTTCCAGCTCACTCTATGAGGTCAGTATTATCTTGATATTAAACCCAGACAATGGCATCCCACACACACAAAAAGGAAAAGCTGTAGACCAATATTCCTGATGTACTAAGTACTAAAATCCTCAACAAGATGGAATTCAGCAACAATTCCACTTTGAGGCACAAGTCCAAAAGAAATGAAAAATGTGCCCACACATTTATTTAAAATTAAAAGAAGGGTGTACACCATGAAGAAAGACAAATAATCCAGGAGATAGTGGATCTGGAAGAGAAGGAAAGGGATGCCAGGTGGGAACTGGAGTGTCACACCCATAGCCCATCCATTAGCTAAGGAGCCACTGAGCAAAGCCAGAAAAAGTCAGAGAGCTCTCAGATAACTGGATCCATGAAAAGAAAAAGGCAGGAAAATTAACAGATGCTTGACATTATGGACCAGAGAGAGGGAAAAAACTGCGTAACTTTCTTGTTCAAGAGATACGTAATTACAGTGCATGACGCAGATCGGCTGTGAACGTTCACGCACTCATTATTACTGAAACGGGAATCAATGACAACCGAAGTTAGAATATACACATCTTTTGAGAAAAAGGAAAGAGGGAAGTGTGTGAGTTAGGAACTAAAGATGAGAACAGGTAAAGTTATTGAAAATAGTGTGACGGTTAACGTTACGTGTCAACTTGGCCGGGTCACGTTGACCAGAAATTCTGTCAGCAGTCAATCCGGATGTTTCTGTGAGAGTATTTTTAGTGGAGACTGACATTTAAATTGGTGGGATATGAAAATATGAAAAGGGACGAGATGTAATAAAGAGATAAATAGATAAGGAAGGATGTGGTATGTGTGTATATATGTGTGTGTATGTGTGTGTGTGTGTGTGTGTGTGTGTATATACATATATATATATATATATTCTATTCACAAAGTCATGAATAGAACAGAAGAGTGACCTAGCAAGAGCAGGAAGGAACTCAGCAGTCAGTGGCCTTCAGACTTGTGTTATTGCACTTGCACTGTATATCCACACACACATATATGTGTGTACACACACACACAATAGAATATTACTCAGTCATCAGAAAGAATGACATCTTGCTCTTTTCAATGACGTGGATGAAACTAGAGGGTATTATACTAAGCAGTTTAAATCCGAGAAAGACAGTTATTTGATTGTGGAATTTAAGAAACAGATGAACATATAAGAGAAGAAAAAAATAAGCTGAAATCAGAAAATCAGAGAAGGAGACAAACCATGAGAGACTCTTAACACTAGGAAACAACCTGAGGGTTGTTGGAGGGGAGGGGAGTGGTGGGGGGCGGCAGTAAGTGGGGACACATTCTGCGATAAGCGCTGGGCGTGATACACAACTGACGAATCACTGAACTCTACCTCTGAAACTAATCATATACTATATGGTAATTAATGGACTTCAAACAAATTTTAAAAAATCAAGCTAAAAAATCAATCAGTCAATCATGTTGAGTAGAGATATCCTCTGTAATGTGGGTGGGCCAGTTGAAGCCATGAATAGAACAAAAGAGTGACCTAGCAAGAGCAGGAAGGAGCGCAGCAGTTGGTGGCCTTCAGACTTGTGTTATCGCACCTGCTCTGCCCTGGGCCCCAGCCTCTTGGGCTACCTTATAGACTTGGGATTTGCCAACCTCTATGATTGTGGGAGCCAGCTTGAGAAAAATAACGCTTCGTCTCTCTCCCTCCCTCTCTTGCTCTCAGACACACAGAGACATAAATATATACATATATACATACAATATTTGTATTTGTATATTACATAAATAATATACATAAATATATTACATAAATAATATATTACATAAATAATATACAAATACAAATATATACTGTATTATAAATGTCTATATGTATACATATGTATGCATACATACATATAAGCATATATATGTATATTTTAATGAATGTTTATAAATAAGACAGACATACACATTCAGTTGGTTCAGGTTTTCTGAAGACCCCACATACAGGTAGCCTCTAGAGGAGAAGAAAGGGTAGGGAGGGATGGAGCCGAGAATCACTTCCTTTTCTATACACATACACCACACACACACTCACCACCGATCTTACAGAAATAAAAACCCATAAAGGAATACTATGAACAGCTGTGTGCCAACAAGTTAGGTGACCTAGATGAAACGGACCAATTCCCAGAAAGTCACAAACCAGCCAACCTGACTTAAGGAGTAGAACATCTGAAGAGACCTACAATAAGCACAGCTTGCATCAGTGACGAACGGAAGTCCTGCAAAGAGTAGCCCAGAACCGTGTAGCTTCACTGACGAAGTCTACAAAACATCAGATATCAATCCTTCACAGACTCTTCTAGAACAGAAAGGAGGAGGAAGTGCTTTCCAACTCACTCTATGAGGTCAGTATTTTGATACTAAACCGAGACAATGGCATCCCACACACACACACACAAAGAAAAGATGTAGACCAATATTCCTGAGGTAGTAGGTACCAAAATCCTCTACAAGATGGAATCCAGCAACAATTCCACTTTGAGGCATAAGCCCAAAAGAAATGAAAAATGTGCCCACACAAAAAATTACAGACTGATGTTCATAATAGCATTATCTACATAACAGCTGAAAACTGGAAACCAATTTCCATCAACTGGTGACCGGATACATAAATACTGGATATCAATATGTTAGAATATTGTTTGGCCATAAAAAGGAATAAAATATTGATACAGGCTACAGCATGGGTGAAGTTTACAGTGTGCCAAGTCCAAGAAGCTAATCACAAGTCCCGTATTGTATGATCCCATTTATAGAAGATGTGCAGAAGAGGCAAATCCATAAATAGAAACTCCATCAGTGAGTGGTTAGGGGGTGGGTAAGGAAGAGTGACCGCTGAGGGCTACAGGGTGTCCGTGGGGGTGATGAAAATGTGCTGAAATTAGTGGTGATGGTTGCACAACTCTGATTTTGGCAAAAACCACTGAATTGCATACTTTAAAAGGGTGCATTTCACATTCTGAACGCCATCTCAATGAAGCCGTTGTGTATTTTTGTTATGTTTTTGTAAGGTGTTATACTGTCAATGAATATTTTTATATGAGATCCTTCTGGAGAATATTATGCCCCTTTACTAAAGAACAGAAAGGGAGCACCGCATAAGTGGGGCCATATTCATTGATGAGAAGATTCAAGGATGCAAAGATGTCGATTCTTCCCAAATCAATCTACAAATTCAAGGCAGTCCCGATAAAAAGCCCAGTCAGATGCTGCGTACATACTGACAAATTCTAAAATTAGTTCAGAAGTGTAAGTTCATTCCTTTATTTAACAGATATTTACTGAGTACTTAGACTATGTCACTTTTATTAAAGCTGCTGGGGTACAACAATCAAAATGATAAACCACCTCCCTGCTTTCGTGGGGCTTATATTTAGTAATGTGCTAAAACAGACAAGGCTATTTCAGAAAAAAATTACGATCGGTTTTTACTTGATCTAGCAGATACCAAGACACACCATAAATCTATATTAATTAGAACAGCACAAAATTGGCACAAAATAGCCAAAACAGATCCATAGAGCAGAATCCCAAAACAGATGCGTATACAGAGACCAGTTTGGCACATGACCCAGAAAGGACTATGATAGAATAGATAGCACTTAGAAACGTGCAAACATGAAGTTCTCATTAGATTTTTTTTTTTTTAACTGTACTTCCTGGCTCTGAACTCCAGTGCACTCGGAGCCAACTACCAGAAAAAACAAAAGCAAAAAACAAACAAACAAAAAACATTCATCAGTTGTTTCTCTCCTGGTTTGATGTTAGAAATCCAAAGAAAGGGTTGCCCTTGAGTTTCACCCGGTCCTATGAAGCACAACAGATTCTAATTTGCTGGTCGGGGTCAGGAATAAGACACAATCAACAGGAAAACAAGTTTTGGGAAGGCTGCCTTTCACCCACATACAGAGCACCAAGGGGTGACGAGCCTCCTGACCTCGGCTCTCTATCTTGTTTCTCCCCACTGTGGCCCAGGATTGCTTTTATTTTTCATTTTTTTTTTAAAAAGATTTTATTTATCTGACCGAGAATGACAGAGTGAGAACCCATAGGCAGGGGGAGCTGCAGGCAGAGGGAGAGGGAGACGCAGGCTCCTTGCTGAGCAGGGATCCTTAGGCGGGGCTGGATTCCAGGACCCTGAGATCATGACCTGAGCTGAAGGCAAATGCTTAACTGACTGAGCCAGGAACCCTCTAAACACGCTTTCTGATGCCCCTTCAATGGACCAAAAAATGCTCCGAGAGAAGAGAAGCATGGACCTCCTCATCGGTTCCTTTGCTAACCACCCCCCAAGGAGTGATGCTTCCCCATGCCCATTTCTCTGATTCTAAAACCAGCATGGTCCATGAGGTCAGGTAAGGCTGGCAGATACCCAGAGATGAGGGCCTGTGCATGGCTCAGGCATGCCCAGAGTGCTCTGGGATCCCTTTCCGAGGGTCTCTTAGGTCAGAACTATTTTCGTGACAAAACTAATGTTCTTCACCTTTTTCACTCATTCTGTCCTGAGACACAGTTTTTCAGAAGCTACATGATACATGAGATGGTGTCAGAGCTTATGCAGAAGCACACATGAAAATGCAGGATTCCTCTCTATGAAACAAGACACTAGAAACAGCAAAAACGTAAACAAGTGTCACTCTCCTAAAATTTTTCGTTTCGGGTATGGTTATTTTTCATAACAATGTTATTGACCTTATCACGTGGATTGCCTTTTTTAAATAAAGAAGTGTTTTTCAAAATTTTTCAGTTTTATTTTTTGTTGTCGGTAAAATAACACAAAAAAGCCCTTGGGTCTTCAATCATTTTTTTTTTTTTTAAGGATTTAAAAGAGAGTTTCGTCACCAAGTGTAGGATGGCCCCTGCCTGCGTAGAGCCAACTTCATGGGTCACACAGCCCTCAATAAACACTACTTGGATTCACGAGGGAACAAAAGAATCCATATACTAAGTTTTGAAGGACGCAGTACAGTTTGAATCCGACAACAAGCGTACAATTTCTAACATGGTGCTTGTTACCCAGTAAATAGTTAATGCATCAGTATGTTCTCCCTTGACACCAAGCAAGCAGTGCTGGGCTGGGAGCTGGGAGTTTAACATCAGAGCTCCTGTCCGCATAGGAAGATGTCCATGGATGCAAGCAGGGGAACCAGCCATGGTCTCTACCCTACTAGTGCCTCGAGCTCCCTTTCACCGAGTGTGGGCCAGAATCATCCAATCTGTTGAGAGCCTGAACCTGTTGAGAGCAAATGGCAGAGGAAGGGCCAATCCTTGTCTGTGGCTGAGCTGAGACATCCATCTTCTCCTGCCTGCAGATATCAGGGCTCCTGGGTCTTGGACCTTCAGACTCAGACTGGGATTTACACCATCAGCTTTCCTGGCTCCTCAGCTTGGGATCCTCCATAAGCACATGAAACAACACCTACAGTAAATCTCTTATACAGCAACACCTATTGGTTCTGTTCCTCTGGAGAACTTTGATAGGTACAAGGACTGAACACCACAGGGGCTGCTGATGGTGACTCTGTGATCACACTGCATGGCCATGAGTGGGAAAACCATGACCAGTGCACAGGTAAGATATAGCAAGTGTGGATGACATCATCTGGAAAGGTGGTGGGCCAGTGAGGACTCAGGAGGCCAGGAAGAGTCAGCAAGTACAAACTTAGAAGAGGGGGGGAATGGACAAGCCTGTGCTACCACCCAAAGCTGGAGAAATCTGCAAGGAGCTTTGATACATCAAGAGTCAACCTCAGCACTGAGGAAGGTCTGCATCTGAATGAGCTGGACCAAGGGAAGCAAGGGTGATGCTCTCACTGCCCAACAGGTTACACTGTGCTCCAAGTTGTACCTTTTAAAATTTTATTTATCTATTTATTTGAGAAAGAGAGAGAGAGAGAGAAAGAGAGTGCGCACAAGCAAGGAGGGAGGCAGACAGAGACAGAGGGAGAAGCAGGCTCCCCACTGAGCAAGGAGCCCAACATGGGGCTCAACCCCAGGACCCTGGGATTAGGACCCCAGTTGAAAGCAGTCACTTAATAACTGAAATGACTGAACCACCCAGGTGCCACACAGAGCTGTACTCCTGAGTTATGCCCCAGCCTCGAGCATCCCAGTGCTCTTCCACAGGCCTGGGAGTCAGCAATCTTGAGAGCAAATCGAGAAATTTCTCATGATTTGTTTGCTTCATTTCCTGCAGGAATGAGAGGGAGGAAATGTTTCCACATTAGTGAGTAGCAGAGTTGTGAAGCTAACTACTACACTCGATCATTACAGATGCATCCGGGCCAGAGGTGGCAGTGGTTGAGTGACCCTGGCACTTCAGCCTCCTCTGTACCACCGGGGACTGATCCAGTCACCTCTACCAACATGCACAGCCATCACCAAGCACCCTGGGACTGTCCCAGAACAGGTGCTCTTCCCAAATACTCTGAGTCCTGAGCTTTCTTCTCCCTGGCCCAGCTCCTTCATGTACAAAAGACAACTAGTGCAAGGTCAGGTGGTGGAAGGGCCATTCGAGCTACAGAGCTCGTCATGCTCTCAGAAATGGGATCAATGCTCTTTTGAACTAAGTTCTGCCTCTGCCGTGTTTCTTGCTTTATACAGTATCCACTCTAGGAAAAAAAAAAAAAAAGCAATACTGAGTGTTAATAAACCATGTTGACTTTCTCTAAATCTCTTTCTGATGTGAAATGTCTCAGCAAAAAGAAAAACATATGGGGAAGTTATTTTTCAAGGATTATTTTCTGCCCCTATACTTAAACTTCGCAACACTGGCTAATAATGTCATCACTGTGACCAGCCCTTCCACAGTCCTCCTGTGTTTCTTAATGACCTATTTCCTTAAAAAATGTACTGCATGGACTTTATCTCACTTTGGCTTTCAAGTCTTGTAGAAGCAAGAATCAGCCCATTTCCCTGTGCATGGGTCATCTTCTTTGCTTTCCTGTTACCAACCTGTAGCAGTAACAGGGTAATACCCTGATATGGGCTACCCATCCTTATTTAACTCAAGAACTAGAAGACCCGTGTCTTACTGCCACCCTCAGTCTATACCACAGGATTGCTCCTATCACTAAGTTCAGTTCAGGGCCAGAGGTTAAAAAAAAAATCTTGCCTATAGAATAACAAAGATAAGCATTACATATCACTTCTCAGCATTCATGCAAGCAGAAGAGAGTAGAGTGAAATATTTAGTGTTGACAGGAAACAATGACCACCCTAAAATTCTGTACCTTGTAAAATCATCCTTCAAAAGCAAAAGAGAATCAAAGACATTCTCAGACAAAAACAGACTTTGTTACCAGTAGACCTGTCTTCCAAGAAATGTTAAAATAATTTATTTAACAAGAAAGAAAATAATATAAAGTCAGAAAGCACCAGGCCCAAATGGGTTCACTGGTAAATTCTACCAAGTATTTAAGGAAGAATTTATACCAACTCTTTTCCATTCCTGTTAGAGAATAGAAGCACAGGAAATACTTCCTGATTTATCCAAAGAGGCCACCATTATCCTAATACCCAAACCAGACAAAGACATTACCAAAGAAAAACACTAAAAGCTAACATGTCTTATGAACCTAAATTCAAAATCCCTCAACAAAATATTAGCAAATTGAATCCAATAATGTGTAAAAAAGAATTATACATCACAACCAAGTGGGATTTATCGCAGGCAGGCAATTCTGGTTCAACATTTGAAAATCAATTAATAAAGTTCACATCAACAGGCTAAGAAAAATTACAAGAGCTTATCAATAGACACAGAAAAAGTATTTGACAAAGTCAACATCCATTTGTGATTAAAAAAACTCTCGGTAAACTAGGAATGGGGAAAATATCCTCTACTTGGGCAAGAAGATACAAAAACAAACCAAAAAACTCTATATAGGTAACATCATAATAGATTCTAGAAGCTTTCCCACTAATAAATAACAGGTACAAAATAAGGATGTCCTGTCTCACCACATCTTTTCAACATGATACTGGAATTCCTAACTAATGCCATAAGACTCTAAGAGGAAATAAAATGTATATAGATTGGGGAGGAAGAAATAAATCTGTATTTGTTCAGAGTTTCTCTGATTGTCCAAATCAAAATTTTGTTGGTATTTGGTCACAGCTGTCCATGTTAAAAATTCAAAAGAATCAACTAACTCTTGGAACCAGTAAACAATAGCAAGGTTGTAGGATACAAGGTTAATACACAGAAGCCAATTGCTTTCTTATACCAGCAATGAACAAGTATAATTTGAAATTAAAAAGAATATCATTTATGTTAACACCCCCACACAAATGCAATATTTAGGTATAAGTCTATCAAAATATAGGCAAGAACCATGTGAGGAAAACTACAAAAGCTGCAATGAATGAAAATAAAGAACTAAATAAATGGAGAGATATTATGCACTCACAGATGGGCAGACTCAATGTTATCATGACATCAGTTCTTCCCAAATAGATTTGTCTATCCAACACAATCCCAAACAAAATCCCAAAAAGTTCTTTTGTGGATATCAACAGACTTACTCTAAAAAATTTATTTGGAGAGGCAAAAGATCCACAATATCTAAAGAGAAGTACAAAGTCAGAGAAGTGATATTACCCAACTCCAGGACTTACCGTAATGAAGACAGTATGGTGTTGGCAAAAGAATGGACACATGGATCAGTGGAAAAGAAAAGAAAGCTCAGAAATAGACCCTCATAGAAGCTGTCAACTTGGGTCACCTGGGTGGCTCAGCCGTTAAGTGTCTGCCTTCAGCTCAGATCATGATCCTAGGGTCCTGGGATCGAGCTCCACGTCAGGCTCCCTGCTCAGCAGGAAGCCTGCTTCTTCCTCTCCCCCTGTTTGTGTTCCCTCTCTCACTGTGTGTCTCTCTCTGGCAAATACATAAAATCTTTAAAAACAACAACAACAACACTGTGAATAGATCATTAATGAAGGAGTAAAAGAAATACAATAGAGCAAAGACAGTCTTTTCAACAAATGGCACTAGAACTATTAAATATCACCATTAAAAAATGAATCTAGACACAGACCCTTCAAAAAATGAGCTCAAAATAGATCACAGAACTAAGTGAAAAATGCAAAACTCTAAAACTCCTAAAAGACAACAGAGAAGAAAACTTCACTGCCCTTGAGTATGGTGATGGTTATTCAGATACAACATCAAGGGCACCATCGGTAACAGATAAAAACCTCTGCTCTGTGAGAGATGGCGAGAGAAGAAAAACACAAGCCACAGATTGGGAGAAAATGCTCACCTAAGACACATCTCATTTATCCAAAATAAACGAACAAGTTTCTCACTCAACAATGAGAAAACAATCTGATTAAAAAAAAAAAAAATGGATCAAAGACCATACGATGCCACCATCAAAAGAAATGAAATCTTGCCATTTGTGATGACATGGATGGAACTAGAGGGCATTATGCTGAGTGAAATAAGTCAATCAGAGAAAGACAATTATCATATGATCTCCCTGATATGAGGTAGTTGAGAGGCAAAGCTGGGGGTTTGGAGGGTAAGGAAGGAAAAAATGAAACAAGATGGGATCGGGAGGGAGACAAACCATAAGAGACTCTTAATCTCAAAAAACAAACTGAGAGTTGCCGGGGGGAGGGAGGTAGGAAAGGGTGGTGGGTTATGGACTTTGGGGAGGGTATGTGCTATGGTGAGTGCTGTGAAGTGTATAAACCTGGCGATTCACAGACCTGTACCCCTGGGGTTAATAATACATTATATGTTAATAAAAAATTAGAAATTAAAACAAAATTGATCAAAGACCTTAGCAGACCTTAATGGTGTTGATATATAGGTGGCAAATGATCCTATGAAAAGGTGCTCCACATATGTTATCAGAGAAACGCAAATTAAAACATGACACCACTACCTACCCGAATGGCCAAAATCCAGACTCCTAGGGCATCCAACGCTGGGGAGGATGTGAGGCAAGAGGAACACTCACTCGTGGCTGCTGGCAGTGCAAAATAGTGCGGCCAGGTGGGAAGGCAGTGAGCAGTTTCCTACAAAATGAAACATGCTCTCACCATACGATCCAGCAACCGCACTCCTTCGTATTTACCCAAAGAACCTGGAAGCTCTGTTCACACAAAACCGGCGTGTGCACGTTTATAACAGCTTTACTGACAATTGTCGAGACGGTGACACAGCCAAGATGTCTTCACTAGGGGAATGGTGAAAGAAACTGTGGTCTATTCAGATAATGGAGCATTGTTGAATACTAACAACAAGCTCTCAAGCCATGAAGAGACACGGGAGAAACTTAAATGCATGTTATGCAGTGAAAGCAGTGACTCTAAGGGCTACACACTGCATGATTCTGAGGACGTAATATTCTGGAACTGGCAAAACTACAGAGACAGTAAAAAGATCAGTGATGACCAGGGTTGAGAAGGAGAGAGGGAAGAGCAGGCAGAGCACAGAGGGTTTTCAGGGTAGGGACAGTATCTGTATAATCTATCAGACATGCATCATTTTACATTCCTCCAAACCTACACACCGCCCAGTACCAAGGCTGAACCCGGACATGACCTGGGGACTGTGGGTGATGCCATGTTAATGCAGGTTCATCAGTTGTGACAGACGTACCAGTTCTGAGGCGGATACAGGTAATGAGGCACGTGTACCTGCGTGGGAACAAAGGGTACGCGGACTATGCTGTGCCTTCCTCTCAAGTTTGCTGCCAATCTAAATCATCTCTAAAAAGACAAAAGTGCAAGACCTGTACCCCTGAAACAAATATGTTATATGTCAATAAAAAAAAATTAAAGTTAAAAAATTAAAAAACAGGGGCGCCTGGATGGCTCAGTGGGTTAAAGCCTCTGCCTTCGGCTCAGGTCATGGTCCCAGGGTCCTGGGATCGAGCCCCGCATCGGGCTCTCTGCTCAAGCAGGGAACCTGCTTCCTCCTCTCTCTCTGCCTACTTGTGATCTCTGTCAGTCAAATAAATAAATAAAAAATCTTTAATAAAAAATTTAAAAACTGTTATGCTGAAAATAAATAAATTAAAATTTAAAAAATACTACCAAACAAAAAAAAATTAAAAAACAAAGTCTTTAAAAAAAAAAAAACTGATTACAGTTGTAATATATCGTTCAGATAGAACTTCTAGGGATGAGTGGGGGTAAGCTCCAAGTTTTCTTCAGTGGATACTTTTACCAATTCCAATTAAATTGCCTTCACTCACAGGTCTATCTCCATGTGTCTAAGACTCTGTCGAGAGCAGAAACCTGGGGAAAGATTTTTAACAAGATGAGAGTGATACCAGACTCTGGCCATGTCAACAGGGTCACAGGATTTGGCCTGTTTTATAGGATTCATATGATCTCTGCTGGCTGGAAAAAGCCACGCGAGGCTCAGGCGCTGTGGTGAAGCAACAGGTCCCTCGTGCACGAGATTGACGACAGAGCTCATGGCTGAAAATGCTGTACGACTGGCAGAAAAGACGCAGATCGAAATGAACAGCTTCTGGTGACAGAACAGGGCAACGGGAAGGTGGAAAGACAAGAGGAGCCAAAGTACGTTTAGAAAAGGTGCTTCCTTTAATTATCCAGGTACCAATGGTAGAGGAAAAACTCAAAATTCTCAAGAGACCACATGTTATTTTGTGATCTGTTAGTGTGTAATGTTTTCATCGTTGGAAAAGCAGAAATAGATGATCACTTTTGGTATCAAACTGTTTCTAAACAAAACCATATATCTGTAGAGCGCTTTCTGTAATTCCTATTACTGGTGCCCTCATCCCGGCAGAACCCAGAGGTGCTGTCCAGCATCCCTCCCTTTCAGCCTGGAGAGTCTCCTTCCACCCTTGTAAGGCAGGTTTGCCGGCAACAATCACTCTCAGGGCTTTGATTTCCTGGGAATGTGTCTTTTTTTCTTTTTTTCCCAGTGTTCCAAGATTCACTGTTGATGCACCACACCCAGAGTCTCTTTCACCGTCATTTTTGAATGGTAGTTTTGCCAAATATGGAATTCTTAATCTCAGGCCCTTGGGCCTTCCTCTCGGAAAGCTGCCGGCTGTACTGAAGAGGCAGCTGGGATCCCCCTTCCAACAGACAACCCAGGGTCCCATTTGTTCTCATCTCTTTCCCCCTCCCCCGAAGCCACATTTCTGTTTAGGTACCGAAACATGTCTTTTAAAACAATGCTTGCAAAGGAGCAAGAAGTGATAACTGTTTTCTTTTTCTCCAGCCATTTAAAACGTGTCATCCCATTAACTGATCAGTTCCCTTGTGTGTGAGGAGTCATTTATTTCTTGCTGATTTCATGATTTTTCCTTGTCTTTGTCTATCAACAGTTTGTAATGTTTCTACACGAGCTGTCTTTGTATTTACCCTTCCTCGGGGAGAGAGGAAGGGAGGCCTCTCAGATGCATAGATCAACATTTCTCATCACATTTCGGGAGGCAGATTGGCCACAGAGACACTGAAGGAGGAAGACATGAACAAATGTCTTTGGAGAAGGTGACAGTGTGCTGGGTTTCCAGTTCCATCTCCGGCTGTCCTCTACACCTTCTCCCCTGAACTCCCTCCCTCTCCAGATGGGGTCCAGACCACTGGATTTACTGGGGTGGCAACGGTACACCAGTGTGGCAAGGCGGCTCTACCCCGTCATGCTGGACTGGAAGAGCTGGAGCCTCTCCTCCTTTCCAAAGACAGACTTTACTTTTCTAGGAACAATGAGCTTAATCCAGGGGCATTAGAGTTCACGTGCATCTCGCACCCAGCTGCTCTAGAATTCATGGAACTGAATCACATGTGCAAACATAAAAGGCACCTCTCCTCTTCCCCTTTCTTCTACAAATGACCCTGCTTTTATCTAAGAAATTTAAAGAATTCTGTTTCTTAACTCGTTTGATTACAGAGGCTTTTTCTCAGTTGGTTGCTCCTTCTCTGACTCTACAAATTGGAATGACAACTGACTTACATCTGGGTTTTTTACATTCTTTCCTGAAGTCTTCTACTGAGCACCTTAGTACTCATTCATCCCTTCCTCCAACGGTTTTTGGTGACTAGGTAATCACACAACACTACAAAAACGAAAACAGGCTCTAGTTAAATATTAAGAATGCAAGTTGGTGCAGCCCCTTTGGAAAACAGTGTGGAGATTCCTTAAGAAATTAAAAATTGAGCTTCCCTATGACCCTGCAGTTGCACTACTGGGCATTTACCCCAAAGATACAGATGTAGTGAAAAGAAGGGCCATCTGTACCCCAATGTTCATAGCAGCAATGGCCACAGGAGCCAAACTGTGGAAAGAACCAAGATGTCCTTCAACAGACAAATGGATAAGGAAGATGTGGTCCATATACACTATGGAGTATGATGCCTCCATCAGAAAGGATGAATACCCAACTTTTGTATCAACATGGACAGGACTGGAAGAGATTATGCTGAGTGAAATAAGTCAAGCAGAGAGAGTCAATTATCATATGGTTTCACTTACTTGTGGAGCATAAGGAATAAAATGGAGGACACTGGGAGCTGGAGAGGAGAAGGGAGTTGGGGAAAGCTGGAGGGAGAGATGAAGCATGAGAGACTGTGGACTCTGAGAAACAAACTGAGGGTTTTGAAGGGGCGGGGGTGGGAGGTTGGAGGAGCCTGGTGGTGGGAATTATGGAGGGCATGTGTTGCATGGAGCACTCAGTGTGGTGCATAAACAATGAATTCTGGAACACTAAAAAGAAATTTAAAAATAAATTAAAACTTTTTAAAAAATAAATAAAAATTAGTCTGCCTTCAACCTCCTTCCTGTCCCTTTTAGATTGCTGACTCTGAAAATACCATCAAAATAGCCTGCTGATAAACAAAGCCGACTTTATTCCTATCTTGATAAAGGAGAGTATGACCTTGACAGAGTACTAGTATCTACTAGAGGGGAGTGAAAAGTAAGGCTATTCCTGATGTTTTGGGGTGAGGTATATGATCAGGTTTTCAATTCAGGGGTTTTAATTAGGACTGGGTGAGTACCATGGTATAACACTTTAGGATTTGTAGGCTCAACCAAGTGAGACTTTTGAGGGAGGTATTTCCTGTGCCTTAGAGAGTTAACAGTCATTTAAAAGCTATTAAAAAGCTGAAGAGTTTCATGGTCTCCAACCTGAGTTTTTTCTTGTGAATGTTCATAAGAAGAACAATATAGCTCACAACTTTTGTCTTCCTAAGCAAGGACTGTTTGGAATAGTCATGCATGCTAATGAAGAACAGTAAAGTTGTACTACTGAAAACCAACGCATAGCAGAGTCACGTTACCACAGTCAGGAAGCACACACCCTCCTTCCCCCGTCCCGTCCAGGCAAGACACAGTATATATTTCTGCAGACAGGCCTTCAATTACAGGCTAATACACAAGCTTACATGGGCTCATACGCACATTCATACCTTCCCTACTACATTTAATATCATGTTGGGTGCCTTTCCACAGAGTACTTAAAGATTCATCTGAGTTTCTTTTTATGGTGACATAATTTTCCATTTTATAGATAGGTCATTATTAACTCAGCTTACTGCTGACATTTTTTTTTTCCAGCTCTTGCCGTTATAAACAATTCTATAACAGACAACTATAAATATGTCATTTCATACTTAAGTGAACACAAGAAAGTGAAATGCAAAGTCAAAGGCTAGGAGCATCCTAAATTTCGACAGACCATCACAATTCTCTCTATAAAGTTTCTCGGCAAGTGATCTCTCACAAAGAAGGTGTCAACATGCAATTTCTCGTCAGTAGGTCTCAAAGAGGAAAGAGTGTAGTGAGAGGCAAGAGATCTCCGTGATGGAAAGCTTCAATCTGGAGCTCCACTGCCGGGGACTGAATCCTGTTCCTTCTAGCAACATCCCCACAGGCAAGTCGCTTCTGTCTCGGTTTGTCTCTGAGGTGGGCTTAATGACAGCGACGTCTTCAGACTTGTGAGGATCAAAGTAGTTAATATATGCAGAGTGTTTAGAAAAGATGTGGCACCTAGTAAATGCTATCTAAGTAAACTAAGTACAGATAAGGCTTGAGGCTTCCCACCAGTAGAGACATGAAATACCCAGTGCTTACCCAGGAAAACTGCCAATGATTTTAGAGCGAGGACAGGAATCCAAAGAGAAAATGCAATATTCACAGGAAGCTTGTATATACAATCAATTCTATAACTCATTCAATGTGGCTATGTATTCAACTCCCGTCTTTTTTTTTTTTTTTAAAGATTTTATTTTATTAATTTGACAGAGAGAAATCACAAGTAGACGGAGAGGCAGCCAGAGAGAGAGAGAGGGAAGCAGGCTCTCTGCTGAGCAGAGAGCCCGATGCGGGACTCGATCCCAGGACTCCGAGATCATGACCTGAGCCGAAGGCAGCAGCTTAACCCACTGAGCCACCCAGGTGCCCCAACTCCCGTCTTTCTCTGTGAGATTAGCAATAAAATTCGCAATTGATTTTAAGGGGAGAGGAATCCCAAAAAAGAGCATTTATTTATTTGAGCGTCTTCTTGTCCCCCAACATGTGACAGGATCTATGGATGCAATGGCTAGTCCATACTACTTTCTCTGTAAACATTTACTGAATGAATAATAAATTAGAGCTTCTGATGGTCAGGAACTCAAAACACCATTAGGAGAGAAAAATAAATGGGAATGGCAGTGTAGAATAGTGGGGACTCTGATGGGAATGAGTAATGGAGGCTAAAGAAGCAGAAGACCAGGGCACCAAACCAGACCGAGGGTCTCAACCCACTAGAAAAGACATTATCCAAACAAGTAAAGGAAAGGTGACCAATGTGTGCCTCATAGAGGGCATCTAGTTAGAGGGATCTGCATTTAGAAAGATTCTGATGAAGCAGCAAGAGAATCACTAAAAATCAGTGGTTAAGGAAAGGTTCTAGAGCCAGAAGATTCTACCACTGAATCTTATTTCACCTTGGGCAGGGTCCGGTCATCTCCATAACACACTGCCCTCATCTATACAAGGGGTCACTTGAGTACTAAGGTCGGAATACCATAAGGCTCAAATAGGTTAAAGCATAAGCCAGTAAGAAAAACGATGGACACAGTAAGACCTTTAAAAAGGTCGGCCATGAAAGAGTGGTTCTGAATGGGTCTAGGGCCATGTGGTTTGTAGCAGCTTTCAGGAGGCTGAATCCTTGGTACCAACTGTAAGGAAGAGAAACCGAGCTGAGACTTTGGGGTTGAAGAGTGCCTGTGTTTGGGATTTTCCAAAATACAAAGGTTGAATTCGAACCAAATAGGTCATGATGCACTTTCTACTATTGGGAGAGCTGAATGAGCCTGCATTAGCTCTGTTCACACCGCTCTTACTAGACAGGCCCGGATCACACCCCTTCTCTGCTTCTGCCACCGCAGACCTCAGTCTTATCACGCTACCTGTGCACGGGAGCCCCTGCCACCCTCTTGAGGCATTTCCTGGCTCTTCTCCCGTGGTGTGGATGGGGTCACCCACTGGCATGAAAAAGAACCGAAGGTGTGTGTGGGATCTTTGGTTTGTGCTGCTCGCTGATCACACCCAGTTTTGAGGTTTTTGTTTTTGTTTTTGTTTTAAATCTTTCAAGCCTATATACTTAGAAATTGCCCACAGTGGTTTCAATTCTACTTTCTTTTAAATTAATAGCTCAGAGAACTTTATGCGTTAATCATACTCTCTGCTCTCTTTTTAAAATGTATTATTTTACATTTTCTTATTCCTTCTTCTGCCAGCTGCAAAGAAATTTCTGTCATTTATTCTCATTGACTTCTTGTCTTCATATTTTCAAATACATACATTTCTATCAAGATAGATAACCGTTTATCCTGACCTTTATTACCTGCCTCTAATCTAAACATAATAAAGATTCTTTGCTATTTTAATGGCTCAAATATTAGCGAGCCAGATTATTGTTTTTATTTTTACAGCAAATGGTTCAACTAGGCTCTCAAGAATACGTTACCCACACAAAATCCATGCCGCTCTTCCCTCATGGGCGAGGCCCTGTGCACCTGCACTTCGTTCCAGACGCCCACACCTACCCCCTCCTGCCGTCCCACATGACTTCCTCCTTCCCTTCTAGATGCTGCCGTATCCCTCTGGAGAGTAGGGCAGGCACGCTTACTGCCCATTAGAGCAGATTCTGGTTCCCCAATCTCAAGAGTTCCACTTTTCTAATGCAACTCATTGCACGTTCAAGTATCTCCTGGCCCGCTTTCTGCTCCTGTGTGAGAACCAGAGCTCGAAGAACCAGTGCCCATGCCAATACTCTGGCTGTGAGGAATGAGGTCTTTTGTCTCAGACCTGGCAATCTGTGTCTTCTGCCTGCCTCTGTGACACGGTATCAGGATAACTTGCCAGCTTGCAAGTAAGTTAAATCTCAGACCTTTCATAGCTCTTGACAGTGGCTTTATTCCAATTCTCTTAATTCTCTAAATATGTTCTTCCAGAATTTGCACAGTGGGTGTTCTACAGAGAGAGAGCTGCACTCCCCTGTTCACCACTGCATGACCCACAACCGCCAGGATATGGAAACAACACAAGTGTCCTTCAACAGACAAATAGATAAAGAGGATGTGGGAGACTACAGGTGTGCGCACACACATTCGTGCTTACACACATACACATATATTCTCAAATTATCCCGCCATAAAAAAAGGAGGAAATGCTGACCTTTGTAACAACATGAATGGCCTGGGGAACATTACAGTAGGTGAAATAAGCCAAACACAGAAAAAGAAATACTGTATGATCTCTATATGATCTCACTTATATCTGGAATTTTAAAAAGTTAAGGTGACAGGAACAGAGTAGAACAGTGTTGCTAGGGGTTGGGGGAGCTGGACAGATGTTGGTCAAAAGGTCCAAACTTTCAATCATAAAATAAGTTTTAGGGATTGACTGTGCAGCACGGAGACTGCAGCGAATAATGCTGTATTGTACACCTGAAATTTGCTAGAAGCGATCTTAAGTGTTCTCACCCAACACAGACACACACACACACACACACACACACACACGGTGGTGGATGTGTTACCTAGCTTGGTTGCGGCAATCCTTTCACAAGATATTATCCAATCATCCCATTCTATACCTTAGACATACACAGTTTCTATTGTTGATTTTACTTTAATAAAGCAGGAGGTTGGTGTGGGGGAGAGAACACTGATGAAAGAAAATTCCAGGGTTAGAGCCCTAGTGTAGTCCCACAAACACCTCAGGCCAGATGAGCTGAAGGAAAGAGGACCACAGACAGTGGTCTGAGACAAAAAGCAGCTACCTAGCAAGCCAAACAGAGATGGACATCCACCCACCCATCCATCCATCCATCCATCCATCCACCCATCCATCCACCCATCCATCCATCCATCCATCCATCCATCCAGAAAGACCAACAGAAAAGACTAGTTATGTCTGATTGTATGTAACTAGTTCTGGAAAAAGGTCTTACTGCTATGGTGAAAAGAAAAAGGGGAGGATGGAGTAATTAAAGATTCCTCAGAACTGACAACTGAAAGGTTCAATTACCAAAATCCAGTGAGAAAACAAAAGTCGCCCTGGAAGAGACAGACGTACAGTATGCTACAGGGCTCAGAATAATATTTGCATATTATAATGACGTACGTTCTGAAAACAGATTTCATCTTTAGTGGGAGGATGACAAGAGGAGAAGTATGTGGGCATATTTGTGTTCATGTGTACACAGTATTGTAAGTGAGCTGGGAAGACAAGAGGGGATGCCTAAAATCTAGGAATGATGTATCACTACAGGCATTTTACATAGAATAGAAACACGAGAATACCAAGAGGAGGAGGCAGAAGAGCTGACTTCTAAGAACCAGGAATCATGGGTAGATAGACAACTGTTTTAATAATGCAGTATCATTTTGTATTTTGAATTCTGCATTTGGATTATTTATAAAAACTAAATTCAATTGTAAAAATTCAGTTTGACTTTTGGATGACTAGAAATGGTATATATATAAAACCAGAAATGAGTCAGTCAAACAAAAGCCTGGCGAGGAAACAAACAGAGTAAGAAATTGTAGTAAATGGAAAATGGAGGGTGACAGTAATACCCAGCAATTTCTCTAATTATAAAAGATGTGAGTGGATTAAGTTAATCAATTGAAACGAAAAGTCTCTCAGACTGAATTTTAATAATCTGACACTACACTATGAAAATAAAATGATATAGGTTGAAAATGAAGAGGTTGAAATGGGATACAGGAAAATGTTGACCAAAAAAGTTGATATAATATTACTAACATCAGACAAAAATTGTATACCAACTGAAAACCAGCCCAGGACCTAGACTATTGATAAGGAAAATAATTCACCAGGAAATTATTCCATTCATGAGCTTATAAAGTCCTAACAGCCTTGCTTCAAATTGTATTATGCAAAAATTGATAAAACTACTGGAAGAAATTTAATACCCAGTAACAGGAGATTGTCACACAGTTCTCTCAGAAACTAATAAAACATTCAATGGGTCAAGAGGGCTAAAAACGGTAGAAGGACAATAAAAAACCTGGTCTAAAGCCTAACCTTCTTACCAAGCATGGCCACTCTTCTGACCCTAAAGAATGCTTCAACAAATTCTGAACTATTGGTATTATATAAATAATTTTCATCGACCACAATGCATTAAGAAATCAAGCCCCATCCTAAAAAGGTAGCCAAACCCTTAATTACTCCTCCTCATAGATGGGAATATTTACTTCATAAACACTTTCATGCCAGCCAAATATTTACTCAAATATTTACTCATCCAATCTTTACAACAGCTGCTTGAGGAAGTACTATCTCCTCCCAGATCTTATGAACGAGGCAGTAGAAACAAGGAGAGAAGGAACAACTCCTCCAAAGTCATGGAGAGACAGAAACCCAGCTCCGTGACTCCAGGGTGTAGACCCTGGACTCTTGCCTCATGCTTATTCTGTTCACAGACCTCTAAGTAAAAGGAGTTAAAGAAGATGTAACTCTCCAACTTTCCCAGCACCATTTATTGAAGAGACTTTTTTCCATTGGATATTTTTTCTTGCATACAAATGGCTAACAGAGAGATGAAACAATGTTCATCATCATTAGCCATCAGGAAATTCAAATCAAAACAACACTGAGATGCCACCTTACACCTGTCAGAATGGCAAAACTTAACAATACAGGAAACAACAAATGTTGAAGAGGATGTGGAGAAAGGGGAACCCTCTCACACTGTTGGTGGGAATGCAAGTTGGTGCAGCCACTTGGAAAACAGTATGGAAGCTTCTCAAAAACTAAAAATAGAGCTACCCTATAACCTGACAACTGCACTACTGGGTATTTACCCCAAAGATACAGAAGTAGTGAAAAGAAGGGCCATCTGTACCCAGGTGTTCATAGCAGCAATGTCCACAATAGTCAAACTGTGGAAGGACCCAAGATGCCTTCAACAGATGAATGGATAAAGAAGATGTGGTCCATATATACAATGGAATATTACTTAGCCATCAGAAAGGATGAATCCCCACCATTTGCATTGATAGGGATAGAACTGGAGGAGACTGTGTTGAGTGAAATAAGTCAAGCAGAGGAAGTCAATTATCATATGATTTCACTTATTTGTGGAGCATAAGAAATAGCATAGAAGACATTAGAAGAAGGAAGGGACAAATGGAGGGAGGGAATCAGAAGAGGAGATGAACCGTGAGAGACTATGGACTCTGAGAAACAAACTGTGGGTTTGGGGGGAGGGTGTGGGGATGGGTGAGCCCAGTGATGTGTATTAAGGAGGGCACATGTTGCACAGAACACTAGGTGTTCTGTGCAAACAATGAATCATGGAACATTACATCAAAAACTAATGATGGGCTGTATGGTGACTAAGATAATAAAAAAAAAAAAGAAGATACAAAAACAAAAATTTTTAATATACACAGTATTACAACTTAAAACAGAAACATTACATATCAAAGTAATGAGTGCTATTCAGAGCAGTTCTCAGAAATTTATAGTTTTGTGTATTTAGCATAAAAGGGAAGATAAGTAAAAGATTCTAATCCAGAAAGCTTAGAAAAGAACAAAATAAACCCAAAGGAAGTAGAAACAAATAATAACTAAGTAGAATTTAAATACCAAAGTAAACATGAAACAACAGAAATGTTATTTTTTTTAAATTCAGAATAAAAAATTTATCAGAATAATAACCCCACAAAAATGGAAAAGAAGTGGGGGAAAAAAAAAAACTACTCTTTCAAAAAAACAAACAAGAAAAGATACCAGGTTCAGAGCTTAGACAAGGCGTGAAATTTCCCCAGCACTGAAAAACATTGCTAATTGCAAATGTTTGTTACCAAAAATAGGCAAAGAAGAGAAAGATATTTAAGAGATAATTATTGGCAAATAACGGGTAGATGAAAAAATAGCTAATTGAATTCAGTAGTGTATACTGGTCTTGGTCTTTTTGACTAAAGGTTTTCCTTAAAAATGAATGAATCAACATTAGAAAAATCTATTAATGTAATTCACCACCCTAACCAATTAAAGAGAAAAAGTATACAACTGTATCCACTGCATCCATGGATCTAGAAAAGGAACCAGCCGAAAATTCAGGAGAGGCCTTGGGATAAAGCTGCAGATGGACTGGGGAATAGACGGACCCTCCTTCATCTGACAGAGGGAATCGGTCAGGCAGGTACAGCTCAGCAGCCCCTTTCATGGGGACGGAAGCATGAGAAGCACGTCGAAGATCTGAGAGAGAGGGCGAGTGCACAGGGGTGTGGCAGGGAGGGAGAATCTCAAGAGGTGGAGAGAGAATCTCAAGCTGACTCCCTGCGGGGTGCGGAGCCTGATGGGCTCCATCTCAGGACCAGAGATCACGACCTGAGCGGAAACCCAGGGCGGGACGCTTAACCAGCTGCCCTACCCAGCTGCCCCAGGAGAAGCATCTTCATTAAAATCTGAAAAAAAAGGAAAAATGCCCCCCGGAACGGCTAGTTTTCGATACAGTATCATAGCCCGTCGCTGAGTGCAACAGGAGGAGATATAAAAAGTCAGAACGGAAAAGACAAAACTGCCAAAATAGACAGATGATGTAATCAATGTATTTTCTCCCTTCTCAGAAAAAAGCCTCCATCCACTCCAGATTTCTCACAGTCTTTTCACATCTAAACTGATCTTATGTCAGATAAACATACACTAAGAATCTTACATTTTCTAAAAATGTACTCATTTTCCAGTTCGTAATTTCAATCCATCAGGGTTTCCTCTTTTCTCATGGGTTTCAAACCCCTTGTATTTCTAATTCCAAAGAGCTGCATAAATAGGTGAATCAAGCTACTAGAAAAACTGCAAAGAAGGGACATGGGCAAATTAGGCCCAAGATTAACCCATGGTTTTCAGGTCTTGGTAACACCTGCTGCCCGCCCTCCCCCTCCCCCACCCCCGCTGCAGAGGGTATCCACGGTCCCACGGGGCTGTGTTCTGGGCTCCCTGCATTGGTAAACACAGTCCGTATGTGTCTCTCTCCGCTGTGGGGCTCTCTCGTCTTCATGGCTTAGGAGGCCAAGTGTTTCCGGGTTCTCCCGAGTCATGAGACATGAGAGGCTAATGGACTGCCCTACTTTCAAGTACTCATGCCTCAGTCTGCTGCTTCTTAGAAAGGGAGGCTCTCCCACTTTGACAGGTGTCCAAGAGAAGAGCATGAACCTGGCACCAGAACTAGGGAACGCCCAGGAGCGCGAGTCCCAGGGAAGCTGACAGATCTGGGGTCTGATTTGCCTGTGGGAAAGCCTGTCTGGGGCTCACGGCAGGAAAGACAGACAAGGCTGGGTCTGCTGCTTGCACAAATGTAGGGGGAGACGTGGGAGAGGCAGGAATGACTCCAGTCAGGCTTCCTTTGCCCTCTTCCTCAGAATGAGGGTCTCCGATGTCCCTGTAGCACACAGTGATGGCCTGGAGGGGGACATGCAGAGCCACGCAGCTGGCACCGGGTACAGCCGCCGTGGCCGTGGGCTCTGCTCCGCTCCCTGCACCTGGCACGTGGGATGTGCTCCGTGAGTTCTTGTTGAGAGCATCTAGGAGTGAATGAGTCACAGCTCCAGAACATTGGAAATGGAAGGGCCTTGAGATCCGAGTGTGCGTGGCTTGTCTGCTCCCTTAGACAGCTGGATCCTGAGGCCAGGGCTCCTCCCCATCGACTGAGCAGAGCAGGGCTGCATCCTGATGCAAAGGCTTTGCTCGTGGGGAACATCAGGCTGCCTACACACACACACACACACACACACACACACACACACACACACACAGTCTGTGGGATCGGGCTGATGAGCTCCTGTCTCATGAGATCCACAGACATCAGGAGATTTGGATCTTGCCACTGCTGCCTTGGGGACAGTCACTGTGACTTCGGGGAGAGAGACCCCAGAGGCCAGGAGCACAGTCCTCCCTCAGCCTACAATCTACACTTAAGGGGCAGGGCTATGGAAGGCACAGGGGAACCTGGTGCTGCTTTCTGCTTCTCCCACGTTGGACCGATCAGGAGCAGAATTAACCGGCAGACCTCAGTGAGTTCTCAGATCTTCAGGGCCTCCCTTCAGAAGAATCTGTGCAAGCTGTGTCTGCCCCACAGAGCGGGCACTGGCAATCGTGGGTCTACACTCTCAAGCGTTACCCTCTGAAGCTAGAGCAAGTCTCAGCCCTGCCTGGAGAGATGTAAGTCACCCCCCATGACTCAGTAGAGCGGGGACTCTTGTCTGACTCGGTGGGGACTCCTCTGCCCTGCTGGAAAATCTCAGGCAGAACTTTCAAAGGGCTTAACTGGTCCACTGACCCCAAAATACAGCATTCAGGGCATCACACAGGGTGAGCCAGGGGAACTGGGAACATGCTATCGCAGCCCTCACCGTCTGTCACGCTCCTGGTACACAGGGCTGGTGGCGAGCCATGGGACGTTGGACTCTGATGGAGTAAACCTAAGAGTCCCCTTTATACCAGAAAAAGCCTATTTCCTGAATATGGAAGTCTCCACCATTGCCTCCCATTTCTTGCCCCAGATACCAACCAGAGGCTAGGAAGGTGAGGGTCAGGCTCAAGCATCAGTGTTTTGTGAATGCAGGAGCCCAGGCAGGAGCTCCAGGAGACGGGCATGCCTGCAGAGTGGCTGCCCTGGGAATGGCTTACCCAGCCCAGCCCACACCCACACCCTCCCAAACCAGGGCTCTCGCTCCCCTGCTGGCATATTTCCTGCCTTCCCACCTCCTCCTCCCCCTGCAGCTTCAAAATCTAGAGAAGGACCCTCAACCCCACAAGCTGTTGTGTATGTTCTAGATGAAGACCAACCACCTTCTAATTTGAGCCAGGCTTGGGAGGGGAGGAGTGAAGATAATACAATGACCTAAAATATTCATACTTTGGCATCTGTGCTCATCTCTACCAATGGTGACCATTTATTGATGGTCTACTGTACACTGGGCCCTCTGGTAAATAGCTTCTGGCCATCTTCTCACACAATTCTTCCATCAGCTCTCCATCGTGGAGATCGGTACTGTCTTCTCCTTCCAGGGAAAGGCCCTGAAGCCTGAAGAGACCAAGGTTTCTGAGGTCACATGTGAAGCTGTGGGAGCTGGGATTTGTTCACGGGGGTGTGTGGACCCCAGACCAGCTCCAGCCCCACCCAGATTTCAGAATCTAGAACCAGACAGGAGGTGGGAAGAGGGGCCTGGGCTTCTAAGTCAATAGAGATTCGAGGAATCAATCACAAGGGCCATTCAAGAACATGAGAAACAGTGTATGTGTTCGGGGGGTCTAGTTGAGGAGAACCCAGTAGAGAGTGGGAAGGGGAGGCTGCATGAAAGAGCAGGGTACTTAACGTACCGCTTGCTTCTCACATACCAAGAACTATGCTGGGCTTTTCACACATAGTAATTCATATGATCTCCATAGTAACACTGTGAGAATATATTATTCTATTTTATAGATGAACAAACGCAGACAAATGAAATGAGCAAAGAAAAGCATCCCTGCACTTACACTGGGGTTAAAGCCAGAGACTTCTACAAACTTAAATATTTTGTTCTTTTTATCACTGTTTTCTTCTAGCTATTGCTACTTCAAACCTTTAGGATGTTTCAGATGCTCTACTGTGTTTAGAGACTAGGAAACAAGCAGAAAGGACCCTTCACAGAAGGCAACAAAGATGTTGAAAAAATCAGAGGTATTTGGGGAACATAGGAAGGAAGCAAGGAGCAGGCTCTGGGTCACAGAATGTCCTGGGTCCACAAGACTCTCATCAAGGGAAGAAGGCAGTGTATCCTCTCACTGCCTCTTCTAGGCATCGGATTTTGAGTGGAAGCCGGAAGAAGGCCGAGCTCTGTGCTGTGAGCAGAGCCAGACTGGCCTGCTCCCTCACAGAAGCATGCCGCCAATGGCGATCTGTCCCTGGCTTGAATTCTTGCCTTACACAGGTCCCTTCACAACTGGTTCTGGCAAGTGCTGTCACTGCCGGACTGAAGCAGTGAGCTGAGGTGGACGTCCAGTGCTGTGCACTCACTCTAGAGCCTTCTCTGCTCTACATCTGCTCCAGCCAAGCACGTGAGCTACTGCTACCACTCTCTGTACATATTTATTCTCATCCCCAGCCCCCTGTATCCGTCCCCAGTGCCAGGTCCCAGAGAACTTGGGAAGACCTGGAGAAGCTGGCCAGTGTCTGAGAACAAAGAGATTCAGAATCCTGGAGCAACACCCGTTTTGAGTCCCTGCACGTGGCTGATGAGGAGCCTGGAGCCTCCCATTTCCAGCCTGGATGTTCAACCTTCCCACTTCATCTCTTTCAGACCCAGATTCCCCTTGATGCCAAGACCCAACTTCACTGTGGTGACACACTTCACCTTTGAAGGCTTTTCCATTTTTGGGTGGCAGCACAGACTCATCCTCTTTGTGGTCTTTCTAGTCTTGTACCTGTTGACCCTTGCCAGCAATGCCATCATCTTGACGGTTATCCGCCTCAACCGTCAACTTCACACACCCATGTACTTCTTCCTGAGCGTCCTGTCCATGTCTGAGACCTGTTACACCGTGGCCATCATCCCCCGGATGCTGTCCAGTCTCCTGAGCCCCCAACAAGCCATCTCCATTCCAGACTGTGCCACTCAGCTCTTCTTCTATCTCACCTTCGGCATCAACAACTGCTTCCTGCTCACGGCCATGGGCTACGACCGCTACGTGGCCATCTGCAACCCCCTACGGTACTCGGTTGTCATGGGCAAAAGGACCTGTATACAGCTGGCAAGCGGATGCTGGAGCGTTGGTCTGAGCACAGCCATCATCCAGGTGTCTTCTGTTTTCAGCCTGCCCTTCTGTGATGCCAATGTCATTTCCCACTTCTTCTGTGACATCCGGCCCCTAATGAAGCTGGCTTGTGCTGACACCACCATCAAAGAATTTATCACTTTGCTCATCAGTCTGTGTGTCCTTGTTCTGCCCATGGTGCTGATCTTCATCTCCTACGTCCTGATTGTCTCCACCATCCTCAAGATGGCCTCTGCTGAGGGCCGGAAGAAGGCCTTTGCCACCTGTGCATCCCATCTCACCGTGGTCATCGTCCACTATGGCTGCACCTCCTTCATCTACCTAAAACCCAAATCCCAAAATTCCCTGCAGGACAGACTCATCTCCGTGACCTACACAGTCATCACCCCCCTACTGAATCCTGTTGTATACAGCCTGAGGAACAAAGAGGTCAAGGATGCCTTGCTCAGAGCTTTAGGCAAAAAGCCTTTCTCTTAGGTGCTGGTCAGCCTCCATAATACAGTTTGCTGAGGGGGCGCAGAGAGGGAGCTCGTCAGCTAAGAGGCACCAGGTACCCAGTCCAGGCAGCAACAGGGAAAGAGGGGGATAGGGTAAAACCAGGAAGGGAAAGATCACTCAGAGACAGAGGGATGCCCTAAACCAACAGAGGGGCTTACCAGGCTTGATGAAAACCAAGTAAGAAAGACTATTCAGGAGCTGAACTATCAGGTTAGACCTTGTTCCTCTTACCCTTGGCATAAGGGACAGTGAGCTAGTAGTGAGAATGGAAGAAGATATAGTATCCATCAGAGGAATTTATGGACTCAGAACTTGGCCTCAGCATGAAAACCGGGAGCATTGAAATAACAAGTCCTCCATTATTTACACATAGCACTTTCTAGGCTGTATTTCATATGACAATAAAGGAAAAATCCACTCCATTCATCTACCGTGTGCCTACTCCTACCTGCGTGGACCCTAGACAGCTACGCCAGACACAGGCTCTGATAACCGGTTGACAAACTGGTTGAGAAGTGTCAAGCAAAAACCATAAAAACCACTTCTCAGATGTTGAGGGTTGCAGAAAAAGAGCCCCCATCTTTCATGTCCATCCCCCTCATCCCCGGACACCTGGGTGATTTAACAGACTCTGCGGCTGCTCTACCCAGGTCCCCTCCATAGGCTGGCACCCCCACACCAGCCAATGGGGATGCGTGAGTGCCCAGGGCTCCTAGCTCCCCCCACCCCCACTCTGAACAATCACCGCTGGCTGGTAGGAGGCTCTCTCGGGGGAGGGGGGACACATACCTCCCTCCCACCCAGGAGGCACAAAAGGCCACCCATCTTGCCTCAAGGTGGGACTAATCTAGAGTCTTCTGTCGTATCAGGCTGCAGGGAGCCTGTGACCCAGACCACATCCTGACTGAGCTCTGACCCACCCCGCCTGCTTCCCTCACTCCGTTTTCTGAGTGTTCTGAGCATTCACTCTTCGCCTCCCACACGGGGCAGGTGCAGGCTCTGCACCCGTTGCTTGGGTCATGTCTCTGCTGCTGCACCCAGCACAGTGCCTGGTCCAGAGCAGCTGCCCAGTAGTTAGGAAAAGAAGGAAGAAAAGGAGAGAAAGAGCACAGCTGTGAGCAGCTAAAATACAACTGGCATCCGCAGACAGCTCTCTCCTCTACCTTTTCCTTTTATTATGAGATGACTTTCACGTTGTTTGTCCCCACTCGTGACAGTCCTTTTGTACGTTTATTGAATGCATTCTAGACAGCCAGCAGTAATTTAAATACTTTATTCATTTAGTCCTCACCATTAATCTAGGAGGTATTTCATTAAACTTACTTTTACAGATGAGAAACCTAAAGCCTGAAAAGTTTAAGTAAATTCCTCAAGGTCAGAGCATGCGGACCTGACTCAGGACCCTGGAACAAGTGGCCTGGCCCCAGAGTCTGTGGTTGCATTACGGGCTCATGCTGATGATTTTAACCAGATCTTCTCCTTTAAAATAATTGTTGAAGGAGCTCCATACACAGTGTATTTACACACAGCGCACATCCTGCCAGAATATCCTTCGGTCTTGGAAATCAGCCAGGAAGTTCGGGAATTACATATTGTAATAGACTCTTCCCTTGAAAACCTTGGTGCATCCTTCCCCTGACTCAGCACAGCCCTAAAGATGCAAAGACTATAAGTTGGGCCAAAGACCTCTGGAGGGGGATGGGGTGATAGCTCATGCCCATCAGATTGCTAACCCAGCACGCATCCACTTCTCCTCCTTCATGACCTGACGTAGAAGAGACTTAGGCGGTATATTATACATGGAGTATGGGCTAGGGGAACATACTTGTGGCCGCCACGTAGCTACCACGTAGATGGAGTACACATGCTTGGGGGCACACGTCCCGATCCTAGGTCTGCCTAGTTATAAGCATGTGTTCTAGGAAAGTGACTTAACTTCACTGGCCTGCTTTTCCTATCTGCACACTGGGGCCAGCAAGATCAACCTTACAAGGTTTTGAGAGGATTGAAAACCTTATGAGCAGAACATTTCCTGGCTCATGGGAGCAACTGAACTGTGAGCATCTCCTCTACTGCCCACCCCCACCATGCACTCCTTTCTAGGTCACCTAATAGGGACACGCAGCCAGCTTGGACAACTGAGTTCTCATTCACAGGAGGAGCTCCCTCTTCCTGGAAGGGACTTTGCAATGGGTCGCCCCCCATCTTCCCTCACCCAGTCATCTCTGATCCCATAGTTCAGCACACAAAACCTATTCTCCCAGGGTCTTGCAAGAATCGCTTCCTGGCTATACCTGCCACGTGTTAATAAAACCACTCCCCCCGCCTCTCAGCTCCTACCCCACACTCCCTTCTCCTGTGCTCTGCCCACTTGCTGGCCTGTCAACCATGTATGGTATCATTCCCACTTCTCTCCTGGTTGCCCCGGAGGCCCAGGATACAGGGATGCGATCTTCAGGGGGAGGCTGGATACACACTAATAAAAACATGTGTGACTACGTTTGTGCCCTAATCTGTCTGAAAGCACCAATTACTAAATAAAGTAGAAAAAATCAAATTCTGAAAAAGAGAACTATCTGTAGCTTCAAACAGTACAACCCTATTATTTGACTATTATAAAGCTGGAGAGCCATTAATATTTTAAAATTAAAAAGGAGTTTTCAAATGTACAAAACTAGAGCCCCCAGCTGCGGATGAGAAGGAGAAGGTCGGGGTGTGAGAACAGGCATAACATCAGGGCTATGGACTGAATCGGGTCCCCCCCAATTCATAGGTTGATGCCCCATCCCCAGGGTGATGGTATTTGGAGATGGAAACTTGGGGAATTAGGATTGGATAAGGTCATGAAGGTGGGGTCATGATAGGACTGGGCCCCTTAAGAAGAGACACCAGAGAGTTCTCTGTATCTACCATATGAAGACAGAGAGACCAATCTATCTGCAATCCGGAGAGCAAGCCCTCACCAGAAACTGAATCTTCTGGCACCTTGACCTGGGATTCTCAGCCTCCAGAACGGTAAGACCTAACGGTCTGCTGGTTAATCACCCAGTCTACGGTTATATTGTTAAGCAGCCTGGATATGACATTCAGGAACAACGTTGACCTCAACTAAAACTATGATAAGCCCTCCTCAGTGTTCTGAAACCTCGATGACAATTCTTTTTTTTTTTTTAATAATTTAATTTTTTAGTAAACATATAATGTATTATTAGCTCCAGGGGTACAGGTCTGTGAATCGCCAGGTTTATACACTTCACAGCACTCACCATAGCATATACCTTCCCCAAAGTCCATAACCCAACCACCCTCTCCTGCCCCACTCCCCCTGGAAACCCTCAATTTGGTTTTTTGAGATTAAGAGTCTCTTATGGTTTGTCCCCCTCCCGATCCCATCTTGTTTCATTGATTCTTCTCCTACACCCCAGAGCCCCCTCATTGCATCTCCACTTCCTCATATCAGGGAGATCATATGATAGTTGTCTTTCTCTGCTTGACTTATTTCGCTAAGCATGATACGCTCTAGTTCCATCCACGTCGTCGCAAATGGCAAGATTTCATTTCTTTTGATGGCTGCATAGTATTCCATTGTGTATATATACCACATCTTCTTGATCCATTCATCTGTTGACTCCATGACAATTCTAATGCATCACTAGTAGGCCTAGACTAAATTAATCCTACATTAATGTCAATGCCATGAAGGAGCCACAGTAAGAACTTCCAGAATCTAGCCCCCAAATAACACGGTCGGCAGAGCTGAGGGAGCTTACAGCAGGTGTTCCTGGCTGTCCCCCGGCTTTTTCTCTGCAGTTACCCCCACATGCACATTTCCGGCTCACGCCAACATCCAGTGGGTTTACAATAGACAGTAGAGTGCATTCCTCATAACTTCTGATACCTCAGATTTCAGAGGTCATTTGAAGGACAGAGGCAAACATTTGTTAAAATATTTAATAAGTATTATTTGACTCTGAAGCTCAACCTCTTGTTTCACCAGGTCCCACATTTTTATACCATGTACCCAAGTGCCCCGTTTCCAAACTCTTCCCAGTTTGTCCCAAAGCAAAGGCATCACGAAGCATTGAGCTATTTTGTTCAGCTTTCCTCCCTCCCTGTTGGTATCCCACAGCCACCAATTACACCCAGTGGCTGCCCACTCACAGTGGTCATTTTGGTCAACTTATCTGTTCTGTTGCATGTCCGGAAGTTGGCACTAATGGCCCTGAAGACAGCAGCTTATGAAATGATTGGTCTGCTCCTCTCCCTTGATCCACACACTCCTTAGAAGGCCTACTGAGTCACTTCAAATGTTTCTCCCATCTGTCCCTCCTCCTTGGACCACTGCCACCCTTCTAGATCAATCCCAATTGATCTCTGGCCTGACCTGTGCCATTGGCATCCTATCTCATCTGCCGACCTCTTCTCATCAACCCTAAACACCCCTCCCACCATGGCTGCATCGATCCCACAAGGAAGCAAGGTCAGCAGACAGGTGGGAGGAAGGGGCAGAGTGCTGGTGGTAAAAGCTAGCCATCCTTGAGGGCCAGTTAGCAAGGAGCTTTGAAACCCCTGAGCAGGAGGAGTACATTAAGGCACTTGAGAGGCCCTTAGAAGTGGCGAAATGTAAATACTCCCAGAGCTCTTGAGCTGGTCTTGTGCTGCAGGACTTTTTCCATGATCAGCCGGAGTCTAACCCAGGACCACCACCTCCCGGTTCCACGTCCACACAGTATTCACCGGATTTTTCTATCATTGTCTGTCACCTAAACTACAGGAGTTCCCGAAGGCTGGTGCAGCCTGGCCTTCATTCCCCAGGTTCCTGGCAGCCAGCCTGGGGCTGGGCCGTGCTTGGCACTTGAAGAATGAACCAACACAGACAAGCACACACTGAAGGAAAACCATACTAATAAGCAAGGGGTAAGTTAGCCCATAGAAAGTCTTCGGGGAAGGTAAATTTGGCATCAGGTCTCAAAAGGCTACAAGTTTGCCACATGGAGAACAGAGTACATTCTGGGCAAAGAGAAAAAGTAATCAGGGGTCTGTTTCCTGACCCCAAGAGAGGGTCCTTGGATCTAAACAGACTGACTGCCACTTCCAAAAACGGGGGGCGGGGGCGTGGTGGGCAGAAAGGCAGCATGAACTGCCCTCGGCAGAGTCACGGCCTGACGGACTACCTTCATTCCAAAGAGAAAACCAGATTCTTCAACTGAGCAGGGGCAGGGACCTAAGCTTCCTGACACACAAAGTGATAGGACTCCAGGACTCCAAGCTTGAATGTCCTCTGTCTGTCAACTATGGATTTCCAAGGCCCATCTGTGAAAAACCACGATGGGCTTACGGAGTCCCACAAGGAAAATTCAACCAAATAAATCAGCTTTGTCTAATGCTGTTTTCACCTGAAGCGAAAACTTGCCCCAAGTTCCCAGACCGCTAACCCTGGGGCTGGATAAATGAGCCCCTCCCATAATGAGGCCCACAGGGGCCTGTCTGCATCCTTCCCCCACCCCCGCCCTGGGGCTCTCGGGATATCTTCAGGGCAGGAGCCCCAGGAGCTCAGGTGGCTGCTCCTGGGAGAGCATCTCTGTGGCTGTGAAGACTTCCCACAGAGGCGCCATCGGTGATGTCTGCAACACCCCAGCTCCTGCCATTCCCGCTACAGCGTGTGTGCCTGCTGCCCGCTCAGCCTCGCCTGGGATGGGCCTCGCTCTCGGTCACCAGGCTCATCCCCACACCTGCCCACCGGGGCCGCCTGCAGACTGGCGCGCCTGTTGCGACTCAGCGCTAAGCAGACAGATGTAAGTGCTCTTCTGAAGAGGAAATGAAAAGGAGCTTATTGCCCATGGGCTGGCTTTAATTTTGTGGTTTAACAGCTCTGTTCAGCATCTTTGTAAGGTGGTGCTCAGTCTTCTTCCCCTTGAGTTCTGTGGAAGAATTACAGGCTCCCAAGGGTGGAGGATGTTAGCCAGGTCAGAGCACCATCCTACCGCCTTATGACAGACATCATCAGCAAGCTCAGAGGTCACCCTAGCCCAGAGGTTCTCAGGAGAAACCCTACTTGGTATTTGGAACAGGCCAAGTCTTCCTCCGGTGGGACCGTCACATGGACAGCAGGACACGAAGTGTTATTAGTTGTTGGCAGCACCCGTGTCCATCATTAGAACACTCAGGAGCTATGGCTCAGGGGTCATATGCCACCCCACGGACTAGTTTCTGCCCAGATGCCTCACAGAAGATCAGTGTCTTTAGCCACATATTTTGGTGTCAAATGATTTTCTCTCCTCAGAGATTTCTTCCGTTGCAGCCTTACTCTTAGCATTTTTAGTGTAAATGATTAACAGCTGGTAGCCAATGTCTTTAAAGTAAATTTTTATAAACTTGAAGGAGGTCTCCATGCCTACTAACTTTCATCGTTGATGTGATTTACTTTATGTAAAGAGTCTTTCTGAATATGCATAAGCAAATCAGAATATAATTTAAGTACCCTACAGGAACTTACTGTCTAACGGGACAAAAAATGTGAAATATTACATAAATTGGACTGAGCCCCATCCTTCAACATAATGATGTATCTTTAGTCTAACTCTGTTTTTCATATTCAGGGTCTGCTTTTATCTTTAGATGAGAGGCATGAATTTGCTGTGTCTTCTGTTCTGTGCCAACTGTTTACCTCTGCAGAGAAGGTGTATGCCTACTAAGTTGTAGCAGTTATAAATTTGCCTTTCAGTTGAGGAAGGCAAAGCTGAAACAGAGTTTACTATGTAATGTGAGCCAGGGCTGCAAATCATCAGTGGTCTTCCATCATGTAGAAGGCAGTGGGCAGAGGACAGTGGTCGGTGAAGACCTGCCTTTTCCTCCTTGAAAACAAGATGACCCTTTCTGAGTTGGCTTTGCTTCTACCTCCTAAAGGATCAGCAAGGGTCTGAGTCAATCTTGGAAAGGGGGGAAAAAAAAGTCTCCAGTCAATCCTTAAGTCGTTTTCAATTCTCTAGTTTATCCATAACCCAGAGCTGGTGAGACAGGCAGACGTGGAAGGTGTGAAATTTCACATTTGTGCACGGACAGTGTGGTCCCAGCGGGGAGAGGATCATCGACGTACACTGAGAACATCACAGCACAAGAGGGGTTGGTGTACCGACTGCCTGCGCCAGCCCTTGAGGAATAGGGAAAGATGTAAATAAGAGGAGAAAAGGAGAAAGGGCATTCCAGATGTCAAAGGAGAGAAGTAGGGTGAAGTGGGAATGTGTGTAGTTATGCTGTAGGAATATGACCTAAAAATAAATAAGGAATCTGGGATGCATAGGAAATGGTGATAGATGGCCACAGAGAAAAAGCATTTTAAATAAACCCAGAGATAAACTTTAATGCACTGGGAAATGTATCCCCAGGTTTGCAGCTGAGAACCAAGTTCAATCAATTTGCTTCAACAGCCTTGCTGAAATTATGTACCTTCTGTTCTTCCACATTTCAGATTTAGTGGCCACTCTATGGAGAAAGAGAACCATACTCTCATCATGGAGTTTATTTTCCAGGGGTTTTCCAGCTTCCACGAGCACCGGCTCACCCTTTTTGCCGTGTTCTTGGTGCTGTATGCCTTCACCCTGGCAGGCAACGTCATCATCGTGACCATCATCCGAACTGACCGTCACCTCCACACACCCATGTACTTCTTCCTGAGCATGCTGTCTACTTCAGAGACTGTGTACACCTTGGTCATTCTCCCAAGGATGCTCTCCAGTCTTGTGGGGATGAACCAGTCCATCTCACGGGCAGGCTGTGCCACACAGATGTTCTTTTTTGTAACCTTTGGCATCACTAACTGCTTCCTGCTCACAGCCATGGGCTATGACCGCTATGTGGCCATCTGCAACCCCCTGAGATACTCAGTTATTATGAACAAGAGAGAGTGTTTCCAGCTGGTGGGGGGTGCCTGCAGCATTGGGCTGGTTGTAGCCACGACACAAGTGACATCTGTGTTCCGGTTACCCTTCTGTGCCACAAAGGTCGCCCACTTCTTCTGCGACATCCGACCAGTGATGAAGCTCTCCTGCATTGACACTACCATCAATGAGATCCTGACTGTGATCATCAGTGTCCTGGTGCTCGTTGTACCCATGGGGCTGGTCTTCATCTCCTACGTCCTCATCATCTCCAGCATCCTCAAGATCGCCTCAGCCGAGGGCCGGAAGAAGGCCTTCGCCACCTGCGCCTCCCACCTCACGGTGGTCATTGTCCACTATGGCTGTGCCTCCATTGCCTACCTCAAGCCCAAGTCTGAGAACACCAGAGATCAAGATCAGCTGATCTCTGTGACCTACACGGTCATCACCCCCCTGCTGAACCCTGTGGTGTACACCCTGAGGAACAAGGAGGTCAAGGATGCTCTGCTCCGGGCCATGGGCAGGAATCCTTCCTGACAAGATGGGAAACATTCTCCTGAGGCTCTTAGCATCTACTCTCAGCAGGATTAGGAGTAGAGCCATGTGCCCTGGACTCCCAGACACCTGCCCCACAAGAAAGCAGGACAGAAGCAGCATCCAACTGTGAGTCAGAAAACTTTAAAGCCCTTGGACAAAATATTATCCCTGGTTTTGTGGGTAAATAGGCAAAGTAGGACAGGAATTGCCTGAAGAAAGTTCAGGAAATAGTGTGGACCCAGGACTTTTCATTGACCTTTTGGTTTCTTATGAAGGCAACAGAGAGGAAAAGCAGAACCCATGGTAAGCTTATTCCCTACAATTCCTTCTCACTTAAGAACAAGAGGATTTCTCAAACTGGGCCCTGTTAGAAGCTGTTCATACATCATATGTCAAGTAAAAGTGACCATGTGGATAGGGAGAGGGGCCTATGAATGGGACAGCAGAAGAAAATATATTTCTTCCGTTGGCTGCTTCAATTTATCTTGGTTTCTTGCAAAACTGCTTATTAAAGATGGTGATTGACTATATAGACAGTTTACTTAGAGAGTCTCACAATTCCAGATCTTGTCAGTCTTAAGGGCACATTCAAAGATCCTCCTGGGTTGGTTCTGCTGTTGGTAATTCAGACACCATGTAATGGGTAATAGCAAAGAAGGAGCCATGTCCTGCATTCTGGAGAAGACTGATGGAAAAAAACCCACTTGCCTGACTTCAAGAAGCTCAAACTCCAGTGGCAGAGATAAACATTTAAAAGTATAGTTCCAATTTGGGGGGGAGTAGGTTGTATGATACAAAAGATGGCAAGAGGAGTGGAGGAGGGGAGGAGGGGAAGGAGAACACATGTTGGAGATGTTGGGAAAGTCTTAGGGATGGGGACCTGCCATGTGAACTGACTTTAGAACCTCTGTAGGAGAGTGCCTGGTGAGCCGTGTGTTGGAGGAAAGGAACCCCAGAGAGAAGGAAGAACGTATTCACAAGTATGAAAGAGGAATGTTCAGGAGGTGAAAAAATAGCATCCTGACACCAAGGGACCATGGGGGAACGTGGAGGGAGATAGGACCAGAGGTGGAGGCTAGGGTCAGATTCTGAGGGCTTTATTCACCAAACTATAAGAAATTAGCTTTAACTTTCAAAAACAATGGAAATCACCCAAGATGCAGGAAAACTAGGCTTCAGTATAGGAGGCATCTGCGTGAATCATTGCCATCTTTCATGTCCTTACCCAGCTCCACTGAGACGTGTTCGGAGTTTTAAGGATCTCTAGACTCTAAGCCAAGAAAATTAGGGGAAACGGGATGTGAGTAGAGTATTTGGAGGTAATACACAGAAATAACTATGTATGTGTGATGAAGCTGAATCCTGCCATCAGAGTACGGAGCAGAGCTGATCAAGGAGTCTTGTACGGATTTAGAGTTTGAGGCTCCAGTGAGTACCCAGGGATGGAAAACAAGGACCTGCTGTTGAGTCAATGAGTGGGCTGGATCTCAGACACAGGTCACCGTGGCCCCAGGACACACCTTCCGCTAGAACTCAAGGGCTGATTCATCACTCAGAAAAGCCTTTCAAAGACCAGACAGAAACCCATACAGCACATGTATCTGCTCTCCAGACCACAACAGAACTACCATACCTCTCTTACGATCAAGAGAAGCAATGACAAAAATCAAACTCTGCATATGGGCATCTAGAATCTACAGTGGCTCTGAGTAATTAGGAGAAGTCATTAACTGGCAAAGGAAGAAAGAGAATGATTAAAAGCAACCCCATGCAGGTGAAGGGCTTGCGAGTCATTCAACCACCACTCATGGAGTCATTTTTCTATGCCACATATTGTGCTAGACATGGGACATATCAACAGAGGCCCTGCACCTGCCCCGAAGGAGGGAGCTCCCAGTGTTGCAGGGCAGATGGGCTTCTGCGGAACTCACCATGCAACGTGACAGAGAAACGAACAAAGTGTGCTTCATATTTAATGACAAACATCAAGGCCTTGGGATATTTTTTTCTGATCTACATAAAGTTCTATCTCCTCGGGCAGAGGCAAGAGCCCTGCATGCAGCAGTTCAGTGAAATAAATGTGTGTTCCCTGGGCACTAGGCTTTTGTTGTGTGTGGGTGTGGCTGTCTCTAGGGGCCAAGGGCTGTGCAGCTCTGGCTCAGCATCACTCAGATCACCTGATGACCATGGACTTCTGGCACAAGGGCCACCAAGGTTTTTCGGAAACCTTGTCTAAAAGGAACAGCTTCACAATGAGACATCATGGAGTTCAAAGTTTCAACAGCCCTTCTGACCCATGGAGGAACCAGCCACACAACTTTCTCTGATCTGCTCAATGGTCCCAGCACTCACAGAACATTTGGCTGTGTTTGCCACCCTTCTAGCTCCCTGGGATTATTGGTCACTGTTCACTATGGCAAACACCATTCCATAGGAGCTGTCTTACCATCACTTTTCCCCATCATTATTCTCACTGGGTTCTTAGAACAACCCTAGGAAGGAGACAGGGAAGAGGATCTCTGCTGTACAAATAAGGCTAAATTTGAAAAGGGGCTGAAAACAGAACTTGAGTTTGTACCAGCCAACAGACATTTTCTGTTTACCCACAGTGTAACATCACCCAAGGGCAATTCACAGTACAGCTAGGGATGTGCTAAAGAGTTCCCTAGAGCCTCAGAATTCCCAAAGAAAATGAGACCTTGTCACTAGAGCTTTTTCCAGGGAACAATTTACATCCTGTTGTAAGGGCCACTGGGGCCTCACCCTAGCCAATCAATGGGCAGCCCAGAGGAAGTGTGTCTCTGGCAGAAGTTCAAGCTGTAACATCTTTTTCATGAGAAACCAGCTAAGACTTTAGACAACTTGGGCATCCACTTTCTCCAAAATAAAAACAAATCAGAAAAGTATTTAAAGCTCCAGAAGCAAGACTGGCCCTCAGTTAAGAGGATTAGGTCTGGTGCTAAGCACTGAGAGTAGATTAGTGAATCCTGCTGAATTTCTGACCTCTAGACAGATTTATATGTATATGTAAAAGGCAAACCTATAGAGACTGTGCACAAGTCAGTGGTTGTCAGAGGTCTGAGAAGGAGGGAAGGTTGCAGAGAGGAAGCACAGGCAATTTTTTTAGGGCACTGAAACTCTTCTGCATGACACTATGGTGGTGGATACGACACTATGCATTTGGCAAAACTCGTAGAATTCTGCAGTAGAGTGAACCTTAATGTATGCAAATGAAAGAAGAATCATTTTAGGAGATTGAGATCCCAGAATAGAATTCAGGCTGAAGCAGAAGAATGTAACTGTATTACAAACACACAAAACAAGCCCACTGAATGGGGTAGGGGCTGACCTCGAGAACTCTGAAAATGAGCAAAGTCTATGAAAACTAAAAGCAAAAGGAACTCCACAAAAGCACCATCTTCTAATTTTTTAAAGTCGTTACCCACAGGGGTCCAGGTTAACAATCCTTCCAGTGCTATAAAGGTATACTGGAACTGAACCATATGAAAATGGATGGCAGATGGTGGAAACCAGGTTTTCCATGGTTTGTGTGGGACGTTACAGACAAGCAAGAGGAGAAGACTAGAAATGATCTCTGTGGTAATGGATTACAGAGACACAGATCTTGGTTTCTAATACCGCTCTCCAATAAAAGAAGCTTGGAATCTTGGACAAAGAGCTATCCTGAACTAGGGCAAGATGAGCCTGCAGCATCCTCTAGAGCCTGAAAACACAAATGTGATCCAACAACTCAGCAGTTTGGGGCTGCCAATGGGACACAATCGCCAATGCTAGAGCAATGTGAGCAAATGAGTAGTACCAGATTACACACCAAAAGATAAAATATATCTGAGTCCATACTGATGTGCTAGAAATACATGGTGGAGAGTAGACAAGTCTTTTGGGAAGAACTCCAAATAATGTCTGTACTCTACTCTCAAGGAGGTGGAGCATAACTGTATTAAGAGTAACTTGCAATGCACATAAGTGACATCCTTCCAAAGGGTACAGTGAGAAGGAGGGATATAAAAAGTAACTTATTTCAGAAACCTGCAAAACCACCTTATCCAGGCAATCGGAATTAAGATCAACAGAAGTCTTCTCTGTGGGCTTCCTCCCCCAAACTATAATCCCTGGTACTTTTTTCTCTGAAGTCTACTTTACCTGTTATTAATAGAGCCAGTCCTACTTTCTTCTGATGTCTACACTATGCTTATTTTTTTTTCTACCAGCCTATATCACATTAAAGTTAGTTTCTTGTGGAAAGTATATAGTTGGGTCATGTTATTAAATCCACCACACCAATCTGTTTTAAGGGGACCTATTTAGACCACTTGATATAATTATTGACATGTCAGGGTGCAAAGACACTTTATTTTGTTTTCCTTTTCATGCCTGTCTATGGGTTATCTGAACATACCTTAAGATTACATTTTGGTTTTTCCATAGTTTGTTTTTTTGTTTTTGTTGTTGTTGTTGTTGTTGTTATTGTTGTTTTGGTTTTTAAGATTTTTAGGAAGAGCACAAGAAAGTGAGCAAGCATAGGGGGAAGGGCAAAGGGAGGAGAGTAGAGTATCTCAAGGAGACTCAGTGTGGAGCTCAGACCCCAACATGGGGCTCCATCTCATGACCTGAGCCAAAATCGAGTGGGACGCCCAACTGACAGAGCCACCCAGGCACCCCTTTTCATGGCATTTTGAGTGGGTCTCTTCATTTAGCTTTTCTAGTGACTGCTTATTTGGCTCATTAACAAGGAATGGGGTGCTAGGTCATAGGATAAGTGTGTGTTTAACTTTATAAGAAACTGTCAAACTGGAGGCGCCTGGGTGGCTCTGTGGGTTAAACCCTCTGCCTTCGGCTCAGGTCACGATCCCAGTGTCCTGGGATGGAGTCCCACGCTGGGATCTCTGCTCAGTGGGGAGCCTGCTTCCCCACCCCTCTCTGCCTGACTCTCTGTCTACTTGTAATCTCTGTCAAATAAATAAATAAAATCTTAAAAAAAAAAAAAAGAAAGAAAAGAAAAGAAAGGGAACCATCAGACTTTTCCAGAATGCCTGTAACGATGTACTTTCCCAATATGAAAATCCCTGTGACTTTGTGTCCTTGTAAGCAGCTGATATTGTCAGTTTTTAGTTTAACCATTCCAATAGGCATACAGTTACACTAGTGTTTTGACTTTATATTTATCTAATGGTTAACAAGGTTGAACAGCATTTCATGTGTTTATCATCCTTATATCTTTTTGGTGATAGGTCTGATCAAATATTGTGTCATTTTTTAACTGGATTGTTTTTCTGCTCTTAAATGTTCAAAGTTCTTTATATACTCTGGATATAAGATCGATTGTTAAATAAGTTATCTTCAAATATCTCATTCTAGTCTTTTGCTTGTCTTAGTTCACAAAGATTTTTAAATTCTGAAGTTCAATTTATTGATTTTGTCTTTTTTTTAAAGATTTTATTTATTTATTTGACAAAGAGACAGACAGTGAGAGAGGGAACATAAGCAGGGGGAGTAGGAGAGGGAGAAGCAGGCTTCCTGCCAAGCAGGGAGCTCAATGCAGGACTCGAACCCAGGATCCTGGGATAATGATCTGAGCCGAAGGCAGACCTTTAACAACTGAGCGGGGAGCTTGCTTCCCCTTCAGTTCTGTCTTTAATGTTTTTGTATCATATCTGAAAAACTTCTGTCTAACTCCAGTTCATGAAGATTTTCTCCTGAAAGTTTCATAGTCTTAGGTTTTACACAGACAGATCTAGAATACATTTGAGTTTTATGTAAGATAGGAGGTTTAGGTCAAGATTCATTTTGTTTTACATATGGATAGCCAATTATTACAATTTCCTCTTTTGAAAAGATTATCCTTTCTGCACTGAATAGCTTTGACATCTTTGTCAAAAATCAGTTCTACATATTTGTGTACTATTGACTATTCCCGTTCAGGAACCTGACACGCTTAAGATCTAACCCCCTATACACACAAGTGCATACATCTGTGTATTCAACTTCTGTGTATTGCTCCCTTGTGTCATTTGGTTCAAATATGTCTAGGGATTTTGGCAACAGGCCCTATGCTGACTTCCACTGTGTCCTTGCGGCCTCAAGAGTGGAGAAACTTTCCCAAACTGCATCGCTCCCTATTACCTGACAACAGAGACAGACTTGCTTATGCGTAACCTCGCCCCCGAAACCAGCCGTCTCACAGCCCCTCTTCCAGGCCTCACACTAGGAAACAGAAAACGCGCCTCTCCAGCCTTCTCCTCCACCCTCCTTTCTCTCTCCCCGTATGAATCACAAAAGTCCTATCACAAAGTATTTTATGTGAAGGATTCTTGTAGGCCTGACCCTGACATGTCTGAATCCCAGTGGCAACATAACTAAGCCTGAAACAGAGACCCTGACACCACATTCAGACTATTCTTTCCATGTTTTCATAATGTCGTCAATAATGAGATGACTGGAACCTGAACGAAAATGATGAGAGCATGAATGGAGGGAAAAGTGTTACATATTACATGAGTATCACAAAGAATAAATCGGGCTCTGGTCCCAGATTCAATATGGAGCTTGAAGAAGAGGACAGAATGCAAAATCACTCTTCTCATTCTCAGTAGAAACAGCATGAGGTGATTCATAAAAATATGTGATATGGGTGAGTTCAGTTGTAAACACGACGGATTTGAGGTGCTTGTGAAGACTTTAAGTGGAAATGATCAGCGGAAGTTTGGAAATGTAGGTGAGAACCTCTGAGAATAGAGAGTGGGGGTACACCCATAGAAGGTGAGGAGTCAAGCTGTGGGAATAAAGGCTTTCCCTGAGGGAGAGGTCACCCAGAGAGAAACAGAAGGCTGGGGACTGAGACTTGAAATTCACGAGCAGCATTCTAGTGGCTGATTGCAGACCAGGTGGCAGAAGGGGTCCACGTCAACTAGAAGAGGTCTCATCGAGAAGGAGCAAAGAGCCTCCCTCCACGGCAGGCATTACGCTAATTTCGGTTTTAACGTAGGCAGTTTTTCGTTTCCTGTTGGTATTGTTTTGTGTGTTTGCACTGCTGCTGATGCTCCGTTGCCTCACAATCTACCTCCCTTTGCCTGGCTTTCTCCTCCTCAAGAAGACTGAAAGAACCTTCTGGGGCCTGTGGCCTGGGAAAGCCAGAAGACAAACTCTGCACAGATACCAGTAATAGGGTATCTTGTAATAATCATTCCCAGTGTTACCTTTTCAGGAAAGATCATCCCTACTTTCAGCATATTGCTACTAAAGCTCTTGTGATTCTTTGCATCAACACACAGCTGTTCCTTTTAAAACAATACAATAGGTTCCGTATATATTCAAGAATCCCACAGATCACAACACAAGGTTTCCAGAGTATTTCGTTTCTCAATTCTAAAGTAATGTATGCCCATTCTGGAAAAAACAAAATACATAACATAGGGGTGATTTTAGAAGCCCAATTGGACATTCTAGTAAAGCACATTTCTTTTTTTTACATTACTGAGATGATTTTATACAGAGAGTCACACTTTGCTTTTTTCACTTAATATAGTAAAAGATTTTCTCCATATTGTTGCAGACTCTTCATAAAGATAATACTTTAAAGCTTCATCATAAACTATCATATAGATGTTCACTCTTTTCTTCAGTCATTAGTTTTTAGCATTTGGACTGCCACCTCATTTTCTTCAGTACAAAAAAAAAAAAAAAAAAAAAAAAAAAAAAAACCTAAGAAAATGTCGCTTCTATTTTTTAAAATAATCCATTTTGGCTCATCCTCACATGAAACAGATTTAATATGAATACCAGTTTCCGTAAAATGCAAAAATATGGTGTTCATGGATGCCCTGACGTGCAGGTCCTCTCTGCATGTGAAATCCCCACAGTGCACACAAATGCGCCGGGGTAACGAATGTGAACCTCGAGTTAATCCTTCTCCTTCAGTGCATTAACCTCAAATCTCTCTTCTAATAACTATTTCCTTTCCCTTTAAAAAAAAAATCATTCTAATTACTTTTAGTCATTTTGTGCCTTAACATTCCCCGGGCTTTGGATACGTACAGGTATTCCAATAAGGAGAAAGAGCGTCTCTCTTTCTTATAATCAAGTGTTCAGATTGATATGCCTGTTGCTGCAAGCTGCTATCTGAAGGCATGTCTGCTCTTTTCTCCTGGGACTGGATTCTCAGGAACTGTGCATAACGAGACTTGGGTACGTGGCAGATAGTCATGATCAAGGACTAAAAATTTGTTGACAGTTTATGAAAATTTTTCCAACCAAGTAATTTAAAATACGTAACATGGGTAGGGCATAGTTTCAAAACAGAGCTATAGAGGGTTTTCTCTAGAAACAACTGTTCCTGGGTCTCTCTTATACCGGCTTAGCATTCGCTCTTACCGCCTCCTCCGTCAGCCTCTCGGACCTCCCAAAGTTATAGTGCAGATCTGCGGTTTAGCTCTTTCATGGAATCACTGAGCTAGAAGAGACATGGAAATGATCTAGTACCTCATCTTATAAATGAGGTAGGAGAGTCTGAAAAATTTTAAGGGACCTGTCCAACAACACGAAGCTAGCCAGTCCATGGCTGATTTGAAATGAGTGTATTTTCGAATGCTATCCTGCATCATAAAGATGGGTAATTGAAAGTTAGCTGGAAATAATCTGCCCAAGGAAGGTAAATCACTCAGTGGGAAAATGCAGGATGAATCTGGGCTTTAATTTTAAATTTTGTTCAAAGTACAAATGCAAAAGAGGAATGGGACAGTAAGAGTTGGAACGAAGTCTGACTCATGATTCATTTGCCCTGCTCCAGCCATATGATGGGTTGGAAGATGGGATCTTGAATCCTGACTTATTACTTTAATTACTGTGAATATGTTAATGATCCTCCCTTCCCAGCAATCTTCTCATGCTGCGTACTTGCAAGGGTTACGGGTTAAGGCATTTTTGTCAGGCCATAGAAAATTTATACATATTTTCTCTTACCCAGGATATAACTTCTAATATATTTTCAGAATCACTGTGATTCTTTAAGTAATTCTTCCCCAAACAAATGACACCTTCCCCAAGGTGACTTCTTCTCCATTATTGTTTACATAAATATATGGAACTTTAAAATGGCAGCTTGTCTACTAACAAAAATAATAATAATAATAATAATAAAGAGAAACACAAAAAGGAAAAATCTTAAGTTTTGTTTTTGGGGGCATAAAACTACACAAGCCAGCACATGTTTAAAGGCAAGCTACCTCTAGGTCTCCCAGTGTGATTAAGTACCAAGTACCCTGTTTTGTGCAAACTAGTTCACCATTAAATATCTATAGAAAGAAAGAAATATGAAAGGAGGAAAAAAGGAAGGAGAGGAGAAAGGAGAGAATATTTGATCTATAGACAAAGATGGGGAAATAACCAGTATAATTGAAAGCTAACCATGTGTTGGACATTTGACTTATAATCTTATTTTGTCCTAACAAATAGAAATTTTATCTGTACTTAGCTGTTGAAGGAAATGAAGCTCAAAGTTATATACAGTTAAGGGACTGTGGAGAGTGATTCAAACTGTTACCTCTACACAATGTTCCCTGTCTTCACGACCATATTTTGCTTGGATTCCTCAAACAGCTTCCTAAGACGTCTCCTCAAGGCCCATACCATCTAATGGTCACCACTCAGCAACTGGAACCTTGAAACAATGTAGATCAGACCCATCAGCATCCCGATTCAGTTATTTTGGAGGCTTCCCTCTGGAGTTAGGATTAAGGGCCAACGTCTTCTCCAGGTATGCAAAGACCTACCTGACCATTCCCTGTATCTCCAACGACTGACCTGACCATTCCCTGTATCTCCAACGACTGACCTGACCATTCCCTGTATCTCCAACGACTGACCTGACCATTCCCTGTATCTCCAACGACTGACCTGACCATTCCCTGTATCTCCAACGACTGACCTGACCATTCCCTGTATCTCCAACGACTGGCTCTTACCCCAGTTCACCCCCCTCCAGCCACACCTCTTCCTTCTGTTCCGAGAAGACAAAGCATGAACCCAGCTTTGGGTCTGTCACCTTGCTATGCCCCCTATGCTCCTTCCCCTAGATCAGAGAATGGCAAATCATGGCCTGTGGGCCAAATTCAACTCCTCTACCTCTGCCTGTTTAATAAAGTTTTATTGGCACACCCCACACCCATACTCTTACCTACTGCTGCACTTAGACTATAATGGCAGAGTTGAAGAGTTAAGACAGACTACACAGGTTGTGAAGACTAAAACACTTACTATCTGATCTTTTTCGGGAAAATAACATGCCAAATCCCTGCCCTCTACTATGGCCTACTTGGTTCTATCTGGTCACTCAGGTGAGGTTTCTGTCTCAAATGTCACTTCCAAAGAATGGCCTTTCCTGATGGCCCACTCAGTGTAAGGCAGCTCCTTGCCACAGACCCTGTCATTGTATTTTGTCCTTACAACACTCCTTTTACTCATGTATTCCTTGTTTCTTAACTAGCTCCTCTCTTTAGAATACACATTCCAGCACAACTGTGACATTCCAAGTCTTGCTTACAACATTTGCTAGTTATCAGCATAGAAGTCTCTGATGAATATTTGTGGTGAATGAACAAATGAGGGAACTCTTGGTTTTGATTATTTCAGAACTCAATATTTTCCACTATCATATATTTTCTGAGAAGAAAAGCATGGTCTGGCCATAGGAAAGAACAATGTATAATTAAGCATGGATTGCTCAGTTCCGCAGATCTATTTCAGACTCAGTAGAGACAGACATCACACCGCCCTCAGGAAAACCGTCAAGTCTACGAAATGCAGAGTACACTCTAACTTAATTGGCAGTGCCATACCATGGACCTATCTGCAATAACCAGGCAAAAACATCTGGAAGGTTTCCATGGGGAGAGAAGCTTGTTCCGTGAGAGTCCTAGAAAACACTTTAAAGTAAGCAGTTTGTCTTTTGAGCTCAGCAACTTTGTTTTTCTCCTTACAGCACCTCCTCCCTTCCAGTGATGCAAGCTCCGTCCTCCTGCTGATTAATCCTCGTGCATCCAAGACCCAGTTCCCAGCCCATAAGCAAGACAGCCACCGTGCTCCCAACATTCTTTTCAATTTTTCTTACTTGGAGGCCCATTCAAGACTTTCTTCCGCTACTCAAAGTTGATAGTAATACACTGATCAGGTAAATAAGGAGCTGGGAGTAAGTCAGCTCATGTGTTCACCTTCCTGAGTAGGCCTGTTATCCTAGAAAGCCATTGTCTCACTTTCATTTAGAAGATCAATAGGACAAGGTGTTTCAAGGCTTTAGTAAGCCAACTTCCTAACTTTACCTCCAGGGTGTCTCTGAATGTGTATCAAACAATTCTGCTTGGAATCCAAATGGCTCTAACTGGGACATCTGCAATCAGTGTACAAATCTGTTAAGTGAGGGTACAGGATTGCCAATCTCCAAGCCCCTTAGTTCACTATGCTTCCCTATGCTTCTAGGACACCCATCAGAGAGTTTGGGGCAGTGAAGAAGCATGTGGAGCACTGACATGGAGTCACACCACTGGGAGTCCAGGGTTGCACGGTTTGTGAAAAACGCCTTCATTTCTCACAGCCTCGGTTGCCTGGGAAAATACGGCATAACGACACCCGCCCCTTGTGTGGTTATGAGAATCAGAACATGCCAACAGCATATCAAAGACCTGCTGCTGCCTTGTGCTAATAAATGGAAACTATTTTCATTATTATCGTTCTAGTAGGCTCTAGCTCGGCCAATTTATAAAGACCTTGATTATATGAAATTTTGATTATGATTATGAAATTTTTATCTTAGGAGGTGAGACACACTAGAATTTCTGAGAACTAGCAAAACCGAGGAGGGCTGACCATGAGCCAACAAGGACTAGGTCACAGACCAGAGTTCAGGGGGCTGACAGAACACAGCCCCCACAAGTGACCTATTTTTGACCTTAATCAAGAAGCCGGTTCTCAGAGAAAAAGTATTAATGACCCCAGGGAGAGTTTAAGTTAGAAAGAGGAGCCAGCCTTTGTCCCCGAACTGACAGACAACTCCTGATAATGTAACAACCGGTCTGGTCTGACCCGAACGAAGATTTACAAAGCCGGGCACAAGCCGCAGGAGGCTTTGCCGGCCCAGACGTGGCTACAGAAAGGCGATCGTACACTAAGGAGACTTGGGACTTGGTAAAGCTCCTTATTATATTTACCAAATTTCTTAACATTGAAAACCTTTACTTTTTAAACTTATCCAATTTATTCTGTGTAATGAAATGAAGAAAATCATATTCCCCAAAATTCCTCTTAGGGAGACGTTGTATTTATTCAAAAGAAATTACTTTCTTTGGAGTATGAGGCCCTAAGGAAATGCTCGAGTAACACAATACAGCAATTAAATTGTTCCGCCTAATAAAAGGATGAGAAACTCTAACCAGGGAGAGTCCTGGGGAGGGAGAAAGGGCAGGAGGCAGGAAGATGGGGAGGAGTGGGTGCCAGGGCGGGAGGGAGAGAGAACCCCTACTGACTGGCAGAGAAGGGACTCAAGAAAAGATGAAAAAGGCCTAACAGGGAGCAGGAGCGGAGTGGGTGGGGGCAGGGGGAGGGGGTGTTCGTTTACTGTGAGTGTGCAATTCAAAGCCCTCCCTCCGGCTTCCCTAAGAGATCTGCAAGATTGTCATCTGGGCTGCTCCCTGTGCTTCTGGGCATTGTTTCGTGGGCTGGAAGCTGCACTGAGCTCTGTGTTCAAGGTTGTCCAGAGAGAACAAGACATTCCAGGGAATAACTCGGAGCACAGTGGGAATGGGGGAGAAAGAGCTCATATCCGAGGCAGACACAGTTCTATTTCTTAGTAGCGTCTCGTAGCATTTTTAATGAGGTTTTTAAAAATTACCTCATCCACACTGTTGGGTGGAAAATTAAGACCAGAGAGACAGAACTTCAGTGTGGTAGGAAGGCCCTCCCTCAGGGTGGGGGACACACACACACACACACACACACACACACACACACACTCAGAAGACCAAGTTCAGGAAATGAGTTTGCTGTCTGCCCCCTCCCAGCAGAACACCCCTGCAGGGCCCTGCCCAGCTCACTCTGAGAACGGTAGATGTTCTTCATCTGAGCCACTGCTGTCCAAAAGAAATATGTGAGCCACATACGTAATTTTAATTTTTCTAATAGCCAAATTAAAAAGTGTAAAAATAAAGACTTAATAATGATATCTTTTATTTAATCCAATCTCCCTAAAATATTACCATGTCACCATATAGTCAGCACAGACATTATTAATGAGGTATTCTACATTTTTTGTGCTAAGTCTTTGGAATCTACTGTGTATTTTATACTCGCAACACAGCCCAATCTGGACTGGCGCTATTTCAGGTGCTCAGCCACACGTGGATGGAGGCCAGTGTCTGGGGCAGCATGGACTTCAGGAGCGAGTCCCACAGGGTTATAATCAGACAAGCAGAGAGATTTCCCAGCGAGATCCATGGACAAAATGACCTGTTAGTCCACGTGTAGAACATGAATCGTATGCCACTTGACTATGGGAAACTTATCCTTAAATCATGAATATGTGCTTTAAGCAAGCAGACTCAACAATTATAGAGAACTAACACATGAAGGTGCTGAAACAGGTACTTCTGGAGATGGAAATGGCAGACGTGTGCCCAACATCCTCTTCCTCCTCCTTCTACTCTGCCTCTGTGAGGGACAGGATAGAAAGCGACTGCATTTCCTAGACTTTGAAAGGATTTCTCAACGTGAATTATATTCAGCCGGTCAGATACACACGTGTGAGGTCTGGAGCCTGGATGTGAAGCCAGCGTCGGCTGCCTGCCAGTTTCATCCTTCTGTCCTGCCCAGGGGCGGATCTTTCAGCAGAATGAGAGAGGTGTCGGTGGCCAGTCTCTCCCTGTGGACACGGAGGAGCAGGTTCTTGGACACCCATGCTGCTGGGCCCCATCTGAGCAGATACATGGGCCTGGAGAGGCTCTGGCAATAGTGACAGCACTTTGTACTTGTGTGGATGTGGATTTTTGAAAGTTGTGGATTCCCAGTGATGGCCACAATTGTATAGGTTCTGGAGTGATCAGTCCTGATTATCAACAAAACGGGAGCTTCCTTGAGGACTCCATTCTGCAGTGCGAATGCAGAATTATTCCTTAATGTTATGCTACATTCTACTCTTTTCTCCCAATGATTCCATGAAGTCACTCCCACAGACCACCACACCAACCCCTCATCTCAGGGGTATCATGCTGATTGGGTGGGGTGAGTTCAAGGCCGCTCATACATATGGCAAGGCCCGGTAAGACACATGGATTTCAGAGTGAGAAACTCTGAACACTGAGAAATTTGCCACTTTGGTTTAGCAGTCTGGTGGTCAGAGGTTTGCTAGAACATCCCCTCTAAAGTAAACAACAAGCTGCTGTATCTTTTAACCCTTACCACGAAGGAGGAAGCACTGACAGCTGCTATGCCCCTTCAGGTTCTGAAGGCAATACTTACCCAAGCTCAATGTTCTGGTCCTTCATATGACATGAGAAGCTTCCAACTCCATGCAAGTCTTAGACAAGGACAGAGCTCTGCGGCAGATCCAGGTTGGGCACGTCAGTCCTGTCGTGGGGGCCACAGACACTGGCAGACCTCACCGTATTGTATGGGTCAGTGGTAGGAAAAAATGCGGTACACAGTTTACAGCGAATGCCAGGGGAAAGATCACCGCACAGATCTCAGGTTCCAGAGCGAGGTCATACCATCTAGAGCAGAGAATTACACATTTTTGGAAAAACCAGCTCCTGGCATGCTACTGAGCTCTAACAGAGAAAAAATGTTTGACACCAAGTGACCGTGCCTCTAGAAATATCCTTCATATGTTGTCCCTTGTCCTCTTTGACCCTCAAAGTCAAAAAGGCAAGTAGGCCCAGTAATAATCCATTATAAGATCCATCTGGGATGGAGGACAAGCAGAACCACAAGGCACAAGCAAGCTGCAGAAGCATGTAGCCTAGATCCCAATGTCACCATGGTCACCTCAGTATCTGACTCCCATCACTCAACAGGGTGGTTCTGTGTGTGCTGGGAGGAAGGGGGGGAAGTTCTGTACAGCCAACCAAAAGAGGAAGAAAAATCTCAAGCTTGGTTTATGGATGGGTTGGCTCAATATGTGGGTGCAAGTCAAAAATACGTGGTGACTGCACCACAGACCATCGGTCAAGAGTGGATCTCAAAAACCATGAAGAAGGAAAACTTTCCCAATCAGTGGACCCTTAAATGGTGTGCATGGTCACTGACTGTGCTAAAAGCAAAAGGTCCTAACTTTAGAATATAGATGGCTTCATGAGCATAGCAAATAGCCTGACTGGCTGCTCAGGTACTTGAAAGAAAAAGGTTAGAGAGAAAAGTCTGGGGTAGAGCCACGTGGACAGATGCATGGAAGTGGGCATGAAGCATGAAGATCTCTGTATCACACATTTATGCCCACCAGGAAGCAACAGCCACTAAACCACCAAGTAGACAAAATGACTCAACTGATTGACATTGGCCTAATTCTGTCAGCAGCTGCGGTAAGCCCTGGCTTGATGGGCACAGCCACACCTACCATGGAGGCTGATGCAGGAGTTACAAGGAGCCCAACTCCACGCACTTGCACTTACCAGGCCTTCTAGAACTACTGCCCACCTCGGATTATCCAACTGCCAGTAGTACAGACCCACAGTGAGCCCCCAGTATGGCACCTTCAAAGAGAAATCATCTCTCTAGTAATGACTAGATTATCGCCTAATACTAAGCTCCTTCTTTCTGGGAAGGGCCAGCAGTTATTCTCACAAGAACAGAAGCTCCTTTCATTGAAAGGGTTTGCTTTTTCAGCCCCCAGAGCCTCAACCAGAACCACTACCAGAGGCAGGCACACAGTGCTTTTACAAGAACTAGACCCACAAGCTTGGAATCCTGCTGTCTTGAACATCCAACTACAGGACCTTCCTTGCAGTGAAGCAGGGGCAGAAACAGGCCAATGACCATGGCATCCCCTAATTGTATCACATACTGTAGAATTCAGAAACAGTCTCACTGAGAGAACATGGAAATGACCTGTCAAAGGTATAGCTTTGGGAAGTGCCAGATCAGAAATACTCCATAAGGCTGTGGTGCTTTCCTCCAGAATGCAGCATGGACGGCAGGATCTGACTCCTATATGGTGCCATGTCCCCAGTAGGAAGAACACAGATGCCCAAGAGCAAGGAGTGAAAGCAGGAGAAACCCTCCTTACCATCATTCCCAGAGACACCTTGAGAGAAGGTGTGCTCCCCATCTGCTTTATTCTGAGCTGTGAAGGACTGGAAGGTCCTGGTCCTCGAGAAGGGCACATTCTGCAGAGATGTGGCAAGGGCACCAGGATGGAATGTATGTGGAACAAGGTGCCCCTTGGAACTCCCCTGTCTGACTGTGGTCACAAATGGACGAGGGTATGAACCCAAATTGGGAAGGATGTGATCAGCAGGAACTCTCCAGGACACTTCGGGTGTGGAGCTTCAGTGACACTGCAAGCCAACCACTGAGACCTTTTGGGAGGATAGTGGGGAATGAGGGGAACTTAGAAGTGAGAACAGAAGGAAAAAATTCCTTGTATCAGTTGTGGCCCCAACGGCCACTGCGATGACAAAGGCTGCCTTTTTCCTCACCCTCCACCCCGTAAGGTTTCCCTTCAGAAGAGGCTCCACGGAAGCCTGGACGAGCTGACTGCTGAAAGTACGAGGAGAATGGATTGGCTCAGGGATAAAGGGAGGATGGGGGCAAGCATGGAGACACGCTGCTTGGATTCCCCTTTCTAGAAAGGATGTGTTACCCATGTGTAAAATCCGCTTGGGCTTTTAAGTCAAGGTCACACACCTGGGGGTCCCCCAGACTAACAAGTAGCAAGACTGTAGCACAATAGCCTGGCCACTCCCACCAAGCGATCCCTTGGACTGATGGACACTTTGCCAAACATACACTTGTGGTCTAATGAACACCCCTTCCTTGCTCTTGCTTTCCCCTCACTTTTCCACAGGTGTTTCCCTACCATAAACCTTTGCCCAGCTCAGGTTCTGTTTCCGGGACGACCCAGCTAAAACAAAGTGTTACTTTTTTCACGAGATTTACTTCTTGATACAGAGAAACCGAATAAAAAATATGTTAAACACAATTTCCAATGAAATAATATAGGGAAAAGGACTGTGAGTAATAGAGAGGTTGTTAATGGGCTGGGCCTTTCAGCAATCTCCGAAGACAACGCACGTGAGTAGAGACCTGAATAAAGCAGAGATGCGGGAAATGAACATGTAAAGATTGAGTCATTTTCCCCCACATTCACCAGCACGGAGCACTTTCCAATCAACCTTCACTCTATCTGCTGTGTTCTTACCTCATGACCAGGTAATCTACATCATTACAGAATCATTATATCATACAATCATTGTATTATTATACCAATCTTATCAAGACATTTTGACATGGATTCCTCCAAATCTCTTAACCCAAATCTATCTAAATTCTCCCTTTCTTTGCCTGTGACCCTCTCTCTGGGGAAGCGTATGTTCTCATGGCCAACACTAATCTCTCCATTTGTAACTGCAGACAAGCAATGTAGTGGTGTTCTCAACTGCCAAGAAAAAATTATGCATTTCTGCCTCCAGGGAACACTGCCATTTTCACAGACTACGAATCAGAAACTGCTGATGCTTCATAAAATAAGACTAATGAATCTCAGTGCCACATTGAAAAAGGACATGTTCAGTAAAGTGTTCGTTAATTCATCACTTAGTGAGCACCTGCTAATGGGTCTGGTTCTAGCCGTGATAATAGAAAAGATAGCCAGCACCCCAAATCTTCGACCAGCTGTCTCCTGCTATAGATTGTTAATAGGGCATTCTAAGAATTCTTAATAGAGCTCATTCTTATAGATTCCTAATAGGGTATATTTTGTATGGAATACACTCTAGGAAAATGCATACTTGTCCCCCAATAAAGCACAGTGCCCTATTTTTGCTGACTTAGGCCAGCTCACATGTGCTGCTCACCATACCCCACAGCCAGTCTAACTTGAAAAGTCTTAAAATGACCTCTTGGCTTTTTCTACTAAGTCTACTCCAGGAATTAGACCCAAAGATTTCAAAAGAATAGTAAAATGAGGGAAAGATAGAACTTACGAGTAGGAACCTAGCTTCCTAAGGCCCAGAGTACAGTGACCCAAGAAGTGTCCTCCAGGCTTCCCTCTGTGCCCATTCTAGCACTGGTGGCTTTTCCTGGATCAGAGATGCTCCAAAGCAGAAGTTACTGGTTACTCCAGCCCCAATTGCAGTAAGAGTAGCATCAATAATCCCAAGTGACAAGGCTCTTGACAGACAGATTTAACATCTTTGATCCACCTGGTGAAGAAGAGAAACCTGCTTCTCCCCAATACACACACTAAACCAGAGATTCCCAAGAAACTGAAGAACTTTTGCTTTATTCTAGGGTTGATAGTCACTTCTGTTGTTGAGTGCTCATCCTGCTTTTCAAGACCTGTCAAAAATAACCACATAAGTCACTGAGAAACCAATCTACAAAGAGGCCCAACATTTTCTACATAGGAGGATGGGGGTCCAGTTGACATCCTCACCACTGCGGTCTGAAAACTCCGAAGAGTTGTCTCCATGGACAGACATCACCCACTCAGACCTTGCCACTCGAGTTTCATCCCCTCTCCTGCAGCTTCATTCCTACTTCCCAAATTGGGATTTCCTGCCATTGTAGGAACAATGGAGACTTCAAGAGCCATGGTGATGGATTTATAGAAAATCTTTACCCACTTCACAACTGGTTGAATCATTATTTCTCATTTTTTTTTTAAATCAAGTCTTCTACTTGTCCAGAATGCAAACCCAGCACTGCTAACTTTTTATTTATTTATTTATTTTATATTAACATATAATGTATTATTTGCCCCAGGGGTACAGGTCTGTGAATCGTCAGGCTTACACTCTTCACAGCACTCATCACTTCATATACCCCCCCCCACTGTCCATAACCCAACCACCCTCTCTATATGCCCCTCAGCAACCCTCAGTTTGTGAGATTAAGAGTCTCTTATTGTTTGTCTTCCTCCTGATCCCATCTTTTTTCACTTTTTCCTTCCCTACTTCCAAACCCCCACTCTGCCTCTCAAATTCCTCATATAAGGGAGATCATATGATAATTGTTTTTCTCTGATTGACTTATTTTGCTCAGCATAATACCCTCTAGTTCCATCCATGTCATTGCAAATGGCAAGATTTCATTTCTTTTGATGGCTGCATAGTATTCCATTGTATATATACATACACCACATCTTCTTTATCCATTCATCTGTTGATGGACATCTAGGTTTTTTGCTCTTGTGGACATTGCTGCTGTAAATATTCAGGTGCATGTGCCCCTTTGGATCACTACATTTGTATCTTTAGGGTAAATACCCAATAGTGTGATTGCTGGGTTGTAGGGTGGCTCTATTTTCAACTTTTTGAGGAAACTCCATGCTGTTTTCCAGAGTGGCTGCACCAGCTTGCATTCCCACAACAGTGTTGGAGCATTCCCCTTTCTTCACAACCTCTCCAACATCTGTCGTTTCCTGACTTGTTAATTTTAGCCATTCTGACTGGTGTGAGGTAGTATCTCATTGTGGTTTTGATTTGTATTTCTCTGATTCCCAGTGATGTGGAGCACTTTTTCAAGTGCCTGTTGGCCATTTGGATGTCTTCTTTGCAGAAATGTCTGTTCATGTCCTCTGCCCATTTCTTGATTGGATTATTTGGTTTTTGGGTGTTGAGTTTGATAAGTTATTTATATATTTTGAATACTAGCCCTTTAGCTGATATGTCACTTGTGATATCTTCTCCCATTCTGTCAGTTGTCTTGTGGTTTTGTTGACTGTTTCCTTTGCTGCAGCACATTAACTTTAAAGCCACATCAGGGAATCCTTTGCAATGTGTTCTTAGGCACAATGTCTGCTCTGATCCTTAAACACCTATGACATGAGAACTGTTTTAGGAAAACTGCCTTCAGCCCCAATCTGGATGGCCTGACTCTCAGAACCCATCTTTGTACCATATGACCCCATCTCTGGTCAAAAACTGGTTGAATCAGGAGCGATCCCAATGGGATAAGTCTTATTCCCTCCCTTAGGAATCTGGAACTGGAACAGAAAGAGAAATGTGCAGAAGTGGGGAGAGAAGAAAGAATAAACAGTGAGGAAAGATGAAAAGCAGTGGTCCATGGGGAAAGAACATTAAGTTGGAGAGCTTTGGTCAGAGAAACAGGTCTCTGAGGAAAAAGAACTACATAGTTTATAGAGAGAAGTAGGCCCCAAAATGAGACATCATGCTGAAACTTCAGGGCCATGACCTAAAACTTCTTCTCAAGATCTGGCTACATTCTTGTCCCTGAGCTTTATGGGATATTTCTATAACTTGCAGTGATTTTCTTTTTCCTTAAGCTTGGCCTGATTTCTAGATTTGCAACCACCATAAAAAAAGGTAAAATTCAAAATGATTAAATTTATCCAAGATCACATGGTGGGATAATGGATAAAAAATTCAAAATCAAAGTCCAACCCCCTGACTTCCAATCAATTAATTATGAAGAGGTGTTCTACCCTAGAGACAGCTACTTCGATCAAGAGATAATGAGTATGGAAAGTTTTGTACATTAAATTCAGAACAACACAAAAAATGAAAAAGCCAAGATAATTGTAAGTTGAATTGTGTCCTCCAAGAAGATATGTCTGCCAAGAACGTGTACCTGCGTCCTTATTCAGGACTGGGATGCTGGAGGGAGTCTTTGAAGCTATAACTAAGGATCTTGAGGCGAGACCATCCTGGGTTAGGGTAGGCCTGGATTCCAATGATAAGTGACCTTATAGCAAGGAAGCGGACAGAGAAGTTGAGGTAAGGACCGAAACAGAACATTTAGTTATGTATTTATGAGCCAACAGACACTGAGGACTGTCAGCATGCAGCCACCAAGCCCCCGGCCGCGAGGGGACAAGCATGGAATGGGACACCCTGGGAGTACCTTGACTTCTGACTTCTAGCTTTCAGAAGTGTCAAGAATAAATTTAAGTCACCAAGCTTCTCATCATTTTTTATGGCAGCCACAGAAGTTAAAACAATGACTAAAAGTGTAAATAAATAGGAAACGTGGAAAGAACTTAAGAATACATTATGATAGCCTGTGATATTTGAACTGTCATGTCCTGGTGAGAAGGGAGGTCAGCAGTCCCTGGGTCCTGTGCTAGGCACCCAGCCTCTCACACCTGCTCCATGCGCGCTGGGGATACTCACGACGTGTGAACCTGTGTTGGAGTTGCACTGTTGAGGTCCAGGTCACACAAGAGCAACTAATCTAAACCTTTTTATTTTTATTTATTTATTTGGTAAAGGATTGAGGATTTTTTTTTCTCTTCTCTTTTCTGTTAAGGCTTTATCAGGAAAAAAAGAAGATATCTTTTTCCTTCCTCATTAACACCAACCTACACACTCTCTGCCCCTCCACCACCTCCATCACTCCAACACAGAAACGGGGAGTTGTTTCTCACTCTAGAAGCTCTGTGAGGCAGGACAGAGGTAAACACTGTTTTCTGTATCATTCTCAGAACTAGAAATCTTTGTGTTTCAGAAATGGGGTCCACCAGGGCAATTAGGATGGTGTTTACACAAGTGGGAATGATGGATGTCATGGCTTGAAGGAGAGGAGTGGGTGGCACAGATCCAGGGGGGCTGACTTCTCTAAAGCCCGAGAGGATTTGGTGGGCTGAAAGGGCTTGATGTCATGGAAATCTGCAGGCTCCTCATGCACAGCACCCCATAAATAGAAAGATCTCAGAGGGAAAAAACAGTTGTACGAATACCCATGGAGACTAAACTCTATGAAAAGAGCCAGCTTCATATTTTGAAATTAGAATATCTAAGGGCATCTTTTATTTGTTGCTTGAGAAAAAGCAGGTCAGGGGACGTGAAGGGTATTCCCCCCCACCACCACTTTCTCTCACATAAAAAAAAAAAAACACACACACACAAAAACCTAGTGATTTACAGAGTAATGTGTTAGATTAACATATGGTTGATTAGCTCACTTGCAATTTTAATGAAAAATTCCGTTTTCTGCAACATAATGTATAATGTATTTTTATACAGAAAATGGAGACAGGTCTTATATGCTCCTCAGTTGATGGTTACATCTCAAGAGGAACTTAAATAACTCACACAAGTTAGGTATTTAATGAAAGAATATTCTAGGAGGATTTTGTGACAAATAACCCCAGAAGAACCTGTGAGTACTTCAGGAAGCTTAACAGAACCAGACAGAGAACCTCTATACAGGTAAGTTCCCTCTTTCAGTGCTCTATGCTCACAAAGTTGCTGGACCATGAAAGTTCTGCAACCTCTTCTCATTGACCTTCTTAAGAAATGACCAATTCTGTCAAAAATGCAGACCACCTGACACAAGAGGGATCTTTCTTATTGGAGGGTTTTCATGGTTACATTAAAAATAATTTTTGAGGGGTGCCTGGGTGGCTCAGTGGGTTAAGCCACTGCCTTCAGCTCAGGTCATGATCTCAGAGTCCTAGGATCGAGCCCCGCATCGGGCTCTCTGCTCAGCGGGGAGCCTGCTTCCCTCTCTCTCTGCCTGCCTCTCTGCCTGCTTGTGATCGCTCTCTCTGTCAAATAAATAAATAAAATCTTTTAAAAATAAATAATAAATAAATTAAAAGTGAATAATTTTTGATAATGGCTAAGTGAAATATTTTAAGATTATAATCTTTATCTATAATCCTAATCATGACCCTCCACGGCCAAGCTTGCACAGAAAGGAATGAGCTTCAAATGGACTCCCAGATGTAGGCATGAAACTTCCTCCTCACTGTCCATGGGTCTCTGAACTGCCTCAGAAACGGAGCCCCAGCCCAGTTCAGCAGAGGGAAGGGATTCACCAGTGCAACTTCTCATGGGATCTGATGAATGGGAATTTCTGACAAACGTCATTTGACTTAGAAATGCAACACTTATTGTTCCTAAATACTTGTGAAGTGATTCAAATCTATCACTTTTCATATGAAATGTCTATGCTCAAGATACTCAGATGTTTGTTACTCAAATAGGATCATGTGAGTAAAGTTGAATAATGTTGACTAAAAACTCATCTTTCATCTTTTGTAATGAGTATATTTAAGAAAATGTGATCTATTCTTAGTACCTAAGTTCTCTTTTCTTTAGTACCTCGGATCTAAGAGCATAGGTGGAATCCATTCTTTCCCAGTCACCAAATTTGGAAAAGCTACACCACTGGGACCCAAACGAATCATAAGAGGAAGAATCTTCACCCTCATACCTTCTACACATGACCTACTCCCCAATACTACCAGAGCAGCTTGTCCTTTGTGTTGAGGTAGAAGTACTGGTCACTCTCTGATCTCCAACTAAGTCCTTCTGGGCCTTGAGCATAAGTGAAAAGTTTTCCTGCTGATTCTCTTTCTGCTTGTGGAGAACACAAGCCTGCAGAACCCCCATGCTGGCGCTTCCTGCCTGTGCTCTCTGCTGCTCCCCCAGTTCCCAACAAGCCTCAGTCAACACTAGGGAACAGGCTCTCAAGGGATCCAGGATACCCACCTCTACCCCAATTCCCAGCTCAACCATCTTGGTCAGGCTTAGAAATGCATTTACTGCATAAAATAACATTTGCCTTTAACGCAACAAAATCCCAAGTTTCTGCTGCCTAGTCCTTAAAAATATATTTATTGAGCACCTATTGATCTGTTAGTAAAATAAATTTATGTGCATATTTTGTTATTGGCAATGAGCAAAATGCCCAAAGCCCCTGCTGTTTGTTTGGTTGTTTTTTTTTTTTTTTTTCCTAGGTGGTAACAAATGATCCAGAAATAAATCTATAATCCAGGAGATGATAAATGCTATGGGAAAAAAAAGCAGTCAAGGGGGCTGGGGTACTAGGGTAGGTGGGGGGTCCTATTTTATAAGGGGTAGCTCAAAAAGGTATTATGAATAGATATTTACAGCAGAAACTTGGGAGTAAGGAAGCCAATAGGCAACTTTCTGGGGGAAAGAATATTCCAGACGGAAGAGAATGCTTCCAGAGACCTTGCGGCAGAACTGTGCTGGGTGTGTTGGAGGAATGGCAACATGGATGAGATGTTGTTACTTCAAGGAGTGCAGCAGCAAACACGCTGCAGCAGTGGCTCTTGGACATGGCCACACCTTGGAACCAGCCTGGGCAGGTTAGAAACAAGCAAGCTGAGGCCTCGGTCCACCCCCTGGGACTGGGACTTAATTGGTCTGGGAGCATGGCCTGACATCAGGATTTTTTTTTTTTTTCCCAACACTTGCCCAAGAAATTCTCATGAACAGGGAGGTTTGCACCATGAAAATGCGGTAAGGTTGCCTTGCTGCCTCTCAGCCCACATAAATAGTCAGAAACAGATTAGTCAGAGTGGTTGTGGTCTTCTCCAACCAGTTCTATTGCCTATAGTAGGTGCAAATAGATGGAAAGTGAATTGATCTTGGTTTGGAGGCTTACCGAGTGAGTACAATGAAGAAACAAGAGCATTGAGACTATGTGAGAGACTGGTTATCGTGAGAGACCAGGGAATCTAAGCAGAGGAAGAAGTTAGGACCAGAGAGGAAGGAGGAAGATTGTGATCAACCAACCTTTGCCCTGCTCCCAATTACAAAGTGTGGAGTTTTCCACACCACCAAGCAAGTTTCTGACACAGCTGGGGCCCCTACAAGTCCATGCTGACACTGGCTACCCATAGGGGAGACGCTTAGTTCCACACAACTGCCACACACCACTCTTCAGACGCCAGTGGCAAGTCCAGGTGGTCACCTGTGCCTCTGACCAGACTAGCTAAAATAAGAGGTCCCACCACCTATCCCTCAGGTTTGACTAGTTTGCTAGAGTGGATCACAGAACTCAAGAAGACAGCTTATTTATAGGGAAGAGCCAGATGGAAGAGATGCACAGGGCCAGGTGTGGGGGAAGGGTGCTGAGCTTTCATGCCCCCTCCAGACATGCCACTCTCCCCAAACTTCCACGTGTTCACCAACCTGGAAGCTCTCAGAATCCTGTCCTTTTGGGTTTTTAATGGAAGCTTCTTTACATAGGCATGGTTGATTAAATTGTTAGTCATTGGTAATTAATTCAACTTCCAGTCCCCCTCCCCTCCACAGAGGTCAGGGTTGGGGCTGAAAGTTCCAACCCTATAATTGCATTATTGGCCCTGCTGGCAACCAGCCCCCATCTTTAGGTGCTTTCCACAAGTCACCTCATTAACAAGACACCCTCACAGTTCTCATTACAGGAAATCCCAAGAGTTGTAGGAGCTCTATGCCAGGAACAGGACTAAAACCAAATGCATTTTTTTTTTCTTTAGAGAGGGAGTGGATAGGGAGAGAGGAAGAGAATCTTAAGGAGGTTCCATGCCCAGCACAGATTCTGATGCAGGGTGCAAACTCATGACTCTGAGATCACGACCAGACCCAAAATCAAGAGTCAGATGCTCAACCAACTGAGCCACCCAGATGCCCCATAAATACATATTTCTTATAACCACAGTATCACAGAACCCAAGTCGTATTTGGGCTGAAGATCTGTTCCTTTTGGTGCTAGAGGGACACGTGGAAAGAGAGGCAGTTCTGGTTTTAGAGATTACACAGGAGATAGAGTTCTTAGTAATGGAAAGATCTAATATATGATCACCGAAGTAGGGGATCAAGGTATAGTGGAAAAAATCTTTGGGGGCCAAAACAAAAACTGAGGAGCCAGAGTTTTGGAAAGCTAGTCTATGTACGGTTACCAAAATCACCATGGACTACAGCAGAAGAGAAAATAATCTATGAGATAAAAACATTCAAGGAATGGAAAAGAGTAACCAGGGATATCTCTGAAGTATGACAACAAAGAGGAGTCCAGACAGTGGAGTCTGGTATCAGGAGCAACAAAGCTACAAGGATTTTAAGGAAGGTAGAGGGAGGTGGACTGAAAGCAGGAGTGAGGAGCAAAGGGCTATCACCATGCCTGGACCCGGTCATACCAAGGAAGGAGGAGAGGAAACACCTGCCGCAGGATAAGACCACAGACGCTACACCTGCCCAGGAGCCAGGTTTTAGCATGAGCAAAAAGGTAAAGGAAACCTTCCAGAGAAGAATTAAAGATATTGGGGATGTTGTCACTGATGGGTCAGGATTCTCCCATGGGAAAGCCTGGGCATCGAGGGGGTGGGAGAGCAAATTCTGTTGTGAACGGAAACCTGAGTCATGAGTGTGGATCTGGTGAACTTAGCATGTTCTGACGTGCATGGAGCCCGTCAAACAATTCCTGGTATATAGTAGTTTCTGTGTAAATGTCAGTTATTAACAGTATGGTGACTCGTGGGAACAAGTAGAATGTACAAGAGTGATGGCACATCATTTCTGAGACATGGTCATCAAAGGCGCTGTGTCCTTCTCCTTGTCCTCTTCTTGGATCAGTAGCTCTGGTCAAAACCAGCTGCCACATCCCGGAGACACTAAGGAGCCCTATGTCAAAGCACACATGGGGGAAATTGAGACCTTTCTCCAAGCGCCAGCTGTGTGAGTCAGCCAACATGGAACAGATCCTCCAGGACTGGCCAGAACTTTGACCTCATGAGACACCGAGCCAGAACCGCACAGTGAAGCCACTCCCATCATCCTGAGCCACAGAAACCATGAGACAGTTTGTCCATCTTAAGTGGATTAAAGTTTTAGGGTTTTGCATTATAGGGTTTGCACAGCTAATATGTTAGACGAGACTTACTAATTTTTGAGAGTAAATCTTCCAAATCCCCTTCTTCTCTTTTTGGATCTGACACGTTACCCCCCACACCCTTCCTAAACTGGATGCACACCAATTTAAAAACAGAATGGAGAGAAGGTGTGAGGAGAGAGCTCTCCTTTCACTCATTCACTGAGCTTTGACCACCAGACATCTCAGACTGGGAAGCTGTGCACCAAATTGTCCAGGGGTCGTCTTTTGTTGCCTTTGTTTTATTTCTATTACAATCTGTTGGATTCTCCTTCCAAGCTTGTCCTACTTGCTGTAACAGTAAACTGCCAATGTAACAAGAGAAAGGTAACAATCTTCCCTCCCTCCCTCATTCCTGAAACAGTCAATGTTCAGGGCTTGTTTGGTACCCTTTACTGTCCCCGGCCATGTTCATGGACCTACACAAAGATATATATTTTTATTTTTACCCATCTTATGCCACATGCATTACTCAATATGCATTTTCTCACTTAAAATATAAGTGCCATTTCGTATAAACACACACAGATGTAGCTATTGTTCTGCACAGATGCACAATATTCCCGAGTAAGGGACTCTACACTCTTCAACTATTCTATTGATTAAAACCATTCAAGATTAAAATGTAGTAGAATAACCATCTTTTCAAGTATATTTTTAACCTACTGAGACCTATATATTTAGACCTCATTTCTCAGTGATTTATGAGTCAGTGGTTAATTTTTTTTTTTTTTTCCGGCTTTCCAGCCTAGTTGTTGAAACGTTTGTAGCCTTTCACAGTTGTGCCAATAGTACGCACCAAGCCATTTCTCCATCCTCTTGACGGGAGCTACAAAGTTCTGCAGCCTGTGGTGAATGGCACCTTCTCTTGACTTGCATGTCCACAGTATTCCCTGGACACCTTCTCCTAGGTTTCGGGACACTGGCTATTCTTTTTGTTTTCATGAGATTTTCTGAAGGAGATAAGGTGGGTTTTTTGTTTCTGCATTTTTAAATTAATAGGCTTTAGCTTTGAGAGTAGTTTTAGGTTCACAGCAAAGTTAAGCTGACAAAAAAAAGTTCCTACATCCCCTGCTCCCAGCCCCCAACAGCCTCCCTCCTCCACCACCAGCATCTGTTCTAATCCATGAACCAACACGGATAAATCATTATCAGCTAAAGGCAATAGTTTAGAGTTCTATGTTGTACACAAAATTCTCACGAATTTTTAATATGATCTACCATTATCATGAATCCTACAAAATAGTTTCACTGCCCTAAGTAAAATCACCTGTAAAATCACTTACTGGTCTCTCCTCATAATCCTTGGCAGGGTGGGGAGGGGAGTGGGGACACTGAAGTCCCCCAACAGTTTTAAAGGAAAGGTACTTTCTGAAATAGGTGCATGTGAAAAAGGTCTCAGGCTGAGTTTCCCAATTCAATGCCATGGGCTGGACTCCATGTTCTGGTGGGCCTGCAGGCAGGGCCTCAGGGTCAGACAGCCTCACTTGGAGCTCTGCGATCAGGCAGGGCCAATGGCTGTCCTCCCCTGTTGGACAAGGCTGCTGGCTAGATTCTCTGTTCAGTCAGGGGCTCCGGGGGCAGCTTGTGGCTGGGTAAGGCTGGAGACCATTCCCCATAGCTGGGCAGGTCATTGAATTCCCTGGTTAGGTGGGGACATGGGTTATTCGGCACCCTAAGTGGGTTCACCATCTGGACTCCGTCCCTGGGTGAGGTCACAACTGTGTTCAGAAATCAGGCAGGGCTCCTAGACTGGGTTCCTAAGCTGTCCAGGTTCACAGTTTAGGCTACCTGGTAAAGCAGGGTCAGAGGCTACACTCAACCACTGTACAGGGCTGCTGGCTTGGCTCTCTGCCTGAACATGGCTAGAAGATGGGCTCCACGGCTGCTTGTGTTCTCTGGCCTGGCTTCCTGCTCCAATGGAACTTCAGGCTCCGCACCACAGTTGAGCTACCCTGCAAATCGGCTTCCATGCCTCGGTGTTGCTTGGGACTCAAATCGGACAGAACTGCCAGCTGAGCTCTCTGGACAGACAGGGCTGCTGCCTCCACACTCCTGCACACAGAAATATAGTCACCCAAGATCTGAGCACCTGGCTGCCAGGAGCCCACAGTCCTTTCTCCAACTCTCTCTGATCCCCAGGGACTGAACCCCATCCTTCCCCAGTGATCTCCAGGAGGCAAGACCTGAGTGGGCCTCCTGGGACGCATCCTCAAGCTGTGGGAGCTAAGGGTCCATCAAGTGCTCTTTCCCATTGGAGGAGCTGCAGGCCCAGAGGCCCCCTCAGTGTGGTGCTCTACCATTGCAGCCTGGGAGAGGGATGATGCTGTCAGCAGAACCTCTCACCTTTCTATCCCTCTCATGCAGTCCCCCTTATGGGTCTGAGTTCTGGCAGTTGGGGGAGAACACTTCAGCCTCACCCCCAGATTCGGGGATCTTTGCAAGGGTGTCTTATCTACGGAGAGCTGCTAGGTGGTCTTCTTGGGAGGAGGGAGACTGAAGCTGGGAATGATTGATGTCACCATTTTGATGAGGTCACCCCCCAGGAGTTCTCAGATCAGTCAAGAGGGGCTGGAGTTGGTTCATTGCCCACTTCAAGGCCCACCACCAGGACTGAGGTCTGTGTGCATACTGGTCAGGCCTGACTCCTCCTGGGTCATACCTCCTGGGTATGGTGCTGGTGACAGAACCAAAGCCAAACAGGGCTGTAGCCAAGGTCCGAGGGGTTCGGAGATATCTGCAGATGCATAACTGGAACCACAGTCAGAACCAGTCCTGTTAGAGCCTGCCTTCTCCAAACAGCTCTCCCTGGTCTTGGGTGATACTGGGGTCCTCACAGGGTCCCACCTGGACCCCAGAGCTCCCACAGAGGCACTTCAGCATGAGGACAAATGGCAGCAGGTCAGGTCTTATTCAGCCATCTTGCAGATGTCACCCTCCCCAACAAGTGTTCTACAACTTTGACCCGATACCACGAACTGAAAAGGACAGCAATCATATTCAAAACTGACAGTACCTCAAAACCATGTTGGGTTTATGCCAGGAATGCAAGATAAGGTTGACACATTATAATCCATTTATTTCACAATTATAGAAAGGAGGAGGAAAACTATCCTCCCAATGGATACAGAAGAAGCCTTTTACAAAATTTAGCATCCAATTCTGATGGACCTCAGCAAACTTGCATCCCATAGGAAAACTGAAAACACACTGTATAGATTATGTGATGGCATTCCGGCTGCTCAAAATACATTCTGGTTTGCTCCTTAATTCCTTTTTGCTCAGGGCAGTAAAAAGCTGATTAATGAAGAGCTTAATAACTACACACAAAAGCCCTCTGTTTAGACAAAAGAAGCATTTCACAATGTCGACAAAGCATTTAAGAAATTAACAGCTTAATGGGCAACTTAAACAATGCAAAAGTAGTATTAGAAATAGAAGGAAGAGATTCTAGAAACAACGACCTTCAGATGCCAGTCATATTTGTTTCCCACTTGGTGACACAAAATACTTGACCTGAGTTCAAAGATAAACTCTTTTCAACTACCCTAGAATATTTGGACTGGAAAGGCACCTCTCACATGCACAAGACCCAGAATCTCAGAGTCAAATCCAATTATTTCCACAAGGAACAATCCTCATGGAACCCGTTGCTCACGGGAATACTGCTCCTGTCCCACGGCAGTCCTGGGAGGAGCCCTCCTTAAGGATCTCTACCACATACTCTTCCTCACCAAGGCCTTTCCATTGACCCAGATCCCACTGATGTCTCCGGAGGACCCTCAGCACTGGCACTGAGGAGCAATGAGTGGTAAAGTCACTAACCATGTTGGAGGCAATATTGTAGCCCCATTCTACAAACTGTATTCTCCAATCACAGGCCTCGCAAGAACTAAATCAGAGCCCTTGTTCCAAGTAGTAGAGGAAAGGGGCCTGACATTAAGGGAGAAGGCGCTGAAGGCTCTGTGACAAAGGACAACATTCTACAGAAGCTGCTCCAGCTACGCAACCAAGCTCACACAGCAGACAGTGGGTTCTCTGGAGAATAAAAACCCCTCCTTATGGTTGTCCATGAAGAAGCAGAAAAATATTTACACAATAAAATAGCAGGTAGGAAAAAACAGATGGAACTTATTTTTTTTAAGGGATCACTTTCCTCCTGTTAGTGCCTAACTCTCCTCCCTGTCCAAGCAAAACCTACGGCCAACAGCAGTGCCTGCACACACACAGCACAACCACCTCACCAAGTGCGAGCTCGCCAGTCGGTAGGAGCTCAGACCTTCCAGGGTTCATTTACATACACGGAATGGGAGGGAGAGGGGGCTTCAGAGTTATCAGTCTGTCAATGATTTTTCACGTCTGCAAACAAGTGCCAAGAGTCTGAATCTCTGAAAGGAAAGAAAGGAATGGCCCTTGGCTGAGAGATCAATGGTAGTTAATTATTAAAAGCACCAATTACTGCATGCATCCCAACCTCTGTGGCCCAGATTCCAGGAACGAAAGGACCCAGAATCATTCAAAGGCACTGAAGTCCAGGAATTGCCAGACTGAGGAATAATGGTTACAGCTCACTCCTCAGTGTCCCAGGAGCACAATCTTGGAGGTCCTTGTTTCATGCTCCAAGGACACCTCTTTCCATGGTCACTGCCAGGTGACCATTCTCTTTAGCCATGGGAAGCTCTCCCTCAACTCCAGTCTCCAGATCAGACTCCCAGGGCATGCGTGTTGACTTCTCCTACCCTGCTCAGAACAGTCATTCTCCAGAACAATGTCCTCCATCTTCCTTCCTTCCCAGGGCTTTCTGAATCACTGCTGAGCCCAGAGCACATGCTGTTCCTGGGACCTGAGCTCAACATGGCCTCTGAGGACTTCTCCAGTACCCGGTCACTCCAAGGCACTGCTGTCTGTACTCCTGTCTCTGTGGGGTTGGACCTCCCACCTTCACAGATCACTCCTTTAGTTACACACTTATACTTGCATGGTGACAGGCCCACTCTTGGGGTCTTGGAAACATCCCTCAACATTGCTGCTTTGTCATCAATAGAAGATCAACATTCAGCTGGGGTCAACACTGCCATGTAGAGGTGGATACAAAGAAACAAACAAATAAATATAAACCTAACCTCTGACCTCCCGAAGCTTACAGTTCCCCTGCCACACTGTGTTCACAAACTCCCTCTTCAGCTCCTGTCATGCCCTTCATTACACTCAGTCCCTTTTCATTAGTCTTTACAGACCTGCAGGAACCTCTCCCTCTCCTCCTCAGAGCTAAAACATCAGACTCAGAACCTTTTTCTAATGCTGAGCACTTGGGGTACCCTGGATATTCAGAGTAGAACTGGCTAATGTCTCTTGTTCCCAGGTCACTGGTCTCAGGAAGAGACTGGGACACCCTTGTCCTCAGTGTTGAGGGATGTCATCATTTGATTCATTTCTTGTTTGCATACCAGCCCCCACTGCATCGTCCATGGGCAGGCAGGGGGAGGGTCTTCCCAGTCTCTCTTCCCAGTATGCAAGCCCCCAACCTCATTCAGCACCCTCATGCTCAAACTGTATCGAGCAATTTCTTAAGGAAGATTTAAGGGGTCTTTCCACTTGGAACCCCAAAACCCATACTTTAACCCTCTCTCTCTGGCCTAATCCTTGGAAAAAACAATTCCCTACTGCTTCCCCAAGCCCAAAGATAAGAACTAACAGCACTTACAAATAATTTCTGCTTCATAATCTGAGGAGGACACATGGAAACTGCTGAGGGTTCATAAATGAGACCGTGGAGTCAGCACCATGTCAGAGAAAAATGCACTAAGGTGCTAGTTCTGCAAGTAGTATTCCCTATCATCTTAAGCTTTTAATAAATTTCTGTTCAAGTTTAAAGTTTTGCTATTACTAAACCAAAAAGACTTATTGGCACCTACTCCAAATATGCATATGGCAGATGTTCAAATTTCTGAGGAAAACATTTCCCAAGGGCAGCCACATGTTGCTTCTTTTCTAATAAAAACTTCGACATTCAAACATAAATAACCATGATTATAATCAAGGATTACCTTCACAATGGTTCTCAGACACTGCTACTTCTTCCTTTTTCTCAGAGTTCCACCCACTACTGCTACAATAATCTAATTCTGGCCAAGACTTGGTAGGTAATGGCAGTGAGGTCCTGGGAAATATGAAAACTCAAAATTCAACCGTGGGAAAAACAAACTGAAAATAGACACAAAAAATGCATCCAGATCATGGAATACTACTCAGTAATATTGAAGAATGAGCTACTGATACATAGAACAACTTGGTTGGATTGGCTTACATTGGGTTTAACTAGCCTTCAGCTTTTTAAGGTGGATAGGTCACTGACTTTAGCCTATTTTTTAATCTTACATGAAAATTTAATGCTATGATTTCTCCCTAAGGACGGCTTTAGCTGCCTCACATACAAATGTTATGTACTTTGTTCTCATTTTCATTCAGTTCAAAATATGTTCCAATTTTCCTTGTGATTTCTCCATCAGCCAATGGATTATTTAGAAGTCTTGTGTTTAATTTCCAAATATTCCAGTATTTTTCACACATATTAGTTATTAATTTCTAATTTAATTCCACTATGGTCTTGATATTCTGCATCATTTTAGTTGTCTTACAATGTAGTCAGACTTATTCTAAATCCCAGAAAATGGGTTGTCTTGGTGAACATCCTATGAATACCTGAAAAGAAGGTATATTCTGGTTGTAGAAGAAATATACTCAATAAACAGCAATTAGCCAATTTAGATGAAACCGGACTTTATTCTTCAATATATTTTTCTTCTTCATCTATGCTCTTCTAGATCTTTTTCTTCTATATTTGTACTGATATTATGTCTGTTACATCAGTTATTAAGAAAGAAGGGTTCAAACTCCTACTTGTTTTGAACCATGGTAGTAGGTGTACAGACATTTACAACTTAGGTTCTATTGAGAAGTTGACCCTTCTGTGACCCTTTATCACATTTTGAGCAGTCCCTATTTATTCATGGTAATATTGCTTACCCTGAAGTCTCCTTTCCCGGATAGCATATATCCTCCAAAGCCCTGTGTTCATATGGCATGTATTTTCCATTTGTTTACTTTTAACATAAGCTGGTATTTATATTTAATATTCATTACAGAGAAACCTGTAGCAGGTCCTGCTTTTTTATCCATGTAGACAACCTATCTTTTAATTGAGATTTTTTCCATTTATATTACATTATTTATAGAGTTCAAGTCTCCCATGTGGCTACTTTTTATCTATTTGTCATTCCTTTGTATCTTCTTTCCTACTTCCCTTTGCAATATTCATGCATTTTTATAATTCCATTGTATCTTCTCTGTTAGCCTTTCATTTCCTCTTATTCCTCCTCCTTCAGTTCTGCCCTAGAACTTACAATATGGACATTTAAGTTGCCAGTGTCTACCCTGAATTCACATCATTTTTAGGAAATTTAGTATAATATCCCATGGTCCTTCCTCTTCCTTGTGCTTTTCAAAATTCATTTTATTTCCACACATATTATAAACCCCATACACACTGGTTCTAACATTACACAGTTATCTTTTTTATAAAAAATAACCAAAATAATCTTGAAAAAGAACAAAGCTGGAACACTCACATTCCCAATTTCAAAAACTTACTATAAAACCAGAGTAACTAAGGCTGTGTGCTGCTTGAATAAAGACACACATAGATCAGTAGAATAGAACTGATGGTCCAAAATTAAACTCACCTTTTGGGCAACCAGCTCACAAGGGTGCTAAGACAACTTGATGGGAAGAGTAGTCTTTTCATCAAATGGATCTAGTACAACTAGACATATCATCCAACAAATTGTGGACTCCACATCTTTCTCAAGCTCCCATGGAGTGTGCTCCAAGACAGACCATATTAAATTTGTTTTACAGCCCAGAAAAGGACAAAATCTACACTGCGTCTGTTCTCAAATTACTGTGGAATTAGGTATCAATAACAAAGATAACTGGAAAATCCCAAGACATATGGAGATTGAACAAAATGCTTCTAAATAACACAAGGATCAAAGAAGAAATTGAGAAATTTAAAAGAAAAATTTAACTGTGAAAATGAAAACGTGACTTAATCAGAATTTTGGGGATTAAGCAAAAATAGTACTTAGAGGGGAAATTATAGCTTTGAATCCATATATTAGAAAAGAAAAAAGATCTAAAATTAGTAATGTGAGTTCCCACCTAGGGGAACTAGAAAAAGAGCCAAGAAATCCAAAGTAAGCAGAAGGAAAAAAATAATCCAAGCAGAAAACAATGACAAGGAAAACAGAAAAGAAAGATGATCAATGAAATAAAAACCTGGGGGGGAAAAATCAATAAACTCAACCTCTAGAGCCAGGTTAACCAAGCAAAAGGGGACACATTACAATATCAGAGGCCATGAACTAAAAGGACAATAAAGGAATACTATGAAACACTCAATGCCCACAAATATGATAACATCAATGAAATGGACCAATTTCTTGAAATACAAACCTGCTAAAATTCACACAAAATGAAAAAGACAATCTGAATAGGCTTTTATGTATAAAAGAAATCTAATCGATTATTGATAAACTTCTAAACAGAAAGCACCAGGCCGAGATGATCAATGCTGGTTCATCAAGTGTAACAAGTGTACATTTCATTGGGGGATGATGGTAATGGGGGAGAAGCTGTGTGTGGAGGGAGGGATATATGGGGAATTTTGGTACCTTCCCCTCAATCTTGCTGCAATCCTAAAGCTTTTTCTAAAAATAGTCTTAATAAAAAATACAACCCACCACCCTGCCACTTCAAACCCCTCAGATTGTTTTTCAGAGTCTGAAAAAATAATGAATACTATTTTTCTGAAAATAAATTAATTAATTTAATTAAAAAAATACAACCCACAGGATGGAAAAAGTATTTCCAAATTACAGAAAGGTCTAGTAGCCAGAATATAGAAAGAACTCTTACAACCCAATAAAGACAAATAATTTAAAATGTTTGAAAGCACTAGGTGCTTATACACAACTAATGAATTGTTGAACACTACATCAAAACCTAATGGCTAACTGAACATAATTTTTTTAATGTTTAGAAGTACTTTTGTATTAAAAACATTAGCCTTACTGCTAATAATTTCCTTTATGTGCATAGGATCTATTTCTGTATTCCCTCTTCTGTTACAGTGACATATATGTTGTTACCCTGTAGCTATGGTATCTAGATTAATGTAGATTTATGGTAAACCTTGATAGTCTCCTTTTTAAATATGATTTTGCTAGTTCTAAGTATTTTGCATTTACATATAAATTTTAAATTGACTTGTCAATTTCTATTTTTAAAAGCCTTCTGGAATTTTGGTTGAGATTATTTAAATTTATGCACTAACTTAGGGAGAACTAACAACAATTACTCTCCAGTCCATGTGTATCATACGTATCCTCGTGTATTCATGCCTTTAATTCCTTTCAGCAATATTTTATAGTTTTCTGTGCAGATGTTTTCACCTACTTGTAGAAATTATATTTTGATAAAAAATATACATTGTTTCCATTTCTAATGTTCACTAATATTTGAATACAATAAGATTCTACATACTGATCTTTCATTCTAAAAATGTGCTAAATTTACTTTTAATTCTAGAATATTTTCTATTGATTTCTCAGACTTTTCTCCATATGCAAGCAGATTATATCTGAATAAAATCAAGTTGGGTTTATTCCTTTACCATCTTAATGCCCTTAATTTCTTTTCCTTGTTGCACTGGCTGGAAATGGCAGACAATGTTGACTATAATTGACAAAAGAAGGTACCTTTACCTTACCCTCATTCTGACAGACAAAACTTTCAATGATTCACCATTAATTACAGTTATGCCTGTCAGTTCAAGTAACTCCCTTCTCTGCTAGGTTGCCAGTTTTTTTTTCACAAGTCAGGGGTAAATTTTGTCCTTTTTCTTAACCGAGTTAATCATAGAATTTCTCCTTTATTAAATATATGGCATGTATGATGAATTTCATTTTTTCAAAGGTTAAACATTCTATTACTTGAAAAAGACTTACTTGCTCATTGTATAGGATTCATTCTGTATAATTTTCTTTTTAAGTTTCCTCACCCTACATCCTCCAGAACTTCTTAGGTCTCAAACAGACCTCAGTTAGGGTGATGATGATAGCATCTTCATTTTTATGCCCTTTATGTAGACATATATACATACACACACATATATATACAGAAATATATATATATATATATATATATATATATATATATATATATATATATATACCACAGAGCCAACCAGTTTATATATATATAAATAAATTCTCTTCAGCAGGCTCTTTACCTAGCATGGAACCCAACACAGGGCTTAAACTCTCAACTCTGAGATCAAGAGCTAAGCTGAAATCAAGAGTCAGATGCTTAATTGACTGAGCCATCTAGAGACTCCCATTTTGTGTATTTTAGTTCCTAGCATTTTTTTAATGAGTTTTGCATGTAGGTTTAGGAGGGATATTTTTCTTTTGTTTTCTTGTGTGTGTCATGTAGAAAGACTGCCTGATCTGGGGATTTGAATAAAGCTAGCTGCAAAGTGGAAAATACTCATTTTCCCTCTCACCTAGAAGTTTGTAAAGAATTTATACAAGTAATTCATTAATTGTTTGATAGGATTTACCTATAATGCCACTGAGAGCCCTGCAGTATTCTTAGTGGGGAAAGGCTATTCGAATTTTACAGTTTTTCTTGGGCCAGATTTGATCATCTGACTTCCAAATGTTTTTTAATCAACTTCATGTAAGTGGTTAAACTGGTTGACACAGTTTCTCATAACACTTCTTCCTTAACCTTATTTTTTTTCAGTGTTCCAAGATTCATTGTTTAAGCACCACACCCAGTGCTCCATGCAATATGTGCCCTCCCTAATACCGACCACTAGGCTTACCCATCCCCCACCCCCATCCCTTCCAAAACTCTCTGTTTGTTCCTCAGCATCCAGAGTCTCTCATGCTTCGCCCCCCACCTCTGATTTCCCCCAATTCCCTTTTCCTCTCCTTCTAATGTCCTCCATGTTATTCCTTATGCTCCACAAGTAAGTGAAACCATATGATAACTGACTTTCTCTGCTCAGCTTATTTAATTCAGCATAATCTCTTCCAGTCCCACCCACGTTGTTAAAAAAAAACTTGGGTATTCATTCTTTCTGATGGAGGCGTAATATTCCATTCTATAAATGAACCATATCTTCTTTATCCATTCGTCCATTGAAGGGCATCTTGGCTCTTTCCACAGTTTGATGACTGTGGCCATTGCTGCTATGAACATTGGGGTACCGATGGCCCTTCTTTTCACTACATCTGTATCTTTGGAGTAAATACCCAGTAGTGAAATTGCAGGGTCATAAGGTAGCTCTATTTTTAATTTCTTAAGGAATCTCCACACTGTTTTCCAAAGTGGCTGCACCAATTTGCATTCCCACCAACAGCATAAAAGGGTTCCCCTTTCTCCACATCCTCTCCAACACTTGTTGTTTATGGCCTTGTTAATTTTGGCCTTACTAACTGATGTAAGGTGGTATCTCAATGTGGTTTTGATTTGAATTTCCCTGATGGCTAATGATGATGAACATTTTTTCATGTGTCTGTTAGCCATTTATATGTCTTCTTTGGAGAAATGTCTGTTCATGTCTTCTGCCCATTTTTTGACATGATAATCTGTTTTGGGGTGTTGAGTTTGAGGAGCTCTTTATAGATCTTGGATATCAGCCCTTTCTCTGTAGTGTCATTTGTGAATATCTTCTCCCATTCCGTGGGTTGCCTCTTTGTTTTGTTGGCTTTACTGTACAGAAGGTTTTTATCTTGACAAAGTCCCCAAAGTTCATTTTTGCTTTTGTTTCCTTTGCCTTTGTAGACATGTCTTGAAAGAAGTTGCTGTGGCTGATGTCAAAGAAGTTACTGCCTATGTTCTCCTCTAGGATTTTGATAGATTCCTGCCTCACATTGAGGTCTTTTATCCATTTTGAGTTTATCTTTGTGTGTGGTGTAAGAGAATGGTCAAGTTTCATTCTTCTATGCATAGCTGTCCAATTTTCCCAGCACCATTTATTAAAGAGACTGTATTTTTTCCCACTGGTTATTTTTTCCTGCTTTGTCAAAGATTATTTGACAATAGAGTTGTGGGTCCATATCTGGACTCTCTATCCTGTCCCACTGGTCTATGTGTCTGTTTTTGTGCCAGTACCATGCTGTTTTGGTGATCACAGCTTTGTAGTAAAGCTTTGTAGTAAAGCATCAGGCAACACGAGGCCCCCAGCTTTGTTTTTCTTTTGCAACATTTCCTTAGCAATTTGGGGTCTTTCCTGGTTCCATACAAATTTTAGGATTGCTTGTCCAGGCATTTTGAATTAATTGTTGAGGATATTAACACACCACTCTCAGTAACAGACAGATCACCTAAGCAGAAAATCAATAAAGAAAGAGCTTTGAATGACACATTGGCCCAGATGGACCTCATAAATATATATAGAACATTCCACCCTAAAACAGAATACACATTCTTCTCAAGTGCACATGGAACTTTCTCCAGAATAGACCAATACTGGGTCACAAATCAGGGCTCAACTGATTATTCCCTGCATATTCTCAGACTGTGATGCTTTGAAACTGGAACTCAACCACAAGGAAAACTTTGGAAGGAGTACAAACACTTGGAAGCTAAAGACCAGCCTGCTCAAGAATGTTTGGATCAACCAAGATATCAAAGAACTTAAACAATTCATGGAAACCAATGACTTGTCCAAAGCCTATGGGATACATATGGCAAAGGTGGTCCTAAGGACAAAATACATAACCATCCAAGCCTCACTCAAAAAAACTGAAAAATCTGGGGGTGTCTAGGTTGCTCAGTGGGTTAAAGCCTCTGCCTTCAGCTCAGGTCATGATCCCAGGGCCCTGGGATTGACCCATGCATCGGGCTCTCTGCTCAGCAGGGAGCCTGCTTCCTCCTCTCTCTCTCTCTGCCTACATGATCTCTGCCTGTTAAATAAAAATAAATAAATTTTTTTTTAAAAATTGAAAAATCCTAAATACACCAACTCTCTTTACACCCCCAAAAATGGGAAAATCAACAACAAATTAAGCCAACCACACACAAGAAGGGAAATAATTAAGATTAGAGCAGATATCAGGGAGTTAGAAAATAGAGATACAGTAGAACACATCAACAAAACCAGAAGCTGGTTCTTTGAAAGAATTAATAAGATCTATAAATGACTAGCCAAACTAATCCAAAATAAAAGAGAGAGAACCCAAATTAAGAAAATTATGAATGAAAGGGGAGAGAACATGACCAATACCAGGGAGAGAGAAACAATCATCAAAAATTATTATCAACAGTTATATGCCAAAAGTTAAGCAACCTAGAAGACATGGATGCATTCCTAGAAACCTATAAACTTCCAAGACTGAAACAGGAAGAAACTGACAACCTGAATAAATGTAGTAATGAGATTGAAGCGGTGATCAAAAACCTCCTTAATCTTATTTATGCAGTCTGTAGTGATGTTCCTGCTTTATCCTTTCATGGTTAGTCAGACTACACGTTTGTCAACTATTTTTTTTTTTTTAAGCTTTGGTCTCCTTGATTTGGTTTCCTGTTCCATCAATTTCATCTTTTACCATATTTACTTTTATTCAATTTGGCTCTAATTTCCTTTCTAACTTCTTAAAGTGGAGGCTTAGATCATTGAATTTGGACTTTACCAATATAACCATTCAAAGCAATAAAATCCCAAGAACTGCTTTATCTCCATCACACTAGTGTTTATATCTTGTGTTTTCATTTTCATTCAGTTCAAAATATGTCCCAATTATCCTTGTGGTTTCTCCTCTAACCTCTGATATAGTCAGAAGCAGGTTGTTTACTTTGGGAATTTTGTGATATACACTTCATATGTATTTTCACATGCATTTCTGGAACTTATTTCTAATATACTCCCATTATGATCACAGAAGAAACCAGGATTTTAATTCTGTTAAATTTAAGCCTTGTTTTAAAGCCCAGAAAGTGGTCTTGGTGAATGTTTCATGAACAATTGAATGTGTATTCTGCTGCTCTTAGATGAAGTGTTCTATAAGTAGCAATTGGGTCAAATTGGTTGGTTCAAGTGTCCCATATTTTTACTGATTTTGTGCCTACTTGTTAACGATTACTAAGAGAATTGTTGAAATCTCCATGGACAATTGTGGCTCTATTGTACTTTCAGTTCTGTCCATTTTTCTATCATGGGTTTTGAAGCTCAGCTATTACATGTGCACATGTGTAAGACTGTTACATCTTCCTGATGGCTAGCCACCTGATTGTGAAATATCTCTCTTACGTCTGATAATGAATCTCACAAATACGATCACTGTACTACTATGTTTGGTGTTTCCATGGTACATGATTTATCATCATTTCAATATTTTTCTTTATATATGAAATTTCATATAGAAAGCACACTGTTAAGTTTTTTTTTTTCCTTGCAAACTCTTCATCTTAACTGGAGTGTTCACAACAATTAGATTTAATGTAATTATCAATACAGTTGGGTCAAATAGAACAAACGAGATGGTAGCCCATCTGCTCTTTCTTCCATTTTCCCCCCTTATTCTGACTTATTTGAATCAAGCATGTATTAAGCTAATTAGTTAGCTTAACTAGATTGGTTTCACATTTTAAGGGTTGCTTAGAGTTTATACGATGCACCCTTAAGTGGTCAGTAGGCCTGCAAAAAGCATTATACCACATCACACAGAACATAAGATCTCAAGAGTCCTTCCCTCTCCTGTCCTCTGTGCTATTTTGTATAGCTCTGCAGGTCTTAAACCCCATCTTAAATTTTTAAAGGAAATTTAAAATAAGCTGTGTATCCTATTCACACAAATTTACTACTCCTTTCTTTTATATATATATATATATATATATATATATATATATATATATATCCACATTTCCATTCAGGATGATTTTCCTTCTGTCTAAAGAATTCAATGTTTCTTGTGGTGCAGGTCTATTGGTAATACATTCTTAACTTTGGTTTCTCTGAAAAATTATGTAGCCTCATTTTTTTAGTTCTATTTTCTCTGATTATAAAATTATGGAACTAGAGCGTATCATGCTTAGCGAAATAAGTCAAGCAGAGAAAGACAACTATCATATGATCTCCCTGATATGAGGAAGTGGTGATGCAACATGGAGGCTTAAGTGGGTAGAAGAAGAATAAATGAAACAAGATGGGATTGGGAGGGAGACAAACCATAAGTGACTCTTAATCTCACGAAACAAACTGAGGGTTGCCGGGGGGAGGGGGTTTGAGAGAAGGGGGTGGGATTATGGACATTGGGGAGGGTATGTGATTTGGTGAGTGCTGTGAAGTGTGTAAACCTGGTGATTCACAGACCTGTACCCCTGGGGATAAAAATATATGTTTATAAAAAATTAAAAATTAAAAAAAAAAAAATTAAGCTTACAGACTGTCATTTAGCACTTTAAGGATATTGTTCCATCATCTTCTGACTTGCATTGTTTTTGATCAGAAATCAGATTTTTTTCTGTATTCCCATGTACATAATTACTCTTTCCTCTGGCCTTTTTATCCTCTTTCAAATTTTTATTAAATTTCTAATTAGTTAGCATAATGTGATATTAGTTTCAGGAGTAGAATTTTGTAACTCATTACTAACTTGTAACACCCAATGTTCACTGCAACAAGTGCCTGCCCTTAGTACCCTTCCCCCACAACCTCCCTCCATCAACCCTCAGTTCATTCTCATTACAAGTCTCTCGCAGCTTCCTTTTCTCCTTCCCATATGTTCATCTGTTTTGTTTCTTAAATTCCACATGAGTGAAATCATATGGTATTTGTCTTTCTCTGACTTATTTGGTTTAGCATAATACACTCCAGCTTCATCCACGTTGTTGCAAATGGCAAGATTTCATTCTTTTTTAAGGCTGGCTAGTTCCATGTATACACACACATCATCATCATCATCTTTATCCATTCATCAGTCAATGGACATTTGGTCTTTCTCTATAGTTTGGCTAGTGTTGATAATGCTGTTATAAACCGGTGTGTGTGTGTGTCCTTTCGAATGTATTTTTGCATCCTTTGGGTAAATACCTAGTACAAATATAACTCCCCTATGAACCAGCAATTGCAACTTTTCACGTTTCCTTTATCGCCAATCTCAGCAATGTGATTTGGATGGGTCGTGGCCTGGATGGGGTGTAGGTGTATTCTCTCCTTGTTATATGGGTTTGTCATCTTTTTATCTGATTTTAATACGTTACTGCTGTTATATATCCAGATAATTTCATTGTCCTCTTCATGGTCTATTCTTTCCTTCTGGGATTCTGTCTTTCATGGGGGTGCTAGATTTTTTTCCCAACAGCTTACTGAAGTGATCTTCAATCTCTTATTTATGGCTCTCTTTTAGCTGATTTCTATTGTTCTTTATTTACATGTAGTGATCTTCTCTTCTACAGCTCCCAGCTATGAACCTTATCCAGGGAGATTCATTGCAGATCATGTATTTCCTTACACATCTAGAAGGTACATCGTACATGGACTTCTTTTCGATCTTCCATTCTTCTCATTACATCTGTGTTTTCTTTTAATCCTTGGATGTACCCGCAGTGTTTGTGATTACTTTAACATCCTTGTCTGCTCATTCCATTCTTTTTTCATTTCTTCTGATTTTTTTTTCCCTGTGGCCTTTTCCCCCCACTTCACATATCTTCTACTAGCAATTTATTCAATGCTAAAGATTTTGAATTTTAGTAGAATGTTACAGTTTTTCTGGTTTACTTTTAAAGAGCATTGAGCTCTTTTCTGTTATGTAAGTAGGTTATTTGTAGAGCCTATTAAGCTCTGGTCTCCTTAGCCTTCAGCTTAAGGTTAGAGTAGCCCTATTCCTAAGATATGGTCCTACTGGAGTCTCAACAGAGGACCCAGGATGCTAAGCTTCTCTACTTGGTCAGACACCAATGTCTCACAGCCTCATGCAGACTCCACAATCCTTTCAGCTCCCATTCCCCTATAGTTGTTCAGTCCTACATATGTGTAGCTTAGTATTCAGCTCAAGACCAAGAGATGCTTATGCACCTTTCCAGGGCTTCTCTTTGTGTGGCTCCCCCCACCCCAACACACACTGCCCCCATTTTCCAACCACACTGTCAGATTTAATTTCTATTTTTAATCTCCTCAGCCCAGTAAGACCCTGTCTTCTGCTTAGACTTCACTTTCCTATCTTTTGCCAAGTACCTTTAGGCAAAAGGTCAGAGGAATCACGGAGCTTATCACTTGTGTTGGTCTTCCCTCAAGAATCATTCTTTTGGGGCACCTGGGTGGCTCAATAGGTTAAGCCTCTGCCTTCGGCTTAGGTCATGGTCTCAGGGTCCTGGGATCGAGCCCCACATTGGGCTCTCTCCTCAGTGGGGAGCCTTCTCCACCCCACCCCCCTCCTGCCTCTCTGCCTACTCGTGATCTCTGTCAGATAAATAAATCTTTAAAAAAATCATTCTTTCACTGCCCATTGTCCAAAATCTGAAAGTAGATTTATGTATATTTCTACTTCATAATTTTGTATGCTGCAAAGACTAAACAAATAGTGGTTATTCCCTCCTGCCTGACTGGAAGCAGCGATATACAATTGTACAAATTTGTGTGCCATTTATCAATTTACTGCCCTTCAATTTCAAATTTCCTTCCTTTGCTTGCTTTGAAGAAACCAAACTGGGCCTCTGACCCTGGGCACATTAAGCTCTGTTTGGGACAGGACCCTACAGACGTATTTCAGGAGGAAGGGCCTTTCCATCCTGGGCCCCAAGTGCTCTGCTTGGCAGGTTTCTGTAACTTGCGCTGGCTTCACCAGCACCAAGGTCTTACAACATGGGCAGCTTCTCTAGCATCCAGCTCCTGTGGTTCATGCCAAATCATGAACACCCAGAAATAAGCAGTTTCCCTCAGCATCCCTCTTTGCATTGTGTCTAAAAAGACACCATCCTTGCAATAGCTTTCCCCAGCATGCTACAGGGAAAATTTCTGGCCAATTCCAAAGTGAGTCACAGTAAGCCAATATCATACCCTCGCTAATAAGGTCCAGATCTTAACCTTCATACAGAAAAGGTTGCCTCTTCATTGGGTGTTTGCTGGGTTTTTAATATTCATCTTTATTAAATTTTCCTGAATGCACACATGAGGTTTCTGAATCAGAGCAGATTTCTTATTATGCTCCCTGCACAATCAACAGTCAGGATGACATTGGAACATCAGTCTCCCCACATTTGCAATCCTGCAGAATGATGTGATAAGAGCCAGATGGAAAATATATCCTTACAAGTGGCACACTTACTCTGGATTCAAGAGGTGAAGAAAGAGGAATGTCCTCCATTGGTAACAGGGAAAGAGACGATTCTTCCTCTGAGTGTCTCCTTGGAGACAGGATGTGAAGTATCTTTAATCCTTTGTTATGTAAATAAATCTCTCCAGGAGGAAGATAAACCCAGTGTCTATGGCTTTTACAACTTAGAAAATTTCTTCAGGGCTCCAAACTCCACCCCTTTTGAAATGTAAACAAGCAAGGAGAGAATACTCTAACTCAGGTGTCTAGCCTAAATAAATAAATAAATAACCACCCTTGGCTCTGGGGACGATAAGTGCATCTTCATTGTATAGAAGCAATTAGCTCCACCATTAGAGAAACACATAGCTGCAGAGCTCATCTTCATTGTATGTAGAAAGTGAAATGATTCTAGGGGAAATAAAAGCAAACCCTTTATTCTGATAATGTGTACATTTCCATGGTTCAGGAACACCAAAATCCCTGGGAATATTGGTCTTCCCACCCTACCCTACCTTGGGCCTGGCGATAGTGGCAGTTCCTTTTATCTGCCATTCCAATGTTCTTCAGGATCACCTTTACTAACTGCTATGAATATTTCATTGCTCCAGTTCCTTGAAGTTAATAATTCTTTATATTAAACTCCCTATTCTAATTACTGTGACAGGTCTTCAAATTAGACCCTGACTGATGGAGAATTAGGATTTACCCTCCCATTTACGTCTTGCTAAACACCTGTAGTAATTGCTACTTTCTGTTCAACAGATCCAATTTGTACAATCTCATCAATATAGTTGATAAGTGTGAGGTTTTATGAAATGTTGTGACAAGTAAGATTTCTGTGGTCTATACAATGACAGGGAGAAGGATGGTCCTAGCTTTACGGCAAGACAAAGCAAATATATCATTGGTCCTCCCAAATAAAAGCAACTGCTTCCAGTTACCTTGAAACTTGGCATGTAGAAAAATTCTTTATCCAGGTCAATAGTTACATACCAAATAACATGTCAATTCATTTCAGCAAAGATAGGACACCTGAGGACAAGAACTGCAACTGATATCACAAGGTGATTAGGTTGACAATACCCCATAGTCATTCTCTAACATATACAGGACTTCTTCACAGGCCAAACAAGAAAAACTAAATGGAAATACAATGAGCGTTACCATCCCTGTTTCCTTCAAGTCTTTTACAGTGCCATGAATCTCTACAATTTCCATAGTAATACCATAGTGCTTCTCGTTTATTATCTCGATAGAAAGAATACTTGCTACTAAAAGGGTAATCAGGGAGCCACTGTGGGGACTCTGCCAATTGCTAAGTGTATCTACCCTCATTTCACATTCAAGATGAGGAAATAACCACCGGGTGAGACCTGGAACCAAATGGCTCCAATGGGTCACACCCGAACTAACACTACATCTGTCACCTGACTTCAGTCACCACAGTAGAGTCAACCAGTCCAGTCTCTCCACCAGGTTCCAAACCTCTATCAATCCAAAACCCAGAGCCTCCTGACTGAAAAGGAGGCCAAGTCTCTTTAACAAAGTATCCTGCACCATTAATGTAAATACACACTCTAAGTCTTCCACCAAACCTTCCCCTCCAATGGGGACTTGTGGCAGTGTATTAGAATGACCTCACTGAGAGATATAAAATACCTGGACCTTTTAAGGACTACTTGATGTGGACCCTGAAGTGATGCTAGTATATTGGGACCCAAAATCTCACCATGGCTCACCAATCAAAATGGGGGCTCACAGTGGTCATGTGGACAAAATGGCATGCTCTAAGGGTATCAGTCGGCCTCTTTCCCCAGCTACCTAAGCATTTGTTCAAAGGCCCAGGAACAAAGTGGCCATATTGGCAGGGGTAACCTCAACAATAAGGATGCCCCCTTACCAAGACTGACCTAACACTATTGTTGAACACCTACACTGCTACAAATACAAACCAACCCACAGCCCTAAATGTGGCACCATTCCTTGTTTAAAAAAAAACAAGCAAGCAAGCACAAACACCATCCCAGTGGTAGGTTAATTATATTGGACCTCTTTTATCATGGAAGGAGCAGAAATTTGTCTTTGCCGGGATAGGCACATATTCTGGAAATGGATTTGCTCTCCCTGCCCATAATGCTTCTGCCAGCATCTGCCAGCAAACCATCTGTGGACACTCAAAATGCCTTAGCCATCATCACAGCATTCCCCAGCATTACAGCTGATCAAGAAACTCATTTTGCAGTTAAGGAAGTACAGCACTAAACTCATGTTCATGAAACTAGTCTTACCACATACTCCATCATCCAGAAATAGCTGATGTATTGGGAAGATGAATAGCCTACTAATGACAGGGTTACATCACCAGTTGAGAAATATCTTGAAATGACAGAGTTCCGCTCTGAAGAAAGCAGTGTAAATTTTTGAATCAGACAATTCTACAACCAGAATTCATGGGTCTAGAAGTTAAAAAGAGTAAAAGAAGATGCTCCTTTCGCTTATTATATCTAATAACTCACTTGAAGAATATTTCTTCATGTGCCAACATCCTTGAGCTTCACTGGTCTTCATCTCCCTGGGGAAAATATTTCCACTAGGGAATAAAAAGATGAAGCCACTGCCTGGCCATTTGTGGCCCCATGTTGCCTGAACCAACAGGCAATATCATTAAAATTTGTTATATTAAATTTGCATATTCCAAGTACTCTGATTTCTGTCTCTTGAATGGACCACAACTAATACCCTACTTCTCTACACTTAGTATAGTGTGTCATACTTTCTAAGCACTGCTGGATTTCACTTGTTTTAATATCCTACATTCCAATATCTTATTCAGATCAAAATATTTTCCAATTTCTATTATTATTTTTTATTTTATTTTTTCAGTGTTCCAAGATTCATTGTTTATGCACCACACTCAGTGCTCCATGAACTAACCCATCAGTTATCAGTCTTTTAAATTCCAAATACGTAAATATTTTTCCAAGATTTTTTACTTATAATTGAACTCCATTATGGAGTTCATTATGGAGAATATATCAATCCTTATAAATTTATTGAATCTTGTTTTACAACATGTCATATGCTGTTGGTTCCATGTGCTCTTGAAATGATATTCTGCCATTAGTCGTAATGTTCTAAAAATACCAATAGATTCAGTTGATTGAAACTGAAACAGCTTTTTTAGTACTTATCTTCTGTCTACTCAATTGCTAAGAGAGAAGTATTAAAATCTCCAACCAGAACTATAGATTTATTGACTTCTCTATTTAACTTAGTTTTTATTTTGGAGCTCCAGTATTAAGAACATGCTCATTTAAGACCGCTAGGTCTTACAGCTGGCCTTTATCTTAATAAAATATCTCTTTGTAGTATTATTTGTGATACTTTATCCAATATTAAATTTAAAGTATAAATGAAATAATGAAACTTTGATCAAAATCAAAATCAAAATACTTTCTTTATTGCCAGAAATGTTATAGGGATTTCTGGAAGATATAACCACTCCAGTATATATAGAGAAAGAGTTTGTATTGTATATTCTTACCCCCTTCTTTCAATTTATGTATTTCAAGTATCTCTCTTATTAATAGCCTAGAATTGTCTTGCTGGGTTTTATCCATTCTGACAACGTCTGCCTTTTCATGGTTAGTATATTTAGGTTAAACATAATTATTAATATTGTTGGGCTTAAGTCTACTGTTCTGATGTTTTTAATTTGCCCCATTTGTTATTTGATCCTCTGTCCCTCCCTTTATTCCTTCTTTTGAATATTTTGTGCGCTGTTTTCTCTACTGCCTTCTTAACTATACTTCATTGCTCTATTGACACGTTCATTTTTAAATTAAGTATTTTATTTATTTGAGAGCATGCACATGCAAGCACGGGGGGAGGTGGGGCAGAAGGAGAAGCCAACTCCCTGCTGAACAGGGAGCCCAGTGCAGAGCTCCATCCCTAAGACCATGACTCATGGTGAAGGCAGACACTTAACCAACTGAGCCACCCTGGTGCCCCTTAACACATGCATTCTTAACCTATCACAATCTTTCTTAGGGTTAAAATTGTACCATTTCTTGTCAAAGGCATCTCAAGGGTGTAATTAAATTTACCCTTCATTGAGCTACAGTTATATGTACAACATGCAGATACATTATGAGTCTGATAATATTTTTTTTAAATATATTCCTTAAAAATCATTCAGAGAAGAAAAACGGAATATGTTATATTTACTCGCTATTGCCCATTTCCTGTCATCTCCATTTCTATCACTTGCATCTGGTGTCCTCTCCCTTCAACCTGAAGAACTCGTTTTAGCATGCTGGTAGTACATAAATTAGCTCAATATTCACTTACCTGAAAATATCTATTTCACCTTTGGTTTTGAATGATACTTTTACTGGATTTAGAATTCTGGCTTAACACTAAACAATGTCATTTAATTGTTTCCTGGTCTCCATTGTCTCTAATTAGAAGGTATTGTTATCCCCTGGTATGTAATAGGTTTATGTTAATCTGATGACTTTCAAAGATTTTCCTTTATTTTTGGTTTCAGAGATTTGATCATCTTTTCACTTATCCTACTTGAGATTCATGGAGATTCTTAGATATGCAGAAGTTTCTATTTCTCATTAATTGGTGAAACTTTTGGCCAGTAGGTCTTCAAGTACTTGACATGTTCTATTCTCTTTTTGAGGCTCCAGTTACATGGACATTAGACTTCTCATATTGTTGCATGAATCGCTAAAACTTCATTTTGTTCATTTTTTGTCTTCCTCTTATTCTAGAATTTATTGATCCATCTTCAGATTAATCAACTCTTCTACCAACTCCAATATACTATTTACAAATTGGCCAACATTTCATTTTTTTCCCAACACTTCATTTTAAATATTTTTTCTTTTTGTTCTCATGTTGAGCATTTTATAACTGTATGTGAGACATAGTGGGTGACCCATTACAGAAATTTTGGATTCGTTAGTTGTGGTGCACTTGCTGTCTCTGTGCATAGACACAATGTTGGGATGTCCCCCAGAGCAATATTTGGACACACCAAACTCATTCACTGTGACCTGTTCCTACCATACAAAGGATATCCAAAGGATATACAAAGATGAAGGTCACCAACTATGTTGTGCTGTTTTCTTCTCTGTGGTTCCATGGTTTTCTTGTATCACACTAATCTTTATCAAAATGGGTTGCAAGTAAATTATTAGCCACTCAACAGCAGGGCTCGAGTCTTATTTCTCCCTAGTGCCTAAACCAGAGGTTGATACTCAGAATGGACAGGCATAATTATTGATGTAACAAACAGAATTGTTTAAAAATTCAGGAATCCTGTAATGCTAACACAAAACTCAAAATCCAAGAAAATGTGGGTCATCTAATTCAGAAGAAAACACTCTATTATAAGCTCTGTTCCAAGTGCAGACATCAGTGAACCATGAGATAAATTTAAGTGCCACGTAGTAAATATTTAAAGAAGTATATTCATGATCTTCAATAGGCTTTGTTTACAAAGGCAGAGGAAGAAATAGGACATTTCAGGAAGAGTCCATCGCTACTGCTAAAGCTTTCAATGAAGCTTTAGCATTTAAACACAAGGTTTACTCCTCTTACCTTACTCCCTGGTCAGAACAAGGTGTATGCATGTACATGGAACAACAGCGTGGCATTCAGAATCAACAGATCTGTGAGGCTCACTTCTGTGTTCCTCCTCTCTCTCTCCCTCTTTTTTTTTTTTTTAAGGTTTTATTTATTTATTTGACAGATCACAAGCAGGCAGAGAGGCAGGCAGAGAGAGAGGAGGAAGCAGGCTCCCTGCCAAGCAGAGAGCCCAATGTGGGGCTCGATCCCAGGACCGTGGGATCATGACCTGAGCTAAAGGCAGAGGCTTAACCGCTGGCCACCCAGGCACCCCATTCGTCCTCTCTTCAATGGTGCATGTGACCTCGGGAAAGTCACCACATCTATCCCCATTATATTCGTCTGAGAAATGGGGAAGTACTATGTCCCTTACAGGAGTGCTGGGAACCTTGAGTGAGGTCATGAATGGGAAAGATCTTTGTGAACTATAAAGAGCTACATAAATATTAGTGATATTGAATACATAGTAAAAACAAGGCATTAGTGCTTATCATGGCACCCATCACATCTAAAACTCCGAAATATTCTCTCTCCCCACAAAACACATGTGTGTGCTCAAACACACGTGATTGGATACACACACGGAGACACACTTCAGCAAGGGTACAAAACTGATTTGGAACCTTGCACCTTTTAAATTGGGGGAAAGATGAACTGTGAGAGACTATGGACTCTGAGAAACAAACAGGGTTTTAGAGGGGCGGGCGGTCGGGGATGTGTTAGCCTGGTGATGGGTAGTAAGGAGAGCACGGATCGCATGGAGCACTGGGTGTTGCATGCAAACCATGAATCCCAGAGCACTACACTGAAAACTAACATAATAATAAATTATGTATACCTCTGTGCAAGTTAAAGCAGTATGTGCCACATACTCCCTGGCTGCCTTTTGGCTTCATTTTCTTTCCTGCTGACCCCCTCCCCTGAGACATTTGTGCTCATTAAGAAAATGTTGTACTTACTGTTGGGAGAACTGCAACTCTTTTCTCCTCCGATCCATCATGGATCATTGTAAGTAGGATGCGGAAGGGTCTCACGTGAGACTAGTTTTCTCTAGAGAAGCTATGAAGTCAACACCAAAAATTTTATTTCTGAAGTTCAAAGACCCCTAATAGTTGATTTCATTTTTTTTTCTAAAAAGTTTTAAAATACCTTAACCCCTGGCTTTATATGTCAAGCTCTCAATCACTTTTAAGTCTGTTATTAACTTGGTTATAGCTAAAATACACTAACCTGGCACTAATCCAATTTCCTTCAAAAGGAGGATTTTTCTTTTGTCCAGTTTTAAGGGACCAACAAAATACATCAATGTCAATAGTTTATGAAGTGAGAACTGCTTGTAGGCAATCCCACAATGGGGGAAAAATGATTTTAAGTAGCTTTTCTGTTCTTTTCTCTGTTGGTTTACTTTAGGTGAGGGTAGTCTGTAAAGCAGACAGAGGGAATAGGACAGTTCAATCCAAAAAAAAAAAAAAAACCCTGCAAATCCACAGATAGGACCTTATATTCAATAGGTGTTCACACAATCATCTATCCTAAGACATATGATTGATATCTGACATGGCAGCAGGCACACAGAGATGAATAAACTACCCACTGTCCTGACACACGCAGCCTTTATAGGCTCGTATTCTCTGCTCAGGCTCCTTCCCTTTCCCTGACCACCTCCTAGACTTCAACTGACCCAAGGCCACAGAAAGTTCATTTAACATCAACAAATGCTTTCCTGACTTTAACAGATCTGAGCAATTCTCTGTGTACAACACCCTTCACCCCAAACAAGAATCCTGTGCACATGCCGATAGCACGTTTTGCCCTTTATGCTAATTTGTCTCCCCTACTGAACTGTGAATAACACGAAACGCCCTGCATTCCTCATGGTCGAGGAATAGTTCCTGTAGACCAGTACCTGCAAGTACTCAATGGCCTGACACAGTGCTTGAAAAATATGTATTTCATAAGTTATGGGCATTTTTCTGATGAACAAAAGAGCTGAACAAAAAGACGACTAAAAGGATAGAGGTGCTGGTAGCATGCGAGATGAAGTGGGGTGGGTAGAGAGATTCTGCAGGATGATGATAAAGACGATGAAGAGAGATGGCTGGCTGACATGAGGGCTAAGCGTTACAAATTTAGGAGCCGCCAATAAAAGGAGTCACTGATCTGGATTCATCCTACTGGGAGGCTCTGTGGCCACACTGGCCTACACACCCTTGTACTGTCTGCTGCACATCCCTTGTGGGAGAGGAGTCCTCCGTGGAAGCTGAAGCCATACGAAGTAGGAGGACAGGGGGCTGCACCTGTTCGTGAGATAGGAGGGGAGTGGCAGGACTGATGTGTAAAAACTTAGGGGATTTGGCGGGAGGCGTGGGAGAAGGCAAGAAAACTCAGTAAAGAGGAGCACATGTCCCTGTGATAGCCACCCACCCCTCTCCCCTCAGCCTCAGCCAGCAGCTCTGACCGCCTCCATTTCCTCAACTTAATGAAAAAGCAGCAACATGAACATGGGCGAAAATGGACAGGGTCAAAGAGTGCTTCTTTGGGAGAGTTTAAGGAAATTGTGGAAGCAAATGATCTATAAAAGAGGGAAGTTGGATCTTGTCTGATTTCTGCTAGGATTTCGGGGAAGCAATGGTTATACCAGAGAAAATTTTATAAGAATATGAAGGAAAAGGCCCATTCACCTTTGTATTCACGATGTAATAATTTCAGAAAGTTCAAATGCCCTCTGAGGACTCTCCAAGCACTCCTCACAGGACCAGGACACCTCTTTCAGAGGGAGAGCCGTGCTGGTAATCAGCTGATATCAGCGACTAGCTCACTCCACTGTGACAGTCAGCCACAGGGGACACTGCACAAAGACTCCCTCAGCCTTCAGCCGGTGGCCTCAGAGGGATCTGTAGAGCAGAAGAAAATTACAGCTCACCTAGAAGAGGCTTCGGTGCCATTCCAGTGGCACAGAACAGACAGACACAAATGGAAAGTAAGGGGCAGGAGCCAACATAGGGATGGAATAACTGGGAGGAGCAGGATTGCATGAAAACACGTTTCCATGTCTATTTTAGTATCTTCCAGCTCAGTCCAGGTAGAGATGAATTCTGATGGGAAGGTCTACAAAAATACTCAATCTTCCTCCTTAAGGGTATACAATAATATAACATGGTTATACTTATTTTGATATAAACACAGGAGAAGTATGAAGTTTTAACTGTTTACTGAGAGAAGGGAGTTTAATGGCATCTTCTTCAGATTCTAGAATGAGTGCAGCCAATACCTGACTACTAACCTCAAATCCACTGCAGGTGCTACAGACCAGTTAAAAATCTAGAGGGGGTGCCTGGGTGGCTCAGTGGGTTAAGCCGCTGCCTTCGGCTCAGGTTATGATCTCAGGGTCCTGGGATCAAGTCCTGCATCGGGCTCTCTGCTCAGCAGGGAGCCTGCTTCCTCCTCTCTCTCTGCCTGCCTCTCTGCCTATTTGTGATCTCTCTCTCTGTCAAATAAATAAATAAAATCTTTATAAAAAAATCTAGAAAGCTTCCATAGGTTGGAAAACCATCTTTATGGAAAATGTATCTGGATAAAAGTATGGTTACAGAAATGCCACCATTACGTTCTCTCCCCACCTAGCTTCTGGGGAACAAGGGTTTTTGCCTTAGTCCACAGAAGTAGGGATACACATAGAAATGAGTACTGCTGGAAGAGCTTACACGTTTGAGTAATAAAGTGAGTTTTGCTGAAGCTGTTCATTTTTCAATCAGCAAGAATTAAGGAAACACTTTCTGAAATGATTGCTACAAGGCAAATGTTTTAATTCCTGAGGATGAAAGCCATCCTTGGGCTGTCTGTCCTGCTTGTTTTCTTAAGACCCCATCCGTGTCTGTTCCAGCAGCCTCCTCTTCACATCTCCTTACCAGACTAGGTCAAGGACTTGACTGAGAGGAGCCAGATGAAGTGAGGGCCAGAAGAGGTTCCCGAACCAAAATCCTGAGGCAAACAAGTAATCCTAAATCTGGCTTGGAAGTATTCCCATATCTAAGAAACAATATTCACTAGAACATAAAACTGCTTTCTACCTTGTCTCCAGAGCATGAAAAAGAAAAGCGTTTCTACTGTTTGACCTTATTCTCGAGAAGAGCTGTATTTGATGAACTCGTGTACTGCGGCATGTTTGTGAGCAGACACACATTACACTGGGCTAAAGGTCTCCTGACAAAGTGGTTCAATCTGTTGAGAAATGTTTTTTGCCTACAACTCTGCGTAGGGCATCCTTGACCTCCTTGTTTCTCAGACTGTAAACAACAGGGTTCAGCAAGGGAGGGATGATAGTGTAAGTCACAGAGAGAAGAAGGTCTTTTTCTATGGCGTTCTCAGACTTGGGCTTGAGGTAGGCAATAGAGGCACAGCCATAGTGGACAATGACCACTGTGAGGTGGGAGTCACAGTTGGCAAAGGTCTTCTTCCGGCCCTCAGTGGAGACAATCTTGAGAATGGTGGAGATGATGAAGACATAGGAGATGAAGATCAAGCCCACAGGGACCAGGATCACAAATGAACTGACACCATAATTGATCATCTCATTAAGAGTGGTATCAGTACAAAAGAGTTTCATGACTGGATAAATGTCACAGAAGAAGTGCTCCACCACGGTGCCACAGAAGGACAAACTGAACATGACTGCCACATGGAGAACTGCCATAACCAGGCTAGTGCCAAAGGACCTACATACAAACATGGCACACACTCCTTTGCTCATGAGGACTGTGTACCTCAGGGGGTTGCAGATGGCCACATAATGGTCATAGCCCATTGCTGTAAGCAAGAAGCAAGTATTAGTGGCCAAGATGACAAAAAAAAGAACATCTGAGTTGCACAGCCTGCCAAGGAAATGGGCTGGTTATGGAAAAGGAGACCGGAAAGCATTCGTGGGACACTGACCAGCGTGTACACAGTCTCAGAACTAGCCAACATGCTCAGGAAGAAGAACATGGGGGTGTGGAGATGACGGTCAACATGGATGATGGTCACAATGACAACATTACCAGTTAGAGTTAAAATGTAGATGCCATTTGCGACAACATGGATGGAACTAGAGCGTATCATGCTTAGCGAAATAAGTCAAGCAGAGAAAGACAACTATCATATGATCTCCCTGATATGAGGAAGTGGTGATGCAACATGGGGGTTTAAGTAGGTAGGAGAAGAATAAATGAAACAAGATGGGATTGGGAGGGAGACAAACCATAAGTGACTCTTAATCTTACAAAACAAACTGAGGGTTGCTGGGGGGAGGGGGGTTGGAGGGAGGGGGGTTGGGAGGAGGGGGGGTGGGATTATGGACATTGGGGAGGGGATGTGCTTTGGTGAATGCTGATTCACAGACCTGTACCCCTGGGGATAAAAATACATGTTTATAAAAAATAAAAAATTAAAAAAATAATTTAAAAAATGTAGTTGGCAAGCAAAACCACAAAGAGTGTTATCTGGTGCTTTCCGAAGATTGAGAATCCCAGGAAGATGAATTCTGTCACTTCCGTGAAGGTCTTTCTCTGCATTTTGCTAGATCAGTGTCTGAAAGCAATAAAGTCATCAAGGAAAACATTTTCATCAGCAACTGGACTGTACGGGAAGGGACAATAACACCTGAAGTGAGTGAGCCCAATTCTTTCTTTCAGGACCACTGAGCCCAGACCCGAGGGACTTGCACCTGAAGAGAGAGCTACCAGTGTCTCCTTGGGGCTCACCCACATGTGCATTATCATTGTGGAGTAAACCATTTCCTGTGTGTGGCCAAGACTGCTAAAGAAACGCTTACCTCACATGCATCATACTGATGTGAAGGAAGAAAACTACGAGGGGGAAGTCCTGCTCTGTGTCCCCACCGGTAATGACACCCACCACTTAGAACAAACTCCGTTAACCAGGTGACACACAGAAGAGGGCTTCAGTGGAAATGATACCGCAGAATGGAGGAGTCCAGAAAGAGGAACTTGGAAAATTGGTCACTGGATTTGGTAATAGTCACCAAGGCCTTTTATATGGCATTTCATTCAGTTGAGTTCTGAATCTAGAAACTTCATTTCAGAGGGTTAATATGGTCCAAACAGGTCATCAGAGCCTCAAAGCAGACTTTCTGCCATGGTCACTTCACTGTTTACTCAAGTGCCGCTGAAGAGATCTCTTTTGCTGACTCGTCATCAGGAAGAGAGAATTGTGATGAGAGGACATTGCTTTGTCTCCACGGCAACAGGAGCATGTTAGAGTTAAGTCAAGGCATGGATATGATATTGCAAGCACCAGAGCTGAGACAAGAGGAGGAAGGAATCTGCTAGCTGCTTTGAGCTAAACTGGCTTTTTTTTTTTTTTTTTTTAAATCTGGTGCACACTGGATTTGATATAATGTTGAGAAATAATTCACTCATTAGTCCCCTTTATCAGAAGGAATCCCCATCCTATGCAGAGAGCATGCAGCTGCTCCTGTGGGTCTCCACCGCGGCCATTGCATGGTTCTCCCTCTTCATTTTCACACTAACTAAAACGCACTTCCTCTCCCTCCCTTCCCAATTCCCTGAAATTTGACTTCATCATGTTCACTTCCATCAAACTGTTCTCTCAAATGTCACCAGAGTCTCCATGGCGAAAACTGTCAGATTTTGCTTTTTCTTCTTTTGACATTTCTAAACATTCTTCCTCCTGGAAACCTTCTGTGACCTTGGTTTCCATGACACTATGTGAGCTCTCTCTCTTCTCGGTGCTCAGGTAGTTATAACCCTCCATGAATCTGCTCACTTCATCCACGTAGTAATTGTAAATGCTCTTCTATGCTAAACACTTGGCCCCTGCTTTTCTCTCCACACTGTCCCATCATGTTCTTCTGTTACTATTTCCAGGTAGATTGCTCCCAAATCTCTCCTTCCATCCATCTTTTCCCCCCAAGTCTACAACTTCCCATGGACTTTATTTGTGGGCCTTGAAAACATAATTTTATAATTTCAAAAGTAAATAAAACAGCTACCCTTCTGATATTCAGAAATCTCTCCATCGCTATTTTTCCAGCTTCCTCAGTGACCACACCATTATTCCAATCTATCCGAGTCAGTGTTTTAGGTCCAGAGCTATTCAAAATCACATGCAGTGAAATTCTTCCTTAAGCATGGTCTCAAATTTGTCCCAATTTCTGGATTCACAATGATTCAACACAAGATTAGGATGCCCAAATCCTCTATCTGGGATAATAAAAAAAAAAATCCTAATCCAAAATTTATATGGAAATGCAAAGAACCAAGAATGCCAAAACAATTTCAAATAAGAACAAAGGACTTAGACTATTTCATTTGGAGACTACAGTAATCAAGGTGGCATGGTATTCATATTACACACAACTCAATGGACCAAAAACAGTCCAAAAATGAGTCACACATAAACAGTCAATTGGTTTTTGATGATGTTCTAAGATATCTCAAAGATATTTTCAACAAATGCTATAGCAACTGGATATCTATATGATTAAACAACAATTAAATAAACCACAAACCCTACCTCATGCAATACACATAAAATCATTCAAAATAAATCAAAGGCCTCCATATAAGAGCCAAAATGAAAAATTCTGGACAAAACTAAAAAAATCTTCACAACGTTGAAATAATCAAGAGTTCTTAGATACAAAACAAAAAGCATAAACCATAAGAAAAGCCATAAATTTAACTTCATAAAAACTAAAGCTTCCATTCTTCAAAAGATGTTAGAAAAACGAGGAAAGCCACAGATTGGAAGAAAATATTCACCATAGATATGTATAAACTTATATTCAGAATATATACAGAATTCTTACAACTCAATGCTAAGACATTTTTTAAGTTGGAAAAATATTTGGACATTTCACAAAGGATATATATACAAATGGTTGAAAAGCACATTAAAGATGTTCAATATCATATCATTAGCCATCAGAGAAATGAAAAATAAAACAATGAGGTTACCACTACACACCCACTCCCATGGCTCACATCAAAACTTTAACACCGAATATTGGCAAGGAGGTAAAGGAACTGGAACCCTTAAGCATTGTGGGTGGTGATACAGAACGGTATAAACAATTATTACAATAGTTTTGCAAGCTTTCAGAAAGGTAAATATATACTAATCTAACGACTCATTGATTTTCCTAAGTACTTACCCAAGAATTAAAACGTGACCACACAATGTCCACATCTGTGTGGACATGTGTACAGACATGTTCATGGAATGTCCTTAGCAACTTCATTGCTGGAAGCCAAAAGCTGGACACTCCAATGTTTAGGGCCAATCAACAGGTCCCTACAATGAAATATTCAAGCAATAAAAGCAACAGAGTACCAGTACAAACAAAACATGGCTGAATCATAACATTCTGAATCACAGAACTCAGAAAAGAGACATTCAGTACAATCCTATTTATAGGAAACTCTAGAAAATGCTAATTTAATCTATAGAGCAAGAAAACCAATCAGTGTTTGCCAGAATTGTTAGGAAGTTGACCACAAAAGAACACAAGGGAACTTTTTGGAATAAAGAAAATGTTGATTACGGTGGTAGTTATAAGATGTATAAATTCATCAAAACTCAACAAAATGTATACTTAAAATTGGTACATTTTGTTCCATTATTTATATTGCATAGCATGGTATTGTGTCATATTAGGTAATACTGTAATGTTTTATACCTCAGAGCTCATTTTTAAAATGATTCTGTCACAAAGTAGACTATCTCTGCAAATGTCCTGGCTAGACCCACAAATCTTCAGGGGCTCATTAGAATGTAAGAAACATAGGAATTGTCCGGAGCTTGGGATATCCGGAAACTTATCTAGAATCTTTCAACATCAACCATGTAGTTTTGGACAAATCACTTAAAATTATCCTTAGTATCAGCTCTGTGATAAGCAATATTTTTTTTTTAGGAGTCAACACAATGAAGAAAACAATGAGACAATGAAACACGAGAGAGACAGAAATGTATTTGCGGATCATCTTCTTGGGAAAATAAAAACACCACAATAAGCTAAGGTAATGAAGAGTTAGTGCAGCTGATGTTTCCGTCAAGAAGACTGTACTCCAAATAAAAGAAAAAAAATTCTAAGTTGCAAAGAGAATTGCATTTGTAAGAAAAGAAACTACTACAGAATTTGATACTTAGAACAAATCATCTATCTGTTATTTATTCCCTAACAGTGAACCTGTTAGGGAAAGGGAAAGAATTTTAGAACTGCAGTTTAGGCCAATATCCTGAAAATTGATAATGCATGTAAATTACTCTTGCAGAATATAGACAAAACCCTATGGTCTCTTCTCCAGAGACCCTGAAACAAATACTCTAAGATGCCAGGGATGGATAAAGTGACCTCTTTTAAAAATCTGAAGGCAGTGGAAGAAAAACAATCATAGTATGCTAGGAAAGAATCTGCAAGGCTGAGCTTTGAGGACATAGCCTAATTGGCCTATCTTTGTGGTTTTCCACCCCAGAACCCCAGATCCCAGCACAAGGTGGATGCAGAAGCAAGTGGGACTAGAGCCTGCTCAGGGACATACAGGCATCCCCAATGTCTCTCAAATCTAATCTGACAGCATCTCCAACAACAACAACAACAACAACAACAACAACAACAACAAAACCTTGTGCCTTTTCAAGACTATGCAATCTTACAATTACCTACATCTCTCCAGACAGGACCATAGCTTAGAACAAGCAGCACATGACCTGCACACTGGCTCTCCTGGCTCTGAGGCAGTCTGTAAGAGAAGGAACGCCTATAAACTCAGCCATCAAGAGAGGAATCTCCAAGGAAAAGCCTTGTTGACTAGCCCTGCTCTCCTGAATCTCTTTGTCAGAACTTCCTAAATATCTCGAGGGAATCAGTCGAGTTAGACTCCAGACAGGTATCAAGGGATCTTATTAAAAATGGAACATCTTTATTTTTCCAAGTAGTTGGTGCTTTGTAGTTTCTGGAGCCATCTTCTCAAATGGTTTCCTTCCCTACCCTTGACTTTACTGAGGGGATGTCACGGACAGGCATGTGTGGTGCAGGGACTGTCATCTTTAGGAGACAGGGGATTAGTGTGTGGAACATTTCCGAGACAGAGAGTGCCTAAGTAAAATTCAGTATTCCCCAATGATGCCCATTTGTTAATAGATTCCATTTCAGCAGGATAAATGATATTGGTAAATCATAGCCTGAGTGTAGTAGTTAGACTCCTTGCAGGAGACTTTCCGATGGCTAGATCACATTCCTGGGAGCCAGAGCTCCCTATATTTGCCTAATGTTCACTCATCTCATCAGGAGCAAGCCCCTTTCCCCTCTCCCCTCTCCCTCAAGAATCTTCTGAGGCTTCAGCAAATGTTTTAGTTTTCCATTTGATCTATGTTTACTCCTCCCTTAGCTGCACAGACATTATAGAATGGTAAGATTTTAGTGTACTTTTTACCTCCCCTTTATACCAATAAGACCATTCCAGAAGCCTAGGAACATGCATTACAAACACACACACCCCAGATAAGGATCAAGTAAGTCCTATCAACTACAGTGCTGGTTCCATCTACTGCGGTTAAATGTCTTTAAGCCTCCCAAGCTTCTCCATGGAAGTCACAACAAGGAACTAAATAGCCCCCAAATCCTGTTCAACCAGTTTCAAACCCAGTAACTTCTTGATCCAGTCTTTCCCCAACTGTGCAGTAGCCTCACTGTCTTCCATAACCCTGACTTTGGAAGCTACCTGAAGCACATTCCATAAATCCCCTCCACTTCACTTACCTTTCCCGGCCCATCCTTCCCCGGCCCATCCATGCAATCATGGATGCCTGCTCCCCCAACATTCCTTTGACACTTTTAATGTGCTTTAAAGCTCATGAGAAAAGTTAGAAATCTGATGGGAGAAACCCCTGCATACTCTTTCCCTAGATTCACCAGTTGTTTCTGCTTTGCCCCATTTTCTTCATCATCTCTAACTCTTAACCAGCTGAAAGTTAGAAACATCAGACTTCTTTAAATACTTTAGTGAGCATTTCCTTAACAAGGAAGTCCTATTACATAACCACAAAATGACAGAGACACGGAGTCAGGAACCATGATGTCTCCACCTAAACACAAAGTGGCAGAAAAAAATTAAGACCCAAAGTTCAGTCTTCCTCCACCCCAGTGCTTCCCCTTCATAAACTGGAGAGTACCCTATTCTTTCTTGGAGTTCCTGATGTTTTCAAGGCTTCCCCCCAAGGCCCTAAGGATAACTTTTTCTAGAAAAAGATAGGGGAATTAAAACCCATCCGTTGCTTACCTCTCCCCATCCACCTGATCAAGAACATTACTTTCCAAGAGGCCAGTGGTCTCTGCAGGATGACTGATCACCCAGTATGCAGGTCTATCTAGAAAATCTGTACTAGTCACTCCCATTTTCCATGACCCAAATCACTCATCCTTTTTTCCCCTTGACCATGGCTCAGTCATCATCCCAGGCAAGATGGCGTGTCACTTTCTCCAAATTTTTCACACTTTCTTCCTCCTCAAATTCACAGAGAATGTGAAGGTGCAGCACAAAAGCCTGGAACCTTCAGAAAGCAGGCTGTTAATAGAGGGCTCACCACCTTCAAATACTCTACCCAGTACTTCCCTAAACAATGGCACTCACCCACAAACAAGCACCCACATCAAGAAATGAACTCTGATTCACTACCATCTAATTCCCAGATCCCATTCAATGTTTTGCCAACTGTCCCTGACCATATTTTTAAAGCAACCCACTGCAGACTCAAGCTTCACCTTCACTAGCATGGGCTGCAAACCTCCTTTTTTCTAGAAGAGTTCTTTCATCTCTCCTTCCTTGTCTCTCAGGACCTGGACACTTCCAAAGGTTACAGGCCAATTATTTTGTTGAAGACCCTTAAAATTCGCTTTGTCTAATGTTTTTCTCACGAGAAGACTCCGGTCACATCTCCGGCAAGATGGCGTATCCTTCGATCCTTCACCGGATGGTATCAAGAGGCACAGATTCTGAATGACATTTCTAACGATGCTCCACTGGACTGCGTAAAATGGCATAAATCACAGTTCTCTACTTTGAAGTCACTTTTAAATTAGTATTTTGCAAAGATGTAGTTTGAAACTATGGAAATATCCTTTTCTTCACACTTATGTATTCATCTATATCATTTCAGATTTATGGTTTACCCTTTTCTTCAATGGGCTATAATTACTTCCAGTATTTATGTTAGTTCTCAAGTTGCTCCCAGTGTGGTCAGTGGGATCCCCTTCACACTGGCTCCGGTGTTCTCCTGACAGGTCTCCATTCTTATTTGCTCATTTCCTTCCTTCTGGCACGAAACAGCAATCCAGATTCATCTTCTGCTTTCTGTGGCCCAGACCTGGAATTCGCTACTTCTCCAAGGATCCCTGGTTCTGCTCAGTGAAACACAGTGTCTAGTAGGCAAGGAATTCACAACGAAACCAAAAATTCTCATCTAACACTACAGGGTAATCCGAAGTTCTCCACTTCCATATCAAACTCTCCTTTAGAAAGCAGATACAATAAGAAAATATATTAAGGATAATGGGTATCAATTCTCTTGCAGGTAACCAACTTCACTTTCTGCCCACCCCCACCTCCTCCTCTGCCCCACCCTCCCCACTCCAGAACCGGCTCCTACTCCCTTCCTGACCCCTCCTCTGTCCCCTCCATCGTGCTGAGACACCCCACATCCTTAAGAGTCCTCTCTCCCAAGTGTGTCTTCCTTGACTGGTCCCATCTAATGTCATAATCCTAAATCTTTCAGTAAGGAAAAGGAAAAGGAAGAAAAGAATTTTGTTTCTTTGGGATGCTTTTTCACAAACTACATGGTAATTTGATTCAGGTGAGGAATTCTAAGTAGTAGGCATTCACATTATTCTCTGGTAAGAGTCTTTAATCCATAGGAGGAAGTATAGCAAAGTGCTTGGGCTCAAAAGTATTTTTCCCTTCTTTTCCCTTGTCTCTTCACTTTTTAAAAATTCTACCCAAGTTTTCATCACCGCTTGTTTAATCCAACAAATACCTACTCTGTCACTAGTATACAGGAAGCACAATCTTAAGCAATGGATCGGACCCAGGGAAAGAAAATAGAGTCTTTTATAAGGTTTTGTCTGGGTGTTTGGATGAATACACAAATACCTATAATGAGACAGAATACTGTAATGCCATAAAATGTCATAATAACAATGATTTTCAAACACTCTGGGTAAAGCACCATGCTAAGGACTTCCATGTGCATTTACCAGCCACTAACGCCCCAGGAATGTGAGTGGCTGTATTACCATTTCACCTGGGAGGAACTGTAGATGCACGAAGCTTGAACGCTTACGTTTTCAACATTTAGAAAAAGAGCACTGGGTTTGGAATCCACATCTGTCTGATTCCAAAATCTCTGCCCTTCCTCACTGTGGCATTCAGAAGATGGAAAGATCGTTTCCTATCAGAGAGTCAGGAGAGACTCCATGAAGCAGATAAGGGATAGACTTAGCCCCTGGAGGTCTGAAAAACAGAGATTCTCTGAAAGCCACTTCAAAGGAAACGAATCAGGACTAGAAGAAGGGACTTGGAACATGCCCACAGGTAGAGTCTAGGGGTGCAACGGGATTTGCGGAAAGAGTAACGCAAGACCAGTAGCCTGGGAAAGCACTGTGGTTGGCTCTAGATCCCAGGACAATGAGCCTGCATTTCATTCAAGCAGCATAAGGTAACGAAGCCCAGTTCCCACCGTAAACTGCACTCAAGTGGTCAAAGGAATGATTGTGTGGGGGACTGCTTCCAGGAAGGGGCACTAAGGGTCTGATCAGCACTGAGGATTTGAGTAGGAGACAAGAGATTCTGGATGGTGGTTACTGAATCCAGACAATTCAGCCCAGGAGGCTGGGAGGGAAGATGAAGAGGATGAAGTGCCATCCAAAATGAAAAAGGCAGATGGATCGGGGACTGTGATCACAGTAGCATGGAAAGCAGTTTAATAGGATTGAGGAAATGGAATACATGGACATTTTTAAGAAATTTGCTTGAAACCTGAAGAAAAGAACAAGATGGAATCATCACAACTCCAATAAGTGAGGTTTAATGTCAAAGAGTGGGAGGTCCCTGGCCACAGCCCATTAGAATAGTCCTCTCATCTGAAATACATGCATACTGCACTGCACAGGGCACACAAAAACCTCATGGAGGGAGCACACACCTGAATGAATGCTAAGGCAGCAGCACCACAGAGTAATACTGAAGCTCACTGAGCTGCTGGAGACAGGAGAAAGCAACACAGTCAGTCAGATGCTGACGTCGAGGGACCCTGAAGGAGGTGAGGAAGGCCAGTTAGAATGGCCAAAATTAGCAGACAGGAAACAACATGTGTTGGAGGGGATGTGGAGAAAGGGGAACCCTCTTACACTGGTGGTGGGAATGCAAGTTGGTGCAGCCTCTTTGGAGAACAGTGTGGAGATTCCTCAAGCAATTCAAAATAGAACTTCCCTATGACCCTGCAACTGCACTACTGGGTATTTACCCCAAAGATACAGATGTAGTGAAAAGAAGAGCCATCTGTACCCCAATGTTTATAGCAGCAATGGCCATGGTTGCCAAACTGTGGAGAGAACCAAGAGGCCCTTCAACGGACAAATGGATAAGGAAGATGTGGTCCATATATACTATGGAGTATTATGCCTCCATCAGAAAGGATGAATACCCAACTTTTGTAGCAACATGGACGGGACTGGAAGAGATTATGCTGAGTGAAATAAGTCAAGCAGAGAGAGTCAATTATCATATGGTTTCACTTATTTGTGGAGCATAAGGAATAATACGGAGGACATGGGGAGATGGAGAGGAGAAGGGAGTTGAGGGAAATTGGAAGGGGAGGTGAACCATGAGAGACTATGGACTCTGAAAAACAACCTGAGGATTTTGAAGGGGTGGGGGGTGGGAGGTTGGGGGAACCAGGTGGTGGGTATTAGAGAGGGCACTTATTGCATGGAGCACTGGGCGTGGTGCAAAAAACAATGAATACTGTTACGCTAAAAAGAAATAAAAATTTTTTTAAAAAATAAATAAATAAAGGGGAAAGGAGGAGAGGCACCTGAGAAGTTGGAACACTTCTCCAGAACTCAGAGGTGGTGTCTACCATTTGCCTCAATCTCTACAGCAAAAGGCTGGCATGTTTTGAATTGACGGGGAGAGGGAGGATTTTCAGGGTCTTCGGCAGAAAGCAAAATCCCAGAATGTCCTACAAACAGAAGTCTACTTCATGAAAAAATGAAAGGAAAGCCTTGCACACACAGCCCACTAAGGCCAGAGTTCAGGAGGTCTGGCAGAGGCTCCAAGAGAAGAGGGGTAAGACTCCTACTCCCATAGGTTGACTAGACCCCTCCTGTCACCTCAACTCCACCTCTCCCAGGACCAGGTCACAGGATGGCACCCTAGCAGTCCCTTGTAGCTAATAAATAATCCCCAGGGTTTTCCAGGCCAGGCCCATCCCTCTTCCCCTCAGCAGCTCTGACCCTGGGCACTGGTGCAAGACTGGCAAATGCCTCACACATCCCTGGTGCTCTCCATCCCCCATCCTCCCCCACAGCTGCATATAAACCCTGCAGAGCCTGAGGTCTAACAGCATGAGCCTAAGAAGCTAGGGGACTACCACAGTGCTCTCTGTGCCCTCACCCCAATCCCTCTAACACAGCCCCAGGCCAAGAGCAAGGACAAGCTGCTGCTTCTGGTCTCCACCCTTGCCAGTCTCCTGGGGGCCTTTGCTCACACAGAGTGGAAGATCATGGGGGGGTGGGGTGCGGTGTCAGGAGAGGTGGGGACTGGAGGGACTGGCCACAGGAAGGAAAGATGAGTAGTTGCTCTATATAAGACTAAATATGTAATTTTCTTTCCTATTCACATTCTACGTGAAGGTTATTTTATCCCTTTCCTCCTGTAGCTGACAAGTAGGAATGTGTTTTCCTAAGAATACTTACACTGAGCTTGATCACACAGATGGAGAACTATCTGCTGCTTCAGCTGACCCCTCCAGTGCCCATGGCCTCTTCTATAACATCAGAGGAAGAGCAATGAGACTGAGATTGAGAGTACAACATCATCGATGGGGGTGAGGGTTGACAAGATGGTCTCCAAGGTCAATGAGGAGTTCCCCATCCTGGTGCAAACCAACCTGTGCCCATTGGGTGGGAATCCCTTTTGGGCACTGCTAAGCTCCAGGTCAACAAAAGCCTTGGTGAGAAAGTGGCTGAGGAAGGGTTCCCCTGGGGAAGCTCACCCCCAGACTGTCCTGGGGCAGGAGTAGGTTTCCCATGGAGGAAACTGTGAAGAGAGACTGTCCTTCATGAGAGAGCCTGGGATTTGTACAGGTGGGTCTCTGCACCATCCTCAAAAGAGAACCAGTCGGTATACTGGGGTATCCACACCAAAGCCCGTATCCCAGACTGGCAGGCCCTGAGCCAGGAGACACAGGAGAACATGTTCACTGAGCTCTACAAGTAGACAAGCAGCTCTGCTCCAGCAGGACAAAGTTACTGGGAAGGAAAGTCACCAACAGGAAAGATCCACTCTGAAGACAATGAGGCTTCATGCCCTAAGGCTAACTCCTGTTTTCTTTGATCTTATCTATTGAAGGGCTTCATTTGTAACAGAAGGTTCAAGGCTTTAACATTTGTTCAGCATCTTTCAGGGCCCCAAGTATCTACTATTTAGGGATCACATTTTTTAGTTTTTCTATTTTTTGAAACACAGGGACTCACTGGGATGTAACAAAAATACAAATTTGTTATAGGAAAAAAATAATAAAGGGCTTGATTACTAGGAGCAGCTTTTCTACTTTCAATTCAATGGAATTTATTCTTACCCAACTATTTCTATGGAACTTAGATGAAGACCTGCTACACTGGGCTTCCTGGTCACAGTTGATAGAAACAGAAAGGCCTAACTGGTCTGGGGCCACTCTACTCAATAAAAGCTCCTTCCCTTTTCTGTGGCACAACCCCACATCTAATAAAACACAAGCCTGAAAAGTATGGGAGCAGTACTACCTGGGGCCACATAGTCCTACATCCCTGGAACATTCTCCAACACTTGTTGATCCTGCCAGTGTTCCTAGGTCATCCAAAAATATTACAGGTCTCATGGTACCTTTGTTTAAAATCCCTGGAAGATCCCCAGGCCCTTATGATAGAAGGTAAACATCTCAGCATGGAATACAGGATCTTACAAGCTGTGACTACCAGGTAGATCTTCCAGGGATTTTAAGCAAAGGTACCATGATGTTCAGCCACTGATGAGCACACAATACATATTATACATTATAATACTGGTATATTACTTGTTTTGTTGTAGTTGCTGTTTTCCCCTAAAGCACATGAAACGCTACAATGTTGTTGGTGCTCAAGGAGAGTATGTTTCATCTGTTAATTCCTTTCCCAAATGGAAAAGAGCAAACAGTGCTCAACTTAGGGGGAGTCCCAGGTAAGTACAGCACAAGACACATTGGTCCTAATTTGTACAGAATCAAGCCAGTGAAGAAGACATCTGGATAAACCCAGAGTTTTAACAAGAAACTTGCTGAAAACCATTTGTAAGTGCAGCACAATGTAATGAAAACAGACTCCAAAAACAGATGATCACACTCTGTAGCCTATGAAGAGTTCCTAGGTGCTAAGGGAAAGCTGCTGCATGGCTTCTCATAAGTCAGGTCCCATGAGCCACCCCACTGAGTGGTAAGAGAATGGGTCAGTGGACCAAGACAGTTAGGCAGGTGTTTTGTTGATAGCAAAGAAAAAAGTATCTCCTGACTTAACTATGTATTTTCCATTTATGATACATCTCCATAATTTTATATTTTGCATACTAAAAAATAAACCCCAGGTATAATCCTGTTCAACAAATGTAATTGGAATAATTTCTGCAAGCATTATGCATTTTAGTTTCTCCTTTAAATTTTCTCCCCTCTGCAGCCTCCCCATTGTGGGACTAAGCCACATGATAGATTGTTTCAGGGCAAATATGCTCTAGTAAGATGAATTTAGTGGGCAAACAAAAAGTTTCCTCCAATAAGACTATCGTGAATAATATTGATGCTCACCTATATCTTGTACTCTTCTTCAAAGATCATACTTCTAAGTCCTCTTGCCAGAAATCAAGGCCCTGTTACTAGTTCATTAACTCTGAGAACTGGAGTGTTACACCTCTTTGCTGACCTATTTCAGAGAGGGTGTGAGTTCCCCAGGAGTTCTCTCCCACTCACATGGGAAAATCTATTAAGATCCGACCTGGGGAACCTATAAGATGGCCTGAAAAGAAAGCAAAAGATACCAAGTGTGTGTGTCCTGATCACTCATTCTGGCCTGCCTACATCATCACTGGAATTGTTCTATCAAAATGAAGTTGGTGGCTCAAGCTGGTTAAGAAAATGGACCTAGAGCTTTAGCTTAACTTGTGATCTTTGTTTCAAAATGAGACAAGACACAGAAGTTTCCCTTTTCAAGGAAAAACCAGAGCATAATAGTTAAACCAGAAAATAGATCTTCTTCCAAACTACTGGAATAGGGGAAAGAGACCTCCATCAAGAATTGGACCAGGTGGTGGGTATTATAGAGGGCACGGATTGCATGGAGCACTGGGTATGGTACAAAAATAATGAATACTGTTATGCTGAAAATAAAAAATAAATTAAAAAAAAAAGAACTGGGCTCAATTCTGAATACAGCAGGGACAAGAGGTAGGGTAGGAGTCATGGGAAGAGAAATTACTATGCAGAAAACCTCAGAGATAGGGGAGATTCTGGTTCAACAGACTTGACAGGAACCTTCCTGGAGGCAAACCAGGGTGGTCAAATATCAAGGGTAGAGGGTGAGGATTTTTTCTAAAATTGGGTGAACTTCAGGCTCTACAAGGACTGACAAAGGCCCAAGGTCAAAGCTTAGTGGAGAAGAGGGCTTAGAAAAGCCTGACTCATCTGGTCAAGGAGAGGGTCACAGTCCCTCTCTCTCCTGTTAGTCAAGAAGAGCAGAGACATTTCTTTCCCATTGAACAACATGAGGCCATTTCTTGTTTAGTTGCCTTTTTATTCATGAAGGACCAGCTAGACCATCTTCAGGGACTTGCTAGAAAACATCTGCTGAATGATACAAGCCCTATGTCTAATGTGGGGAGTTTTTATGAAAAGAGAAGAAACCCAGTTGGTAAGTGTTGGCAACCGATGGAGAAGACAGCACCACTGGGCATGATGCATCACGAGTGCTGAGGCTAGGATGGCAACGACCATCCAACAGACTTGCTGGTTTGAAGTCTGAGCATCTTTAGTGACAGCACAGACATCAATATCACAAGCATGGTCATCTCTCAGACCAGAAACAGCAACATCCAGTGTCAGCTCACAGGGCTTCCTTAAATGGCCCCAAGAAGGATCACAGTGGTCAGGCTCTGGTTCTCAGGGGAGCCAAACCAAGAGAGTAGAAGAAAAAATGAAAACATTAGTTTGGAGAATTGGAGGCAGATATTGGAGAAAACTAGAAGAACTGAGAATTTGGCAAGGGCTGGAAAAATGGGCAAATGGACCCAATCCATTTTATAGATGATGTCTCAAAGACCATGAACAGAGCTAAAATCTAAAAACCCACAAGAGCAGGTTATGGTTTTCTATTGAAACAGAAAATTTCTCTATATTTACCTCCCTTTTGGATTTCCTGCTTATAAAGTGAGTCTGTTTTCATTAGGTTTGGTCTGATTATTTGTGTAAATGCAACAAGAATGGACATTGAATAAGTCTTTTTGAGTTTGCTTTGCTGGAACTTCTCACAAGGACTCTCAGACTTTCAAAATCCTCAAGTCTTGGTACCCAAGCCGAGAACTCACCACCCAAGTTCTCCTTCAGTACCTATAGATATGGATAGATTCCTCTCTTCAAAATATCCAAAACTTGCTGAGCTTGCTGGGAAGTGACCTTCCTTAACTCACCTGATAAGGCTGGAAACACTATTAAATAAGCCAGATACCAAGCTGATTTTTTTTCCCAGAGGAAAAAGCACTAGCTCCATAAAGTCAACCTTAGTTCCTTAACACTGTGTGGCCAGATCTGATTCTATGTACCATTTTCAAATAGGATATTCCAGTCTGAGCCTAAATATAACCAGTGTCTCCAATTATGTCCTGTTACAAGGAGAACAGATTTTTATTGAACTTAAGCAAATAACTGGCACAAAAACAAGAACGCACAAGGTTTTCCAAATTCAGGAGGGAACAGGGAGATACAAATGATGGGAATCCAAGATGGTGCAGCCACTTTGGAGAACAGTGTGGAGATTCCTCAAGAAATTAAAAATAGAGCTTCCCTATGACCCTTCAATTGCACTACTGGGTATTTACCCCAAAGATACAGATGTAGTGAAAAGAAGGGCCATCTGTACCCCGATGTTTATAGCAGCAATGGCCATGGTCGCCAAACTGTGGAAAGAACCAAGATGCCCTTCAACGGACGAATGGATAATGAAGATGTGGTCCATATACACTATGGAGTATTATGCCTCCATCAGAAAGGACGAATACCCAACTTTTGTAGCAACATGGACAGGACTGGAAGAGATTATGCTGAGTGAAATAAATCAAGCAGAGAGAGTCAATTATCATATGGTTTCACTTACTTGTGGAGCATAACAAATAACACGGAGGACATGGGGAGATGGAGAGGAGAAGGGAGTTGGGGGAAATTGGAAGGGGGAGATGAACCATGAGAGACTATGGACTCTGAAAAACAACCTGAGGTTTTGAAGGGGTGGGAGGTGGGAGGTTGGGGGAGCAGGTGGTGGGTATTAGGGAGGGCACGTGTTGCATGGAGCAGTGGGTGTGGTGCAAAAACAATGAATTCTGTTATGCTGAAAAGAATTTTTTTTTAAAAAAAGAAGCATATGTGGCAGAAATGTTATAATTATTAAACCAGATTTTTAAAAACTATTTTTAAAAAGCTTTCATTTTTGTTTACAAAAGTATAATCTAATTGTTACAAATAACGCTGGAGAAAAGAGAAAGGGGAGTTCTTACATCCAGAAAGTGGAACATGAACAGTCTACCAAGGCTCCAAATGAAACCCACCGATGTCCCTTCATTAGTCCATTCAGTCCCTTGTAATTAATTCTTGTTCTGCTCTTCCTTGGGCTACCAGTTTTATGAACCCATCAGTTTCCCCTTTTAGTGTTCTGGAAATCCTTAGTCCAGGAGTGTGGTCTCAAGAGTATTAAAGCAATGCCATCAGAAGCCTGTAAGCCCAGAGCACCTGTCACAGTCCTTTCCATGGGTCTGAGAAGACCCACCATTCCGACCTGCAGCTAACTGCAAATGCTTCCAGGGAAAAATCAGAGTAAAATAAAAGCCATCTGTGGATGGCAGACTTAAAATAGTCATGGTTTAGACCTGATAAGCGTTTATTCAATAAGAACATCTGGTTTCTATAGCAGACATTTTAAGGCAATTACTAGAATTATGGCTGATAACATACTGGACATACCATGCATAGAGAATACTGACCAAATTCTAGTAACTTCATACAATTTCCGAACTATTTGTGTTAATATTTACACAGACAAATACAACCCATGGAAAGCTAGTATCTTTCTTATTTGACAAAGCCTTTCCATGCCATCCAGCATATCAAATAAACCAAATTAGTTTAACATCTCTTTTTATAAGGTAAGAGAACAAATCCTTTGAGATTTTCAAAGGTGCCTCTGGGAAATCTCAAGCCACTTTGAAGTCAAGAAGATTTCATTTAGGATTTGATTTGAGGAAGGCAAAATTATCAAAAGTGTAAAAAACCTCAGCTGTTTAAAAAGTGATAAGACTTGGTTCTCTTAAATAATCAAGAACATGCACCATGAGGTTAACATAAAGCACAGGAAGTTATTCTGATAAGACGTGGAATCTTTGTTTCCAATGTGGATTACTTAAAAAGTAAGAAAAACCTCCTACAATCTATTAAGAACAGACCAATAATGCAAGAAAACTTTGTCATTTTAACAGAGGAAAACCAAATTCTAGTTTCATATCCTTATACCTTTGAACTTTTTTTTTTTTTTTTTTTTTTTTTTTTTTTTTATTTTTTATAAACATATATTTTTTATATACATATATTTTTTATAACCCTATAGATAAATCCATCCAATCTTCCCCAGCTTATTGCCACATAAAATTACTTTTCCACAAAACCTTCTACACTGGCTATATCCAGGAGTTCTCTCTGTATTTTTCCTTTCTCTCATTTTGAACCAGTTTCTTTAACTTAACACAAAATTAGCCTCATTTCCCTTTAATGAAAACACATTTTCTGTATCTTTCCTATATCACTCATCAAAGACCTACCCTATTTTTCTTGTATACTTTGCCTAAATAATTATTTCCCTTATTTTGGGTAGTTTTATTTTCCAATACTAATTGCAATACTTTAATCTTTAGTGACTTTTTACAGAGAATGCTACAAAGCGGACAATCATGAATTGTCACATACCAATATTACAGCATATTTTACAGCTATACTATCTCAATTTTACAAGGACGTGCTTCCTCATTTTTCAATGTGGCAAAAAAAAAAAAAAAAAAAAAAAAAGAATGTGTAATAGTCTCCCATGTCTCACTTCTCTATACCACATAAAATCAAGGAGCCCACAGTATATAAACTTAAATTTGTCTCCAATAGTAAATATCTCAGCAGTTTCTTAGAAATGATTAAGATATTTAATAAGTATTACTCCTTAACTTAGCATATTTCTAAGGTTGTAAGTTACCAAAAAGATTTTAGAAACAATTTTTAGGAGACATATAACCAGTAAACAAAGATAGCCGTGGTCTCATTTCCCCTTTAACTATTTGTACAATACATGTGTGTTAGGGAAGTATCATCAATTAAAAAAAAGGCACTGAAAAAAGCCAAATACTTGTTCTATTGCTGTGTTTGAAAAAGTAATGAATATCAAGTAATTCATTTTTACTGCATCTTTACCTGTACCTTTGTTTTTAGGTTGTATTTGAAACTTTTATAATCTTGAACAGCCAGTAAATACCCCTTATTTGACTAGTAAATCCATGTAGAATGAAAATATTTCCCAAATGATACTTATTGCTGATAACTCAGACATAGCTGTTTTTATTAAATCAATGGTATTACACTCATCTTCAAAGATTTGCTCAGATCACATGAACCAGAAAAACATTTGGGTTAGCTTCTGATTTCTGGAAGTTTGGGGAATATTTCACTTATATAAGCAATCATTTATCTCTAATCTAATTTGAATAGAACTTCTTTACAGGATTTTATAAACTAATTTGGTATACCATCCAGGGATAGAACGTATTTAGGTATATGTACACACACGCGTGCACACACACACACACACACACACACACACCCATCTTCTACTTTTCCTTCTAAACTTTTGGCCATGAGTCATGTAAACAAATACAGTAATAGAAAAACCTCACTGGTCCATCTCCAATCTGTATTTTCATCCTAATTGTTTGACAGATAGAGTAAGCTAAGGTTACCGACTCAATGTGAGGGTTAAATATTTTCCCCCACATTTGTGGAGGAGATTAAGGTTTTCTTCTGCCCTGATAAATCCTCTTATGGAGGCTCTGAACTACATTTTAGGTAAGAGACTGAGGGCACACAGAGCAACGGTCTGGAGGTCTCCAAAGTCTGAGGGGAGAAAACATCCAGTCTGTTTCCAGCTGCCTTTTCTTTTCAACCTCATGCAACTGCTTTTGGGGGCCCCCGAGTCCCTTGAGAGTCCTCACGGGGACAGGGAGCACAACGTTCAAGGACAGAAGATGCAGGAGGTAGGGACTAAAAGGGAACAAATTAAATGATTCAAAGGAGCTGAGGGAAATGAAGGTGATAAAAGGAGCGGAAGCAATGGATGGGAAAGGTCTTAGGGGAACCAGGTTGGGGAGATCTTCAGTTTCTCAAAGAAGGCACTGAAGTACCATATGATCCTTAGCAAAGCCATGCCCACAAGAAAGCAGAGTTAGCATGACATACAGTCCGCAGGTTTGAGAAGAGAGCTTCAGTCAATTGAGAAGCTCTCACAGGAGAAGCAAGACCAAAAAAGATCGAACAGAGTTCACAAAGACCCAAGGGAAAAAATTATCCATAGGAGTCAAAACAAATTCTCACTTGAGAAAGAGCCAGGAAGAATCTTCTAGGCCAGGCAGTCAGAAAGTAAGTTTCCACCCAAAACAAAGAGCCAGGAAGAATTCTCTGGCCCAGGGAGTCAGAAAGTAAATTGCCATTCAAAACAAAGAACAAAGCCCAGGAGTCGGGGAGTGAATCTCTATTTGAAACAAAGAGCCAGTAAGAAAGATATCCCAGTAGGTACCTTGCAGACAAGGAGGACTGGCCCTTTAACACAGCTTCCAGATGACACTCAGAATCTTAAAAATCAACATCTGTCAGTGGCCTGTCATCTGGAACGCCGGGTCAGAAGCTCAACTCACCAATGGACCCCTGATCAAACAGACAGGAATAAAGACAAGGATTCAAAAGTACACAGATAGGAGCATGCATGAGAGGTCCAAAAATGAATCTGTACCTATCCAAGTCACAGCACCATGATGGTCAACAAAAAACAAAACAAAACAACAACAAAACAAACAAACAAAACAAACAAACAAACAAAAACCAACAACAACAACAAAAAACCAGTGCCAGACAGATGTCAAAGCAGTAAAAACAGATCTTACTCAGAACTTTTAGAATAGGGGAAAGAGGAAAGAGATCTCAGTACAGAATTGGGCTCAGTCCCTAATACAGCATGGACAAGATGGGGGGGATTTATAACCAAGGAGTAAGGTGGGGGTTGGAGGTGGAAAATTCAGGAAACACCAGGGGGAAATTCTGGTTAATGACTTGATGAAGGCATGCCAGGGCAATCAGATATAAAAGGTGGGGAATTCTTTTCTGATGGACTTAGTAGGATTCTTGCTGAAATTGGGTGATGTAGGTCTGATAAACAGACGTGGAAGCCCAAAGTCAAAGCCTACTAGAGAAGAGGGCTTAGAGGAATGGGAGTAAAGCTTGCTTAAGGAGAATCTCTGTCACCCTGGATCCTGGGAGGGGTTCAGAAGGCAGTCGCATTCATCTGTAAACTTCTAGGGGACCGACCTGGAGGGAGGAGCAAGGACACCAAAAGGAACTGAGGACTACTAACATTCCCTTTCTTCGCCCGTGGTCACAATCCCTGGGGAGCACAGAGAAGAGGATGCAAATAGGAGACCTTGACCAATTATCCCAACAGACTCTCCTCTAAAGAGAGGGCTTCGTTCAGACTAAGTTTTAAACCAAACATTTTGTCCTCACTACTGACTCATAGCTCATGAAGAATACCAGAGAGTCACAGTAGGAGTAAAATACTCAGCTCCACTGCACAGTAGTCCTACTGGGAACTTATGGAAATGTGTGTTGACCAAGATTTTTTTTATAATAGTCAAGGCTGTTTTGGTTTTATAGACCCTTATCTCTGCAAAGCATGGGGACAGTCTCAGGGCTGGTCATAGAATTTTGCTATCACATAATCATTTTATTCATTCATGTATCTAATCAACTTGTATTTATTTCTTCTCTACGATGTGACAGGCCCTATGCTAGGCACAGGAGATACAAAGTTGAGCAACACAAATGGAATACTTACCCCAACGGTTTTGTCACTGGAATGAATACCTCCAGTTAAACAATTAGCCAACTAAATGGCTTCTAAATTTTGGCTTTTCTCCAACTTTCAGCTGATGCTGCACCTTTCTTCCCAATCACTCCAGCTGGAGAAGAGATTAACCTTTTTCAGAAGTGTTAATTCCCTTGGTGGCTAAATCAGTTGAGCATCTGACTCAATTTTGGCTAAGGTCATGATCTCAAGGTCATTGGATTGAGCCCCACACTGGGGTCCATGATCAGCGAGGACCCTACTTGAGATTCTCTCACCGACTCTGCCCCTCCTCCACTCACACACACACAGTCACTAAATAAAATCTTCATTTTTTTTTTAAAAAGAGTTAATTCCCATTGGGAATGTCTATAAGCGACAACATAATATTTTTTCTTAGCAAACCTAGTGGTGTTAATTGAAATGAAACATCTGGTAATCTTCCCTGGGTGCATTTTATAACTGTCAGAAACACTGGCAGCAGGAGCAAAGGAAATCTCAGCTGGAGAAAACACTGTGCCATTAAAATCCACCAGAAAGATGGACGGATCTGGACAGCACAAGGGCCCAGAAATACAAATGGAGAAAGACTGGAGTTAATGATCATAATTTCTCACTCTTCTGGTAGTCCTAGGGCCAATAAAGACCTAGAGAACAACAGATACACTCATACGATAAATGCCCATTGGGCAGAGCTGCAATCATGAATATCAAAGTCTTTGGGGGGGGGGGGCGTTATCTGCTGCATTTGCAGAAGGATTTAATTCCTCTATAGGGGCCAACCTGGCTCCAGTAAAAACTCCTCCTCTGCAACCCACTGAGGAATTTTCCAGGATAAAAGCACATGCAGTACTATTCTACCCCCTACCACTCTATCCACAATTCACTCAGGTATATTTAGCATAAATCACTGAGCTTGAGCCACTTTACTTCAGCCTCCAGTAAAGCTTAGTTTCAGACTGAATTGGGATGAAAACAAGGTAAAGATTTGGCCTGGAAGTGCTAATTTTTAGCTCCTTTGGAGTGTGAGCCTGAACCTTTCACATGGCCCAAAGGGATACCCAATGCTGTTCTCGAAAGAGGAAACAGACCTGGATCACTTTTAACCATTAACTTGGTAAAGATGATGGCTCACTGGGCTACAGATTGGCTTCATCTGTGTGTCAGAGTCGTCTAACAACCCTCCAGGCTGCACATCCTAAGTGGCACCACATGAACTTACTATTTGTCATTAAAAGTTTCAAGTATCACCAGTTAGAATGGCCAAAATTAGCAAGACAAGAAACAGCATGTGTTGGAGAGGATGTGGAGAAAGTGGAACCCTCTTACACTGTTGGTGGGAATGCAAGTTGGTGTAGCCTCTTTGGAGAACAGTGTAGAGATTCCTCAAGAAATTAAAAATAGAGCTTCCCTAAGACCCTGCCATTGCACTCCTGGGTATTTACCCCAAAGATACAGATGTCGTGAAAAGAAAGGCCATCTATACAGCAATGTTTATAGCAGCAATGCCCACAGTCGCCAAACTGTGGAAAGAACCAAGATGCCCTTCAACGGACGAATGGATAAGGAAGATGTGGTCCATATACACTATGGAGTATTATGCCTCCATCAGAAAGGATGAATACCCAACTTTTGTAGCAACATGGACAGGACTGGAAGAGATTATGCTGAGTGAAATAAGTCAAGCAGAGAGAGTCAATTATCGTATGGTTTCACTTATTTGTGGAGCACAGCAAATAGCATGGAGAACATGGGGAGTTAGAGAGAAGAAGGGAGTTGGGGGAAATTGGAAGGGGAGGTGAACCATGAGAGACTATGGACTCTGAAAAACAACCTGAGGGTTTTGAAGGGCCGGAGGGTTGGAGGTCGGGGTACCAGGTGTATTATAGAGGGCACGGATTGCATGGAGCACTGGGTGTGGTGCAAAAATAATGAATACTGTTATGCTGAAAATAAATAAATAAATAAATAAATGCCATTTATAATTATCAAAAAGAAAAAAATAACACGCTTAATAAATTTAACCAAGGAGTTAAAAAACCTATACACCAAAAACTCTAAGACACTAATAAAAGAAAACGAAAACACAAATGAAAAGATAACCCATGTTCACGGATTATAATACTATTAAAATACCCCTATTACCCAAAGCAATATATAAATTCAATGAAATCCCTATCAAAATTCTAATGGAACTTTTCACAGCAATAGAACAGACATCCTAAAATTGGTATGAAACCAAAAGGCATGGGGACAGTCTCAGGGCTGGTCATAGAATTTTGCTATCACATAATCATTTTATTCATTCATGTATCTAATCAACTTGTATTTATTTCTTCTCTACAATTTGAAAGGCCCTATGCTAGGCCCTATGCTAGGGCATAGGCCCTATGCTAGAACAGATATCCTAAATTTGGTATGAAACCAAAAAAGACCCCAAATAGCAAAAGCCACCTAAAGAACAAATCTGTAGGCATCATGCTCCTGGATTTCAAACTGTATTACAAAGCTATAGTAATCACAATTTGGCACTGGCATAAAAACAGACACATAGATCCACAGAAGAGAGAGCTCCAAAACAAACCCATGCATAGTTAATTTATGACAAAAGAGATAAAAACCTATAAGTAGGAAGGATTGGTCTCTTAAACAAATGGTGCTGGGAAAACTGGACAGCCACATGCAAAAGAACGCTATTAGACCACCATCTTAACACCGTACCCAGAAATTAACTCAAAATAAACACTTGGGTCCTTGAAGCCATAAAATTGTTAGAAAACATAGGTGGTGAGACACTTGACAAGGGTCTGACTCCAAAACCGAAAGCAACAGAAACAAAACCAAAAATTTCCTGCATAGCAAAGATAACCATGAAAAGGCAAACTTCCAAATGGGAGAAAATATCTGTAGTTCACATGATCAATAAGGATTATATAAGAACCCAAGATATATGAAGAACTCCTACAACTCAAAATAGCACAGAAACAATCTAAAAAAAAAAAAAAAAAAAAAAAAGGCAAAACAAAAAAATGGGCAGAGGAGCTGGATAGACATTTCTCCAAAGATGATCTTCAGAGTGTAAATAGGTACCTGAAAAGATGCTCAAGATCCCTCATCAGGGAAATGCAAATCCAAACCACAATGGGACACTGCCTTACACCTGTCAGGCTTATGTAACAGATAAGAAATGACACACAACTGTGTGAAGACAGGGGAGACCCTCGTGCAATGCCAGGCATACATGTACATTGAGACAACTACCACGGAAAACAGTACATTGGGCCCTCAAATTAAAAACTGAACTGCCATGTGAATAAGATGTGTTATATACACTTGATGGAATGTAATTAAACCTTGAGAAATGGAATTCTTACACTGAAACTAATGTAACTTGTGTGTCAACTGTACCTCAATTAAAAATTTTAAAAATGAAATTCCGATAAACGCTGCCATGGGTATCTTGAAAACACAACCCTCCATGAAAGGAGTTAGGTGTGAAAGCCCAGCAGCACTGTGATCCCATGTATATAAAGTAGCCAGAATAGGCATATTCACAAAGAAATTACACTGGAGTTGTCTGGGGCTCAGAAGAGAGCAAAGTGGAAGAGCTCGTGTTTACTGGGGACAGAGTTCATTTGGGATGATGAAAAAGTCCTAGAAAGGGGCAGTGGTCACGGTTGCACAACACTAAATGTTTTTAATGCCACTAGCTGGTACACATAAAAAATGGTTAAAATGGCAAGCTTATGTCTATTTACAATTAAAAAAACTAAAAAAAAAGAAAAACAACTACCCTATGATTCAGCAATTCTGAGCATTGATCTGAAGACAATGAAAACACTAATCTGGAAAAAGACTCGCATTCCTAAGTTTGCCAGAGCATCTTCACTGCAGCCACGCTATAGCGACGACCAGTGTCCGTCAGAGGATGGGCGGTCAAAGATGTGGTCTGTATACACCGTGGAATCTTCCTCCGCCATAAAGAATGAGATCCTGCTATTTGCAACAACATGAATGGACCTTGAGGGAATTATTCTATGTGAAATAAGTCAGTTGAAAAAAAGAAAAAGAAAAGCCACCCTACGGTTCCACTCACACGTGGAATCTCAAAAACAAACCAGCAAAACTCAGATAACTGTCAATACAAGGATGGTTGCTGGGGCACAAAGCAGATGATGCAGGGGGCGGTGAGAGATACAAACGTCCAGTTTGAAGTCATGCAGACATGACCTGCAGCACGGGGACTACGCTAACACTGCAGGGCACGGCTGAATATTGTTTAGACTAAATCTTGAAAGTTGACTTTCTATAGGAATAGAAGGGACCTGGATTTATTAGGGTGACCACTTTCCAATGAATACCCAACTTTTGTAGCAACATGGATGGGACTAGAAGAGATTATGCTGAGTGAAATAAGTCAAGCAGAGAGAGTCAGTTATCATATGGTTTCACTTATGTGTGGAGCATAACAAATAGCATGGAGGACAAGGGGAGATGGAGAGAAGGGAGTTGGGGGAAATTGGAAGGGGAGGTGAACCATGAGAGACTATGGACTCTGAAAAACAATCTGTGGGTTTTGAAGGGGTGGGGGGTGGGAGGTTGGGGGATCCAATGTGCCCAAATACTGACTCATTATGTCATACACCAGGAATCAAGGTTATAGGACAAACACACTTCAAAGTTTTAATGTTAAAAATTTTAATGAAAAAGGAGACCCCAAAAAGGTCCATTTGGCTACACCTGCACTAGACTAATGCCCTCCGGTAGCTGCAGAGATGTCTCCTGTCAGTGGGGCCTCTCGGGCATGGTCTCCCGCATCACACAAGCTTGGACAGAAGGGGTTCTTAAAGAGGAAGGGAGGAGGGAGGGGGAGAATGGGGGAGGGAGGGGAGGAGGACTTAGGACTTTACAGCGCCCTCAGCTGCCCAGATCTGAGCTCCTTCCAGACTAACAGTGGTTTAAACTTACCCTAAAGATACAAATGTAGTGATCCAAAGGAGCACATGCACCCGAATGTTTATAGCAGCAATGTCCACAATAGCCAAACTATGGAAAGAACCTAGATGTCCATCAACAGATGAATGGATCAAGAAGATGTGGTATATATACACAATGGAATACTATGCAGCCATCAAAAGAAATGAAATCTTGCCATTTGCAACAACATGGATGGAACTAGAGCGTATCATGCTTAGCGAAATAAGTCAAGCAGAGAAAGACAACTATCATATGATCTCCCTGATATGAGGAAGTGGTGATGCAACATGGAGGCTTAAGTGGGTAGAAGAAGAATAAATGAAACAAGATGGGATTGGGAGGGAGAGAAACCATAAGTGACTCTTAATCTCACAAAACAAACTGAGGGTTGCCGGGGGGAGGGGGTTTGGGAGAAGGGGTTGGGATTATGGACATTGGGGAGGGCATGTGATTTGGTGAGTGCTGTGAAGTGTGTAAACCTGGTGATTCACAGACCTGTACCCCTGGGGATAAAAATATATGTTTATAAAAAATTAAAAAATTAAAAAAAAAAAAAAATACAAAAACAAAAAAAAAAAAAAAAAAAAAAAAAAAAAAAACTTACAGATCTTCTTTCTGTCTCTTATGCCAAAAAGTAGATGGTCCAGCGAGAACCGGGTTTAACAATTCCTCCCTAACACGTTGGCTGTAACCTCATAGGTCAACAATGGCTTCTGCAGCTCTAACCATCATGTTCGTGCTCAAGGTAGGGAGAAGGGGAAACAGCACCAGAAAGCTCTATCGCATTTTTCAGAAAAGCAAGTTTCCCTAGAAACACACCACCCCAGCCAGGCAGAAGTCCGTTACATCTCCTTGGGTCCCAACTGGGCTAGGCAACACCTACATGAAAACGATGCTGGAATAGCAGTTGTTCGGTGGCGAGCCAAGCTGTGGCAATGCCGCGTGTCCCAAAGCAGCACTCAGGGCTCTGCTGACTGGCTGCCTGGGTTTCAAGAGACTGCTGTGGTAGCCATCGCAGGGCTAGACATGGCCCATGTCTGGCCACCAGCTATGCTGCAACTCAAGAGCCTTAGCCCCGGTGGCATCGTGGCTTCCAAGTCCTTGTCACTCTCAGCACGGCCTCCTGATCCCTCAGCCTCCCTCCTGTGGAGACAGAGGCAGGCTGGGTTAACAGCCTGCTGTGGGACTTGTTCCTAGAGGCACAGTCCAGACGCCGCCCCTGCAGTACTCCCCCACTTCAACAACACTTCCCCCTTACATAGGTTTTTGGTTTCTGCTTCCTCCAACAGGGCCCTAAGTGACACACGAGCCCACTACTCTCACCGCAGGCAGCGAGGCAGCACGCCAGCTCTGTGGGGCCTCAGCCGGGCCCGGCCTGGCCAGATGAACTGAAGAACCCACTCCTCCCAGTTACCCCAATCTTCTCCGAGAACACACAGCTTCTGTGGGCCCAGCTTTCACCACAGTCCTCTGAGTCTAAGTGTCCACATGGTGGTTGTTTCCCACCCCTCACCGCCACCCCCCGACAAATGATACTTCAATTCACATCCTTCGATTTTGGGGTTGCTCTATTTTTCTTTCTCTTACGGAATGACTTCAGGACTAACACTCTGGGGCATGGATCCAACAGAGTATTCAGCCTCTAATTTATAATGAGTTTTGGAAGCTCTTTCTCTATAAAAGACAATTTACTGGGACTTAACAGATTTCTTCTTTCGGTTAACTTTGAATAGAAACTGTAGAGAAAGACAGATGCATGAAGATTCTTGGCTGCAAGTGTGCACTGACTCACAGCAGGACACAAAGACCGACCTGAACTCAAAGCAGCCGGGACACAAACTCCCCCAGGTAAGGGAGTCTGTGTTTACTGCTGTTTGGCACCTAGAACAGAGTCACAAATACGGGGCACTCAGTGCGCGCTGAATTGCTGAATGTGTCCTGACAGCTCAGAAGGGACTCCCCATCCAGCCTCTGACATCCGTCACCAGGCGAAGTCACCAGAAATGCCGTCCTTGCCGTGTCCCCGCACTGTCCTTCCTCCACTCAGGCAGGGTACCTGCTTCGCTCTGGATACAGAATATCAGGGTGTAAAAGAAGCAAAGTTTGTGGTTTTTCCCAGGGCCCACAGGGGACTTTTGCATCTACTGCTTCCCAGACTTCATCTCGGACCGCAGGGAACAAAGCTCAAACCTTGCAGCTAAGCTGCGTGGGATTGCTTTCCTATCCCAAGAGGCAGATCAAGGAATGGATTACCCAGGCCATTTTCCAGACTGCCAGCTCTCAATGGCACTTCTATAGCTCTAAAGTGTGATGAGATGGGCAGAACTATAATACTTAAGAAACCAGATATGAAGAAATATTCTGGAAGTCAATTGAGGAGTCTGCGTGCGCCTGCCTGCGTGTGCGTGCCGTGTGGGAGGGCAAGGCTGCCAAGGAATATGCTTAAGTAATAATAGATACTCTCTAAATAGCTGTGTTAGTTACCAGTTGAACACACAAACATTTATTATCTCACATAATTTCTGAAGTCAAGAATTCAAGAGCAGCTCCGCTGGCTTGTTCTGGTCCAGGGTCTCTCCTGGAGGTTTCCAACAAGAGGCCACCCAGAACTGCAGCATCTGGAGGCCTGGTTGGCCCTGGAAGATCCAATTCCAAGATGGCTCCCTCACACAGCTGTTAGCAGACACCTACATTCCTTGCTGGCTCTTGACAGAAGGCTTCAGTTCCTCAGTAGCTCCTGGAGGTCCTCACAATGTCAGAGTCACAAGCAGGTGAGAAAAAGCATGAAGCTACAGTGTGCTTCTGTGACCCCATCCCTGAAGCCACATCCTCAAACTTCTGCTTTCCCTATTCATCTGAAGCCAGTCTTGTCCACACTCAAAGGAAAGGGAGTAAGACCCACCCACTGAAGGGAGGTATTTAATGAAGAATTTATGGACATTTTAGAACAACTGCCATCAAGGGAGGCAGAGCTTATTTGATACAGGGTGCCTCCTAAATTCAGCATGCAATTTTAGGGTCAGGGGTGAAATGCTCAGAGGACTGGAAGAAGTTTGCCCTCCTCTCAGCAAATGTGCCTCAATTTTCCCCTATACAAACATATGACAACTCCTTGTAGAATACTCCCCAGCTTGTGAAAGAAACCATTCAAAACTGAGAAGGAAAGGCAACTGCACAAATCTACCCCCTCTGACAATCCTGCCTCACATAAGGAGAGAGAAAGAGAGACATATCTTTCTAAAGTCACAGCCCACAAGGTGGAACAGAAGTTTAAACATAGGGTTACAAAACTGTCCTCTCCAAAAAGTAACAACCACCTCAGAGACCCCGCATAACCATAGATTACAAGTAAGAGAGCTGAAGGCATGCCTGTTTAACAAGGAGTTACTAGAGAAATCCAAAGAAAATGGACAAAAATGAGGACACTAGAGGAAATGGGCAGCTACAGCTACCACAGTCAACACAGCCTAACGTTAGCTAGATAAATACATCTGGAACCACACACTGAAGGTCTATTTACTTCAGTTCCTATTACCTAATACATCATGCCCAGTTTACAAGAAAAAAAAAGTACATGGCATGATAAAAGGGGAAATATGTCTGAAGAAACACTGTAAACCTCAGAACCGGACTGATATGGCAGAGATCTTGCATTATCAGATGGGGAATCTGAAATAACTCATACACTATTAGTTCTAACGAAAAAATGGACAACATGTGAGAACAAGCAGGTAACACAAGCCAAGATATGGAAACAAATTTTTTTAAAAAGGTAAAGGTTAAAAATGACTTTAACAGAAATGAAGACTGCCTTTGATAGACTCATCAGTAGACTGGACATGATCCAGTCTGGCAAGCTTGGACAGCCATCACAGAAACTTCCAAAACTGAAATTAAAAAAAGGAAAAGAATACCCAAGAACTATAGAATAATTACAAAGGGCATAATACACATATAAAGGGGATACTAGAAGGAAAGAAGTAAAAAGAAAAATATTTGAATTGTGACAGTTTTCTAAAATTTATAACTGATAACAAACATCCACAAGATGCAGGAGAATACTGAACAAAATGAATATCAAAAAATCTAAACCTAGGCATAATATATTAAGTTGCAGAATATCAAGGGCCAAGAGAAAAATCTTCAAAGAAGCCAAGGAGGAGAGAAATTCCTTTTCTCTAGAGAAACAAGGATAAGACTTACATTGGACTTGACTTCAGACCACTGCAAGAGCCTGCATTAGTAGATTTAAAGTGTTGCAGGGAAAAATCTTCACCAACCTAGAATTCTTTACCCAGTGAAATTATCCTACAAAAGTGAAGGACAAAAGATTTTTTCAAGAAGGCAAAAGCAGAATTTGTTATCAGACCTATCATGCAAAAAGTGTTAAATTTCTTCAGCAAGGAAAATGACAGAGGTCAGAAACTCCTATCTACATGAAGAGAGGAGAGAGAATAAATATAGAATAAAATATTTTTCTGGCTTTTTAACAGAAAACTTTTTTCAATATAATAGTAACCATGCACTGAGTGACCACAGCTTATGAATAAGCAAAATGAATGACAGCAATGTTAGAAGGGACTTGAGGAAGGAATGAAGAATATGGTTATAAAAGTACCATCACTGTCCATGAAGCAGTATAGCATTATTTAAAAGTGGACTTAAGGGCCCTGGTGGCTCAGTTGGTTAAACATCTGATTTTGGCTTATGTCATGATCTCAGGGTCCTGGAACAAGGTCCCACATCAGACTACCTGCTCAGCAGGGAGTCTGCTTCTCCCTTTCCTTCTCCCCTGCCCTCCCTCTGCTCACATTCTCTCTCAAAAATCTTAAAAAAGAAGTAGACTTAATGATTTGTAAAGAGATACTATATGCTGTAGGATAACCACTAAAAAAATAATAAAAACTTTTTATGAGAAGTACAACTGATATTCTAAGAGAACAGAAACATCATCACATAAAATGCTCAATCAAAACCAATGAGGGATGGTTGCAAGAGGGAAGGTGTAGAGGGATGGGTGAACTAAGGGTATTAAGAGTACACTTACAAGACAATAAACACCAGGTGTTGTATGGAAGTGCTGAATCACTAAATTGTACACTTGAAACTAATATCACACTGTATGTTAACAGGTATATAAATAATAAAGCTTAAAGTGGACAAAAAGGGAAAAAATTAAAAAGAATACAATCAATAAAAAATGGCTACCCATATGGTAGACATTAACCCAGCTAGATTGATAACCATTTTAAATGTGAATGGTCTAAATATACCAATTAAAGAGACAATCAGAGTGAATTTATTTAAAAAAAAAAAACAAAAAAAACAAAATCATGGGGCACCTGGGTGGCTCAGTGGGTTAAAGCCTCTGCCTGCGGCTCAGGTCATGATCTCAGGGTCCTGAGATCGAGCCTCGCATTGGGTTCTCTGCTCAGCAGGGAGCCTGCTTCCTCCTCTCTCTCTCTCTGCCTGCCTCTCTGCCTACTTTGAACTCTGTCAAAAAAATAAATAAAATATTTTTAAAAAAATAAAAATAAAAAATAAAATTAAAAAAAAAACATGATCAACCATAAGTTGTGTACCAGAAACCAACCATATATATATAGGTTAAAAGTAAAGGGATGAGGGAAGGAGAAAATGGCAGAAGTGTAGGGGACCAAAATATCACCAGGTCCCAGGAGTTCAGCTAGATAGTTATCAAACCATTCTGAACACCTACAGACTCAACAGGAGATCAAAGAGGAGAGCAGCAATTCTAGGAATATAAAAGTGACCACTTTCTGGAAGGTAGGATATGCGGAGAAATGAATCCAAATTGACAGGAAGATAGACCGCAGGGGGGGGGGGGGGGGGGTCAGTTCCTGGCAAGTGAGAGCAATAGAGCACAAAATTGGAACTTCTAGAAGTCTGCTCCACTAAGGGACATCGCTCCAGAAGCTAAGCAGGAGGTGGACCCTTCACGGGGTCAGTGTGGTCTCAGGACCTGTGGGGACACAAAACAACCAGGGTTGTCTGAGTGTGGCAGAGCTCCCAGGTATGGGAGCAGGGAAGCCAGGTACAGAGACAGAGCTGAAAAGGGGCTCTCAGCTCAGGGTTACCTTAAACCATGATCCAAGGCAGTTGGACCACTACTTTTTGAGCAGGGACCCCACAAGTGGCAGATCCAGGAGACTCACCTTCCTCCTCTGGGGGAGAAGCATGGGAGCCCGCTGCAGGAATCTGCTGGGTTTTGAGACTCCAAACTGGCCCAAGTACCAGAGACAGAAAATGCTCGGTCACAGGCCAGGTAAGCTCAGAGTGCAGCTGGAGACTAGGGAGATGGGCAGGATTGACTGTTTTTCTCTGAGGGCACACTGAGGAGTGTAACCCTGAGCTCTCAGCTCCTACAGACTGGAGATTGGAAGGCCACCATCTTCATTCCCGTCCTCCAAAGTGGTACGGAAAGCATTAATGGAACAAAAGCTCCAAGAGTGAACCCGAGAAGATTACTTAGCCTGGCCCCCAAGCAAGGGCAGTGCATTTCTGCCTTGGGCAAAGACATTTCAGAATAACTGCAACAGGCCCGTCCCCCAGATGATCAGCAAGAACATCCATCCAAGACCAAGTTCATTAATTAATGAGAACTGCAGAACTCCAGAGCTAGGGGAAAGCAACACACAGAATTCATGGTTTTCCCCCATGATCCTTTAATTCCTCAAAGTTAAATTTTTTTAATTTTATTTTTTATTCTATTTAATTTTCCTCTTTCTTATTTTAATGTTTTTAACTATTTTATCTTATCAATACTTTTTTAAAAATTTTTTTTAATTTTCATTGTTACAGTCATATTTAATCCCTTCATTGTATTTAACCTTATTTTTTGTATACATATAATTTTTTTCCATTAAAATGCTGGGATACAATCTCTTCTAATAGATCAAAATATACCCAAAATCTAGTGCATGGCTTTGTTCTAGTCTCCAGCCAGACCACATTCTTTCCTCTTTTTTTTTTCTTTTTTCCAACCAATTTCTTATCAATTCTTTTTTTAGAATCTTTTTTAATTTTTATCCTTACAGTCACATTCCATCTCTTCATTGTGTTTACCCTTATTTTTGTGTATATATATATATATAAGTTTTTATTTCTTTAAAATTTTGGGAGATAGTTTTTTCTAACAAACCAAAATACACTGTGTGGCTCTGTATATATATATATATATATATATATATATATATATATATGTATGTATATGTATGTATATATATATATCCCTCATTCATCTCCCCCAGTTTCAGGTCTCTTCTGATTTGATTAGTTTATATTTTTCTGGGGTCGTATTTTGTTCTCTCATTCATCTGTTCTTATCTGGATAAAATGACAAGATGGAAAAACTCACCACAAAAAAAGAACAAGAGGAAGTACCTAAGGCTAGGGACCTAATCAATATGGACATTAGTAATATGTCCAAACTAGACTTCATAATGATGATTATCAAGGTGTTAGCTGGGCTCAAAGAAAGCATGGAAGTTATTAGAAAATCCCTTTCTGGAGAAACAAAATCCCTTTCTGGAAAATAAAAGAATACTAAAATCTAACTAAGTTGAAATCAAAAAAGTTATTAATAAGGTGCAATCAAAAACAGAGGCTATTACTGCTAGGATAAATGAAGCAGAAGAGAGAATTAGTGATATAGAAGACCAAATGATGGAGAATAAAGAAGCTGAGCAAAAGAGAGACAAACAACTACTGGACCACTAGGGGAGAATTTGAGAGATAAGTGATAACCATAAGATAAAACAATATTAGAATAATTGGGATCCAGATTCCAGAAGAAGAAAGGGGGGGTGAGAGGTATACTGGAGCAAATTATAGCAGAGAACTTCCCTAATTTGGTGAAAGGAAAGCAAGCATCAAAATCCAAGAGGTACAGAGAACCCCCCTCAAAATCAATAAAAAATAGGTCAACATCCTGTCATCTAATAGTAAAATTTACAAGGCTCAGTGAAAAAGAGAAAATCCTGAAAACAGCTCAGCAAAAGAGGTCTGTAACATACAACAGTAGAAATATTAGATTGGCAGCAGACCTATCCACAGAGACCTGGCAGGCCAGAAAGGACTAGCATGATATATTCAGAGCACTAAATGAGAAAAATATGCAGCCAAGAATACAATATCCAGCTAGGTTATCATTGAAAATAGAAGGAGAGATAAAAAGCTTTCCGGACAAACAAAAATTAAAAGAATGTGAAAACACCAAACCAGCCCTAAAGGAAATCTCTAAGCAAAGAGAGAGCCTAAAAGTAACAGACCAGAAAGGAACAGAGATAATATACAGTAACAGTCACCTTACAGGCAATACAATGGCACTAAATTCATATCTTTCAATACTTACCCTGAATGCAAATGGGCTAAACACCCCCAATCAAAAGACACTGGGTATCAGAATGGATAAAAAACAAGACCCATCAATATGCTGTGTACGAGAAACTCATTTTCAACCCAAAGACATCTCCAGATTTAAAGTGAGGGGGTGGAAAACAATTTACTATGCTAATGGACATCAAAAGAAAGCTGGGGTGGCAATCCTTATATCAGAGAAGTAAGATTTTAAGCCAAAGACTATAATAGATGAGGAAGGACACAACAGCATATTTAAGGGTCTGTCCAACAAGAAGATCTAACAATTTTAAATATCTATGCCCCTAACATGGAAGAAGACAATTATACAAATCAATTAATAACAAAATCAAGGAAACACATCAACAACAATACAATAATAGTGGGGGACTTTAAGAGCCCCCCTACTAAGCAAAAGATCAACAAGGAAATAAAGGTTTGGAATGACACACTGGACCAGATGGACATCACAGATATATTTAGGACATTCTATCTCAATACAACAGAATACACATTCTTCTCTAGCGCACATGGAACATTTTCCAAAATAGATCACATCCTGGGTCACAAATCAGGTCTCAACTGGTACCGAAAGATTGGGATCATTCCCTGTGTATTTTCAGACCACGATTCTCTGGAGCTAAACTCAATCACAAGAGGAAAGTTGGAAAGAACTCAAATACATGGAGACCAAAATACTAGCCAATAGTATCCAACAGTACATTAAAAAAATTATTCACCATGACCAAGCAGGATTTATTCCTGGACTGCATGGTTGCTTCAACATCCACAAATCAATGTGATACAATACATTAATAAAAGGAGGGACAAGAACCAAATGATACTCTCAGTAGATGCTGAAAAAGCATTTGACAAAGGACAGCATCCTCTCTTGAGCGAAACTCTTCACAGTGTAGGCATAGAGGGTCAAACCTCAATATCATCAAAGCCATCTATGAAAAACCCACAGTAAATATCATTCTCTATGGGAAAAACTGAGCTTTTCCCCTGAGGTCAGGAGCATGGCAGGCATGTCCACTATCACCACTGCTATTCAACATAATACTAGAAGTCCTAGTATTATGTCAGCCATAAGACAATAAAAAGAAATAAAAGGCATCTAAATCAGCAAAGAAGAAGTAAAACTCTCACTCTTTGCAGATGATATGATACTGTAAGTGGAAAACCCAAAAAAATCCACTCCAAAATTGCTAGAACTCATACAGGAATTTAGTAAAGGGTCAGGATATAAAATCAATGCACAGAAATCAGTTGCATTTCTATATACCAAGAGCAAGACAGAAGAAAGAGAAATTAAGGAGTCAATCCCATTTACAATTGCACCCAAAACCATAAGATACCTAGGAATAAACCTAACCAAAGATGCAAAGAATCTATACTCCGAAAATTATAAAGTACTCATGAAAGAAACAGAGGAAGACACAAAGAAATGGAAAAATGTTCCATACTCAGGGATTAGAAGAATAAATATGGTGAAAATATTTATGCTACCTAAAGCAATCTACACACTTAATCCCTAACAAAATCCCATCAATTTTTTTCAAAGAAATGGAACAAATAATCCTAAAATTTATATGGAACCCAGAAAGACCCTGAATAGCCAGAGGAATGTTGAAAAAGAAAGCCAAAGTTGGTGACATCACAATTCCAGACTTCAAGCTCTTTAACAAAGCTGTCATCATCAAGACAGTATGGTACTGGCACAAAACATACACAGAGATCAATGGAATAGAATAGAAAGCCCATAAATAGACCCTCAACTTTATGGTCAACTAATCTTCGACAAGGCAGGAAAGAATGTCCAATGGAAAAAAGACAGTCTCTTCAACAACTGGTTTTGGGAAAATAGGACGACTACATGCAGAAGAATGAAACCGGACCATTTCCTTGCACCACACACAAAAATAGACTCAAAATGGTTGAAAGACCCCAGTGTGAAATAAGAATCCATCAAAATTCTTGAGGAGAACACGGGAACCATGTCTTCACCTGCAGCCACAGCAACGTTTCCTAGAGACATCACCAAAGGCAAGGGAAGCAAGGGCAAAAATGAACTATTGAGATTTCATCAAGATCAAAAGCTTTTCCACAGCAAAGGAAACAGTCAACAAAACCAAAAGACAACTGACAGAATGGGAGAAGATATTCACAAATGACATATCAGATAAAGGGCTAGTATCCAAAATACATAAAGAACTTGTCAAACTCAATACCCAAAGAATAATCCAATCGAGAAATGGGCAGAGGATATAAACAGATATTTCTGCAAAGAAGACATCCAGATGGCCAACAGACACATGAAAAAGTGCTCCACATCACTCAGCATCAGGGAAATACAAATCAAAACCACAGTGAGATACCACCTCACACCAGTCAGAATGGCTAAAATTAACAAGTCAGGAAATGACAGATGCTGGCGAGGATGCGGAGAAAGGGGAACCCTCCTATAGTGTTGGTGGGAATGCAAGCTGGTGCAGCCATTCTGGAAAACAGTATGAAAGTTGCTCAAAAAGTTGAAAATGGAGCTACCCTATGACGCAGCAATCGCACTACTGGATATTTACCCTAAAGAAACAAATGTAGTGATCCGAAGGGGCACATGCACCCAAATGTTTACAGCAACAATGTCCACAATAGCCACACTATGGAAAGAACCTAGCTGTCCATCAACATACGAAATCTTGCCATTGGCAACAACATAGATGGAACTAGAGGCTATTAAGCTGAGCAATATAAGTCGATCAGAGAAAGACAATTATCATATGATCTCCCTGATATGGGGAATTTGAGAGACAGGGAAGGGGATCATGGGGGGTAGGGAGGGAGAAAATGAAATAAGATGTGATACGGAGGGAAACAAACCATAAGAGACTTTTAATTTCACAAAACAAACTGAGGGTTGCTGGGGGGTTGGAGGCAGAGACAAGGTGGTTGGGTTATGGACATTGGGGAGGGTATGTGCTATGGTGAATGCTGTGAAATGTGTAAGCCTGATGATTCACAGACCTGTACCCCTGGGGCAAATAATACATTATATGTTAATAAAAGAAAAAGCAAAGGGATGGAGAAAGATATACCAGGTTAATAAACAAAAGAAAACTAGAATACCTTCATTAACTTGAGATATGAAGATGTCAAAGCAAGGAAAATTAACTAGGATGAAGAGAATCATTACATAATGATAAAGGGGCAGATTCTCCAAGAAGACAGAACAACCCTTAATGTGTATATGCCTAAACAACAGAGCATCAAAATAAATGAGGCAAAACCTGTTAGAACTGAAGGGATAAAAGACAAACCCAGTACTACCTCCCCTCCATCGGTAACTCAGCAGGCTGAAAATCAGTTAAGGACATAGTTGAACTGAACATCACCATCAAACAACTGGATCTAACAGATATTTACAGACGACTTCATCCAAGAGCAGAATATACAGTCTTTTCAAACTCACATGGAACATCCATCAAGACAGAATACATGTTGGGCCATAAAACACAAAATTAAAATAATACATACTGGGCCATAAAAAAACAAATTTAAAATAGAAGTCATACATAGTATGCTCTTAGACCACAACAGAATTAAAATAGAAATCAGTAAGATAGCTGAAAAATCCACAAATATATACTTCTTCTAAAAAAGCATAGTCTAAGAGCTCTCAAAGGGAATTTTTTAAAAGATGAAAATTCAACTCACCAAATTTGTAGGACAGAGTAAAAGCAGTACTTCAGGGGAAATTTGTAGCATTGAATGAATATATTAGAAAAGATGATCCAGAACCTGTAATCCAAACTTCCACTGTAAGAAACCAGAGTAAGAAAACTAAATAGAACCAAAGTTATAGCAAAATTAATAAAACTGGAAGCAATGAAATAGAGAAAGCCTGTGAAACCCATAACCTGGTTCTTTGAAAAGACCAATAAAATTGATAAACTCCTATCTAAGCTAGCAAAGTCAAAAGTCACTGATAAAAGTCGAAGAGGTAATGTCACTACTGATTTCATGAACACTAAGAGGATAAAAAGGAAAATCAAACAACTCTGTGTCACCAATAGTTACTTAGAAGAAATAGACAAATTCTTTGAAAATCTCCATCTTCCAAAACTGACACAAGAAGAAATAGATCTAAATAGGCCTATATCTTTTTTGGTTCCAGTTCAAGAAGATGGCAAGGTAGGAAGACTGAATTCACAATTCACAGGAGATACCAAATTGCTCCTTTTAATAAGTCAATTCCTCCTAAAAATCTGAGGGCTGACTGAACAACTCCTGAACTGAAGACAAAAGGATAAGAGAAGAGCAAGAGAGGAAGACATGGTCAGAAGGTGAACCTACACCCCAACACTGAGAATGGCAGAGGGAAGGACAATACTGAGGGCAGAGGGGGAAAGCCATGTTTTAAAAGAAAAGCTAGCATATAAGAGATAATTCTAGAACTCTGCCAAGCAGTGAAGGAGCTGCAGGAACATGGTCCATGTCTGAGGGACTGGAGAACAGCACTCCTACTGGGTGGGTCCAGCTCTTTCTGTGAGTTTGCATTTCAGTGGACCCAGGATCCACAGGCCCACACCAGCCCTAGATGTAGTCAAACATGGGGGGAAAGGACACTGTTTGAAAAGTGGTAAGGAATGACAGGAACATGCTGTCTGACCTCCACCTCAAATGCCAAGACTGGATGAGAATCTGGCTACCACAAGCAGCAGGTCAGACTGGCACAGCGAGCTTGCCACCCCAGCATGCCCAAGGCTTACAAGTCCACACCACCAGGGTGCTGGGGACCAGAGAACAAGCCGCAGTTTGGTGGGGTTTTAATTTTACTATTTTAATTTCTGTGGGGTTTTTTTACTTTAAGATTTCTCCCCCCCCCCCGTTTTTCTTTATTCTTCCTGTAAAAAGTCAAAGTTTAAAAGAGTAGCGTATACAGCCACAGCTTCAGCCAAAGAACAAGAAAAAAAGTCAGTGAAAAAATTTAAATGAAACAGAGATAAGTAATATACCTGATAAAGAATTTAAAGTGATGATTATAACGATAATCACTGGACTAGAGAAGAGTGGGGGAACTCCAGGAGACCTTCAATAAAGAGAGAATATTAAAAAGAACCAATCAGAGCTGAAGAACACGATAACAAGTGAGCACACCAGTGGGAACCATCAGTAACCAAGAGAATGCAAAAGGTTGTGTCTGTGATCTGGAAGACATGTAACAGGAAACACAAGCTGGACAGCAAAAAGGAAAGAATTTTTAAAATGATTAATAGATCTCTTGGACAACATCAAGCAAACAAACATTTGCACTGTGGGGGCCCCAGAAGAAGAGAAAGTAGAAAACTTATTTGAAGAGATAACTGAAAATTTCCCTAACCTCAGTTGGTAAGCACAAATCCAAGTCCAAGAAGCACTGAATTCTGAAGAAGAGAAGCCCACAGAGGCCCACACTGTGTCACTAATTAAAATGTGAAAGGTTAAAGATGAAGAAAATCCTAAAATTGGCAGGAGAAACCAAGAGTTACTTCCAAGGAAAAACCTAGAAGATTATCAGCTGATTTTTCAGCAGAAACGTTGCAGACCAGAAGAGAGTAGGATGATACAAAGTGCTAAGAGGGGGAAAAAAAAAAACCTACAACCAAGAATACTCAACCCAGCAACATTCCTGTTCAGATTTGAAGGAGAGATAAAGAGTTTCCCAAACAAAGATTATCACCACTAAACCAGCCTTACAAGAAACATGAACGGGACTTCTTTAAATGGAAAAGAAATGGCTGTTAGACAAAATACAAATAAAAATGTATGATATGACAATGTCTATATAAAATGTGGAAAAAGGAGTAAAAAGGGAAGGGAAAGGGGAAAGATCTGTTTTCCTTAGAATGTGTTTGAAAGTAAATGACAATCAGATAAAATCGACTGTTATTTACCAAGAATGTTAAATATGGACCTCATGGTAACCACAAACCCAAAAGCCAAGATACACAAAAAGAAAGAGAAATCCAAACAAAACATTACAGATACTTACCACAAAGACAGACAAAAGAAGGAATTAGTAAAACAACCAGAAAACAAAATTTTTGAAGTGACAATCAGTACATACCTATCAATTACTTTCAATGTAAATAGCTGAAATGCCCCAAAAGACAGAGTGGCAGAAAGACCCATCTACATGCTGCCTACAAGAGACTCCTCTCCAACCTGAAGATGTACAGACCGAAAGTGAAGGGATAGAAAAACATTCACCATGCAAATGGAAGTAGGAAAAAAGCTAGGGTAGCAATGCTTTTATAAACCAAATGGACTTTAAAACAGACTGTAACATGAGACAAAGAAGGGCATTACATAACAATAAAGAAATCGATCCAACAAGAGGATATTACCATTGTACATATCCACACACCCAATACTGGAGCAAATACAGAAAGCAAAGAAAGAAATTGATGGTAATACATTAATAGTGGGGCACTTAAACCCTCCACTTACATCAACGGATTGATCACCCAGCCAGAAAATCAATAAGGAAACAATGTCCCTAAATGACCTATTGACCGACAGACATAATAGCGGACATTCCACCCAAAAGCAGAATACACATTCTTTAAGAGCGCATGGAATATTTTTCAGAATACATCACATATTGGGCCATAAAATAAGCCTCAATAAATTTAAGCATTTGGTAAGATTCAACATCCATTCATAACAAAAACTCTTAGCAAAATGGGGTTAGAAGGAACATACCTCAACATAGAGGTCATATATGAAAAGGCCACAGCTATCATCATCCTCAATGGTGAAAAACAGCTTCCCAAAGTCAGGATCAAGACAAGAATGTCTAGTCTCACCACTTTCATTCAACCTAGTACAAGTTCTAACCATAGCAATCAGACAATAAGAAAGAGGAAGCATCCACATTGCTATTAAAAAAAAAAAAAAAAGAGGTAGACTGTCACTATTTGCAGATGACATAATACTACACATAGAAACCCTGATGATCTCCACCAAAAAACTAAAAACTACAAGAATAAATGAATTCAGTAAAATGGCAGAAAGCAAAATTAACATTAAGAATACTATTTCTATACACTAACAACAAAGTTGAACAGAAATTAAACATTTAAAATTGTGCCAAAAAGTATAAAACACCTAAGGATCAATTTATACAAAGAGGTAAAAGACCTGTACCCTGAGAACTATAAAAAACTAATTAAAGAGACTGAAGATAACACGACCGGAAAGATAGTCCATGCTCACGGATTGGAAGAACATTGCCAAAATGTCCTGGTTACCCCAAGCAATCTACAGATTCAGTGTAATTCCTATCAAAATACCAACAGCATTTTTTGCAAAACTAGAATTTGTATGGAACCACAGAACACCCGAGTAGCCAAAGCACTCTTGAAAAATAAAGCTGGAGGTCTCACAATTCCAGATTTCAAGATGTAATACAAAGCTGTGATGCTACAAACTCTATGGAATTGACACAAAAATACACAGATCAAGAGAACAGGATAGAGACTCCAGAAATGAGCCCACCTTTACAAGATCAATTGATCCATGACAAAGGAGACAAGAATATACAACGGAGAAAAAAAAATTTTTTAAGTGCTAGGAAAACTGGACAGTTACATGTAAAAGAATAAAACTAGACTACTTCTAACACTATACACAAAAATAAATTCCAGCTGGATTAAAGATGTAAATGTGAGACTGGAAACCACAAAAATCCTAGAAGAGAACACAGGGAGTAATTTCTTTGACCTCAGGCATAGCAACCTTTTTCTAGATAGAAAAGCAAGGGGAAAAAAAAGCAAAAATAAACTATTGGAATTACATAAAAATAAAGAGGTTTTTGACAGCATGGGAAACAACAAAAGACAACCTACTGAACGGAAGTACAGATTTGCAAATGAGGTACCCAATAAGAGGTTAGTATCCAAAATATATAAAGAACTGACAACACCAAAAATCCTGATTAAATAATGGCAGGGAACCTGAAAATTTTTTTCAAGGACCTACAGATGGCCAACAGACACACGAAAAGATGCTCAACATCACTCATCAGGGAAATGCAAATCCAAACCACAATGAGACATCACCTCATGCCTGCCAGAATGGCTACAGTCAAGAGAAGAGACAGAAAGTATTAGCAAGGATGTCAAGAAAAAGGAACTCCCATGCACCATTGGTAGGAATGTAAATTGGAGCAGCCATGGTGGGAGTGGGGGGAGGCAGTATGGAGGTTCCTTAAAAAATTAAAAATAGGGGCGCCTGGGTGGCTCAGTGCATTAAGCCTCTGCCTTCGGCTCAGTGCATTAAGCCTCTGCCTTCGACTCAGATCATGATCTCAGGGTCCTGGGATCAAGCCCCGCATTGGGTTCTCTGCTCAGCAGAGAGCCTGCTTCTCCCTCTCTCTCTTCCTGACTCTCTGCCTACTTGTGATCTCCATCTGTCAAATTAATAAATAAAATCTTTTTAAAAAATTAAAAATAGAAATGCTATATGATCCAGTAATCCCCCTATTGGGTATGTAGCCAGGGAAAACAGAAACACTAACTCATAAAGATATATGCAGCCTGATGTTTGCTGAAGCTTTATAACAGCTGAGACATGGGAGCAACCTGACTGTCCATCAACACACATGGATAAGGAAAATGTGGCATAAATACACGGTGGGATACAACACAGCCATAAAAAAATGGGAAATCAAGCCATCCAAGACAACATGGCTGGACTGAGAGGGTATTTTTTTTTTTTTTAACTGAGAGGGTATTATGCTAAGTGAAGGAAGTCAGACTAAGAGGAATACCATATGATTCCACTCATGAACAAAAAGCCAAATCAAAATTATAAATACAGAACTGACAGTTGCTAGAGGGGAGGGGCCGCGGGGTTGGGCAAGATGGGTGAAGAGGAGAGGGAAACGGGCCAACAGCTATGAAATAAGTCACAGGAATAAGTAGTACAGCAGGAGGAACACAGTCACTGATGCTGTCACGGCAATGTAACGAGGCAGATGGGAGCTACGCTTGTGAACACAGTGTAATGTATAAACTTGTCAGATCACTTAGTCGTATACCTGAAACGAACACTGGGTCAACTATACTCAAAAAAAGTGTACCACATGAGGATTTGAGAAGTTAAAAGGAAGCCTAAACCTTTTAAATTAATAATTAGCAGCCATCTGGGGAAGAAAGCACCAGGCCTAGAAGGTTTCATTGGTGAGTTATATAAAACATGTAAGGAAGAAATAATGCTGGTTATCTAACAAGCTCTTCCAGAGAACAGAAAAGGCAACATTCCCTAACTCCTTCTTTGGGGATGGCATTATCCAAATACCAAAATCATAAAGATATTACAAGAAAGGAAAACTTCAAAACATTCTCTCTCAAACACAGATTCAAAAAAAATCCTCAAAATTTCAGCAAATCAAATCAACAGTACATTAAAAGGATTACCATGAAACTAGGTAAGCTAAGTTTACTTCATATAGTAGAAGGTAACATTTAATGAAACTTCCCTAAACATTAATCATAAGAAATTCTTGAAAGTACAGAAAACTCAGTATTGCTCTAAAGATCACAGGGTTCTGGCAGAAACAGCTGTCTGGCCATCCACCAACAACCGGTGCCCCCTTTCCAGAGGATGCCATGGTTGCTGGGAAGCAGCTGCCCAGATCACAACTCAGTTTCCCAGCCTCCATGCTTCTATGTGTGGCCACAAGAACTCCTGCTAATGGAATATAACAGGTACCACTTCCAAACTGTTGGAGTGAAGAAGGTAAGGTTTTGTCATTGTCTTTCTTCCATGTCCCCCAAAGGTAGAAAACAAA